>NC_142469.1:107642583-108954250 GCF_049115385.1 Moschus berezovskii
TCCTGTTCACTCTACCTTCCAAATGTGTGCAGAATTCAATCTACCAAATTTCTGCACCTCCATCATCACCACCTTCATCTCTTCCCAGGATCACTGCACTATCCTCCCTCTTGTCCCCACCCTTGGCGCTGGGAGTGCTGCTATATTTACTTACTTAAGATTCCCGCACTTAAGTCTGCACTAGCAACACTGGTCAATTTGTGTTCTATCTTGTATAAGGCTTTAATTTTTGTTTTAGGAATAAACTTCCCTCTTGAGAGAAATTACCTTTTTAGCTTTTGAAATACATACTTTATATAATGTAGAAATTTTCTCCTTTATCATTTTTGGAGGAATCATCCAGTAAAAACTTTTAGGCATCATGCATTTTAAGGGGACTTTTACCAACTTTTCAGTTTTTTCCCACTGGTTAACAAGATATTTAGTTTTCTGAACTCTCCTTCAATAAACTTTAATAATTTATAATTTCCTTAGTATTGGCCATTATGTCTAAATTTTCAAGTGCATGAGTATATGTTAATGTGAGTCCTTACTAAATTATTAATAATCTCCTTTTTGCCTATAGTTCTCTTCCCTTTCTCATCCCTTAATGTTTGCTATTTTCTCATTTCTTAAATACATTGCCAAAACTGTCTACTTTATTGATCTGTTTAAGAAAATATCTTTTGCATTATTAATTAAGCCTATATTTTAAATTGTTGGCCATTAATTTCTTCTCATTAATTCCCTCTGCTTTTAAAATTTTTATTTTTGGTATTCCAAAACTGAATAAAAGACTATGTATTTTCATCCTCTTCTGACTGCATACCTTAGGTTTGGTAGATTTTATTCCCATTTTACGTTTGAGTTTTTTCAAGGTTATTTTAAAAGGTCACCCAGATAAAGACTGGCAAAGAACAAATTCAAATCTGTGTGATTTGCACTGTACCAGAGAAGTTCTTTTGAATGTATCACACATGAAACATAGATGCAATTCACACAAAAGGAGACAAAGTTAACAAGTGGCAATATGTTTATTTCCTTTAAATAAAAATAGTAAAACAATGTCATGCCATTGACACATGAGAAGAGATCTGACTGCTAATTAAATTGGGTTAACATGAAATCTTAACTGAAACAATAATTTGTTAAACCAACTTATCAACCTGTAGTGTGTATTATAAAATACTTGTGTCTTTTCACCAAATAATCTCAGATCTTAGCATATTTTTTAGGACCTATTTCATAAGACTAACTGTGGTGCTGAAGAAGACTCTTGAGAGTCCCTTATACTGCAAGGAGATCCAACCAGTCCATTCTAAAGGAGATCAATCCTGGGTGTTCATTGGAAGGACTGATGCTAAAGCTGAAACTGCAATACTTTGGCCACCGCATGCGACGAGTTGACTCACTGGAAAAGACTCTGATGCTGGGAAAGGTTGGGGGCGGGAGGAGAAGGGGACGACAGAGAATGAGACGGCTGGATGGCATCACCGACTCTGTGGACATGGGTTTGAGTGAACTCCGGGAGTTGGTGATGGACAGGGAGGCCTGGCGTGCCGTGATTCATGGGGTCGCGGAGAGTCGGACACGACTGAGCGACTGAACTGAACTGAAGACTGCTATATGAAAATTAGACTATACTGAAACAATGATAACATTCTGAGGGGCAAAGACAGTACTCAAGGATCCTCCTCTGTCCGTGGAATTTTGCAGGCAAGAAGACTGAAGTGGGTTGACACTTCCTTCTCCAGGGGATCCTGCCGACCCGGGATCGAGCCTACATCTCCTGCACTGCAGGAGGATTCTTTACCACTGAGCCACCAGCAAAGCCCCCAAGAATTCTAGAGCCGGTTAAATCTGTCACATTCTAGCACTCAGCACCCAGGTACTCTTTCTCTCTTGATGTTTTCTCTCCCTTTTCTTGTCAGAAATCTTTTTGATTTATAAGCTGGTGCCACTTACGTCAAGAACAATAACAGTAAAAGAAAAGACTAATTGTACTGACTAGAAGCTCTGACTGACACACATCCCTGGAGGCCTCCTGCCCCGACGGCTGTGACCAGGGCTCCTTCCCTGCTCTTTCACTTTTGGCCTGCATGACTTCCTCCTGTGACGTGGACCTCCCTGCCCCAGGGCCTTCGCACTTGCTGCGCCTTCTGCCAGAGAGCACTTCCCCCAGCTCTCAGCATGTCTCCTTCCTCCACCCCCTGTAATGTCTTCCCAGCTACCTAGAAGGCATCGCTGGCCACACACTCACACCCCCAGCCCCATGTCTTCCCTGGCCTTCTCTCTATAGTAGGGCCATTTGTAATCCGCCATCACTCTCTATTGCCCATTCTGCTTTATTTTTCTATGTATTTATCATTTTAAAAAATGTTCAACTGTCTCCACCACCCCCTCCCAAACTCTGAGAACTGGGATGCTACTTTGCGCTATATCCTAGAACCTAGAGCAATGCCTGGCATATAAATGCTCACTAAGTATTTGTCTATGGAATAGAAGTAGGGAGCAGGATGGAGGTGGGGAGGGCAGGAGCACGAGAGGAAGAAAGAGGAGCAGAAAGGACTGAAGTCTTACTGATCCGACTTGACTTCACGTCAAAAGCATCTCAGTGCACCGAAAGGTCAATAACCACAAATGTCTTGGAGCTTCTTTGAAAAGCTGATTCTCCCTAAATCCTATCACAGACACGGAGCTGACAAGAACCACCTGGCCTACCCTGTCTTACTGGAGTCCAGCCACAGTTGGTCTACAATCATGACAGAGCTGCCACCTTCTAAAAACATATCGACAATACAGTAGGCTTTGTCAGAATGTCAACCCAACCCTAAGGAGATGTGTGGGAAAAACTTGAGTGTGTTTCCCTTGGAAAGACAGAACACAGTCCCTCTATTTGAGGAGTTCTCATGTGGAGCAGCCTGTACATACACAGCCTATTTGAGTTGCTACAAAAGTCACAACAGTGCTAGCAGACAGCAGCTAAGGAGAGGCTGCTTGGCTCCCAGAGCAAAGAACCTCACAGCAGTCAGACCTGCCTGGAGGGTAAGAATCTGCCTCCCTGGAGAGCAAGCTGTCAACAATGGGTGTGCCTGTGACCAGTCCCCACCTACCTAAAGGCTGTACTTGTTGTTCAGTCACTAAGACCTATCTGGCTCTTCACAACCCCATGGACTGCAGCACTCCAGCCTTTCCTGTCCTTCACTATCTCCTAGAAATGTAAGTTGAGAAGTGCTAAATACATGAGCTGATGAGCTAGAAGAGTATCAGTTGTCAGAATCTTTAAGTTGTTTTTGTTTTTTCTAAATATACTCCAGAACTTGGTTAGTTTTGATATTGGTTGGATGGCATCATCGATTTGATGGACATGAGCTTGAGCAAGCTCTGGGAGTTGGTGATGGACAGGGAAGCCTGGCGTGCTACAGTCCAAGGTCCAGGGCTTTTCTTGGTCAAGTTATTTTTCTTTTGATTCAGTCTCCTACTAGTTGTGGGTCTCTTCAGATTTTCTTTTTCTTTACTGTTTAATCTTGGTGCACTTTATATTTCTTAGTTCAGTCGCTCAGTCCTGTCTGACTCTGCGACCCCATGGGCTGCAGTGTGCCAGGCCTCCCTGTCCATCACCAACTCCCAGAGCTTACTCAGACTCATGTCCATAGAGTCAGTGATGCCATCCAACCATCTCATCCTCTGTCGTCCCCATCTCCTCCTGCCTTCAATCTTCCCCAGCATCAGCGTCTTTTCCAATGAGTCAGTTCTTCACATCAGGTGGCTAAAGCTTTGGAGTTTCAGCTTCAGCATCAGTCCTTCCAATGAGTATTCAGGACTGATTTCCTTTAGGATTGACTGACTAGTTTGATCTCCAAGGTTGCACTAGGTATTTCTACGTCTCACTTTAACTTAAAACATTGGTATGCCATTTTATAAAGCAAATTCTGAATATCAGAACTGACTGAGATCTGGAGTACATTCAGGAAAAAAAAAAACAACCTTAAAGATCCTGGCAACCGAAACTCTTCTAGATCATCAGCTCATGTATTTAGCACTTCTCAGCTGGAGATGCATTTCTCTAAATCTGGCATAAAATAGGAGAATCTTAAACAATAGCAAAGAAGAAAAGCACCATGTATCACTTCTCGTGGCCTTAAAGATGGCACGCGGTGTCATCTGTGTCTCCTCCCTGCTCACCCAACAGGAGGCACCGTTATAAGATGCGCGCCGCCATCTGCAGCCACAACGCCCGGTGGCGGTATTTTGCAAAATTAAACTATGCAAAGATGCATTCAATCAAAAGGACTCTTCTTTGTTCACACAGCTATTTTCCCCAAGTAAAGCCTGGCAAGAATAACTGAAAGCGTGGACTGCAGTAACAAATTCACTGATGACAGACACTGTGGTACAAAAGCTTTAAACCGGGGGACACCAGAAGCGACGGAAGGCAGCCCACTAAACGGGTGAGTGGAGTTAGTTAGTGCAGTGACATCAGCAGGGCAGCAGGAGGGCCGCTGTCCACTCCGCTGCCCACAGAACAGGACGGAAGGAAGACGTAAGGGCGGGTTGGAATCACCTCTTGGGGCATCTCTTTGCCCACTGCCCTTCAGAACAACAATATCTAAAATCTTTCCAGGCCTCTAAAGGCTAAATTGAGGTTAGGGATACACTATGAATGAAAGCTATTCTAAAACAAGAAAGTGATGGGTAAGTTGCATTGCAGCTTTTTTCCTACTGTCCTTGATGTATAAACAGGTGGTGCCACCTCGGAGCTCTGAGATAGTGGCTTTACCGATATCAACACCTCAGTGTCTCATGACAGGGCAGGTCCACTTGTGAGTGTCCTCTGTTATCCTCACACATTGCTTTCAGCTGTTTCTGCTGCTCTCAGTAGCTGTAAAAATTCCAGTTTGATCTCTCTGCCCCTGATGCATGCTGAAACACTCAGACTTGGGAATGTTTCAACTGTGAGCCCGGAAAACGCGAAGCTAACAGAGCACATGCCCAGAAAATCCTGAGACTTCCGGAATCTCAAGTCTGTTAGGGAGATATGCACAGGGGGAACCCTGCCCAGTCTCCAGCGACAGCCCAGGTCATTTTAAAGATTCATTTCTTCAGATAATACAGAATAAAGGAATATATCTGAATACGTGACCCTAATTAACAGTTCTATTAACACGTATAATTAACAGGTATAACTCTGACTGATTATTTTCAACACTGATTCCACCTGTTAAGATCTTTATCTGTCAACAGGATATAGAATTAAGATCCATTTTATGTGTAATAACAGAATTATCATTTTGTAACAGCTCTTGATTCCACACCCCATAAGCTCTTAAATTTGCTGTCTCTTAAAGCATTTCTCTTGGGTGTGAAAACAGTGTATTTAACATTTGTGAAAGTACTGAAGAAAGTTGCGTCCTCGATCCAGGCGGAGTCACCTTTTGCTCTCCAGAATGAAGGTGCGTGAACTCACAGGCAGGGTCAGCCAGGCAGCAGGAAGCCACTTAGCAGGGGACCAAGAGGGGGCGGCCGAGCAAGGGCCACAGCCTGGGAGCCCGCAGAGGCGCTGCCGCATGTCACAGCGCTCCCAGAGAGGCAGAAAGCCAAGCCTAACACGCACTCTCTCGGTCTCCGACTGTCGGCAGCAGCAAACTCCCCGCGCACGTGCAGGCCGGCAGGCGCACCTGCGCGCTGTGATCAGTGTGCGTCCTCTGCTTTTTCACCTCTCCCCGCGCTGGCTTCACTCTCCGCTCAGGTGCGACACTTCGGAGAGGGCACTCAGGTTTTGTAACTATTTTTCTAACACGTTAGCGTGTCAGAGCACTGAAAACACAGGCAAGAGAATGTCCTTCCTCTATTGTAGTAAGAAAACAAATTATATCCACATTACTTACCCTGCTGACTTCCTTAGGAGCTGATTCATCTGGGGATGAAGAAGGGAGGGAGAGAAAAAAATAATGTTAGAAGCGCTGGGTAGTTTCTGAAAAATATAGAACATATCATTCACTCTCTGTAAACCAGAAGGCTATTTGCAATGCTTCCTCTTGAGATATCTAAAAATTTGCTTGTAAAACTCTGTAAGGTAAAAAGCATAGTATATTTAGAGTTAGATATATGTATGAATTTTGGAGGGAAATGAAATAACACAGCAGCTTGTTAGTCATTTTCAAGATTACCTTTTTAGAGACTCTCAAATAGTAATGCCTGAAAATATGGCTACACTGTATTTTATCCAATACATATGCCTAAAAATGGGATTGTAGTACTTGCAGTATTCTAAATGGCACAATCCGCACAAATGGCTCAAAAGGCCATTAACACTTGTGCCGTTAATGGGTTGGTGCCAGCATTTCACGCTCGCTGAACCGAGACCTGTGTCTGCGTGGCCTGGTGAAGGCACAGACCACTCCCACTAACAGGATGCCCTGCCCTGCGGACCCGGGAGGCGGCAGGCTTGTCTCTACCCGTGGGGCAGCACTGCTTCCTGGTAAATTAAGACCGATGGGTTATCCTGGTCTAGGTGAGGCCCTCTGACAGGCTCCCCCTGCGAGGCTGGCCACGTGGCAAGACTATGCCTGTGTAACCAACAGGGTACGAGAAACAAACCATCCAAGATGCCACTTAGGTCCGCCGGCTGCGAGCACCCCGTGCCTGGGAACTCGTTCTGACCCAGAGAAAATGTGTTGATGTGGCCCTTCCAGAGGACGGGGGTGGGGGCTGGAGACCCCTCTCCAGACCCCTCACTGGGAGGCAGCCTTTATTTAACGCTGCTGCCTTCTTGTGCCTTGTTTAGCAAGGAAACCCTGTCTTTCTACCGCCCTCAGTACACCGAGACACACTAAGTTTCTAACATGTTCTATATTACACCAAAGCGCAGCCTCATCTACCTTAACACGGACAAAGGCGTGTCCCACAGGTCCAGACAGGGCACTGATTCTTCTTTCTCCTTCAACATTCTTATTAGCTAAACCCCTGAGTCCTGGCGTTTCCTCTTTTTTTCTAGTCTTTTTCAGATTTACTGCTTACCACCCATTTCCACAAATAATATTAAGTATAGTCCCAAAGTACATATCAACAAGTAGCCTAAGCTGATCCCTGAATTCAGTATCTGCCCTGGCAATCATGTACACACACACACACATTCACCCACCCAGTTTATCTTTCAAAAATATTCCATCTATCACTGTCATTCCAGTAGTCAGGTATGGATGTGAGAGTTGGACTATAAAGAAAACTGAGTGCTGAAGAATTGATGCTTTTGAACTGTGGTGTTGGAGAAGACTCTTGAGAGTCCCTTGGACTGCAAGGAGATCCAACCAGTCCATTCTAAAGGACATCAGTCCTGAATATTCATTGGAAGGAATGAGGCTGAAGCTGAAGCTCCAATACTTTGACCACCTGATGCAAAGAACTGATTCACTGGAAAAGACCCTGATGCTGGGAAAGATTGAAGGCAGGTGGAGAAGGGGATGACAAAGGATGAGATGGTTGGATGGCATCACCGACTCAATGGACGTGAATCTGAGCAAGCTCCGGGAGTTGGTGATGGACAGGAAAGCCTGGCGTGCTGCAGTCCATGGGGTCACAAAGAATCAGACACGACTGGGCAACTGAACTGAACTGAACTGATCATGCCCCTTGGATATTTCAGAATTTATAGTAAATTAGTGCCTGGAAAATCCCATGGATGGAGGGGCCTGGTAGGCTGCAGTCCGTGGGGTCGCTAAGGGTCAGACACGACTGAGCGACTTCCCTTTCACTTTTCACTTTCACACATTGGAGAAGGAAATGGCAACCCACTCCAGTGTTCTTGCCTGGAGAATCCCAGGGACGGGGGAACCTGGTGGGCTTCCGTCTATGGGGTCACACAGAGTCGGACACGACTGAAGTGACTTAGCAGCAGCAGACATCAAAGGGCTTCCTAGGTGGCGCTAGTGGTAAAGAACCCACTTGCTAATGCAAGAGACAGGAGACACTCGGCTTAGACCCCTGGGTTGGGAAGATTCCCTGGAGGAGGGCATGGCAACCCATTCTAGTATTCTGGCTTGAAGAATCCCAGGAACAGAAGAGCCTGGCAGGCTGCAGTCCATAAGGTCCCAAAGAGTCAGACACAACTGAAGTGACTTAGCATGCACGCATATTGCCTTTACCTGGCGACTTTTTCAAACTTAGCAAGCGTGGAACTATCAGATAGCAGATGTTCAGTAAACAGTAGCTATTCTTGTATTACTATGTTAACACATATTTCTTATATATTTTTGTTATATTTGTTCCATAATGATTTGAATATTTTATCTGATTTCTGTAAGAATGTAACCATGTTATAGGGAAAACAAGGACTTTATTTTATATACTGAAGTCACTTTATAAAAAAAAATATCACTTATTCCTTAACTCCTAACCTCTTATTCTTTTCTAAAGCTCTCTGAAGATGGAACTATTTGATTTAATCATCACAGCAAATTAACAGATTATAAAGTTGCAGAGACCGATCCGTTTCTCTTTTAGATTTTTATCGAAGAAGTTCAGTAAACGGGGGATGAAGAGTGAAGGGTGATTAACGCACAGGCAATGGCAGGTAGCAGTCATTCGCACAAGCCGACTGCATACTAAGCGGAGCGTCCAGGCTGCGACCCTCTGGGACCGTCCACTGTCCAGTCATCACCACGACTCGGAAGTTAGTTCAAGGGAAGAAGAGCGCGAACGTCCAGACGTCTGTATATAAACGTCCCCTTCGCTTTTTCCGTCAGTTTGCTGAGAACTTCTCCAACTCGAGTGTGCAAAAGATACTCTGCTGATAAGTATTTATACAAAGCAACTCCTCTTTTGGTTTGATGGACAGTTTAAAGTATTTGAAAGAAAAATGCTATCTACATCTTAACATCTGGCTTTTTTGCCTTGTGTGCAGATTTAGGGCTGTATCTTCTACCTCTTCTTCCAACTCAGAAGCCGAACAGTTTCTGCGAAGTGAATGTCAAGTCCATTACATTTAGGGAATTCAGCAATTCAGCTGAGGGGATTAATGAGCGAAGGGAATTGGGTAGGATAAGGGAAGCTGGCTTACTGCTTCCTGTATTTGGAAGTTCCAAGGAAAGGGCCAGCACCCTGAAGACACTGCCCGGGTGAGTGCTGCGTCGGGGAGCGGCCGGAGGCTCAGCGCTTGGGGCTCGGAGCCCGGCGCCGCTCACTTGCTGTCCTAACTCTGGGCAAGACATGGGCCTGCCTTTGACGGCCTCTAAGTCTGAAGTGAAGCAACAGCCCATCCACATAACTTGACACTGAAAATTAACTTTCTTTCCACAAGAACAATTGCAAAGCAACAAAGCCCCTGACTTGGGGACTTCGCCAGTGGCCCCTGAAGGCTGACTCCGTGGCCCCTGGTTGGGGACGAGACCCACAGCGAAGGCCCAATGCCGCCAAAAAAAAATAAAACAGGAGCAGAAGAGCGGTGGTCCCCAAGCTGTCTGCCCTTCCGTGGACAGGGAGGGGGTGACGGTGGGCCAGGCGATGATGGCAGCCGTGGCAAACGGCAGGCGAAGCTTCTCTCTCAGTCCACGGCTCGCCTCCCGCTCGGCGAGCAAGTCCGAACAGGCGCCGGCCAGCGGAGGGCCCGCGCCCGCCCGGGACCGTCCCGGAACCCGCAACCGGGTAGGCGCCCTGCACTCCGGGTGCAGACTCAGGACTCCGCGGCCGCGCTCACTCACACGTGCAAGGACGGAGTCACGGCAAAGCGGGAAGTGCACATGGAGGCCAGTCCTTCCTGACCATCAAGTGAGCAACCAAAACGTTCACAACAGCAGACACTTCATTTTTGTGTGGCACTGCGGTTCTGTAAACGTTTGTTCACTCAACAAATGTGCACCACGGATCCATTACCTACCGGGCATTTATCCTTGTTCTTAAGGAGCTGAATTTCTAATGGGATGAACAAACAAGAAAAAAATTTAAGGGCTTTCAGAAAGAGAATATTGACGCTTGTTAAAGAGAAATTTTTTTTTTAAAGACAAGAAGACACCATCTTCAATCTAAACATCATTTTAATGATTTTTTTTAAAGCCTTAGAAAAAATAGCCCATGCAGCAAAAAATTTCCTGGAGAATATCCCAGTAAGTACACCTTCCAGCAAGTACTTATTTTTGAGTTAAGTACTCATTGGAAAAGACCCTCATGCTGATTGGGGGCAGGAGGAGAAGGGGACAATAGTGGATGAGATGGTTGGATGGCACCACTGACTCAATGGACATGGGTCTGAGCAAACACCGGGAGAAAAGGACAGGGGCACCTGGTGTGCTGTAGTCCACGGGGTCCCAAAGAGTCAGATGTGACTTAGCAACTGAACAACAACAGCACGGAAATTACAGAATAAATGAAATCAGTATCTTGTCTAACAGACCCGAAGCCACAGTTACACTGAATATAAAATTTAAACAACTGTCTAATATAGGTCAAAGAATCCATCCGTATGTGACATCATAAGCGCTTCTAAAATATTTTCATAAAATGTTGATAGTAGTTAAAAATGAGTAAACAAATCAAATGAACACTTCAAAATATAAACCCTTACAACCATACCTTCAAGGCTGTATAAATGGAAACACAGATATTAATATAAAAATAACCTGGAGGTTTGAAGCCAAAATAGCAACTAATATCATGATAATTTTCTTATCATCAACTTAGAAGGAAAATGCAATGTTCACTAATGTTACAGGAAGAAGAAAAAATGACAAAAGATTTTGATAGGTGGCTTTATTTTAATACTGTGAGATGATAAAATACTAAATACTGATATTTGTAGACAAGTACATGAAATAAAACAACATCTCCCCAGTATTTTAGGAGGAAATGAAAAAATTTTATTTCCTGTTAGATTTCTATTCTTTTTTATTCCATTGTTATCCCTAGGAGTGAATGAATGGCTAGCAGGACAATCATTTCTCTAAATCTTCTAGCCATCTTCTGTCATTAAATCTTTAGGCAAATAAGGAGAAACTAAATATAGATCAGTAGACTAAACAATGCTTTTAACAAAAGAACCTCACTTTTCCCCTCAACGGGCCTAGTGGTCATCTGTAAATCTACATCTTAAAATGTAGATCTGTGAAAAAATTTAGCTCACATTTTCTCTAAGAAATGTTTGTAAAAATATGGTCAGTGTGTTTAAAAGTAGCTACTTTAAGACATATGCAGTGATATTGATTTTTCATTAGCAGCTTTACTAAAGCCCAATTTACATGCCATAAAATTAACCCATGATAAGTATACAACTCAGTGATTCCAGTCGATTTACAGAGATGTGATGGGCTCTCACCAGTCCAGTTTCGACGCTTCACCCCCCCAAGTCCCCTTATGCCCCTTTACATTCAATCCCTGTTCCCACCACAGCCCCGTCACGTCAGGGACATCTCTCTGTTCTCACAAAGTCACCTTTTCCGGGCATTTCAAATAAGTGGAATCACCCAATACAGAACTAGCTGTATCTGGCTTCTTCCACATAGCACAATATTTTGAGGTTCATCCATGTTAGAACATGTATCAGTATTTCTTCTTATAATCAAATAGTATTCCTATTATATGGGTATATCACATTTGTTTTTAGCCATTTACCAGCTAAGACATTTTAACTGTTTTTGATTTGGAGCCTATCCTGAACAATGCCCCCGAGGAACTACTGGATACATATCTTTTGTACGGACACACTTTCCTTTCTCTTGGATAGACTCTTAGGATGAGTATTAATAAAGTAAGTTTAACCTTCTTAGAAACTGATCAATTGTTTTCCAAAGCACCATTACCACTTTACTTTTCCAAAAGTGAATTGCACAGATACCAGTTTTATCTTCATCGTCACCGATACTGGACAGTATATTTGGTGAGTATACAACACCTCGCTGCGTTCCCCGAATAGTTAATGATGCTGAGAAGACTTACCGAGCATTTGCATACTTCTCGGGGATCATGCACATCCGAATCTGTTGTCTGTTTATACACTGGGTTGTCTATCTTCTTATTGAGTTTGACAAATCTTTATATATTCTAGATACGTTTTTAATGAAGTCTATTTTTCCACAAGAATTTTTTTTTTTTAAGGATGCTGCTTTAGGTATTGTATAAAATAACTCTTTGGCCTACCCAAGATCATAAAATTTTTTTCCTATTTTGTCTAGGGATTTCAAAATTTTAGCTCTTACAATTAGATATATGATCTATATTCAATTTAGTTTATAATGTGAGGAAAGGGTATTTTTAAATATTGCATCTGGATATCCAATTGTTCTATAACAACTACGCTTCCTTTAAGGAATTGTTTCAACATCTCTGTTGAAAATCATTTGACCACGTGAGGGTTTCGCCTGGACTCTGAATTCCGCTGCACTGACCTATCTGTAAGGCAGCACACAGAGCTGAAATACCATTAGTACAGTAAGTTCTGAAACCAAGTAATGTAACTCCTCGAAACTGAACTTTACTTTTGTAATCATTATGGCTCTTTTAGGTCCTTTACATTTTACAATCTTCTCTCAATTTGTATAAAAAGAGCCCTCCTGGATTTTGAGGGGTAATGCGCTGAATATATAGATTAATTTGGGGAGAACTGTCATCCTGGCAATACTGATTTTCCCAACTCAGAACATGACATCTGTCTCCATTTACTCAGACTTTTCTTTCCTCCCTCTCAGCAAGATTTATACATTGCAGTGTATGAAATTTCTGTTTCTTTGATAAATTTATTCCTAAGCTTTTTAATTTTTTGAGGCTATTATGAATAAAAGTATTTTCTTAACCTCTGACTGTTCCTTTCTAGTAGATAGAAATGGGATTGATGTTTGTGTCTTGATTTTTTTTCTATATTGGTCCTCGTACACTGAGACCTCGCTCACGCATTCATTAGTTTTAGCAGTTTCTTATGGAACATTTGAAATTCTTCCACATCCCAGATCATGCATCTGTGGAAAAAGGATTTAGTTCTTCCACTTAAACCTGGATAGGTCCTGTTTTTTACTGCTCGAGTTAACAGTTCACTTTCTCCTAATTCTCTTACAGTTTTCATCATGAATGGATATTGAATTCTGTCAAAACCTTTTTCTGCATTAAGATAACTGTGTTAACTCTAATAAGTTTAAATAATTGATTTACTGATATTAAACAAACTGGTACTCATACAGGGTCATACCATATCACATTTTTAATATGTTACTAGATTTGGTTTCCTGATTTTATTTAAGGGTT
The DNA here is from genome assembly GCF_049115385.1 of Moschus berezovskii. Lineage (NCBI taxonomy): Eukaryota > Metazoa > Chordata > Mammalia > Artiodactyla > Moschidae > Moschus > Moschus berezovskii. The sequence goes on from NC_142469.1 coordinate 107,655,787, forward strand.
ATTGCATGTATGTTCAAGGGAGACTTGTCTTGTGATGTTTTAGTCTGGTTTTCTTATCAGGTTAATACATGACTCAAAGAAGGAGCTGGGAAGTTTTTCTCCCTCCTCTCTTTCCGAAAAGAGTTGGAGAAGGATTGGTAGTAACTCCATTTACAATACCTGATACGATTCATCAGTACAGCCAGGGGAGAATGAGCTCTGGGTTGTGAGCTTAATTACTAAGACCTGTTTGGATTTTCTACTTCTTGTTATGTCAGTTTTGGTGATTTGATCTTTCCAGGAGTCTGCTTTGTTCAAGATGTCTAATTTCTAACATGAAGTTTTGCATTCTCCATCAACTGCTGATGGATCTGTCCATCAGAAGGGGACAATACCCATAATCCCAACCTTTTTCAGGTCTGCTTGAGTTCTATGCTGTTTGGGCCCTTTCCAAGGGGGGCCAGCAGAAGCTTCTCCAGGAAGGTGTGCGTGTCCTCAGTCAGGAGCGCGTCTGCCTCAGTGTCACCGAGGTCTCAGGCTGGCACAGCCCGAGATTTGCCAGCCCTCCCCCACTCACTGGCTTCCAAAGCTCCAAAGATGGTGGAGCCTCCAAGTTGAGTGAACCCTTTTAACTTGTAGAGACGCTGTCAGAACCTCTGTTCCAACCAAGGGGACAGGGAGCAGTGGAAGAAGCTCCAGGCCATAACATGATAAATAGCCATGGTTCTTACCTGAATTTATCTGAAAACTGAAGGTCACAGTTTTCAAATTATGAATGTCTCTCGAATTGCTGTGTGCCTTTGGCTGACACTCAGAGATTAAAGTGGCTGGTTCTGTCCATTGCTGTCCAACTGATAACTGCTTCTTGAGGAAAGACTCTGCTGCCTTCTTCACTCAGTCAGAGGTGGAAGTCCAGCTTTGCATGCAGTCATCATTTTCACTGAGTACCAGCAATTGTCAACATGTGGTCCGGAGGCCTCTGGCATCCCAGAGAGCATTCAGAGGGCTCACAAGTAGACTATTTTCCAAATAACACTAAAATCCAACTCACCTATTTCTTATTTTTTACAAATTTACATTGTATTTTTCAGAGGCTACATAAGGCTCCTACAGTACAGGGAATGTATACATTGTATCCTAATATTTTCTAAAATGTTTTAAGGTCACTGCTTTAAGATATCAGTATGTGAGCCTTCAGAGGCTATTCACGTTCTCAGTGCAGCAGCACTTGCATTTGCCGCCTTTGGTCACCCGCGTTCCAGTCTCTGCAACTTCAATAACATCTGATAAATAGTTACTTTGAATTCCCAAGTTCTTTGCACCTATACAGACACAGAAAAATGTACACTTCACCCCAAACTATTATTATTTAGAATTTAATATTTTAATTATTTTAGCCTATGAACAAACTTCACACATAGCATATTTTCTTATATTTAAGGTTAGGTCATTAGCCTATAAAAAGGGGGAGCTTAGTTTACTCATTTTCTCAACCTACAGCTGCACTGTTTATGTCTAAAGACAATGAGAAAGATGAAACTGACTTATGAGAAGATTCTCTGACTCATGAAAGGCAGGACTCTACTCCAAAGGAACAGGGTGAAACTGTAAATAAGAAAAAACAAAAAAACAAACAATAGGATAAAAGATCATTCTTTTGGCTTTAATAATTTATCTTATCATGCCTTATGCAACAGAACATTTGCCAACAGTACTGTGGTACCAGTTAAGGTGCAAGGTTATTTTGAGACCAATCACACAGTGTATAAAGAGAAAAAAATTGAATATTTTAAACGTAGACATGATGCACTCTTTAAAAGCCCCAGATTGCTTGTAATAGCTTTTCAAACTAGAAATGTCACAGCCACTGACTTGAGGGTAAGTTAATGTTATTGTATTGACTAGAGAAGTACCCACAGTGGCTGAGAAAGTGATAAAATGTTCAGCGGGCGCTACTGGATGCCTGCTGCGTGAGAAGTCAGCCGGAGGACTCAGAGTGCAGTCACGTCTGCAGGGATGAAGTAACCCACTAAAGACAGTCGCAAACATCTTCAAAACCGAAATTCTGCTTCACAGTGAATGAACCTATAGGTGTCGCTGATGTCACTATTTCCGTGACATTTGTCTGAAATCAACACATAAGAGTCATCAAAGACCTTTCATTTGAATATGGGATAACAAATGTGGGTGATGCTGAACTATTCTAAGACTTGAATAACCTTTTCAAAGTGCCATCTTTTATCCAGGAACAACTGGATTGACACTTGTTTTCGCAAAACTGCCTGTGGCCGGCCCAGGTCAGAGCAATGACTCCAAGCTGCACTAGCAGTCACTGTCATTTTTGTGTGTGCCACACACTAGCAAAAAATATAAATATTTTTGTGTAATATTAGATAACAAGCACAAATGGTAATGAAATATTCTAAGTGTTGAATAACATTTTTAAAGCTCTCACAGACTCATAGGAAAAAAACAATGTCACTTTAGTTTAAGGATGCCCTTAATATGGTGCTGGAGAAGACTCGAGAGTCCCTTGGACTGCAAGGAGATCCAACCAGTCCATTCTAGAGGAGATCAATCCTGGGTGTTCATTGGAAGGACTGATGCTAAAGCTGAAACTCCAATACTTTGGCCACCTCATGCGACGAGCTGACTCATTGGAAAAGACTCTGATGCTGGGAGGGATTGGGGGCAGGAGGAGACGGGGACGACAGAGAATGAGATGGCTGGATGGCATCACCGACTCAATGGACATGAGTTTGAGTGAACTCCGGGAGTTGGTGATGGACAGGGACGCCTGGCGTGCTGATTCATGGGGTCTCGGAGAGTCGGACACGACTGAGCGACTGAACTGAACTGAACTGAATGTAGCAGGCCACTGCAGTGAAACTTGCCTATTTAACATCAGCAGAAAGCAAAGGTCACCAACAGACATGCAGATGAGTGACCTCAGGTCCAGGCATGTCCTCCCCGCTGCCTTGGGCAACTCTGTCTTTCTCATCACTGACACATCTTCATCACAGGATATGCCGGGTCATACGGCACCAGAGGCGAAGTCACTTGCCTCATGGCCTGGTCTGTTACAGGCAGACTGCGCTTGTTCTAAGTCCAAAGTTCAGCCTCTTGTATCGTCCAGTACACAGGACAGAGGACATCCTCAGGGCTGGAACACGCTTCTTCCAGACCTGAACAGACCACCAGCTGTACGCTAACTCTTTCGTGGTGGGAGGTGCACGGGGTAGTAATTCTCATATTACTTTGCAGGCAGTGACCCAGGATACCTGAACCTCTAAAATTTGCACTGATTTTCGGAGGACCTCAGAATCACTGTAGGGTTTATCTCCAGTGGTGAGCCAGTGAATGTTTAACAAATGACTCCTGTGGGAAAGTACGCTCTAATTTGTAGCATTTTCCAATCTCTGTGGTATAAATATTCCCATGATGTACTAAAATCAGCTTGGACAGATTTGAAAGAACCAGTTATTAAATTTGCAAGAACTCTGCAAGCTGGTTGTTAAAATAGTCATTACTAAAAACCTAATTATATAAACAAATATTTTAAAGGTCATAAATATGGAAAACTCACCATTCCCTGATCATTTTATGACGTTTCACTATGCTCTGCCCCCTTGAGGCCACGTCTACTGTATCTATGACAGAAATGCTGTGGAATGGTGGTGTGTACTGTCTGCTGCTGAGTCGCTTCAGTTGTGTCCGACCCCATAGATAGCAGCCCACCAGGCTCCCCCACCCCTGGGATTCTCCAGGCAAGAACACTGGAGTGGGTGCTACTGTTATCTCTTCTTAACTCCAAGCTCGGTGGCCTCACACTGGTAGGCTTACATGGAATTCAGTGCTCCGTAAGTAAATGTTGATCAGCTCTGAAGGAAAATAAGTAAAACTCTGATTTGTAGCATTTTCTGGTTTCTGTGGTGTAAATACTTAACCCGCGCATGATTCCAAGCTACCAACTGTGATATCAACTGGATCATAACATTCCAGAAAATTCATCAACCGGCCGAGCCAGCACGAGCCATTCCCCTACACTGCTGCTTCCTTCACTGATATTTGTCATCCACTGCGCTGTCAGGTGGAACTTTGACTTTTCAACACATTACATGCAAGTTCAATAAATTATTTAAGCAATTTGTATGGACCTAAAGTTACATGTATGAAACACTTCACAATTATTTTTAAAAAGTCTGTTTCACAGATTTACTTTGACAAGGTTTGGGAAGTGGTGGTGCAGTCTGTAAGGGTCAAACCATCAGAACTTTCAGTTCAGTTCAGTTCAGTCGCTCAGTCGTGTCCGACTCTCTGCAACCCCATGAATCACAGCACGCCAGGCCTCCCTGTCCATCACCAACTCCCGGAGTTCACTCAAACTCATATCCATCCAGTCGGTGATGCCATCCAGCCATCTCATTCTCTGTCGTCCCCTTCTCCTCCCACCCCCAATCCTTCCTAGCATCAGACTCTTTTCCAGTGAGTCAACTCGTCTCATGAGGTGGCCAAAGTATTGGAGTTTCAGAACTTTAAATGAGGGTAAAACTCACGTAAAAGGAAAGGAAGCACTACTTATACATATAAAATCAGAAGAGGGAGCAAAATATTAAATATCTAGTTTTGTTGCATTTCAAAGAAATAAAACTTAGCACTATGGATAAAATTTTGAAATTTAGAATATACAACTGATGCTACTCACTTTATTACATCAAAGGATATTTAATGAATAAAGAGTCTGAGAAAAAATTATATATTGTAAAATAAGGAAATACAAACTAATAGGGGAAACACATTATAAGATCACCTGAGGGGGGAAAGTGGAGAAGGAAATGGCAACCCACTCCAGTGTTCTTGCCTGGAAAATCCCAGGGACGGCGGAGCCTGGTGGGCTGCCATCTATGGGGTCACACAGAGTTGGACACGACTGAAGCGACTTAGCAGCAGCAGCAGCGGAGGGGGAAAAGAGAATTTTGAAAATTAGTGTCCCCTCTAGACAACAAAGGGCTTTCCTGGTAGCTCAGCTGGTAAAGAATCCACCTGCAATCCAGGAGACCCCAGTTCTATTCCAGGGTTGGGAAGATCCACTGGAGGAGGGATAGGATACCCACTCCTGTATTCTTGGGCTTCCCTGGTGGCTCAGCTGGTAAAGAACCTGCCCGCAATGCAGGAGACCTGCGTTAGATCACTGGGTTGGGAAGATCCCCTGGAGAAGGGAATGGCTACCCACTCCAGCATTCTGGCCTGGAGAAGTCCATGGACTGTATAGTCCGTGGAGTCACAAAGAGTTGGATGTGACTGAGCTATTTTCACTTTTACTAGACAACAATTGCACTGGCAGAATCTGTTGGATGTAATTATTTGAAAGTCTGGAGCCTATTGAAGGACTGCAACTTGCAGGGAACATCTGGATGGTAAATTACAGTTAATTTCGGTCAGTTTCGGCTCCTAGCACAGTGCCTGCTCTCTGCTCCCCACTCCATGGCAAGCAGCTGTACAGCGTTCTTGCAGCAGCCTGCACAGAGCGTGTGGGAGTCAAGGTGGGTGAAGGGGACCTTGACCTCCAAATACCAAGGGCCTGCGATCTGGCCACTGACTGCTGTTTCTGATCTCAGAGGTGCAGACAAGAAGGTGGGTCACCACTGCTGCTGCACTTCCCCTGACGGTCCCTCTTCTGGCTAAAGAGACGGTCGAGGGATTTAAAGGGCTAGTCCTCTTTTTTCCCCATCCTCCATTTCTCTCTTTTCCCCTCTGGGAGCCAGGCATTAAAGACATTCAAAAGCATCTGCATATACCATGTATGTTCAGGTAAAGACACAAGCTTAGAAAAGACCTAAGAACGTCTGGAGCTTACACTTTAAGCTGATCCTCTGCACAGAGCCTACAGCAATGGAAAAACAAACAAACGAAAAATTACAAATCCTGGAGAAAGGAAAGAATCTGGCTTTAAGAGCTATGTATTACATGTAAATACACAATTAAAACAAAAATCAAGGTACACAAAAAAACAGTTCAGTATGGCACAGTCAGAGGAAAAAAAAGAAAGCAACACAAACCCTCCCTAAAAAAGAACTTAGGGCAGGTCAACAGACAGAGTTTAAAAGACTTTAAACTCGCTCAGATTGAGCAGAGCAGAAAGGACTTGTGGAGACCACCACATGAACAGGCACATGTATTGTGGGGGTCTCAGAAGAGGAAAACAAGGTGCAGAGAATATTGAAATAAATCTCTGCAAGCTTCCCAAATTTAATGAGAGACATGAATATAAACATCCAAGGAGCTTAAATTCTAAGTAAGGTGCACTCAAAGGGACCCATACACAATATATTATAATCAAACTTTAAAAAAATAGATTTGAAAGTAGAAAAAGAGAAAGTGATTCTTCACACACAAAGACCTTCAGTAAGATTATTCACAGATTTCTCATCAGAAAATTTGGAGGCCAGAAGGCAGAGGGCCAACATATTTAAAGTTCTGAAAGAAAGAAGTTTATCAACTAAGTATCCTATATCAGTAAAACTATCTTTCACAAGCAAAAGAAAAAGTAAGTCATTCTCAGGTACAAAAGAAAGTTTATAACCTTTAGTCCTGCTTTACAAGAAATGCCAGATGGAGTTCTGCAAGTTGAAATAAAAAGACATCAGATAGTAGTTCAAAGTCATATGAAAAAAATGAATGTCTCAGTAAAACTAAACAGGTGCAGAATGATTAAAGCTGGTATCACCAGGTGGCCCAGTGGTAAAGAATCTGCCTGGCAATGTAGGAGACCTGGGCTCAGCCACTGGGTGAGGAAGGTCTCCTGGAGAAGGAAATGGCAACCCTCTCCAGGATTCTTGCCTGGGGAATCCAACACACAGAGGAGTCTGGCAGGCTGCACACAGTCCATGGGGCTGCAAACAGCCGGACACAGCTGAGCGACTAAACAACAAAAATCACTGTAACAACTGCAAAACAGTCGGACACAACTGAGCGACTAAACAACAAAAATTACTGTAACAACTGTTTGAAATTTTGTTTTCTACGTGATTTGAGGCTAAGACATTTTTTAAAGGCTTGTTTACAAGTTAGTACTGATATTACTGTAATTTTGTGACTCCACATTTTTAACCTAAAAAAGTTACAATAAACAAAGGACACTGTATGTTAATAAAATGCTTGAAACAGCAACAAGTTAAAAAGTTACAAACATTTACACACCTGATAAAGGCCATGAAAATACATGAAACACAAATGAACGGCATGAAAATAGAAATAGTCAGTTCCACAATAATAGTTCGAAACCTTAATTCCCTAGTCCCAGTAATGGACATACCAATCAGACAGAAGATAAGCAAGGAAATATTGGATCTGAACAGCATAATAAACCAAATAAATCAAACAGATATATACATACATATATATATATATATAGGACACTCTCCCCAACAATAATAACATATACATTCTTCCCAAATGCACATGGGACATGTCACAGGACAGACCACATGTTAAGTCCATAAATTAAGTCTCAAAATACCTAAAAATATAGATGCAAAGCATCTTCTTCAACAACAATGGGATGAAGTTAGAAATCAACAGCAAAAGAAAAGCTGGACAAGTCACAAATTTGTGAAAATAAACAACACATTCTTAAACAACCAGTGGCTCAAAAAAGAAATCACAATAGAAATTAGAAAACACACAAAGATGTAAAACAGTAAAGAAAAACTGACAAAGTACCAAACTTATGTATGGGACACAGTAAAAGTAGCGTTAAGGAGAAAATTTATAACTATAAATGCTCACGTTAAAAAATAAGAAAGATCTCAAAACCATAACCTAACTTTACAACTAAAGCCTAGATTAAAATAAGTCCCAAACCAGCAAATGGCAGAATATAAAAAAGATTAGAGCAGAGATAAATGAAACAAACAGAAAAACAAAATAGAAAATCAGTGAAACCAAAAGCTGATTCTTTGAAAGGGTCAAAAATCTGATAAAATCTTGGTACATGGATTAAGAAAAAAAGACTCTAATTACTAAAATAAAAATACAAGTGGAGGTGTTACTACTGATCCCACACCAATAAAAAGGATTACAAGAGAGTACTAGGAACAACTGTTCATCAACAAACTGAATTAACTGGATGAAATGGTCAAATTCCTAGAAATATAAAGGAATTTAAGACAAATTCCTGAAAATTATAAAATATAAACCAAGATTAAAAAGTGAAGAAAAAGAAAATCTGAAGAGACCCATAACTAGTAGGAGACTGAATTTAAAAAAAAAAAAAAACTTGATCAAGAAAAGCCCCGGACCCGATGGCTTCACCAGTGAATTCTACCGAACATTTTGCTGTTTGTCATTCAGTTGCTAAACTGAGTCTTATTCTTTGCGACCCCATGGACTGCAGCACGCCAGGCCTCCCTGTCCTTCACCATCTCCCAGAGTTTACTCAAACTCATGTCCATCGAGTCGGTGATGCCATCCAACCATCTCACCCTCTTTCATCCCTTTCTCCTCCTGCCTTCAATCTTTCCCAGCATCAGGGTCTTTTCCAATGAATTGACTCATTGCATCAAGTGGCAAAAATTTTGGAGTTTCAGTTTCAGTATCAGTCCTTCCAATTAATATTCAGGACTGATTTCCTTAAGGATGGACTGGTTGGATCTCCTTGCTGTCCAAGGGACTCTCAAGAGTCTTCTCCAGCACCACAGTTCAAAAACATCAATTTTTCAGCACTCAGCTTTCTTTATGGTCCAATTCTCACATATGTACATGACTACCAGAAGAACCATAGTTTTGACTAGATGGACCTTTGTTGACAAAGTGATGTCTTTGCTTTTTAATATACTGTCTATGTTTGTTGTAGTTTTTCTTCTAAGGAACAAATATCTTTTAATTTCGTGGTGTCCTATCTTTGTGCCATTCCATGCTGTTCATGGGGTTCTGAAGCCAAGAACACTGAAGTGGTTTGCCATTCCCTTCCCCAGGGGATCACCAACAACATTTAAAGAAGAGCTAACACCATGCATTTTCGTACTTTTCCAAAAAGCTGAAGAAAAGAAAACATTTTTAAACTTTTTTAGTTTGAAGCCAGCATTACAAACAAAGATTAACTACAAGAAAAGAAAACTGCAGAAAAATATCTCCTATGAATATTGATGCAAAAATCCTCAATAAAATACTAGCAAACTCAAGTTATCACCATATTAAAAGGATTATATACCATGATCAAGTGAGATTTATTCCTGGAATGCAAGAATGAGTCAACCTACAAAAAATGGTCAATATGCCAAATTAACAGAAAGAAGGGGAAAAATATTGTTGTTGGTGAAAATATTAACTGGTGTTGTGTTGTGGAAAACTGTACGGTGGCTCCTCAATTAAAAACAGACTTGCTGTCCAGAAATTCCACTTCTGAGTACATTCCCGAAAGGACTGAAGGCAGAGGCCTGGAGAGAAATCTGTATAACCACGCTCAGAGCCTCCTTATTCAAAACAGCTAAACATGGAAGCTCAACAGATAAATGGACAAGCAAAACGTGGTATATACATACGGTGGAACAGTTCTCAGCCTTAAAAGGGAGGAAATTCTGATACATGTCAAAACACGGATGAACCTCCAGAAGATTATGCTGAATTAAATAAGCCAGTCATAAAGAGAATGCTGTATGATTCCACTTACACGAGATCAAAATGAGAGTGAATATGAGATACGTGGTCAAAATAACGGAAAGGAGAACGGCGACTTCTAAGAGCGATGGCGAGGGGGACGGGAATTGCTGTTGAACGCGTCTAGAAAAGAGTTACGGAGATGGATGGCGGTGATGGTGGCATAACACATCAACGGAGGCGTATCTAAGAATGGCTCCAATAGCGAGTTTTATGTGTATTTACCACTATTCTAAACACTGGAAAATAAAAAGGATTACCTGAGAGGCAGGTCGCGTATTTAAAGCATATTAAGCAGAATACTTTCATAAAAAGGTGGGGCGTATACAGCACTTCCGGTCATACAATTGACACCAGCTGCACAGTGGCTCACAGTGAATTTTTCATGTTTTATGAAAATGAATGCTAGAATTTCTATGCTTTTTCGAAGTACAATGCTTGTACTTCTCACTTTCCTTACTCACACACTCTTTAGATTTGCTTCTATTAATAATACGTCAAATCTAAACACTTTAGTTAAGACGGGAATTTAATGAACTTGAGCAAATAAAAAATGTTATAATGCATTGAATTGGCTTTTAATTAACAAAAAGTCCTACCTATTAGTGAGACAAGCATCATATTTTATGTGCTCAAAAATATCAGAAAATATTAATATAGAATTGAAGAAATTAAATGAATGTGTACATTATGAACAACTCTATTGCATAAAGTACAATACTTACTTACACAGAGTTTTTAGAATTCTGTTTTTAGACCATAATTTCTTAAAAGAGTTTAGTCTTTCATTAAAAGCCAGGCATTAGAAATCTGGGATATTCTTAGATTGAAGTAATTCTCAACTTTTAGTGTCATACTCCTTTTGCACTCTTAAAAATTAACGAGGTGCCCATGTTTTGATTTATGCCTGTTATAAATACTAATATTTGCTTTAATATAAATAAAAACTGAGGTGATTAAAATGTGTATTTATATTTTAAAATAATAATTATAATCCTATCATATATAACACACATATTTTTACAAAAAAACTAATATTTTCCAAAACAAAAAAAAGTAATTACTGGGAAGACAGGCTTATTTTTACATTTTTATAAATCTTTGTAAAGTCTAGCTAATTTAAAAATCTAGATTCTTTTTTAAATAGCTTATGCACTTAATTTTTTTGTGGCAAGTTATTATGGTTGAACCATACAAAGAAAATCTGATCTCCTAAGATACATAATTAGGAAATGGAGGAAGATTTCATAGACCTTTCAGGTATTAATAACCACATATATAATTCTTTGAAATGAAACCACCATTTGCCAAGTAACAGTTTCTTAAAGGTTGGTTGAAATGTGAATTCTGAACGATTTTGGTTTTTCTGGACTTAGCTTGTGTGGTTGATGCTGGGATGAATCATCAAATTTACTGAGAAATGAATTAACTGCCCCTGGGAATACTCTTGGTACAAAATCCATGCACACATGTTAAAAAAAAAAAAACAAACACCACATAAGCTATCCCCCTCTGGATACCATGTCTGTCCTTCTCCTTCACAGCAAAACCTTAAGACTCGTATTTACACTTCATCTCCAGGCCCTCTCCTCCTACTCTCTTAATCCCATCCCAATCAACTCTGCCACTCCACCAAAACCATGCTTAGCAAAATCACTAACCCTTCCACACTGCCAGAGTAAATGATCACTTCTTCATCCTCACCTCACTTATACGCCAGTGGCATCTGACGCAATTGTTCACTCTATCCCACAGGTCTCCTGCCCTTGGCTCCTAGGACACCACGCACTTTTGGTTCTCTTCCTAACTCATCGGACACTCCCTTTCTGTTTCGGCTGCTAGATCCTTTTCTCCAGTGTCCTATGTTCAAACTGTACATAGTCCTAGAGCCTCTGTGTACACTCATGCACAGTCTCACAGCTCTAAATGTCATCTATATGCTCATGATTTCCAAATTCATTTCTCCAGCCCTAAGCATACTCTGGATTTCAGACTCAAATATCCAGCGCACACCTGACTACATTTCTATGTCTAATAAACGTCTCAAACTTAACATGTCTATGATTGAACTCCTGATATCCATTACTCCCCCAAAAAACTGTGCTCTAAGAATAATTTTCTCATCTTCAAATTTCTCTATATTTCTAAAATCAGGATTAAAGAGATGCTTTCAAGTTAAAAATTGCTATTAAAATAGACCTAACATATCTGTTAATATAAAGTAATTGTTATGTTCATCAAGTTTGCGATGAAGTAATTACATGTCCCTTAAGTTGAGAAGTACTTGTGTGCATAAATTAAACGTTGATAAATGGGAATCTTCAACATCACTTTAAGCCACCCTTCTAAATTTATGGAAACTATTCTGCTAACATTTAAAAAAAATTATCTAGTAGTAGAAATTGGAATTGTTCTTGGGCAAAGTTAATTTTGTTGTCGTTAGTTGCTAAGTCCTGTCCGATTCTTTCTGACCACATGGACTGCAGCCTGCCAGGCTCCTCCATGGGATTTCCCAGGCAAGAACACTGGAGAGGGTTGCCATTTCCTTCTCCATGGGATCCTCCCAACTCAGGGATGGAACCCGTGGGTACTGCACTGGCAGGCAGATTTTTAAATGCTGAGCCACCAGGGAAGCCCCAAGAAGGTAAATATATGATCATTCCAATGTTATAAACAGTCCATAAAAAAGCAGAATTATAGCAAACTTTCCGAATACTGCCATTTTAACTATATTCTCTGACTGTAATTACCTATAACCACCATATGGCTTCCCTATGCTAACCCTGACTTCTAAACTGTCAAATTAATAATTGCTTGGCTGAGTAATATTCCATTGTGTATGCGTGCCACACCTCCTTTATCCATTCAGCTACTGATGGACATCTAGGTTGCTTCCATGTTCTAGCTATCGTAAATAGTGCCACAGTGAACATCGCGGTACATGTGTCTTTTTCAATTTGGCTTCCTCTGAGTATATACCTAGGAGTGGGATTGCTGGGTCATATGATGGTTTTAGCATATTAAAAAGCAGAGACATTACTTTGCCAACAAAGGTCCGTCTAGTCAAGGCTATGGTTTTTCCAGTGCTCATGTGTGGATGTGAGAGTTGGACTGTGAAGAAAGCAATTGCCGAAGAATTGATTCTTTTGAACTGTGGTGTTGGAGAAGACTCTTGAGAGTCCCTTGGACTGCAAGGAGATCCAACCAGTCCATTCTAAAGGAGATCAGTCCTGGGTGTTCACTGGAAGAACTGATGCTGAAGCTGAAACTCCAATATTTTGGCCACCTCATGCAAAGAGCTGACTCATTGGAAAAGACTCTGATGCTGGTAAGGATTGGGGGCAGGAGGAGACGGGGACAACAGAGAATGAGATGGCTGGATGGCATCACCGACTCGATGGACATGAGTTTGAGTGAACGCCGGGAGTTGGTGATGGACAGGGAGGCCTGGTGTGCTGTGATTCATGGGGTCGCAAAGAGTCAGACGCGACTGGTTGGATCTCCTTGCAGTCCACGGGACTCTCAAGAGTCTTCTCCAACACCACAGTTCAAAAGCATCAATTCTTCGGCGATCAGCTTTCTTCACAGTCCAACTCTCACATCCATACATGACCACGGGAAAAACCATAGCCTTGACTAGACAGACCTTGGATGGCAAAGTAATGTGTCTGCTTTTAGTATGCTATCTAGGTTGGTCACAACTTTCTTTCCAAGGAGCAAGCGTCTTTTAATTTCCTGGCTGCAATCAGCATCTGCAGTGATTTTGGAGCCCAGAAAAATAAAGTCAGCCACTGTTTGCACTGTTTCCCCATCTATTTCCCATGAAGTGATGGGACCAGATGCCATGATCTTTGTTTTCTGAATGTTGAGCTTCAAGCCAACCTTTTCACTCTCCTCTTTCACTTTCATCAAAAGGCCTTTGAGTTCCTCTTCACATTTTGCCATAAGGGTGGTGTCATCTGCATATCTGAGGCTATTGATATTTCTCCCGGCAGTCTTGATTCCAGCTTGTGCTTCTTCCAGCCCAGCGTTCCTCATGATGTACTCTGCATATAAGTTAAATAAGCAGGGTGACAATATACAACCTTGACGTACTCCTTTTCCTATTTGGAACCAGTCTGTTGTTCCATGTCCAGTTCTAACTGTTGCTTCCTGACCTGCATACGGGTTTCTCAAGAGGCAGGTCAGGTGGTCTGGGATTCCCATCTCTTTCAGAATGTTCCACAGTTTATTGTGATCCACACAGTCAAAGGCTTTGGCATAGTCAATGAAGCAGAAATAGATGTTTTTCTGGAACTCTCTTGCTTTCTCCATGATCCAGCAGTTGTTGGCAATTTGATCTCTGGTTCCTCTGCCTTTTCCAAAACTAGCTTGAACATCTGGAAGTTCACAGTTGTACTGCTGAAGCCTGGCTTGGAGAATTTTGAGCATGACTTTACTAGCGTGTGAGTTGAGTGCAATTGTGTGGTAGTTTGAGCATTCTTTGGCATTGCCTTTCTTTGGGATTGGAATGAAGACTGACGTTTTCCAGTCCTGTGGCCACTGCTGAGTTTTCCCAATTTGCTGGCATATTGAGTGCAGCACTTTAACAGCATCATCTTTCAGGATTTGAAATAGCTCAATTGGAATTCTCTCACCTCCACTAGCTTTGTTCGTAGTGATGCTCTCTAAGGCCCACTTGACTTCACATTCCAAGATGTCTGGCTCCAGGTGAGTGATCACGCCATCATGATTATCTTCGTCGTGAAGATCTTTCTTGTACAGTTCTTCTGTGTATTCTTGCCACCTCTTCTTAATATCTTCTGCTTCTGTTAGGTCCATACAATTTCTGTCCTTTATTGAGCCCATCTTTGCAGAAATGTTCCCTTGGTATCTCTAATTTGCTTGAAGAGATCTCTAGTCTTTCCCAATCTGTTGTTTTCCTGTATTTCTTTGCATTGATCACTGAGGAAGGCTTTCTTATCTCTCCTTGCTATTCTTTGGAACTCTGCATTCAGATGCTTATATCTTTCCTTTTCTCCTTTGCTTTTCGCTTCTCTTCTTTTCACAGCTATTTGTAAGGCCTCCTCCGACAGCCATTTTGCTTTTTTGTATTTCTTTTCCATGGGGATGGTCTTGGTCCCTGTCTCCTGTACAATGTCACGAACCTCCGTCCAGAGTTCATCAGACACTCTATCTATCAGATCTAGTCCCTTAAATCTATTTCTCACTTCCACTGTATAATCATAAGGGATTTGATTTAGGTCATATCTGAATGGTCTAGTGGTTTTCCCTACTTTCTTCAATTTAAGTCTGAACTTCGCAATAAGGAGTTCATGATCTGAGCCACATCCTGGTCTTGTTTTTGCTAACTGTATACAGCTTCTCCATCTTTGGCTGCAAAGAATATAATCAATCTGATTTCAGTTTTGACCATCTGGTGATGTCCATGTGTAGAGTCTTCTCTTGTGTTGTTGGAAGAGGGTGTTTGCTATGACCAGTGCGTTCTCTTGGCAAAATTCTATTAGCCTTTGCCCTGCTTCATTTTGTGCTCCAAGGCCAAATTTGCCTGTTACTCCAGGTGTTTCTTGACTTCCTACTTTTGCATTCCAGTCCCCTATAATGAAAAGGACATCTTTTTTGGGTGTTAGTTCTAAAAGGTCTTGTAGGTCTTCATAGAACCATTCAACTTCTGCTTCTTCAGCATTACTGGTTGGGGCATAGACTTGGATTACTGTAATATTGAATGGTTTGCCTTGGAAATGAACAGAAATCATTCTGTCATTTTTAAGATTGCATCCAAGTACTGCATTTTGGACTCTTTTGTTGAACATGATGGCTACTCCATTTCTTTTAATGGATTCCTGCCTACAGTAGTAGATATAATGGTCATCCGAGTTAAATTCACCCATTCCAGTCCATTTTATTTCACTGATTCCTAGAATGTCAACGTTCACTCTTGTTATCTCGTTTGACCACTTCCAATTTGCCTTGATTCATGGACCTAACATTTCAGGTTCCGATGCAATATTGCTCTTTACAGCATCGGACCTTGCTTCTATCACCAGTCACAGCCACAACTGGGTATTTGTTTTGCTTTGGCTCCATCCCTTCATTCTTTCTGGAGTTATTTCTCCAATGATCTCCAGTATGCTACATATATATGAGCAACATATAAATTACTCTAAAAGTTCCAGTCTCTAATTAATATAAAGAGTTATATTTTTAAAATAATGAATTAAGATAACAACCTTGTATCGAGAGAGTTAATTCTTAGGTAGGTTGACAAGGAGTCCAAGGCCCTCAAGGAGGAGAAAAGGACAGATATTTTTTGTCTACATTCCTTCATCTTAGTGGCATAAGACTTTTTTTCCTTAAGATCTGAGTTGTTATGGCAACAGTCTATTTCTTCTAAGAATTTCTTTAAGCCCAGAGCTAATGATTACCCAACAAAACACTCATCTTGCTGGAGGTTATGGCTTTCCTTAAACTCAGTACTAATGATTATATCACAACAATGCATCTTGTTCAAGGACAGGTTTTTCCTTCTTAATAGGAACCTTCTGACTAATCCTGTTATCTTAAGACATACATTGTGGGAGTGGGTCTGGTTCAGTTCAGTTCAGTTGCTCAGTCGTGTCCAACTCTTTGCGACCCCATGAATCACAGCATGCCAGGCCTCCCTATCCATCACCAATTACCAGAGTTTACCCAAACTCATGTCCATCGAGTCCGTGATGCCATCCAGCCATCTCATTCTCTGTCATCCCCGTCTCCTCCTGCCCTCAATCCCTACCAGCATCAGAGTCTTTTCCAGTGAGTCAACTCTTCGCATGAGGTGGCCAAAGTATTGCAGTTTCAGCTTTAGCATCAGTCCTTCCAATGAACCCCCAGGACTGATCTCCTTTAGAATGGACTGGTTGGATCTCCTTGCAGTACAAGGGACTCTCAAGAGTCTTCTCCAGCACCACAGGTCAAAAGCATCAATTCTTCAGCGATCAGCTTTCTTCATAGTCCAACTCTCACATCCACACATGATCACTGGAAAAACCATAGCCTTGACTAGACGGACCTTGGATGGCAAGGTAATGTCTCTGCTTTTTAACATGCTATCTAGGTTGGTCATAACTTTCCTTCCAAGGACTAAGCGTCTTTTAATTTCTTGGCTGCAATCAGCATCTGCAGTGATTTTGGAGCCCAGAAAAATAAAGTCAGCCACTGTTTGCACTGTTTCCCCATCTATTTCCCATGAAGTGATGGGACCAGATGCCATGATCTTCGTTTTCTGAATGTTGAGCTTTAAGCCAACTTTTTCACTCTCCTCTTTCACTTTCATCAAGAGGCTTTTGAGTTCCTCTTCACATTCTGCCATAAGGGTGGTGTCATCTGCATATCTGAGGTTATTGATATTTCTCCCAGCAATCTTGATTCCAGCTTGTGCTTCTTCCAGCCCAGCGTTCCTCATGATGTACTCTGCATATAAGTTAAATAAGCAGGGTGACAATATACAACCTTGACGTACTCCTTTTCCTATTTGGAACCAGTCTGTTTTTCCATGTCCAGTTCTAACTGTTGCTTCCTGACCTGCATACAGGTTTCTCAAGAGGCAGGTCAGGTGGTCTGGGATTCCCATCTCTTTCAGAATGTTCCACAGTTTATTGTGATCCACACAGCCAAAGGCTTTGGAATAGTCAATGAAGCAGAAATAGATGTTTTTCTGGAACTCTCTTGCTTTCTCCATGATCCAGCAGTTGTTGGCAATTTGATCTCTGGTTCCTCTGCCTTTTCCAAAACCAGCTTGAACATCTGGAAGTTCACAGTTGTACTGCTGAAGCCTGGCTTGGATAATTTTGAGCATGACTTTACTAGCATGTGAGATGAGTGCAATTGTGCGGTAGTTTGAGTATTCTTTGGCATTGTCTTTCTTTGGGATTGGAATGAAAAGTGACCTTTTCCAGTCCTGTGGCCACTGCTGAGTTTTCCAAATTTGCTGGTACATTGAGTGCAGAACTTTCACAGCATCATCTTTCAGGATTTGAAATAGCTCAACTGGAATTCCATCACCTCCACTAGCTTTGTTCGTAGTGATACTCTCTAAGGCCCACTTGACTTCACATTCCAAGATGTCTGGCTCCAGGTGAGTGATCCCGCCATCATGAATATCTTGGTTGTGAAGATCTTTTTGTACAGTTCTTTTGTGTATTCTTGCCACCTCTTCTTAACATCTTCTGCTTCTGTTAGGTCCATACCATTTCTGTCCTTTATCAAGCCCATCTGTGCATGAAATGTTCCCTTGGTATCTCTAATTTGCTTGAAGAGATCTCTAGTCTTTCCCATTGTGTTGTTTTCCTCTATTTCTTTGCATTGATCGCTGAGGAAGGCTTTCTTATCTCTCCTTGCTCTTCTTTGGAACTCTGCATTCAGATGCTTATATCTTTCCTTTTCTCCTTTGCTTTTCGCTTCTCTTCTTTTCACAGCTATTTGTAAGGCCTCCCCGGGCAGACATTTTGCTTTTTTGCATTTCTTTTCCATGGGGATGGTCTTGGAAGATCTTTCAAACTCGAAGTATTCTTTTAATCTACTCTTAGTAACCAAGGGGAAAAGTATATAAAGCCCCACCTAAACTAGTCAGCCGGGCACTCTTTGCCCTCTTCTGATGTTTATGGCAGAAGCTTTTTCTATCCCTTTTGGACTATAATAAAACTTCTACCACCTGAAACTCTGAGTGCCTGAAATCTCATCTCTAGTCCCAAAGACTAAATTCTCTTCTTCAGAGATCACAAATCTGACACCATTGACCATAACCAATCAGTGTCAATTTCATACCATAAATCAAAACTAACTTCATTATATACATTAGAGTGCTTTTGAATTATTCATTCACTTTTCAATCTTTTATTCATTAAGTGAACATTTAATATAGCCCATTATGTCAAACATTGCAAAAGAGATTAGAGGCTTAGCCAATGCATGGAAAACTCTTGCCATCAAATAATTCTTTCTCACAATTTGAAAATTACTAAATACAGTATATCTCTGAGATGGGGAATTGCCTGGTGGTCCAGCAGTGAGGACTTCGTGCTCTCACTGCTGATGCCAGGGTTCAGTTCGTGATCAGGGTAATAAGATCCCACAAGCTGCGAGGTGCAGCCAAAGAACTTTTTTTAAATCTTCAAGAAATTGAACATAAGTAGGATAAACACTAAACAGATGGCATTTCCCACACATCTAAACACATCATATAGATGTCTTAAGTGGACTCAGAAGACTCAAAGAACCCTATCAAACGGGTAAGAATAAAATCTTATGAAAAAGACCAAAACATAAGTCGATATGTAAAAAGACTCCAGTAAAAGCAACATGACCCAGAATTTCCCATGAAGTTGCTCTAGGGAGCAGTTTAAACTCTAGGGAGTTATTTAAAGTTGCACTAATATTACTCAGAATTCCACAAAACTGGAAATAACTGAACGGGCTTTAGCAGACAAATGAATAAACAGATGGTGGTACACCCGCACAGCAGAATGTTCCTCAGCAATGAGAAGGTACGGACAAGCGACACAGCAGCAGCTCGGACGAGTCTCAAGGCGCCGCATCGAGTGACAGAAGACATCACAAGGTTTCATTTGCAGACACTGGAGAAGACAAAAGTGTACTGACGAAGCACAGAGCGCTTCCTGCAAGGGCGAGCGCTGACAGAGGGAGGCCAGCGGCAGAGCGCGCTTCAGGCTGAGGGACTCTGCTGAACGGTGCTGCTTAAGTGAGTCCATGCAAGTTTTAAAACTCAGAACAGTACACTCAGAAACTGCACACTCTTCTTTAAAAGCATTAATGCATGCAGCTGTCATTTTGTCAGTGATTCGCATGGATCGGGAGCTAGTCTCTACATGAGCCCTGTGAAGTAGGTTTTATCCCCATTTTATTTACTTACTCACTTTATTTTTATTGGGGAATAATTGACCTACAACATAACATTAGCTTCAGATGTACAACATGATGATTCAGTGTTTGTTTATACTGCAAAATGATCGACATAATACAGCTAATTAACATTCATCACCACACATAATTACAGAACTTTTTTTTAATCCCCATGTTAGATATGAGGAAACAGATTCCATAAGGTTAAAGTACATAAATTAAATGGGGTCTTTCAGCTAAATGTTAAGTGGGAGAATCCACGTTTAAAACTGGAGTTGTTCTTCTGAAGTCTTCATTTAACAAGCATTTACTGGAGGGGCTAGCAGCAAGAACAAGGGTGTTAGCGGTATAGGCTCTGCCCCTAAGGCCCGCGGCCACAGGTGATGGAAGGGGTTACTGGCATTGTCACCAGAGGGGCGTCCAGGAGGCTAGTGAGCAGACACCAAAACCTCTCGAGCGAGTCATGTGTGGTTTGTGGACAAATGTTTATAAAATTTGAGAAATCCAGGCATTTTAACCGCAGCTGATAAACACTGCTGTCTCATCTCACTGTGAGCTCCCCTCTGTCATGCTTTGTGTCATTTCGAGCAGCGCTGGCATGCCCATGGTATTTTTAGGGCACAACAAAAGGGAAGTCGACCTGCGGACAGATTTAATCCAGACTTATCAGGATATATTTATGAGTTTCCCAATCTCTTCCATGGACAGTTAAACCCAGAATACCTCTGACATACCCTGCACCAACTCACCTAGTTGGTGAACTAGGAACACTGGGTGTCAGTGACAAACCAGTTAACGTGCTGTCAGTCCCAAAGAAGAAATAAGAAAGAAAGAAAATTTGAAGATCTCTAAACTGTTACAGCTTACATATGAAATAAGTTGAGGCGGGTTTTCCCAGATTTGGCAACAGTCCTAAAATATTTCATGGCATTACCAATAATGGATTTTAAAGCTAAAAGAAAACTGTCTAAATTACCAAAACGAAAAAAAAATTCTCTCAATCATACTGGCAGAAGACTGAATTACTCTTTTGTCCTCTCTATGGAAAATGATATTACAAAACCAAGACACAGAGACGCAGGAGTACAAGGCCAAAATACACCAAAAATCAGTAGCAAAGGGATGCCTCAGAAAGCTACTCAGTACAGCACTATGCTAATTTTCTACATTTCTGTGACGTTTGCCAGTTTCTCAGCTTTTAAAAATTAATTTAATGTCATTTATTTTCGCAATCCAAATAAATATTCACTTTTGGACGGACATAGAGATTATTATACTTTTAAGTGAAATTGGTCAGACAAAGAAAGGCAAATATCATCTATCAGTCATATGTGAAATTTCCTTTTAAAAAATGACAAAAATGCACTCATTTACAGAACAGAAACAGACTTAGAGATTTCAAAAGCAAATTTGTGGTTAGCAAACGGGAAACATGGAGGGAGGTGGATAGGTTAGGAGCTTGAGATGAACATACACACACCCCTATACATAAGATATGGCCAACAAAGACCTGCTGTACAGCACAGGGAACTTTCCTCAATATTCTGTGATACGAGAAAAGAATTTAGAAAGAATGAATACACATGTAAACACTTAACCAAATCATCAATGTACCCTGAAATTAACACAACGCTGTAAGTCAATCATACCCCAATAAGATAAAAATTAAAAAAAAAGAAATATTCACTTTTACACCCAGTTCACTTCTCTCACGCCCCACAAGCCCCAGACCCCCTCCTACACACCAGTGTCCCAGCACCATGAGAGCAAGCTGGGCGCCGCGGGAAGCACCAGGCCATCTAAGTCGATACTTTAATTAAAAATTTCGGTAAAACGCACAACGCAAAATGGACCATTTTAACTGATTTTAAGTGCACAGTCCAGCGGCGTTTAGTGCAGTCACAGTACCCTGCACTCACCCTCCAGACCTTTTTCATCTTGCAAAACTGGAACTTTGCCCCCGTTAAGCCCTCAGCTCGCCGGCCTCCCCTCCAGCCCTGGCACCCGCCCGCCCTTTCTGAGAGACAGGGACTGTTCTGCTAGCTCGTAGTCGTTGGAACACATAGCACGTGTCCTGTGTGGCGGGATAACGTCCTCAAGGTGCACCCATTCCTGCAGGATGTGTCAGAACCCCCTTCCTTTTCACGGCTGAAGACCACACCACACCACACCACACCACCGCATTCAGCTGTTCTTTCATCCATCAGTGGATGCGTGGGCTGCTGCTGCCATTTTACCGTTGACCACATATACGTGGCCACACGGGTGTGTGTAAAGATATCTTCCAGTCCCTGTGCTCAACACTTGCACTCATATCCGAGCTGATACTTAAGAACTCTGTTTCGGTTTGCTCATCTGTAAATCGCGGATGATAATAATACCCTTCTCACAATATTACTGTAAGGATTAGCTGAATTAACATACATAAAGCACTTAAAATAGTAGCTGAGGGAATTCCCTGGTGGTTTAGTGGTTAGGACTTAGTACTTTCACTCTCAGGGCCAGGGTTCCATCCCCAGCAGAAAAAAAACAAAAACAGTAGTTGGCAAATACGTACTACATTATTATTTGCTATTATTATGTGAAAAAATTAATCTTTTACTCAAATTTAAAAATCTTTATTGTGATCTTTGCTTCTTTTCACTATCATATATATATATATATATTACACATAGGAGCATTTTGTATATTTGCTCTTTCCTGATAAATTATTATTGTTGCTTTTTCTTAACAGTATAAAAATCAGCTTTCAGTTTTTGTTTGTTTGTTTTACAGAAGAATACGGGGACTTTCTGAAATCTTGTAGGCGTCACCATATGCAGTCATTCATCCTTTCTATGAATGTTTACCAGCCGGGCATTAATCTCATCTCATAGAGCTGTGACTGATTTATATTAGCAGCCCCCAGCTTTACTGAAACTCTGCATGTCCACGTTTAACCTCAGTATATTCATTCAGTGAGTATTTAGAGCAAGGATACTGCTCTAGGATATGGAGCTGCAATTCTTAAAACAAAAATAATTTAAATAGTTTAAATGTATATATGCGGAACATATAAATCTTATGTGAAAAATATAAGAAAAAATGTTTTGGTTCTAAAATCACCTACTTTTCTAATTTTCTTCTTAGAATATCAAACACACACAAAAAAACTGAAGTGCATATTTTAGAAACTGCCAGTAATTTAACATATTTTAAATTTCCTTTCTTTGTATTATACTTTCATATAAACAATTTATGTAGAAAACTCTAATAGGACTTGGTCTAGAAATTAATTTTCTCAGCCCCAAGTAAGTGAATGTATAGAAAGCTTAACAGACACCATGACATGAGGATAACTGTCAGGAAAAGTGAGATCTGAGAGCCTCCACTGACATCCAAAAAAATACTCCAGGCTGAGAAAAATATTATTAGTAGGTCCATCTCAAATAATTCTCATACATATATAATTAGGGAAAAATATGACTGTTTCTATATATTTCAGATAAACTCTTCAGTGAAAAACATCATATAAATTCCAAAATAAGAAGTTTCGACCACGATTGATCTAAGGACCCTTGACTTTTGAAATTCTTAGACTGAGGTTAATTTCTAAAACATCCTTAGAATTAATGGTTGCTTTGCTGATTATAAATTTTTTATGTTTGTAATTATTTCGAGGTAAATCATTCCCTTTATCATTTTTATCATTTCCTGTTCAACTGTTTTGGAAGTTTGAGAACCATCCTTGTTTTGTTGTGTCTCTAGTCAGTGTTCTATGCTTTATGAGTCATTCTTGATAATGTTTCATGATTTACGCAGATTAAAGAAATAAGTGCTTTCTTCTTTAATCTTCTTCACTGGATGTTCCCTTTTCCTCAAATACATTCAGTGTTTTATCCTTAGGTTTTCAATGTTGCCCAAAGCAAAATGAATGCTTATTTAGCCAACTTGAAAATAAATTTTCCAGCAAAACATTATTCCTAGATATTTCATAATTATCTAATTCCTCAAAATTAGAGAAATATACTCTTTCTGCTTCTATTTCAAAATATTGAGCTATTGCATTAAGATACCTACAAGTGCATTGTCATTTGACACTGACAAAGGTCAAACCAAAGCCCTTAAAGGCCTTGGGCCACCTTCTCGGGTTACATCCACATTCCCCACAAAGCTCCAACAAAGCCCCTTCCACCTTTCCAGTCCTCCAGCTTTCTCTCTCTCTCCGTTCTTTAGCAAACTCATCCTTCAGGCCTGAGCTTAAACACAAACCTTCCTTTTTAATACTTGTAAACAATATTTTTCTAGTTTTCTTGGGATATGATTGACATATAGCACTATATGCAATTGAGGAGCACAGCAGAAAGATTCTACTTATGTATACTGCGAAACGATTATGACAGTAAGTTTAGTGAACACACCTTGTCTTAGATAGATATGAATTCCAACAAAGGAAATAAAAATGTCCTTGTGATGAGAACTCTTACAGTCTATTCTCTTAACAACATGAACACACACCAGAGTTAACTACAGTCGTCATGTTTTACATTCCATTCCTAGAGCCTCTTGATGAAAGTGAAAGAGGAGAGTGAAAAAGTTGGCTTAAAACTCAACATTCAGAAAACTAAGACCATGGCATCTGATCCCATCACTTCATGGAAAATAGATGGGGAAACAGTGGAAACTTTGGGGGCTCCAAAATCACTGCAGATGGTAGTGAGTTTGTAGCCATGAAATTAAGACTCTTGCTCCTTGGAAGAAAAGTTATGACCAACCTAGACAGCATAATAAAAAACAGTGACATTACTTTGCCAACAAAGATCAGTCTAGTGAAAGCTATGGTTTTTCCAGTAGTCATGTATGGATGAGAGAGTTGACTATAAAGAAAGCTGAGCACCAAAGAATTGACGCTTTTGAACAGTGGTGTTGGAGAAGACTCTTGAGAGTCCCTTGGACTGCAAGGAGATCCAACCAGTCCATCCTAAAGGAAATCAGTCCTGAATATTCATTGGAAGGACTGGTGTTGAAGCTGAAACTCCAATACTTTGGCCACCTGATGCAAAGAGCTGACTCATTGGAAAAGACCCTGATGCTGGGAGGGATTGGGGGCAGGAGAAGGGGACGACAGAGGATGAGATGGCTGGATGGCATCACCGACTCAATGGACATGAGTTTGAGCAAACTCTGGGAGTTGGTGATGGACAGGGAGGCCTGGTGTGCTGCAGTCCATGGGGTCAGAAAGAGTCGGACACAACTGAGTGACTGAACTGAACTGATAACTGGAAGTTTGAGCCTTTTAACCACCTTCACCCACTTTCCCCCTGCTGTCACACCACCCCTGATGACTGGTGACCACAAATCTGGTCTCTACTACAAATGTTTTACTTCACATAAGAGAGTGAGATTGTACGGCATTTGTCTTTCTGTGACTTAGCAAAATGCCCTCAAAGTCCATCCAGGTTGTAACAAGTGGCAGGGTTTCCGCTCTCTTTAATAACTGAGTATTTCACTGTGTGTACACATAACACCGTTTCTTCATCTGTCTTCACCAGTGGAGATTTGTGCTGCTTCCAAGCCTCGGCAGCAGTAACCAACGCTGCGGTGGGCGTCGGGGTGCACAAGCCTCAGCTGCGGTAACTAACGCTGGAGTGGGCGTCGGGGTGCAGACGCCTCTTTGGCGTAGTGTCTTCATTTCCTTCGGGTATATTCATTCCCAGGAGTGAAACTGCTGAGTCAGATGAAAAGTGTATTTTTTCTTCTTTTGAGGAACTCCTGTACTGTCTTCTACAGTGACTGTACCAATTTAGATTTGCACCAATAGTGTACAAGGATACTCTTCTTCTCTGCATCCTTGCTGGCATTTGTTATCTCTAGTCTTTTTGTCCATGGCCATTCTACAGGTGAGGTGGTTTAAATTTGCAGTTTCCTAATGACTATGCCAAAGCCTTTGACTGTGTGGATCACAATAAATTGTGGAAGATTCTGAAAGAGATGGGAATACCAGACCACCTGACCTGCCTCTTGAGAAACCTGTATGCAGGTCAGGAAGCAAGTCAGAACTGTACACGGAACAACAGACTGGTTCCAAATAGGAAAAGGAGTACGTCAAGGCTGTATATTGTCACCCTGCTTATTTAACTTATATGCAGAGTACATCACGAGGAACGCTGGGCTGGAGGAAGCACAGGCTAGTGCCAAGATTTCCAGGAGAAATATCAATAACTTCAGATATGCAGATGACACCACACTTATGGCAGAACGTGAACAAGAACTAAAGAGCCTCTTGATGAAGGTGAAAGAGGAGAGTGAAAAAGTTGGCTTAAAGCTCAACATTCAGAAAATTAAGATCATGGCATCTGGTCCCATCACTTCATGGCAAATAGATGGGGAAACAGTGGAAACAGTGACTGACTTTATTTTTCTGGGCTCCAAAATCACTGCAGATGGTGATTGCAGCCATGAAATTAAAAGATGCTTACTCCTTGGAAGGAAAGTTATGACCAACCTAGCATATTCAACATGGCCAGCATATTTAAAAGCAGAGACATTACTTTGTCTACAAAGGTCCGTCTAGTCAAGGCTGTGGTTTTTCCAGTGGTCATGAATGGATGTGAGAGTTGGACTATAAAGAAAGCTGAGCGCTGAAGAATTGATACTTTTGAACTGTGGTGTTGGAGAAGACTCTCGAGAGTCCCTTGGACTGCAGGGAGATCCAACCAGTCCATTCTAAAGGAGATCAGTCCTGGGTGATCATTGGAAGGACTGATGTTGAAGCTGAAACTCTTTGGCCACCTAATGCAAAGAGCTGACTCATTTGAAAAGACCCCGATGCTGGGAAAGATTGAGGGCAGGAGGAGAAGGGGACGACAGAAGATGAGATGGTTGGACGGCATCACCCACTCAATGGACACGGGTTTGGGTGGACTCCGGGAGTCGGTGATGGACAGGGAGGCCTGGCCTGCTGTGGTTCATCGGGTCTCAAAGAATCGGACACAATTGAGGAAATGAACTGAACTGAACTGAATGATTCTGGAGGCTGAACATCTTTTCATGTACCTGTTTGGCTATTCCCATATCTCTTTTGGAAAAATATCTACGCGGGTCCTTTGCCCATTTTTACATTGAAAGACTTGCTTCTGTTTTACTGTTGTTGCTATTGAATTGTATGAGTTCCTTACATATTTTGATGTACTGATCCCTTATCAGATAGATTATCTGCAGATACTTTTCCCCATTCTGCCCCATGTCTTTTCATTTTGTTCACTGATTCTTTCTGCTGTGCAGAAGCTTCTAGCTTGATGTAGTCTCACCTGTTTACTTTTGCTTTTGTTGCTTGTGCTTAATCCATCTAAAACATCATTGAAAATGCCAGTGCCGAGGAGCTATTTTTCCTGTGTTTTCTCCTACAAGTTTTAGGGCCTCAGGTCTTACATTTATGTCTCTAATCCATTTCAAGTTAATCCTTGTAGAAAGGGATCTAAGTTTTGTTCTTTCACATGTAAAAGTTCAGTCTTGCCAGCACCATTTATTGAAGACTGCCTCCTGTCTTTTTAGTATTCTTGACTCCGTTGTCAAATATTAGTTGACATACGTTTGGGCTTATTTCTGAGTTCTTGATTCTGTTCCATTAATCTATTTGTCTTTTTTCATGCCAGCACCATACTGTTTTAAGTACTGTAGCTTGAAATCAGAAAGTGTGACACTTAACACTTTCTTCTTTCTCAGGATTGTTTTGGCTTTTCAGGTCTCTTTTGGTTTCATGTAAGTTATAATACTTTTTTCTACTTCTATTAAAAAAAAAAAACTGTCACTGGAAGCTTAATAGGGACTGTGTTAAATCTATAGATGGTTTGGGGTAGTATGGACATGACAACAATACTAATTCTTCCAGTACATGAACACAGTATACCTTTCAATTTATTTGTGTCTTCTTTGATTTCTTTCATCCGTGTCTTGTAGTTTTCAGAGTAGAGGTATTTCACCTCCTTGGCTAAATTTATTCCTAAGAATTCTATTGCTTTTGATGCTATTGTAAATGTAATTTTTAAATTTCTTTTTCAAATAGTACATTGTTAGTATATAGAAATACTACTGATTTTTCAGCAATACTTTATCATGTTCTTCAATTTTCCTGAATTAACTGATTAGATCTAACAATTTTCTGGTGGTGTCTTTAGTACTTTTCTCTATATAAAATCATGTCATCTGCAGAGACAATTTTACACCTTCCTTTTCAATTCTGATGCTTTCTGTTGCTTGTTTTGTCTCGAACTTCCCAGTGCCATGTTGAATAGAAGTGGTGAGTTGGCAAGCTTGTCTTGTTCCTGACCTTAGAGAAAAAGTTTTCAACCTTAACACTTTGTAAACTGATTTGGGATGAGGAGATTGAGTGAAAGCGGTCAAAAGGTACAAATGTCAGTTCACAAGGTAAGTAAATACTGAGGACTCAATGTACAGCATGAAGACTGTAGCTGCCACTGCTGCATGGTATTCTGAAAGTCGCTAAGAGAGTAAATCCTAAAAGTCCTCATCACAAGGAAAACACTTACACAATTGATTTAAACAATGATGGCCAAAGTACTATTTTTTGCCCCCTTTAGACAGCAAATTCCATTACAAGTGAATTCATATTCCATGCTTATTATAGCAAATGCTAAGCTTATAAAAGATAATTTGTAAATCTGAGTAAAATAATTAGTTAACCTAAAATGATGACTCTGTGAAAAAACTGAGCTGAGTGCTTTGCTAAGACCCCATTTCAGCTACCAACTTCTTATGTGATAATCTACGTGACCAAAGATAATATATTGGGGGAGGGGGAGGAAAAGCCAATAATAAAGGGGATTAGCAAAAACAGAATAAATGTCTGTTACTCCCTGCAACAGGAAAGCAGCCAAACAAGCAGAGGATAACTGGCTTAAACTGAATTAGAATCAAAGAAAGTTGGGGCAAAACGTTCCATACGGGAAAACTAAAAACTTTCTGTTAATATTTCTTTTATTTATTTCTTATTTTAAAAGCAACTCATATAAGAAGACTAAAAACACACCTATAAATCCTCAAAATCCAAAACCCACCACAATGACATACACTTGACTAGCTTTGCCTGTGTGTTTTTTTCAGTCTGTGTATTTTTATGTGGTCACTGTCTTGCAAACAGTGATAATATGCATGGTCCTATAACTCACCAAACTCTAGCAAAGCTATCAATTAGACATATATTTTGGATTTTTACACTGTTTCCACGTTTCCTATTACAGTCAGTGAAGAACACGAAAAAATAGCTAAAATAAAATTAGAGTAGAAAAACCAAAATTTAAACAGCATCTTCTCTTGTTCTTAAAATAAGAAAAAATATTTATGATACACAATCTATAGCAAAATGACTTCACACATATGAAAACTTCCAGTACTACAAAAGCAAACAAAAGAAATTAAAACCTTTTAAAAATGAAAAGAAGAGTGACTGAACTTGTTCATTTTTAAACTCTACCTGAACTGTTGTGTGGCACACCCTCCTGCTTCCTATCAAATTGCCTCTACCCAGAACGTCCTGTGCCGAACCCTGCTCTCCAGGGTCTGCCAGAAGTAAAGCACAGCAAGTCCTGAAGCCCTGCCTCTGTCCCCCAGCTCCCCCAGCCAACAGTGGAACCACACTTCCTCGTCTGTGGGCTACTCGATGCCCAAGAGTGGGGCTCTCAGATGTTAGCTTGCGTTAGAATGATGGGGGAGCGGGGGCTTGTCAGAACACAGCCTGCTGGTCCAACCACAGACGTTTCTGATTCAGGAGGTCTAGGGTGAGTTTCAACCTGTGGTATTTCTAACTAGTTCCCAAGGGATGCTGATGCTGCTCTGAGGAACCAATAGCCAACCCAGCACCAACTCTTGCAAACAACCTTCTCAATTTCCATACCTCTCAATGACCTCCGTTCTCACAAGTGCTGTCTTGATAAACTATCCCACACAGCTTAACACGCTTATACTACACACCCTCATGGCTGTACCCTCCTGGTTTCACATCTTCTTTTCACACCACAAGACTGTGAGTCCCTCAAGGGCAGTAAATACAATAAACAGCGCTCTTGTGACTTACAATCATCCCAGGATGGGCAGTCAGATAGGTAGACATGCTTAATACAATATACGGGCTCTGAGTTCACAAGCGAACAAAGTGAATTTTAAAATCTCAAGCAAATTTAATTGTACTAAAACGCTCTATTTGTTAGACATCATGCTAGGTTGGGCTTCCCTGGGAGCTCAGTAGGTAAAGGATCTGCCTGCAATGTAAGAGGCCACTTTACTGCAGGAAGACGGGGGCTCCATCCCTGGGTGGGGAAGAGCCCCTGGAGCAGGGCATGGCAACCCACTCCAGTATTCTTGCCTGGGAAATCCCATGGACAGAGGAGCCTGGCGGGCTACGGTCCACGGGGTCGCAAGGGTCAGACACGACTGAGCGGCTGAAGCAACAGCAGACATTATGTTAGATGTTTTCAAATACACAATGTCAACAAATACTAAAATAAGTTTAATTCTTAGATTAGGTGTTTATTATCTGTCTTCCTCTATCAGCAAGTGACTGTGAGGGAATCAAGCTTTCAGTCCTTGCTCTCCAACCACACTTCCATAACACGCACTCCAGCTGAATGAACAGCTAGAGAAACGAGTCGTACCTGGCCACATTCCAACCACAGCTCACCACTGAAATCAACGTTTCTAGAAAGGATCATTCTCCACATCAATGTGACATCTTCAGGAAGCTTTTAAGGAGTAGATTAAAACACACACACACACAGAAGCAGTTATATCGCTTATCTTTCACAGGTTTTTTATTTCTAAAAATCTGTTATATGAACAAAATTTTAAATGCTGAAAAAAGTCTATTAAATAGATGCAATGATTTCTATTACACATTTTTTCTATATGTACAGTTAACAAACAAAATTTTTATAAAGAGAAGCACTGACCAAAACAAGGTCTTTTCAACACTCTATCAGCTCATAACATTTTCATTAGTTAGAATACCTTGCAAACAAAAGTTTTACTTAGGAAATGTAGTAACAGTGTTGAATGCACAGACATTAGCTGCCAGCAATAGGAATTTTACACATAATATAGAAAAACTGCTTCAATCTAGTCTGTAACAAAGCTACTAAATTTATCCGAATTAATTTCATAATCACTAACAAATTTGTGATGATCTGATTTAATCTTTGAAATTATCAAAATCCCCATAAACTTGATTGGATTGCTGAGGAACTCAAACACTTTCTAAAAAGAATATATGAAAGATACATTTTTAACAGCAATATTTAAAATTAACAGAATTAATGAAATACATCAAATAACCCTTTACAAATCAATTAATATCAACTTTATCCCCCTTCTAGTTACCAGATGGTGAACTCATGTTTATTTATAATTCAGATCAAAGCATGTAATATTCAACACATTATGAAAAAAATATGAAAGTTCTATGTGAAAATGTAACTTCAATTTTTGAGAGAGTAATTTCAAGTAAAAGAGATAAAGTGTCCAACGTGAAGTTCCCAGTAAACCATTTCAATTATGTTTATTCTTATTCATGGTATATCTTAGTGGTCCACCCTAGTGACTCAGATGATAAAGAATCTGCCGGCAATGCAGGACACCCAAGTGTGATCCTTGCGTCAGGAAGATCCCCTGGAGAAGGGAATGGCAACCACTCCAGTATTCTTGCCTGGGAAATCCCATGGACAGAGGACCCTGGCAAGCTACAGTCCATGGGGTCGCAAAGAGTCAGACACAACTGAGCAACTAACACACACACACACGTCTTAACAGCTAATACATCACTGACCAGTGTCTTACTTATTGAAATCTTTTAACA
Organism: Moschus berezovskii; assembly: GCF_049115385.1. NCBI lineage: Eukaryota > Metazoa > Chordata > Mammalia > Artiodactyla > Moschidae > Moschus > Moschus berezovskii. The sequence goes on from NC_142469.1 coordinate 107,687,168, forward strand.
CTGTAATTCATGCTTTGCTAACTTAAGACCCTGCTACATTACGTACACTAGCATAGAAACTGTGTCATATAACAAGCAGGGCTGATGCTACTTAATCCACATCTTAGGTTGCGTATAGTAGGTTTAGGGGACATAATATAAATCTCACTAGTTCTAAGTATGAAATATCTAACAGTTTTATTTGAATGAAAATTAAATTCCATCTCAAGAATCATGGAGAGGTAAAAAAAATACAGTAACTACATTCTTTGAGTAAAAAAAAAGAAACCATTCATGTAAACATCGAAGGCAGCTAACAGCACTGGTGTTTTCATTCTTAATTACCTGACATTTACAGATAAATATGATAGTGAGATGGTCTGCTACTGTATTTCAGACATAGGAATATAATAATGGTAAAAAAATGTCAGCCAGAAAAGACGGCACTGCTACTTATAACTCTTAAATAATTTGGGTTCAGTCAATCACTCTCTTGAATACACAGTTTCCCTTTATAAAACAAAATTACAGTCACATCTGGGGGGGTTTTAAACAAAATCCACATATTTTAAGTTTTCTTCTACTACCAGAAGATTCCAAATAGAGTCATGCTGACCTCTTCATGCACCCCTTCTAATACCACCAATACTATCAACTAATACCTGTGAATAAAGGAGCACAGTAGAGGGAACAGCTCTTCCCACGCCTGCTGAAACCCTTGAACTGCACTAGGATGCGAACTGCGTTCCATCTCAGAATGCTCTTTCAAAACATGCAACTGGTTGGATCTGCATCATATCCTAATGTTTATTTATTAATTTTATATTTATACTGTGAGATTTGTGTAGATGCTGAATAGTTCAGCAGGCTGAGTCTTGATGAGTACCAGCTGGGCCCGTCAAATTTACTTTGCATAAAAATCAGCATAAAATATAACAGTTAGTGAAACAATTCATGACCTGGTTAATTTTCTTTCTCTCCTAAGTTTTTCTCAAGTGGAAGTAGAGCTGGGAGTGTACAGGCCTCAGTGCTTTCTGAGGAAATGTTTACATATTCTCTAAAAGAGTACACGAGCTTTTAAGGGAAATAAACGCTATCTCCAATTTCCAAACATTACTGAAAATCAACTGTTTAGGATTTAGGATCAGAGGTCAACCTTCAAAAGACAACTGGCCTCAAAAGTACAGATAGAACTTGATGCATTTAAAATGAAAACAGTATGAAAGCAATAAAATTAAACTGAAAACAGTGAGAGTGAAGACTTCGGAAATTTAAATCTCTGCGGCCATGTGGGGGTTCACCTTTCCCAAACCCTGTTCTCTTCCACAGAGTAGACAGTGACCCGCTGTCCCCTTCACAAGGCCAGTTGTCCTGGTCCCCTCACAAGACCGCTCTGGCTCACTGTCAGACTAACTAGGATAAAGCAGAAACTTCTCTGTCGTCTTCTATTTGATGGACTGTGAATTCCTTAGAAATTTGATAATTCCAGTACCTAAAAGTGCTTCACACACACAGTTTGCTGAGTAAACAGAAAGACAAGGTCTCTCAGGGGATTTAAAAACATATATTACACAACTCCTTTCTTCAAGAAACTTGTAAACGACTAGGGGGAGAAAAGAAGAACATGAAAATAGTCCTGGTGTCAGTATAACATGATCACCAAGTGTACTGAAAGGATCAGAGTGGATCACTTGGAGGATGAGAATGGAACCTTCCCTGATGTAATCATTTATTAAATAAAAACCACCCACAGTGGTGTTTACAGAATCACCTAGTATGCACCAAGTGCGCTGTTAGGTGAGAAAAACCACAACATACTGAGTCTACGCCCCCAACCTGCTCCTGGAGTTACTGCCCAGTAATTCTATCAAGAACTCGACACTGAACCTTCAGGGATCTGTCAGCGTCTCCTGGCACAGTTTCAACACCCACCAAAGGAACCTAAGTTTAATCCCCATTAACTTAACCAGATGTAAAGGGTGAATGTATGTGAAATGCACTAAGGTCATGATATTAATCCATTATAAATATGATCATAGTTCAAATAAAATGTGTCATGCATTATCTATTTTTTAAGCACTTTGCCTTCTAAGCACCAAGCAAACAGTAGGTGCTGAGTAAAATACTAAATGAGAGAAAAACTAGCTTTTTTAATAGTACAGAGTCATCATTAAAAAAAATAAACACATGCAAGCAGTATAAAAGCTGGCCATTTAAAAGGCAAATATGATTTTGTAATTTAAATAACCCTTTATTTATTTGTTTAAAAATCTGAATTTTCATACATCTTTCTCTAGGCAGAATATGCCTTTACACAATTTTCTGCCCCATAATATAGATCATTTCCACACGAGGCTGGTTTTTCAGTTTTTAAAAAATAAATATTTATTGAGTATTTACAATGTACAAGGTATTGTGCAAATTATTGATTACAGCACAGCTTTCCTTACTTCATTTTCTTTTACTAAACTGACACACAAAGTGAAATAATTTCGGCAGGCTCGTCTCATTGTGAACAAACGCTCCTCCAAGATCTTTCTAGCTATCACACTTCCTCTTTCTGGGTTCGCACATGGAAATGCAAACACTCCCTAAAAAGTCCTCCCCACAAAAACTGTCTTCCTCAAGACATTTTCAATGAAAGGGGTTGGGAGCAGAATAAAGTCTACTTGAGAAAAACACAGAATTTTTTTAAAAAGTAATAAGAAGACAGTGAGGGAAAAGACACAGGGTGTTTCAGAAAACCACCACTACTTTAATCTGTAACCACAGAAACGAAATCAAGATATTCAACTGGCTTTCTACATCTCAAAGCAGACTGGGCAGTGCCTTCTCATGCCACTCACGCAAGCTCAACACTACATTTTGCCTTTAAACAGTCTGCAGGGGCCAGGCTACAGAATCTCACTGAATATGAAGGGGGTGTAATCAGATGCATTCTTGCGATGAACTCTCTGGAAAAGGAGGTAGAAAGGGTCTTACCAGACCCCAGCCCCTGGCGGCAGAGTTAAAGGTTCTTTTCACTGCCCTTCCACTGCCAGCTGCCTCACCCTTGTTTGCTACTGATGCATCCTGCGATGCGGTCACTTCTTGGCCTGTTCTCACCACTGGACGGTGAGCCCCAAGGGGACATTAACATTCTCAGTTGTAGCAGCAGCCTAGCCCTGCACAGGGTTGCTTTCAAAATCACCTTCCTATAAGAACAAGGCTTTCTTCCAGCATAACTGAGTGCTGTTTCAATCTCACATTGCCATTCTCGTTTAACTCCTGAGTATACGTGTCAAGTACTCTAAAGGATTATTTGGTTAACTAGTATAGAGAACAGATTCGGGAGATATGGAGCAATGCATTCAAATATTTATAAAATTTAAAAGAAAACTATCCCTGTCATGCTAAAGTGAAAGTGAAAAGTCGCTCAGTCGTGTCCCAGTCTTTGCGACCCCATGGACTGTATCCATGGAAATCTCCAGGCCAGAATACTGGAGTGCGTAGCTATTCCCTTCTCCAGGGGATCTTCCCAACCCAAGGATCAAACGCAGGTCTCCGGCATTGCAGGTGGATTCTTTGCCAGCTGAGCCACCACTAAAACAGTCTGCAGTTCCTTTCAGTTTCTAAGTATGCTCAATTTTGTATTTGACAGACATCATATATTTTTTACCTTTTTATTTTATATTGGAGTGTAACTGATTAACAATGTTGACATCATGTAATCTGGGATCATGTTATTACCCACCATTATATAGCAAGTTGAAATTTGCATCTTGCCTTAAGCACAACGCAGTCACACTGAAAAGTTTCAAACATCTCACATTATTTTCAAATGTGTAAGGTTTGTAACCAGTGAAAGCTGCCATCCCAAGCTTTATTCTCACTATTAGTGCTGTGACCCTTTTGAAAACACTCCGCCTGTCCCTGCTGTGCGCGTTTCTCTCTCTCCTTTTCCCCTCCCTTGCAGTCCACACACACAGGCACACGCATTCACACGCACCCGAGGACATGTCTTTTAAAGGCCATTTTGTGCTTCAATAGCCAAAGCGCTCTCATTAAAAAAGTAACCTCTTTCTTCTTGTAAAATTACGTTAGAAAGCTACGGAAGCTTTCTGTAAAAAGTAAGGAAAGTTGGCCGCAAGCACAATATTCAGTAGCATGGTTCTAACAGCGTGATATTTAATGATGACCATTTCTGAACTTTAAGTGTAGCGTTTCTGTAACACTAAAATACTTCCAGAAAAGTACTAATACATGTTTGCTTATACAAAAGTTCTCCATAAATTAAAATTATATACAAACTTTAATTTCTACTATAAAAACAACACGCCCAGAAATGAGAAGTCATGAGTCAAATATAAATTCATCTACAAAATTAAAACACTACAATATCCAAAGTCAATATATTAATATAGATTCATTAATATAACCATATCCTACGTTTATGAGTATAAATGAAACATTTAATGCAACTCAATTTTCCTACTGTGCACATATAAAAATTGTTTCAATAATACATTTTGAAAATGTGATAATGTAATATTATAAATATATTTTTTAATATATATGGAATATTTTTATAATCAATAATAATAATTACATAAAATCAAGTCTAATACTAACTTCCAGATTTTTCAGTGTGGTCATATCTAAATAAATTTTCAATTTTTTGACTAAAGATCATTTTTTTTAAGATCATTCTTTTCTATTATTTCCTCTTATTCTGACTTATTTTATCTTTTAAACAGAATAAAATTCTTACAGAATTAATGTACTAATATTTGTCTATATTTTACTTTTAGCATTTTTTGTTAAGTGACAAACACCTTTTTTGTCAGTATGAAACAGAAAAAAATCCAACACTCAATCTGAATGAGGTCTTACCTTCTGATTTCTTGTTTTTCCGCTTCAGCCATTTTTCTACAGTCTCTGCACTAACGCTTTCAGACACAAATTCATCTAATACCTGAGGGTGGAGAGAAAGATAGGCCTTCACTTTTTCATCTGTCAAATCTGTAAAAGAATTGAACAGAATAAAATTAACCAATGTGACATCTTTGTTTACATCAAAGATATGGAAAAACGACACATTATGCAAATAGATTTAGCACATAAATATTTTTAACGATATACATACATACAATGGACTATGATTCAACCATAAGTAGGAATAAAGTTCAGTTAGGACATGGAGAAACCTTAAGAACAGTATGGTAAATAAAATCAGCGACACACAAAGGGCGAATATTACATGATTCCACCTATGGGAAACCTCTGGACCAGGTAAATTCATAGAGACAAAGCAGATTAGTGGCTTCCAGGAGCTGAGGGAAAGGAGAATGAGGAGTTCTTTGCTTTGTGGGTACAGAGTTTCTGGTTCGGGAATTAGACAGGGCTGATGGTTGCACACACTGTGAGTATCATTAATGCCCCTGGACTATACACTTGATACGCTTAAATTGGCAAATTCTGTGTTATTTACGCTTTACCACTTTGAAAAAGTAGAAAAAAAAGTAAAGTTGGAACTTCAGAACTTTTAAACTACAGATATTTCATCGTGTTGCATGGCTGTTTCCAACAGTAAGTTTCAGCGTTGCATTTGAACCGTGCTGTATCCCAGTGCTGTGAGGTTAAGCCTTACAGAGTACTTTTCCTTTACGGAAGATGTTATCATGCATTTAACACTTAACAAAAGTGAAACTCTAGGAAGAGTATCAAACAGCAGAGTAAAGTACTAATAGACTTCGGGTGCTGAAAATATGATTAAGGAATAAGTTCTTATCTTTTACTGTTTACAACACAAATTCTCCTTTTTCTCAGGGCCACTAAATCCAATGGTACAACTGATGCTCAGTCCAAAATAATCTCAACATTTTGTCATTGATATTCAATATATATAGTCCATTTCACAAAAATAATCTTCAAAGTCTAATAATAACTGTTGAATAGACACAGAATTTTCAAAGAACTTTCGCAGATCTTCATTTAAAAAATATAAAATCATACATTGTCAAACTGTTGCTTCAGGTTGGTATGCCATTTCACTAAAGGACTCAAAATCACAGGCTATCAGTAGTCATTACTCAGTGATTTTAATTATTTAAAATAATTATTCAGAGTACTACTGAATACTCTGTGAATTATTCAATAAATTACCATCCTTAGGGACGGTTAGGTGGCAAAGGCAATGGAAATTCGTACTTTTAGATGCAGAAAAGGCAAAACCAAGCATATCGTTACGACTTCAGAGAACAGGCTGCATGCCTGCAGCACCAGATGAGGCACAGAACTCTTACGTATTAATTAATTCTGCTGGGGACTAAAGTCACAACTGCATGATTCCACAACAGAATGGTATTACTGAGAAAGCAAATGATTTATTTCAATGAATTCAATTCAATTATTGGTTAAGCACTCAATTTAAACGATACAGATCTCTTATCCATAATGACGTAGTTGAATTCGATTAATAAAGAAACAAGACCCAGTCCATGTTCACCCTGCAAAGAGCCTCAGGGATACAAAATCCAATTTGAGAAATTCTATAAGGTACTGAGAGATACGAGGCTCATTAAAATAAGAGAGAGCTCTCTTGCCAAAGCAAGTTAGAGTCTCCAGATACAAAAGGCACAGAAGGAAGCTGAGAGCTGATCTGACCTCAAGAAAACAAAGTAATGTTCACACTCTGATTATGCCCATAATAACAAATTCAACATCTGATTCCTTCTTAAAGCTTCCTTGTATCACTTTTGTGACATAATATGGTTCCTATCCTAACTCTCTATTTGCTCTTCACCTCTGCTTTCTCCACAGTAATCTATGACGATGACAGCAAAATCTGAATCAAGAATTTTAGTATATTTTTGATCTCTAGTTTGGAAATTCTTCCATCAGCTCAAGCTCCATCTTGACTCAAAATTGCGTGAGTCATCTCCTTCCCACTTATTCCCAAAGCGATTTTAACTCTTCTTCCGGTTATTATTATTAATTCTTCCAGAAACCCAGGCTGAGAGTGTGTCGTAACTGACTCACTGTCACTTCATCTCAGTGCATATTATACGTACAAGTCCTATTTGCCAAATTACACATTGAATAAAGGAGCTGTGTCTGAGATAGGCAAAGAATGCTTAAAACTCAACAAGAAAATACAAGTCCAACTATAAACGAGTCAAAGAGCCGAAGGAAAGAGCCGACTTTGCCAAAGGAAGATACAGATATGGCAAATGAGAGTGTGAAAAGATGATCATTTGTCACCAGTGAGTTGAACAAAAATGAGATGCCACTATCTATTAGAATAATTACAACCCAAAAAACTGACTAATACAAATAATACAGAGAGAAACTTCACCTCATCTACTATTTGGTTAGTTCATTGCCATAACAGGATACACGCTTAATTTGTTCCCCTTCATTGACCAGTTTTTACAATGAGTTGGTTCAGTAGCATTCTCCTGTAGGTGAAGAACTGAAAATTTTACTACTATGAACCCATGCATGCGTGCTCAGTCGCTCAGTCAAGTCTGACTCTTTGCGACCCCAGGGACTGTAGCCCACTAGGCTCCTCTGTCCAAGGAATCTCCAGGCAAGAGTACTTGAGTGGGCTGCCACGCCCTCCTCCACGGGATCTTTTCAACCAGGGATCAAACCTCTTGCATCTCCTGCATTGCAGGTGGATGCTTTGCCACTGAGCCACCAGGGAAACCCAGGTATCTCACGAGAAATGGACAAGCTATTGCATTTTAAAGTCTCTTGGAATGTTCTTCTCTGATTATGTCACTGACTCAATGCACACTTAAGTTTACCTCAGATGTGTCTGTAAATGTGTCTTTATGACAAACTGATTCTAAAAATGGGTATCTACATGCTGGAGAATTTTTTTAATTCTGGAGTCTCACCACTTTAAGATTCATTAAAATTAGAAAATCACCTTCAAATCAGAGGCTGAAGGACTATTGTTTTTCTCAGAGGGATACTTTTAAATTAATTATAGGTACTGAAGGATCTATTTGTAGAAATAGGAAAAAAAAATACAATTTTTCAAGTATTAACTCTGCTATCTTAATTTGCAGATAAAATTTCTATTATATGCCTGTATTATTTTTGCAAAAGCAGTGAAAACCACAGGCGGGAGCCTAGCACCCTCCCACCACCCACCCCTGTTCCTGAGCTATGGTTCCTGAGCCCTTATGTTACCCTAACTCAGGTCTGCTTTATCTTAAAAGAACTCTTCTCTGAGGGAAGGTGTCTTATAAGTCTTCTCCTGCCCCATTATCCAACTCAATAAAGTCAGATAACCAATTCAATAGAGTTAGATATCCAATTCAGTAGAATTAGTTGAGTACCTGATCTCAACTGGATTAGAAAAAAACCATACATTTCAAACTTCAAAGGTATGTATCACTAATAATCTTTCCTCTGACTCATCACAATAATTGTCTCAACTTCATATTTTCTCGTATGCTTACTCCAGGTGTAAAGAATAAGTAGATAATTTACAGCTTCTTCAAGTTGTCATTCAACTGTTAGATAGTTTTGGATTAAAAATAAGCAACCAGGGAAAAAAAGAAAAGAAAAACCTCTCATGCTATTAAACATCGCACTGTAATCATTCAATTGTCAAAGAACAACCTGAGCTGAGCAGGGCTGAAACGCGTGTCACCATGAGGAGTCCCGAACGACAACTAATGATTAGCTGAGAGAACACACGATTCCTGGTGGACATTATTAACTCTTCAAAAGACACTGCGGGGCATCCCTGGTGGCCCAGTGGTTGAGAACCCAGCTTGCAGCACACAGGACACCGGGTGGGTCCGGGTCTGAGAAGACGCCACGCGTCGCAGAGCAACCGAGCCTGCGGGCCACAACTACCCAGGCCCGCGCTGCAGGGCCCTGGCCACAACGAGAGAGTCCATGCCGCCGCTAAGATAGAGCACAGCCAAATCAACAAACACGTGCGTTTTTACAAAGACCATTGAAAACATATGTTTAAGAAGTAAATGTTCTAAGTGTAGGGGAACAATATCTGTCAAGTTAAAAGTAAACAAGGTATCTCATGTCATGCTAAGCAGCCGTGTGTGGTCACACTGCTCAACGGCAGGGTTTTGCTAAAGTTGTGTGTGCGTGTGTGTGTTCACACAAGTTGCAGGTGATCATTCTCCAGGGTTGCATATATATGTCCCTATGTACAACCTTCTTTATTTAGCCAAAATCAAGCGCAGTTTAGTAGGGTCATGAATGAGCTTAAGGTCAGGCAGATGTGCCTTTGGAACCCCGCACTCAGCTTTATACACCACCCCCCTCCTGAGTATCCCTCTGTCTCTGTCTCTCTCCCATCTCTCCTCCAACCACGTGATCGCCTTCCTCAATAGAAGGATACAACAGCCAGAGCATCAGGGAGTCACTGTGTGCCCCTCCCCACTACACTTCTCAGTATACGATTCCAGGCTACAGGGCATTATAAAAGTTGGCTTAAAACTCAACATTCAGAAAGCTAAGATCACGGCATCCAGTCCCACCACTTGATGGCAAATAGATGGGAAAACAATGGAAACAGTGGCAGATTTTACTTTTTTGGGCTCCAAAATCATTGCAGATAGTGACTGCAGCCATGAAATTAAAAGACGTTTGCTCCTTGGAAGAAAAGTTATAACCTACATCAGTTCAGTTCAATCGCTCAGTCGTGTCCGACTCTTTGTGACCCCATGAATCACAGCACGCCAGGCCTCCCTGTCCATCACCAACTCCCAGAGTTCACTCAAACTCATGTCCATCGAGCTGGTGATGCCATCCAGCCATCTCATTCTCCGTTGTCCCCGTCTCCTCCAGCCCCCAATCCCTCCCAGCATCAGACTCTTTTCCAGTGAGTCAACTCGTCACATGAGGTGGCCAAAGTATTGGAGTTTCAGCTTTAGCATCAGTCCTTCCAATGAACACCCAGGACTGATCTCCTTTAGAATGGACTGGTTGGATCTCCTTGTGGTACAAGGGATTCTCAAGAGTCTTCTCCAACACCACAGTTCAAAAGCATCAATTCTTCAGAGATCAGCTTTCTTCACAGTCCAACTCTCACATCCATACATGACCACGGGAAAGACCATAGCCTTGACTAGACGGACCTTTGTTGGCAAAGTAATGTCTCTGCTTTTTAATATATTATCAAGGTTGGTCATAACTTTCCTTCCAAGGAGTAAGCGTCTTTTAATTTCATGGCTGCAGTCAGCATCCGCAGTGATTTTGGAGCCCAAAAAAATAAAGTCTGACACTGCTTCCACTGTTTCCCCATCAATTTCCCATGAAGTGATGGGACCAGATGCCATGATCTTCGTTTTCTGAATGTTGAGCTTCAAGCCAACCTTTTCACTCTCCTCTTTCATTTTCATCAAGAGGCTTTTGAGTTCCTCTTCACTTTCTGCCATAAGGGTGATGTCATCTGCATATCTGAGGTTATTGATAGTTCTCCCAGCAATCTTGATTCCAGCTTGTGCTTCTTCCAGCCCAGCGTTCCTCATGATGTACTCTGCATATAAGTTAAATAAGCAGGGTGACAATATACAACCTGATGTACTCTTTTTCCTATTTGGAACCAGTCTGTTTTTCCATGTCCAGTTCTAACTGTTGCTTCCTGACCAGCCTACCTAGACAGCATATTAAAAAGCAGAGACATTACTTTGCCAACAAAGGTCCATCTAGTCAAAGCCATGGTTTTTCCAGTGGTCATGTATGGATGTGAGTTTGACTATAAAGAAAGCTGATCGCCAAAGAATTGATGCTTTTGAACTGTGGTGTTGGAGAAGACTCTTGAGAGTCCCTTGGACTGCAAGGAGATCCAACCAGTCCATCCTAAAGGAAATCAGTCCTGAATATTCATTGGAAGGACTGATGCTGAAGTTGAAACTCCAATACTTTGGCCACCTGATTCAAAGAACTGACTGATTTGAAAAGACCCTGATGCTGGGAAGGACTGAAGATGGGAGGAGAAGGGGACGACGGAGGATGAGATGGTTGGATGGCATCACCAACTCAATGGACATTAGTTTGGGTAAACTCCAGCAGTTGATGATGGACGGGGAGGCCTGGTGTGATGCAGTCCGTGGGGTCACAAAGAGTTAGACACGACTGAGTGACTGAACTGAACTGAACTGAGGACTAATAATCCAGGGCATCATGAGTCTGGCACAGAGTAAACACTCAACAATTGGTTGAATAAATGAATCCTAGCACCGAAACTATGAGAAAGGAAAACAAATACAGAGCAGCAGAAAAGCCAAACAGAGCGCCGCAGAAGCAACCATTAAGGCTGAAACAAAACTACAAGCCCAAGAGCTCGCCTCCTAAAGCCCCACTGCCTCTAGTTCTTGACACTTGCCCTGAGCTTATTATGCTTTAGTGGCATTGCTACTGACCACTGCTATCTCCCAAATCGGAACTACATGACACATTTCACTTCAGATGATAGACTAAGAAACCTGACTGCTAAACCTTGGGCTTTGAAAAGAAGGCAGGAAGAAATCTCTGGAGCAGGGACCACTTGGAACCACCGGTTAGACCTGAAAGTCAGTCTAACTTGAGACCCCATTTCCCCCCGTGCTTCCTTCATTTCCTCAAACGTGCCCAGTCCTTCCCCATCCACCATCTCCTCTGGAGTCTGCCCTGCCTCTTCTCCATGCTTCACCGCTTGTCTAAGTGAGACATTTGGCTGATGGAAGAGCAATTTCCTCAGAGATAACTTGCCTGACCGCACACTCTACACTCACTCCGCTGCTCTGTAATTTCACTCCATGTCATCCATCCCAAGTTGAACTCTATTTTCTTATCGTTCTCTTATTGGACTCCAGCCTCTGCAGGTAGACAACGAGCTCCACGAGGGCAGTAGCTGGCCTGTGTCCCTCTCCACCATCCACGGAGCATGGTCCTGGCTCCAAGCAGGACAGACTTGACACGCCCGCCTGAGGCTGTTCTGAGGGCCTGCCTGCAGGCTTGGTCCTTGGCTGGCACTGGAGAACTTGGCTTGGAGAGTGTTGCCAGTGAGCTGCTGGGCCCAGAACGCTTGTGCAAATGGTGTGGTTTATGCCAAACACCTGCTTTCATTCTGGGAGTCTGTACTCTGGACAGCCGCAGGCAGAGCGTGCGCCTGAGGAGACCCAGCAAGGGCGCCGGTGCCGAGTCTCTAGCGAGCTTCCCTCCTCAGCAGTACTGCACGCACGCCGTCACAGTCGTTGCTGGGCGACCAGACGCATCCTGCGTGACTCTCTAGGGGAGGACTCCTGCCAGATCCTCCAGTCTTCACCCTGCGCACCATCCCCTCAGCTGGGTCGGCACCGCACCCTCTCCTGCCATGAGAAGTCTTGACCATAAGCATGACTACGCGTCCCGGAGCCTCAGCAAATCACGGAGCTTAGAAGCAGTTCTGGGAATCCCCAGCACAGGGACCATCAACAATAAGGAACAAGTCCATAGACGTCGTTTGTCTCACGTGACATCGAAACGTGCAGCTGAGCGGCTGCAAACTCTGCCCAGTCCTGCAAGATCACGGAGGCGCCTAGGTCAGAGAGCAAGTGTCCCAGCGAGGGGCCCTGCCTATTAGTGGCCCATGCCCTCCACTCCTCCTCCCTGACCCCGGATGAGCTGCGTTTCTTTCTTTCACGCTACTTTCCTGTTTCTTTTCCCACTGAAACAGTTTAAATACACTGTTTTCTGAAAAACAAAAATTTTTTTTTCCCCAAACATGCTTTTCTAATTTAGACACCCTTCAATCCATCTCTAATGAAGTTCCAAGTCTGGAAATAGATCCCTGTACACACTATAATACGAACACTTTAAGTCAAAGTTCTTCCCCACAGTGTACTGGTGTACAAGAGCTTATAAACATAAAGAGTTACAGAGCAGTTCCTTTTTCCATTTATCAAATAAGGGAAGGGGGCAGTGGGCTCTAATGTTCATTTCCTTTGGGTTTCTTTATTTAAAAAGGCAGAGTCCCTTATACGCAATGCATAGCTGCTGCTGCTAAGTTGCTACAGTCGTGTCCGATTCTGTGCAACCCCATAGACAGCAGCCCACCAGGCTCCTCCGTCCATGGGATTTTCCAGGCAAGAGTACTGGAGTGGGTCGCCATCGCCTTTTCCGTTACACAATGCATAGAGGTTACCCCATAAGAGATGTAACTGGCTTTCAGTATCAATAAAATGACCCAAAAATTATAATAAAAATGAACAGATGAGGTGCTTTTTTGGATTTCTGTCAAACCCCACAGCAAAGGATACCATTCCTTTTAACCACAGAGGGAAACCAGGGAGCAGAATGAGAACAAATGCCGTGTCGCTTTCACAGAAAATCCTAACATTCACGGGACCCATTCCCAAGGAGCCCAACCGAACAACAAAGCTGGAGACGCCACAATCCCTGATTTCAAATGTTATTACAAAGTTATAGTAATAAAAAGAGTATGGTACTGACATAAAAGGCTTCCAGGGCAGCTCAGCAGTAAACTATCCAGCTGCAATGCAGGAGATGCAGGTTTGATCCCTGGGTCAGGAAGATCCCCTGGAGAAGGAAATGGCAACCCCTCCAGTATTCTTGCCTGGAGAACCCCATGGACAGAGGAGCCTGGTGGGCTACAATTCACGGGGTAGCAAAGAGTCAAACATGACTGAACACTCACTGACAAACAGATAAACAGACCACTGAGACAGAATCAAGAGCCCAGATATAAACCCTCAAACACGGAGTCAACTAACATTTGCTGAGAGAGTCAAGAAGACTCAGTGGGGAAAAGACAGTCTCTTAGGAAACAAAGATGGGAAAGCTGGATGGCCGCACACACGAGGGTTGAGGGAGACTCCTATCCCACACCACTCACGAATTAACTCAAGACTGGAGTTAAGACTTAGACAGGATATAGGAAACAAAAAACTCCTAGAGGAACACACGGGTAAAAGCTTCTTGACGTGATGTTGGCAAAGTTGTTCTGGGCGACACAAGCACAAGAGCAAAAATATAAAAGGGGGACTGCACCCAACTAGGAAGTTTCTGCACATTGGAAACAATCAGCCAAACAAAAAGGCAACCTACAGAATTGGAGAAAAACATCCGTCTGATAAATGGTTGATATCCACAACATAAGAGGAATTCAGCCACCTCAGTGGCAAACAAAAATCCAATTAAAAAATGAGCGTAGGACTTGAATAGACATTTTTCCAAAGAAGACATACAAAGGATGCATAGATGAATATATACAAAGATACCAAACATCACTAATAATCAGGTAGATGAAAATCAAAACTACAGTGAGGCTTCACCTCACACCTGTTAGTTTGGCTGTCATCAAAATGACAAGAGGGCACGCGATTATGCCTGTGCACTGCTGGTGGGAATGCAAACTGGTGTTGTCAGCGGAAAACAGCATGAAGGCTCCTCGAAAAGGTAAAAATGGAACTCACACGGTCCAGCAGCCGCACTCCTGGGTATGTATCTGCAGGAGATGAACCCGCTATCTTTAAGAGATGCATCTGGGGACTCCCTGGCAGTCCACTGGTTAGGACTCCCTGCTTCTATCCAGGGGCACAGGCTGGATCTCAGGTCAGGGAACTAATATCCTGAAAGCCACAGGGTATCAACATAAAAGAAGAAGAGATATATCTGTACTGCCTTTTTTTACAGATTCATTAGAAGATTTTTTTTTAATTGCAGGATAATTGCTTTACAATGTTGTTTTGGTTTTTACCCAACGACAGTGTGCATCAGCCGTAAGTTACATGAGTCCGCCCACTTTTGAGCCTACCTCCCAGCCCACCCTATCACACGCCTCTAAGCTGTCACAGAGCACCAGCTGCATTTCCTGTGTCATATAGCAGCTTCTTGCTGGCTGCCTAGTTCACATATGGCAATGCATATGTTTCAGTGTCACTCTCTGGATTCATCCCACCCTCTTCTTCCCCCTCTGGGTCCACGAGTCTGTTCTTTATGTCTGTGTCTCTAATCCTCCCCTGCAAACAGGTTTATCAGTACCATTTTTCTAGATTTCATATATATATATATGCATTAATGCATGATATTTGTTTTTCTCTTTCTAACTTATTTCACTCTAGGTTCATCCACCTTACTAGAACTGACTCAAATCCATTCCTTTGTATGGCTCAATAGTATTCCATTACATATATGTACCACAGCTTCTTTAACCACTCATATGTCAATGGGCATCTAGGTTGTTTCTATATCCTGACTGTTGTAAACAGTGCTACAATGAACACTGCAGCACGTGTGTCTTTTTGAATTATGGTTTTCTCAAGGTATGTGTCCACAACAGGATTGCTGGGTCACATGATTTTATTCCTAGCTCGTTGTCTTCTTTGCAGCACTATTCATAATTGCCAAATCATAGAAACAACCTTAGGGTCCATCTCAGATGAATGGATAAAAAAGATCACACACACACATACACACATGCACACATACACAACGGGATATTATTCACCCATAAAAAGGAGAGCCTGCCTTTGTGACAACATGGATGGAACTGAACTTGAAGGCATTATGCTGCTTTAAACAAGTAAGACAGAGAAAGACTAATACTATATGACTTCATTTGTATATGGAATCTAAATAAATCAGACTCAGAAAGTATGGGTGGTTGCCAGGGGCTTGTAGCTGGGGGATATGGGAGATGTTGGTCAATGGTTGTGTGTGTGTTAGTCACTCAGTCACGTCTGACTCTTTGCAACTCCACGGACTAGAGCCTGCCAGACTCTTCTTTCCATGGGATTCTCCAGACAAGAATACTGGAGTGGGTTGCTAGTCCCTTCTCCAGGGGATCTTCCCGACCCGGGGATCGAACCTAGGTCTCCAGCACTGCAGGCAGATTCTTCCATCTGAGTCACCAGGGAAGCCCTTTGGTCAATGGTTACAAACTTCCAACTGTAAGATGAAATAGTGAATAAATCCTGGGGATCTAATATACAGTGTTGTGACTGTAATTAACAGTACTCTATTATATACTTAAAAATTGTTGAGAGTAGATCTGAAAAGTTATCAGCAGACACACACACAAAGGTAGTTAAGTGAGGGGATGGAGGTGTTAACTAACCTGATTGTAGCAATATTTTCTCAATATATAAGTATCTGAAGTCATCATGTTGTATACCTTAAGGGTCCATACACATCTATAACACTTCCATAAAGCTGAGGAAAGTTTTGAATGTCTTATAACAATCATTCTTGCATTCTAATTATCTATTTGTATAACCTAAATAATTTCTTCCACCCAGGTACATTCTTACTGAAAGAAGATTTGTCTATGACCTAAAAAGGAGTCATTTAATGAAACTTAATTGAATATACCACTAGGATTTTGACCTACATAACTGATTACTCATCCCTAGTGAATTCACAGCCTGGGGAGGGGGACTTGGCTGCAAAGAAGACATTGTTTCCATCGTTTGTAATTTGCATTTATCAGAAGGCAAATCCCACACTGTTGTATTTCTAAACCAAAGTGAAATTACATGTCTTCCCTTAGCCGAGGGTTATCTATGAGAGTTTCTTGAATTGAGAAAGCCAAATTTTTGTTAAGTTGCTCAAAGTTATCAGATAAAGATGAAAACAATGATTTTGGAGTAGAATTATACGAGCAAGCTTCACGATGCAAACCTTTACTCTTCTCATGACTCACAAAATGAGACCACCAAAGTGAAGCCTAACATGGAAGCAGACCCCCAGCCACAGGTTATGCATGCAGCATAGAGGGTTTAAGACTCTCACCTCTTTAACTCAAGTCCAGCTAGAAATTCAGAGTAACCTGGTGGGACATCTTGGTCCTCCAGGTTCTGAGTCACCATAACCTCAAGCACGAGCAAGTCGCTATAACTATTAGGCCTCACTGTCCTCACTAATAGAGATGGTGGCAATAGCTGCTCCAACCCCATGGGGATACGACGCATGGAAAGATCTGCACATACGGTATGTTACTAATAGAAAATTATTTAGTAACGTCCACCTTCATCAAAACAGTGGGCACCTTTCCATCAGGAAACATTATGAGATTTAAGATTTTTACAGATATCTAATTATGCTACTGTTTAAATGGAATTCAACTTCACAAAACCTGTATTTAAGGAACATTTCATCTAGGTGTGTTTCAGAATAGTAACACATTTTACACCTACCCATGAGTTCTTAAATTGATAAAACGCCTAGCTACCACCATGTTAACTAGAAAGTGCATTTGAACACTGACCTCAAAGGAACCAAACAGGTCTAATCTGAGGGTTTCCAGGCAGGATCACGTTGGAATGGCTAACAGAGGCTGGACTGCGCTGATTAAGCAGTGGAAAGTCAGAGGAACAGGGAGGCCATGGGCAAATATACAGGACACCGCACAGTGTGCAAAGGGTGAAAAGTCAGCTGAAGACACATCTGTGAGTGAACTCGAGAATGTCTTGAAGGAAGTGGTCGATGAACCAGAAGATGGGCAAAAAACTAGGCAAGGAGTAAGCAACCTAGAGATAAAACCAGAAGTAACCCAAGAGAGTTCACTGCTTTGGCTTTGAAGACAGCTCAGATGGGCAAAGCTCTGTTTTTGAATGATGGTGCCACAGTTCAAATGGCTCAAGAGCTGGGGAAGCTGGTCTGGATTAAAGGCGCAAGGACTGAGGAGTCATGGCTTTGGAAAGTAGCGGGAGAGCCAATATCTCACTAACACGGTTCACAGGGCATTAACAGCGTTAACCACATGGCGGAGGCCAGACCCTTTCACCTGAAAGGGAAAGAGGCTTCTCAAAGTCGGGCAAGAGATAAACCTAATACTAAATAAACACATTCTGCTCTTTCCCACAATACGTATGATGACTCTGCACAAACCCTTCAGCTGCCAAAGGGCAAGTACAACCTACACATTTAAAGCAACAATAACAATAAAAAAAGCAAAATTTACCACTATATACTGAGATTTTCAGTAAAGTATTTCATTAAAAATGCTAAAAAACTAATAACTGCTCCCACAGAAATAAACCTTATACTAATAGTAGTATATAATGTTTTAAAAAAACTTTAAAATATATGGGAAGGGATGAAAATAGTTTTCCTGTGATGCAATTTAATATTGTGTAACAAAAAAGAATAAAGGAAAAAGGAGAAAAAGAAAAAAGAGACTAATATAATAAATATACAGGTAGACTTTTCATTAATAACGTCTCTGTTCACTCTTTTAAAACAGGGATTTATATAAGACTAGCAGAGCAACAACTGTAATTTCCTATACTCACTTAAAACCTAGTGAAATACATTTTTAAGTATTCACATCAGCACTTTCATTTATCTGTTAAAAACAATCATGTTATAAAAGTCAAAGTATACAGAAGCCCATCTCTCAGGGATTTCTATAAACCATCCCTTTTTACTTGTCAAAGGAGATTTTTTTTAAAATCAAGTATTCACCTACATATTTGAAATAAAAAATCCAAGAATATAAAATCTTTCTTAAAATGACTTAAAGACATATGTTTCCTTTCTTTCCTAAAAAACTTATATAACAACTCGATCCAGAAATGGCATTTTCTACATGTTCTCTATAAAGTAAATCACTATTTATACACCTCTATTCAATGTAATTCTTCTAAAAATATTATTAAAGTCTTACTGTATCAGGCATTCTATTGTGTTTTAGGGTGAATCTGGAAATTCAAGTAGGAAGACGCATAGTCAGACAGATAACCATGCTTCATGGTTGAGACGGTCCATTAACTGAACACAGAGTTTGGCTCACATGAATTCTAAACATTGAGATTCATTCATTCACTCAATAAGTGTTTATTGAGTGATTATTGAGCATATCTGTGTGGTTGATACACACAATAAACAAACAATCTCCTTAACCTTATGGAGTTTTAAAATTCTATTCAATGGTGGGTAATGCCAGCCAACAGAAACTAGTAACATTTGAAAAACAGTGAAGCAATAGGATATGTCAAAGGTGACTCCACTATTTCTGGCTTACGTAATGGACACTCATATGAAATTCAGAAGTTAGTGAAAGATTTGTGGAAAAGAAAATGGTTTGGGATCTGCTAAATTGCAGCTGCCTATCTGAGTACCTATATGGTGATTTCCAGGAAAAAGCATGAAATATAAATCTGCAGCTCAGAAAAAGGAAGTTCTGTAGAAGCTAAGAGGTGGACACTTGGAAGTCACTCATACTGATAACAGATTTACAAATGGACAAGAGTTTCCAGGAATACTGCATTCCACCAGAAATGCTCATTCCCATTCCTATACTATTTTTTAAATCATGGAAGGAAACTGTGTTAGACACTGTCTCATTAGAAAGACTGAATCATTCTAGAAAAACGTAAAACATGTAGGTATAGGTGTCTGTCAACTGGATTCCATGGTAATTACTTGGATCAATCCTTCTTTGTATCAAGATTCAAAACCACAGACATATTCACTTAAGTGACAGGCATAACTCTAATATGCCCCGAAGACTTTTCTATGGTGGACACACCCTGCATAATTTGCTGTGAATACCGCAAGGAGATCCAACCAGTCCATTCTAAGGGAGATCGATCCTGGGTGTTCATTGGAAGGACTGATGCTAAAGCTGAAACTCCAATACTTTGGCCACCTCATGCGATGAGTTGACTCACTGGAAAAGAGTCTGATGCTGGGAAAGGTTGGGGGCGGGAGGAGAAGGGGACGACAGAGAATGAGATGGCTGGATGGCATCACCGACTCTGTGGACATGAGTTTGAGTGAACTCCGGGAGTTGGTGATGGACAGGGAGGCCTGGCGTGCTGTGATTCATGGGATCGCGGAGAGTCGGACACGACTGAGCGACTGAACTGAACTGAACAATGGATTTTTACTCTCATGATTAAGTTGTTACATTGTTCAGTTCAGTTCAGTCACTCAGTCAAGTCTGACTCTTTGCAACCCCATGGACTTCCCTGTCCATCACCAGCTCCTGGAGTTTACTGAAAGTCATGTCCATTGAGTTGGTGATGCCATCCAACCACCTCATCCTCCAGCAGTTGTTGGCAATTTGATCTCTGGTTCTTCTGCCTTTTCTAAAACCAGCTTGAACATCTGGGAGTTCACGGTTGTATTGCTGAAGCCTGGCTTGGAGGATTTTGAGCATGACTTTACTAGAGTGTGAGATGCGTGCAATTGTGCGGTAGTTTGAGTATTCTTTGGCATTGCCTTTCTTTGGGATTGGAATGAAGACTGACCTTTTCCAGTCCTGTGGCCACTGCAGAGTTCTTCCAATTTGCTAGCATATTGAGTGCAGCGCTTTCACAGCATCATCTTTTAGGATTTGAAATAGCTCAACTGGAATTCCATCACCTCCACTAGCAATATTCGTAGTGATGCTTCCTAAGGCCCATTTGACTTTGCATTCCAGGATGTCTGACTCTAGGTGAATGATCACACCATCGTGAATATCTTGGTCGTGAAGATCTTTTTGTACAGTTCTTCTGTGTATTCTTGCCACCTCTTCTTAATATCTTCTGCTTCTGTTAGGTCCATACCATTTCTGTCCTTTAGTGTGCCCATCTTTGCATGAAATGTTCCCTTGGCATCTCTAATTTTCTTGAAGAGATCTCTAGTTTTTCCCATTCTATTCTTTTCCTCTATTTCTTTGCACTGATCACTGAGGAAGGTTTTCTTATCTTCTTCTTGTGGTTCTTTGGAACTCTGCATTCAAATGTTACATTGTAGATTGGCCTTAAAATAGGACAATTATCCAGTTGTGTCTGACATAATGACATAAACCTTTGAAGAGCAAATAATTTTCTCTGCTGGTGGCAGAAAAGGAAGTCCAAGAGTCAAACAGAAGAAAGACCCATTTCAACCGCTGGCTTGAAGATGGAGAGCCACGTGTCCAGGAATGAGTCAAACTCTATGGGCAGAGCTGACAACCAGCAAGGGAATGGGTGCCTCAGTCCCAACACCACAAGGAGCTGAATTCTGCCAACGATAAGACTGAGTTTGGAAGCTGAATTCTCCCCAGAGCCTCCAGGTGGGAACTCAGCATGGTGAACACCTTAATTTTAGCCTGGTGACACCTTGAACCAAAAAAAAAAAAAAAATCATCCAACACCAGACTAATGGCCCACAGCACTGTGAGCCAATAAATGAGCATCGTTTTAAATCATTAAATTTGTGGCAATTTCTTATGCAAAAATAGTAAATTCACCTTTGAAGGTTGGATTATTTTTCACAGTAATCTCCTTAAAAGTAGAGGAGTATAGTGGAGTCGCTCAGTCACGTCCGACTCTTTGCCACCCCATGGACTGCAGTCCACCAGCCTCCTCCGTCCATGGGATTTTCCAGGCAAGAGTACTAGAGTGGGTTGCCATTTGCTTCTCCAGGGGATCTTCCTGACCCAGGGATCGAACCCCAGTCTCCCACGTTGCAAGCAGAGACTTTACCGTCTGAGCCACCAGGGAAGCCCAGAGGGGTATAAGAGTTCCCAAATTATGTGACCCATAACCAGTTTAACAAAAAGCATACCTGTCAACTGTTGTTAAAGTTGTAACATTTTGTTTGTTTGTTTGTTTAACAGAAGTACAAACTCAGAAAAGTATATCACTACTTTCCCAAGTTCATATTAAGTCCAAAAGACACTAACAGTTCTGAGGAATATGTGCATGGTTCTGAAGAATATGTGCATGCTTCTGAGGAAACACCCTATCTGGTAGCAGGACATTCCTGAAAGGCCACAGTTTGTGAAAGCTCTCATTCATTTTCCTAGCTACTGTAACTCTCCTAGCAGACCAGAACAGGCATCTAACCCAGGATTCCCTGAAGAGCCTACACAGAAGACGCTATTAGCCGTTCAGTTACACGGCACCGCGGTCAGGAAGACACGTTCCAAAGCAGCGGCATAAAGGAGGCGCATTCGTCAGCTCGGGCTGTTATAACAACATATGAACGCCTCAGACTGGGCACCTTCAGTAACAGGATTTTATTTGCTCACAGTTCGGGAGACTGGCAACCCAAGGTCAAGGTCTCCTCAGGGTTTGGTTCCTGGAGAGGCCTCCCTTCCAGCTGTCCTCACACGCTGGAGAGAAAACAGTAGTTCCCCGGCATCCCCTCTTAAGGGTGTCCCAGGACACCAGTCCCACGGGATTAGGAGCCCACTCTTACCAACTCATTTAACCTCAACAACGTCTTACTCCAAATACAGTCACACTCACAATTACGGTTTCAACATAAGGATTTTCGGGAAACATAATTCAGTCCAGAGCAGCAGAGTCCCAATCCAAATATCTTAAATTACTTCACTTGGTAGGATAATATTATCCAAAAAGTATTTTAAATTTACCCGAATTTTAATATAACAATGAACATAAAAAAGTGGCCCAATATCATAAATTTAACTCTGAAAGGGGGTTAAACACCTAACTGAGTAAGGATACAAGTGGTTACAAGGCTCAATCAGCAGACACAGTGGGTACGTAGGGAAGCGCCTGAGGGAGGAAGAGCCTGTGAACCATTAAACAGTCAGCAACATCACTGGGAAAAAAGCATGGCTTCACTAGCAAATTATCTAAAATATTTAAGAAGAAAATAACACCAATCCCATATGAAGTCAAGAGGGAAGATATACTAACCATGTTATGAGGCATTCCACCCTGATACCAGACATAAATGTGCCTCATGAGTGCAGAGTAAAATTCCTTAATAAAATATTAGCAAATTAAATCCAACAACATGTAAAAGGTAATATGCATCACAATCAACAGGGCCTTACCCTAGGAATGTAAGGTTTGTATAACATCCAAAAATAAATTAACACAATATGTCAAGTGAATAAAGTACAAAAAACCCCACAATTACCTAAATCGATACAGGTAAAGTTACATGACAAAATACAACCACCACTCAGGATGTAAAGACCTCCTCAACCAGATAAAAGGCATCTAT
The DNA here is from genome assembly GCF_049115385.1 of Moschus berezovskii. Classification (NCBI taxonomy): domain Eukaryota; kingdom Metazoa; phylum Chordata; class Mammalia; order Artiodactyla; family Moschidae; genus Moschus; species Moschus berezovskii. Next base: position 107,710,052 of record NC_142469.1, read on the forward strand.
AAAAAAATTGATAGCAAAGAAATCATAGTTCATGGTGAAAAACTGAATCTTTTCCTAAGACACAGAACAAGACAAAGATGTCTGCTCTCACCACTTTGGTTCAAAAGTGTACTGAAGGTTCCAGCCTGTATAATAATGTAAAACAAAGAAAAATGCAATAATGCAAGAAAAAAAGTACAAGCAAACAGATTAAAGATGTAAAGCTGTGTTTATTCACAAACATACATAATCTTGTAGGTAAAAAAATCCTAAGAACCTACACGAAACTACCAGAACAAATAAGTACAGGATACAAACAAATGATATATGATGTATACATGGATCAGAAGACTCTGTGCAATTAAGGTATTTATTCTCTCCAAACTGATTTATAGTTTTTCTATAAGAAATCGCTAAACTAGTACAAAAATGTATACAGACTCAAGACCTAGAGTCTTGAGAACAATCTTGAGAGTCTTGAGAACACCCTTCAAGAACAATCTTGAAAATGAAAAAAAGAGAGAGAAGACACACACCTGAGTTGGACACTGGCAGTAAAAGCAGTGCATCGTACAAGCACATAAATTAACTAACACCTCGTGTTATGACAGTCTACCTAAAAGTGTTTACTCCATGCATTTCCAAAAGAAGCCTTTCCGTCATCTCTGTGTGTGAAACGCCATCCGCTTCCTCCTCGGGCCAGAATCTGTCCGGGGCCGAGCCCCGCGCGGGTCACGGAGCGCGGCCCTCGGCGCGCTTCCTTCCGCCGTCCGGGCCGCACGCACGGCCGGGCGCACCTGCGCGTCTGGGCTTCCCCGCCGCCGCCCGCGCCGCCCCTCGCCCGTCCTCACACGGCAGCCGGCCGAGGCCGCGGAGGCGCGAGTCGGGCGCGATGCGCACGGTCGCAGAGCCCCGTCCCGGAGCGGCGCCCGGCCGTGCTGCAGACGCGCCCGTCTCGCTCCCGTCTCGCTCCCGCCTCGCCCGCCGCGCCGGGCCTGCCCGGGAAGCCCGGGGCCGGCCGCTCCCGCTCCCGGGGCCGCGCCTCGCTCCGCGCAGACGCCCATCCGCACGGTCCGCTCTCCCGGAGGCCGCCCTGGCGCCTCTGCTGAAGTCGCCAGCCCGGCCACTCAAAACACACGCGCCTCTTCTCTACTTTATGTTCTCCTCGGGTGCCAATAGTCAATAGACCAGCTTTCTTTCCTTCAAAACTCTGCTCTTAGCCTAGAACAGGGCCCGGCGTATAATGAATACCCAACAGATTACCTGTTGAAAGGTGAGTGTATGTCTTTCAACAACTCCTAATTTAAAAAAAATAATAAGCTGACTTTTAAATAAGCTCAAAACAGGCCTTGGTTTAAAATCACACAAGACTCTGGAATCTGGAGAGAAGAGTCTGAAAGAAAACGTCTGAAAAAGGAAATAACAAAAGCATATCATTTATTATTGTCAAAGAGAAGCGCTACATTTTTTTCCAGGCATACTAAACTGTTTCCGGCATTTTAGAAGTAGATCTCTGTGAATTATGACACAAACCTTTATTTACAAATTGAAATAACTGCCTTTTTGCCACAGACGGTCAAAAATTCATTTTATTTTATTCATAAGAGAATGCATATTTTTGCATAAAGAACTATGGAGTCACAGAATTTTAGCATTATATTTTTATAATTGCCAAATTATAACCATTATTTACCAAATGCTATAAATAATGAAGCACTTTTAAAGTCAGTGAATTTTTATTTGAGAAATAAATTTGACCTCCAAACAATGAATATTTCTGGCGATAAATATGAAATCTTAAAAAGTTTACAAGTTTCTCTTTGACAAATGAGAGAAATGCATTTGGAGAAAAGAAATACTAAAAATACACTTAATCTTGCTGTACAATATGGTCTTTATAGTATCTCTTAAAATAGGGTGACAGAGAAAAAGGTTCACATCCTTCATGGAAGGAGAAATCACAAGCATTCTTTCAGGAAGGAAAAAGAAAAAAAAAAACTGTAAGAAATAAAAGCTCTCGGTTTTTGTCTTCCAGAAGGCTCATTTTTAAAAAATATAAGAGATATCATATATCAAAGGAGTCACCCAAGGTTCAATTTTGAAAAGATTATTTCTTTATCCTGTGTCTATAAATTTTGGTTTTGTTGCTCAACAAGACTTTATCTAAATACAAAATTTTGAGCCTGTATCTTACGAAGACATATGACACCATGTTCCTCTGCTCTGTTCTATAGGATGCTCATATATTTCAATACCTTCCCTGTTTACAAGAACAGAGAAAGTAGCCTGTGAGCTCTAACACTATATCTGCAAATTCAGTACAAAATCAAAGCAAAAATCAGTAGGTCCATTTAGGGCAATTAAGGTCAAAATGCCTGACTTGCAGCACTGAGCTTTTAATACCTATGAAAATCAAGGTCTTAATTCTTCTAAAACATGCTGACCATGATAAACAAAATTAGGCCAATAATCACCAACATGAATGCATAAAAGATTAATTGTATTAACTTCAATTCTATATGTAAGCCCAGAAAGTCCCTCCATACAAAGTTTTATGAAATATTAAAATTAGTTTTCATGAATCATGTATGAAGTCATTTTTGTTACATTTTAGTGTCACTGTGATTTGTTTCAAAACTCCATTATAAAATTAAATGATTAAAATATTATAATGAAATTTAATAATATCAGATTAAAAGATTTCCAAAATGAAAATCTATTTCCTAGTGAAACTGCACTAAAACATACAATGAGACAGCAGTGACATGGTCTCCCTCTTTGAGACTGTCAGGAAGAGTGACTGTTCGCTCTCAAAGCTGTTCGCTTCCCATAGAAATGATTGAGCCAGCACAGCAGCCATTATTTTACTACATGCACTGTCGGTTCAGTGCAGTCGCTCAGTTGTGTCCGACTCTTTGAGACCCCACGGACTGCAGCACGCCAGGCCTCCCTGTCCATCACCAACTCTCGAAGCTTGCTCAAACTCACCTCCATCGAGTCAGTGATGCCATCCAACCATCTCAACCTCTGTCGTCCCCTTCTCCTCCTGCCTCTAATCTTTCCCAGCATCAGAGTCATGCACTATAGCTACTCCTTATTTAATAATAAAAACAATTACAAAGCTTAAAATATTTCAAAAGATAGAAACCAAATGTACATTTACACTGAAATGTAAGGTGTAGTATAAGGAAAAAATAAAATATAGTCAGTTATTAAATTTATACCATGAAGAAAAAGAATGAATCTGATCTTCTTACATCAATGAAAGGTCTCAATTTTCCAACTATTGACATTTTACACTAAAACATAAGAGCACTGGTATTAGCTCTTCTTCAAAATAGCTTTCAGATAAACATTTTTTTAAACTACAATTTAAGACAAAGATGAAAAAAACCTAGAGAATACCGAAGAAAATGTCTAACCATTAGGAACGACAGCTAACGTTTCTTCCAGCCCACAAAAGTCCATCTAGTCAAAGCTATGGTTCTTTCAGTAGTCATTTATGGATGTGAAAGTTGGACTATAAAAAAAGCTGAGTGCTGAAGAATTGATGCTTTTGAACTGTGGTGCTGGAGAAGACTCTTGAGAGTCCCTTGGACTGCAAGGAGATCCAACCAGTCAATCCTAAAAGAAATCAGTTCTGACTGTTCATTGGAAAGACTCAGGCTGAAGCTGAAACTCCAATCCTTTGGCCACCTGATGCGAAGAGCTAACTCATTGGAAAAGACCCTGATGCTGGGAAAGATTGAGGGCAGGAGGAGAAGAGAATGATAGTGGATGAGATGGTTGGATGGCATCACCAACTCGATGGACATGAGTTTGAGCAAGCTCTGGGAGTTGGTGATGGACAGGGAGGCCTGGCGTGCTGTGGTCCATGGGGTTGCAAAGAGTTGGACACGACCCAGCGACTGAACTGAACATTTCTTCAACTTGTGTGTGAAAAAGCTGCTGATTTAATTTAGCTTCTAGGTTCCCTGATGGTTCACCCCCTTCTTGCCCTCGCCACAATCTGACCCTGAGTTTCCTTGACACACTGTTCCCTCTGCCCTGCACGCCCTAGGTGTGTGGCCAGTGTCAGTGACCCGAGTCACTGGAGCACAGGAGTTGGTCATCTTTGTAGCCAGTACCTGGCCCAACACTTGGCATACAGTTTAAGTCAGCGGTTCTCAGCAGGCAGCAAACTTGTCCCCAGGAGGACATTCAGCGGTGTGTCTGGAGACATTTGCTTTGTCACGGTGCAGGGGAGGGGCTGTGCCGGCATCAAGTGGGTGTAAGTCAGGGACGCTGCTAAACAGCTTGCGATGCTCTGAGCTGCCCCGCAACTAAGACCCACCCGCACAAAGTGCCGGCAGTGCTGAGGCTGACACTGTCTCCTGAAAGAACTGATGCCATGCGCTGTCCCACATGTGGGAGTTCAAGAAGAACGTGAATCGGAGAAAGGGAGGAAGAGAGGGAAGAAGTTAAGAAAACGGAGAACACCGAGATTCTTAGAAGTGCAGGCAGTGTGCTGAAGACACGTAGCTGGGGATGTTGACACCATGCTGGTCTAACTAAATGTCTCGGCATCCGACCTTCAGGACTTCTAGGAACCGCCTCAAACAGAAGGCCTGTGACATTATGGCAATTAAAGATCACTTAAGGGAGGCTGTACCTTGAGTGGCATCCCCCAGATTCACATATTCAAGTCCTAGCTACCTCCAGTAGCACCTCAGGATATGCCTTATTTGGAAAGAGGGTCACAGGAGATGTCAGTAGCTGAGAAGAGGTCCCGCTGGGCTAAGATGGCTCCTGACCCGACAGGACTGGTGTCCTTATAAAAATACCACCGTGTGAAGATGCAGACACACACAGAGGGGAACAGCGGGTAAAAATGGAAGCAGAGGTCAGGGGGACGGTGCAAAGCCAAGGGAGGCCAAAGATCCCCAGCAAATCGCCAGAAGCTGAGGCAGAGAGAGAGAGGTCCGGGGCAGGTTCCCTCACAGCCTTCGGGGAATCACCTCTGCCAACACCCTGATCCTGCACTTCTGACCCTCAGAACTCGGACAGCATAAGTCTCTGTAGTCCAAGCCGCACAGTGTGTGGAAGCTTTGGGGGCAGCCCTGGAGAACAGCTGCTAGAGACGTTCTCTGCAGAAAAGCCTTGAGACCTAAGCAATCTTCACTCGGCTTGACCAGTCCAGGGGTTTCCCTCTAAGGGTCCTCTCGGACGCCACTGCCTCAGCTGTGGCCATGCTTCTTTCTCACAGCAGTGAATGTAAGTGGCTTGACAAGTCAAATCCTGACTTATCTGCTGCTCAACTAATGTCTTTAACGACCTGGTAATGAACTCATGATTATTTGTCTAAAACAGAAATATGAACCATCCCGGTTCGAATTATAATTTTCCACTTCAGGTAGACAAACTACTGTTGGTAAGTTTAGATTTAAAAGGAAACAGAGTCACAGCAGTGGTCTAGACTGAGAGACGCTCCCAGACCTCTCCAGCACCTGAGAAGCTTCTCAACCGGGAGTCCGTCAGCCCCTCACACCTGGGGTCCAGGGCATCCAGAGACCCCAGAGGCGCCTGTGGCATCCTGCATTCCTCAGCATCTGTGCGTCTTTCTGGAAAAGGTCAACGTGCTCTCATCAGATTCTTCAGGCTTTCTGTGGTCCCATCAACTAAACTAGAATCTAATCCTTTTGCTTCAATAATGTCCCGAATCCTACACCAGATTTGCTTGCTTCATGGAGCAGAGACTTTCGAGATTAACCAGGAAACCGTTTTCGGTGCAATGTGGTCACCAAACCAGAAAAAGTCAATTAAAGCACATTTTCACAGAAGACTGATCTGTCTTTTTAACTTTTTAAACATTTAAACACGTAATTATCTGAAAGCTTTTTGAAAGATGTCTATTTTCTTCATTGCATGATGTTATCTCCATCTCTCTACATCTGTAAACCACACATTGGGGAAAAAAAGTACATTTGAAATGTGTGTTAAGGTATGTTTCAGAAATCTAAGACTTTACTTTGAATTCATCAAAATACAGTGTTTCTTCTCATGCAATTTAGACTTTATTAAGACAAGTGCATGGGGCTTCCCAGGTGGCTCACTGGGTAAAGAATCCTCCTGCAATGCAGAAGACACAGAAGACACCAGTTTGATCCCTGGGTCGGGAAGATCCCCTCGAGGAGGGCATGGCAACCCATGCCAGTATTCTTGTCTGGAGGATTCCATGGACACAGGAGACTGGCGGGCTACAGTTCAAAGGGTCACAAAGAGTCAGACACGACTGAAGTGACTGAGCATGCACGTATGCAACACAAGTGTATAAAATATTCCAGTCTGAATAATTTCAGTACTTTTTATAAAACCACAATATACAGAAATTAGCTATCGCAAAACAAAACATAAGGGGAGTTTATTCGTAAGATATACGTGTATTTAGTAATGAGATCTAGATGCTCATTTCCTGCAGCCTCATAGATAAATAAACCTAAGCATCCCCAAGTCTATAAGGGACAAAAGCCACCAGAAGAGCATCCACGACAGCATCAACGAGGAAGCGTGTGTACAGACATCCACGCTCATCTCCTGAGCAGTAAATGCTGGCTATGACCACTGCAGGATCCGTTCCTCCTCAACAAAACCCCCGCGTTCCCTTGAGCATCAGCTCACTGCACAGGGGCCGCCCTCCTCCACATGACAAGGGCCCGGCCACCACACCGGAGACAAGGAAGAAATGAGGGAGAGAAAGTGCACCCTGCCGCCCCAGCTCCAGTCCAGGGTGCACGCGGACAGGAAGCGGCGACACTGAGTCAGAGGGCACACAAGGATCACTGGGGCCCCAGGTGAAACAGTGCTGGGCAAAGTTAACTTAATCCAAAGCGAAGTTTTCACAAAAAAGGAAGAAGGGGGCAGGACGAAACAAAATAAACACGGAGATAAATAAGGAGCAGGATACAAATCTAAAGAGCCGGAGTCGAGTAAGCAAGACAACTCACAGACCAGGTGTAGAACACGTCAGTGTCAACTATATCGCCCAGCAAAATTATAGTCACAAACGTTCACTGTTCCAATGCGACGGGCACGGCACTCTGCACTCCATGCAGCCGTTACACACTCAACTCCTTCTACTTATTCCCATTTTACAGATGGGAAAGCTGACGCAGAGAGAGGCTAAGTCACATAGTTGCTACGTGGTTAATCCGATGCCAGTGTTCAGCGCTCAGTCACTACACCGTAACACTATAGATCTTTGTGTATTGTGTAGGAACCTGAAAAAACATAGCTTCTAAAGGAAAATGTGTATTTTTCATTCCAAATATCATAATTAATTAAAGATTTAGTACTTACTGTATGCAGAACTCTCTTGGGAGGGGCAGGAAATTATTAAACAGGACCTGTGTAGCAAAGGACTAATAATATACTCATGTACAAATTCTTACTATCCAGACGGCTTTCAGTTTACAACCTTTATTTGCGATCACCTAACATTTCCTTTCTTCTAAGGGATTCCTGCCCACAGTAGTAGATATAATAGTCATCTGAGTTAAATTCACCCATTCCAGTACATTTTAGTTTGCCGATTCCTAAAATGTCCATGTCCACTCTTGCCATCTCCTGCTTGACCATTTCCAATTTACCCTGATTCATGGACCTAGCATTCCAGGTTCCTATGCAATATTGCTCTTTACAGCATTGGATTTTACTTCCATTACCAGTCTCATCCCCAAATGGGTTCTGTTTTTCCTTTGGCTCCGTCTCTTCATTCTTTCTGGAGTTATTTCTCCACTGATCTCCAGTAGCATATTGGGCACCTATGGACCTGGGGAGTTCATCTTTCAGTGTCCTATCTTTTTGCCTTTTCATACTGTTCATGGGGTTCTCAAGTGGTTTGAAGTGGTTCTGAAGTGGTTTGTCATTCCCTTCTCCAGTGGACCATGTTTTGTCAGAACTCTACACCAGTGTCTTGTAAAGATGCACACTCCTTGGAACAAAAGTTATAACCAATCTAGACAGCATATTAAAAAGCAGAGACATTACTTTGCCAACAAAGGTCCATCTAGTCAAAACTATGGTTTTTCCAGTGGTCATGTATGCATGTGAGAGTTATAGAGAAAGCTGAGCACTGAAGAATTGATGCTTTTGAACTGTGGTGTTGGAGAAGACTCTTGAGAGTCCCTTGGACTGCAAGGAGATCCAACCAGTCCATCCTAAAAGAAATCAGTCCTGAATATTCATTGGAAGGACTGAAGCTGAAGCTGAAACTCCAATACTTTGGCCACCTGATGCAAAGAACTGATTCATTGGAAAAGACCCTGATGCTGGGAAAGATTGAAGGTGGGAGGGGAAGGGGACAAATGAGGATGAGATGGTTGGATGGCATCACCGACTCAATGCACATGAGTCTGAGTAAACTCTGGGAGTTGGTGATGGATAGGGAGGCCTGGCGTGCTGCAGTCCATGGGTCGCAAAGAGTCGGACACGACTGAGTGACTGAACTGAACATTTCCTTTGAAGTGTGAAGAGGCTAAAAAGTGCATAAAAAAGTGTTTTTATTACCTACTCATTCTGGTGTGTTCAAACAAGCTCTGCTGAGTTGGTCGGCTTTCCTACCCTCTCCCTGCTCTTCAGGTCCCGAGCACAGAGGGAATTCCCCGCTAAGGGCCTGGGAACTGATTGCTCTCTTTCCTTTCTGCACTCTTTCTCTAGATTAACAACCTCCTTTCTACTTCTCAGGGCTCAGCGCAAGGGTGGCTTCTCAGAGCTGTCTGACCTGCCGACCACTGAAGCAGGTGCTGCCACACGCTACAGTCATTCTCGATCCTCTGGCTGGCTTTACATCCTTTATCGCCCTTGACACTACTGGAAAGTGTCTGAATTATTTATATGATGATCTGCTTTCTGTCAACTCCAACTGCAACCCACGCTTCGGGGGAACAGACGTTTTGTGGGTTTGACTCACTTCTGTAAAACACCTCAGACAGTATGTGGTGTATGAAAGAGATGATCAAATATTTTCTGAATGAATGAACTTTCCCGTGTTTCAGCTCAAGTACCACACAAACCGATTATACTTCACTGCTTGTAACTCATAATAAAGAGCAGCCTTAAGACTAAAGAACCCAACCCAATCTTTAACAGGCAAATTGATTTTGGTTCACATTTAGAAACTAGAGAAGTCCATGATTCTCAAAATAGGGCACAGGACTCTCCAGGGAGCACAGGAAGATGTTCTAGCTGGAAACAAAAGGCAAAAGGGAAAAGACAAAGAATTCAGAGTGCTAACATGTCTGGGTTGGGAGCTGGGGAAGCAAAGCGTTAACCCAGCCACAGACACGGAACCCAAGGAGGTGAGCGTTTACCTTTCCTCTGACGTGAGGAGAGCTTGTAAGAGACACACAACAATTCAGACCACATTCAGTTCAGTTCAGTCGCTCAGTCGTGTCCGACTCTCCGCGACCCCATGAATCACAGCACGCCAGGCCTCCCTGTCCATCACCAACTCCCGGAGTTCACTCAAACTCATGTCCACAGAGTCGGTGATGCCATCCAGCCATCTCATTCTCTGTCGTCCCCTTCTCCTCCTACCACCAATCGCTCCCAGCATCAGACTCTTTTCCAGTGAGTCAGCTCGTCTCATGAGGTGGCTAAAGTATTGCAGTTTCAGCTTTAGCATCAGTCCTTCCAATGAACACCCAGGATTGATCTCCTTTAGAATGGACTGGTTGGATCTCCTTGCAATCCAAGGGACTCTCAAGAGTCTTCTCCAGCATCACAGTTCAAAAGCATCAATTCTTTGGCGATCAGCTTTCTTCACAGTCCAACTCTCACATCCATACATGACCACTGGAAAAACCATAGCCTTAACTAGACGGACCTTTGTTGGCAAAGTAATGTCTCTGCTTTTCAATATACTATCAAGGTTGATCATAACTTTCCTTCCAAGGAGTAAGCGTCTTTTAATTTCATGGCTGCAATCAGACCACATTAAAGACATAATAATAGAACAATGAATGTTCCTCCACTGTTCCTCTATGTCATGAGTAAACTGCATTATTATTATGGAGTCCTCATTTCTCAGCGGTGCCACTGTACAACAGATCAAACTGTCTTACCTAGGTGACCAGTTTATCTTCAATCTAACCCAGGAGATATTCTAAATTTGTAAGGCAGTTTGCAAATAAATGCTATTGTTTACAGATAAGGGCAAGTCCATTATTAAAAGAAATGTAAAATTCTGAAAGAGATGGGAATCCCAGACTACCTGACCTGCCTCTTGAGAAACCTGTATGCAGGTCAGGAAGCAACAGTTAGAACTGGACATGGAACAACAGACTGGTTCCAAATAGGAAAAGGTGTACGTCAAGGTTGTATATTGTCACCTTGCTTATTTAACTTAAATGCAGAGTACATCATGAGGAACGCTGGGCTGGAAGAAGCACAAGCTGGAATCAAGATTGCCGGGAGAAATATCAATAACCTCAGATATGCAGATAACACTACCCTTACGGCAGAAAATGAAGAGGAACTCAAAAGCCTCTTGATGAAAGTGAAAGAGGAGAGTGAAAAGGTTGGCTTGAAGCTCAACATTCAGAAAATAAAGATCATGGCATCTGGTCCCATCACTTCATGGGAAATAGATGGAAAAACAGTGGAAACAGTGTCAGACTTTATTTTTTTGGGCTCCAAAATCACTGCGGATGCTGATTGCAGCCAGGAAATTAAAAGACACTCCTTGGAAGGAAAGTTATGACCAACCTTGATAGTATATTAAAAAGCAGAGACATTACTTTGCCAACCAAGGTCCGTCTAGTCAAGGCAATGGTTTTTCCCGTGGTCATGTATGGATGTGAGAGTTGGACTGTGAAGAAAGCTGATCGCCGAAGAATCGATGCTTTTGAACTGTGGTGTTGGAGAAGACTCTTGAGAGTCCCTTATACTGCAAGGAGATCCAACCAATCCATTCTAGAGGAGATCAATCCTGGATGTTCATTGGAAGGACTGATGCTAAAGCTGAAGCTGCAATACTTTGGCCACCTCATGCGACGAGTTGACTCACTGGAAAAGACCTGATGCTGGGAAGGGTTGGGGGCGGGAGTAGAAGGGGACGACAGAGAATGAGATGGCTGGATGGCATCACCGACTCTGTGGACATGAGTTTGAGTGTACTCTGGGAGTTGGTGATGGACAGGGAGGCCTGGCGTGCTGTGATTCATGGGGTCGCGGAGAGTCGGACACGACTGAGCGACTGAACTGAACTGAATCCTAAGAACACAGTTCACGGCCGATAAGTGAAACACATCAGTAAAAATACACTGTTTCTTACAAAGAGTAATATGCCTTACTTTGGGGAGCGGGGAAGAAGAGGGGCTTTGCCACAGGTACTTTTCTTATTCCAAAATAGTCAAATATTTGAGTTTGCCAGTAGTGTAAATTAATTTTGATCTAATGTATTAATTTTATATCTATACTCATACAAATATACACATATATACACAAAGATTTTTAAAGTATTTATGCACATGTCCATCTTCCCTGATGGTTCCGTGGGTAAAGAGTCTGCCTGAAGTGCAAGAGATATTAGGAGACATAGGTTTCGATCCCTGGGTCGGGAAGATCCCCTGGAAGAGGAAATGGCAACCCACTCCAGTATTCTTCCCTGAAAAAAATCCCATGGACAGAGGAGCCTGGCAGGCTACAGTCCATGGGGGTCACAAAGAGTTGGATATGGCTGAGCAACTAAGCATGCGTGTCCATCAAACAAAAATCATTTCAAAATCTTGGTTCTGCCACTAACAAGCAGAATGACTTAGCAAGTTAGGGAGTCTTTCTGACCTGTTTCCTGATCTTAACTGATAATCATATATCTGTCTCATGGTTCTGACGGGAATTTAAAGTATTCTTGCGGGGAAAATCCCATGGACCAAGGAGCCTGGGCGGGGGGGGCGGCTACAGTCCGTGGGGTCACAAAGAGTCAGACACGACTGAACATGCTTGCATATATATATATGTAAAAGATATAAAACTTTGCTCAAGCAATGGCAGGAATGGAGGTGAGACAGCCGAAGGCAGAGGTACTCATATACCATGCTCTGACCCTCATCCTCCTCAGCCATACAGGCTGGCCCTGTCTCTCTCTCTCCTGGAAATCCACAGCATTAAAGGGAAGGGACTATTCTTTGTAATTTTGCAAAAGAAATTTCAAAATCTCAGCCACAAAATGCTCGGTCTGAGATTTTTTTCTCCCCCAAAACCCTGGAACAAAAATCTTCAACTCACAGCCCCTGACCCTTCGGAACAAGCATTTTCAGTACAGACCGCCACAGAGTGGGTTTTGAAGCCAGGGATTCCCGAGAAGTCGGCGGCTGCGCTCCAGAGCCGGGCTGCTGCAGGGAGCTGCGGCCGCGCCTGAGCACACGGAGGGCGGGCAGTGGGGCCCGCCGGGCACGCGGGGCGCTCTGGCCCTCCTCCGCACCCGCGAGCACACGGGCGTGCAAGACTGCAAACGCGCGGACAGGACCCGGCGCTCCTGACCAGACAACAACAAAATGTTTTGACTGCAAACATCTTCCTGAGAAAACAGAGATTACTCAGAAATAAATTTTAAACATCTTTCCTCAAACTAATTCAGAGGTAATCACTGACAATGTCACCCATGGCCACCTGCCCTGGCATATTCCACGCACTGGAGCCACGTTTTTCTCCCTGCCTAGTCCAACAAATCGGTGACATGATACCTCCACTTATGGGAAAAAATATACATGTTTGGTCTTCATTCACAGTTCCTGGCTCACAGCTCATGAACCCTTGGAACTTCCTGAGTGGTAAGAGCCGTGGGATAAGGTTGCATTCCTGAGGCACTTCAGAGAAGCTGGCTCTGGGTGCCATCCAAGGGTGAGGGCTGGGGGCCAGGAGGACCAGCCCTGTGATGACAGGGCAGGAATTCTCAGTTCTCCTTGGACTTTCAGGGAAGGGAGAGGAGCTGGAGGCTGAATCAGGGGCCACTGGCCAATGATTAGTCACGGAACAAAGCCTCCATTAAAAACCCGAAGGGATGGCTGCTGCCCTGCTCCCGAGAGCCCAGTGGTGACGAATGTCCTCCACGGGCCGCCGTGCCAGGCCCCCTGCCCACAGGGACATAGCTCTTTGGTCCAAAACCTTGCTTGTGAGTCTCCATCTGGCTGCTGATCTGTATCCTTTTATTAATATAATAAATCAGCAATCTAGGGAGCAAATGGTCTTCCTGGGTTTTCTGAGCCCTCCTAGCAGATTAACCAAACCTGAGGAAGGGGCTCTGGGACTCTCTGATTCCTAGTCAGGGGGTCCGCAGGACAGGTAGCAACCTGGACTTTGTGACTGTCATTCTGAGCTGGAGACAGTCCCTGCAACCTCTAGTTTGCACTCAGTCAGAGCACAAGTAGCAACCTGGGCTTGCAACTGGTTTGTGCAGTGGAGAGGGGTCTTGGGTGGGGACGACTAAGCCCCTTTACCTGTGGAATCTGACCCTATTTCTGAGTAGGTAAGTCTAAAAATTGAGTTGAATTCTCAGACACACACTTGGCGTCAGGGAACTAACAGCTTGTTGGTGTGGGGAAGCCTACACACACATGCACACACACACCAGGCTGGCACTGGGTCCAGGAAACCTGTGCAGTGAGACACTGTCCCCCAGCGAGAGCATTCTGCCCTTCTCCCTCCTGGTGTATTGCACTTCTAATTTGTCAACTGATCATCTCTTATTTTTTTTTAATGAACGTAAGATTAAGTTTCATAGAGAGTCTCTCTCATTTTCTGATATATACTCATATACTCGTCAGTAACTATTAAGCAACTGACAGAGTAGCAGCATATTTGACACCTAATATATCTTCAGTTCAGTCGCTCAGTCATGTCCGACTCTTTGCAACCCCACGAACCACAGCACGCCAGGCCTCCCTGTCCATCACCAACACCCGGAGTTCACTCAAACTCATGTCCATTGAGTCAGTGATGCCATCCAGCCATCTCATTCTCTGTCCTCCCAGCATCAGAGTCTTTTCCAGTGAGTCAACTCATCGCATGAGGTGGCCAAAGTATTGGAGTTTCAGCTTTAGCATCAGTCCTTCCGATGAACACCCAGGATTACTTTAATGCAAATATTGCATCTTCCATTGTCAAAAAGAAATTCAATACATAAATCAAGGCTTCTTCATGGGAGAGAAAAATGAACCATTCCTCTCCAACAGCCTTAACTTAAAAAGTAAAGGAAAACATTGAGTAGAAACAGCTATGGTTAGGATTGCAACAAAAATTTTCACAAAGTATGTAAAAAACTATGACATTATCAACATGGCATATTAAAGCAGGAGGAGAGTTTACACCGTGACATACATTAAGAAGACAGGGATTTCCTTCCAGAAATAAAGTTTATAACAATATACCAGGGGAATTATGCAAAACACATACTAAAGACATACAAGAATATAGATTAAAATCTTTAGTGAAATGAATCATTTTATTGAATCAATCTTATTTCCAATTTTTAAGAAGCAAGATATGCATATATATATATATATATAATTGAGACTATTTTACCAGCATAATTTCACTCCCCAACAACACTTAAAAGTATCATTGCTAAGAATCAATACAGAATATAAAACTGAAATCTTGGAACTGGAAGGAATTTGGGAGATCATCAAATCATCAAAGCCCAGGTCAAGCTAACAGACCGAGCAGGTGTGTTGGATAAGAGCGGATGACCCACATATCACTAGTACAGCATTTAGCAGAGAACTCTAAAGTCTCTGCTTTTTTGATTAAAAAAAAAATTCCCTTCATGCTTCTAAATCAATCTTTCAGTCACTCAGTCACATCCGACTCTGCAACTCCATGGGCTGCAGCATGCCAGACCTCCCTGTCCATCACCAACTCCCAGAGCTTGCTCAAACTCATGTCCATCAAGTCAGTGATGCTATCCAACCATCTCATCTCTGTCGTCCCCTTCTCCTCCCACCTTCAATCTTTCCCACATCAGGGTCTTTTCAAGTGAGTCAGCTCTTCACATCAAGTGGCCAAAGTATTGGAAGTTCAGTTTTGGCATCAGTCCTTTCAATGAATATTCAGGAGTGATTTCTTTTAGGATGGACTGGCTGGATCTCCTTGCAGTCCAAGGGACTCTCAAGAGTCTTCTCCAACACCACAGTTCAAAAGTATCAATTCTTCGGTGCTCAGCTTTCTTTATAGTCCAACTCTCACACCTGTACATGACTACTGGAAAAAACTATAACTTTGACTAGATGGACCTTTGTTGGCAAAGTAATGTCTCTGCTTTTTAATATGCTGTCTAGGTTGGTCATAGCTTTCCTTACAAGGAGCAAGCGTCTTTCAAGTGGCATGCTGAGTTCCAAACTGTTACTGGTGATAAAGACATTTCCTGTCTCTGACACTACAACACAGAGCTAGGCTCTTACAAACTTTTTAGTCCAAAAAAATTCAGAGGAAATATTTTTAACAGGTCAAGGGTATCTTTTAAATAATGAATTGTCACATCCCTATGAATAATGAATTTCATTCCTATGAGTGCTCAGGAGAAAATAATTATAGTGATTCTTACTGCAACACATTTAAGTCTAACAGCATAAGCCCAAAACACAACTCGGTTTTAAAAGACAGCTTCTTAGAACAGTTTTAAGTTTCACAGAGAAATTGAGAGGAAGGTACAAGGATTTCCTATGTATCACCTGCCACTACATGTGTGGCCTCCTCCATTATCAACATTTCCCACCAGAGTGGTTCATCGGTTACAATCCAGAAACCTCCACTGACATGTCATAATCACCTGAAGTCCACGGTCCATATTAAGGCCTGACTCTTTGTGACCCCATGGGCTGCAGCACGCCAGGCCTCCCTGTCCATCACCAACTTCCAGAGCTTGCTCAAACTCATGTCCATCAAGTTGGAGATGCCATCCAACCATCTCATCCTCTGTCATCCCCTTCTCCTCCTACCTTCAATCTTTCCCAGCATCAGGGTCTTTGCCTGACTCTTTGTCAGTTCTTCGCATCAGGTGGCCAAAGAATTGGAGTTTCAGCTTCAGCATCAGCCCTTCCAATGAATATTCAGGACTGATTTCCTTTAGGATGGACTGGTTTGATCTCCTTGCAGTCCAAGGGACTCTCAAGAGTCTTCTCCAACACCACAGTTCAAAAGCATCTATTCTTCGGCGCTCAGCTTTCTTTATGGTCCAACTGTCATATCCATATCCATGGCTTTCCCTGATAGCTCAGGTGGTAAAGAATCCACCTGCAATGCAGGAGACCCCTGTTCAATTCCTGGGTCAGGAAGATCTGGAGAAGGGATAGGCTACCCAGTCTAGTCTTCTTGGGCTTCTCTGGTGGCTCAGCTGGTAAAGAATCCGCCTCCAATGCAGGAGACCTGGGTTCGATCCCTGGGTTGGGAAGATCCCCTGGAGAAGGGAAAGGCTACGCACTCCAGTATTTTGGCCTAGAGCATTCCATGGACTATACAGCCCATGGGGTCGTAAAGAGTCAGACACAAGTGAGCGACTTTCACTTTCTCATATCCATAGATGACTACGGGAAAAACCATAGCCTTGACTAGATGGACTTTTGCTGACAAAGTAATGTCTCTGCTTCTTAATATACTATCTAGGTTGGTCATATCTTTTCTTCCAAGGAGCAAGCATCTTTTCATATCATGGATGTAGCCACCATCTGCAGTGATTTTGGAGTCCAAGAAAATAAAGCCTATCACTGTTTCCACTGAGTCCCCATATGTTTGCCATGAAGTGATGGGATCGGATGCCATGATCTTAGTTTTTTGAATGTTGACTTTTCATCCACCTTTTTCACTCTCCTCTTTCACGTTCATCAAGAGGCTCTTTAGTTCTTCTTCACTTTCTGCCATAAGGGTGGTGTCATCTGCATATCTGAGGTTATTGATATTTCTCCCGGCAATCTTGATTCCAGCTTGTGCTTCTTCCAGCCCAGCGTTCCTCATGATGTTCCTCAAGATGTACATGAGAGTACATATACAGTACAATATACAGCCTTGACGAACTCCTTTTCCTATTTGGAACCAGTCTGCTTTTCCATGTCTAGTTCTAATCATTGTTAATTGACCTATATACAGATTTCTCAGGAAGCTGGTAAGGTAGTCTTCTATTTCTATCTCTTTAAGAATTTTCCACAGTTTGTTGTGATCCACACAGTCAAAGGCTTTAGGATAACCAATAAACCAGAAGTAGATGTTTTTCTGGAATTCTCTTTTTTGATGATCCAACGGACGTTGGCAATTTGATCTCTGGTTCCTCTGCCTTTTCTAAATCCAGGTTGAACATCTGGAAGTTCTCAGTTCACATACTGTTGAAGGCTAGCTTGAAGGATTTTGAGCATTACTTTGCTAGCACGTGAGCTGAGTGACAGAGATATTCTGTCATTTTAGAGGTTGCACCCAAGTACTGCATTTCAGACTCTTTCGTTCACTATGAGGGCTACTCCATTTCTTCTGAGGGTTTCCTGCAAACAGTAGTAGATATAACAGTCATCTTGAGTTAAATTCACTCATTCCAGTCTATTTTAGTTCACTGATTTCTAGAATGTCGACGTTCACTTGCCATCTCCTGCTTGACCACTTCCAATTTGCCTAGATTCATGGCCCTAACTTTCCAGGTTCCCATGCAGTACTGCTCTTTACAGCATCAGACCCTGCGTCCATCCACAGTCACATCCACAGCTGGGTGTTGTGTTTGCTTTGGCTCTGTCTCTTCATTCTTTCTGGAGTTATTTCTCCACTGACCTCCAGCAGCATATTGGGCGCCTACCCACCTGGAGAGCTCTTCTTTCAGGGTCATATTTTTGCCTTTTTATACTGTTCATGGGGTTCTCATGGCAAGAATTGACGTGGTTTGCCATTCCCTTCTGCAGTGGACCACGTTTTGTCAGAACTCTCCACCGTGACCCGTCCGTCTTGGGTGGCCCTACACGGCAAGGCTCATAGTTTCATTAAGTTAGACAAGGCTTATCAAATCTCTCAACAAACATTTACCAAGTGCCTCCTGGAACCACAGGAGCAACATTTTCTGGGAAAGAACTAGAAACACACTGTCACAAAGTCTATCAGGCTGTGCTTGTTCAACACAGTAGTGATTAGCCACGTGTGGTGACTGAGCACTGGAAAAGCTGCTGCTTCAAAGGGAAAAGTGCTTTAAGTATAAAATGCACATGGATTTCAAAGACAACAGTGTGAGTGTAAGAGTGTAAGATTAAATAAACTGATTACTTACTGGAGTAAATTGGATGCATTATTACAGTTAATTTTGGCTGTTTACTTCTTCCGTGTCTACTAGGAAACGTTTAGTAACTTCTGTCTGTGGTTGGTACTGCATTTGTGTTAGACAGCACTGCTCAGAGGCCTTTGTTTTCCTGCCTATGGAAGACCTCCGTCCCTTAATTGAGGCCGTTAGAGCACACAGCAGAAACCAACTGACAGCCATCCTGAGTCCTGGGTTCCACGTTGAGAGGTAAACTTTATATGTTTCCTTCTCTCGTCAGAGTGTTATTAGACTCAAAAGACACACTCCAACTTTCTCAACCTACTTAAACACTGATTTGGACTTAACTATTTTAAGTGATAAATATGTGAGACAAATAACACTTCTGATTTATATAAATTGATGTGTATCAACAAAACTTCTTTAAGCCTTTACAGCTCACCTAGTACACTGTCTCATGTGACTATACCAACAGCCTTGAGGGAGTGAAGGCTGCTCACTCTCCCCACCTTTTATGATGAAAAACCCAAACCAAGGATGAGTAATCTGCCCAAGAACAGAAAACTGACTCAGCAGCAGCAGGGCCTTCCCTGATGGCTCAGTGGTAAAGAAGCCCCCTGCCAAGGCAAGAGACACAGGTTTAGTCCCTGATCAGGGGAGATCCCACGTGCCGAGGAGCAACCAAACCCATGCGCCACGACTGTGGACCCTGTGCTCTAGGGCCCGGACACTGCAGCGACCGAAGCCCATGCGCCCTACAGCAAGAGCTCGCCAACAAGAGAAGCCACTGCAATGAGAGCCCACGCAGCACAACTGGTCAGGAGCCCCCGCTCTCCACAGCTAGAGAAAAGCCCGCACGGCACTGAGAACCCAGCACAGCCATAAATAAATAATTTTAAGAAAAAAAAAATCTGGACTGTACCATACTCACTGCTATTGCGTGATCTCTACTGCTGATGCTGACTAGTCCTTGGAGATGCTATCTGTCTTAACATATCTGTTGGCCCACATTTCCTTAAAGAATCAACGTTAAATGGAGCAGAGAGAAATGCCATCAGGAAGGCACATTCTCAGAGGAAGTTGGGCACCAGAAATAAAATGGACACACACTAACTCAGAACTGCATTTTACATGCTGAAAAGCAATGGAAAGTAACCAAATGTAAAAGGACATATAATCCAATGTGACTGATGGCCTTATGGCAGCCCTTGAAAACCAATACATTCTCCTTTCAGACAACCTTATTTCTAAAACTGCTTTAAAAGGCAGAATGAATCTTTTTTAATAAATGTATAAATATTAATTGCATCCAATAGTAAAAACGCAAAAAGAGACTATTAATCTGATCTGATATCTGAGACATGCAAATATATAACTACAGTGTTCCTAATGCTTAGATTTAATTGCACTCACCAGGAGAACAATCAAGATAAATGGAGGAGCTGTGACTAAGAATTAATGCAATGCATACAGTAATGTGATTTACCATACACCTAAAAAATGCATATTTGAAGTTACAAAAATTCATTGTTTTACCATATTAATATAAAAAACAGCATATTTTAAGGTAAATGTTTTCTAACTCAAAACCAATATTCTCAAGTATTACTTAATTTTAAAAGAGGAATAACTCAATTTTCTCTGACAAAGTTAATAAACTGCTATCTCATTCAAAGTCTTTGCTGAAAAGATCTGTGCTACATAGGATATTCAGTGTATCAACTTTCTAAACTTTGACTTAAAACTGTCTCCACCATTAGCACGATCTTTAAAGACAGAACCGTATCTTATTTATCTTCTTATTCCCAGTGCCTGTAATTACTGCTGATTTGTGTTAGCAGCGGTAGTCATGTTCTATAAAGCGAAAGCAAACGTGAAATAGTGAATAATGAAACACTACTCATGGGAAAATAAATACAGGGTGAAAGTGTGAAAGTGTTAGTTGGTCAGTTGTGTCCAACTCTTTGCAATCCATTGAGCTACAGCCTATCAGGTTCTTCTGTCCATGGGATTTCTCCAGGCAAGAATACTGGAGTGGGTTGCCATTTCCTTCTCCAGGGGATCGTCCCAACAGCAATAGAACACAGGTCTCTTGCGTTGGAGGCCAATTCTTTACCATCTGAGCCATCAGGGAAGACCAAAATACAGGGTTCAGTTCAGTTCAGTCGCTCAGTCAGGTCCGACTCTTTGCGACCCCATGAAGCACAGCACACCAGGCCTCCCTGTCCATCACCAACTCCTGGAGTTCACTCAAACTCATGTCCATAGAGTCGGTGATGCCATCCAGCCATCTCATTCTCTGTCATCCCCTTCTCCTCCCGCCCCCAATCCTTCCCAGCATCAGAGTCTTTTCCAGTGAGTCAACTCGTCGCATGAGGTGGCCAAAGTATTCCTGTAAACTTCTGTCACATTTTCACCAACAGATCAATATAGAGCCTTGCTTTATGTGTGTTTCTATTTAAAGGTACCTATACATGAGTTTGAGTGTACTCCGGGAGTTGGTGATGGACAGGGAGGCCTGGCGTGCTGTGATTCATGGGGTCGCGGAGAGTCGGACACGACTGAGCGACTGAACTGAACTGAACTGAACTAAATATATAATGTGTATTAGTCCCTCAATCACGTCCAGCTCTTTGCGACCCCGTAGGCTGTAGCCTGCCATGTTCCTATGTCCATGGAAACCTCCAGGCAAGAATACTGGAGTGGGTAGCCATTCCCTTCTCCAGGGGCTCTCCCCAGCCCAGGGATCAAACCCGAGTTTCCTGCATTACAGGCAGATTCTTTACCATCTGAGCCACCAGGGAAGCATTAAATATATAATAAATATACCTAACTTAGCAAATATTATTGATTTGTTAACATTGAACTCTTGGCTCACAGCACTGTAACTCATTCTTGAATGAAGCTTATGTGATACATGCATTTTCTCTATAAATAAGGCACATCACAGCCTGGTTATGCCTAAACAAAACTTGCACACTACACTTGGAAGCCATCTTCAACAGCAAAGTCACCAACAAAAAGCACAAAAATCAGCAAAATGTGACACTAAGTATACCACAGAAAGGAGTTTTGTTGAGAGTATGAGAACTGAAACAACAAGGCAGCGTATGGCATGGTTTGACCTCGGCCGGGGATGTGTGTGTAGATGACTCATGTTATCCACTGCTCTACACACGCACGTGCCCACGAATAACATGAAACCACTCTGAGTGTCAATTCTGAAGTTACAAATAAATGTTAGTGAGCAGACCAATCTGCCAATGCAGAACCCACAAATAATGAGATGTGACTCCTTTTCACATAGCAGTCATTTGAGAAATGTCTTAGAACCGAATGAATAAATGAAATAAATCACTCTCATAATGGGACATTCCTCTCCCCTCCAGTAATTTCATTGTTTTGGTCCCATTTAAGACACATCCATATGACACTGAATCTACCAAACTGTTTGCTAGCAGTCAAACAAACACCCTGAGTCTGTGGGGAATAAGCCTTCTGGCTCGCCTATCTTGTTTATCCTACTAGCTTTTATGGCTGATAAATACAAATATAATGAAATAGCACATGCAATGAAATGATACTGGGAAACCTAGGGAGTCAAGTCCCAACAACAGAACAAGAAGTTACACACCACTTACAACTGGCACCGAGGTTAAAAGCTTCCGATGTTTAATGAGTCAGCGTCACTGCTGCGGACAGTTACATCAGGCGGGAAGTTAGGTCAGAATGAAGCTGAGGGAATCGTGCTCCCTGATTGCAGACTATACAACAAGGCTACAGGAATCAAAACAGTCTAGTACTCCCATAAAAACATACACATCAGTGGAAGAAGATAGACTGCCCAAAGATAAACCCACACACCTATAGTCAATTAATTCAAGACAAAGGAGGCAAGAATATACAATGGAGAAAAAAAGTCTCTTCAATAAACAGTGGTAGGAAAACTGGACAGCTACATGTAAAAGAATGTAATCAGAACATTTTCTAACACCACATACAAAAATTAACTCAAAAAGGACCAACATATAAATCTAAATGTAAGAACAGATACTGTAAAACTCCTAGAGGAAAACAGGCAGAACGCTCTTTTACATAAATCACAGCAATATTTTTTTTTTGGATTTGTCTCCTAAAGTAATGAAAATAAAAAGAAAAAATTTTTAATGTGGCCTAAGTCCATGGGGTTGCATAGAGTCGGACACGACTGAGCAACGGAACGGAACAGAATGGAACAGAATTAAACACAAACACTTTCAGACAACAAAGGAAACCATCGACAAAATGAAAAGATAATCTATGGACTGGGAGAAAATATCTGTAAATGATGCTACTGACAAGGGATTAACTTCTAAAATATACAAACAACTCATACAGCTTAATATCTAAAAAATAAATAAATAAACCCAATCAAAAAATGGGCAGAAGATCTAAGTAGACATTTTTCCAAAGAAGACAAACAGATGGCCAAGAGGCACATGGAAAGATGCTCAATATTGCTAATTATTAAAGAAATGCAAATCAAAAGTACAATAAGGTATCACCTCACATCAGTAAGAATGACTGTTATTAAAAAGTCTACAAATCAGGTGACAAATGAAGGTGTGGCAAAAAATGAATATTCATACACAGTTGATGGGAATGTAAATTGGTGCAGCCACTGTGGAGAACAGCATGAAGATTTCTTAAAAAACGAAAAATAGAGTTGCCATATGATCCTGCAATCCCACGCCTAGGCATATGTCTGAAGAAAACTTTAATGTGAAAAGACACATGCATCCCAGAGTCACAGACGCGCTACTGACAACAGCAAAGACATGGAGGAGACCTAAGTGCCCACTGAGAGAGGGACTCACAAGGAAGACGCGGTGTGTGCATGCAGTGGAATACTACTCGGCCATGAACAAGAGCAAAGTCTCGCCACTTGCAGCAGCATGGGTGCGCCGAGAGACTGCTGTACTGAGTGAAGCAAGTCGGACACAGAAGCACACACCACACGACGCCACTGACACACGGAGCCTTAAAGTATGATGCAAATGAAGATACAGAACAGACTCAGAGACAGACACAGAAGCACACACCATACGACGTCACTGACACGCGGAGCCTTAAAGTATGATGCAAATGAAGACACTCACAGAACAGACTCAGAGACAGGGAACCAACTCACCGCTGTCAAAGGGGATGGAGGGAAGCGGGAGAGATAAAGGAAGAGCGTGGGACTGACACATACACACTATCATATATAAAACAGAAACAACAAGGACCTCCTGTATAACACATGGAACTACACTCAATATCTTGTAACAACCTACAGTGGAAAAGAATCTGAAAAAGAATATATATGTATATGTGTGTGTGTATATATATACATATATTCCATTACATAATATATATATAACTCACTTTGCTATACACCTGAAACTAACACAACACTGTAAATTAACTTATTTCAATAAACAAATTGCTACAAAATTATTTAAGAAATTAAAAAATAATAATTAAGGACCCATTTTGTCCCTAGTGACGAAGAAATGCCACAATTAGGAATACAAGCATCTACACTACACACTAATTTAAACTTGCTGCACAGGAGGACTGTGTTCATTTATATTAGAGAAAAATTTAAATATAAACACGTCAGTTTTCTTAAGTTTCATAAATGTCAACTAGTAACTCTAAAGCACCAGTTCCCTTCCTGAATATTTAATCACTAATGATGACAGTTAAGTTGGCAGCCAAAGAAAAGGTCCATTATTTTTCTGGTCACTATGACACCATTTAATCTGTTGGTTGGAGAAAGACTGCCAGGGTCCTTCTCTGAGCTCTACCACTAGCTGAGTTATTGAACAAGTTATTCAGACTTTTTGAACCTCAATTTCCTCATCTGTGAAAAAGGGACAAAAACAGTATTTACACCTTATAGGACTGTTTTAAGAATTAAGTGAGATATTAGATGAAAATTGCTTAAAATTGTGCTCAGTAATTGCTAGCAACTGCCAGCACATACATATGAAGCACTAGTCAACATATTCATTAACAAAAGACACAATAATATATTGTCAGAAATGAGGCCTAAGTAGAATACTACAGCTTAAAAATGAAACTTCGGGAATTCAATGGCATTTATAAATTCCCAAAATATTTTTCAGCTTCCTGAAAAAAATATGAACATGAGTTATTCTCTGCAGGTTTTAATTTTCAACATACTTTACCATTCTTCTTTATTCTAATTGGATTTACATGCTTATTACTGTAATCTAGAGTTCTCATTGCCAACTTTATTCAAAAGTGTGTATTTTGAAATAGAAAATCTAGATGATAATGAAAAACCTGAATTTCACTAACCTGAGTTGAACTCTGAATTAATAACTAATAATTTTTGCAACCCCATGGACTGTAGCACACCAGGCTCTTCCATCCATGGGATTTTCTAGGCAAGAATATTGGAGTAGACTGCCATTTCCTTCTCCAGAGGATCTTCCCAATCCAGGGATTGAACCAGGTCTCTTGCATTGCAGGCACTCTTTACTGTCTTAGCTACCAGGAAATCCAAACTGTGGGACATTCTTAAAGAAACGGGAATACCAGACCACCTTATCTGGCTCCTGAGAAACCTGTATGCAGGTCAAGAAGGGACAGTTAGAACTGGACATGGAACAACGGACTGGTTTAAAATCAGGAAAGAAGTATATAAAGGCTGTATATTGTCACCCTGCTTATTTAACTTATAAGCAGTGTACATCACGTGAAACGCTGAGCTGGACGAAGCTCAGGCTGGCAAGATTGTAGGAGAAATATCAGTAACCTCAGATATGCAGATGACACCACCTTTATATCAGAAAGAGAAGAGGAACTAAAGAGCCTCTTGATAAAGGTGAAAGAGGAGAGTGAAAAAGAACCGAAGGTCATGGCATCCAGTCCCATCATTTCATGGCAAATAGATGGGGAAAAAATGGAAACAGTGACAGATTTATTTTCTTCGGCTCCAAAATCACTGCAGATGATGACTGCAGCCATGATGTTAAAAGATACTTATTCCTTGGAAGAAAAGCTATGACAAACCTAGACAGTGTATTAAAAAGCAGAGACATCACTTTGCCAACAAAGGTCTGTGCTGTCAAAGCTACGGTTTTTCCAGCAGTCTTGTATGGATGTGAGAGTTGGACCATAAAAAAGGCTGAGCACTAAAGAATTAATGCCTTCTTTGGTGCTTGGAGAATCCTAAAGGAAATCAACCCTGAAGATTCATTGGAAGGACAGATGCTGAAGCTGAAGCTCCAATACTTTGGCCCGATGGGAAGAGCCGAATTATTGGAAAAGACCCTGATGCTGGGAAAGACTGAAGGCAGGAGGAGGAGGGGATGACAGAGGATGAGATGGTTGGATGGCATCACCGACTCAATGGACAATGAGTTTGAGCAAGCTGTGGAGACAGGAAGGAGAGGGAAGCCTGGCACGCTGCAGTCCATGGATGACAAAGAGTCAGACACAACCGCGGGGCTGAATAACAACAATTTTGATATATAATATGCTGGGATGTTTAGGTTTTCAGACAGTTTGTTCATTTTGCTACAGGAAAACTTCCCTTTTTAACAAAAGTCATAAAATTACAGGTTTGAAGTTCTCCTTATTCTCAAAGATTTCATACTGAGCCATTCATATAAGTCGAGCAGACATTTCACCAGGTGATAAAATGCTCAGACTTTATCAATGCAATGATAATTTGGCTCTAGAGTATGATCTGGTATCTTTTTTTTTAATCAGCAGAGAGAACGTGTTTGGCATTTATACCAGTAGATTATCACCAGTTTGAACAGTTCAATCCCATGAAACTAATATTCCTCCATGTTTCAGTATAAATGCCAATAAGTATTTCTGAAATAAACAGCCTGTCTGATGTTAAGTGGTACTGAATTGGTTCCAGTCCATACTTTTTTCCTCCTCCTTATAGGTTTGTTAAGAAAGGGATGATACACAGGTATCCTCAGATTTGCCACCCTTATTTTTTTCCACACAAAAGCACAAAAACAAATGTTGGGCCTTGGAAGTGGTAACAAAGATATCACAGAAATCATGCATAATGAGTTAAACATATTTTTGCTGACCAACATTTCTGACGAACAATACAGAAATAATACTAAATGGTTGAAACAGATGGGAACCTGGCCTTCAGTCAAGCAAAGCAATAATATGTTTAAAAAAAAAAAATACTTCAATAGAGCTGATTTTTCAGACAAAGAGCCTTTTTTCGCTACTTATCAGCTGTCTGACATCAGGGGAGTGCTGTGTGCGTCAGCCGGCCCAGCAGGGACCCCGGCTCGCGGCAATGGGCCCTGGGCTGCTTATCTTATCGGTTTACAGTGCGTGGCACTTCACCCATTACTCTGAACCCGTGAGCAAGGGAGGCGTGCGACTGCGAGGGTGGAGGCAAAGTTGTGAGCTAAGTGGGTTCTAGCCGCTTATTAACAACAAAAGAGAACAGTCCAATGTGTTACGTTCACTGTAAAGAAAGTTTCTGCCCTCAAACCCAATCTTAAGCAAAAGAGTTTTTTGTTTTTGTTTCTTAAAGGTTTTCTAAACTATATGACAACTCCTTCTCCTACTTACTCAAATATATGTCAAAGTGACAGTTCCAGAAGAATGACTGTTATATTCCATTTAGGAGAGTTTTATTTATTTTTTTATTTATTTCTAAAATTTTTATTTTTATTGGAGGCTAATTATTTTACAATATTATATTGGTTGGTTTTGCCATACATTGACATGAATCCGCCCCAGGTGTACATGAGTTCCCCCTCTCGAAACCCCCTCCCACCTCCCTCCTCCCCTTATCCTCCCTCTGGGTCATCCCCGCATACCAGCCCCGAGCATCCTGTAACATGCATCGACCCTGAACTGGCGATTCATTTCACATATGATAATATACATGTTTCAATGCCATTCTCCCAAGCCATCCCACCCTCACCCACTCCCACAGAGTCCCAAAGACTGTTCTATACACCTGTGTCTCTTTTGCTGTCTCGTATACAGGGTTATAATTTGCATCTTTCTAAATTCCACATATATGCGTTAGTATATTGTATTGGTGTTTTTCTTTCTGGCTTACTTCACTCTGTATAATAGGCTCCAATTTCATCCACCTCATTAGAACTGGTTCAAATGCATTATTTTTAATGGCTGAGTAATACTCCATTGTGTATACGTACCAAAGCTTTCTTATCCATTAGTCTGCAGATGGACATCTAGGTTGCTTCCATGTCCTGGCTATTATAAACAGTGCTGCAATGAACATTGGAGTACATGTGTCTCTTTCAATTCTGGTTTCCTCGGTGTGTATGCCCAGGAGTGTGATTGCTGGATCATATGGCAGTTCTATTTCCAGTTCTATTTCCAATCCCTATCAAGCTACCAACGATATTTTTCACAGAACTAGGACAAATAATCTCACAATTTGTATGGAAATACAAAAAACCTCAAATAGCCAAAGCAATCTTGAGGAAGAAAAATGGAACTGGGGGAATCAATCTGCCGGACTTC
Organism: Moschus berezovskii; assembly: GCF_049115385.1. NCBI lineage: Eukaryota > Metazoa > Chordata > Mammalia > Artiodactyla > Moschidae > Moschus > Moschus berezovskii. Next base: position 107,737,830 of record NC_142469.1, read on the forward strand.
AGGCTCTACTACAAAGCCACAGTCATCAAGACAGTATGGTACTGACATAAAGACAGAAATATAGATCAATGGAACAAAATAGAAAGCCCAGAGATAAACCCACGCACCTGTGGACACCTTATCTTTGACAAAGGAGGCAAGAATATAAAATGGAGAAAAGACAGTCTCTTTAACAAGTGGTGCTGGGAAAACTGGTCAGCCACTTGTAAAAGAATGAAACTAGAACACTTCCTAACATCATACACCAAAATAAACTCAAAATGGATTAGAGAGCTAAATGTAAGACCAGAAACTATAAAACTCCTAGAGGAGAACGTAGGGAAAACACTCTCTGATATAAATCACAGCAGGATCCTCCAAGACCCACCTCCCAGAATATTGGAAATAAAAGCAAAAATAAACAAATGGGACCTAATTAAAATCAAAAGCTTCTGCACAGCAAAGGAAACTATAAGCAAGGTGAAAAGACAGCCTTCAGAACGGGAGAAAATAATAGCAAATGAAGCAACTGATAAAGGATTAATCTCCAAAATATACAAGCAGCTCCTGAAGCTCAAAATTCCAGAAAAATAAATGACCCAATCAAAAAATGGGCCAAAGAACTAAACAGACATTTCTCCAAAAAGACATAAAGATGGCTAACAAACACATGAAAAAAATGCTCAACATCCCTCATAATCAGAGAAATGCAAATCAAAACCACAATGAGATACCATTTCACACCAGTCAGAATGGCTGCTATCCAAAAGTCTACATGCAATAAATGCTGGAGAGGGTGTGGAGAGAAGGGAACCCTCTTACACTGTTGGTGGGAATGCAAACAAGTACAGCCACTATGGAGAACAGTGTGGAGATTCCTCAAAAATAGAGTTTTAAAAAGGAATTTGCTAGAAAATGTACATGTAACTCTTACATTAGCTCTATTAAAACAGGTGTCTGGTGGCTGGTAATGAGACAAACTGCTTTCGAGAGTCCGCCAAGGTTCACAACTCTAAACACGAGATCCGAAAGGCAGGGGGAGGTACCCTTAACCCTCAGTCACGTCACTCGAACCAGGATTAAGTTTCCTGCGGAGAAAAACTGTCTCATAAAAACTACCTAAAGATTATTTTTTTTTAAATAGCTGTACTTCAAAGTCATTGTAAATGTAATAAACACTCATGTTTTAAATATACAAAACTAATTTTTATTTACTATTCTCAACTTCTGCATGCTAAGTTGCTTCAGTAGTGTCCAACTCTTTGCAACCCCAGGGACTGTAGCCCACCAGGCTCCTTTGTCCGTGGGAAAAAACACTGGGGTGGTTTGCCATGCCCTCCTCTAGGGGATCTCACATCTGACCCAGGGATTGAAACCAGGTCTCTTACATCTCTTGCATTGGCAAGCAGATTCTTCACCACTAGTGCCACCAGGAAAGCCCACAACTTGGCTTGTACGTTAAATGGTTCTCTACTAAAAAATGATATATCTCAAAATACTATACACCACAAACTACATTGTCATCTGGGTTATATATCTAATAAAACTACAGACATAAAATTACACCAAACCCACTGCTTATTATTCCTTCAAGCTTACCTGTTAAATTAGAATAAGTGAAATTAATTTACACCCAAACACCCCTCTATATGGGCTTCCCTGGTGGCTCTGACAGTAAAGAATCCCCCTGCAATGCAGGAGACCTGGGCTGGGAAGGATGCGGGCAGGGCAGCCCACTCCAGTACTCTTGCCTGGAGAATCCCACGGACAGGGGAGCCTGGCGGGCTGCAGGCCATGGGGTCACAAAGAGTTGGACAGGACTGAGTGACTAAGCACAGCACCCTTCTACATGGTTTGGAGGTCATAAATCATGGACTGCAAAATCGTTCTCTCTCTCCCAGGACAAAATTTCCCTGTCTGACCACACTTTCTGTTATGGACTGAACTGTGTCCCCACAAAATTCTACCTCGAAGCTCAAACCCCCAGTGCGATGGTATTTTGAGATGGGGTCTTTGGGAGGTAATTAGGTCATGGGAACAGATCCCTCCTGACAGTATTAGTGCCCTTAAGAGATGTCTGCCTGTCTCTCTGCCCCAGCAGCAAGAAAAGGACCATGTGCAAACCAGGAAAAGAGCCCTCATCAGGAAGTAACCCAGCCAACAGCTGGATCAAGGACTCCCCAGATTTCAGAAGCGTGGGCAGTGTCTGTGACTTAAGCCACACAGTCATTAACAGTCTGCCACAGCAGGCCTAGGGACTGAAACACCCTCCATCCTTCCACCCTGCTCTTTCATTCTTGTTGGCCTGGTCTGCGCCCTCCAAGTGAACACTTTGGCCCCTGCCTACCTGGTTTCCCCACCATTACGATTAATTTTGTCTCATTACTGAGCCTGAAAACCTTTGCCAATTACTGCAAGGATGGCTTAGCTACCACCACGGGGTGCCGTGCATATCCCCAACATTAGATAAACCCACCATCCAATTCCCTTCATTGGTATTTCTAACTGTTTAAAGAGGAAAAACGCAGTCATGCCAATACTTCTTACTTCTCCCTGGATGACTTCCCATCTTGGTCCCAAAGTAGCTGAACCAAGACTGTGGCATTGTCCTCAACATCCAGACACACAATTGTCTCCCTGACACGTGATCTGACCTTCCTTCCGCCCTCCCAGAGGATCCTTCCCTTTCTTATTCAACACTTCTCTTTCCACCTTCTCCTATAACTGAGCTAGTGCTTTCTCCTGATTCTTCATTAAGTCTGTGCCTTGCTCACTCAAGTATCTCCCTCTACATCTCAAGTCTTCACGCTTTTTATCCCCTTCTATCAGATTTCTAATAAGCTCAGGTTTCGCTCACCCTGAAACAACAACAAAAATTTCCTTCAAGCCCAATGAATTCAATACACATTCTATTTTTCTTTTTTTTCACCATCAAAGTCAAATTAGCAGTCCAGTGCTCACTTGATGTCCTCGGTTCTGATTCACGCCTTAATCATCACACTATGAGATCACCTCCCAGCACCACAATGAAACCAAACTTCTCTGAACGGTTTATTATGATTATCTCAGCCTTCATCCTCCTCAGTCTCAGCAATATCAGACATTGTTAAGCAATTCCTGTTTGTCCTGAGAATTTCTATATGACAGAGCAAAGAAGGTCCATCAGCCAACAACCAATTTTTCTAAAGCAAATATATTATTAGACAGATGAACCACTCTATGAAAAGTAAAATGAAAAACAGTCAATTTCATAGAAAAAAACTGTTAAAACTAACCCATCCGGTGTAAAATGCTACAAGCTTTTTACACAATAAACCCCAGCCAACGATGCTGTGGGGGACTGACTGAGGGCTCATATCAAAAAACTCAACATGTAAATGAAACAAGTGTTGGTCGATAGACAATTTTCACGAACTGGCACATTTTAAAACTTGGAGCTAGCTACAAAGTGCTGGTTTGATGCCTGTGTGGCCCGTCCACACTTCTTCGCTGACTCAGAGGCTCTACTCACCTGTCAGGATACTGACACTTCCTCTTTTCTATCCTCATTCAGCCCTGTTTTCTAAAGTCTTCTCAGCCCCCATGTCTTAGACCACAAGATCTCCGTGAATGACTTCTGTATCTTTACCTTTAGCTTCTAAACCAACAAACTAAAAAAAAAAAAAATCACATAACTATAAGATAGTTGACACCTTCCTTTCTTGAAACTTTACTCCTCTTTTCTGCATCCCTCTCTCTGATTCCATAGGGTCGCGATTCTCTAATCAATCACCAAAACTAAATACCTTCTAAATCACTCTCTCCATCAGTCCTGAAACACACATAATTACTGAGTCCTGTCCATGCTAGCTCCATTATATTTCTCATCCTTTTAGCTTTTTCTTTTCTCAATGGTACTGCCTTTGTTCAGGACACTGTCAGTCAATATTTTATGTCTGGGAAGGCAACTATAGTGAACAGATAAATTAAGCATGAGAGTAACTTCATTCCTCTGAAATACAAAAAAAATTCATCCCCTGTAGAGTCATCACATGGGAAAAGCCTCTCTCCTTCCAACTTCACACCCGATCTGCGGCTAAAACACCTATCCTGTCACCATCAGAACAAAAGTAATTAAGAGAATGGGAAGAATAAAAACTGTATCCTTAAGTACCTCAGGGAGGCACTGAATCAATCAGTCCTGGAGCTGCCCTACCTCAGGGCTGCTTGTTTTATGACATAGGTTTCCCAACCATTTAAGCAATTTGGAGTTGGGCTTCTATTACAAGTTGCAGCTCAAAGGCACCCCAACATACACAGCCCTACTAATAATCAGTGAAACAGCTTCCTCCTGTTTTCAGGCCTCCAGGCTAATCTCTTCCCACACCAGTCTGAGAACTACTTTTCTGGAAGGCGAAAAATCCTTAGCCCGAATGTCCGTGACCGCACAGCTCGGAGGACAGACCCCACATTCCAGGGGAGGCCCTTCCACATCACACTCCAACTCAGAACTCTTCCAGGGAGTGAGGACCTCAGGGAGACAACACCGCACATGGGCAAGTCCTGAGGCTGCAGCTGTCACCACCCTGACCATCCTGCCCCTGAAAGGCCTACGAAGACCCCACACTTCCTCAGACCACCCTGTCCCTGGCATCTCGGGTGGAGCCAACGGGCCTACCCACAGGCTTTTACTCCCCTGCTCTGAGAGCCGGGTGAGCCAACCTGTGGGCCCACCTTGAGGCCAGAATCAGCCAGGGATCCCTCACTCTGGTCTCCCCAGCCTAAGCTTTCCCCAGATGGCCAGAGGACCAGTCACACTGACGTACACTCCGCCGGTCCCCTACACGGGGTTGCATTCAAGGATGGGACAGTGGGGGCACTTCTGGTGACATCACAGTGTATACCAGAAATGCGGCCTAGCTGCCTGCCCAGGCACTTCCGTTTCTGCCAGCACGAGAAGACCGGGATCTTCCTTCACCCGAGGAGGCGCTGCGCCCTCAAGTCCAGAGCCCATAGCTAGAGAATGCGCCCAGAGTCCTTGAAGGAGTATTTAAACATGCAACCCCCATGATTGGTGCGCCTGGTCAGCCGCCTCCTCCCTTTTCTGGCCTCTCCGCTATCCCTGGCTGAAGAAAAGTCTCCAGGAGAGAAAACCTCAAAGCTCTCCTACAAAAGCCTTGACCTTTCTTGGCCACCAGGCTTTTTTTCTACTTATGTTCTTTCAGGCCTAATTTAATTCACTGTCACCCTTTCTGCCTTGAAGCTCTAAGTGCCTAAAAGTCAGCCATGGATGTGTTGGATTATGCTGGATACCTGCCCTAGGGTGTTGGTGGTGTCGGAGACCTCCAAGAGAGGGACAGTAAACAGCTGAGCGCAAGGTACCACACTAGTGCCATGGCAAGGTCAGAAAAGGCGCTCCAAGACAGAGGACACGCAAGCAAGTCTTGTCACTTCTTGAGCAGACAAGATGGAAGAATATCCCAGACAGGAGGAATGGCACAGACATTGGCAGGGATGCGTGAAGGACCAACGTCCTAGGGAGTTCGGAAACTACAGATGCATCTCATGGGGAGATGGAAGATGTTCTCAAAGGAAACAGAGGCTCTTCCATGCCATGCTAAGGACTTGAAACACTATGTGCAGGTGACTGGGGACACCTGAGAATATAACCTCAAGAATGACATACTCAGATTTGCATTTCAGAATAATCTTTATTTCCACAGAGGTGATTAACCAAATCCAGAAACGCCTATTAAGAAACTACTGCAGCAGTGCTGTTGACAAACAGCAAGGGGAAAAAAAGAATGATAATTAAGTGGTTGGACTGACGGGACTAGATGACCAGTTAAAGGCAGGTTGTGGAAGAGGACAGTGATAATTCCACTCATTCCAAACTATGAGGCAATCTTGTCGTCCAATACTTCAAAATACATTTGAAATCTGACCCTGTTTCATGCCCCTAACAGTCGGCACTCTTGTTCAAGCTTCATCTCTTTCATCTGGATAGGACAATAATAGCTTCCTAACTGGTCAACCTGCATCTGTCTAGCCTCTGGTCTCAATATAGCTCCTGTCAAAATGTGAGGCCATATCTATCCTCTGCTCAGAAGCTTCCAACATCTCCCAAGCTCACACAGATTAAAAGTCAAAGTCCTTAGAGGGATTTACAAGGTCGTACACGATCTGACCCACACGACCCCTCTGACCTTCTAGAACAAACGAGATACATCTGCACACGGGAACCTTTGCCCTGGCTGTTGCTTCTGCCTGTAATAATGCTCATTTCTCAGGTATCTACATAGACTAGTTGTTCACCTCCTTAAAACTGACTTAAAGCCAGTTTAAAATGTCGCCACTGCATACTGCTGTCTCTCAGTGCCCACTGACCCAGTCTCTGCCCCCACTCTGCTCTATTTACGCGTCTCCCCATGGCACTCCACCACTCTCTAGTATCATGCCCTTTATCTCTAATTTACCTTTTGGCCATCTCCCCTACTGGAATATATGAGCGACAAGAGCAAGAATCTTTTTTATTGTTATTGCTCACAGAAGTATCTCAAACACCTAGAAACATGTCTGCCCCAAAATAGATGCTCAATAAATATTTAAATCACAAATATTTGAACAAATGAACCCATGGGAAGGAATGGGTCAGGTATGTCTTCTGGAAACAATGCCTGAACTGAGTCTTAGTGGGAAGGAATTATGCAGCAAAGAGGTGGTGTTGGAATTTCCAGACAAGGCTCAGAGCACGAGAAGACCCAGATGCTAGAAGCGCATGAGGCATGTATAACTACAAGTACTCTGCTGCTGATGGAGGATAAATAAGAGGGAGGCAGAGACGAAGCTGATGCTTGCGTATTTGAGGCCAGGTTACACAATGCCAGCTCAAGTCCACCGTGCATTTCTGAAGCATCCACCTCACTTTAGTGAGGAATATTAACTTCAAGGAAAAAACAGCAGTGTTTGTACAGGGAGTAGGAGATCATCTGAGATATATTTAAGAGAGGCAATCAGCAGGACTTATTAATTGGCTGAATGATTGGTAGTGGTGAATGAGAATGAAGAGTCCCAGATCATTTTTATTACACTAAGTTAAAAAAAAATAGGTGATGAAAATAAATGTTATTTCTGTTATGGTGAGACTAAAGAGAGAAACATCTACTTCTGCTTCATTGACTATGCTAAAAGCCTTTGACTTTTTGTGCAGATTACAACAAATTATGGAAAATTCTTAAAGAAATACCAGACCACCTTGCCTACCTCCTGAGAAACACGTACACAGGACAAGAAGCAACAGTTAAAACAGGGCAAGGAACAATGGACTGGTTCTAAACTGAGAAAGGAGTACTTCAAGGCTGTATATTGTCACCTGCTTATTTAACTTCTATGCAGAGTACATCATGTAAAGTGCCAGGCTGGATGAATCACAAACTGGAAGCAAGATTGCCGGGAGAAATATAAATATTTATAACAGCCTACTGATGAAGGTGAAAGAGGAGAGTGAAAAGGTTGGCTTAAAGCTCAACTTTCAGAAAACTGAGATCATGGTGTCCAGCCCTATCACTTCATGGCAAACAGATGGGGGAAATGTAGAAACACTGTCAGATTTCATTTTCTTGGGCTCCAAAATCAATGCAAATGGTGACTGCAGCCACAAAATTAAAAAACACTTGCTCCTTGGAAGAATAGCTATATCAAACCTAGACTGTGTTTTAAAAAGCAGAGATATCACTTTGCCAACAAAGGTCACCCTTCTAGTCAAACCATGGTTTTCCCAGTAGTCATGTATGGATATGAGAGTTGGACCATAAGGAAGGCTGAGCACCAAAGAATTGATGATTTTGAACTGTGGTGTTGGAGAAGACTCTTAAGAGTCCCTAGGACAGCAAGGAGATCCAACCAGTCCATCCTAAAGGAGATCAGTCCTGAATATTCATTGAAAGGACTGATGCTGAAGCTGAAGCTCCAGTACTTTGGCCACCTGACACGAAGAGCTGACTCACTGGAAAAGACCTTGATGCTGGGAAAGATTGAGGGCAAGAGGAGAAGGGGGCGAAAGAGGATGAAATGGCTGGATGGCCTCATTGAATCAATGGACATGAGTGTGAGCAAGCTCATGGGGATGGTGATGGACAGAGAGGCCTGGTGTGCTGCGTCCACGGGGTCGCAGAGAGTCGGACAGAGCCTAACAACTGAACAGCAACTAGGAGACCAGTGTGGAGGCTCCTTGAAAACCAGTCACCATGGTCCCGCGGCCCCACCTCTGAGCATGCAACTGGGAAACCAGTGTTCAGAGCACAATGATCTACAGTAGCTAAGGCACAGAAGGGACTCAAGTGTCCATCAACAGATGACTGGACAAAGATTCACACACACACACACACACTATGAAATATGACTCAGCCACAAAGAAGAAGGAAATAATGCTATTTACGGCAACATGGATGAACCTAGAGATTGTCATGCTAAGTAAGCTGGAAAGAGAAGGACAAATATCACATGATATTGTTCATATGTGGAATCAAAAAATGAGACAAATGAATTGTACTTACAAAATGAAACAGACTCACATATAAAACAAACTTATGGCTACCAAAGGCAGGGGTGGGGGGACAGACTAAGAGTTTTGGATTAAAATATACAAACTACTATATGTAAAATAGATAACCGAAAGGGACCTACTGTATAGCAGAGGGAACTATATCCAATGTCCTGTAATAAGCTTTAATGGAAGAGAACGTAAAAAAGTACACACACACATAAATGTTTGTGTGTTATAAATAACTGAATCACTTTATTGTATGCCTGAAACTAACACGACACTGTAAATCAACTACATTTCAACAGTTTTTTAAGTAAAATGTTAAATAAACAAAAACAAAATTTCTTAATAAAATAAAATGGGCAGAGGAGCTGAATAGACATTTTTTCAAAGAAGACATTAACAGATGGCCAACAGGCACATGAAAAAATGTTCAATACCACTAATTATTAAGGAAATGCAAATCAAAGCCATAATGAAACTGTACTTCACAACTGTTAGAATGCCTATTGTTAAAAAGGCAAGAAATAACAAGTGTTGGCAAGAATTTGGAGAAAAGGGACACCTCATATGGTATTGATGGGAATATAATTTGCTACAGTCACTATGGAAAACACCAGGCAAACTCCTTAAAAAATAATCATATTAGTAACAAAACTACCATATGATCCAGCTATCCCACTTCTGGGTATTTATCCAACAAATATGAAGATACAAATTCAAAAAGATATACACATGCCTACGATTCACGGGGTCGCAAAGAGTCGGACACGACTGAGCGACTGGACTGGACTGAACTGAACTGATGTTCATCTCAGCATTATTTACAATGGCCGAGATATGGAAACAAAGTGCCCATCAATGAACAAATGAATAACAATGCTGTGGTGACACATCCACACAGCCATAAAAAAGATGAAATCTTGCCATTTGCAACAAGATTTGCAGATGGATCTTGAGGGTATTACGCTAGGTGAAATACGTTAGATGGAGAAAGACAAAGATTGTATGATTCTACTCACATGTGGAATATGAAAAAACGAACAAAATAAACGAACAAACCACACAAAAACAAACACAAATACACAGAGAACAGTGGTTGCCGGAGGGGAAGAGGAGGGTGTGGGGAGAAGAAAGGATAAAGGGGGTCAGTTGCTTGGCGACGGGTGGAAACTGAACTTGGGGTGTCAGGCACTGTAGGGAGTATGGAGGTGGAAATATAACGTTGCGCCTATGAAATGAATGATGTTATAAACCAAAGATACCGCCGTTTTTAAAGTTAATGTTTCAAGATATTCCAATTAGGGCAGTTGATACGATTCTATACCCTAAACTGGGCAAAAGCAGGACAAATATGGGATACAAAAATTTAAAAATCAAAGTTCATATGTTGTCTATCACATCGGCAATATCTGCAGCTAATATTAAGACATTAGTCAATTCCTTCAAAGTCTTATTAGTAAACATTTATGTTTTAATAAAGATATTTTTATTAAAACTTAAAACATGTTAAAATAATAAATGTACTCCTATTCAACTTGTAAAGACACTAATACTATTAATCATGTAAAATCACCCTGAAGAAGTTAAGGATACAAACAATATCAAATGGAGATTCCAAAGACAAAAATTTTCCTCAGATTTATTGTTCTATCATAGGCCACAAAAGTGAGCTAAATCACTAATATGAATAGTTGTGCCATAAGATTCTTGCTGAATCATACTAGCCTGTAGTACATCAGCTTCCTAATAATTGCTTTCTATGCCCACTACTTTGTATAATCATTTTTGATAGCCCTTCCTGGTAAAGAACACCCTAGAGTACTGGATGTGAATTGGAACTAGCATGATAGATTAGACAGAGTCCGAGCTCTAGCCACCAAAAGGGACTAGAAGGAATAACACACAAGTTGTAGTGAGCACCCTTAGTTCTCAGGCCTCGGCTGCTACACACTATTGCCCATTAAACGGGACCAGGGCTCCGTGGTGAAATGGTTGATTCCAGGTCTGAGATAGGAAAGTATAAAGTAAAGCAGGAAGACTTTGTACAAAGTCATGGAGACGTGAAATAGAGTAAGGAAATGTTTTGAAAAAAACTGATACTGGCCAAATATGGGGCAGTTTGATGATAAAAAATAATAAAAACAGCAATAGACTGTGACATTAAACATAAGATAAAAAAGAACACATATTTTAATGTATTATTATAGTACTGAATATAAAAGGAATCCATGAATCCTTAACACTATACAAAACAAGGCAACAAGCAGTAGGGTCGCAAGCAGGAGGTGTCAGGTCAGGAGGGGGCTGTGAGGAGAGCTCTTTGTAGGATAAGTCAAGGTTTAAACACACAACAAATAGAATTTTCTAATATCATCGTTCTGTAAAAACCTCAAAATAATAATTCAGGCAAAGATAGTCAACGAACGCTGAAACCACTGGATGAAAGGGTGTTAGAAGCACGGCATTCACAGCACCTCAAAGTATCAGTCCAAAGACTACTCATTACAAGGGGGAAAAGACACCTTTACAGTACAGACATCTGGCAGACGCCATCCGAACCTAGTGAGCAAATTTAGCAGCACCAGAAATAGAACTGGCATGATGGGATGCAGTAAGAATTTGACTGAGCCAGAGAGCCATACACGCCCCTGCATAATATGAGAGAGGGCTAACACACACAGCGGAGGCGGGTGACAAAGCTGGTATGGAAACAAGACCCGTGAGGCTGGGTAGTCTCTGATCTGCTGATAAAGAAACTGAAATTTGGCGAAGTCAGAGAACTTTCTCAGAGCCAAGTATCTTGTGACTGGCAAAGCTGAAATTTAACCCAAGCCCACCTGATTCTAAAACACAGATCCATCTGACTGTGTGAGCCAGGTAACCTCAACCCTCACTGGTTCTAACGTCTCGGTGCAGCTTGCTCCCTTCAACACTGGCCAGTTCCCCCAGGGCCAGTCTGCCTCAGCCCAGTCCTCCCCTTGCCCAGCCTACCCGTCCTTCCGTCAGTTCTCAGGAAATTCAAACTGGAATCCCGCTGCCACCAAAGCAGTGACACAGCACCATTAAGCAAAGATACCTGGATGTCTCTGGCTCTATTATAGTCAAGAAAAATGACCCAGTTATCACAGGGATGGATGGTTGCAAAGTCAATAAAGATGAGCTCATAGTACAACCAAAATTAAAAGACTATTACTTTCATCATTCTAGTCAATTTAAATGACACGTAAAATCAACCATAAGACATAGCCATGAAATGCTTGCCTGCAATCAATTAGAAATGAAAATCAATGCCTGTTTTAATCAAGTTTTAACACCCAGACTTCTATCATAACTTAACCAAAAGCCTATTTAGTAGCTCTAGTTAACATGTCCAAAACCAAACAAACACCTGATTTTCTCACCAACCCGATCCTTCATTTTTCCAAAACTCTGGCCAAGAAACTTGGCTAAAACTTGACACCATCATTCATGTCTTTCTCTCCTACTCCATGTCCAAATCCACTGGAACTCAATCCTGTTAGCTGTATCTTTAAAATATATCCACAGCCTGCCATTTTTCATCCGGTCCACTGCCTCTGCTGTGGCCTGGCCACCATCGTCCTTTGCCTGGATTAACCACTGGCTTCTTATCCTGTCTCCCTATTTCCACCCTTCTCCTTATAGTCTGTTCTCAAAGCTGCAGTCAGGGCATTGTTACTACGTCAGATGAATCACTCCTCTCCTTAAACCCTTTATGGCTCCCTGTCTTACACAGGGAGGAGACTTAACCCTTACTGGGGGGTTTCTGCAGTCCTTGGTGTTCTCCTCGACCGCACTGGTCTCACTGCAATGCTCTCCAGCGTGCAGCTGTGCCCTCAGACCTGGTGTCTGCACTTGCTGGTTACTCCCTCTGCTTGAAATGTTGTCAGCAGAGATCGGCCCAGCGCACCTGCTTAGAATCTTTGCTGAGATTTTGCCTTAATGTGGCCTATCCTGCGTGTACCAACTAAAATTGTAACTACTCTATGCCCCCCACACTGCTCTAATTTTCTCCATGCTACTTATCACCAGTCTGACACGCTACGTTTCACTTGTTTGTTCGGTCTATCTCCTGGGTCATGTAGGTAGTATCCAGGAGGACAGTGGTTTGATTTTTGTTTTATCTCTTCACTGCTCTATTCCCACTTCCTAAAATAGTAGGTACCTAATATCTGTCGTGTAAATGAATATCCGCTGAAGCTCCAATACTTTGGCCACCTGATGCAAAGAGCCAGCCCCTTGGAAAAGACCCTGATGCCAGGAAAGACTGAGGGCAAAAGGAGAAGGGATGACAGAGGATGAGATGGCTGGATGGCATCACCGACTCAATGGACATGAATTTGAGCAAACTCCAGAAGACAGTGGAGGACAGAGGAGCCTGGTGTGCTGCAGCCCACGGGGGGGGCAAAGAGTCAGGCACGACTTACTGACTGAACAACAGCAACGCGTGAGCATCAAACGGATAAATACCTGACGAACCTATAGCTATAACCATGGACTAGGAAAGTGACCCTTCTGGGTTGGGCTTTTTTAAACTGCTCTCTTCTAACTCAGGTTTTAATGTTGAGCTTGTCATACACTGTCTCAATTCTTAAACAGTATGTAGAAAAGTAAGCCAATGAGCTTTCAGCTGTAGTTGTACCCAAGCACTTTCCTACACAGAACTCAAGTTTTAGCCACAAAAGTGTTTTCTCCCTTTAGGTCATCTGTATTGACTACAAAATCGTGTTAAGGTAACTTGTGTGTGACGTTAAACGTGACTACTATGACGAACAGGAAGATGCCCCTCGAGTCCAAATGTGGCAGGCAAACAGACTCGGGAAACGCCTCTATCACGTGTTCCAGTTAATTCTCTTCCGGATAGCTTAGTAACCGTGGACAGCTCTTAGCAATGTCAAACTAGAGCAGACAAGAGAACTCTGCTGTTCAGTCGCTCAGTTGTGTCCGACTCTTCTCAACCCCATGCACTGTAACCCTCCAGGCTCCTCTGTCCATGAGGTTTTCCAGGAAGAATACTGGAGCAGGTTGCCATTCCCTTTGCCAAAGGATCTTCCCAGACCAGGGACTGAACTCCATGTCTCCTGCATTGGCAGGTGGGTTCTTTACCACTGAGTCCCCTAGGAAGGCCCCTAGGAAGCCCCAGACAAGGGAAACCAAGAATGATACTAGATTTACTGACACTTCTGGTTGTGTCCTTCATATGCCTTTAAATCTTATTTTTATGTATCATGGAATGTAATTAGAAGCTAACAGAGAGAAGGCTGCAAGCCTAATATAATGGAAAAGAAATGGAAGAGTGAAATAGATGTCTCCTGTGAACCAAACACTGTGACAACAAGAACTTCACCAAAATAAGTAACATTTTGGCCCATGGCCTCCCGGCTTGCTCAAGGCCATAAATCAGACTACCAAACTACTTATAGTCTTAATATAAAAGACTTTCTCCCCACTTATTTTTTGCTGAGGAAAACTCCCAAACCTGTCAATCTGCTGGTTAGATCTTAAAATACCAACATACATTTTAGCAAATATCTAATTGCATCTGAGAATGGTAAAATTTATCATCATAAAAGTTTGAAAGCAAACTCTACTGCTCATATTTAATTTCTATTCTTCTATTTCCAGAGCTTGGAGAGAGCCCCCAAAGACTAACACGATGAAAGTGGTCTTAAAATAAAAATATCACTTCTAAGAGTTACACGCAAATGCAGCGGCAGCCATCTCAAACTGCCTTCTGAAGCAAAACAAATGAAACGGATGCTTCTCAGCAAAGCTGTTCACAGTTCTCCACACTCAGGCACTGGTACAGACGTTGCTCCACATCACATAAAAGGCAGTGCTCCCCTTCATTTGTAATTGAACGAAGGGTGTGGTCCCTGCTGTGTGACCTGGGCAAGGGACTTGTGCTAAGGTTCAGATCTGTAACACGGTGGTAATAACAGTACCAGTCTTGTAAGAATTTCTGTGAAGACGAATAAAGACGATGCAGGCCAAGTCCTCAACATGCCATCTAGAACACCCAACTCCTCTTCCATTTCCATTAAGCATATACAATGGACCGTGTTAGTTCTTCAGTCGTGCCCGACCCTTTGCAACCCCATGGACTGCAGCCCACTAGGCTCCTCTGTCCATGGGATTTTCCAGGCAAGGATACTGGAGTGGTTTGCCATTTCCTTCTCCAGGGACAATGGGTAGAATCACAGATTAATTTTCAAAGGAAAAAAAAAATCCCTCTTCCTGTCCTTTTCCACATAAATTAGAAAGACTTTAAACTACTTACTCTACACCAAGAGTTAGAAATTCACTTTTGCTGTCAGCTAGGAACATAGCTTTGTACTTGAATTTATGTGAAATGACATGACCAGACCCACGCATCCCAACCATCTTTGCATCACTTCATTTGCCCTGCCTCTGGAAGAGATCTCTAGCTGTCTCTTACGGCATGTTCTCTATCCTATTTTCTACCCTACCCAGACGGGTCTCTGCAATCCTTCACAGAGACAAGCAACAGTCCCACCACAAAGTACTTCTAGATTATCCTGAGCTCTAGTCCAGACATTCTAATATCTATTTCACTCTAGTAACCTTAGAACTGCCACAGTATAGGACGACTATGGGTGAAATGTGAAGAATGCAAGCCACCATGATGAACCGTATACGCCAGCTCCCCCCTTACCGAGACTGCCGGTGTTTCTGGTGAGTAATAAATGCTCGGCTGGAAACAGAGGATACGAAAACAAGCCAAGCAAAGTGTACACCCGCATCTTCCTAAGGAAAACAGTCCCGGGCAGCCCCAGCTCAGTTTAACCCGCCCCCTTGCAACGGAGATGAAGTTTTCTCTGTTCCACGAAGGCACAGTGCCTCTACAGTTCTTTTTTTTTCTCTACCTCTTTCCAAGCTTCTCTCTGATAAGTTGGCATCACAATCAATTTTTGTTTTAGCTTTCTCATTGGTCTCTCTCCTACCCTTTGAGAAGAATGAAAAGGCAGAGGAACCCTTGAAGCCACGGCTTCTATCCCTTAACCGAGATCAACAAGGAAAATCCCAGGTGTCCCCGTTACACGATGATACCATAAAACAGTGACTTAGAGAACCCACGGGTCTTTAAACAGGCGGGGCGCCGGGGGACCCAGTAAGGGCTGACAGGCATCTGAGGCTGTACCACTGGAACAAGCCCCCTCCTCACCATACCATCTTGCCATCCCACCGGAAGTCATTAGCTGCCGGGGATCGCAGGCAGAAGGAAGCAGGAGGGCTTCTCTGGTCGACAGCACAGCGCTGCTAAGCTGGCCCCTCCGGCCGGCCCGGCCTCTCGGGCAGCCTGAGCCCCGGGGCTGGCATCTGGCCTGCGGGCTGTCCTGGGGACAGGGGCTTGCTCACGAGTTCTCAGACGGCCTCCTCTCCCCCTGGAGTCCAAGCGGACACACTGGCGGAGTCTCCTGCTGCCCAGCTCTCTCAGGCCGAGGACTGACCAACTGCCCTCCAACAGATTCCAACTGCCGTGGGCTGCGGACAAGCTTCTGTCCCCCGGGGCCGCTGACATCACAGTCCAAGCCTGGAACCTTCATGTCCCCACACCTCCCTCGCCCCTCCCTGGCCAGAGGCTTGAATCTCTGTCCGCCAGCACGTCCCAGCTCCGTAGGAAGGTGACACTGCAGAGTCCCTCTCCCTCACTCCCCCCAGGGTTCCAGGGAAGCCGCACTGCGTTTTCAGGGCTCCAGACTGGGGACCAACGGCCAAGAGGGCTGAGCCTTCCCAAGACGCTCACCCCTCAGCAGAGAGAGTGAGGGGAGGCAGCCCATGGTTCTAAGGGACAAGTGCTAGGAAATGGCAGGGAACGAGTTCTCTGGAAAGTGCGGGTGTGAGACAGGCTGGCGCCTGGGACCTTTGCTGCAGTGCCTGCACCAGGGCAAGCATCTCCAGCGACTAAATACAAAGAAACCGTAAGGGGCGAAAGCAACTGTGTGGATGTGCCCGCGCCCGCTCAGCAGCGTCCCACGCTGCGACCCCCGGGGCTGCAGCCCGCTGGCTCCTCTGCCCATGGGACTCTCCAGCAAGAACACTGGGGTGGGCTGCCATGCCCTCATGCCCTCATGCCCTCCTCCAGGGCAGCTTCCCGACCCAGGGATCGAACCCGAGTCTCTTACGTCGCTAGCATTGGCAGGTGGGTTGTTTACCACTAGAATCACCTGGAAAGCGTGTGCATGAACAGTTGGGGCAAATTGCAAACGAGATACAGAGAGACCAAAAAAGTCCAACTGCTATTCTGAAGAGCAGAAAACAAAAGCAAGGTGTCCGGAGCAAAGCAGGGTCCTGCGCATGCCCCCTACACACAGCACCACCAAAAGGGAGACAGACCCCCTAAGCCACGCTGCCAGCCCCCCCGGGCACAACCCCTGCCCTCACCCCATCTAAGGAACCAGCTCGCCCCCCTCCCCCAGCGAGCGAGCAGGCCAGGGAACCTGCGTTTGTTTTCCTCGCTTGCCACGGTGTAGCGGGGACCCCAATTAAGCCCTGCCTGAATTTGATGTCTGGCCTCTGATCGATTCCTATTGATCAAGGAGGTCAAGAACCCTGATCACTGACAATTTTAAGATCAGGGTAAACACTTAAGCCAATGAGAAAGTGGACTGGTTGCCTTTTGAGGGTCTGTGTTTCCATTCAAGAAATCAATTTGAATTCGTGTGTGTGTGTGTGTGTGTGCATGCACACGCCTGTGTGTGGACACACAGGTACATGTAACTGCTCGGATGTGCCCTTCAGTGGACGGTGTAGCAAGGGCTTCTTCCTGGGCGGTCATCAGAGACGCCCGGCCCCATCACAGACGCCGGCCCCTCCCACTAGCCTCTCCCGCACTCCAGCAGAGCCGGTGCCCTCCCCTTGCATGAACTTTCACTGGATTCTTCGACATCCCGCTCCCCTTCCTGCTGGCAGATTTACATCCACATAACTCCTCACCAAACCTTTCACTCCCACACTGCGCTCCATCAAGGTCTTGAGGCTGTTTAATCAAGGACACAGAAACGTATTTGCCCACAGAGGTGCCTGCAGGGCCCACGTAGCTGCCTTTAGCGTCTCTGCCAGGGTTACACCCAGGGCAGTCACAGCTTGGTATTGTCAGATATTGCTCCTGCGCAATCCCCTTCACCCGTGCCTCTCAAATAAGGAATTAATTCTTAAAACATACTTGCTGCTGAAAGCAGTATTAGCCAAATCTAGTACCCAAACATTTAGATTAAGCCTGATTTCAACATTTTTTCTGTAACTACTCAAATTCAATGATATTAGCATTTTGGTTTCTTTTGTAATTTTCATTGGAATATAGTTGATTTACAATGTTCTGTTCGTTTCAGGTATACAGCACAGTGAATCAGTTACCCACATACATCCAAGATTCTTTTTCCCATATAGGCCATTACAGAGTGATAGAGTTTCCTGTGCTGTACAGTAGGTCTTTATTAGCTATCCATTTTATATACAGTACTGTGTATATGTCAATTCCAGTCTCCCAAATTATCCCTTCCCTAGCATTCTGTTTTTCAGAGTTCTTATCACACATAATTTATTACACATGATCTGGTAACATCTGTTTAGTGGCTGCTCTGTACTTGGCAATGTTTCTTGTGACTTAGTAGCATTGCTGGGCTTCCAGGGGGCTCAGTGGTAACGAATCTGAGTGCCAGTGCAGGAGGATGCAGGACACAGAGGTTCGACCCCTGGGTTGGCAAGATCCCCTGGAGGCAGAGATGGCAGCCACTCCAGTGTTCTTGCTGGAGAATCCCATGGACAGAGGAACCTGGCAGGCTGCAGTCCATGAGGTCACAAAGGCTGGGCACACAGACACACAGAGAAGGAGCACTACAGCATGTTATGTTTACAACTGCCCTAGGAGGTAGCGACGAAGACGCCGTCACACAAAAGTTGATACACTCCAGGACTTAGAGCCAGCTTCCCTGTCCTTCAAATTCACGTCACAAGAGAAACTGCTTTCAAAATGTCCTAGTCTCTGGATGCCCTACCCCTAACATTTTTACATTAAGAACCTGAACCAAGAACTTCCAGATGTATAAACTGGATTTAGCAAAGGCAGAGGAACCAGAGATCAAGTTACCAACATCCGCTGGATCCTAGAAAAAAACAAAGTCTTTGATTGTGTGGATCACAAAAAAACCTGTGGAAAATTCTTAAAGAGATGGGAATACCAGACCACCTGACCTGCCTCCTGAGAAACTTGTATGTAGGTCAAGAAGCAACAGTTAGAACTGGACATGGAACAACGGACTGGTTCCAAGTTGGGAAAGGAGTACATCAAGGCTGTATATTGTCACCCTGTTTATTTAACTTATATACAGTGTATATCATGCGAAATGCCAGGCTGGATGAAGCTCAAGCTTCATCATCAATCTTGATGAAGATAAAGACTGCCAGGAGAAATAACCTCAGATATACAGATGACACCACCTTTATGGCAGAAAGTGAAGAGGAACTAAAGAGCTGCTTGATGAAAGTGAAAGAGAAGAGTTGAAAAAGCTGGCTTAAAACTCAACATTCAAAAAACTGAAGATCACGGCATCCAGTCCCATCACTTCATGGCAAATAGATGGGGGAACAATGGAAACAGTAACAGATTTTATTTTCTTCGGCTCCAAAATCACTGCAGACAGTGACTGCAGCCATGAAATTAAAAGATGCTTGCTCCTTGGAAGAAAAGCTATGACGAATCTAGACAGTGGGTTAAAAAGCAGAGACATCACTTTGCTAACAAAGGTCTATATAGTCAAAGCTGTGGTTTCTCCCGCAGTCATGTATGGATGTGAGAGGTGGACCATAAAGAAGGCTGAGCACCAAAGAACTGATGCTTTCAAACTGTGGTGCTGGAGAATCCTAAAGGAAATCAGTCCTGAATATTCATTGGAAGGACTGATGCTGAAGCTGAAGCTCCAATACTGTGGCCACCTGATGTGAAGAGACGACTCACTGGAAAAGAGCCTGATGCTGGGAAAGATTGAAGGCGGGAGGAGAAGAGGGCAACAGAGGCTGAGATGGTCGGATGGCATCACCGACGCAGTGGATGAATTTGAGCAGGCCCCTGAAGATGGTGAAGGACAGGGAGCCTGGCATGCTGCAGCCCGTGGGGGTCACAGAGTCGGACAGGAAAGATTGAAGGCGGGAGGAGAAGAGGGCGACAGAGGATGAGATGGTCGGATGGCATCACCGACGCACTGGATGAGTTTGAGCAAGCTCCGGGAGATGGTGAAGGACAGGGAGGCCTGGCGTGCCGCAGCCCGTGGGGTCGCAGAGTCAGACAGGACTTACACACTGGAAAACAACAGCAACAAACTCTTCCAGAATCTGAGGGACTCAGAGTGTCACCGATTTCTTCCCATTCACTAAGCCTGCCCATTGGCGTTCTCGGGACACGCCTTCACTTTGCTCTTACTTGGCCACTCGAAGTGAGTCCAGAACATCGCTGCTTGGCCCGGGGCAAGGCCACATGGTGAACTGTGCACTGACCGTCAAAGAAGTCCACTGCTAAGCAACACACCTGACTTCCTTCTACATTTTATTGGCCAAAGCAAGTCTATGATTACAAGCTTGAAAGGGGTGGGGAGAAGCAATCTAACCTCACACCCAGGTGAGAAAACCAGAAATATCACCAGGGATTACAGTGGGAACAGAAGAGCATTTCTTAGAGCAGCAGGCGTGCCGGGAACAGCAAGTGGGAGAAAGGCTCAGAAGCGGCTCAGGGAAGAATGTGCAAAGGTCGGCAGACAGCAGACAGCAGGTCAGGCAGGAGGAGGAGCCCCTGTGGCATGGCGTGGCTGCAGCACAGAGAGCGTGGAGGTCGTGGGGGAGCCCGGGCTGAGGAGGCTGCTGAGACAGGTTGCGAAGGGCTGAGGTGATGTAACGGGTCACACTGTGGTGGCAACCCAGGAGACTGCTGTGGTGACACTTGTAATTGAAGACGATCAACCTAAGGCTCTTTATATTCTAACAGGAAGTATGCTGATTCTGTTATGACAAGGTAAAAACTTATCAAAGAAAAACCCAAGTTTCTCTACTTTCTTGCTTCATTAGCTTGGAAATAACAGACTGATATTTTTCAAAATACTTTTCCCACTTCAGCAGAGAAAAATGTTAACTTTTGGAAATGTATTAACCGTAGGAGCTATAAGAACTCAAATGCGCACTCATCTCTTACAAGCGGCAGCTTCTCCTCTGGAAGGACGAGGCCATATCTGCACCGCAAAGCCAGGTCCTCGACGCGTGGCCAATGAAGTTCTGAGATCATTATTCAAGGGCCAACTCAGACAGAACTGGGCAGGTGCCCAGTGAAGACAGCTTCAGGCACGTAGCACTGTCTCCACATGAGACCCTGGATCTCTGGAGTCAGCTGAGTTCACAGAGCAGCAAGGACAAGTGCCTTAACACCACCGCTGTGTCACGACATTGGGTCAAAACGCCCATCCCCACAAACAGCCACCCCCCACTGATCATTCTAGAAAGAGTTCTGATTCAAGTAGTGCTTCTGCTGCCATAAATAATAACTTATAGGATTTTCAAATACAATTCCCACCTCATGGGTAAAGCGCCCCCTATGTCTGCTACCTCATATCCATCTGCCTCTTCTTTTGACGATTTGAGTCCAGCCCTGAAAACTTTTCTACCTTGATTTGTGTGAGAGAGAAAGAGATTAGAAAACCCTGAAAAAAATCCCTGCATGTAGAGTCAGGAAAGCCCTTCCTGGCTTGAGTCCTGGTCTTTAAATTCTCATTTGACCTTTAACAGAAGGTTCAGGTCACTCATCACCTCAGCTTTCTCTTCATAAAATAAGGGAAACGACCTGTGTAACTTTGAGTTTTAACTTGAGAGTCCTGCCCTGGAAGCAGCCGAGAGCCCAAATCCGTGTTACAGGAAACCCTGAGGCCGCCGGCCCAGGGGCTGCCTCCGTGTCTCTCCTACGGTGCTGTTCCTTTCCACCGAATCAAACCCAACATGTTTCTCCAAAGACCCTTTCAACTGCAAGAGACAAAAATCCCAATTCACACTTAGCCCAGCAAACAAACAAGCAAGCAAGCAAAAAGTGTGCCATTACGATGCTCTCATCTGGGCCCGCAGTGCACCGTGTGGGAGACAGAAAGACGTGACTGTCACACAGAGCCGGGACGCTCCGGGGCCACTCGTGACGGCACTAGAACCCGGCCCGTCCTGACTGTAGCACAGGCTTCCCGCACACAACAGACAAGGCACACACCACCCCTGCCTACCAACCTCAGCAAAATGAGAGGACCCCCCACAGTCCCCTCCCAGCCCTGCACAAGGGCCCGGCTGAGCCGTGGCCAAGCCCCTGCCCTGATGGTGGACACTGTGAGGTCCAGCCCAAGCCATGTGCCTTCTAGGGCCGTAGGTATGCAGGGCCTGTGACCAAGAGATGACACTACCGGCCATGGAATTCTCTCTCTCTAAACTAATCTAGTGAAAGGCACTCAGAAGTGTCTGACTCTTTGTGACCCCATGGACTACACAGTCCATGGAAATCTCCAGGCCAGAAGAGTGGAGCAGGTAACCTTTCCCTTCTCCAGGGGATCTTCCCAACCCACGGATCGCACCCAGGTCTCCCACATTGCAGGTGGATTCTCTACCAGCTGAGCCACCAGGGAAGCCCCAAACTAACCTAATCTCTGCACAATTACCTGCCAGCCTGTCACATTAGTGGAGTAGTGGCCATTACATGTTTTCATTCTCTTGAAAGTAACATGCAGAAAATTCTCCATAAATATTAATACAATTTTCTCTAAGAAAACCTGCCACGATGTTTGGATTAAACGAGCTGTGTTTGTTTTATATAACCATCAGCAAAACAAAGATCATATACTGTGTATGTTATTTTAGTTCCTTCATTCAAAAATCAGCTCTCTTTCCCAGCCAATGAGGATTTGCCAAGTTCCAGCGGAAAGTCACGCGGTCATAACTACCGCAAACAACTTCAGCCGGCAACAGACAGGACGCCTCTTCCCCTGTGCCTTACACACCCCTGTGCTGTCTTCTCCCAGGGACTGGAAACATGCACGGTCCAGGTGCAGAAGACAACTCATCTCGTGCAGGGTTTCAAACATCACCACATACTGAACAACGTAATTAGGAAAAACAGTCTGCACAGAAATAGCCAGGCTAAACTGCCCATTACAAATGTGAAGGCAGACCAAATGAGATGCCTACTGCTCAGAGACCAGGAAGCAGTTTTCTGACGGGAGCATTTGTTTCTTCTCGTATTCCTCCCAACTACAGCAACCCTAGGGGAGGGTCTTCTCACTCCTGTCTGAAACCCAACAGTTGCACGCAAACATCAGGAACTCTCTGCATCCACACACACTTGAAGAAGTCTTCACATCGGAAAGTGGGGCGAGAAACAAACCTCTCTGGTTCACTCCATGCCAAGAATACGAACTGAAGCACGCTGTAAGGAACGGCGCTGAAACATCTTCTCTAGCGAGACTCGCACCTCACCGCACTTCTTTCACGAATAACTATGAAAATATCTCAGCTTCCACACAGCAAAACCCAAAACCTTACCATTTTAATCAACAGGGCATAAATCCAAACAGAATGACATGAGAACTACCAGCAAAATCCTTTATCACATCTGTAATCAGAAGCAGTGTTCAAAGATGAAAATTCATTCAAATCTGACACGTAAAAAAAGTTCTAAAACCCCAACAGAAGAGAGTATTTTTATTTAGGCAATAGTTCCTCTTTTACATTCCCTGGTTTCCTTTCACATATTCATACTTTAAATTGAAAAACAAATGTCTCGTTTTGTTCCCATTCCTTGCATCACCTGGTGTCATAGAAGGTAATGTTACTGCCCCAATAGGTGCTGTCCCTTGAAGAGTAATAAAACACATTCTTTGCACGTGTTTGGATGTATTTCCTTTAACATACTTCAGCCCGTAACCCAGCAGACAATGAACCAAATACTTGATTACAGTCGAGAAATCGCGAGTTTGTGGACACTGAGGAAGCCCATAGAACTCTAAAGTAGAGGCAATCAAACATTACTAGTCACAGCCAAGTGTGAAATCACCTGAGTCAGCGCGCTGCAGAGCTCCTCTTCCAATGGCAACAGAAACAGTAAAGACGCAGCGACACTTTAATCAACAACTAGACACCAGCCCTGACAGTCTCTCTCCAGACTCAGGTCCCCACAGGACCTGCGACTATACACCCGTGGTCTGGACTCGTCGGACCAACACGCACATCAGACCCGGCTGGCCCAAACCAAGCTCCTCCTGGGCCCACACCCTTCCCCCTTGTGTCCTTCCGTCCATCTGTCCCCCCTGCCCCCCTCTCCAGGACCCCACAGCCCCAAGCTGTGCTAACGATGTCCTGCAGACATCTCTCTGAGATTTCCTTCTTCACCCCTTTTGTCAGGGACTGGGTCTGAAACACTCCACTAGCTCCTTTCTGCTTTTATTCAAGCCCTCCCAAACCAGCCTCCAAAACTGCTAAAGTCTCCCTCACCAGTGTTCATTCAACCCTATCCCTTATTCCTTAAGAGTTTTCAGCTGGTCCTCGTCCCTCAAAGGTAACGTCGAAACTGTGGATGCCACTCAGAAAGCCTCCCAACATCCCATCCCAAGCCACCCCTCTGCCTCCCTTCCCCAGCTCAACACCTCCTGACTCTAAGTGCAAGGACAGTGACCAGCCCCTGGATGCTGGGACAGACCACACATGCCTACCTCAGGCCTGGCCACACTCAGGTCGGTTTCTGAATCCTCTTCTGAGGTGCCCTGCCTCCCTCCCTCCCACCCCGCCTCTTCCCCTCCCTGGAGCCTACCCCCGCAGTCCCCCACTCACACCGTCCCCAAGGCCCAGGTGTCTCCCAAGCCTCCCTTGGATCTGCCTGACCCCAGTGGAGCCTCCCCAGCGCACCGAGCCTGCCCTAGCTGTTCCCCCTGCGGCCTTCTTCAGAACTGCTGCTAAGTCACTTCAGTCGTGTCCGACTCTGTGTGACCCCATAGACGGCAGCCCACCAGGCTCCCCCATCCCTGGGATTCTCCAGGCAAGAACACTGGAGTGGGTTGCCATTTCCTTCTCCAATGCATGAAAGTGAACAGGGAAAGTGAAGTCGCTCCGTCATGCTCTTAGCGACCCCATGGACTACAGCCTACCAGGCTCCTCTGTCCATGGGATTTTCCAGGCAACAGTACTGGAGTGGGGTGCCATTGCCTTCTCTGCTTTTTCAGAACAGGGACTACTTTTTATCTTGTTCACTGTTATATTTCAGCAGTTAGCAGAGTTCCTGGCACACTGGAGGCATCCAGGAAACATCGGAATAAGTGATGAAGTGCATGAAAATAGAGAAAATACTCCCTGTGCAGGTCCAGCGCATCTCCTGGTCACACGGAAGTAACGGCTGGACCAGGAGCCTGCTCGCTGTTAAGGAGTATGATAAAATAAAGAGTCTAATGAGCAAAGTGGTCGACTCACCAGACCCAATTTACACAAATACATACAAAATAATTAAACCCCACTCATTATATTAAAATAAAACAAATTTGGTAAGGTAGCTAATTAAGTCATAATAACTAGGTAAAACCTATCATTTTAAATGTCAGTCTTCCAAAAAAGCTTTTTATTCAGATACTCTCAACAAACTGTGGAATGTCACGGATACCAAAGTGATGAAGATAAGTCTGGATTGCTTCCATGAGTGACAAAGAGAAGCAAAAGGCAAAGACGCTCATTAGGTGATGATGAAAGCAATGAGACATGATCACTTTGTAGGTGTTCTTTTTTAAAAAGTGAAGTTGCTGAGTCTTGTCCGATTCTTTGCAACCCCGTGGACTGTAGCCCACCAGGCTCCTCTGTCCATGGGATTTTCCAGGCAAGAATACTGGAGTGGTTTGCCATTTCCTTCTCCAGGGGATCTTCCGGACCCAGGGATTGAACCCAGGTCTCCCACATCGTAGGCTGACGCTTTACCGTCTGGGCCATGAAAAGAAACATTTCAAACAATGAGTAAAATATTAGATATGTGAGTCTGCGGGGTTTTTTTAAGTATCAGTTCAGTTCAGTCGCTCAGTCGTGTCCGACTCTCCGCGACCCCATGAATCAAGCACGCCAGGCCTCCCTATCCATCACCAACTCCCTGAGTTCACTCAAACTCATGTCCACAGAGTTGGTGATACCATCCAGCCATCTCATTCTCGGCCGTCCCCTTCTCCTCCCGCCCCCAACCTTTCCCAGCATCAGAGTCTTTTCCAGTGAGTCAACTCGTCGCATGAGGTGGCCAAAGTATTGCAGTTTCAGCTTTAACATCAGTCCTTCCAATGAACACCCAGGGTTGATCTCCTTTAGAATGGACTGGTTGGATCTCCTTGCAGTCCAAGGGACTCTCAAGAGTCTTCTCCAACACCACAGTTCAAAAGCATCAATTCTTCAGAGATCAGCTTTCTTCACGGTCCAACTCTCACATCCATACATGACCACAGGAAAGACCATAGCCTTGACTAGACGGACCTTTGTTGGCAAAGTAATGTCTCTGCTTTTTAATATACTATCTAGGTTGGTCATAACTTTCCTTCCAAGGAGTAAGCGTCTTTTAATTTCCTGGCTGCAATCAGCATCCGCAGTGATTTTGGAGCCCAAAAAAATAAAGTCTGACACTGTTTCCACTGTTTTTCCATCTATTTCCCATGAAGTGATGGGACCAGATGCCATGATCTTTGTTTTCTGAATGTTGAGCTTCAAGCCAACCTTTTCGCTCTCCTCTTTCACTTTCATCAAGAGGCTTTTGAGTTCCTCTTCACTTTCTGCCATAAGGGTGGTGTCATCTGCATATCTGAGGTTATTGATATTTCTCCCAGCAATCTTGATTCCAGCTTGTGCTTCTTCCAGCCCAGCGTTCCTCATGATGTACTCTGCATATAAGTTAAATAAGCAGGGTGACAATATACAGCCTTGACGTACTCCTTTTCCTATTTGGAACCAGTCCGTTGTTCCATGTACAGTTCTGACTGTTGCTTCCTGACCTGCATACAGGTTTCTCAAGAGGCAGGTCAGGTGGTCTGGTATTCCCATCTCTTTCAGAATGTTCCACAGTTTATTGTGATCCACACAGTCAAAGGCTTTGGCATAGTCAATGAAGCAGAAATAGATGTTTTTAAGTATGATGGTTACTAAAATGTTTCAGGAAACTTTTATCCTGAAACACTTTTTTGCAAAGAAACACTTTATGCATAATAAGGCTCACGTGTTCAGCTTGGAGTCAGCTTCTCTTACTAAAGTCCAAATGTCTTTTCACACTTGTGTTGCTTCCTCTTGGCACCTCCGTCAGGACCCACTTATGGTCCCTCTCACTGGCTGGCTCCTAGGACCTAACGCTGCACCCTGTTGTATTTGCAGCACTGTGGGGGGTGCACCCGAAGCCCCAAAGCGGAGCAAACACAGCAGCATCCATTTTCATCGATTCACCTGCGATATTCTAGAACCCTGGCTTCTGCCCACAAACCAGAGCCTTCCTCCTTGTTTTACGCCTGATTTGCAGTTGGAAAACACTGGCTGTCCAGGAAGTTGCCTGAACTTCATTTCCTCTGCTGCTCTTCCAGGTGGGCCGTGGTTCAGTCCCCGCACGGCTCTGCCCAGGAGACAGGGACGCCCAGGAGCAGAGCTCAGCGGGCAGCGACTGCCGTCTCCTCTACTTTCCTTAGGCAGGAAACTCGCAGGAACCAATCTGTAAAATTATTCTGCAAATCAGTGCTTGCTCTAGCACAGAGCCTAGTTTTAAACGGCCGGAACTGTATTTAGCAAGGAGACAGCACAAGGTGCCGGGAGTGAGTTCATGAAATAACGGCTCCTTGGTAGCCACAGTAAACCCTTAAAAAAAATATATCATTCCAGTTTTTCCTCGAGTAGCTTTCATGCCCTTTGAGAAACATTTTCTTTAGGCACACAGCCTAAAGGGGACAGCTCTTTTGTGGCCTTTTCTAAAGCTTCTTTGTGATATTATCATAATGTGAATATATATATAAATAAAACAAAATCCACAACAAGATATTATCATAAGATGTTACCATGTACAAAGGGCTTCCCAGGTGGCACTGCTGCTGCTGCTGCTGCTAAGTCACTTCAGTCGTGTCCAACTCTGTGCAACCCCATAGACGGAAGCCCACCAGGCTCCCCTGTCCCTGGGATTCTCCCGGCAAGAACACAAAGAAAGAACTCACCTATAAATGCAGGAGACATAAGAGATGAGGGTTCCATCCCTGAGTCAGGAAGATCCCCTGGAGGAAGGCATGGCAACCCACTCCAGTATTCTTGCCTGGAGAATCCCATGGACAGAGGAGCCTGGCACGCTACAGTCCATGGGGTCACAAGAGTCAGACACGACTGAAGCGACTTTGCACGCACACACCTTGTACAGGTGAAGCCAAGAGCCCTGCCTCTACGTGCACTCGGCTTGGATGTCAAATTAATATTCGACTAGCGAATTATTACACAGCCACTGAACTTCAAAGACGAGCTACCTTCTAGCCCAGTGAAGTATCCTGTTATTAGACAACTTTTCAGCTTCTCCTGAACCCAACCAGTTAAAGTGCACTGCAGTTTCCTATGCAAATAAAAGAGTGGATTTCTCAACAGCAGAGGAAAAGGCACATGTATTATACACCACCAGCATTTTCATTCCAAAACACAGAAAGCGATACAGGTGTGGAACAGATCACTTTTTTGATACAGTCTATTTTAGACAAATGTCTCCAGTTACACTGGCAGGCACCTCTTGAATCTCTGCAGAATTAGCAATGCTATGTCTGCACTTGATGCCTAGAATCAAAACCAAGGGCACAACTTCAAGAAAATACACGTCCTCAGAGGAGATCCTTGCGATGGAGCAAGACCGATGCTTTCTCAGGGGCATGGTCACGATTACATCCTTTGGTCCTGAGAAGCCAGGAGCAGCTCTGGGGCGACAGGCTGAGCACGCCTAAAAGGGTGAAGCCCGTTTCTAGACAGGGCAGAGGTCGGTCCTGTCCTCTGACTCCATCAGGCAAGCTGACCTCCTGCAACAACAAACAACCCGAGGAAGCAGTGCCCAGAATCAGGACGGGGTCAGTTTTAGGACTTTGGTACCTACCGCAGGTCCACACCTTTCAACTCTGCTTGGACAAGTTCAAACGAGCTGTTTCATCTGATCAGCTGCCAACTGCCAGTTCTGCAGTGGGGGCAGGTGGTGGCTAGGACCTTGCGGAGGTGAGCCCCTTGGAAAGTCTGGCTCCAGGATAAGCGACTCTCTTGGCTTGCCCAAGAGGGACTGAGGGGCTTCCCAGGACATGAGACATTCTGTCCTGAAGTCAGGAAAGTCCCAGCCACCCAGGACCAGTCAGAAGGTCAGCCTACCCTACAGATGTGACTGCTGCATGTGACTTAGCCAAAATAAAGGTCAACTAAACACAGAATCAACCTTAGGAGCAGAATAAATCCCTCCGGCCTCAGCCTCAAGGATCCATGCTTATTCACACAACTCTCAGGAATGGGGCACAGCATCAACAGTGGAAGAATCCCACAGCAACAAAGACTGCCTTTTCTCTAAAATAAATTACATGTTGAGAAATGGAGTGTTTCCTGCCTTATCAGTAAACAAGGATGTCACAGTCATTGGGGAGCCCAGCCCTCCAATGTGAGTCCTGAGGGCACTCAGGAAGGAGAGGAATACCAGCCTCCAGCCACTCCCAACTTCAGCTGCAGCCACTCTCCATGGTGAGCCTCAAGGCAACTCAGAATGTAAAAACACAGGATGCTGGGCCAGGAGGGCTGGGATGATTCCAGCGAGCCCAGACGCTTGCATCTTCCCACACGTAAAAAAGCTCTGAGTTCCTTAACTTGGGATATCTTTGTTGTTGCTCCTGTGCTCAGTCGTGTCTGACTCTTGGGGACCCCTGGACTGCAGCACACCAGGATTCCCTGTCTTCATTCTCTCCTGGAGTAAACTCACGTCCAGTGAGTCAGTGAGGCCATCCAGCCATCTCCTCCTCTGTCTTCCCCCATCTCCTGTTGCCTTAAATCTTTCGCAGCATCAGGGTCTTTTCCAATGAGCCAGCTCTTTGTATTGGATATCTGGTTTCTTTAAATTAAAAGTGATCTTCTGATGTTCTGACTACCTGCCCTTTGTTGTAAAACTTCTATATAACCTGGCTCCTCCCCTCACGTCCTCAGAGCAGTTCTGTCAAAGTTCACTTGAGATGCTGTCTCCCAGGCCTGAAGTCCTGAAAATTGCCACCAAATAAAACATAACTCAACTTTTAGGCTGTGACTACTTTTTTGAAAACTGACCAATGAAATATTCAGAGAAGAATACAGCAACCCTACTTTTCTGACAAGCAAAAATAACGTGTATATAGACACAGGTGTATAAATACTGATATATAATATGTATTGGTTAAATGTGTGTGTGCTACATTGGTGCAACTGGTGCATAAGGAAATCACTTGGACTAACATAACTGTCTAGGAATTTGGGTTTTTACATTATGTTAGTGCAACAAAACTGCAACTTGCAGGTCAGCCAGGTGAGAGACAAGGGGAGCGGGACGTGCCTTGAGAGCACCTCCTGGGTCTGAAGCCTGGATGCTGCTTTAGACGGATGTGGAGTCCACTCGCTCTGCAAATGCAGAGACGGCAATGCAAGGACTGTCCGGAGGTGGCCGTGCTGGCCATCTGTGTCAGCCCGCATCTCCTCACACCACCACGGGCACATCTCAACATCCAGCACGGAACCGGCTGTGATCCACATGCATGGAGCCTGTCTCCTGGAGGAGAAAGTGGGCTATGTGAAGAAAGGACCAAAGACACGGAGGGAGTAACAGTCATCTGAGCCAGAGACTCCAAGAATGACACGGTCCTTCTGCCCACGGAGACTCACGCAGAGGGGCCTCAGGCCCCCTCCAGTATTTTCCACGTCTCCAGCCAGGGCAATCTGTGCAGAAATACAACGGTGTCAGCTCCGCCCCTCAGCCCCTGCCCAGCCCCCCTGGGCCAGACCCTGATGAACTGCGCCAGTTCCCCTCCTCCTCACAGTTCACAGTGAGAAGCACAAACCCTCCAACGAGATGTGGAAGAGGAACAGTGCTGGGTGAGCATCGAGAAAGAGAAAAGAAGCAGTCCTGGTAGGTAACCAGAGAGCCCTACGCCGGGGGCCTGGCAGCGGGCCCACACCCCGGTCAGCGTGGGAACGACGTGCAGCGTAATGACCCAGGGTATCATCCTGAGAACCAGACCCACGGGGTTCTCACCCACCTCAGAGCACACTCAACAATCAACCCAGATGCCGAGGGGCTCGATCACAGCCTACACTTTTACCTTGTGACACAAGAATTGCAGAGAGACCCAGAGGGAGGGAAGGAAGCACGGAAAAGGGGAGAGGGAGAGACCAAAACACTCACAAAGAGCACTGCCAGAAAGGTCATCGAAGGAAGCACCTTGAAACCGTAAATTTCCAAGGGTGCAAAATCATTTATGAACCTCCAGTGGTCGTGTATGGATGTGAGAGCTGGACTGTGAAGAAAGCTGATCGCCGAAGAATTGATGCTTTTGAACTGTGGTGTTGGAGAAGACTCTTGAGAGTCCCTTGGACTGCAAGGAGATCCAACCAGTCCATTCTAAAGGAGATCAATCCTGGGTGTTCATTGGAAGGACTGATGGCTGAAGTTGAAACTCCAATACTTTGGCCACCTCATGCGACAAGTTGACTCACTGGAAAAGAGTCTGATCCTGGGAGGGACTGCGGGCAGGAGGAGAAGGGGACGACAGAGAATGAGATGGCTGGATGGCATCACCGACTCGATGGACATGAGTTTGAGTGAACTCCAGGAGTTGGTGATGGACAGGGAGGCCTGGCGTGCTGTGATTCATGGGGTCGCAAAGAGTCGGACACGACTGAGCAACTGAACTGAACTGAACTGAAACTTACTTATATGAAAAAGGAATGGTAATTTGGGAATGTCACAGAAGAAAAGCTCTCCAGATTTCAATGAGTTTTCCTCTCAATATTTTATTTGAAAGTGGTTTAATTCTTGCTTTATACATAATCTTATATCTTGTTTATCTGGATTATAAACCAATGCCACGGTACAACAGCAGAACAAACAAAAATAGCTATAAACAATAAAAATCTTAAAACCGTCAGAATTTAAGAGACTAGTGTGGTGTGACAATCTTCAAGCATCGGAAAATAAAATAGTACCACTCTGAGATCAGCTTGCCTGGGTTTTGGAACTCTCTGTGCTCACAAGCTAAGTTATCTAATCTCTCTGATGTTTGTTTTCCTTATACATATTCAACAAAGAAAATCTCCATTACCTCACAGGTCAGACCAAGGCTCACTTAAAACAACCCAGGCAAGACGCTAAGCACGGTGCCTGACACAGGGTGAAGATGCACGGATTTTCGTTATTTCTATCAAGACAAGACAAAGTGATATTAGTTTGCTCTGATTTGGAAGTCAGAAGAACACACATAACTTTCAAGCAAAATGCAGAAGATTTCCATCCAAAATGGTAACTTTTTCAAGTGTGATTGCTTCAAGGGCTGGTGAAACTGATTAATTCACTCAGCTGGTCTAAACCTCAAGAATGATAAATAACTGGATTCACTACCGCATCTTTCCTCACAGTAAAAAGCACTGTGATGCTCTGAATAATCCATGTGCAGGACTGAAAACAGTATCTAGATCATGAGACGAGCCCTGACTTAACTGAGGGCAGCTGACCCGTGCGTTTCCAAGGCCCAGACACTGTCAGAGCTGTCAGCATCCCCGATTTCAGGATGGCCATGGTGTCGGTTCTTTCTTTTTTTTTTTAACACAGAGATAAATGACTTGACACAATTTCACTAGTTTTGATGTGCAAGTGGGTAGGTGGTGTGGGAGGATGTGATGACTAAGCGGTGAGCAACTTTTGAAGGGCTCCTGGGAGGCACAGAAGTTAAGGTCTGCAGTGAGCGTGTGAGCAGATAAGATGGAGTCAGAGGCAGCGGCAAACTCGAAGGTAGAGCGCCTCGCCTACCGGACTCCGGAGAAAGCAGTGACAGACTGTGCTCCACGCGCTCCTCGCGCGCCTAAGAACACAGCACAGAAAGGAGGACCCCAGCAGGCCATACGCCAGAAGGAGAAATGACCCTAACAGCACACAGCTCAGGTTCCATAGAAAGCAGCCTCCCCTGACCTGCAGCTTTAAAACATCACAGTACCAGGTTCACGGAGTCAAACAACGGGTCATTTGAATGACATTTTCAAATCCAAACTTTTTATCTCCTTAAGCAGATACAAAAGGAGAAAGAGGTGGCAGAGGCTGAGACGGTTAGCTGGCATCACCAACTCAATGGACGTGAATCTGAGCAAACTCTGGGAGGCAGTGAAGGACAGGGAAGTCTGGAGTGCTGCAGTTCACGGGGCCACGAAGAGTCGGACACAAGTTACAGAGTAAACGACAACAACGAGAAGACATAATCAGTTCAGAACTTTGCAGGTCAACACGAACAATGGTTTTTACTGAGTTCGAGTTGGTTTACACAGTTGTGTTAGTTCCGGGTGTACGGGAAAGCGACTCAGTTATACATACATATATTCTTTCAAGTTCTATTCTCTTATAGATTATTACAAAATACTGAGTATTCGTTCCCTGTGCTATACAGAAGGTCCTTGGTAATTATCTGTTTTATATATAGTAGTGTATATATTTTAATAGTAAAAATTACTTTCAATTGGCCTAGTTTGGGTTATGTGATTTTTTTTTTAATTGTAAGTGCACTAGAGAATTTTAACCAGCTCAGGATTAGCAATTGCTTTCAATGTAAAAGTAAAAAAGAACAAATGGTTACGATCACATTAAACCATTTTTACTGCACTTGTTTCATCTTGGTTCCAACTAAACACCATTGTCAATATAAAGAACTTATCCACAATTAGTAAAAATCAAATGTGAAGCACTCATCATCTGAAACAATACTTCAAGCTCCTTGAAAGCTTCATAACTTCAATACAAAATCAGAGAATCCAAGCATAGCTATTACAACACTGATTTAAATGTATGTAAAGACGCGATTATGTGGAAAATGTACCGTAATGATTCCATACAATTTCACATATAGTGATGTGAAGGAATTATGACCTTATATCGTAACCTTTTTTAAGTGTACAATTCAATGGCAGTAATCTCACTCACAGTGTTATACAACCAACAGCATTCTCTAGTTCCAAAACTTCTTAATCGCACAGGACAGAAACTCTGTAACCATTAAGCAGCGTATCCCCATTCTCTCCTCCTGGAGCCCCAGGTAACCTCCATTTTCCTTTCTGTCTCTAAAAGTTGGCCTCTGCTAGATAGTTCGTATAAGTGGAACTACACAGTCTTTATCCTTTTTCATCTGACATGTCTTCAAGATTTAACCATGCTGCAGCATGTGTCAGACTTTCCTTTCTAAGACGGAATGATATTGCATAGTATGGATAGATCACATTTTGTGCATCCGTTCATCTGGCAATGGACATCTGGAATGTTCCCACCCTTTGGCTGTTGTGAATAATGCTGCAATAAACATTTTCATACAAGTATTACTTTGTGTCCCTGATTATAGTTGCTTTGGATATATACACCTAAGAGTGGACCTGCTGGGTTGCTTGGTAATTCTATGTTAGGTTTTTAAGGAACCACTGGACTGTTTCCCCTTATGGCTGCACCATTTTACATTCCCTTCAGCAGCGCAGGAGGGTCCAAATTTCTCAGCACCCTCCCCAACAATGACTTTACATTTTTAAAATTACTGCTATTGTTTTGGGCATGAGATGGTATCTCATTCTGGTTTTGATTTCATTTCCCTAACGGTTAATGCGACAAGTTGACTCACTGGAAAAGACTCTGCTGCTGGGAGGGATTGCGGGCAGGAGGAGAAGGGGACGACAGAGAATGAGATGGCTGGATGGCATCACCGACTCGATGGGGGTGAGTTTGAGTGAACTCTGGGAGTTGGTGATGGACAGGGAGGCCTGGCGTGCTGTGATTCATGGGGTCGTGGAGAGTTGGACACGACTGAGCGACTGAACTGAACTGAATGGTTAATGACGCAGAGCATCTTTTCATATGCTTATTGGCCACCTGTATATGTTCTCAGGAGAAATGTCATTCGAATCCTTTGACCATGTTTAATTGTCTTTTTTCCCTTGGGTTGTAGGAGTTCTTTACATATTCTGGTTATTAAACCCCTGTCAAATATATGATTTCCAAATATTCTCTCTCACTCCATACACTGTTTTCATTTTTTCACTTTCTTGATAGTGTCCCTTGAATTATTTTAATTCTCATGAAGTCCAGTTTGTCTATTTTTTATTATGCTGTGCTTTGGTGTCATATCTCGAATCCGCTTCCCGTACAGACTCTTACTGAAGGAAGCTTTTCCTCTCTCATTCTTTGT
This sequence comes from Moschus berezovskii, assembly GCF_049115385.1. Lineage (NCBI taxonomy): Eukaryota > Metazoa > Chordata > Mammalia > Artiodactyla > Moschidae > Moschus > Moschus berezovskii. The sequence goes on from NC_142469.1 coordinate 107,772,819, forward strand.
GCTTTGTATACTCGGAACATCTGTATTCTGCCCACCACAGCTAACACTGGTAGGACACATTTACGGAGCATGTTTGGAAATGAAAAATTATTTCTCCTGTAAATTATCAGAGACATGTGCACTTGACAATATGATGTTTTAGATACAGAGAAAGGATGACGCAATCTCACAAAAGACACGATGCTGACAGCCTAAAAAACTACCTGAGACTCTACATACGTTAAGTCTTCTCAGGAGAAAATGTGAAGGATAAAGGAAATCTTGGAGAGACAGAACCCAAGGGTCAGCTCCTCCACAACCTGCTGGGTGGACTTCTCGCTGCTCCAAGTGCAAAGCTCTGTCTAGCTCTCCCGCAAATGGCCCAGCACAACAAATTTTAGTGATAAAGTAAAACATAAGTATCAAAATAACTGGAATTACTGTTTTCCTCTGCACTGCGCATGAGGTCACCTGACTACTGTCTTTTGACTGATTACAGGAAGGTTCGGGGTCAACTCAGCCGTCTGACACGCCGTCCATGTACATACCGACCCTAGCATTCACCCTAGGAGTAAGGATGGGGGAAAATGTCAATTCCTTTAGGACTGCTTGAGACAATTTGGACAAAAGTAAACTATCTTCAACAAGTCCCTTCCAAAAATGAAGGCTGTGTTATCTATATCACATTTATTAATTACAGGACACCATTAGTTATGTGTCCGAATTAAACACCTTTCTACATTTCTATTACAAAATTTAAATTTACTGTTACAAAACCATTAATAAACAAAACATTACACTTATAAGGAAAAACTGTTAGTAATTCCCATGAGTGCAGAGGGGATAAAGAAGCACTAGCTCCCAAAGCTGTGTGTACAACCTACAGGGGTTACAACTGTCTTACAAATGTCTATCAGATATCATGTCTTATATAAACCCTAAAATTAAGAAAAACATCCTTATACACTTAGACTATAAGCAAACATCACCAAAAGATGGTGCCTAATACTCAAGAGGAAAGTGAAGTGAAAGTGTTAGTCGCTCAGACTCTTTGCGACCCCCTGGAGTGTAGCCCACCAGGCTCCTCTGTCCATGGGATTCTCCAGGCAAGAATACTGGAATGGGTTGCCATTTTTTTCTCCAGGAGGTCTTTCCAACCCAGGGATCAAACCTGGGTCTCCCACATTGTAGGCAGATACTCAAGGAGCAGTGACATAAAAGATTAAAGAAAAAGTGGGGGGTATTAAGAGGCCGAGATTACAGAGGTTGGGGGAGGTGAATGCCATTCCTCTCTAAGCAGGAAGCCACAGAAGCTATGCTGTTTTAGAATCAAAGGAAATGGAATTCCAGTTTGAGTTTAAAGCACATAAGAAAGTTCAGATAGGAGACCATGATGGCAAATGTCAAATAACAGCTACGCAGAAAGCTCTTGAGGACAGAGAACAGTGGGCTGGCTCTCTCTCCTGAGAAATTCCTTCACGCTGCAATTTTAACAAACTTCTATCACTTTAGAGAACCATCAGGAAATTCACTGTTTTGAGGAAAACTGAACTCCATGCTCAATCTCAGCAGCTTCCAAGAAGCTGCGAGATAAGAGTTCATCACAACCACCGTACCATGGGATTTCAAATTAAGGACAAAAAAAGATGGACTTCCAATGACGTGGGTCCCAGGATCTCGGTACGGCTCGGTAGGAGAACCTCTGTCTAGATGCTCCAGCCCTGGGGGATGATGTGGCCGTGGAAGGCTGTCCTTGCACGTGTCAGACACACCTGAGCCAAACAGGCTGCTCGTGTGCAGCAACTATAGTCACAGACATGGGAACGAGGGCTGCTTCAGGCACCTGAACTCCAACTGGAAAGAGGACTGGAGGTTCGCGCGACTCCAGCCCCAGGACATCCCGACTAACAGCTTCGGTAACATCACCTCACTCTTTAGCGCTACACGCCCAGGCATCAGCGGGATCCTAGCTCTGGCCTGAAGGCACAGGGCTTCCTCCCACCTGAGATCCAAGGTTTCACGATAAAACATCGCCATCACCTTGGGTATTTTTCCATCAGTCGGAAGAGACTATTTCACAATTTCTGTGAAGAGCGTACCATGCTCATTTCTGAGAAGTCACTATGTAGAAAAACACAGCTTTTTATCTTGCTCTGGTGTGAATACTGCACAGTGGAGTCAATATCTGGCTTTATACATTTGTGAGATGTAGGCTTCCTCTTCTAGGGTTTCCCTGGTGGCTGAGACGGTAAAGAATCTGCCTGCAATGCGGGAGACCCGCATTTGATCCTAGGGTCGGGAAGATCCCCCGGGCATGGAAACCCACTCCAGCATTCCTGCCTGGAGAATCCCATGGACAGAGGACCTCACGGGCTACAGTTAATAGGGCTGGAAAAGAGTCAGACGTGACTGAGTGACTAAGCACACAGCCTTACTCTTCGACCTCCAAACAAAGCACAGGGAGAAACGAATACTAAGGAGCACAATAATGATTAGGAAGGCACCCTCCGTTAACTTCACGGCCCTGAAACCCAGCTCAGAAGGGCCTCTGCACACGGAGGGGGCCGGGAGCTCACAGAGGAGCAGGTGCTTCGGGAACACGGGACCAGGTCTCCTCTGTGCAGAAAAGGATCAGAGTTAAGTGTAAGATTGAAGCTGTGGGTCCCCTGGGGCAGGGCAGGAGAGGGCCCACAAGATCAGGGACTGAGGCCAGTCAGCCCTGCAACTGAAGGGCTAAGTGCAAACAGTGCGCCCCAATGTCTTCAGAAGGTGAGATTTCCTTAATGAAGATACTATACAATCTCCGGGCTTCTCTGATAGCTCAGTTGGTGAAGAATCCGCCTGCAACGCAGGAGACCCTGGTTCAATTCTTGGGTCAGGAAGGTCTGCTGGAGAAGGGATAGGCTACCCACTCCAGTATTCTTGGGCTTCCCTTGTGGCTCAGTTGGTGAAGAATCCACCTGCAATGTGGGAGACCTGGATTTGACCCCCGGGTTGGGAAGATCCTCTGGAGAAGGGAAAGGCTACTCACTCCAGTGGGATTTTCTTAATGAAGATACTACACAATCTTCTCCGACAGGCTAACTTTTATCTTCATAGTTACAGAGTCACAGGCTGCATTCTGTACATCAAAAAAGAGAAAAAACGAAGACTGGATTCCAACTCCCCTTGGAAGAAAGGAAGGGTGGAATAACTAAGAAAAGAAACCAACAAGCAAACATTTTTAAAACCCTGCCTTTATTTCTCCAAAGGAAATAGGGACGGGCAGTTTGGAGGAGCTGGAGAGTAGGGACAGTACAGATCCATTTTTATTTCTAAAAATTCCTCTTTTCCCATGATAGATATTTTATAGAAGCAATGTCTGAAAACTGAATCCTTAAAAATTGAATTGAAATGTGCACGGACATGAAGCTTCTGTTATTTAAGGAAATCCTATCTGTGGAACAATTATTTTCTTCTTAGGAAAGAAAAAGAAACAAAAAATCTCTGAGGGGTTCTCAGAGTGAAGAGTACATCAGCTGGTGCTCTGAGTTCCAGCTGCAAGACGCGTGGGTCAGCTCTGACACGCTGGATGCGTGTGCTTGGCCTGTGGCATGGTTGTGTCCAGGGCCTTCCCAGGGGGCTCAGCGGTAAAGAATCTGTCTGCGATGTAGGAGACATGGTTCAATCCGAGTAGGGAAGATCCCCTGGAGAAGGAAATGGCAACCCACTCGAGTATTCTTGCTGGGAAAATCCCATGGACGGAGGAGCCTGGCAGGCTACAGTCCATGGGGTCACAAAAAAGTAGGACACAATTTAGCAACTAAACAACAACAACCATGGTTGCATTTGCAGCTCCCCCAGCGAAGTTCATGTGTGTTGGTGGAGTGTCACAACTTGTTATATCCTAGTGGTTCGTCTTCCTGAAGGAGGAGTTGGCACAGTTGGAGGAATAAGCTTGGGTTTTCCAGGAACATGACTTACAGCTGAACTGAATCCTTCGCTCAAGTTAGTAGCCCCATGACCATAAAAATACATTCTACTGTCTCAGGATCATACTAAATAATGAATATATGAAGATCACTCATTCTGCTTTGTTCCAGAGAGTATGTACTGCAAGTATACATCAAGCACAATGAAAAAAACAATATAAAATCAAACACAATTAAAAAGAAAACAAAACAGAATAGGGAAATAAAATAGCCAAAACGTAGATAAGACAAAACACATATGACAGAAAAGACATATACTGTTGGGCTTTCACAGCAAACGTTCTGTAGACGCAACCTCATTCTAACGTCCCCCGTACGGAGCCCCATTCACACTGACGGGTACAGTCCAGGTCTCCGGCCCGTCCTAACTATAGCTTCTACCTTCTAGGTGGCAATCACTGACCTATGGGACTTCCTGAAGAGCCGCTGGACTTCCTGAAGAGCAATTCCTCCAGGCTGTCAGTTAGATAAGGACTCATTTTAGAGAGAGGGCGAGGGGGTATTTTCACTACAATGGAGCAGCCACGTCAGCCTCCAGGCAGAGCCCACCCCCTCACAGTTGCTGGGCTGTGGACTCCCCTAATTGGGGGCTGGAGCTCTCCTCAGAGAAAGCACTGGGTTTCACTCTGACAGAGACGAGCAGGCAAGTCAGACCACAAAGGGAACGAGTGCTGTGGGCACGTGCCCAGCACAGGGGATGGGTTTTTAAAAGCAGCAGAACAGGTGGTCTCTTGCAGAGAGATCTCACTTGTTATCACTTGTAAGGCGCCGTGGTTACTGTTTATCCCATTACCAGAGTGAATGGAGACATCAGTCTAGTCTTGGCATAAGTACCCCATCACAGATGGGATCTGGCTTCGGGGAACAGTCAAACAAGGTCTCTGTGTGTGTGTACATACGTGTTTGCATGTGTGTATGTGTTCGGTGTCGCTGGGAGGCAGGGGGAGTTCAACCACATACAACTTCTTTCTGAGTGTACCGTCGCAGTCAGCCCATTAAATCAGTGAGTGAGGAAGGAAACTTGCAAAACCTCTTAGGTCTGTATTTGTAGACAATTAACTTAGGAAGCCTCTGTGCATGACAAGCAGCATACCAGACTTGGAATCGCACTATACAATAGAACAAGTGGGTACGCTAGTTAGAGAGCACTTATATCCACTTTACTTTAAAAGGGATTTGTGACAAGTCTAAACATTTTCCTAGCTATGCATCTGGTAGGTAGGTTCCAAATTTTCAGAAATTTGGAACTGCTTCTTAGAACAGTTTAAATTATATTCAAATAAATGAACAGGTCTATTTAAATGAGGTATTCAATAAAGAAGATAGCTTTAATAGCCACCTGAGGGGTAATCATGAACAAAAACAAAGAGGCAGGGATATTATTTTTTAATTTAATAAAAACCAGAGTCCACTTTCTTAACAGAAAAATACTAAATGCCATGTAATTACAGTAATCTTCCTGGAGGCAGTGTTTCAAACTAACATTCAAAATAACTGCAAATATCTCAAGCTAAGGGTTATCATTACTGTAAGCATCTCAGCATAACTCGGGCCATTCCCATGACCTCTAGAAGCCCCTCAGAGGTTGTTATTTACTTTTTCTACAAATTTCAGATGCATAATTCTCTCCATATTCTATCTGTAGGTAGACATTTACGTTCATGTGGTAAATTCAAAAATCTCTCGTTCACCTGGGATAATATGTGATGCATATTACCAAAAGAATCTCATGTTTCTAGCCTCGGGTTAGACTAAATCGTGGGAAATGAATCCCATACACTTACCCCACGCAAATCAGCTCATTGGTTTGATTCTGACACAGAACACACACACCCCCCACACACACATCCCTCGAAGCAAAGTTTGAACGATTCTTCTGAGGAGTAAAACTGAGGTGAAAATATGGAAACATAACTTGATATCATCTTTCCACTGACAGAGAATTTTGAGGACTAAACATCAATTGTCAAGAAGCACCCTGATCTGATTGCAATTTACAGCTTTTTGGAGAATCTTCGCAGGAAGAGCGCAGGCAAAGGCAACCCCGACAGGAAACCTCACATTCCAGACGTTCTGGGGCAAAGGCTCAAGAGAATCCAGGAACAGCAGCCGTCTGTCCCGTCATCCCCACAGCGAACGCAACAGAGCTCACTGTTCCAGGGGAGGAATCGCTGCACAAGCAGTCATTCTGCACAAACTAGGCAGGCTGTTTACACACCCACGTGGAAACAGGCGTGAACAATCAGCTGGAGGTGCAGCAGTGAGCCTCCTTCCGCGCCATGCGCCCGCGGCGTCAAGCCGGCATGACTCCATGCACGGTACAAACGCCCGATTCCCGAACCAGACACCCTCCACCCCCGGCCAGGGCAGGCTCTGGGGGTGGAGACAAGTCAGAACCTCCGCTCATGGGCCAATGGACTGTCACCAGGTCACTGAAAAGTGAAGTGAACGTGTCAGTAGCTCCACTGTGTCCGACTCTTTGCGACCCCATGGACTGTAGCCCGCCAGGCTCCTCTGTCCATGGGATTCTCCAGGCAAGAATACTGGAGAGGGTTACCGCTCCCTTCTCTAGGGGATCTTCCTGACCCAGGGATCTAAGCTGGATCTCCCGCACAGCAGGCAGATTCTTTACCATCCGAGACATCAGGGAAGCCCTAAGTCACTGGATGCCTCAAAACCAATTTTAAAATCTGCAAAACAACAGCCTGCCTCTCTAGTAAGAGGGCTGTGACCACATCTGAGATGACTAACCCAAAACTCCTCAGTAAAGGAAACAAGAGCTGAGATGTGTTCAGTGCATTGCCCTCAGGGCTATTATTTAACTAGCTCAATCTATGAACAAGGTACCATTCTTTTCATTCTGTTTTATAGATGAGATCAGTACAGTTCAGTCACTCAGTCATGTCTGACTCTTTGCGACCCCATGGACTGCAGCACGCCAGGCCTCCCTGTCCATCACCAACTCCCGAAGCTTGCTCAAACTCATGTCCATTGAGTGGGTGATGCCATCCAACCATCTCATCCTCTGCCATCCCCTCTCCTCCCGCCTTCAATCTTTCCCAGCATTAGGATCTTTTCAAATGAGCCAGTTCTTCGCATCAGGTGGCCAAAGTATTAGAGTTTCAGCTTCAACATAAGTCCTTCCAATGAATATTCAGGACCAATTTCCTTTAGGATGGACTGGTTGGATCTCTATGCAGTCCAAGGGACTCTCAAGAGTCTTCTCCAACACCACAGTTCAAAAGCATCATCTTTGGCGCTCAGCTTTCTTTATAGTCCAACTCGCACATGCATACATGACCACTGGAAAAACCATAGCTTTGACTAGACGGACCTTTGTTGGCACAGATGAGATAACTGAGGCAAAAAGCAGTCACACCACCAACTGCTCAGAGATGTGAGCTGAGGCTCTTCCCCACCTGAACCAGATGCAGGAACACGCCGACACAGGCCCCTCACCGGCCTCCCCAGCTGCCGTCCCTCGAGTCCCTCCCACATCTCCCGCCCACCCTGGCCCGCCTGGACCCAGAGGTGCGTTTATGACCGGATCAACCTACCTGTGATTTGCACTGACTGCACCGACCACGAAAGGCTGGGTGCAATCTGTTTCGTCCGCAGAACTGAGCTGTATGGTAGACTGTGGTCACACACACACAGGTTTTGGAAAATTACTCACATCTGCCCTGAGAAAGCAGATATTACTTCCAGCCAGTGGGCTTCCCTGGTGGCAGGGAAGACAGTAAAGACTCTGCCTGAAATGCAGGAGACCTGGGCTGGACCCCTGGGTTGGGAGGATCCCCGGGAAGAGGGCACGGGAGCCCACTCAGTAAACACTCTTGGGAGCACTGGCTGTGTGTCAGGCAGCATCACAGGACCACAAAGACAAGGGCCTCGTTTTTAACGGTGTGCACAAGGCTCTGTCCCAGCGCCATCCAAACAGGAGGAGAAGAAGAGCGAGGACCAGGCCGCCTCCCCCGCCCCGACCCGAGTGCGTGGTTCCCGGGGTGGGGTGGGCGGGCGGGAGAGCCTCCCAGGCTTGCAGTAAAGCCCTTCCAGAGTTCCCACTGAATTCCCTGGATGATAATACTTCCAGTAAAGGCAGGGTGCCAAAGCAGAAGGCAAAATCTGGCTTGAGTTTCCCTCCAGCCAAAAAATATTTTCTAAAAATGTGCCTGTTCTACCTCTTGAAAGTAAGAAAATGCTTTTTAGCAATTATTGTCCATATTCCTATGTTCCCATCCATTCTTATTCCAGATTCCATCTCCCCTCATCTCCTCCACCCACTGCCTGCTGTGAGTAAATGCTGTCAATAACGTCTCTTCTAAAAACGAGTCAGGATCTCTTTATGCTTCAAGAAAAGGTCCGACTCAAAATGGGTATCTAATCAGATTCTAAGATTATGCCTTTAGTGAAGTGCCCCAGAGTAAAGCCTGCTGCTTTCTGCCAAAAGAGAGCAAGAAAGAAAGAAGGAAGGAAACGATTTTAACCTCTTCCATTTGGAAATGATTCTAATATGCAGCACATCTACCCTCTCCTTTTATTTCCGCTTTACAATTCAGATTACTTTAAGCACAGTAGTAGTCAAAAGTAAATGCAAAGAAATTTTAATAAGGAAGGAAGCGGAGGGAGGGAGGGCTCAAATATTTTTATATAAAAAAAATCCGTCATTAAAAGGAAAACAACGTAATTTTCTTATGCCAATTACTGAACCATTGTGCTCATTCTGAAAGGACGCGTTGTAATCCTCTCCCTCCGCTTAGGTCAGCTCACCTGCACTGTTGTTTGGAACAGAACACTCACACTGAATAGGCTATGCTGTCGACGTAACTTACGCAGATCCAGGCAAAGAAAATAAAATGTTTACAAAGAGTATCTGAAAGCTCACTCATTTAAATGTACACTAGTCAACGTGGTGAAAGTTAAGTTCATCATCCCAAGGTTAGGACACCCGCACTGGATAACAAGCCATGCACCTGGCTGCCCACCGAGCACTCTGCAATAGAGCCTGTGAAGAACAACGGCAGATGAACTACTGAGGGGGGGCCAGTCTCTGAGAGCCTGGAGCGCAGAACTGCCACTCGGACACTGTCCGCTCCCTGTCCCCCGGAGTTTATAAAACGCCCTGGGGACACAGCACACTTGCACTGAAGTTTACAGGTTGCAGAGCGCGTCCACGCTCACGGTTTCGTGCTCATCCTGACCATAAAGGGAGAGGGGAGGGGAAGGGCAGAGAGGGAGATGCCACCACTTTACAGACTCGGGAAACAACCCAGTGACGCAGTGACGTGTCCAGGCACCCAGGACCAGCAGGTAAGAGAGACCAGTGTTTAAACTGCCCCATATCCAAACCCTGCTCACCAGATCCAAGGCTGAACATTCTCTTCATTACCCTCCGATACCGACATTTCATCGACTTGCTGCCATTATGACTTTTCCTTCATTACCTTAATTTGTACAGCTGAAAATTCAGAAGCTAATCTGATTTTTATAGGAAGTCATATCTATGATAATTCTCAACTGCAATTGATAAAGGATAAAAACTGAAGGCAGACATAAAAAATAACCTATGTAATATCAAATGCAGCTGCTGCTGCTGCTGCTAAGTCACTTCAGTCGTGTCCGACTCTGTGTGACCCCATAGACGGAAGCCCACCAGGCTCCCCCGTCCCTGGGATTCTCCAGGCAAGAACACTGGAGTGGGTTGCCATTTCCTTCTCCAATGTGTGAAAGTGAAAAGGAAAAGTGAAGTCGCTCAGTCATGTCTGACTCGTAGCGACCCCATGGACTGCAGCCTACCAGGCTCCTCCGTCCATGGGATTTTCTAGGCAAGAGTACTGGAGTGGCGTGCCATTGCCTTCTCTGATCAAATGCAGCAAAGGCCTTTAAATTGCACGCATGTCACTCTTCCATTAGGATATAAGAAATGCAAACAATGTGAAATTTTTAGATGTCGAAAATGCTTTTAAATTGCTAAAAGGTTTTCAAATCACAAAAGTTCTGATGGCTTTTCTTTAACAATTATCTTTTAAATATTTTAAAAGTCACATGCCTTTCTGTTTCTGTATTATTTTAGCTGTAATATTAAGATTTTACACCAGTTTCCAGTCTCCGACCACAATACATCATTCACTCAGTAACCACATATTAAACAAGTACAGCTACACTGTTCTTGGTCTGTAAGGGTTTCAAAGTAAAAATCTGCTCTGTCAACAGACTGCATTGTGAAATTTACACAAGCTCACTCATGTGACTCCAAAACAGCAAGAGAAGCAGTTAAGTTACTTTAGCACAAAGAAAAGCTAAAGAACATGAAAACCTAAGGAGGACTTCCATGTAATAACTATCAGTAACTGCCGGGATGCTCGTCTGCTTCCTTCTCCCAACCTTCCTGTTACAAGGACTGAAAACACACCAGATGCTCAGCTGCAGGTCAGATGTATAAAATAAAGTTTTGGTAAACTATGCGATGTTGTTGATACAAGATAATAAATTTAGATCAAATCTGGATTGTGTAAACAATAGTTTACACATTTTGAACAAAAAGTACTTACTAGAAATAGTTTATAAGTTTGGCAGAGAATAATACAATTCACCTGGTAAGTACAACTTTACTGATCCTTGCTTTGCCCAGCACCTTATCCGGAAAGACTGAAAACGCACACACACAGAGTCGTTATCACTCATCCGAGGTCATCACCCCAGGAGCCGCTCCCCCTGGGGTCAGGAGTGAAGTCACCACCGCAGTGGGTGTGCTCCATCCATGGGCAGGCCTGCAGTTCCCATAATCAGGGCTCCTGACCTACCACAGACGTGTGTCCGCCTCTCCTGAGAGGAGACGGAAGCAGCAAGCTGCCTGGGGAAGGAGATGAGGACAGGCAAGCCTTTGAGGCTGATGCCCATGGATCCGCAAAAGGAAAAAGGGAGGTGGGGAGGAACAACCTTAAAAGTTGCAACAGGGACTCCCTAGGGGTCCAGTGGCTAAGACTCCGTGATCCCAATGTAGGGGGCCCTGGTTCCATCCCTGGTGGGGGAACTAAATCCCGAATGCCGCAGCTAGAAGGCCCTGCGTGATGCAAGAAGACAGAAGAGCCCACCTGCTGCGACGAAGACCCAGCACGGCCGGACAGAGCTGCTGCTGCTGCGTCACTTCAGTCGCGTCCGACTCTGTGTGACCCCACAGACGGAAGCCCACCAGGCTCCCCTTCCCTGGGAGTCTCCAGGCAAGAACACTGGAGTGGGTTGCCATTTCCTTCTCCAATGTGTGAAAGTGAAAAGTGAAAGTGAAGTCGCTCAGTCGTGTCCCACCCTTAGAGACCCCACGGACTGCAGCCCACCAGGCTCCTCCATCCATGGGATTTTCTAGGCAAGAGTACTGGCGTGGCTTGCCATTGCCTTCTCCGAGCCGGATAGAGCAGTGTTTTCTAAAAACTGCATCTACCAACAGAGGGTTTGCACTTCTCCAGAGAAAAAGGCCTCAAGAAAGATCAATAAGAATGTACAACTGTCTGAGACTATTAATTTGAGCAGTCTCTAGAAGCATAAACCTTAAAAGTTCTTTAAGGCATTTCTATTTTATAAAAGAATAATAATTGATGCTTGTAAGGATAAAAGGGAAAATAATTACATTCACAATATACACCTAATAGGATAAGAATGGCATCACACATTTTTGGAAGATTTCTATGTAAAATAACTTATTAAAAGCAGATGCTTTACACAGACATGGTGAACAGACTTGTGGACACAGCTGGGGAAGGGGAGGATGGGACAAACTGAGAGAATAGCACAGAAACATATACATTACCACGTGTAAACTGGACAGCCAGAGGGAACTGGCTGTATGATCAAGTTTAAATGTTAGTCGCTCAGTCGTGTCTGACTCTTTTTGATCCCATGAACTGGTTTCTCTGTACGTGAACTTTTCCAGGCAAGAAGACTGAAGTGGGCTGCCCTTCCCTTCTCCAGGGTATCCTCCTGACCCAGGAGTTGAACCCACTTCTCCTGCATTGCAGACAGACTCTAAACCACTAGGGAAGCTCACTGTATGAGGCAGGAAACTCAAACCTGTTGCTCTGGGACAACCTAGAAGGGTGGGAGGGGTGGGAGATGGGAGGGACAGTCAAGAGGGAGGGGACATATGTTCACCTATGGCATATGGCAGAAACCAACACCATACTGTAAAGGAATCATCCCCCAACGAAAAATAAATCATTTTTTAAAAAGAACATATATTTCAAAAAGTAGATGCTTTAAAAGTTACACTTCAGTAATCTGGGAAAGGTTTCCCTCCCAGACAGTCTGGACCACAGGAGCAGAGGTGGTCCATCCTAGGGTGACGCTGCAGGAGCCCACCACTCAGGCGCCTCTGGACCGCAGCAGCCTGGGCCGAGGCTCATGGTGTCCACAGCCCTGGGCGCAGGCGTTGCTTACAGTCTGTCCTCTCTGCACGCTTTTAAGAACCACAGGAGCAAACTTTCAGTTACAAGTCTGGGGTGAAAGGTGCAGCCTGGGAAATACGGCCACCAGCAGTGCGATAACTCTGCGGTGACAGCCGGCAACGGGCTTACCGAGTGGGTCGTTCCATAAGCACGCTGAACCACTGCGACACACCTGACGCTCAGGTAACACCGCAGGTCAATCATACTCCAGTAAAAAGAAGCCATGCGAAATCATGAATACAAAAAAATTTTACAACCTGAAAGCCTTTCCAGGTCCGAAAGGTGCTGCTATTCAGGTTACTGACGGGTCACTGGGTGTCTCCGCCAGCTGCCATGGCAGCACCAGCGGCGTGTGCCCTCCAGGAGGTCAACCCCACGTGAAGGGCATACCCGAGCCGGAATCTGGTTTCCTCCGTCATTTGTCAGGGAGGTGCTCGCCTGTGATCAATCGGTCCTCCTTGCGGGGAGGGCAGCTTGTCGCTTGGACCCTGACGAGGCACCCGATCTGACACACGCGCCTGGGAGAGAAGCATCCCTTCCCAGGCCTCTACTCCTCCAAGAGAACATCTTCCATCCGCCCGGCCCTCCCGTCGCTCCTCTTCAGAGCATCCACACCCGCCGATCAGTCAGCCTCCTCCTCCACTTCCTCAAGGGGACGAGTGCCCAGCCTAGCTCCACCCCTGGGCACACGGGTCCACCTGGCAGGCTGAGGCCTGCCTGCACTGCTGGACACAGGCCTCAGAGCTGCGGACACTCCCAGCTTTGTTCACCTCTGTACCAACGCCACGAGGCTTCAAAAAACTCACCGGAATAAAGTGCGTACGCATGAAATCTGAAATAATCAAACAGGGACTTCCCTGGTGGTCCAGTGGTTAAGAACCCGCCTGCCAATGCGTAGGTTCAGTCCCTGGTTTAGGAAGATCCCACACGCCTCAGAGCTACTAAGCCCTGGCACCACAAGTGCGGAGCTCCTGAGCCCGAGAGCCCGAGCTCCGCAGCAGAGGCCAGCGCAGAGAGAAGCCCGCGTGCAGCAAGGGAGCGACCCAGCACAGCCAAAAAATAACTGACCGATTAAAAACATTAAACATAATCCACCACAGGGATACCCAGGGGGTGCGCTCTGCCACACAAAGAGGTGCGTACATGCTAAGTCCCTGCGGTCATGTCCAGCTCTGTGAGTAGAACCCGCCAGGCTCCTCTGTCCACGGGGTTCTCCAGGCAAGAATGCCAGAGTGGGTGGCCATGCCCTCCGCCGGGGGATCTTCCTGACCCGGGGATCGAACCAGGGTCTCCCCGTCGCAGGCAGATTCTTTACCATCTGAGCCATGTGGAAGCCCACACAAGGAGGCGTCTGTGTGCTGTTTCCCTGCAGTCGTGTCCGACTCTGTGACCCCATGGGCTGCAGCCCGCCAGGCTCCTCTGTCCACGGGGTTCTCCAGGCAAGAATGCCGGAGAGGGTGGCCATGCCCTCCGCCGGGGGATCTTCCTGACCCGGGGATCGAACCCGGGTCTCCGCGTCGCAGGCGGCTTCTTCACCGTCCGAGCCGCCGGGGGCCGCACAGGAGGCGCGCGCAGCCCGCGGCCCGGCCCTCAGGGCCCCGGGTTCTCTCGGCGGGGACCCCGCGGCCGGGTCGGCCCCGCGGCGGGTGGCCGGGCAGCAGCCGGCTCCACGCGCACGGCCCCCTCCGCGGCACACTTCGCTGCCGGAGGAAACGGGGCCCTCTCACAGGTTCTAGGCTGGCACAGAATTTCTGTCACAAGTTTGCACACATGTGCGTTTCCACACCTTTTTTGCAGCAAATATGCCTTAGGCGTGTTTCTGTCACAGCTCAGCGCCGAGGCACAGTTCATTCAGGCCACGGAGGCGCCTGACTGGGGAGCGACCTCCGCAGCCTCGAACGGCCCGGGCAGGCCGGGTTCCTGTTGAAAAGGCTGCTTTGTGACGGCAGACACACCCTAAGTTGCGCCTCACTTCCGCGGGAGACGCCGAAGACGGAGGCGGGACGGGGGCAGGCGGGGCCGCGAGCCTGACAAGCAGAGGCTCGGAGTCCGCGGCAGCTCCGCGGCCTCGCCCCGGGCCTCCCGGGCGCAGGGCCTCCTCAGCGGGGTTGGAGTCCGCGCCTCCCGGGCCTCGCCGCGAGCCTCCCGGGCGCGGGGCCTCCTCCACGGGGCCTCCTCCGCGGGCGCAGCGTCTCCTCCGCGGGGTTGGAGTCCGCGCCTCCCAGGCCTGCAGCCTCCGCGGGCGCAGGGTCTCCTCCGCGGGGTCTCCTCCGCGGGGCCTCCTCAGCGGCGTCCGAGTTGGCGCCCGCGTCCGCGCTCCTGGCCAGCAAGCGGCGGCGCTGACTGCGGAGGAGCCGGGGTGAGCCCTGCTGCTGCTGTGGGGAGGGCCACAGTCCTGAAACGGATGCAAACTCATTTCCTCCAGAGTATCTGAACAGTGAGCACACAGAAATTTATTTCTTTAAATCTGTTTCTTAACATCTTTGCCAAGTCCCCTTCTTGAAAAGGGGCTTAGGCGGCACTGGTGGTAAAGAACCCGCCTGCCAATGCTAGAGGCCTAAGAGACGTGGACTCGATCCCTGGGTCAGGAAGATCTCCTGGAGGAAGGCATGGCTCCCCGCTCCAGTGTCCCTGCAGAATCCCATGGACAGACCAGCCTGGCGGGCCACAGTCCATAGGACTGCAAACGGTTGGACAGGACTGAACCGACTGAGCAGGCAGCACGCACGCCTCTTGAAAGTGGGAACACCAGTTTGAAGACATGGATAAGGAATTTTCGCCATTCCAGGCTTTTAGGGCTTCCCTGATAATTCAGTTGGTAAAGAATCTGCCTGCAAGGCAAGAGACCCCAGTTCAATTCCTGGGTCGGGAAGATCCTCTGAAGAAGGGATAAGCTACCCACTCCAGTATTCTTCGGCTTCCTTTGTGAGTCGGCTAGTAAAGAATCCACCTGCAATGCAGGAGACCTGGGTTTGATCCCTGGGTTGGGAAGATCCCCTGGAGAAGGGAAAGGCTGCCCACTCCAGTATTCTGGCCTGGAGAGTCCCATGGGGTCGCAGAGAGTCAGACAAGACTGACCAGCTTTCACTTTCACCATTTCAGGAGAGCCCTGGGGTCTGCCTGTCATCTCCACTGAGCGGCGGCATCTCCCTCCCTTCACCCCGGGCACCACACGGAGGAAGACAGGCCCAGCAGTTTCCCTCGGGCTTCTTTAATGTGGCCGTTCCACGTGTTACTATTACACATGCATTGTAATAATGACGACACATGATCATATCTAACATGTCACTATGCATTACACACTCAGCATACATTCAGTCTGCAAACCGTGCTAAAATGTTCCTAATATATCTAAATGCTAAGTCCAGGCTGCATTACTCAAATCTTCCCCAGGATCTGTAATTGATGTGTTAAGAAAGAAAGATATGCACATATGTATATGATAACAGGGACTCCTTGACAAACTGGCCGTTCTGGGCACTAAGACACTGACCTCTGTGCATCAACCTGGTTACCCACAGAAAAGGGTACAGCAATAACATCCTTCCAGGCAAATTCGACTGTACAAAAAAAAAAAAAAAATGCAAAGCACTCTGCCAAGAGAAATAACACATGCATCATATGGTTCCCAGAGATAAGTGCGTATTTATACATGTGTCTCCTGATTTCTGTCTTCCTCTCTGCGAAGTGATTTAGGACTCAAGATGCTTAAAGGAAAAAAAAAAAAATCAGCGATACCAATTCTACGTGGAACACCCAACAGCTCCTGTTTTATGAAACCGCTGCCCTTTCGACTCCCCACAGAAGTTGTTCACAGAAGCTGAATTACTGGAGCAGGCGCCCTGCCTTAAACAAACTGGGCCACTGGAGCAGGGAGCCAGCCAGCCACACTGCTGCAGGGTGGGCGTCTGCATGCCCAACCGGGAACATGACCTCAGATACTCTTTCCATTGAAAGAGGGCTTAGTGCTTTCCAAACGCCCGAAGGGAGGAATGTGTGTTCATCAGAATAATATACTCTTCTAACATAAGGGGTCAGCAAACTCCAGCCCACACCAGGTTTGTAAATAAGGTCATTCATCCCTGCACTGCCGGTGTCTTCCTGCTACGGCAGCAGAGCTGAGCGGTGATGACAGAAGCCGTGTCCCACCAAGTCTAAAACAGAACTATCAAGCCCTTCACAAAACAGTCCGCCCTGTTCTCAGACAACAAATTCATACCGATGCTTTCATAAAGCTTTAGCATTTACTTTGAAATAGTCTGTTTCTCAGTAGTCTCAGGTAACCCCCGTATTGATTGAATCGATTACTTTATACAATCTTCTGATTTGGAAACATCCAACAGGAAAGGTTTCTTCTGCTGTGGTTCTGTCACTGAGTCACGTCTCACTTTTTGGGACCCCATGGACTTCAGTGTACCAGGCTCCTCCCAGAGTTCGCTCAGATTCTTACCCACTGAGTCGGTGATGCCGCCAACCATCTCATCCTCTGTCGTCCCCTTCTCCTTTCGCCCTCAGTCTTTGCCAGAATCAGGGTCTTTTCCAATGAGTTGGCTCTTCCCATCAGGTGGCCAAAGTATAGGAGCTTCAGCTTCAACATCAGCGCTTCCAATGAATATTCAAGGTTGATTTCCTCTGGAATTGACTTGCTAACCTAAATTCCATCTGTGCCAAATGTATAAATAAAGCTACATTCCCTCTGCAGTTTTAATATATTATCCAGAAGAATCACTTGTAAAAGCTGAGGACAAGGAACAGCAACAGGAATCTTCTGGTGTCTGGCCCAGCAATGGGGACCTGTTCTTAACAAGGTGAGACCCTCCCCGACCCAGAGTGGTCTGCATCCTATGTGGGTGCACACCCTGAGCCCAGCAGGAGAGACAAGGCCCTCTGGCAAGTGCAGGGTGAGCGCCAAGGAGGATGGTCCCCAGTGGGGAGGTGGGTGACCGCTGCAGGCTGGCTCCCACCCAAAACCTTGAGGGAGAGGGGGCAACCCTTGTGGAAAGAGGTCCCTCTGCTCCAGGGCGGGGAGGGGGCGCGACGCCAGAACAGCATGAAAGTGAAAGTCTCTCAGTCGTGTCCGACTGTTTGTGACCCCTGGACTATACAGTCCATGGAATTCTCCAGGCCAGAATACTGGAGTGGGTAGCCTTTCCCTTCTCCAGGGGATCTTTCCAACCCAGGGAATGAACCCAGGTCTCCCACATTGCAGGTGGATTCTTTACCAGCTGAGCCACCAGGGAAGCACAAGAATCCTGGAGTGGGTAGCCTATCCCTTCTCCAGCGGATCTTCCTGACCCAGGAATCGAACCGGGGTCTCCTGCATTGCAGGTGTACTCTTTACCAACTGAGCTATGAGGGGATTCCATCCCCTGGAATCACCCCCCAAATCAACTACCTCTGTTTTCAGGGAAGGTCAAACAAAGAAACTAGAGTTCCTTGAAATCTTTCCTCCAGGGAATCGGAGTATTAAGAGAACCGCTGGAGCCGGAGGTGCGAGCCCAGGGTGACTTCACAGGCATGCGCCCACACCCAGCTCCGGGGACCTGCAGGGGTGCTCAGCTAAGAACCCCCCGGCCCCTCTCAGGCTTCAGCTGGGCACCCGACACCACCAGGAGTAGATACTGGGCCTCCCGGAGGTGGTTCAGATGCCTGCGCCTGAGGACGGGCTCCCCACACAAGAGAAGGGAGAGGGACAAACGAGGCAAGATAGCCAGCAGGCAACTTGCGCAGCAGGCCAGCCCCTGACACCAGAGCCAGGAAGACGGGCCGCCCGGGCCGCCAGCACCAGCTCTGCAGCAGGAGGGCCTACGACTCCCCAGCCATGCTCCATTACAGAGCGCTCCAGGAAGCCAGAGACCCTTCTAAAAATCAGAGGCAGTATTTTAAGGATTTCTGGAAACTTGTGTATTTTCTTTGAGTATGGTTTTTCTAGTAGTCATGTATGGATGAGAGCTGGACTATAAAGAAAGCTGAGTGCCGAAGAACTGATGTTGTTGAACTGTGGTGTTGGAGAAGACTCTTGAGAGTCCCTTGGACTGCAGGAGATCCAACCAGTCCATTCTAAAAGAGATCAATCCTGAATATTCATTGGAAGGACTGATGTTGAAGCTGAAGCTGGAATACTTTGGCCACCTGATATGAAGAACTGACTCATTTGAAAAGACCCTGATGCTGGGAAAGATTGAGGGCAGGAGGAGAACGGGACGACAGAGGATGAGATGGTTGGATGGCATGAGTTTGAGTAAACTCCGGGAGTTGGTGATGGACAGGGAGGCCTGGTGAGTTACAGTGTATGGGGTCACAAAGAGTCGGACACGACTGAGCAACTGAAATGAACTTTAATATTAAAAAAAAAAAAAATCAGCTGAGCTTCTCATACATAACATAAAATCAGAATGAAAACTTCACAGATCTAAAGTTGTTACAATTCAATGAAGTTCAAAGTGCTTTGACTCAGATCTATTATTTCCTCTTTGGGGAAGCTAACATATAGGCTCAGAGGTTAAAGCGTCTGCCTCCAATGCAGGAGACCCGGGTTCGATCCCTGGGTCGGGAAGATCCCCTGGAGAAGGAAACGGTAACCCACTCCAATATTCTTGCCTGGAGAATCCCATGGACGGAGAAGCCTGGTAGGCTACAGTCCATGGGGTCGCATAGAGTCGGACACGACTGAGAGACAGAACGGAATGGAACATACACTGAGAACCTGTTTTACAGGTAAGCAGAGCTTAGCTCAGAAATCAAGCAGAGCTGAGGCGTGAAGCCACATCTTTTCCCAAAACTCGTTTCCAGGGCACCAGCTGCTCTTGAGAAGCCTTCATTTACTGCACACTTCGTGAGTGATTCCTGCTGAAGACGCTGCGGGTGAGCTGAGGTCCAGAGAGAGCCCACCTCGACCCCACAGTTAAGGAGAGACAGACGAACAGTGAGCAGTTTCAGCATCAAGACCGACTAACCACTCAGCTCAGGTCTCCATACAAAGAGCAGAGGGGCGGGCAGGAAGTGCTTGCCAGGACTGCACAGATGAATGAAAGCCCCTGGAACTGCTTTTCATTTTTATGAACTATTCTCCACTGGAAGTGAGTGACAGTGCTCAGTCCGACTCTGTGTGACCCCATGGACTACAGCCCGCCAGGTTCTTCTGTCCATGGGGTTCCCCAGGCAAGAATCCTGGAGTGGGGTGCTAGTCCCTTCTCCAGGGGATCTTCCCATCCCAGGGATCGAACCCGTGTCTCCCACATTGCAGGCAGATTGTTTACTGTCTGAGCCACCAGGAAAGCCCCACACTACTGAAAAACGGAAGCAATTCAGTATTTTTTTTAAAAATACACATGTCCACTATAGAATATGAGAGAATTCCAAAAGATCATAACAGATAAAAGCGCAATTCCTCAAATTATTTGTCAAGTTTTTAATGAAAATAATATAAGCCATTGATAGTTTTGTTTCAGATAAATGCAAACCGGATACAGAGTGTTATTTTTTTTTAATGGCTTAAAGTATAGCCTCGAAATTCACCCTTAAGGAGGTTAACTGTTCATGGGCACATTCTCACCTCTCTCCAAGTGAGAGTTCATTAAATCACAAAAGAAAAGTGTAACACATATATGGAGGACTCAGACCTTTCACAGAGCTAATTCAGAATGTAGACCAACAATCTACAAAATTCTGACGTGACTAAAGAGCCAGCTGCAAAGAAAATATCAAACCTAGGAACCAAATCTGACTCGTGCTGCCCTCCGGACGGAGGCCAGAGGGAAGCGATGCCCTGGGCCGGCGCCCAGCCCACCTGAGGTGCTCAGCACCCAGCACAGTCAGCTGCAGAGCTTCCCCACCCCACCGGAGAGCCGTCCCTCCTGAGTCAGGCCAAGTGAACACGAACCATTCAGAGACACAAGAAAATAGAGGTCAAAGACCTGGGAGGCGCGGAGGCCCCAAAATGGGGAACATGACAGCCACTCAAAAAATAGATTCCCTAAATGGAAGAATGCTCGTGATCATCACTTTTTTTTCTTCAGTTCTTTTCTCTTTCCCAAAATCCTTCCCTTTTATTTTCAACACGTTTTCCTTTAATTCCTTGCCAAGAAAGTGGAATCGCTCTAAGGCTCCAGCCATTTCCTGCTATCAGTGTTTCCAGAAGCTGCGCTTCCTGTAACTACAAAGAAAACACCTTCCCTGCCCAGTGGATGCACTGGGCAGCCTTTCCCTCACGTCCCTCTGCCCCCGACCACCTCCTGCCCCCAACCGCCTCCTGCACCCCCCACCCCCGACGACCTCGCAGGGCTGCCCTCCCTCCCGGGAAAGACGGTCCCTCAGGGCTCCTCAGGGCCCAGGATGCATGGACGCGATGTGCTCTGGCACTTCCTCTGTTCAAGGCATCGTTGGCAACACTGGACACACATCATTTCATCTTCGCTCCAACGTGGGTTTATCTAACCCCACAAGCACTACCTTAGGCCGCGTCCTCGGCGTCTCCTTAACAGAGGAGGGACACAGACTCACTTCCAGGGCCTCGGACTACCTGCTTTCCCTTCCTGCGAAGTCACCGGCCCCAAAGCACTAGGGAAGGCAGGCCAGGGTCGGCAGTGTATCAACGGAGAAAGGAGAGATGAACAGAGTATGAGCTGCTTGCATCTCTCCACCCCCCGCCCAGGATCTCTGTCTCTTCACGTCTCATCATGACATTTGCAAAAAGATCGGGCCATCCCACCTGAGACCTAGTACCCAAAATCTTGCTGTCTTAATAGTCTGGGGTACTCTTCACCAGACTGCAACCCACAAGAAGTCATAATAATTTTGAATTTCAAGAATCTGGCCAGGATACACTTCAAAAAATGTACCAATACAAAACAAAAAGAGTTGAAACATCAGTTAGGAAAAAAAAAGTGACAGATTTCCTAATGATGGCCCATTTGACAAAAGAAAAAATAAAGAATGGTCACAAAACACAGAAGGTGCCAGAACCCCCCAGCTATGACAGGATCTCAGGAGAAATGCAATTCAACGAGAGCACTAACATTAATAAAGAATAACCTTTACCATGAAGGCATTCCCAGTTACCCGAAAAGCCTTAAAGCATCTGCGGTGCTCAATAGAGGGAAAGGAAGGATTCCAACCCCCTCCCCCGGAGCCACACGTCCCACCCAGGGAAAGAGAACAGGGATCATCAGGGCCATCCCTGAAACTCTGGCTACTACGGGGAAATTGTGCCTTCAAGCAAGAGGCCCAAGTACGTGCAAGCTGACAACGTCTCGTCCCCAAGGCTAGGGTGTGTAACAAGGATTAACTGTGTGAAGATCCCAGAAGCAAGACACACGGATCAAAGAAATTGGTGAAGGTAATGCCAGGCTGATGCTTAAGGTTAGGAAAGGGCTTGCACAAAATCCAGTAACTAGGAAGGAAGCAGCAGCTAAAATAAAACCAATGGGTGGACTAGGAGGAAATAATATTAAGTGATAAGACAAAGAAAAACGTCAACAGTATAAGCAGAACACAGGAAAAATCAGCAGGGGTGAAGTTCAAACTGAGGGGATAGGAAAGAAACCCACTCAGACACTCAGAGCGACAGGGGAGAGCAACTGTAAACCTAAAATAAAGTCAGAGAAGAGACCAGAAATGTGAGGATCTGAAGAATTTGGTTCCACCACAAAAGCACAGCCAGAAGGAGGGCACTGTCCTTGGTGGCCAGCAAGGTCTCCGAGGTCAGGGCGGGTTTCCACCGGGTCTGCCCAGACGGCGCCCACAGCGGCAAGAAGGATGAATGGATGCCTGAGCTCACACCTTCCCAGTTCGAAAGGAAAAACCCCGATCACCGCCAGAGGGAATAAATTACAATCCACTGCACCGGTTCCTGCCAAGGGGCATTATTCAGTGGGAAGACCACTCAAGGTTACATTGGCACTCCCTTAAGAAGCTCTAGAATGTAAAGCCCACATTTTCACAGGGAAGACAATGAGTTTCTTGCCAAAATGTAGTGATTTCCACCAGATGAAGCTGGCTGGGCAGCTCTCCAACAGTGTAAACAATAGTTCATCTCTTAAATGTGAAACCATAGACTCTATCGGAGTCAGAAACTACATTAAAATAGAAGTGGCTTTGTTTCCATTTTCAAATCTGTGCATGACGTAGAAAGGAGCTGATAAGTATGAGAGGTAATTGATGCATGTGATTTTTTTTAATATGCATGGTTTGACATTTCGAGATCCTGTGTAGGAGAAGTAAGTGGGAGGCTAGAGGAAGGCTGAATCAAGTGAACAAACTTCAGGGGCTGAAAAATCAACTCTGATCTCAACCGGAGAACAATTAAAGAAAAGAAAGGAAAAGACTACACCAACCACAAACTAGGGCAACGATACTTTGAACACCTGAAGCGAAGAGCCGACTCATTTGAAAAGACCCTGATGCTGGGAAAGATTGAGGGCGGAGGAGAAGGGGACGACAGAGGGTGAGATGGCTGATGGCATCACTGACTCAATGGACGCGGGTTTGAGTGGGCTCCAGGAGTTGGTGAAGGACAGGGAGGCCTGGCGTGCTGCAGTCCATGGGGTCGTAAAGAGTTGGAGGTGACTGAGCGACTGAACAGCAACAAGTTAGTCAAATGGCATTCCGGTAAAACCTCACTTCCTTTTCAATTTAATTTTGAATAGGCAATAAATCATGCTATTCAAAAATCAAAAAATATAAAAAAATATGGAGCGAAGTCTCCCTACATCTCCTGCTGCCCCTGCCCCCGGGTATCCACTGCTCCCATCCCCACGGAACTGCCCACGAAGCACTGGGCGTGCTTTCTGAGTTTCCGCCGTGTTTCTTTATGCAACACAGACACACGCAGGCATACACGCTCATGTCCTTTCTAACACAAAAGTGTGGGTGTGTGCACGGCTTTACACTGGCTTTTTCCACATGAAAATGTGTATGAAGAGCTTTAGTGCACTCATTTCACCGCTTTTTCACAGACTTTCTTTAGCCAGATCCCTACAGGCCAACTTCAGGTGGCTTCTGAGACTATTCTCTTCAACCAGCGCTGCAGCCAGTTAACGCCGGGCTTCTCAGGCAGCACTAGTGGTAAAGAACCCACCTGTCAACGCCAGAGACGATGGAGATGCAGGTTCAATCCCTGGGTCAGGAAGATCCCCTGGAGGAGAGCAGGACAACCCACTCCAGGATTCTGGCTTGGAGAATCCCCATGGACAGAGGAGCCCGGTGGGCTGCATCCCACAGGTTCGCAAAGAGTCAGATATGACTGAAGCAACTTAGCATGCGTGTAAATACTGGGTGAAGTCATCTTGCCTGTTTGTGAGTACATCTGAATGATAAACTCCCAGAAGTAAAACAACTGATTCAACGTGAAGTGAAAGTCGCTCAGTTGTGTCTGAGTCTGCAACCCCACAGACTTTAGCCCACCAGGTTCCTCTGTCCATGGAATTCTCCAGACCAGAGCACTGGAGTGGGTTGCCATTTCCTTCTACAGAGAATCTTCCCAATCCAGGGATCGAACCCAGGTCTTCCGCACTGCGGACAGATTCTTTACCGTCTGAACCACCAGGGGAGCCCAGCTGATTCAGCGGGTACATGCATTGTTAACGCTGATCGACACTGCCAAACTGCTCTCTTCCTGGGCTCTACCATGGGTGCTCCCACCAGGAATGCACACCAATACCTGCCTCCTCATAAAATTACCAATGCTATGTTAAACAATCTACTAATTTTTGCAAATCCAACAGGAGAAAATGGTACCTTGGTGTGCTTTTAAATGGCATTTATCTTATCGTGAAAGAGGCTGAGCATCTCTTTATTCACCAGTTCAGTTCAGTTCAGTCGCTGGGTTGTGTCCGACTCTGCAACCCCATGAACTGCAGCACGCTATCACCAACTCCCGGAGTCCACCCAAACCCATGTCCATTGAGTCGGTGATGCCATCCAACCATCTCATCCTCTGTCGTCCCCTTCTCCTCCTGCCTTCAATCTTTCCCAGCGGCATTTATTCATATCCTTTGACTATTTTTATTGGGTTGTTCTTTTTCTTCATCATTCTGGGAACTCCCTATATGCCAGGCAGAGCTCTGCTGTGATATGGACTGTTAGTTTTCTTAAAAGGTTGACGGTAACGAAGAGCCTTGATGGCCCTGTTGGGAGCAGGAGAGAGACAGTGCAGGAGGACAGAATAAGCTTCCTTCTTTCTACGGTAACGAAGAGCCTTGATGGCCCTGTTGGAAGCAGGAGAGAGACAGTGCAGGAGGACAGAATAAGCTGTGATTCGATGTTATTCAGGACCAAAAAAAAGGTGTTTTTGCAAATGCAGACTAATTCCTCAATCTTTTCTTTGATTAATTCCAGATTCTGAGTCACATTTAATGTCTCTCCCTACTCCAAGGCAAAGTTGGACACAACTGAACTTAACTCCAAGGCTAGAAAGGAACTTCCTTCTTTCTATGGTATCTTTTTTCAAATGTATATTGAAACATATGATCCATATGGAATTTATCCTGGAGTGAAAGATACGCTCTAACTTTATTTTGTTTCCAGATGCGTACTCAGTTGTCCCCAAATCATTTATTCAATGGTCCACCTCTACTTCCCCTATATGAGATGACACTTTTAAAGTACATGAACTCCCTCTGCGTGTCTGGCGCTGTTTTAGGGCCTTTCCGCTCTGTTGCACTGGTTTATCTGTTCACGTGCCAGTACCTCATTGTTTGAATCTCTGCAGTTTTGTAAGTAGCTGTCTAACCTGCTTTAAGATCATCATGAGACACAAAGAACATTATCCTAAAAAGGCACAATCACTGAGGACCCGAGAATGTTTCCAAAGTGAACCTCAGGTCCTGGGACAAGAGAAAATTTGGAAAAAAAAGCACGCCGTCTTAACAGCAAAGATAAAATGTATAATGACCCAAATGGCGGCAGCACAGTGATCAGGCTCCTGTGGGCATCACTGCAGAGGTTTATTCAGAAGCTGCTAGAACCCCGAGATGGCGGGGCACACCCAGGTCGTGGGCAGAGTGGTCAGCCTGACTGCTGCCCGCTCAGGGTGCTCCGCCCCAGCAGGGACACGCTCTTCCTGCAAAATAGCTTCTTACGCAGCACTCACCGACTTCTAAAAGTCCAGATACACTTGCATGCTTATAAATAATTCAGCACGTCCAAACACATGGCACTGTTTCAGCACTTCATAAGCAACGCTTTCTCTTTCCTAGTCTAGAAAATGTTTTCGTCAAAGTAAAAAGCTTTTTATCACCACCTTGGGAACTGAAGCTGAGGCGGCCAAAACGCTCTTAACGCTGATCACCCCTCTGCCATCAGCCCTGAGCTCCCCGAGCCCACGGCTCAGACACAGGAAGATGCCACGCTCTCAGCGACTCCCAGGCCCTGGTCACTGGGGCCAGAGAGCGTACTCGGATCCCGAGGAAAGGAAAAAAGAATCAAAGGAAGTTTCGAGTTACATGAGCAGAATTTATCAGCCACATTACTTATTGTTCCCTGCCTTTGTGAAAACACATTTTTATAAGATGCATTACAGGTCTCGCTCGTTTTCCCCCACGTTTACACCTTCACCTGCTTCCTCCTTCCACTTCTGTTGTTGGCATCTGTGCGAGGCACTGAGGTTAAGAAATGGAATAGAAGGTGCTTCCTGCCCTCGGGGGCACACACGCATGGACCAGCACAAGCTCCAGGCACTGGGGAGACACAGGTGTGCCCGTGAGCAGGCCGGGGGCAGCGCGGCACCCCAGACACCCGAAGCTGCCTGGGGCTCAGGGAGGGCTGGGTGCAGGAGACTGCCTCCTGCAGACCCTGACTCTGGTCAGACTCCTCCTGACCCAGCCAGAAGCTCGGGGTCCCAGGCAGTTGGCACCGCGGGCACTGGAGGGCAGGCGGGGCGGGAGGTGTCGGGGGGTCGCCGCACGGAGAGCTTTAAAGGCAGAAGGAGGGGGACGCAGGGGTCTTCCTGGGGGCAGTGGATGCCGTTAAAGCACATGCTTCCCACTGCGAACCCCTCCACCAGTCGCCAGTGATCGCCTTGCATCTCGTCCCCATCCCTCGTCACGCAGCGGCTCGTCGAAGGCAAGGATGGGTCGGGACCAACTCGTGAGCAGTGGGGACAAAGGCGGCTGGTGCTCAGCGGACGCGCAGTGAATGCTGGCACGTTACACCGTCTGACGACACCCCTTCCCCAGCCAAACACTCGAATGACCTGCGGGGGAGGCGGGGGGGGGTTGGGGGGGCCGGACCTGGCAGGCTCCCCTGGCTCCTTCCCACCAGCTGTATCTTCCCTCCTCTGCAGGAAGCCCCCACCAGATCACCCCACTTCTGTGTCCCGGATTCTGACGGCAGGTTCCCCTCCAGCCTCAGCTCCACACACCTAACGCTCTTCCCCCTCGAGGCACTTCTCAAGTCTCATCCCGCTGGACCATTTTCACCAAGATGTGTCCTCAGAGCTCACAAGTTCAGCACAGAGGAGCATGCCCGCCAGCTCCGCACCAGCTCACGCTCACCCACGCCCCCCGACGCGCCGTGAAGGGTGAGCCCTCCATGCGCCCTTCACCATATACCTTCCCTCCTGCAAGGCTCTCCGCTCTTCCCGTTACTCCGCTAACTGTCCAGTCTCTCATCCACCCCCTCCGACCAGGCAGGACCTTCCGATCGCGCCCCTGACTCTGGTGTGGCCCCGGGAAGCTCGGTTTGGGGGACTTGCCCTCCTACCCTCCCACTCCCATCCCTCTCAGAGCCCAGGGCACTGTCCATCCAGGGAGCCGGGCAGGAAGGCCCGAGAGGGGCTGTCAGGCCCCCCACCCCCCAGCCCCGCAGCCCCTTGCCTGCACCCCGCTGCCCTCCCTGAGGACAAGGGCCCCTCACTGGCCCAGCCTTCCCGTCCACCACGTTCTACTCCCAGTGGCTCCCAGGTTCTGTCCTGCACTCTTTTTGCTTATTCTTCAAAGTCCTTTACCTCAACGAATAACTCTCCAGCCAGTCCTAGCTAGGGAAAAGCCAGCACGTCCCTCCCCGGGTTAAGGGGCGACTCCCAGGTCAAGGGGTGACCCCCGAGTCTCGGGGCGACCGCCGGGTCACGGGGAGACCCCCGGGTCTCAAGGTGACTCTCCCTTTCCTCCTCTGAGGACTGAAAGGCCCCGCGGCCTCGTCTCCACTGCCCCCCAGCCCCTGCAGACGACTCAGCCTCCACCGCTCCCCAGAAGCCCTGCGGAGGCCGCCGGCAGCTCCTGGCTCCACTGACTCTCGGGAAACCCGGGGCACTGGCCACCTCTGGCTCCAGGTCCTTCTCCCAGACTCCAAGACTAGTTCTGCTCTGCTTCGCCTCCTGGCTCTCAGAGGGCCCCTCCTCAGGGCCTCCAAGGCCCTATCTCTCCCGTTGGCTTTGCCTCTGGCCCTTCCCACTCCCACGGTTTATTTCAGGTTCCCATTCAAAACGTGGCTCCACCTGCTCCCTGGGGAGTCACAGATCTCATCAGTTCCCTGCGGAGGGGTGCAGGGCCCCGCTGCCAGCCATCAGAGCCAAGGGGAGCATCACCCCACAGCACCAGCTGTTTACTGAGCGACCCCGCCGAGGCCCTTAGCTTCGCATGAAGCACCCGCAGACTCAGCCGGGGGCACACAGTCCCACGGCTTTAAGCACCATGATTATAAGCTAAATCCTCCAGTCCTGGTCCATCGACCCCTCCGATTTCCAGACTTAACTTATCCAACTGCCTTCTCATCAGCTCCACTAAACTGCACCGCGGGCATCTGGGACTTGACTCGGCCACGCAGGATGCCCAAGTCCCTCCCGTCACAGCAGTTTCACTTGGTGCCCGGCGCTCCAGCCAAACGCTGGGCCCTGTTCTGGGCGCCTCGCCTCCCCCTCACTCCACGGAGCTGATCCACTCACACGTCTTCTGCCTCCAAACACAGCCCCGAAGCCACGGAATTTGATGGCTTCCATTCCCATCATCACCACCCAGATCCAAACGACCACTGTCTCTGGTCCCGACTACAGCGAGGTGGCCTTTGGGTCCCCGCACCCCCTCAGACTCACTGGCCTGATGGCAGTCACAGCGCACCCATCACACACCTGCCCAGAACCTTCCGAGACCATCCCCACCCAGGAACAAAGTGCAAATTTGGCCCTAACCACCTGTGGGCACCGCAGGGAGGTGCTCCCTGAGGTCGGGCCTCACTCTGCTCCTCGGGGCGACTGCTGTCTGGGGCGACCCTTCCTCACACCCGCCGAGCTGGCAGCCGTCGGGCGCTGACATTCCAGTGTAACTTCCTTTTCCCGGAGAGGCTCTCATGGACCATCCAGACTAGAGCGGCCAACCCTGAAGTTTAACTCACTGCAAACTCTGAAGGTGCCTGACACTTCTGATGTTTAGGGTCCGCGCGTCTGACGGCTCGGGGCCTCCACCACAGCAGGTAGGCGACGCCAGCAGGGCTCGCCACAGGGCAGGTGCAGTGTCTTTCCACACTGATCTTTCTTTTCTCGGGACACAGGACAGTGACCCTGCCCCCACACGCACCCCCACTGTCCCCAACCTCACGCGGTCACCCAACTCATCTTCGCCCGGCCCGGCCTCCCCTCACCTGGGGAGGACCTGCCACAGAGGAGCCCCCCGCCTCCTCACAGAAGCCCAGCTCTACCACGGAAGGCAGTCTTCTCACCTTCCTCCTTCCCTCTCTGTACAGCCCTTCAAAGGACAACCGTGAGACCCTCGGCGGCAGCCCTGAGAAGCTCAGTCAGTCTCACAGCCCCCTCCCTGGGACGCCCTCAGCCACCTCCTGGTGGAGCAGGGGAGCACCAGCTCTGCCTGCCTGCGGGCTGCCGTCCTACCCGTCAGCCTCTGCTTTCCACTGCCTCCGTCTCTACAATCACCAAAGGATGCCGTCTCTAGGCTTCCCTGAAGGCTCAGAGGGTAAAGCGCCCGCCTGCCACGTGGGAGACCTGGGTTCGATCGCCAGGTCGGGAAGATCCCCTGGAGAAGGAAATGGCAACCCACCCACTCCAATACTCTTGCCTAGAAAATTCGACAGACGGAGGAGCCTGGTAGGCTACCGTCCATGGGATCGCAAAGGGTTGCACAGGACTGAGCAACTTCAGTTCCTTAATGGTCTGCCTCGGAGAACCTGCCCCATGGCCAGAATGTGAAACTAAAGAGCCTTTGTTCAGCTCAGGGGAATACCTTGACCCTGCCCTCGGGTTAATGGCTGCAGGAACCAAGAAACTAACACATCCCTTCCCTGAGGCCGGCCTCTCACTTGACTCCCTTAGGTCCTCCCCTCGCTGTTCTATCAAAGACCCAGCCTCCAGACTACCACAGAGGGTACTCCAGGACGCTAGTCCGCTATTGTCCTGGATGCCAGACTTTGGAATAAACTTGCTGCTTCTTGCATCCACACCTCATCTTCCAATTCCTGGCTCGTCCTGTAGTGAGCAGACCACTCCTGGACTCAGGAACACAGAGAGTAGGCTCCGATGTGCCCTTCCCTGGCCCTGCCTGGAAGAACCCTCCACCGCAAGACGCAGCCCCGCTGCTCTGGAACGTTTTCCGGGCGCTCCGAGGAGAGGGGCTCAGCTCGGGCCCTGGAGCTGCCTCACTGGCTTCGCCAAGGAACCTGCTACCCACTGGCCTGTCTCTGTGCTCTCTGACACACGGTGGGCTGACTCCTGGCTCCTTGGGACAAGGGCCAAGGCCAAGGACGCTTCTGATGAGTGGCCTTCAGCTTCTAAGCAACTAGAAGGCAGACATCATGTTGTTGTTCGGCTTCCTTTTGCCTCTGAATTTTCAACACAAGGACCTGGCTCCTACCATGGATGTGTCACCATCTCTCCAGGTTCAGGAGTATAACCCAGGAAGATGAGCCCCTGCCCTCAGGCTCCCTGCAAGCTCGCCTTCCACTCAGGGAGACAGGCAGGAGCAAGTGGGCCAGTCAACAACCATGAGAAGTCCAGAGCTGGAGAATGCGACAAGTAAAATCAGAGTGTAGGCATCCTCTATTTCCTTTGTAAGATGTGAGCAGCTCCACCACTGAGCTGACTGTGGCTCCGATCACCAGCTCCTTATTGCAAAATTCAGACTCAAACTGAAGAAAGGAGGGAAAACCATACTTTGGCGGAAATGACAACCCCCTGCAGTATTCTTGCCTGGAGAATCCTAGTGGGCTACAGTCCATGGGGTCGCAAAGAGTCGGACACGACTGAGTGACTTCACTTTCAGTTTCGTTCATTCAGGTATGACCTAAGTTAAATCCCTCATGATTATAATGGACATGATGAATAGATTCAAGGGATTCGATCTGGTAGACAGAGTGCCTGAAGAACTGTGGACGGTGGTTTGTAACACTGTACAAGAGGCGGTGACCAGAACCATCCCAAAGAAAAAGAAGGCAGTGATTGTCTGCGAAGGCCTTACAGCAGCTGAGGAAAGAAGAGAAGTGAGAGGCAGAGGGAAAGGAGAGATAAACCCGACTGAATGCAGGGCCCAGAGAGCAACAGGGAGGGTAAGAAAGGCTTCACAAGTGAGCGCTGCAGAGAAGACCAGAGACCTCTTCAAGACAACTGGGGACACCAAGGGAGCGTTTCCCGCAAAGATGGGCTCCATAAAGGACAGAAACGGTACGGAACTAACAGAAGCAGAGGATACTAAGAAGAGGTGGCAAGAATACACAGAAGAACTGTACAAAAAAGATCTTCAAGACCCAGATAATCACGAAGGTGTGATCACTCACCTGGAGCAGACATCCTAGATTGTGAAGTCAAGTAGGCGTTAGGAACCATTACCACTAATGAAGCTAGAAGAGATGATGGAATTTCAGCTGAGCTAGTTCAAATCCTAAAAGATGATGCTATGAAAGTGTTGCACTCAATGGCAGCAAATTTGGAAAACTCATCAGTGGCCACAGGACGGCAAAAGGTCAGTTTTCATTCCAGTCTCAAAGAAGGGCAGTGCCAGAGAACTTTCCAAACTACCACACAGTTGCGCTCATTTCACTGGCTAACAAGGAATGCTCAAAATCCTTCAAGCTAGGCTTCAGCAGTATGTGAACCAAAATCTTCCAGATGTATAAGCTAGAGTTAGAAAAGGCAGAGGAACCAGAGATCAAATCGCCAACATTTTTTGGATTATACAGAAAGCAAGGGAATTCCAGAAAAAACATCTACTTCTGCTTTTATTGACTAGCTAAAGCCTTTGACTGCGTTGTTGTTTTCAGTCACTAAGTCGCATCCAACCCTCTGCAACCCCACGGACTGCAGCACGCCAGGCTTCCCTGCTCTTCACTATCTCCAGGAGTTTGTTCAAACTCGTGTCCATTGAGTCGGTGATGCCATCCAAACATCTCATCCTCTATTGTCCCCTTCTCCTCCTGCCTTCAGTCCTTCCCAGCATCAGCGTCTTTTTCAGTGAGTCAGCTCTTCCCATCAAGTGGCCAAAGTATTGGAACTTCAGCTTCCACATCAGTCCTTTCGATGAATATTCAGGGTTTATTTCCTTTAGGGTGGACTGACTGGATTTCCTTGCTGTCCAAGGGACTCTCAAGAGTCTTCTCTAGCACCACAGTTGAAAGCATCATTTCTTTGGCACTCAGTCTTCTATATGGTCCAACTCTCACATCCATACATGACTTCAGATCTGACTGTGGGGATCACAACAAACTATGGAAAATTCTTAAAGAGATGGGAAAACCAGACCACCTTACCTGTCACCTGAGAAACCTATATTCAGATCAAGAAGCAACAGTTAGAATTGTATGTGGAACAACGGACTGGTTCAACGCTGGGAAAGGCTGTATATTGTCACCCTGCTTATTTAACTTGTATGCAGAGTACATCATGTGAAATGCTGGGTTAGATGAAGCACAAGCTGGAATCAAGATTTCCAGGAGAAATATCAGTAACCTCAGATATGCAGCCCTCTAATGGCAGAAAGCAAAGAGGAACTAAAGAGCCTCTTGATGAAGGTGAAAGAGGACAGTGAAAAAGCTGGTTTAAAACCCAACATTAAAAAACTAGGATCATGGCATCCAGTCCCATCACTTCATGGCAAATAGATGGGGGAAAGGTGAAAATAGTGACAGATTTTCTTTTCTTGGGCTCCAAAATCACTGCAGATGGTGACTGAAGCCATGACATTAAAAGACACTTGCTCCTTGGAAGAAAAGCTATGACAAACCTAGACAGTATATTAAAAAGCAGACACATCACTTTGCCAACAAAGGTCTGTAAAGTCAAAGCTATGGTTTTTCCAGTTGTCATGTATGAACGTGAGAGTTGGACCATAAAACAGGCTGAACGCCGAAAAATTAATGCTTTTGAACTGTGGTGTTGGAGAAGACTCTTGAGAGTCCCTTGGACTGCAAGGAGATCAAACCAGTCCATCCTTAAGGAAATCAGTCCTGAATATTCATTGGAAGGACTGATGCTGAAGATGAAGCTCCAATACTGTGGCCACCTGATATGAAGAGTCAACTCACTGGAAAGGACAGTGATGCTGAGAAAGACTGAAAGCAGAAAGAGAAGGGGAAGACTGAGGCTGAGAAGGCTGGATAGCGTCAGTGACTCAATGCACTTGAGCTTGAGCAAACTCTGGAAGACAGTGAAGGACAGGGAAGCCTGGCATGCTACAGTCCACGCGGTCGCAAAACGTGGGACAGGACCGAGCGACTGTATAACAACTTAGTGGAGTTTCCCCTTAGACAGATTTAGATCAACTGGAGGAGCTTGATTTACATTTTAAAAGGAAATTAAAATGTTCTGAATTAAAACTAAGAGTTCTCCTTTTAAGAGGGAAATATCCCTTTTTCATTAGAATTATTTTTTTCTTTTCTTCTCAGGATCTATAAGCTGTTTTTAACAAACAAAAATTAACAGTGTATTAACTGGTAAAATATTCACCACATCAAGCTTAACCTTCTGTACAGTAAACAAAATCTATTACCTCATACACTGCATTTGCATGTGGGTGACAAGTACTTTTAAGATCTACTCCCTTAGTAACTTTCAAGTAGGCAATGCAGTATTAACAGTTACAGTCACCATGCTGTCTCCCCATCACTTATTTATTTACTGTACCTCCCTTATTTTTGTTAATGGGATAGAAAAAGTTTCAGATGCAAAATTAACTGATGTGTCAAGCTGACATTGCAGAAGACACCATCTTCTACTGTTTCCAGTGTTCCTCATTTAAATGTTT
The DNA here is from genome assembly GCF_049115385.1 of Moschus berezovskii. Lineage (NCBI taxonomy): Eukaryota > Metazoa > Chordata > Mammalia > Artiodactyla > Moschidae > Moschus > Moschus berezovskii. The sequence continues at coordinate 107,806,383 of NC_142469.1, forward strand.
AGGGATTATCTTTGTTCGGGGAAGTTTCTTGAAATTAACAGAAGAATTTTGTGAAACTAAAAACTGACGAATCTGAATAACTCTACCCGGTTCAAATAGCTTCTCCTTTGGAGTAAACCCTGAGTCCACCAGTCAGGACAGACACAGGCGCCTCCGCATCGCTGGGCTCTTTCCTGGTCTCACCCGGGCCTGGCAGCAAGTCCTCACAGCGTTGCTCTGCCGGTTATCTTGTGGGGTATCCTATCGGCACTGCAGCTCCTTCAAAGGACTAGTTTCTGCTGTGTGCATATCCCCGTCAGTGGCTGTTAACTGATTTATACCCAGTTCCGCTGCTGTGTGGTCAGCCTGGCATCCCACTGCAATCCCAGAATCATCAGGTCCACAGGAACAAGTGAAACGTGAAGTCTAGTGTAGCGTCTGTGTAACACACACTTGCTCTTAAAAGGGACCATATTTATCTCAGTTTGCTCAAGCGTTGGCCACACAGCATCTTAAGTCTCAAGAAACAGAGCAAGGAGTGGTTAGTCACGGACGGAGAGTACGTTAAAAACCCACCTTTCCGAGACGCACACACACTTTCTGTTCAGAACCTTTCAGAAACACACAACAAACGGTGGCGCGAGGACGTGTGGGCCGCCCGCAGCAGCACACAGCGTCTCACCCTATGTGACCCCTCTCGTCGCGTCCTCGCTGGCCCTGCTGCCTCTGAGCAGCATCGTTCTTTTCTTCAGCTCTGTGCGTTATTCATGGCAGCCTACTGGGGAGACAGCCATGAGGAGAGAGGCAGAGGCATCGGAGAGGAAGAGACAGACGAGGACCTTCTTTTACCTTTCGTGCGTCCTTAGGGCAGGATTCCCAACTCAGCTCCAGAAGTCCTTGCCCCACTGGTGTGCGTATCTCCTGCATGCCCTGCCAGAGCACCAGGTGTAAACAAGGTGAGCTGTTTCCTCCCAAGACAATGCAGCTCCTACTGGCCTGTCAAAGCAAGACCTCTTGGCTTTCCTTTCCTGTCTGTGTGCATACACACACACACACACACAGCACTGCAAAGTGGATTTCACAGCAACACCCCTCCGAGCAGTGAAGTCCCGGAGCCCAGTGCCAGAGGACCAGCTCGGAGATCAGCGATTAAAGGTGGATGGCTGATGAAGCGCAGTCGGCACCAGCCTGCCAGGGTCAGACAGCAACCGCCGACCCCCCTGGCGCTGGGTGTTAGCGCCACACTGCTTCTCGGAGGCTCGCTTCTCAGGTTGGTAAACTCTTGGACCACAGCCCGCTAGGGCAGCACCTGGCAAGTGGCAGGAGTTCTTAATAATTTGCTCCATGCATTACTTAGCGAGTCAGCGAATCTGTGTTAACCCAAATGGACAGGAGTGGAAACAGGATATTACACTCTCAAAACACGATTTGCTTTCCGATGATGGCAAAACAGGCATTCCTACAAACAACAATCGGACACAGCAGCCTTTATGTGACAACTTGCTTGTTAGACCCAGAAGAGATCAGACAGAAAGGAAAGAAGAGAATAAATGTACACCCGCTGTGACACGTCCTTATACATGTGGGCACTTTTGGATTCTTACAGAAGCCCAACTTTTCCCCAAAAAGACTCGTTTTCATTGACAAATATCAAAAAAGTCTGCCAAGCTTCAGGTACTTCAGCAATTCTCACAAATGTGGCCTGTCACGCAACAACAGAAAGAGAGTCCCCAACGTGAAGGACACAGTGTCAGAGCAGAAACAGGATGCGGTCCTTAGAGCCACCATCAAGCCTCTTGCCATTTTTGCAGTGAGGCGGGTCCAATAATAGATTTTTCTCAAAGGTGTGTGTGTGTGTGTGTGTGTGAAAGTTGCTCAGTCGTGTCCGACTGTTTGAACCCCATGGACTACACAGTCCATGGGATTCTCCAGGCCAGAATACTGGAGTGGGCAGCCGTTCCCTTCTCCAGGGGATCTTCCCAACCCAGGAACCTCTAGTATTTACTACCTTAGTAATGTCCCAAAGATTTTTATAAACAATGGTTCCTAATCAAACCCCAAGCTACTTCTCAATGACTTGGTTAAGGGGAAAAAAAAACCCATGAAACAAACAAAAACCCTCAACAACTCTTGAGTCTCTTATCACTGGGCCTCTCCCTGTGGAAACTCCCTGCAGAGCTGGGGGTGGGAAGGGGGGCAGATGGCCCTGTCCGCCCGGGGTCCTCTGTCTTTCAAAAAGGAAAGTTTACTAAGGACTCTCCCAGGACACCTCCATCCTACCTGAGCTGTTCATCTTTATTCTTCTCCCCAACCTCCCTCCCAACCTGCCCCACCCCAGACAAACAACAGAAACAGAAACGTCATCATTTTAGGGAAATCCCTACACGGCCTCTCCCGAGAACAGCCACCCACCCAAAACTTTCACATGCAAGCTATGGGAGCCTCCACCCCCCTCTCCCTCCCTTCAACCAGCTGCAAATTGTGAAAAGGAGCGGTTTTATTTTTTACTGAAAGAACTCCCTAGTGCAGGAGGAAGGGGGCAGACGGGAACCCCAGTCCTAGGCGCCAGACTAACCCAACTCAAGTCAGAGTCGGGTAGGAGCTCCACTGTCTCCACCAACCTTCATTCAGTTCGCTGCCAAGTAACTTGGCAAGTAACACATGTCCCTGCCTAACACGTCTAAGGGCAGCAGGCAAGGCCGCTCCCCGTAGACCGTGTCCTTCGTGAACCACAGCATCTAGGAATCAAGCAACACCCGCAGGTGGGGGCCCGAAGGAGGCAGACACCTGAGAGCTGCCCTGCGGGTCGGACTTGGCGGAGGCTACGGGATGGGGCTGTCCGCTGAGAGTCCAGGGCCCACACCCCGCTGTCCTTTCAGGTCAATGGCAAACACGAGCAGAGACCGCCGCCAGCGGCTCCAGACCGCCAACAAGCGTTCGCCAGGCCGCTGGGCCCCGCGGCCCGCGCGAGCTGAACCTCGCCAGGGAGGCGGGAGCTCGCGGCGGGATGGGGGGCGGCGGCCGGGCCCCACCAGACACGCTCACATGCCCGCCAACGGCACCCCAGAGGCTCCCGGGAGGGCGGCGAGCCCAGACGGGTTCCGGCCGCGAGGAGGGGTCGGACCCCGGGTGCCCGGGCGGTGCAGGCCGGCCGGGGCTGCGGAGTGAGCGGCAGATGGGAGCGGGAAGCCGAAAACAGCCACCTTGGAACCGCCGGCCGGGAGAAGGCGCCGCGGAAACGCGGGTCCCCGGCGAGAGGCAGACAAAGGCTCGGGTGCGCACGCGGTGGACGGTGGCGCCGGAGCCCGCGCCGAGGGCCGCGAGGAGCCGCGCCCGATCGGACTGGCGCCGGAGTCGCCCGGGGTTCCCGCGGGCGCGACCTCCCGCCCCGCCCCGGTCTCCGGTCCTCACCTCGCTCGGCCTCCATCCAAGACAACGGCGGCCCCCTCCTCCGCGCACCCGGCGCCTCCTCCCTGAACATCTCCTGCCTCTTGCCTCCTAGCAAATATCTGCCTCGATGCTTCTGCTCGGTTTTGTCCCCCTCCCCCGTGACACGCCTTCCGCCACCCCTGCTCCGGCGCTCTCCAAGCCCCGCTCGCGGGGAGTGCCCGGGGTCCCGGGTGGGGCGCGGCCCCAGGGGTCCGGACCGGCGGCGCCGTTCTCCCTCGCCCCAACACCCCATTGTCCTGCCCCTTACCAACCCGAGCACCGGCTAAGCCCCAGGATCGAGGCTCGAGATCCTGGAGAAAGTGGACTCTGGGCGGAGGCGCGCTCATATCCCACGCGGTCAGTCCACGCTCTGGAACCGGGTCCCGGCGGGGCCCGGGGTATCCAGGCCGGACCGCGACACCGAGCCCGGGGAGCCGCCAGTGCCTCCACTTTAGGAAGCGAGGGGTTCCGGGGCCCTGGTCTGCCCTCCTCCAGCCGGGGACGCAGCGGGCGGGACCCCCCGGAGGAAGGAAGCGCCTCTGCTTCAGCCAAGTGGCCCCAGGCTAAAGAGAGAGGAGCCGGCGTCCGTGGTGCTGGAGTTGAGAGCAGAAGACGTGCAGGGCAAGCGTGGCCAGAAACAGCCCCGGGGGCCCGAGGCGGGCAGCAGCAGGTCCCGTCCCAAGCGCGCAGCTCCCGCCGCCCTCCCGGCTCACCCTTCCCCGCGACACGAGGAGCCTGGGGGAGCCCGGGGTCCCGGGCTGGCCGAGCCCCCCAACCCTCCAGAAAAGCCCGTCGCCGGCCGCCCAACGCTCCCCGGCCGGCCACACACACCCGGCCCGCCGCCCGCCGCGGGGAACGCGGAGCCTGGCACTTACTGGGGCTCAGGAAACACTCCGTCAGCCTTCGGAAGCAGCTCGCGTTATTAGAGGGTCCATCTTCCATGTCGGAGCCGAAGAGCAGCGGGAACGCGGCGGCGAGCGCGGCGCTGGCGCCTCGGGGCCGCCGCGCCGTTCGGCCGCCGCCGCCCGGGCTGGGACCGGGAGCGGGAGCGGGGCAGTCCCCTCCGGCGCCCGGGAAGCCGCGGGAGCCCGCGCAGGGGGCGGCCGGGCCGAGCGGGAGCCGGGGCGGCGGCGGCGGCCGGGGCCCGGCGCGGGCCGAGAGCAGCAAGCCCCGGAGCGCGGGGGAGAGGAAGAGCCGCCGCCGCCCGCCGCCGCCGCGGTGACTCCTGCTGGGGGGGACGCTCAGGGGAGCCGCCTCTTGTCCGCCGCCGCCGCCAGCATCGCCGCCGCCTCCTCGGGCCGCCGCCGCCGCCGCCGCTGCGCCCTCCCTTCCTGGGAGACGCGCGGGGAGGTGGAAGGCAGATGAGGAGCGGAGAAGAGAAGGCGGGGGTGCGGGGGGCGGCGGCCAGAAGTAAAAGGAAGATGGAGCGGAGGCGCGGACCGGGGAGGAGAAGGCGAGCGCGAAGGGAGCGCGCGCTGCGACCCAGCCGCCCCCGCCGCCGCGCGCAGACAGGGCGCCGGGGCCCCCCGGGGGGCTGGCGCGGCCGGCGGAAGAGGGGGGCGGGCGCGGGGACCAGGGGCGCTCGGCCCGGCCGCGGCCAGGCGGCTCGGGGGCCGGGCCCGGGCCCGCTGCGCCCCTCCCGCCGGCGGCGCTGCGCCCGGGCTCCAGGCGGAGTTTGCCGGAGCCGGGCTCGTCCCCGGCCGCGGGCAGGGGGGCCTGGGGGCGGGGAGCGAGGGGCTCTTCGGGGCTGGCCATGGCCCCCTCCTCCTCCTCCTCCCCGGGGAGCCGGTGGGGGCCGGCCGCGGGAGGGAGGGGCGCGCGACAGGCCGGGACTCCGCGGGCTCCGCCCCCGCAGGGCCAGCCCTCTCGGGCCGGTCGGCCCGATCGTCAGTCTAGTCCTCCTCTCCGGTCTTCCGCGCCCGCTCGGCCCAGTGTTCACATCGGATTCCGCAGGGAGGGACGGGAGGAACCGGGACCCGGAGGGCGAGTCCCCCGCGGCGGCGCCTGGCTGCCGGCCGGCGCGCGCAATCGGCGTGCTCCCGGCGGGCTAGGGGCGGCGGAAACGCTGCCTGCAAGCGTGGCGTGGTCTGTGCGCGCTCCGGTGGTGGCTGAGCCTCAGCGACTGCTCGAAAGCAGCGGAGAAAAGCGCCGCAGTGCCGCTGCCCGTGGAGGCGGCGGCGGCGGCTGCAGAAGACGCCCACTGGCGGAGCCAAGGCGCCCCACGCCGCAGCCGCCCGCGCCCACGCAGCGCGCCCCGCAGCTACTTGGCCCCCCGGCGCCAGGCCCCACGCCCCGGCGGCTCCCGGCGTCCAGGATGCGCCCCAGGCCCGGGCCGGAGGGCCGAGCCCCGCCTGGGTCTCTGCGAGGCGTCCTCACATCTGGGCCTGGTGTTACAGATTCGTGATACCCGCCGCCCTGCAGCTGCTCCAGCTGTGCACCGCCGGGCGAGCCCTGTTGGCCAGTCCCCTCCCCGAGTCCGGGCACCCTCCCGCCAGCCGGCCCGCAGCTCCAACCGAAATGTGCTCACAACTCCCAGGAGAGTGCCAACTCACACGCTGGGTTGGAATTTCTATCAAGGCTTACTGTTTCCAGTAAACTAGGGTTTAGCAAGCCAGCTCTTCCCCAGGACTCCCTTTCTGATACTAACTTTACAACGAACTTTGTGTGCACAACCCAGTTTGCCCAGGTGAGGCCAGAGAATAGAAAAGGCAAACAAGTTCTGAAACTCAGTCCACACCCTCGGCTTTCTCGGACCATGCCCCAATCCCTCGGCCCCCAGCCCCAATCCAGACAGTTGCTACAGAAGGGAACTGTGTCGCCCAACGGGCGCTCTGAGCACCTAGCGACCGCCAGAAGTTTGCCAAGTTGGAGAGCCGAGCGCCCGGCGCGCAGGTGTCTGTGCCCGCCTGTCGCGGGCAGCGGGGCCACCGCAGCGCTGCGGGTCGGGGTTGGGGCGGCTGCCCCACGGCGGGACAGGCTGTCCAGACTCCCTGGCCTAGGTCACCTTCCCAGGACTGGGGCCGGCGCGCCGAAGCTCAACTTCCGCGAAGGTCAAGACGGTCACCCGAGCGAGAGGCTGCGCGGCGGTGCAGCCACTCGGTGGACGCGGGGCCGGGGACCCCAGTGTGCGCTCAGCCCCGGGGTCTCTTCTAGCCCTCCCCTTTTCCTCTTTTCTCCGTCCAGTTCGGAGGGGTTTTATCTTGAAACAATTTCCTCCCCAGTCTGCTTTTCCCCACTCGCATCCAAGCGCCCACAGTGGAAAACGCCCACAGTGGCAAGCATGCATGTATTTGCACCAGACTAGGCAGGCGGGGCGCCTGGACGGCGACGCGGCCTCGGTCCCCCAGCAAGGTCCCCGGGAGTTGCCGCGACTGCCCGGTGGACTCTGAGCGTCGCTCCTAGCGCGCGCCAGTCCTGGCACTCGCTGGATCGGAATTCTTCACTTTGCGGAGCCAGCAAAAGATTCCAGTGGCGCTTACCTTACGGAGGGGCACGGGGTAGGGCTGGGGGGATTTGCCTGCTGTATTTGATTTTTTTTTTTTTTTTTTTGGCGAAGAAAGAACCGAAACAGCCAAGCCGCGCAGCCCGTCTCCCGCAGCCTCCAGGCGGACGCGGCTGACTTCGCGTAACACCTGTTACTCTCCCGAGAGTCGGGGACCCGCGCGCGCGGCGCCCTCGGCCCCGCGGGAAGGGTCTCCCTGGCTGTCCGGCGGTTTGGAGAGGACGCGTTTCTCCTGGAAGTGTTCACTGTTCATTCTTCTACAGGCAAAATGCTTCTGCGTGTCCTTTAGGTTTCTTCGGTTGCCTTTTTGGAGACATCAAAGTGACTTTCCTGTTACAAGAAAATGTGTCTTTAGTTTGAATAGAAGCCATCGGAGCACCGGGCACAGGGCGCAGGGAGGAAAACATCAAATATTTGTTCTTTTGGATCTTCGTTAAATCAGGACACAAACTTTGGGATGTTCACTAGCCCTCTTCTGAAATCAACTTCTTTCTACTTTTCTTCCTTCTTTTCTCCAGCCGATGGCTGGAAGGCACACACTTTCCGTACCAATGAAAAATGCCAAAGCCTGACAACGGCAAAGCAACACGTTGTGGGGGAGCTTCCTGATTATTGATTGTATCTGTTAAGCGTCCTCCTTACTTAATACTGGAGGGCACTTCTGTTCGTGTAAATCCAGTAGGCACCCAGTCACTGCTTCTTCTTCATGAAATAAATAGTTAGTCAAAGATTTAATCACAAGCACACAACCTTAACGGGCGCTGTCACTCACCCCTGTGTTCAGGCGTTGCAACACCTGTAGAATGCCGTTTCTTGCCGATTCTTTTCCTTGGCTTTGAGTTTCCTTAGTGATGTCTCAGAAGAAGACTGGGACTGAACACTTGTTACTCCAAACCTTTCAGGAATAAACAGGTTGGCTCATAATTAAGGGAGCTCTCCATTCTGATAGCCCTCATAAAACTTGCAACTTAGTTACATGTCAAAATGTTATCAGATCACAATACAATTAAAGCACAACTGAAATCAGGAACTGTAATTCCAAGAGCAGAGGGAAAACAAACTTCACCCAACTTCTATGCACTCGCGAAGAAATGAACAGTCTCCTCCGTGCTCAGGTGAGGAGATGCCAGTCCACAGTGCAGAGAATGAACACTGAAAGAATATTTGGAGGGCAGCTAACACCAGGAAGGGTGCCAAGATCATGATGCTCATTACCAGTAGTTCAACATTTTAGAATATAAAGCATTCACCTCTGCCGTCTATGAAGGAAAATGATCAGGAAAGAAAATTTTATATTGGTAATGAAGCCTTTTATTAGTGGACCTGTGCAACCACAAGCATACATAATTCATATAAGAATTCTTCTATATGTTATTTTTAAATTAGCTTATATATTTTTAGTATTTTATGCATAATAATTCATATATAGAGGAAAGAATATCTGCCTGATTATTATCTAATTTGAAAGATATGTTCATAAAAATATTTTAAAACATGGCTCAAGGAAGAGACTAAGAAATGGTAAAATGTTGGTTTTTCTCATAAAATTATAAAATTTCTGTATAAGTTAACCATGCACCCCTTCTATAAAAGAGCTTAAGAGTTAGGTACAAAAAAATACAATTAATATTTTATGAATGCTTTGATCAACATGTGGGTCTGTGTCTCAACTGATTTTATTTTACAACTTCTAATATCAGTGCTTACAGCTATAAAAATTTACAGTGCTAGCTCTTGAATAATCTGTTTTTTTCTTTTAAAATGCTAGTAAGTTTTCTTTATAAAGATACAAGACACAGATTGATTAAATATTAAAGTTGTCTATTTATACAGATAGTCTATGAAAGGACATCCTTTTTATCTTGATTTTAATTTTTGTGACATTTAAAATACAGTTATTTGAGCAAAATCATTTATAAGCAAGTGTCTATTGCTCCCAAACTTATTAGAAACATATGTGTTTTACATGTCAGACTTTTCCATTTAATTGCTACTAAATTATCAGCATGTATCATATCACACAAGCTCTCTGCACTCTAAGTAGATAATTTACTCCTTGTCTGGCATGTTAAACTGGAGTCCAGCTGCCAGGCACTAATTCACGCCCTCCCAAACCCACCAAATCCCTCACTAGAGTTGTAAGCATTTCTTTCTCAAAGCCTCCTTTCATTTTTCTCATCTCCAGTCCATCATAGCTTTGTTGTCTCCTGGAACTAACGCATTTTTATCTGCGTATATGAATGTGTTACACTAAACCTCTTCAAAACTTTAACACACATAAACTTTGCGTTGACAGTTTTACTTTAAGCAGCCTGATACCGGAAGGCGCGCTTCTCTTCCTGCTTCTAACCGTTAGCGGAGGCCAGCACACAGGAGGCGCTCAGTGTTGGCTCCCTACCTGTCACCTCCTGCCACCTGATGACAAACTCCCGCTAGCACTGATGTTAACAGATCCTGACTAAAGAGAAGCATTCATTGTTACAGTATTACTGTAGTCAGGCCTATTTCTTAAAAGGGCATTACAATTTAGGTAAGAACAATTTTATTATAAAGTCAATACACTGAATGGGATAGCCTTAAAAATAGATTGGAGTTGATAAAACCAACTCTTTCAGCCCTAATATTCCTAAAACTGCAGTTCTGATTAAATTATTTTATGAACTCAAACATATTAACTATAAAACAAACTACATTTTAGTATTGCTTTGTGTTATAAAACAACTAAAAACCAGTTGTTATTCTTCACTAAAGCAATGCCAAAATGGTGCTTAATTTTCAATTAGGGAATGTTTTTGAGAACTGGTCAATTGTTAAAACATTAATATTCCAAATAAATCTCCTTAAGTATCCATCCATACCTTCTGAAAGGGGGATTCAGCATATTTCTTGTTGAATAGTAAGATCCAAGTAGAAATTTTCATTAATCAAAAGCAAAACATTAATTCCTCATGAAAATAAGCTCTGCTTAATGACTGTGATTATCTAGCCCCTGGGGCTTCCCTGGTGGCTCAGACAGTAAAGAATCTGCCTGCAATTGGAGAGACTTGGGTTCCATCCCTGGGTCAGGAAGATCCCCTGGAGAAGGGAATGCCAACCCACTCCAGTATTCTTGCCTGGAGAATTCCATGGACAGAGGAGCCTGGTGGGCTACAGTCCATGGGATTGCAAAGAGTTGGACATGACTGAAGCAAGTAACACTTTCACTGTTTTCATCGAGCCCCTAGGAGACTGGTGTTGAGAGGCCTGCTGAGGTTAAACAATCAATATTAAGCTTCTGTGATAATCCTATGAGCATAACTACATTTTGAAGATACTGCCATTTTGAAAATATTGGGTCACTTCAGAAACCCACTGAGATTCACAGAATGCTGAGGCAGTCTTCATTTCTCAAAGGCGTCCAAATTAGAGTACAACCCTGAATTCTGGTTAAATGACCAACACTTTCGCTCAACTTTCACAGGTCAAATGTATCAATTTCCTTTGAGGTTGTCTTAAGAATCAAATAGAAAACTGAATAAGAGAATTATATACATTTATATATAATTATATAAATAAAAGACCTAAACAAAAGAAACAGTTCTCAAAGAGAGCCCAAGTCAATTTAAAGCATTTAAGTAGAAAGTGACCATGGAGGACTGGGGGTAAATGAGACAAGCTAGGGAACGACTTGTACTCTTGCCACTCCAGTACTCTTGCCTAGAAAATCCCATGGATGGAGGAGCCTGGTAGGCTGCAGTCCGTGGGGTCGCTAAGGGTCGGACACGACTGAGCGAGTTCACTTCCACTTTTCACTTTCACACACTGGAGAAGGAAATGGCAACCCACTCCAGTGTTCTTGCCGGGAGAATCCCAGGGACGGGGAAGCCTGGTGGGCTTCCATCTATGGGGTCGCACAGAGTCGGACACGACTGAAGTGACTTAGCAGCAGCAGTAGCAGGTATCGACTTAAATTTCCTGACCCCTACGACCACCTTACATACAAACAAGCAGAGAGTTTCAAAAAAGGTTGTCAAAATTCCTAATAAGTGTGCTCCCTGGGGGAGGCTTACCTTGCGTCCACACAAATGATTGTGTGATATTTGAACCGTGTGTTGTTAAGGTCGTTTGAAATAAGCAGGTCTTCATCTGTGGCTTAGGAATCCTTTCCTTGCAAACATTATTTTAATAGCCACATTTTACAATGAGACTTGACCTTTATACATGGGGACACGGTGCAGTTATGAGAAAGAGCAAAATGGTTGACTCTGAGATTTGTCTCAAAAATAAGAATCAAAATGGCTCATTCAGTCCAGAGAATGTATTCCTTTCTGTTCATCTCAAAACAAAAACCCAGCAAAACACAAAACCTGTGGCTCCCGGCATGGGGCACACGCGCATGGATCTGGAGCAGGACGGGAGGGCCTTTAAGGGCGGGCAGTGGAGGCAGTGGCCATTCCCGTGGGCAAGCAGCTCGGGCTGTGACTGATCAAGACTGGCTTCCCGAGTTCCTCTCAGACAAGCACCCAAAGGGACAAGGAGACGGAGAGAGAGGCCACTGCAGCCGCCAAGGGCACTGGGCACAGCAGACGCACAGCGCGCAGATAGTCCTCTCCGGCCTGGGTTTCAGGACACACACGGCCCTTGCCCAGACGACGGCAGCCCTCCTCTCGCACACACACGCCATTTCAGTCTGGAGAAGCTACCCGTCGTGAACTATTACTGCGGTGGACTGGAGTGGAGCCGCTCAGTCGTGTCCGACTCTGTGCGACCCCGTGGGCTGTACCCCACCAGGCTCCTCCGTCCATGGGGTTCTCCAGGCAAGAACACTAGAGTGGGCCATTTCCTTCTCCAGAGGACCTTTCCGACCCAGAGATCAAACCTGGGTCTCCCACATGGTAGGCAGATGCTTTACCGTCTGAGCCACCGACTTTGCATATTAAACCTTTTGAAAGGACCCTTATCAGAAAAAAAGGACTCACAGAAGCCAGAAAGTAAGCAGCCTTGCTTTTTCAGCCACAGTTGTCTGTGTGACCTGACGGGGAGCCAGAGACCTGTGCTTGAAGGAAGAGAAAGCTGAGACAGTGTATCCTCCGTAACCTTGGACACTTTCACTTTGTCTGGTTGAGATGCAGGGCTTTAATAACTTTGCTTTATCTTCGGTGCTAATTCACATTGTAGGCGTCAACAAGACCAATGGCACAGTGGCCTTTCCTCCCCAAGGAGCTCTTCGGCAGGCCGTCCTTCGTTTCAGACAGAGGAGAGGAAAATACCACGAGCCAGAGCCTGGTGGCCCCAAGTTCAAATCTGCCCCTTTGCGGACCCTCAGTGTCCGCTCAGATTTCTGCCATCTGCTGGTGTGCGTGAAGGGCCTCCCCGGTGGCTCAGGGGTAAAGAGTCCATGTGCAGTGCAGGCGCTGCAACAGACACAGATTCAGTCCCTGGGCTGGAAAGACCCTGGAGGAGGAAACGGCAACCCACTCCAGCATCCTAGTCTGGAGAATCCCATGGACAGAGGAGCCTGGCAGGCTATAGCTCGTGGGGTTGCAAAGAGCTGGATATGAGCGAAATGACTCAGCAGGCCCGTATGGGGTATGTGACAATTCCCTTCTCCTCCTCCCCCTAGGACTGCACTCTGGCAGAGATTGTCGCAGGATGTTTCCAGAGGTCTCCACCCAGGAGTCTTGGGCCCTGGCGCAGTACCCCACACTCCGCCTGTGTGCTCTGCGGCGCCTAGTTGCTCACTCGTGTCCAATTCTTTGAGGCCCCGTGACCTGCAGCCCGCCAGGCTCGTCTGTCCATGGGATTCTCCAGGCAAGAATACGGAGTGGGCTGCCGTGCCCTTCTCAGGGGGATCTCCCCGACCCAGGAACCCAGCCAGGAGTTCCTGCACTGCAGGCGGATTCTTCACCAGCTGAGCCGCCAGGGAAGCCCAGACGCTGCCCAGTGGGGTTCACAGTCATCCTACGTGAGAAGACGCGCCCCGTTCAAAGAACCCACCATCACTGCTATCACTAACCAAACCCATCTACTCAGCGTATCAAGCCTCGCTGACAAAATAGACAAAAAAGCCACACATGTTCCTAACTGCAATTCCCCATAAAAAACCCCCAGTTTTCTTTTCTTTAGCTTGCTGTGCCCTGAGAGCTTCTGGCTCAGGGACATGACTCTGGCCAAGCAGGCAGATGCCATCTTTGCAGAAGACCACACCAAGGCTAAGTGGCCTTAAGTAATCTGCTGGCTTTGCTTTCCACGTCACACTGGTCCTTTCTAGGGGCCTAGCTGGCCCAAGTCCAAGACGGCGCACCTGTCATTAACAGGGAGGAAGGGAACATCTGTCCCAGCCGTGGCACCCGGCAGGGGGCCAGGAAACAGCTCTGCCACACTGGGTGGCTCGTGGGGCCGCAGCCACAGGCGCTTCGCACGGGCAGGTCCTGGGCTCTCTCTGCGTCGACTCTGCCCACATTCTCCTGCCAGAGGGAGTGAGGGCGGGCCTCTCATCCCGACAGGGGCCTCTTAATCCGAAGATGGAGTGGAGGTGGACGTATTCGGCATCCAGACCTAATACACTTCTTAACCTGAGTCACCAGGCAGAAAACAAAGGGTGGCTTCAAGGCAGTTATGTCACAGTTACCAGTCAGCTGCTGCTTTCCCATCCACAGCATAAAGTCCTTACCACAGGGGCACTGAGAAAAGTAACAGAACATCATTAACTCAGATTCAATGCATTGGCAACAGAAGTTTAGAAATGTTAATGTGCATTCTGAAAAATTCTTCTACTTGGTTTGAAAAAGTGGAATGGAACATTAAAACCAAGTTTAAAATGACTGCGAGTTTTATCTGATAATTTTACATAATTGCAAATAAGTCGAGACATAGTCACCTTGATGTAAACCTGTGTGCTCCCTGTGGGCGCCTTTTACCTTGGTTCTGGAGTTCACTAGAAGCAGTGGCGGTATTTCTAGGGAAGCTGTCGAGGTCAGACCTGGGAGAGAGGACTTACAACCCCTGGGCTCTTAGAATACCCAAATCTCCAGCACTATGCACGCTTTAGGTGAGGGACAAGAATGGGGATAAATGTGAATCAAACTGAGACGTTACAGCGGAGGGGGAGGGGGGGCACTAGTTGAACTCCTCCGGATGAAGGAGACCTGGATCGTATTATAGCTTCCCGGGGTCTCTGCTGACCATGTTCCTCTACCTTTTTGATAACTGCTGGAGTCTTAACAGGTGGACACTGTACGCCCACAGCCTGCCTTTCACACTGTTGTTGTTAAGTCGCTAACTCATGTCCAGCTCTTTTTGACCCCATGGACTGCAGCATGCCAGGCTTCCCTGTCCTTCACCATCTCCTGGAGCTTGCTCAAACTCGTGTCCATAGAGTCAGTGATTCTATCCAACCACCTCATACTCTGTCACCCTCTTCCCCTCCTGCCCTCAATCTTTCTCAGCATCAGGGTCTTTTCCAATGAGTCGGCTCTTCACATCAGGCGGCCAGAGTACTGGAGCTTCAGCTTCAGCATTAGTCCTTCCAATGACTATCCAGGGTTGATTTCCTTTAGGCTTAACTAGTTTGATCTCCTTGCTGTCCAAGAGACTCTCCAAGAGTCTTCCCCAACACCACAGTTCGAAAGCATCAATCCTTCGGTGCTCAGCCTTCTTTATGGTCCACCTTGCATGACTCCAGGAAAAACTATAGCTCTGACTATATGGACCTTTGTTGGCAAAGTGATGTCTCTGCTTTTTAATATGCCGTTTAGGCTTGTCACAACTCTTCTTTCAAGGAGCAAGCGTCTTTTAATTTCATGGCTGCAGTCAGCATCGGCAGTGATTTTGGAGCTCAACAAAAGAAAAGCTGTCACTTTCACATTACCCTAAAGAGATGGATTTCATAGGTTTTCAATGTATCACTGTTAAATCACCCTGAAGAAGAAGATCACTGTTTTTGAAGAACAAAAAGTAAATGAGCACTCCCCTGGTGGCACAGTGGATAAGAATCCAACCTGCCAATGCCGGGGACACGGGTTCCATTCCCTGTCCGGGCAGATCCCACATGCCCTGAAGCAAGAAAGCCTGTATGCCACAACTACTGAACCGGTGCTCCAGAGCCCGTGGGCCGCAACTTCGAAAGCCCACTCGCCTAGAGCCCAGGCTCTGCAACAAGAGAAGTCACCACGGTGCGGAGCCTCCCGCAACTAGAGAGGAGCCCGTGCACAGCAACGAAGACCCACGGCAATCAAAGATAAAAATAAAAAGTAAATGCTCTTTGCTTATAAATTCCCAGGGTCTCTCTGTTTTTCTGAACATCAGCCCATGAGAGGCTACAGTGAAACACTCTTCTGATCTTTTTAAACTATTTTGATTAAAATTTCCTAACCCTCTTTTCCCGAGACTGGTAGATTTGTTAGTGATATATTTTCAGGACCCAATGAGCCTGATACCCCAGGGTGACCACAGAGGACACGAAACCCCTGAAGAGCACAGATTGGTAACAGCTACTGGTGCCCCCTGAACTCGAGACTGAGCATGCACCATTCACACAGCCCCTGAGAGCCAAGTCAGGCCAGGAGGAGTGGACAGACTGCTGGTTCTGCCCGCTTCATGCCAACTATTTCCTGTGTCTCTGCATGAATGTGTTATTATGGCTGCTCTCAAACACTCAGCTAATTTACTCCCATAACTGCTCATAACAGCTCTCTGAGGTGACTTTTATGGGCTAGGAATTAGGCCCATTTTGTAGATTTTGCACGTGGATTATAAACCTGATGAAAGGCAGCTGCAGAAGGCAAATTAGGGCCTTTGATTTCCCTGTTAGATATATAATCTGTGCTTTGTTCTCCAAAGCAGGACGTCTGCATTCGGCATTTCCAAATTCCTGTGTCTATTAAAGTTAGATCATTTTAAAGAGGGCTCAGTTAATATGCTCCTCATGATATAAAAGCAAGCTTAAGCACAAAATAGCCCAATTTTCTATAGCTGGGTTTTCAGTATACACGCTATGAAAATCTATCCATTTGTTTTCAGTCAAATCTTATTTCTTAAGTAACCATAAAATACAGGTGAAGTCTGATTTTATGTTTTGAACTCTGATTTAAAGAAGTTCAGTGTAAATAAATTTTCAGGAGATCAATGCAAGGAGGTTAGGGTTAGGGCTAGGGTTAGATCTATAATCTAACTTCAAATATCCCTTTATTGATCTGTTTGCTTGTCTCTTTTTGGCCTGACCTCAGCTTTTGGAATCATAGTTCCCTGACTCGGGATCAGACCTGGCCCTGGGCAGTGAAACTGTCCTTACTACTTGATGGCCAGAGAATTCCCTAGAATATCCCTTTGAATCCTGCATTTCGAACCTGATTCAAATTATAAAAAAGAAGATTTCCACAAAGTTTATCAGAAAATCATTAATTGCATCAAGGTATCCATTACCCATCTATATCTCCTGGGTCACTGTCCAAAGCAAGGGCTTTCAGCTGAACCAAAGCCTTTTAACAAAACGCCAGCAAGTCGCTGTGGCCACTGGAGTCTCCAGCCTGTACTGCATGTAAGAGTCTCCTTTCCCTTTCCCTCTACAGAGGACTGAAATAAGGTAACAGCGGTGGGCTCGCACTGATCAAGGCAGTTAAACTTGGAACTCAACACTTAGCCTGTCCCAGAACTGTCATTTCTAGGTGGGTTCATCTAGAACACAGTTACTGAGCACAGCACAACTCTGAAGAAACTATAATTCGTGGGGGAAAATTTAACTTTTCAAATCTTTCATTTGGCTTATAAAATCACATTTCACTTTAAAACATTAAAGGGTAGAAGAATTACCATCACAGTTTCTTGGCACTGGGATGGTGTAGCTGTGCTAGAACAGCCCAGACGGGGCACGGTCTGTGAAGTCTGCTTGGTGGGGCAACTCTTAATTGGAAAGTAAAAGTGTAGATTCAGAATCACAAAATACAGATGGAAAGGTCTGTAATAAAAGAAAAATCGGAAACCCTGCCTCTAAAAAGCCCAAATCAGTGGCAATACATGAGCTCTGAGTGGCAAAGAATTTAAAGAGGGTCTAAAAATCATGGTCTATCTGTTGCATGAGTAGTCACCAGGCACAGCGCAGCTCTGACGAAAATGTAACTTGATCAGCAGATGAAGGAAGGGACTAGGATCTGCACCATCACAGGTGAAGATGACTCAAGATCCCATACTGTGGGCAGACTCCCCGGAGTGTATTTACACGGAATTCAAACTGCAAAAGCCGAACCTATAACCTACTGTGAAGCACACTATTCCAGAATAAGAAATGCAGAGCAGTTGACGTTCTCCATTGTTTTCTTTCCATACCATAGCAGGTTTGGCTTCATTAGACCAACGTACTGAATAGCTTCTTTCTCAAGTTTGAAAGACGATGGCTAACACCCAGGTCCTCAAAGAGCAGGAATTACTATACTGTGGCGGCAAGAGGACACCCCGGAGATCCTGCGATCCCACCCACGACTCAAGCCTCCTCAGTCACTTCCCACTTCAAAGACTCAGTCTCAGCACTGTAGTTTCTCTCATTGTATATGCTATTAGCTCCAGCTGTTCTGGATTATCTCTTTGCACTTGCACTTATTGTCTTCTCTAGTTTTTTTTGTGATGTGTACTTAGCTCCTTTATTTTCAGGCTTTCTTCTCTCGTGTTGAAGTCATTTCCTTCCATGCATTTTCCCTGAGTTGCACTTTCAGGGATCCCATGGTCTTCAAAATAAAATATTCCCCTTTCACATGTTTCAAGTCTTCTAATTTCAGTTTTAACATCCTCTTTGATAGACAGGTTATATAGAAGTGTGCTTGTCAATTTCCAAGTAGCAAAGACTGTTTTCAGCCACATTATTATCGTTTTTTAAATTTTTTTGACTATAGTAAAAGAATATGGCCTGTAAAATCTCTGATTTTACATTTAAAGTGTTCTTTGCATCCATGTGTATGCTCATCTTTTATAAAGATCTTGTGGGGAAGAAGAATCTGAGCTGGGCAGACTTGTGTCTTTGTTGGACAGACAAACTGGCCAAGTTCAAACTGCTTATACCTCCTTCCAAGTGTGTTTCTCTGAACAAAATGCAGAACTGCTTTGAGCTTCATTTTCCATCGTCAAAGTGGAAACAATAATAGTATCCATGTCCCAACGTTACAGTGAGAATTGTGGAGGACAACGCGTGCAGGATGTCTCACATGGTGCCTGGCAGGTCATACGCGTGCAACAGACAGGAGTACCAGTATGAAGAAAGAAATGGGTCTCTGGACTCAGAAGAGCCCAATTTTGAAGGCTGGATCTGCCACACCCTGGCAGCTCTTTCAAGTCATTTTAGACATAACTGTGAGGATTAACTGTGAGGATTCAGAGAGAAAATGCTTGCCTGGCACAGGGCCAGCGCCCCATGACTGGGAACTACTATTTTTCTTAGGGTCATAAAATGAGACAACTCAGGATGAACCGTTTTTTAGCAAATGAGCTTTTAGCCTAACTGATGATCCCTGAAGGCGTTCCCAGGCCAAAGAAAACCAGTGATCTTGTCACAGAAGGACAGAAGCCAGCAGGCCTCAGCAAGGTGCAGTGCTCCGTGAGCAGAGTCACACCAGCTTCCAACACCAGTCGGGATTTTCCGTGTGTTTCGTGGCCTTCTCCCCGGCCCAGTTCTCAAAGCTCGGGGACATGTGGTTCCATTCTGTCTCTTCCTTATTCCCTCAGCTCCCAGCCTCCTCCCTGAGCCTTGGTATAGT
Organism: Moschus berezovskii; assembly: GCF_049115385.1. Lineage (NCBI taxonomy): Eukaryota > Metazoa > Chordata > Mammalia > Artiodactyla > Moschidae > Moschus > Moschus berezovskii. The sequence continues at coordinate 107,825,013 of NC_142469.1, forward strand.
TTCCATCCAGGTGCCCACAGCCCATACCCGCCCACCGCAGCCAGGGTCTTTTCTTCTGGGAAAACTGAGCAAAACTGTCAAGCTTGAGTTTTTAGAGTAAGTCATCTTGGTGATAAGAAGAGAGGTGAAGATATCAAGAGAATTTGATATTAGAAAAGTCAATGGTGTTCTGAACTTCTGTCTGTCTGCCCTAAAACTACGGCTATATTTTTAACATGAATTTGCTATTCTGAAAATAGGCAACTCTTTTTATATGCTATTGAAACCCTACAATTTAAGTATCTGCTTTGCTTGCTTGTTTCTGTTTGGAGAGACTATTAACCAAAAGGAGCAAACCCCAGAACTTCGCATCTCATCACTGCAAAGCATAAATAAAATTAGACTACATGCTGGCTAGTCATTAGCAGTGCCATCCATGCCTGGGTCTAAAGTCAGGGTTTATTTTATTTGATAAGACTAAAGTATATTATTCTGTAAGTATTGTCTGCATATTGAGGAGGGGAAAGAAGTCTTTCAATATTTTTTAGTTCGAACTTTTTCTTGAATGATTTACATTCTATATTTAGTTAAAATAAGATCGTTTTTAAAATCAAATGAACGAATACGTTCAGGGTGCTCATGTGTATGGATGCCCCCAGAGGAGACATGCAAATGGAAAAGCACTCCCATCTCTTCCCAGATGGCCTCAGTCAGGCCAAGAAGGAAACCTGTAAACACTGGGTGAGGGATTTGGGGCAGCTGACCACCAGCTCTGGCACCACACTAGGAAATCACTCATGTGCTCCATCAACAAACACTAATTGGGTTTCCGCCACCTGCCAGGCATTATTCTAGACATTTGGGACACATGAGTGAAAGAAGCAGATAAAAACCCCTGCCCTTACGAAGCGCATACTCCAGGATGGAGAATCAGTTCAGTTCAGTCGCTCAGTCGTGTCCGACTCTTTGCGACCCCAGGAATCACAGCACGCCAGGCCTCCCTGTCCATCACCAACTCCCGGAGTTCACTCAAACTCATGTCCATCGAGTCGGTGATGCCATCCAGCCATCTCATTCTCTGTCATCCCCTTCTCCTCCTGCCCCCAATCCCTCCCAGCATCAGAGTCTTTTCCAGTGAGTCAACTCGTCGCATGAGGTGGCCAAAGTATTGGAGTTTCAGCTTTAGCATCAGTCCTTCCAATAAACACCCAGGACTGATCTCCTTTAGAATGGACTGGTTGGATCTCTTTGCAGTCCAAGGGATTCTCAAGAGTCTTCTCCAAAATCACAGTTCAAAAGCATCAATTCTTCAGCGACCAGCTTTCTTCACAGTCCAACTGTCACATCCATACATGACCACGGGAAAAACCATCGCCTTGACTAGACGGACCTTTGTTGGCAAAGTAATGTCTCTGATTTTTAATATGCTATCTAGGCTGGTCATAACTTTCCTTCCAAGGAGTAAGCGTCTTTTAATTTCATGGCTGCAATCAGCATCCGCAGTGATTTTGGAGCCCAAAAAAATAAAGTCTGACACTGTTTCCACTGTTTCCCCATCTATTTCCCATGAAGTGATGGGACCAGATGCCATGATGTTAGTTTTCTGAATGTTGAGCTTCAAGCCAACCTTTTCACTCTCCTCTTTCACTTTCATCAAGACGCTTTTGAGTCCTCTTGACTTTCTGCCATAGCCCAGGATGGAGAACAGAAAGCCATAAATGCTTTAAATAAGTAGACTGGACTGTGACAGCCGTGGTGGGTATGAGGGGGTCGGGCACTGGCAGACTTTCAGCAGCGGGTGGGCAGGGCTCCCTAAGAAGCTGAGATGTGAGTCAAGACTTGGCAGTGGTGAGGGTGAGCCTGTGGGCCTGGGGAGAAGAACACTCCAGGGGGAAGTACTTCGCGGGCCCCACAAAGACAGCGTATGCGGCTTCTGCAGAGGAGCCTGGAGGAGACGTGGGGCGGGCGGGGCGGGAGGAGACGCGGGCAGCGTGGGAGCAGCCTCCAGCCCCCGCTGTTCAGGCTGTGGCCCTGGTCTTCCTTCTTCAGGAAACGGGGGAGCTCTGGCGGACTCGCATGGTCTGACTTTTGTTTCTAAAAACTATCATCTACATTTCATGTACGTTTTTCTCCTGAATTGCTCTGGAAGGATGGAGGCGCCAGGAGCCTGGCAAAGTGGCAATGCACATCCATGCCCCCTTTTCTGTGTCAGGACAGGGATGCAAGCTCGGGAGTGGGTGGAAAAGTGAAAGTGAAAGTCACTCAGCCGTGTCCCACTTTCTGTGACCCCAGGGACTGTATCCATGGAAGTCTCCAGGCCTGAATACTGCGGTGGGTAGCCTTTCCCTTCTCCAGGGGATCTTCCCAACCCAGGGATCAAACCGGGGTCTCCTGCATTGCGGGCGGATTCTTTATCAGCTGAGTGGGTGGAAGCTGACCTTCAAAGAGCCCTGAAGGTGAATGGGGGAGGGGCCTCAAGAGCCATCTCCTCCCACAGGACAGGTACTAACTTACTCCCAAGAAATGGAGCTGTTCTGATAACAGCTTTCAAAAGAAACTGACAAGATCTTTCTTAGGCTCTCCGCGTTCTTCCTTCCAGGAGTGGTTCACGTTGTACGACCGTCTGCCTCCCCACAGGGCCCACACGCGCGGTCTGCACGGGGCAGGGAAGGCGTCCTGTGGCCGAGATGAACACGGACGCTCACAGATGCTGCTGCTCCTCTCCCTATTTCTCCCCGTTAAGTAGCCCCAACGCTGCTACGCTTCTATGCAGAACACGTCCCCAGGATCCCTTCCTCGTTGTTAAACCTTGTGTTTAGACCTTGCTCTTTGGTATTTCCAGAAAATGTATCTATATTATCTCTTACTAAGCAATAATCTTTTGGGATTTCTGTTTTTTAAATTTAAACTGCAAGGGTGAGAGCACAAATCCAGCAATTTTACTTGTATTCCAAAATACAGTTAGTAAAAATGGTCTCCAACCCCCATTCTCTTGCCCCACAGAGACAGTTTGTCTTCTGCTACTCACTCCACACCAGGCCCCAGCCCCGGCCATGTCCTTTGCAGAATGAGTCTCAAACCCTCTCTCCGCGGTATGGGATCACAGCCTTCATCCGCCGACACTCAGCTTCTCCCTCTTTCTTTCTCCCTTTGTGCTAACAGATTTTGCACATTAGCTCTCACCAAAAAATAAAAAAAAGTCTCTTTGAATGATAAATTAGCATGCACATTCCTATTCACACGTGGTGGAAACTCTATCCTAGCAACAGCCACCAAATTAACTGTCATCCACAAAGATCGGGTCTGTTTTCTTCTCGAAGGAGATTTAAAACAGTCTGCCAGACTTTTCCAGATTCTTTTATGTTAAGGAGTTCATTAGGAGATAAAAGCAGATGAGAGGTTGTTCAGGGAAACAAATCCCATTGAAATGGTCTGTTTGGAACTTCTGAATTGTTCCGAGCGTGTTTTGATAACACTCTGTACGAAAAGCATGTGAAGTACGGAGCGTGTGGTCGCTTCAGGGGACTGTGGCCTGGGGCATTCAGACGCAGCACCAGTATCAGTCGGCTCAGTGCACTCTGAGCAGCCTCACCAGGCAGGGAGAACACAATGTGAAGGGACAGAAGCGAGAGGCGGGCGAGAGAATGTAGCGCTATTGGAAAGCGAATTTAGGCGGATAAATCTCAGCCCAAACAACCTGATCCTTAAAAAAGGGGGAGGGAAGGAGGAAGCTTCAAAGCTGATAAGGAAAAGAAGTGAAGAACCTCCCCGAGTCTTCCTAACAGACCTAGAGATGGGTACGGGGTCAGGAAGGCTGCTTGGCAGGGGAAGTCTGGATTTGGATGCAGCTCTTACTTCTCCCAGGCTTGAGGGGCTGCCTCCTCCTCCTTCTGACGAAAACCCTCCAGAGATGCTGTCAACGTGAATCTGGGCTCCCAAAGCTGTCCCAGTACAGGAATGCCAAGGAAATACTTCACAGTCTCCTTAAGTATAAGGCTATTCTGTTTCACTTTGGAAAAATATATGTAATATAGTTGGACCTATGAAATTGCTGGTACTCAACTAGTTTTGCCCTGTAGAAATGGTATTTTACACGGTTGAGTTCAACCCTCTTTCACTTTAAAGACACAGGGTAACAGGATTTCTTGAGTCTTGTTTAAACATACAAAAAGAAAAGTTTGGGAAGTGGCACTTCTAGAATGGTCTTCATCATGCGGTAACCGTCGATACTGTTAGATATTGCTGGGTACCTACTGCAGCTAGTGTTAAGTGTTAGGTACCCCGTTGGGTAGTGGGATGGAAACAAATAATTTTGGATCTTGTTCTTTGGTTTTTCTCCTAAGGAGTATAACACCTAACTGGGAAAAATGAAAAAACTCTACCATGAAATTTCTTCTCTAAGGTATGGGGGTAATATATTAATTCAGATGACCATTATATCTACTACTGTGGGCAGGAATCACTTTGAAGAAATGCAGTTGCCCTCATAGTCAACAAAAGAGTCTGAAATGCAGTACTTGTGTGAAATCACAAAAACAACAGAATGATCTCTGTTCGTTTCCAAGGCAAACCATTCAATATCACAGTAATCCAAGTCTATGCCCCAACGACTAACACCAAAAAAGCTGAAGTTGACTGTTCTGTGAAGACCTACGAGACCTTCTAGAACTAACACTGGAAAAGATGTCCTTTTCATCATCAGGGACTGGAATGCAAAAGTAGGAAGTCAGGAGATACCTGGAGTAACAGGCAAGTTTGGCCTTGAGTACAGAATGAAGCAGGGCAAAGGCTAATAGAGTTTTGCGAAGAGAACACACTGGTCATAGCAAACACACAACACAAGAGAAGACTCTACACATGGACATCACCAGATGATCAACACCGAAATCAGACTGATTATATTCTTTGCAGCCAAAGATGGAGAAACTCTAGACAGTCAGCAAAAACAAGACTGGGAGCGGATCATGAACTCCTTGTTGCCAAATTCAGACTGAAATTGGTGAAAGTAGGGAAAACCACTAGATTGTTTGGGTAGGACCTAAATCAAATTTCTTAAGATCATACAGTGGAAGTGACAGATAGATTCAAGGGATTAGATCTGATAGACAGAGTGCCTGATGAACAATGGATGAAGGTTCGTGACATTGTACAAGAGGCAGTGATCAAGACCATCCCCAAGAAAAAGAAATGCAAAAAGGCAAAACGGCTGCTTGAGGAGGCTTCACAAAGAGCTGAGGAAAGAAGAGAAGCAAAAGGCAAAGGAGAAAAGGAAACACATGCCCGTCTGAGTGCAGAAGGCCAAAGAAAAGCAAAGAGCGATAACAAAGCCCTCCTAAGTGAGCAATGCAAAGAAACTGAGGAAAATGATAGAATGGACAAGACTAGAGATCACCTCAAGAAAATCAGAGATACCAAGGGAATATTTCATGCAAAGATGGGCACAATAAAGGACAGAAATGGTATGGACCTAACAGAAGCAGAAAATATTAAGAACAGGTGGCAAGAATACATAGAAGAACTATACAAAAAAGATCTTAATGACCCATATAACCACGATGGTGTGATCACTCACCTAGAGTCAGACATCTTGGAGTGTGAGGTCAAGTGGGCCTGAGGAAGCATCACTATGAACAAAGCTAGTGGAGGAGATGGAAATCCCGCTGAGCTCTCTCAAATCCTGAAAGATGATGCTGTGAAAGTGCTGCACTCGGTATGCCAGCAAATTTGGAAAACTCAGCAGTGTCCACAGGACTGGAAAAAGTCCGTTTTCCTTCCAATCCCAAAGAAGGACAATGCCAAAGAATGTTCAGACCACCACACAATTGCACTTATTTCACATGCTAGCAAAGTAATGCTCAAAATTCTCCATGCTAGGCTTCAACAGTGCGTGAACCAAAAACTTCCAAATGTACAAGTTAGATTTAGAAACAGCAAAGGAACCAGAGATCAAATTACCAACATCTGTTGGATCAGAGAAAATGCAAGAGAATTCCAGAAAAACATCTACCTCTGCTTCATCACAACAAACTGGAAAATTCTTCAAGAGACGGGAATACCAGATCACCTTACCTGCCTCCTGAGAAACCTGTATGCAGGTCAGGAAGCAACAGTTAGAACTGCACATGAAACAACAGACTGGTTCCAGACTGGGAAAGGAGTACGTCAAGGCTGTATATTGTCACCCTGTTTATTTAACTTTTATGCAGAGTGCATCATGAGGAACGCTGGACTGGATGTAGCACAAGTGTGTGTGTGTGTGTGTGTGTGTGTGTGTGTGTGCGCGCGCGCATGTGTATGTATGTGTGTGTGTGCATGTCTGTGTCAGCTGTGTATGTATGCACGTGTGTGCTCATGCATGTGTGCTCATGCATGTATATGTGTGTGCGTGTGTGCGTGTGCATGTGTGTATGTTTTCCCATAAAGCAGTGGTTGACTGGAGGATCTCTGAAGAGCGGTCTGCTCACCGCAGAGCTCCTGGTTCAGACCCAGCCTGGGCTGAGCACGCGCATTTCTAGTAAGTCCCCAGCTGGGCCAGCACAAGACTACTATTTCCTTAAAATGATAAAGGAGCCTACGGTTATTTCAGATGCTTCTCTCTTTCGTCTAAAAAGAACAAACTGTAGACAGGAAATAGTCACCATATACCAGTGCTTTGAAATTCACATGTTGTTTACTCAGAATCGGCTCTGAGCTGAATCACCTTATAAAACGGCATGGTCTTTGCAGAGTTGTGGCGACTAAGCCAAACAGTCTGGTTTTACAAGGGCGCTGGCCACCGCTGCTTGCTTTGACCTAACAGAGCCCCTCGAGGAAGTGAGAAGCTTAGAGAAGTGCATCGACACCTTAAACCGACTTGGTGATACCCCCATGTGTGTTCATGATAAGGAGTCTCACATCTCTGAAAGCACTGATTGTCATTGAGAGGGTGTACAATCACTCAGAGAACAGTGGGCGTCGCTCTGGAGCATCCATTTCCTACGGCCACGACAAACTGGCTCTAAGCTGTCCTTGATCTAGTGTTTGACTTGCTGATTTTCCACCAATCTATGAAAGCAGACAAACTGATCTCAATATGGCATTTACCATCACGTGGGAACATGGAGGTCAACAGCTACAGTCCAGAACCTGGTGGTGGCGGCTGCTAGGTCACCACTTCGGGAGAGCCGCACGCCACCCGCAGGCCTGGGCTGGCACCCCCGATCCACCCTGTGGACACCTACAGTTACCCCACGTCAGCTGCCCGCCTCTCTGGTCCCTCCTCACTCCTCAGCCCCCACACCCCACCTCCCTCCGCCAACCACGTACAACTTGGGCAGAGACCAGCTCTGTGCGGATCACTGTCTCTGACACTTGGCCCAGCTCCTGGCACTTAGTACATGCTCACGAAAACACTGGCTGAATGGATGGATGACAGGAAGCAAGGAAGACCGGAGATGCAGATGATAACTCGGCAGGGGGAGTTTTCTCAAGGGGACTGATTATCCGTGCTCTGGGAGGACAGCGCAGAGCAGACCCCAGGAGATGGTGAGAGACAGGGGCGCCGGGTGCATCGCAGGGCGGGACATGACCGAGAGACTGAGCAACAAGAACCAGAGCACCGACGCAGACCTCAGGGACTGGTGGACGGATGCAGGCGAACACAAAGAATGTGATTCAGGACGCACTGCAGACCTCCCCGGGGGCGTCGCCAACACAGACCTTCAGGAAACGGCCCAGCCAACAGGCATGCCGAAGGGAAAGTCTGACAAGCACCGAAAAACAGCAAAAAGTGTGTAAGTAAACACACGCACACACGTCACCTCTAAGACCCTGCTAAAGCAGCTCTGCAGCCACACTAGTCTGATGAGGCACACTCCTACCATCCCGTGAGGAGCCCTGCGGGTCCTGAGATGGGATGCATCTGGAGCCTGAACTTGCAAGACTTGGGTCTCTCGTGTCGGGCGCGGTGCCTCATGACTGAGGCCAGGAAACGCTTCCAGGAGCCCGACTCTCCCTGAAAGTCTGCCGCCTCCTGTCTTTGCCGCCATGCTGGCTTCAGGAGACCTCTTATCTTTGGGCGATCACGTGTGCTGCTGCTCGGGGAGAAGCCATGGCCACCCTCCCAGCGTCGGGCTCACTGGTTCTGTTTTAGACACCAGAGTGAGGCTGGGATTACTGCAGGGTCTCAGCATTTAAAATAACACACGGGGACGTCCCCAGGGCCCGGCGGCAAGGCCTCTGAGCTCCCACGCAGGGCCCGGGTCCGATCCCTGGTCGGGGACCTGGACCCCATGTGCTGCACCAAGGCCAGGTGCAGCCAAATGAATAAATCATGTTTTCTGCAAAAAATAAACAAAACAACACATAGAGAAGACAGAGAGCACCGACATCTAAAACAAAGGTCGCTACGGTATGTTCACAGTAGGAAGAAAAACAGCCTTTTTCCCGATCAAATCGTAAGCTATATTTGTATCTGTTCTTTTGTTTCCGTCACGGCTTGGTAAGTGCCTTTTAGAAAGCCCTTAGAGACCCTGTGCACACCGGCCACTCGGACAGGGGCACAAATAGGAGCATAAGCGCTGTCACCTTGTTTGTCGTTCTCACAGGCCTGAGCCTGCTCATGGGACAGGACGTGAGCTCCTGCCTAAACGCTCTGGAGGCCACTCTCTCCATTAGATGCTATTAGATGCGCCTCGGGAAGGCTCTGGAAACTGCACAATAGTCTGATGTCAAGGAAAGTGACAGGAATAACACTTGAGCAGAAACAACAGCTCCTTAAATGACTTCTAAATTTCTGTCTACTCAAAGTCTCAGCAAAAAACAGCTCAGAGCGCGGCTGTTCCCCACCACCCACCTTCCTGTCAGTCCACCCCACAGGCACCCACACCCATCCTCCAGCCGCCCGCCCTGCCAGCTCCCGGACGATGCCCACAGGGAGGCTGCTGCCGAGCCAAGCCCGCTTTCTGTGGGGAGATTGATTCCACATCAGTCACTCATGAAGATGTCTTAACTACAGAATCGCCAAGCAGAGGGAATCTGAGGTGGTTCTTTAGCATAAACTTGAGCATCACTACCTTGTATTTAACTCTCAATGGACATGAGTTTGAGCAAACTCCAGAGGGTGGTGAAGGACAGGGAAGCCTGGCGCGCTGCAGAGTATGGAGCCGCAAAGAGTCAGACACGACTCAGCGACCGAACAACAATAGGACCGGAAGAACTGTAAAATCAAGAAGTTCACAAGGAAAAGATCTCACTGGCTGGGACCACCTTAACTACCATCGACCAGCTTAACTTTCCCACTAGTTCCATTAGCAGGATGCAGTTTTTCAGAGATGTTCATTGGCTTGGTAGTGGTGAGGGGCTGACTTTAAAATGATCCTTTCTCCGGCTATAAACTGCGGAGACCCACCAACATTTGTATCATGTATCAGGCTTTGCCTTTCTAAGTCATTTCTTTATACTTTATCTCACAGCGCTTCCACAAAATACTGTTACTGGCTCCACATTCTAGACAGGCAGTCTTAGGCACGTTCCCAGAGAGGAACCTCATTATTTTTAAACAAAGGCTATGCGGTGTTCACTCTGCCAGACACTGTTTCCCAAATATTCACTCTTTTAATAACCCAGCAGCCTCAGGGTGTGAGAATTAGGAGGGTGAGGGGGGCAGAGGCAAGGAGCTCATGGTGGTCATAGCTGGTAAGCAGCAGAGCTGAGATCTGAGCTGAGACTGGCCAGACTCCAAAGCCCCTGCCCTCAGGCACCACCCCAGGCCAGTGGGTGGGCCCCACAAATGTAGCCAGTTGGTGTGGTTCACCCAAGACTGAAAACACACGTGCGTGCTAAGTCACTTCAGTCGTGTCTGACTCTGCAACTCCATGAACTGTCGCCAGGCTGTCTTGCCAGGCTCCTCCAGGCAAGAACACTGGAGTGGGTTGCCATTTCCTTCTCCAGGGGATCTTCCTGACCCTGGCATCGAACCTTTTCTCCTGCTTGGCAGGCAGAGTCTTTGTCACTGAGCCACTTGGGGAGTTCAAAGTCATTAACTTGAGATGTCCGGTTTTCTTTAACAGTACACTTTTAATGTTCCAACTACTTGTTTTTGTTGCAGAATCCCTGTGTATGCTGGCTCCTCCCTTGCCTCTTCAGAGCAGTCCCTCAGACCTATCTGAGAGGCTGTCTTCCGGGATTAGGCCCTCAGTTTTGTTTGCCAAATAGCAGTAGTTCTCAGCTTTCAGGCTGTGCGTTTTCTGCGGTCAATAGTTTCCGATCTGGTACGTGGTCTCCTCCCAACAGAAACAGCCTCTGGCTGCTCAGGCGCTGTTCTTCTGGCACCTTTCTCCACAAGTCCTCACGTCGAACGCTGGTACAGACGCCTCCGTTCCAGCCCGCCTGCTTTCTGGTCTCCTTGGCTGTGCCCTCCTCCATCCGTTTCCTTACAAAGCCAGAGTGAGCTCCAGAAATTTGGAATCTGATCCGGCCACCCTCTTGGTTCTCGAGGACAAGTCCAAGCTTGTTGGCAAGCCTCTCAGGGTCTTGGTGGGAGTGTTCCAGCCGCATCTGCCACCACCTACAGACGCCTGAGGCTACAGCACACCCTCGGGCTCTCCAGGCGCTGCCTCGCCTTCCGGGCTGAGCACACTCTCCTCCTCGTCTCCTCCTCTCCTTCACCCCCATTCCTACCTGAGCAACTTCTGAGGTGCCCTCAGGAGCCTCTTCAGAGCCTCCTAGTGTCCAACCAGAGCTCCAGCAGTGGTGTCTTTCCTGCCTGAACTTCCCAAGGACCCCAGAGTGCCCAGCTATTCATCCTGCCTCCCATGAGCTATAAACTCTGAGCTGGTCCTGTTTACCATTCATCTTACACTTTTTAAACAAGCACTTGCTAAGCACTTACTGAATTAGTGGATTTTCATTATATCTTTTTATTGGGAAACTGATAAGCAGCCATCCCTTTTAGTCCATACAGTGAGCCATCCCTGGAACAAGGTCCCCTTCCATCAGTAATTTTACATTAAAAGATACAATTCTAAAAAGTGTCTAATTCGTGGCAGGACTAACTCTCAAACATAGATCAGCATAGTTTAGACCAACATACTGCTCTGTTCACTAGACTCCACTAAAGCAAGAGGGCAGGAAGGGGATGCTCTGTGACAGAGGGCTTCAACGCAGGAAGGTGGAGGCTCATATCTAGCTCCAGCCCTGTATCTGCCAGCCTCTCCAGAGCGATGGTCATAAAGTCGGGCCTCACAGAGTTCTGTGAGACTGTAAAGGCACCTGAGGCTGGGAGGGCACTTGCCAAGTTCTCCTTATATTCAGATCCACAGTCCTGGTGAAAGGGGTGTGGCAAAGGGTTCAACTTGTATTTCAGGGAATAACTTCATAGCAGCCTGCTGTGCTCTGAGGAGGTGAAGGCATCCCTGACTCTTCGGGGCAGCTGTGAATGAGGACAGTAGTGTGCTTAGGCCTTTGGCGTGCCCTCTGTGATGGCAGACATATGAAAAGGCAGAGACGTTAGTTTGCCAACAAAGGTCCGTCTAGTCAAGGCTATGGTTTTTCCAGTGGTCACGTATGGATGTGAGAGTTGGACTGTGAAGAAAGCTGAGCACCAAAGAATTGATGCTTCTGAACTATGGCGTTGAAGAAGACTCTTGAGAGTCCCTTGTACCGCAAGGAGATCCAACCAGTCCATCCTAAAAGAGATCAGTCCTGAATATGCATTGGAAGGATTGATGCTAAAGCTGAAGCTCCAATACTTTGGCTACCTGATGCAAAGAACTGACTCATTGGAAAAGACTCTGATGCTGGGAAAGATTGAAGGTGGGAGGAAGAGGGGACGACAGAGGATGAGATGGTTGGATGGCATCACTGACTCAATGGACGTGAGTCTGAGTAAACTCCAGGAACTGGCAATGGACAGGGAGGCCTGGTGTGCTGCAGTCCACGGGGTCGAAAAGAGTCAGACACGACTGAGCGACTGAACTGAACCTTTGGTGGTAACTGGGCATTACAAAGACTTCTGCTCTCCCAGGCAGTGATGAGCTAGGGCTTCTCGTTTACTGGCCCAGGAATCCTGTCTGTCCCCACCGGGTGCACTTCCTGACCACTATCAACAGGACCCCATGGCCCTCTCTCTTCTGTTTGTCCTTCCAACTGCCTTTCAGATAAAACATCCCAGAGTTAAGCTTATGTGGAGGAGTGTTTCTCTTTAAAACCTTAGTCTGGAAAGCATTTTCTTGGCAGTAACACAAACAGCACACACCAGCCCTGTAAATTCTAAACAAATTTTGTGTTTAGGAGAAAATTCATATTTAGAAATCACCAGAGCATTTTTTGATTACATGTTTGCAACCTTTCTAACAGAATAAAAAGTACTGCCTCATACAACCAGAGAAGTGGAGTGCTGCATTGTATTTCTAAGTTCCAACTAAACCCACAGTGGCTGTGCTGCAGAGACGTGTCTGCAGTGCATTTCTGGGGTGCAGTAAAAGGGCCCTCTCTTATTTTGTTCATGCCACAGAGAGGACAGAATAAACCTAGGTAACCATCAACAGCCTGAGAGATGTATCTGTTCTAGGTGTCACTTTTAATTTTAAAAAATGATTATGTCTTCTAATTTGTGTTGAGTTTTGAATCTCTGAGGGAGGGATTTACAAACACTCGCTTGAGTGATTTGCGCTTCACACTGGGTATCTATACAACGGTCAGTTCAGATTCTCACTTGGGACAATACTGCGTGAAATCATGAGTGAAGTGAAACATTTAAAACTGCAGTGACTGTTTTAGAATATGAGTATCAGTCAAGTATAATACTCCCCCTCACCATCATGGTTTCTCTTTTTACTACTATTTTAAAACCTGTAAGGACTCCAAGTCTCACAATGTTGGTTTCAAGGACCTGATTTGTCTGAATAATTTTCGCCAACCTAAAAGGACAACCTTGTATTCCCCGATCTTGGCACCAACCAAATTCATCTCAGGAATTAATTCTTTTGTGGGGCCAATTAACTTCAGGCAAGAAGACAAAATAATTCATTCACAGAGCATTGTTCAGCAATTTTCGGATTTCAGATAATGACAGCTCTTCCCATATACTCATAAAAGTTTTAAAAAGTTTGTTTTTCCACTAGGCAATATAGTCATGTGAATCAGCTTATTGTTTTTCTAAAACGTATTCTGAATTTCATGAATCCAGTTTGAAAGACATATTTTAATGGATACAGGTTGAAACACTGCACAAAACCACACACCATGGCTGCACCGTGGTGTTAGAGGAAACGGAACACTGTGCTCAGTCCTGTCCAGCTCTGTCCATGGACTGAACCCACCAGGCTCCTCTGTCCATGAGATTCTCCAGGCAAGAATACTGGAGTGGGTTGCCATTTCCTTCTCCAATGTTAGATAATGTGTATGTAATTCAAGGCCCTCTGAATGTAACATACACCAAAAGGAAAGGTGGCTGAGTATATAACAGGCTTCCTGCCTTTGGGGGAAAGGCATAAGTATATCTCATTACAAGTATCAGAGACAGACTTACAAAATCAGACAAGTGGGGAATTCTTTAATTTTTTTGACATTGTTGTTCAGTTGCTCAGTCGTGTCCGACTCTTTGTGATCCCACGAACTGCAGCACGCCAGGCTTTCCTGTCCATCACCAACTCCCGGAGCTTGCTCAAACTCATGTCCACTGAGTCGGTGATGCCATCCAACCATCTCATCCTCTGTCGTCCCCTTCTCTTCCTGCCTTCAATCTTTCCCAGCATCAGGGTCTTTTCCAATAAGTCAGTTCTTCACATCAGGTGGCTAAAGTACTGGAGTACTGCAGCACTTTCACAGCATCATCTTTTAGGATTTGAAATAGCTCAACTGGAATTCCATCACCTCCACTAGCTCTGTTCATAGTGAAGCTTCCTAATGCACACTTGACTTCACATTCCAGGATGTCTGGCTCTAGATGGGTGATCACACCATTGTGGCCATCTGGTGTTTGTCATTACCCTCAGCCTTGTAATCAATCCATCCTAAGGACACTGTGCACCACGTTTCACTAGTAGCTACAGGCAACGATCTGGGGCCCCCTCCATCAGCATGCTGGGAACCAAGGGGTTGGAGGGGCAGTGGGAAGTCATGCATGACTTGCCATCATGTGGAGCGGAAGTCAGGTCTAAGCCAAACGGTTGAATCTCCTAGTGCTAGAGGCTGGCATTCACTGCTGTTCAGCTCCACCCTGAAAGTGTCCTGTATCAGCAGCAGCTGGAGCATGGAGCCACAGTGGGGCTGGGAGATTGGGGCTTTGCCACATGGGGCTATGACGGTGAGAAGCCTCACACCCCTCAGGACTCCATTCTCTCGCTTACAAAAAAAGAGAAGAGTTCAGTCCAATGTCTCTAAATGCCTGCTCAGCTAGAAGCTTCTCTGGGTAAATGCATCACCCAGTAAGGCTTTGTTCTGTTTGTTTTTAACTATCTGGGACACAGGGTGGATGAGAAGAGAACACTGACAGTGTGTCTTTAAGACAAGACACAAAATCAGAACAAAATCTGGCTACTCAATGAAACAAAAGCCTCCTCACCGAGAGTGTCTACTCCCTGAAAACACACTTTTAATCAGTCAGCAGTTTCCCCTGTATTTGCCATGGCCTTCCATACGATCAATTATGGGACTTTTCCTCCAGGAATAAATCTCTCTTACTTGAAATTGAAGGCAATGGAAAGCCATGTTTGTTTCTCAGCCTCATTCCCATAACACATTATTCCCTGAAGTGAACAATGTTTCTATACGAGATAAAAATGAAGGTGTTTTTTTCTCTAATGCCTAATAATCAGAGTACCATCATTTAGAGATCAATTTTCCGCCACAGTGTGAAGAGCTTTGTGGGCTCCTTACCAATGAAACTGGTGAAAACTGTGGGGAGAAACCCATATACTTGAAGCCTCTGAAGTGATCGCAAGAGCACACAACACATGGAGACATCTCCATTCAAGACCATCTACAGTCATTTGTTAATAAGAGAGTCTGTGATAACTGAGCCGAGATGGCATCTTCCCTTCCTCCGGCCAGCTCCACCTCAGACAGATGCAGCCAAGACAACGGGGCTCCTCTCCCCAGCACCAGGCCCCAGGCAGGAGAAGCGGTGGCTGCGGTGTTTCTCACCCCACCCTAGCTCCCCATGGCTAACTCCCCGTGAGTCCCAGGTGAGCGCAGTGCAGAGCTTCCTTCTCAACTCAGACTCCATTCACGGAGTGGAGGCTCTACCGTGGCTGTGGCATGTTCAGAAGACTATGCCCCCGTCACCCCTCTTCCAGCTGCGGGGCGGTGGTCCCATGCCAGGAGAGGAGAGCTAAGGGGACCCCAGACTGCTGTCTACCTCTCTGCTCCCATAAGCACTCAGCCCCCAGAGCAGAAGTGTGACTCAGAAAGAAGCTGCCCACTGTCCGCAGTCCCAGCTGCAGGGCCCAGGCTCAGCACTCCTGTCTGGGGAGGAAGCGAGCTGCAAACGAGGGAGCTCCTGTCTCACTGCAGTTGTCGCTCGGTCATGTCCAACTCTGCGACCCCACGGACCACAGCACGCCAGGCCTCCCTGTCCATCGCCAGCTCCTGAAGCTCACTCAAACTCACGCCCATCGACTCTCTGCAACCCCACGGACCGCAGTATGCCAGGCTCCCTGTCCATCGCCAGCTCCTGAAGCTCAAACTCACGCCCATCGAGTCGGTGATGCCATCCAACCATCTCATCCTCTGTCGTCCCCTTCTCCTCCTGCCGTCAATCTTTCCCAGCATCAGGTTCTTTTCCAGTGAGTCAACTCTTCCCATCAGGCGGCCAAAGCACTGGAGCTTCAGTTTCAGCATCAGTTCCTTCCAATGAACAATCAGGACTGATTTCCTTTAGGATGGACTGGTTGGATCTCCGTGCAGTCCAAGGGACTCTCAAGAGTCTTCCCCAACACCACAGGTCAAAAGTATCAATTGTTCAGAGCTCAGCTTTCTTTATGGTCTATCTCTTAGAAAGAGGAAGGAACGGACTTCACTTCCAGAGAAATTTAAGTCTGAGGGCAACCTCAAGAATAGCAGAGGCTGAGATGAAAGGCAACTGGGAAGAGACTGATGGTTTTAAGGAAATGACAGTCTTGGCTAGCTTGCTGGAGAGAACCAAGGAATGAGATCACCCTCAGTGGGTGCCCTTTTAGGGTCAAAATATCAAACATGACCTAAGAAACCTTTCCTTCAAAGGAGCCAGAATTTGATTGGATTCGTTTGTCAATCAATTTATCCCCAGGGCATTGTTGCAAGTAATCAAATAATCTTCTCATCAGGTGGCCAAAGTACTGGAGCTTCAGCTTCAGCATTAGTCCTTCCAATGAACATGCAGCACTGCCTTCCTTCAAGATGAACCAGTTTGACCTCCTTGCAGTCAGAAGTTTACGCTGTGTGTATTGTGTGTGTGTGTGCTCACCCATGCACACACTAAAATAATCCAGCAATAACTGAACACATAAGCAAGCAAATACAACAACAAGCCCTGGTCAGAAGGAGGGCCAGAACCCAGAATGGCTACAACATATTATCTGAAATGTCCAGTTTCCTAAAAAAATTATGACACACGTAAATAAACTGGGAAGTATGACCCAAACACTGGGGAAAAGGCTGGGGGAGGGAGGGAAAGTAAAAAATAAACAGAAGCTGACTATGAGAGCAACCAGATGTCAGATTTAATAGGAGACATCAAAGTAGTTATCACAAATATGTTCATGGAACTAGAAGAGACCATTACTAAAGAAGTCAAACAAGGCGTAATGACAACGTCCATCAAACAGGCAACATCAGAAAAGAGGGAGAAGTGTAGAAAAAAGAACCAGATGGAAAGTGTGGAGCTCAAAAGTACCGTGAAAAATTGCCTAGGTACTTCCCTGGCAGCCCAGTGATTAAGACACTGTGCTTCCAATGTAGGGGACGTGAGTTCCATCCCTGGTCGGGGAACTAAGACATGCTGTGTGGCCCAGCCAAAAAAAAACTAGGGGAGCTCAACAGTAGATGCAGACTGGCAGAAGAAAGAATTATCAGACTTGAAGAAAGTTTGATACAGCTTAAACAGAGAAGAAACAAAAAAAGGAATAGAAGTTTGCAGAAAAGTGGAGTACCGTTAAGCGTACTAACCTACACATAATATAAGCACCAAAAGGACAGAGGGAAAAGAAGTCTTCAAATAAATAATGCCTCAAACTTCTCCAATTTACTGAAGAACTATAACCGATAGCCTACACACCTAGGAAGCTGAATGAACTTCAAACATGATCAACTCGAAAGACCCACAAATAGACACATCATTGTAAAAATATTGAATGGCAAAGACGGAGAAAACCTTGAAAAAGGCAAGAGAAAACGAATGTGCTTCAAAGGGAACCACAACAAAGTTAAAAGCTCACTTCTCAGGAGAAACAACGGAGTCCAGAAGGCAGCCAAAAACACATTCGAAGTGCTCAAAGGGAAAAAATTCTGTTAACAGAGAAGTTTATATACAGCAAAGACATACTTCAAAAACAAAGGGGAAATAACTTTCCCAAAGCAAAAACTGAAATAACTTGTTGCTAGAAAACCTGTTTTATAAAAAATATTAATGGAATTTTTCAGCTTAAAGATTACAATTCTAATACACATGAGTAAAGACCACTAGTAGAAATAGTTATAAAATACACTCTGAATGCATATTTTTTCTGATTCATAGCCCACAAAAAAGCTACTATATAAAAATAATTACATAAAGTAATGGCTATATTTTTGGTCCTATAACATAAGACACGTGATAGAATTGTATCTGCCAATAACAGCACAAGGGAAGTGGGTGGGGACAAAGCTGCAATTGCTACGGAAACAGTGACAGATGGCAAAGTAATAATTAC
Organism: Moschus berezovskii; assembly: GCF_049115385.1. Classification (NCBI taxonomy): domain Eukaryota; kingdom Metazoa; phylum Chordata; class Mammalia; order Artiodactyla; family Moschidae; genus Moschus; species Moschus berezovskii. The sequence goes on from NC_142469.1 coordinate 107,842,862, forward strand.
AAAAATATATTGTAATAAAATATATGGTTGGAGTTGCATTAAAATAAACTTAATATGTATAACAGTAATACCATCAAAAGCGGGGAAAGGAATAGGGCTGTAGAGTAATACTAGCAGCATTTCTTTATCTCACTGGACTGGTTCAGTTGCTCAGTCGTGTCTGACTCTTTGAGACTCCATGGACTGCAGCACACCAGGCTCCTCTGTCCTCCACTATCTCCCGGAGTTTGCTCTAATTCATGTCCACTGAGTCAGTGATGCCATCCAACCATCTCATCCTCTGTCACTCCTTTCTCCTCCCACCTTCAATCTTTCCCAGCATCAAGGTCTTTTCCAATGAGTCGGCTCTTCAGATCAGGTGGCCAAAGTATTACAGTTTCAGCATCAGTCCTTCTAATGAATATTCAGGGTTGATTCCTTTTAGGATTGCCTGATTTGATCTCCCTGCTGTCCAAGGGACTCTCAAGAGTCTTCTCCAGCACCACAGTTTGCAAGCATCAATTCTTCGGTGCTCAGCCTTCATTGCAAACCAACTCTCACACAGCATGTGACTACTGGGAAAAATCATAGCTTTGACTATATGGACCTTCGTCCACACAGCTCAGTGGTAAAGAATTTGCCTGCCGAGCAGGAGATGAGCGTTCAATCTCTTGGTCGTGAAGATCCTCTGGAGAAGGGAATGGTAACCCACTCCAGTACTCCTGGCTGGAGAATTCCATGGAGACAGAAACCTGGTGGGCTACAGTCCTTGGGGTCGTGAAAGAGTCAGACACGACTGAGGGACTGAACCACAATAAAGACCCATTCACTGGACTTCAGCTAGTATAAATGCGAAGCTGCTTCTAATACGTTAAGATATACGGCAGGCCTTAGAGCAACCACTAAAAAATAAGCAAAAAATACAATGGCCAATTCACACCCATCAGGATGACTATTATCAAAAAACCAAAAGAAAATAACAAGGATTTGTTATGAAATTTGTGGAGAAACTGGAGCCTCTGTTAGTCAGTGGCTGATGGAAATGCAGAATGATGCAGCCATTATGAAAAAGTGATATGGCAACTTCTCAGACTTTAAGCAGTTCTACCTCTGTGTTTATACCCAAAAGAAGTGAAAGCAGGGACTGAAACATATCTGTGCTCTGATATTCTTCGCAACTTTATTCACAATGGACAAAAGGTGGAAACGACCCAAGTGTTTGCTGATGGATGAATGGATCAACAAATTGTGATATATATATATATATATATATATATATATACAACAGAATATTATTTAAAATTATTTAAATGGTAACTTTTATGCTATGGGTATTTTACCCATAATAAAAAAATTAACTGTGACTACAGGGTAAAGATGAAAATTTTCCAGTCTTACTCAGTCAGTATTCCTCCTAGGAGGAGTGAGTACTGGTTCCCCTCAATCGTCCTAATAATAAGCACCTCAGAGAATTATTTTATGCCTCAGGCTTGGCTTTGTAGAATTAACCTCATGAAGTGACTCCTTCCTTTTCCTTCAACATCCCAACTTCCTATTATTAAATAAAACAAACAAATGAACAGAAACATATTTCCTTAGTGCTTAACCACACAACTTTTTTTCTGTCTTGTGGGATCTCAGTTTGCCATCAAAGATCAAACCTATGTCCCCAGCAAAGGAAGCACGGAATCCTAACCACAAGACTGCTAGGGAATTCTTCCCAACTGAATTTTAAGAGCTATGAATGAACACCAGGGAGATTATTCAGCAATAATACTAGTTGCTCAAGGAACCGCTAGTTGAACAGGAAGGTAAAGCAGGGGACCCCTTGGCTCAGGTAGCAACATATTCTGTCTCTAGTGAAACTCTTAGGTTAAGCCATAAATTCTAGTCCCTTCCCCAGTATTGTAAAAACATGAAAACTGGGATAAATAATCCTAATAAGGGCTACTACCTAAGGAAAAAGCAAGGAACCTGAACTGGGGCCATATGGCGAGAAAATTATCTATAATCATAAATGTAAGCAGTTGCCTGATATAACAGAAGGTGTGAGCGGTTTGAAATCAGAAAGAAAGAAATAGAATGAAAAAATCATTAATGAGGTTAAAATGTTACCTTAGAAAATATTATCCAATGCCAAAGAAATCAGTCAAGGAAAAACAGAGAAACAAAAATGAGATAGATCTCTAAACGAAATACATAGAGACAAAAGTAAAATGGCAGACTTAAATCCAACTGTAACTAACACAACTTGTTATTCAACTATACTCCAATATAAAATTTAAAAATTCAACTATATTAATAATAACATTAAATGTAAATAGGTTAAACAATCCAACTAAAAGGCAGAAATTGTCAGACTGGATTAAAAACTTTTTATTATCTACTGAAGACGTACTTTAAATTCAAAGATATAAATAGGTTTAAAATAAAAAGATGAAAAAGATATTATCAGGAAAATAGTACTCACAGAAAAGCTGGAGTGACTAGCCTAGTATCAGGCAAAATAGAGTTTAAAACAAAAAATATGTTACTAGAGATAAATGGGGCTACTTCATAACGATAAAAAGGTGAATCCATCTGGAAGATATAACAAAGATACATGCACTTAACATTATAGCACTGAAATATATGAAGCAAAAACTGACATAATTTAAGAGGGAAAAGGACAATTCTACAATAAGAGAGATTTCGATACCCCAATTTACAATGAGGCAGAAGATCAGGAAGGAATGAGAAGACATGCACAACACTGCAAACTACCTGCGTCTACAGGGCAGCCCACCTAAGAGCAGCAGGACACTCTCCTCAAGAGCACGCAGGAGATTCCCCAGGACAGGCCCGAGGCTAGACCAGAAAACAGCCACAACGAACTAACAAAGATAAAAAGAACAGCAAGGATGTTCTCTGGTCACAATGGAATAAAGTTAAGAATCAATAACACGGAGACTTGGAAAATTCACAAATAAATGAAAATTAAACAACACTCAACAACCAATGGATCAAAGAAGAACTAAAAAGGGCATCAGAAATACTTTTAGATGAATGAAAATGAAGACAGCATAACAAAACTCACAGAATAGAACGCAGCTAAAGGAGTGCTTAGGTGGAAATGTATCACTGCAAACGCCTGTATTAATAAAGCAGAGAGCTTGCGAATCAGTAACCTATCCTTCCACTTTACAACACTGAAAAACACTGCAAACTAAACACGAAGCAAGCAGAAGGAAGGAAATTCTAAAGATTAGAAGACTGGAAATTAATGAAACTAAGGACAAAAAAACAACACAGAAAATCAACAAAGCACAAACGTTTATAACAGCATTACTGGCAACAGCCAAATGGTGACGACAGTCCAAACTGCCATCAGCTGGAGAGCGGAGAGACGAAATGTGGTCTATCCATCAAACGGAAGAGCATTTGTCCACACAAATGAGTGAAGCACTTTCTACACACAATAAAACGTGGACAAACCTTGAAGACATTGCGCTGAGTGAAAGAGGCCAGTCACAAAAGACCATGCACCCGCGACCCCGTCCTACAGAAGCCAGTAGAGCAGGGAGAGAGAGCTGGGGCTGCTCAGGGACACGTGAGCGCGACGGGGCCACGGCTAGGGGACGGGAGCCAAAGGGCGCGCAGTTCCCTTCTGAAGTAACAAAGGTGTTCCAAAAGTGACTGTGGCAACGGGTGCACAGATCTAGGAATACACCCCGAACCGTCTAAGTGCATGCTTCAGGTGAGCAGATGACACCGCAGGAAAGCTGCCGCCGTGTTTTTTTAAATACCACTTCTCTTAGTGTCTCCCAACATGAGCCATACACAGTGTGTCCTTCTCCTTTACCTTTTGCAGGTAACATCACACAGAATATTAGAGAACTGGGAGGGGATTAAAATGCTACTCATTATGTTGTGTCAAATGGGGACAGAAGAGAATTTGGAAGATCAGATTTGAATTTAAAGTAACTTTTGCTGCAGATTAAGTGGTGCATCCTATGCAGCTTTATACCTACTTTTATAAAGATAATGCTGTGGGTTTATTGTGATTGGAATGAAATTTCATCTCCCAAGTGCCAGCCATGAGAGTTTTTGCCACGTGTACCACCGCTGCAAGTATTTCAGTGTCAGTTTATCTCTGGTGTCAGAGCAACACATACGTTGCGCAACTTACTAGGTTTCTTGTCCCCTTAGGACAGACTCTGAGGGAAAACATACAATTTAATGTTTACATGATGTTCTTTCTCTTAAACAGAAGATAAATTTATCATGCAGATGATTTTACAGGTAGTACCAATGAGAGAAAGTGAGACATTTAACGGGTTTATCTAGGCAGGATCGTCGGCAGCCCTGGCTGGGAAACTGAAAGATATTCGATGTCTGACACCTGCATTCTGTCAGTATTACAACTGGGAGGACAGAGTCAGAGGCCCTCTTTGTAATATCAGATTCTCCTGCGCCTCACAGGTAACGGTACCTCAGTCAGATGCCTTGCATATACAGAATAAGCATCAGTTACACAGCATGCTCCAGCTCTGTAGACAGACCGAAGGATGATATTTTGTTGGCACAAAAGGCCCTGGCTTCAGACGCCTGGGTGCGAATTCCTAAAAAAACCAAAGCGCCTGCAGAAGGGCCACTCTCAGCTCTGCTGAGGCCCACCGCCCGCTCGGTCTCGCAGGCTCCGAGCCGTCCACAGGTCCTCAGCTTGTGAGCAGAACCAGAACCCCAGCCACACCGCGGGCCACTCTCGCTGGGCTCTGAACTATGAGAGGAGGGCTCCGTGAACGCTGACCCTGGCAACTCCGCTCCGGTCCCAGCAGAGAGCGTGCCATCTTCCACAATTCCACAAAAACCATTCTGTTGACTTCCTAACATGTTCCCACATGGTGGAGGTGGTGTGGTTGCTCAGCGGTGGCCAACTCTCACGACCCCATGGACTGTAGCCCTCCCGGCTCCTCTGTCTGGAATTCTCCAGGAAAGAACACTGGAGTGTGCAAGTAAACAAGGCGGCTTCCGCCCTCAGGAGAGTCAGTCTGGAGAGGAGGCAGATGTAAGTAGTCTCAGAATACCAAGAGGTGAGAGGACAAGAGACGCTGGGACCGGGAAGGGAGGACGATCAACTCTTCATGGAGAATGTGCGTGTTTGGAGTGGAGTATAAGTGTTAAGTAAGTAAGTGTTAACCGCCCAGTTGTGTCCAACTCTTTGTGACCCCATGGACTGCAGCCCACCAGGCTCTTCTGTCCATGAGATTTTCCGGGCAAGGATACTGGAATGGGTTTCCATTTCCTTCTCCAGGGTATCTTCCCGACCCAGGGATCGGACCCAGGTCTCCTGCACTGCAGGCAGATTCTTTACCGACTGAGCTACAAGGTGGGGAAGACTAAATAGGCTTGAGATGTGTCTTGAAAGAATGACTCACTTGATAAACTAAGGGAAGAGAATTACCGCAGTGGAGGGACCCTCACGAGCTACAAAGGGGATGCCCGGGGACCCCAGGCGCTCTGGCCCTGGGTGCTACAGCCTCCGGGGCAAGAAGGGAGGGCCTGCAGGAGGTAGGACCACCTGCTGGAGCACAGCTATCCTTCCTGCAAGAGGCAAACACTGTCTGAGCCCCCGAAGGATGGAGCTACCTCAGGGTGAGGGTCAGGACAGGTCCTGAGACACAGAGTCTGCTTAAGGGTAAACTCCGTGAGGGATAAAGGGCAAAGGGAAAACCACGCAAGGCAGAGAACAGGTGCACTTGTTAAACTGAATTTTCTAAAAACATCCAGCCCTTTCTCTATCTCCTTCTGAAAGTGAGCACTTTTAACTGACAATAAGGCCAGACCATGCTCCCCGGGGGCTGACGTCAATGGGCTTTCTGCCTGAGGAAGGACCTCAGAGCCGCCCTGAAGGGCTTGATGCTAATCTCGGGCACGGGCCAGCAGCAGCCTTCCACAGCGACAGTGGGGAGGGGGCACTGCCGTCGGGGACATGTGCACATACAGGCCCGCACAGGCACACTCAGCAGCACGGCAGACACCCGAGTGCCAAGGGGCAGACCGTCAGGATCAACGAGCTCGAGGTGGGAGTGGCAATACGTGGCACACTCAGGCGTGTGCGAAGCAGAGAAGCAGTGCACGATTCAAGGGGTGGGGAGTGGGGCTGGACAAAGGCGGCTCGCTGTGCGCAGGAAGCCGGGCTGGCAGCCGGGCCTCCCACGTCATCCGAGCTGCGAGCATGGCTCGTTAGTCACTCACGCTCTCTATCTAATCTGCTAGAACCAGAGGAACACAGGGGCTCTGATGCTCATGTTACACAGGACGGCGGCGCACAGAAGCAGGATTTGCCCTGGGAAAGGTCACTGGTGAAGAGGAGCAGGCCGGGGAGCAACCACGGCACCCGGAAGGCGCGCCGAGGCCTGCCGCTCTTTACCTAGCCCACCAGCCCGGAACCTGTCTGAACAAAAAAGCTGGTCTCTCCGAGGCTAAGGGCACACACGTCACTCACGCAGGAATGGCTCACTGTGGGGAAGGGAAGGGTGTGTTGTGTTGCACACCTCGGGTCCTGGAGCTGTTTTATAAACCTGCAAATAATTATTTTAGTAAGGCACGACTGCAGCCATTCCCCACTCCCGTTAAAGTAGTACAGACTCTGGGATCACTGTGTCACACCATCTCACACACACAGTGTCACACTGTCTCATACACACAGTGTCACACAATCTCACACATACAGTGTCATACCGTCTCACACAGTGTCACACCATCTCACATACACTGTGTCACACCATCTCACACACCCAGTGTCACACCGTCTCACACAGTGTCACACCGTCTCACACACACAGTGTCACACCGTCTCACACACACAGTGTCACACCGTCTCACACACACTGTGTCACACCATCTCACACACACAGTGTCACACCATCTCACACAGTGTCACACTGTCTCACACACACAGTGTCACACAGTGTCACACCATCTCACACACACAGTGTCACACTGTCACACAGTGTCACACCATCTCACACACACAGTGTCACACCATCTCACACACACACTGTCACACCATCTCACACCATGTCACACCATCTCTGTGTCACACCGTCTCACACACACAGTGTCACACTGTCTCATAGTGTCACACTGTCTCACACAGTGTCACACCATCTCACACACACAGTGTCACACCGTCTCACACCATGTCACACTGTCTCACACTGTGTCACACCATATCACACACACAGTACACAGTTCACACCATCTCACACACACAGTGTCACACCGTCTCACACCATGTCACACTGTCTCACACTGTGTCACACCATATCACACACACAGTACACAGTTCACACCATCTCACACACACACTGTCACACCGTCTCACACACACAGTGTCACACAGTGTCACACCATCTCACACACACAGTGTCACATCATCTCACACACACAGTGTCATACCGTCTCATACACACAGTGTCACACCATCTCATACACACAGTGTCACACCGTCTCACACACACAGTGTCACACTGTCTCACACCATGTCACACCATCTCTGTGTCACACCATCACACACACACAGTGTCACACCGTCTCACACACAGTGTTACACAGTGTCACACTGTCTCACACAGTGTCACACCGTCTCACACACACAGTGTCACACCATCTCACACACACTGTGTCACACTGTCTCACAGTGTCACACCGTCTCACACACACAGTGTCACACTGTCTCACACCATGTCACACCGTCTCTGTGTCACACCGTCTCACACACACAGTGTCACACCGTCTCACACACACAGTGTCACACCGTCTCACACACACTGTGTCACACCATCTCACACACACAGTGTCACACCATCTCACACAGTGTCACACTGTCTCACACACACAGTGTCACACAGTGTCACACCATCTCACATACACAGTGTCACACTGTCACACAGTGTCACACCATCTCACACACACAGTGTCACACCGTCTCACACACACACTGTCACACCATCTCACACCATGTCACACCATCTCTGTGTCACACCGTCTCACACACACAGTGTCACACTGTCTCATAGTGTCACACTGTCTCACACAGTGTCACACCATCTCACACACACAGTGTCACACCGTCTCACACCATGTCACACTGTCTCACACTGTGTCACACCATATCACACACACAGTACACAGTTCACACCATCTCACACACACAGTGTCACACCGTCTCACACCATGTCACACTGTCTCACACTGTGTCACACCATATCACACACACAGTACACAGTTCACACCATCTCACACACACACTGTCACACCGTCTCACACACACAGTGTCACACAGTGTCACACCATCTCACACACACAGTGTCACATCATCTCACACACACAGTGTCATACCGTCTCATACACACAGTGTCACACCATCTCATACACACAGTGTCACACCGTCTCACACACACAGTGTCACACTGTCTCACACCATGTCACACCATCTCTGTGTCACACCATCACACACACACAGTGTCACACCGTCTCACACACAGTGTTACACAGTGTCACACTGTCTCACACAGTGTCACACCGTCTCACACACACAGTGTCACACCATCTCACACACACTGTGTCACACTGTCTCACAGTGTCACACCGTCTCACACACACAGTGTCACACTGTCTCACACCATGTCACACCGTCTCTGTGTCACACCATCTCACACACACAGTGTCACACCGTCTCACACACACTGTGTCACACAGTGCCACACCATCTCACACACACAGTGTCACACCATCTCTGTGTCACACCATCTCACACACACAGTGTCACACATTGTCACACCATCTCACACACAGTGTCACACCGTCTCACACTGTGTCACACCGTCTCTGTGTCACACCATCTCACATACACAGTGTCACACTGTCTCACAGCTTCACACCGTCTCACACACACATTGTCACACTATCTCACACAGTGTCACACTGTCTCACACCATGTCACACTGTCTCACACTGTGTCACACCATATCACACACACAGTACACAGTTCACACCATCTCACGCACACAGTGTCACACTGTCTCACACACACAGTGTCACACCATCTCACACTGTGTCACACTGGCGAGTAGTCCAACCTTTCCTAAGAAGGGCTGCAGCGCTGGTGCTCTGCAGTCAGGAGGCGAGGCGAATGCAACTGTCACGTTAGCCTCCTCCAGGGATGGTGAAGGGGGCAAAAACATGGTGTCACTTTGCCAGGTTTTAGAGCTGTAAAAGGTTTTGTGGGCAACACCATACAAAGATAAAGACACAGCTGGGCTCCTTCTGTGCTCACTCCCTGTTAACTCTCCGCCCGTTGCCGTGAGTTCCAAGGAAACAACACATACAGAGACTGTTCACCAGCTCAGGGCCTTCAAAAGTAAGTTCAAAAGTCGTAGATCTGATGTTAAGTAACATGGAGATGGATCTGAGGCTATCTTCCAAGAACAACGATAAGAAATGCTAATCATCCGAGAGCTTAGAAACTCTGTCCAACTTGCTGAATTACGCCAAAGACCACGCTGTACCTTGCTGTTCATTCTGTAAATCTTGGTCTTAGGCCAGAGGCAAGAAAATGTGACCTGACCTTCTCTGCAGCCTCCCATCTCCCACCTCCATCCTGCCTCTTCAGCACCTCCTAACCATCAATCCTTCCCAACAGCGACCTTCACCAAAGGCCACGGGACAGCGTGGGGCTGAGAAGCTGACCAGGGACAGCCAGTCTGTTTCTGCTTCTTTTCATACCCCCTGAGATTCTCTGAGAAGAGGAGGTGGCCAGTCCCTCAGCAGTAAGGATGTGACTTTGCAAGTCAGAAAGTCAGCTTGCCAGGAAGAATGGAAGCAACAGTCAACTACTGGAGTCATCAAGCCATGGAGAACACAGCTTCTAAGCATTTCCTTTCCCCACACATTTTCCCAGGCAGCTGCACACACCCCCAAACGTCGTCCCACGTGTTCACCGAGGAGGGAGTAAACCCTGCTGCAGCAGCATCACACCACAGTGAAGTGTCCCTAGCAGAGAAATTCTGTATATGCTTGGGAACGGGCTCGAGTTCTCAGGCTCTGGGCCAGCAAACACCGTGGGCGTTGCTGGCTGTGGTCCTTGAGCGATACCCACTGCCAACTGAACAGAGGCACACAATGCCAACAGCTGTGGAGGGACCCGCGTGTGCTCCTTTAAAGAAAGGGAGAGTAGTGTGGGGTCAGGAAAGAGAGGGAGCAAAGACCCGGGAGAACCCGCGTAAACTATGAGTCAGCCACCATCCCCACTGCCTGTCTGCTGGGGGCCTGGCTGAGAGCGCTCCAGGGAGAACTGGCAGCAGGAGGGCTCAGGACGCAAGCTTCCCTGTCCAGTGCTCCCTCCCAGATGAGTTCACACAGAGGTGACATACGTTATCCTGTCTGTCACCACTCACACCCCTCAGAGGCGCTTCTGTCCTTACCATCATATCTCCAAATTCACCAATGTACCATTAAAAGGGGACAGAAATCAATGAGATTTGATCAACAGCAAAAACTCCTGACAATTAAGTTTTGTGAACAGGTTTCACTGAACAGGAAATGTCCCTTTTTGTAGATCTGGAGAAGAGGGAGAGATGAATAACATAAACACAAAAAAAGCTCCAAACCCAAAGAGATAGACAAAATATCGTTCCTGTCATATACCTGATTATCTTTATAGTCCAACTCTCACATCCATACACGACCACTGGAAAAACCATAGCTTTGACTAGACGGACCTTTGTTGGCAAAGTAACGTCTCTGCTTTTTAATATGCTGTCTAGTTTTCTTACAGATGTTCAGTCAAGGAGCAGGATCTTTTAATTTCATGCTGCAGTCATGGTCTGCAATGATTTTTGGAGCCCAAGAAAATAAAATTTGTCACTGTTTCTACTTTTTCCCCATCTATTTGCCATGAAGTATAAGCCTGAATATTCGTTGGAAGGATTGACACTGAAGCTCCAATACTTCGGTCACCTGATGCGAAGAGCTGACTCATTCAAAAAGACCATGATGTTGGGAAGATAAGACGGCAAGAAGAGAAGACGGCAACCGAGGACGAGGGTTGGATGGCATCGCTGACTGAATGGGCGTGAGAATGAGAAGACTCCAGGAGACAGCGGTGGACGGGGAGGCCTGGCGTGCTGCAGTCCACGGGGTCGCAAAGACTCAGACACGACTGAGTCATTGAACAAAAAACGCAATACACCTGATCATCTTATGTTTTTGAGCGATTGAGTGAAAGTCACCCAGTTGTGTCCAACTCTTTTCGACCCTATGGACTGTATAGTTCATGGAATTCTCCAGGCCAGAATACTGGAGTGGGTACTCTTTCCCTCTCGAGGGGATCTTCCCAACCCATCGAACCCAGGTCTCCCACATTGCAAGCAGATTCTTTACCAGCTGAGCCACCAGGGAAGCCTAAGAATACTGGAGCGGGTAGCCTTTCCCTTCTCCAGCAGATCTTTCTGACCCAGGAATTGAACTGGAGTCTCTTGCACTGCAGGCAGATTCTTTACCAGCTGAGCTATTAGGGATGCCCTCTTATATTTTAGGTCAAGGGAGAAAAAGTCATACTGTAGAAAAATAGAACAAATTAATTCCATCATCAGCTGACGGCAGTCCACAACCAAGTATACAATTACAGCATGCATCCGGTATTTCCTCTCCTCCTGGCTTCTGTCTCTGCCGAGCAGATCGCCTCCTTTCAGCAGCCATCCCCTTTTCACCGTGGACCCTACTGTCCTCATGGGCAAGCGCAATCCTGACACTACAGCAGGTGGCTTCTCCTGCATCACCAGCGCCCAGAACTCCAGTTCTCACTGGCCTCAGCCCTGCCTGTCCTCCACCCAGATGCCAGGGAGCACCCCACAGCCCTTGATAGAGCCACGAGGACAGGACTCAGGGATTCTCGCAACACTTCAAATAGAAAACCTCTCAAAGTACAGAAATGGCTTTAGGCTTCACCTTGGAAGGATAGTTATGACCAACCTAGAGAGCATGTTGAAAAGCAGAGACATTACTTTGCCAACAAAGGTCCATCTAGTCAAGGCTATGGTTTTTCCCGTGGTCATGTATGGATGTGAGAGTTGGACTGTGAAGAAAGCTGATCACTGAAGAATTGATGCTTTTGAACTGTGGTGCTGGAGAAGACTCTTGAGAATCCCTTGGACTACAAGGAGATCCAACCAGTCCATTCTAAAGGAGATCAATCCTGGGTGTTCTTTGGAAGGACTGATGCTAAAGCTGAAACTCCAATACTTTGGCCACCTCATGCGAAGAGTTGACTCACTGGAAAAGAGTCTGATGCTGGGAGGGATTAGGGGCGGGAGGAGAAGGGGACAACAGAGAATGAGATGGCTGGATGGCATCACCGACTCGATGGACATGAGTTTGAGTGAACTTCGGCGATCAGCTTTCTTCACAGTCCAACTCTCACATCCATACATGACCACAGGGAAAACCATAGCCTTGACTAGATGGACCTTTGTTGGCAAAGTAATGTCTCTGCTTTTTAATATGCTATCTAGGCTGGTCATAACTTTCCTTCCAAGGAGTAAGCATCTTTTAATTTCATGGCTGCAATCAGCATCCGCAGTGATTTTGGAGCCCAAAAAAATAAAGTCTAACTGTTTCCACTGTTTCCCCATCTATTTCCCATGAAGTGATGGGACCAGATGCCATGATCTTCGTTTTCTGAATGTTGAGCTTCAAGCCAACCTTTTCACGCTCCTCTTTCACTTTCATCAAGAGGCCTTTGAGTTCCTCTTCGCTTTCTGCCATAGGGTGCTGTCACCTGCACATCTGAGGTCACTGGTATTTCATGGTAGCCATGATAAAAAAGGAGAGAAACTGTGGTAGAGAATTAGCTCTCATGACCTGATGAAAGGATTCTTTGGAAACAATATTAAAATCCTATTTTCACTCACCATGAAAACTTTAGAGAGAAAAAGACTCATGCATGACAATTTTACATGATTTCATTCAAGAAAAGCAGATTTTTCAAAAGAGTTTTAAAAAGTTGAGAGACTATTCTTAGACTTAGCCCCAGGGCTATCCCTATCAGAGTTAAGTAGTTCAGAATTTGCTTAAGCCTTTGACAAATGCTAACACTGTAATCTTAACTAGGAATGCTAACATATAAAAGCTGAATGAAATTCAAAAGTTTATTTCAAGTCAATTGTTTAAAACACGAAATATTTCTCCATGGAAACAGAAGCCTTAAAATTATGGGAATTGCTGGGGCAGAAGCCCAGGAAATCCTATTTGACCCCAAACGTAGCACCATTTGGTGCTCATAGATGTCATGAGCAAACACCGTGGCTGGATCGCTGGCCCCTGAGCCGGGTTGCCCCAGGCTGCACAGTGGCTTCCCAGCCCTGCTGATTCTGCTCCAAAACGGGGTTGCTCAGAACCAAGAATCAAGGTGCCCAGACTCTGGTCAGGGCCCCTGCCCACCGACGTTCCAGAGAGAGCGCGGAGCCGGGACTCAGAGGTCCCCCTTCCATGTGTCCTTTGAGGAAGCTAGCTTCTCTGAGCCTCCGGGTTCACATGGAATGTGCCGACGAGCCCTGTGCTTCAGGATGCCCCGGTCGGGGTGCGGGGGGAGGGAGGGACAGGAAGCTCCTCTGTGGATCATCAAACAGTCTCAGCTTCTAGGGAATCCTGTACTGGGTTTCGAATAATTGAATTACAAGTAAAAAGTTGAAGGATTATTGTTGGAGTTGCTGTTACTATATTTTTACTGATGTTTTGTGTTCAATTTTCTTCTCTTACAATAACGCGTTAGTATTACGAGCTGTTGATTTGGGGTTCACCTCTTCAGTTCACATGGGCAGCCTAAGATTTCCCGTCTCCTACATCTTCCAGTGTATGGTATGGCTTTCGCTATGTTTCTCATTCAGGACTGACAAATCCCTTTTCAGCTTGCTTTGCTCCCTTTTCCAATGAATATTTCCTGTTCTTCCAGGCTAATTTTTCTTTAGGCTTCCCTGGTCGCTCAGACAGTAAAGAATCCGTCTGCAAAGAAGAAGACCTGGGTTCAATCCCTGGGTCGGGAAGAACCCCTGGAGAAGGAAATGGCAAGCCACTCACTCCAGTATTCTTGCCTAGAGAATTCCATGGACAGAGGAGCTTGGCAGGCTACAGTTCATGGAGTCACAAAGAGTCAGACATGACTGAGCGACTAACACTTTCACTATTTCACACAGGCCTTTGTGGGAGGACTCTCAGCATCCTGGCCACCAGAATGTGCTGTGGAAACAGTCTGCTTCTGCACTCTTCTCTAAGTAGCCACTCACCACATGCGGCCACTGAGCACTGGTAGTGCGGTGGTGTGATTGAGAAACTGAATTTTTAATTTCATTGACCTTTGATGAATTTAAATTACAGTAGCCACAGAGGGCAAGTGGCTGCCCGATAATGTAAAGATGCTGTTACTGGTTTCCACACTGGACTTGTTTTTGACATTAGACTTGACTGTGCACCTGTGTGTGTATGCATGTGTGTGTGTGTGTCTGACTGTCTGCAGCTTGCTGGCACTGCTTTTTCTTCGAGGCATCTTGACTGGCGGGATAAGCAGCCTTTCTCCTATGATTAAGGCTGAAGGGAAAGTACTGATCTTGCTCTGGAGACTTCTATAGATCGGAGACGGTCTCCACCTGGCTGGAGGATGACCGCGTTTGCTACGGAGAGGGAGCGGATTCAGTCACTCTGCCCGGCCCAGCATCAAAATAAATTAACAGAGTAAACAAACCCCTTCTCCCAGAAGGGTTTACTCTCCTCTCCAGAGTAAGTAAACCCACCTCCCTGACAGCTTATCACCCTACCTCTTTGTTCTATGAAGCAAACCCCACGGCAAGAGTTCTCCACGCCTGCTGCCCCCCTCACCCGCAGTTCTGCCTGGGCCTGCCCCCGGCCCGGCCCGGCCCACTCGGAACAGCTCTCCCCCAGGGCAGCGCAGGGCCCACGCTGCCCAGCCCTGCCCTCCGCTCTCCAGGCCCGCTGCCACCTGCTCGCTTTCTCCTTGAAAGGCTCCCCCTTCTCGGCCTCCCGCCCCCGCAGCCTCCTCAGGCACCCCTCCACTTCCTGGGTTCCAGAGGCCGCAGGGCTCACTCCTCACTGGGACCCAGCACCTCCCTAGGACAGCCCGGCCGGTGCCACGAGCTTGCCCACCGCACAGCTTCCCACAGCCTGTCAGACCCCGCAGCACCAGCACCGGCGCTGTCTACCCAGTCAGAGCACGCCTGACCTAACCCTAAAGACCACAGAGACAGACAGCAAGCATGTTGGTCAAACAGACCCTCAAACGCGGGAAAACGAAGTGAAAGAGCCAAAAGCCACGCAGGCGTTCTAGAAACTTCATGTCAGGCTGCCTGCATGACTGGGAACCACGCTAACATCGACTGTCCCCATATCTCTCCCGATCGCACAGCTTTTCTGTCCACGAAGCCCCCGCTGGGATGAAGAGGGGTTCTCAGGGTAGGGGACGTGCCGAGGGAGGCGGCGCGTCACAGCAGGCCTCCCTCCGTACCTGAGGCATCGCAGGCGTCCAGGCTGCCTTCCGCTGGCTCGCGGCTCGTCTGCTCCTGGGGCTCTGTCCTGCTCCTCAGGGTCAGCAGAGCGGGTCCTCTGCTCCCACTCTTCAGTGTGAAGGGCAGGCGGCTGGCTGCAGAGAATGAGAGGAGACGCTGTTGACGCTGACGGCCAGCGAGGCATGGGGCTTCCCAGGCGTGTGGGGACGGTCCCAGAGGCGCGGGAGATGCG
Source organism: Moschus berezovskii (assembly GCF_049115385.1). NCBI lineage: Eukaryota > Metazoa > Chordata > Mammalia > Artiodactyla > Moschidae > Moschus > Moschus berezovskii. The sequence goes on from NC_142469.1 coordinate 107,858,633, forward strand.
GGGTCGTCCCTGGGTCGGGGAGAGCCCCGGAGGAGGGCGTGGTGACCTGCTCCAGCATTCTTGCCCGGAAAATTTCAAGGACAGAGGGGCCTGTGGCTATGGTCCAAGGGGTCACAAAGAGTCAACCACAGCTGAGACACTGAGCGAGCACACACACACATATACACACACACATGCACACACACACACATATGCACACCTACACACAGACACATGCACACGCACACCTACACACAGACACATACACATATACACACAAAGACACACACACACACACGGACACACATACACACAGACATACACATACACGCACACACATACGCGCACACACACACACACACCCCTACACACACATACACACAGAGAAACACACAGACACACACACAGACACATATGCACACACACAGAGACACACACACATGCACACACAGAGACACACACACACACATGCACACACATACACGCACACAGACACAGACACACACACATACACACACATACAGAGACACACACACATACACATGCATATACACACACACACACCTACACAGACACACACACACAGACACACATACATACACAAAGACACACATACACACACATGCACACACATGCACACACATACACACACATGCACACACATACACACAGACATACATGCACACACATACGCACACCTACACACACATACACATACACGCACACAGAGACACACACACATACACATGCACATACACACACGCGCGCACACCTACACACACAGACACACACATATACACATATACACACATACGCGCACACACACACACACCTACACACACATACACACAGAGAAACACACAGACACACACACAGACACATATGCACACACACAGAGACACACACACATGCACACACATACACGCACACAGACACAGACACACACACATACACATGCATATACACACACACACACCTACACACACAGACACACACACATACACACATACATACACACAGACACACACACACATACACACATACATACACAAAGACACACATACACACACATGCACACACATACACACAGACATACATGCACACACATACGCACACCTACACACACATACACATACACGCACACAGAGACACACACACATACACATGCACATACACACACGCGCGCACACCTACACACAGACACACACACACCTACACACACAGACACACACATATACACACATACATACACACACATGCACACACAGAGACATACATGCACACACATAGACATACATGCACACACATAGACATACATGCACACACATAGACGCACACACATACACCTACACACACATACACAGACACAGACACACGCACACACACATGCACACACACGCACACACACACACATACAGAGACATACACATGCACATACACACACACGCGTGCGCGTGCACACACACACACCAGTGAAACATGCCACCACAACCAGGGCTGGGGCCCTCCTGGAAAGTCTCCAACCACAGGCAGATTACTGTCTTTGTGTGCTTTTGTGCCCACTCCCTGACAAAGATCTGTCTCAGCTGCAGGATTTGGCCTGAGAATTACTTCATCTATAAGGTACCCAGGGAAGGGGAGACAAGAAAGGTGCCCTGTACCTTTCACTCCCTGGTGGCTCAGACAGTAAAGAAGCAACCTGCAATGCAGGAGATGTGGGTTCGATCCCTAGGTTGGGAAGATCCCCTGGAGAAGGGCATGGCTATCCACTCCAGCATTCTTGCCCAGAGAATTCTACGGACAGAGGAGCCTGGTGAACTGCAGTCCACAGGGTCGCAAAGAGTCAGGCAGGGCTGAGCGACCAACACCTTCCCTTTCTCTTCACCCTTCGCCCAGCTCTAACTACTGGGTCTCAATGGCATCCTCTATTAAGAACCTGCTGACTTTGAAAAATACCAAAGTGGCTCGGGGGAGTTTGCAACTTCAGCTCTTTTGCTGTTGAAGGTAACTTGTTACAATAAATATGATTTGTAATAATAAAGGTTTTGCCTTTTCTTGAAAATAAATTAGAAGAGGTAGAGTCATCTCTCATTTGCAATCTGAATGGCTTTCCAGAGAGGCAGGGATGGGACAGAGGTCCAATTATCCAGTAGGAGCTGCCCATGGCCCTGGCATTTCCACAGGCTAGAGCCGAGCCAGTGATGCCCATCATAGTTACCAAGGCTGGAGAGCACTGTTCTAGAGCCGACCTCAGGGGCCCAGTGCTTCAGTAAAACCACGCAGGAGCTGGGGACCACTGAAGAGCACGGGCAGAAGACCTGGGCACTGTGTGCTGGGAAAAAGCAAGGACTGAGAAGCGGAGCAAAGGGGACTGAAGACAAAGAGACATCAGCGCAAACGAGCCCAGGAGCACCCCACACCAGTCCTCTTCGGGGCTTAGCCCAGCCCTCTGCACGCCACTCACAGCAGGGAGGGGGCCGGGGCAGAGCCAGGCCTTCAGGTGTGAAGACGTGTGTGCGTGGAGCGTTTGTGGGTCTCCACCTTTCACATATAAATAACTAACAAGAAAGCTGAGGTCACAGACGTCTGAAGTGAAGAATCATATAACACTCGACTGTAAGGAATTTGTAAGTCCTCCGTACATATTCTAGAATGCTTTACTGGTGAAAGGAGGACTTCTGATATGTAATAGACATTTACACATATGAACTATTTCAAGACAGCTTCATGAAGGCATATCTGACACCTAAACTGCCCACATTTAAGCACAGCACTTGGACAAATCAGGATATATGTATGCGCCCGCGAAACCACCAGCATAACATTTTGAGTAATTAGAGTTGTGTGGAAATGAAAACACAGAATGGAGCAAAGACTGGAGTCTTTGACGACTCGTACCCTAGCCCAAGCTCCGGTGTTTCCCAGGCAGCACAGACAAGTCACGCACACGCCTCACACCAGGGTCACGCCATGCGCTCCAGGCAGGGTCATGAGTGCTGCCTATTTCATGGGACCCCCAACTGCCAAGAGCTCACAGGGAGGGAGCAACATGAACTACCAGGCAGCGCAGGGCTGGGCATGGGGCACACCCAGCTTTGCCTTTCCTGACCCCTCCAGTCTCCAGGCTTGTGTGGTGTGATAGATCACATGTATGTGCGTGCGTGCTAAGTCACTCCAGTTGCGTCCGACTCTTTGCAACCCCAAGGACTGTAGCCCGCCAGGCTCCTCTGTCCGTGAGATCCTCCAGCAAGAATCCTGGAGTGGGTTGCCATGCCCTCCTTCAGGGGGATCTTCCCGACCCAGGGATTGAACCCACATCTCTTATGCCTCCTGCATTGGTAGGCAGCACCTGGGAAGCCTAGAGGAGATCACATACGTTCCTTTAAAATTTCAGGACATTCTAATGATATCCGTGTCTAAAAGACCAGAGTCAAGTTTCTTTCTAAAATAAGAGGAATAGACCGTGACTAAGTATATTGTCACCTTGCTTATTTAACTTATATGCAGAGTACATCATGAGGAACGCTGGGCTGGAAGAAGCACAAGCTGGAATCAAGACTGCCGGGAGAAATATCAATAACCTCAGATATGCAGATGACGCCACCCTTATGGCAGAAAGTGAAGAGGAACTCAAAAGCCTCTTGATGAAAGTGAAGGAGGAGAGTGAAAAGGTTGGCTTGAAGCTCAACATTCAGAAAATAAAGATCATGGCATCTGGTCCCATCACTGCATGGGAAATAGATGGAAAAACAGTGGAAACAGTGTCAGACTTTATTTTTTGGGGCTCCAAAATCACTGCAGATGCTGATTGCAGCCATGAAATTAAAAGACGTTTACTCCTTGGAAGGAAAGTTATGACCAAGCTAGATAGCATATTAAAAAGCAGAGACATTACTTTGCCAACAAATGTCTGTCTAGTCAAGGCTATGGTTTTTCCCGTGGTCATGTATGGATGTGAGAGTTGGACTGTGAAGAAAGCTGATCGCCAAAGAATTGATGCTTTTGAACTGTGGTGTTGGAGAAGACTCTTGAGAGTCTCTTGTACTGCAAGGAGATCCAACCAGTCCATTCTAAAGGAGATTGATCCTGGGTATCCATTGGAAGGACTGATGCTAAAGCTGAAACTCCAATACTTTGGCCACCTCATGCAACAAGTTGACTCACTGGAAAAGACTCTGATGCTGGGAGGGTTTGGGGGTAGGAGGAGAAGGGGACGACAGAGAATGAGATGGCTGGATGGCATCACTGACTCGAGGGACATGAGTTTGAGTGAACTCCGGGAGTTGCTGATGGACAGGGAGGCCTGGCGTGCTGTGATTCATGGGGTAGCGAAGAGTCGGAACCGACTGAGCGACTGAACTGAACTGAAGACCCAACCATGAAGACTGTCAGTGCAGGACATCACAGGTCAGCAGGAGGTGCCCTTCTCCTGAAAAGCTGAGACAGATGGGGCAGGCGACAGCTCCCTGCCCTGACTCTCCCTGTCTGCAGCTGGGACAGTTTCCAGGACTGCGCTTTAGGCACAGACAAGCTGGTTGTCAGACTAAGGGAAACAGGAACTGGATCACAGAGGGGACCTTTGGGGCCCTTGAGAGCAATCCACTGACTCACATGCTCAGGAGTCTGCTGTGAGCATCCGGATTCAGTCCAGGGCCGGGGGCTGCAGAGAGTTATTGTTCTGCACACAAGCGATGGGCACACAAGCAGGTGTGTGTGTGAACACAGAGGGTGCTGCGCTGGGCTCTACTGACGCCCCAGCCCAGCAGGTGGGTCATCGGAGCACCCAGGAGCGAGTGCTCTTCCCTGCAAAGCTCGGATGAGCAGAGACTGGGAGCTCTGGGGCCAGACCAGCAGGGTGACCCGCCCTTGGCAGGAGCCCAGGCCCACACGTGGGCTGTGGGCACGGGGCGGGGGTGGGGATGGGCTCGAAGTGGCAGAGGCTGGCAGTCCTGAGGACAGGGGGGCAGTGGCGAGAGACAGAGAGGGCGTAAAATGGCACCGGAGTGCTCAAACCTGGAGAGGCTGAGGGACACGCAGATGATAAACATTTCTGAGATGCGCAGCACCATTTTTACACAGATGAAAACCAGCATTTAAAGTTTTTTAATATAAGATGAAAATCATTAGCCCTAGACAACATGCCGTACACAGACTTGACAATCAGCCAGCAGAAGCCGCATGTGCGTTGATAAATATCGTCTAAATTTAAGCCAATCTCAAATTTAGGCATTTCCCTCCAAATAAACCAATCCAGCGGACTCCAGGAAGGCTGTATTGGAGCCACTGAAAAGACCAGGTTTTCCTGAAGGAGAAGAGACCTGCAGAGGAGTGGCAGATTCCAAGAGGAGAAGAAGGGGGAGACGTGACAAGAGGAGATACACACAGGCACACATGCACACATGTAAACACACTAAGCCTCTTTCAGAGAGAGAGGGCTTGGCCGTACGGGAGGCCAGAGGGGATACACACGGGCACATGTGCACACATGTAAACACACTAAGCCTCTTTCAGAGAGAGGGCTTGGCCGTATGGAAGGCCAGCCAGATAGATGAGGGCCCAGGAAAGGAGACAAGATAAAGCTGCCTGACAGAGAGCAGGGATGATCCAATGGCTCTAGAGCAGTGGGGGCTTCTCGGGGCAGCCGCTCTCGGAACTTTGAAAATGTGAGAGTCCAGCCTGATTTCCCAGCCTGTGTCCTCCTTTCTGGACTCACTCAGGTTACTCTTGCAAATTGCTTTCTACCCAGCCTTATCCTGGAGAAGGGAATGGCTATCCACTCCAGTACTCTTACCTGGAGAATCCCATGGACAGAGGAGCCTGGTGGGCTCAAAGAGTCGGACATGACTGAGTGACTAGCACAACAGCCTTGTCCTCTTCCACCGGAGCACTCAAGTTTCCCTTCCTTCTCTACACCATTCCTGGGACCTGATGAAATGCAGGCTCCTTGATCACGGCAGGCCGTCCACTTAGGGATGAGGCCACAGAGTAAGTAACTTCACCTGCAGAGGACAAACAGCGGAAGAACAGAGTCCTAGCAGGAAGACCACAGAGCGTGCTCTCGTCCAGACTGCGGACACCATGTGCCCGGGTGCTGCCAGGCCTGCACTCTGCACCCACCGACAGCCACGGAGTCCTTCCGACAACGGGCACCAAGGCCGGGGTGGTAAATTTGCACAACTGTAAAATGCATAATTTATTTACAATCGATTCGGTTTGTGAAATTCACAGCATGGCTGCTATACAAAAGCAGCTCCTCCATTTTCCTTTATTTTCTGAATGAGCTCAGGCACCCGGCAGGGTAAGGCAAGAGAGGGGGTGTTTCAGGATGGAACACGAGCCGTGGGCACTCTGAGAGGCAGGTCCCAATGTGCAGGACCTGGTACCCTGTGAGGACTGTGGAAGCAATGCTGTCAGTGGCCGTCAGCAGCTTTCAGAGGGTCGGGCCTCAGGAAACAGTTTCAGGAGCTCTTGGGGCAGGGGGTGGAGGTGAGGTGGGAGGCATTCTGAGAAGAGCGGACGCTTGGAGATGCGAAGCAGAGGGGGCAGGATGGGGCCTGCCTGGAGAATGTGCTAGAAGAGATCTGCCTTAGGCTGATGGAGCCTGGAGCTCGGCTTTAATAAGGGAAGGAGAAGCTGGTGACAACAGGGACTCATTGTTTATGGACAATTCAGTCAGAGTGCAGAGCCTGGCTGCTGTGTGAGGGAACTGGATGAGGAGGAAGAAGATACGCCTCAGGGAAGGAGGAACGACAGGTCTCCGGGCATTTAGGAAAAAGGAAGCGAGGGGTGAAGACAGAAAGAGTTCTGTCATGAAGAAAATTAAGAGAGAGGAGGCACTCAAGATGGTTTTGAACATCTGATCAAGATGAAATACCTGGGAACGCAAATGTTTTCTTTTTAATGGAAATTTTATGCACTTGAAATTTTTTTTAAATCTCGGTGCATATGCACACAAACTTTTACGATTTTACCATAGAACTTTACCACTTTTACCTTTTAAGCGTTTGGTTCACTGTCCAAAGTGTAAACATCCCTGTCGTCACCAGCTGCTTCTCCCATTATTAAAGCTGAGCTCCAGGCTCCATCAGCCTAAGGCAGATCTCTTGAAAAGTGTTAAGTACGCTCGCCTTGCTGTACAGACATGACCACAGTCTGTCTCCAAAAGCCTTTTCATCTTCCCACACTGAAGCTCCAGGCCCACTGAAAGCTGCCTCCCCAGTCTTTCCCCTTCAGGCCCTGGAAACCGCCATCTTACTTTCCTCTCTGCCAGGCTGGCCCCTCGAGGAACTTCAAGCGGAACCGCGCAGTGTCTGTCCGTTTGCAAGCTAAGTTTATCTCCCTGAACACATCGCCCAAGCTCCATCTATGCTGTTGAATGTGTCAGAATCCCTGCCTCTTCAAGGAGAAGAACATGCCACTAAGTGGATATAGCCACATTCTTTCATCCACTCACCCCTGATGGACACTTGGGCTGCTTCTACCGTTTGGCAACTGTGAACAATGCTGCCACAAATAGGCACGTACAACTATCTCTGTGAACTCTGCCTTCATGTCTCTTGGGTATTCTTCCAGAAGTGAAATTACTCCTATATTTTGTTTTTTGAAGCGTCATCACACTATTTTCCACTGCTGCTGGATAATTTTCATATTCCTATCCACATTGCACGAGGGTCCAATATTTCTATATTCTCACAGCTCTTTTCTTATTTTCCCTTTATATATATATATATTAAAAAAAACACGGTCATCCTAAGGGATGTGAAGTGGTATCTCATTTTGGTCTTGGTTTGTATTCCTCTGATGCTTCCTAGGGATTGGGGGTGGGAGGAAAAGGGGACAATAGAGGATGAGATGGCTGGATGGCATCACCGACTCTGTGGACATGAGTTTGAGTGAACTCTGGGAGTTGGTGATGGACAGGGAGGCCTGGCGTGCTGAGATTCATGGGGTTGTGGAGAGTCGGACACGACTGAGGGACTGAACTGAACTGAATTGAATGCTTCCTAACGTTAAGCATCTTTTCATGTGCTTACTGAACATTAGTGTGCCTTCCTCAGAGAAATGTTTATTCGAGTCTTTTGTCCATTCTTTAATCAGATTGATTTTTGTTGTTGTTGCTGAGTTGCGGGAGAGCTTTATGCAATCCAGATAGCAATCCATTATCAGACACACGCTTTGTAAATATCCTGTCCCATCCCGTGGACCACCTTTTTACTCTGTTTATTGTGCCCAAAACTAAAATGAAAACTTTCAGATTTTGATGAAGTCCAATTATTCCTTTTTCATTGTCGTCTATGCTTTTGGTATCATACCCAGGAAATCATTGTAAATCCAAAATCATAAAGTTTCCTCTTTATTTTCTCCTAAGAGTTTTATAATTTTAACTTATATGGTTAGGCCTTTGGTAAATTTTGGGTTAATTTTTTGAAAATGTGAAATAGAGCAGAAATGTAGTTGTCATCCTTGCACATAAGCCATGCTATTCTTCTCTAAGTTCCAATTTTAGTACACATTCTGCCAAACCAAGCACTGAAACAAAATCCTTGGAAGAAATGCATTAACATAAGTATATGAAAATAAGACTGTTTATGACACACTTACAGTAATAAACACTCTGTCTAACTTGAGGATTCAACGTATTTATCCTGGCTCCAGCAGATGCTTTAACTGTTCCTGTGTGTCCTTAAGGCTCTGACCCCGCCTCGCACATGTTCTATCATTATTCTCCAGGCTTATGTCAACGTCTTTCCCACTGTCAGTGACAAACCAACAGCAACACAGCAAGACTTTTAGGTCCTCTTATCAATTTTCCATAATTTACAGATGGAAGCTGTGATGAAGACATATTGATTTAAACAAGGCGGTTGGTTTGAAAGCCTTACATCGAGACTCCAGACCCGCAGACACTTTCCCCCATCCCTAGAAGCAGCAAAGGATTTACTCTTGGGACAAACTAAAGCAGAGAGACTCACTGGGGAGAGGACGGAGAACTCTGCATACAGAGGAGGGCAGAGCTGAGGCCCCGAAGCAGCACTTCTGAACGCAAGGCGCCCCGCCACGGCCCCAACTGCCTCTTCCCATGCGGCTGCCAGAATGTGCGCTTCCAGCGTCTACTCCTGCGCCCACCCTGCCCTCACAGGAGACAGGAGGGCTCCTCCCCAGAGCGGACCGCGCCAGAGACAAGACCTTCCGGTACTGACACTCAGGGTCGCCCCACACAGTCCCTCTACAGCGAGCTCCCCAGACCACCATCTCTGACATCCCTCCCACTTCACTGGAGCTGCCAATTTGCTTTTCAGGCACCATTCTGAAGTAGGAAAGGATGATGAAGCATAACACAATAGTCAAGGAAAGTTTCCAACATGGAAGACAGGCTAAAATCACGAGAAGTTAAAAGAACCTTGGAAAGAGACCACGAGGAGGAAAAAAAGTTTTTAACACTATAATATTCTCAGAGAGAGAAGAAAATATACTATTACAATCATGGTTAAAGGAATGCTATAAAACGAACAACTGGAAAACAGTGAAGAGTTCTTGGAAAAATAGAACATTAAAAACTGTAAAAATCAGTGGAGAATTTCAGGGAAAAAATTGAAAAACTCTCAAAAGTAGAACAAAAATACAAAAATAAGTAAAGAAAAGATAAAAAAAAAGGATTAATTCAGTACAGAAAAAAGAACAACAGAAGAAAGAAATAATAAGGAAAATAACCTAGGACTGAAGCATGTAAGTCTCCGCTATTGTTGTTCAATCGCACAGAGTTGGACACATGTGACCCTGGAAGTAGCCCACCAGGCTCCTCTGTCCCTGGGATTCTCCAGGCAAGAGTACTGGAGTGAGTTTCCATTTCCTTCTCCAGTAAGTCTCTGAACTGTCTGACATATCACATGCCTGGGACTAGAGAAAGTCCATAAAAGCCTCCCCAGAGTCCCAGACACCGTCCATGGTCTACAGTGAATTAGAAAGCAATTCTATTGCTTTTTTGGATGGAGTCTGGAACCACTTACGATATCAGCGTGTAAGTGGCATTACAGTATGGACAGGAAATAAGGGTAACATTTTAAAGTCTATCATTAGCGGAGATCCAGAACAGCGTCCAAGAGCTTCCAGAGAAGGAGAGGCTGCAGACAAAGGGAAGGGAGGAAGAATGGTGTTCTCTTTCTCAAGAACTTCACTGGACACTAGAAGATAGTGGAGCAAAGTGTCCAGAACTCAGACGAAAAAGGGTTTTCAACCCGGAATTCTGTATTCATTGGAAATATAATGGAGGGAGGAAAAAAGAATCTTCAGACGTACACAATCTCAAAATGCTTACTCCAGGTACCCTCTGTCAGAAAGGTACTAGACAATGGGTTCTGACAAAGTGAGGGCACAAAGCAACCAAAAAAGAAACACGAGGCAGAGGGAGCTCCCGGCGCGTCCCAGGCTGCTGATGAAAGCAGCTCCCAGGACCACAGTGTGCAACAGATGCGGCCCTTCCAGTGGGGCAGGGCTGAAGGTGCCGGGAGAGTGTTCCAAGGGAACAGACCACGGAGCTGGTGGAGTGCTCTAAACACGTTTGGAATAAATTTGGAAACTGGCTTGTTAGCTGAGACAAATCTGTTAGAGCATTTGGGGAAAAAAATCAAACTAAGATATAGCTAAAAAATAAAGCACACAAAAAACAAGGTTAATTCTAAGCAAAGGGAAAATAAGTTACACAAGATTAAAAAATGGAATTCAGGTACCCTATTTAGCTCAGATATGAGGAATATTTACATGGACCAAATAATGCAAATGCCATCAACTGACAGTTGAGATCTCAACACACTGAGCTCTCGAGAGTATACGGTGGAAGTGAGTGTACTCAGAAGAGGTAGTCCTTGGTTCCATCACAGAATTTCAGCAGATAACCTGATGTGGCTGGTAAGAGGTAGGGAGCTGTGATACAATTCTAGGATGAATACAAGCAAGTCCAGTCTCAAGAAATGGAAGACCACACCAACCAATCCCCTGCTCTGGCCTGGTCACTTAAGCGCTACTGTTCTCAGTCCCAGGGTCTAAGGAGGCCACTGGCTGTGTTCACGCAGTCTTGAAATTGGCAAAGAGAAATCACAGGGAGAGCATGTACTGTCTCCTGGAACTATAGATCTTCCTCAACTTACAACGGCGATTTCCCCATAAACCCATCATCAGTGGACAATACTATTAAGTCTAAAATATATTTAATACACCTAGCCTACTGAACACCACAGCTTAGCCTAGCCGGCTTTAAACATACTCAGAACATTAGCCTATAGTTGAGGATAATCATGTAACACAAAGCCTGTTTTATAACGTGTTGAATAGTTCATGAAATTTATTGAATACAGTACTGAAAGTGAAAGACAGAATAGTTGGAAGTGTATTGGCCTTTTAGCCCTGTTTTCTCATGGCTGACTGGGAGCTGTAGCTCACTGCCACTGCCTGACATCAGGGGAGAGGAGCAAACCACACGTTCCTTGCCCAGAAAAGATCGAGATTCAAAATCGGGAGTACTGTTTCGACTGGACACGTATCACTTCCACATGATTGTAAAGCTGAAAACTGAAAACCAACCATGATAAACTGGGGACCATCTGTAGTCGCGGGCTTCCCTGATGGCTCAGACGATAACGAATCCACTTGCAATGCAGGAGACCTGGGTTCAATCCCTACGTTGGGAAGATCCCCTGGAGGAGGGCACGGCAACCCACTCCACTATTCTTGCCTGGAGAATCCCATGGACAGAGGAGCCTGGCGGACTACAGTCCATGGTGTCACAACAGAACCAGACATGACTGAGCAACTAAGCACAACATCTATAGTCTTAGAAATTAAGAATGCCGTATAAACCAGCAATTAGACATTTTTAAATGTAGAGGATTAAAAGTGTTATATGGAGAGAGAGACTGACTCATTATAAAGAACTTTCTATTGAGCTATTCAAAAATAAAATGTGTTGCCTTGCACTGCAGGGACCAGAACTGGGGCCCTGCTGGGCAGGACGGGAGGACAAAGATACAAGGACTTTCTTGCCCTGGCTGAGACTGACTTCGAGTATGAAGGTTGATGATTTCATGCGTTCCAGCACTGCCTCTGAACCTTGAGCTAGGAAAGTACGCTTCAGAAATATTTAAGTGTTTGGTAAGAAATTATGTCATCCCCAATCCAATTCGTGACTTCTCAACTTTAAAACGCTGCATTGCTTTTTATTTGCTTCAAGGTAACTGATACTTTGGGGTGTGAATTAAGACCCAAGAGAATTTTCTGGGGGGAATGTTGAATGTGAACCTCTCAACTCTGGGGAGGCTTTTTTGTCACCCTTATTTCCTGTCCATACTGTAATGCCACTTACATCGTAAGTGGTTCCAGACTCCATCCATGATCTACAGTGAATTAAAAAGCATTAGAACCCAGATGCTTTTCCTGGTAAACAGTTTCTTTGTAGTAAACAGAACAGGAAGAACATTGACTGCCCTCCCTGCCACACTCAATCACACAGGAGTGGGATCTCTGTACCCAGGAGGCACACCAGTCCCATCTGGAAACTCACTGGCCCATAAATATCACCCACCTTACACATTCTTGCACTTCTTTTAATTCATTGATTGTAATTTTAAATGACATAAAGTGAGTATGGTCCAGACAAAAAGATACTAATATATAAATTAAGAGAAGTTGAGGCTCTAATGAAACTCTTAAAGCTGTTAAAAATTTCCTCTGAGGACTGTTGATTACAATCTTGTCACATTTAGCAACCAATTGTTGATGCTGAAATTACAGTTCCCAGGGGCTTACACTCTTTTCTAAACCTAGGGATTCCAAGGTGATTTCTTATGTGGGTGTTACAGCAAAAATTTATAAATTTAATCAAATATATTTCCCTCCAGTTTTTTGAGTGGTAAAGAATTAAATACAGGGTTATGTCAGATAATTCTACCAGATTAACCTCATCTTGAGGTTGGATGAACTTTATGGAAATCGATTTCCAAACACACCCAATGCTGTGATACAAAGCAAATACGACGGATTTCCTACTACATTTACCATTATCTGTGAAAAACAGAAGGTGGATTCCTTTGACCCAATTCTGCACAACTGGTTTATAACTATGACACAAGTGTTAAAGAGTTTGTTTTTATTCATATTCATGCCAGAACACCACCAAGTGAGGCAAGACACTTGCAGAGTCTGATGTGTAACAGAGTTCAGGGCCTTTCCTCCTGCGGAGCACACTGATAAACCAGTTAACGTTATGTCATACCTTTGCAGGTAAAACAACAAATCCCATTGATCTTATGAACCCTTTCATAAAATTTGTTCCAAAATAAATAAATCTATATCTTGCACCCAGAAGCTTAGTTTGGACAGTCTTTTTGCTTGAATTAATATAATATCTAATAACTCCTCTTGATTTGATATAAACAAAACATGAACCCAGGCACACCACCCTCTGCTTTAGACAATGAAGTGAATATCAGGCCCTCACCCCCCTCTCTCTGGTTACGTAGAGTTCAGCCAAGGATAAACGCACAGCTATGACTTCACAGCGGACCTGACCAGAGCCGCGGTCACACCAGCCGTGGCAGTTCAGAGTGCCCAGCGGGGGAGGCTGTGCACTTCACGCCTGGACGGCAGTGCCAAGTCTTCAGATTCTCTCCAGACACGTCTCAGTTCCTCCTTTGTCCACTTCTCCACGTGCGTTATCTCTTCTTGGCTTTCCCAGGAGGTGGGGTAAGCGCTTTCTATCTCGCATACAATGATCTCAGAGTCCTTCTGCTTACAACGTGACATATCTGGCAAAAACCACGAGCCTTCATTGTCCTCTTTCACACGAAATTTCACTTGCTCACACTCAGCGGAGGAACGTGCTCACCAGGGCACAGGCAGGGAGCAGTGGAGCTGGAAATCCAAGCCACGTCTGTCACGCTCCGAAGTCCCCGGAGGGTCATGTGCATCCCGAATCTCCCAGTGATCAAAACACATAGGGCTTCCCTGGTGGCTCAGATGGTAAAGAATCTGCCTGCCAATGCAGGAGACTTGGGTTCCATCCCTGGGTCGGGAAGATCCCCTGGAGAAGGAAAGAGCAACCCACTCCAGTATTCTTGCCTGGAGAGTCCCATGGACAGAGGAGCCTGGAGGTTACAGTGCATGGGGTCACAAAGAGTCGGACACGACTGACCAGTAACACTTTCACTTTCAAGCCAATTCTGACAACAAACGAGGAATAAAGTAAGAGTTTGTTTTGTTTCTTTTAAATTTTCCCTTGAAGGTCAGTCTGTGAATTTCATTCAAATAATAAAATTCCACTGAGAGAAACTGAAAAAAAGAATTTTATTTCACTGAGAAATGCATGCCATGAATTATATAAGCTATCAAGACTAATCAGGCTTTTGGTGTGTGCTACAGGTTTAACATTTGTAGCATGTAGTTCATGAAAATTAAAAGTCTGAAGATGAGTCAGCAAAACACTCTATATAAAATGGCCTTAATCTGTGTGCATACACAGGGTCACGAGAGGAAGATTTAATGCTGGGAGACTCTGCCATATACACATTATGCAAAACTGGAGATTTTATTTAAATTCATAGCATGATGATGTTGGACTTGGAAAAGACACTAGAAGTCTAGTCTGCTTCTCTATAGGTTTTTCATCTACAAAATGAGGTTTTAAATTCTTCACTGTTCTCCTCAGGGCCATTTTGAGACTGAGAGTGTTACAGATGTGAAAATGTGGTAAGAACACCAGAAGAGCGATGCAGGTGCAAACTTAAGTTAGTATCCCGTAACCATCATTCCGACAGAGCAACAGGCAGGCTGTCAGGCTGCTGGAAAAAGACTACCTAAAACCGAGGCTTGTAACGTGTCTTTACTAACCTGAAATGTGAACAGCAATTTATCTATAAGTGTATCTTCACGAGACCCACCGAGGCACTCAGCCTCTGACTGTGCCAAGGACAATTTCAAAGGTTCTTTTTTCACGCCTACCAGGTCCTTGTAATTCCTCTGAGATATACTCACAGGTGTAATTAACGGAAGTTTGTCCAAATTTCCACATTTACTGCAAAATGGCTCTAATCAAATGAAGTTTACTTCTATTACCAATAACTGGGTAGAAGAAAATGCAGAGTGAAAACCGCAGGGTGCAGTCAAGCACTCAGAAGCTGGGGACTGTGGCTCATCCGTGGGGACGACATCGGATTCCAAGGGCGTCTTTCTCACCGCCGCAGAGGCAGGCTCCCTCTCCAGGGGTGCAGAAGACCGGACACTGCAGGCTGTTCATTTCAGGTCGTTTCCTGTTCCGAATCCACGAGAACCCACGGGACTTGTGCGGTCAGGCACGAGGACCTGGTGATGGTGACCCCTAAGGCTCGTGGCTGCTTCTTCACTCACTCCTCCTAAAGATGCCTTTCACTGCTTTATGATACTTATGGGGAAGGTCAGCCATTTTCACTTATCTCTCCTTTAGAGTCTGGCTGAAGGCCTCCCCCGCCACCACCTTTTTGCCTCCAGGTTCTTCTTCAGTTGCTTCCCATAAAGACATGCTCTCTCTGCCACTTCTGACCTTCACCATGTGTCCAGCCGGGCCTCCAGCTCCATGCCGTCATCGACAAATCTGACGCAGCAGCTTGTCCACCTGTCAGGTGAATGAGACGGCTGTGAGTGCGGGAGTTCTGAAGGCCCCTGTCCACCCGGTACGAGCTGCAGAAGTCGAGTGAAATCAGCACCGTCTGTCTTCTTCAGAGGCTCACTCCCACTGTTGAGAATATGGCCTTAGAAATAGCAGCTCTATTTCTACTTGATTTAACACAGACAAGCATATAATATATTGTGCTACTATGCACGTGCAAGGCAGGGGGAGGAAGAACCAAGGAGTCACACGGCTTACAGGAAGAACTTCCAGGGTTTCACAGAGCAAAGACAACTCATCCCAGGAGAACGTTCATGTCCTGCAGTGTTCCAGCTCTTGGAGGAAGAGAGGGAGGAAGAATACTGAACTCCAGCAGCCTTCTGTTCTCTGAAGCAATCAGATATATAAACTGAGAAACATTCTACAGAACTGGAAAACATTATCATGTTGGGAAAAACATAATGAAGAAACATCAAAAAAAATTTTTTTTCCCCTGGAGAAAAGAATTATCCTCACTAGTTAGATGAAAATCTTCAAAATTTTACATTTAGTGACAAACATAGCTAGCCTTATAAGTAAGCAAAATAAATGACTACCCAGATGACATAATTCAAATAATGTCAGCAAAAACCTGAAGAGATGACCACGGTGCTAAAAAAAATGAAGAGAAAGCTGGCGGGAGGAGGCGTGCAAAAGCTCAGTGGCTGCAAGTCAGAATGCTGCTGGACCAGTCATTCTTGCTGGCTTATTTGTAAAAGGCAGGGTGGGGGTGTCCGGTGGATCCCATCCAGCCTGAGAAGCAGCTTCTCTGGGCAGACACATCCCTCCCAACATCAGGGCACAGAATAACACAGGACATCCCTTGCTGAGTTGAACACACAGAACCGTATTTTATAAGAACAGATGCCTACTCAAGGAAAACAAGCCGAAATTCCACTCTGGGAAAAGTCCTCCACTTAATTTGTGACCCAACTGGAGATTACAGAGAAGCCCAAATGTGCTCCAAACCCACAAAACATAAAGTAACCCCAAGGGCAGATGGGCAAGTCTATGGAGAAGAAAATGTGAACATGCCATTGTGTTAACAGACAGTCCGAGGGAAAGGATCCTTCAGTGGCCCCGGAGGGGAGCGCATGCTGAGGCATCTCTGCCCTTCCAGCCACGCTGCCTCTTGGCCGGAGTCCATACTGTGGGACACGGTTTCCCAGCTGTGATGACCGCACACCAGGCCCCCCTGGATGAGCTGAGGGCTGACTTCACACGGGAGCGCTGACCGCAGGAGCTCCATGACTAGCACAGAGGAGAGTTCTTGAGAACTGACACCCATTTCCTCTTCAGAATCACATACGAAAGTTGCAGCCAAATTTTATTTAACTTCGTGTCATGATTCTTGCTCAGGAGCTTACGTCAGAGGTCAGCATGTAGAGCTTGTCAGAGAAAAACCGCCCTCCAGTGAAACGGGAGGAACTCATGCCTGCTGAAGCCAAGGAGCCTTTCCAGGAGTCCAGGGATTTTTAAAAAGTTAATTCTAGGTGTCTCTTCCTCTTCCTTCCTTTCCCTGAAAAGAGTTCAGGGTCCGGGAAGGAATTACTGTAAGAAAGCCGGCCCCAAATTATCAGATGGCCTGCAACTGTCTCCTAAACCGGCTCATTGGGTATTTTCCTAAGGCTGAAGCCACAGTGGTCTACTCAAGAATTCAAAATGTTTATGGAAATTTGGAGGGAACAGATAGGAGGAAGAGGGCCAGGAGATCAAAAACTGTAAAAGAAATGAATAAATCATTTGCTTTCTTGTCCAATCACTTGATTCACTGCAAGGAAAAATCTTAGCCTGTTTGTTTATTTAATGAAACATAAGTTCAATAACCCATGTTTCCAAAGAGAAATGAAGACATTTTATTTTGTCCAGCTGCTTTTCATCTTATGCTGCTGAAAAGACCAAAATTCAAAGCTGCTTTGTACGTTTGCAAAAATGAGATGGGGGGCAGGGAGAAAGAAGCAAAAGGGATTTAAATTGTTTTCTTCTCAGACAACTGGGCCTTAGTCTTTAGCAGAAAACTAGGCAAAAATCCAACCATTCAAGGAATCCCATGCACCCCCAACACATACACGCTTTTCAGAAGATAAGACAGTGAGATCTACGGCAGTTTGCAGGAACTCTGCTTGTGCGGGATTTCTTCGGAGGCCCTGCACACCGAAGTAAAAGTTATGCACCGGCAGAATCTCTGAAAGCTCATCAGAGCGGCTGACACTTTTTCATGGAGTCTCAGAGTCAACACCGTGGCTCTCATTTTGCCCAGCTACTCTTCTAAGCACCTACAGAGCAGCTTCCGGGGCACAAGAAGAAACTCGTGGGTCTCACCACGGGCCAGGAGAGGAGGGCACCAACGTCAGCCAGCTCAGCGCTGGCTTCACCCCTCCTTCAGGAGTGACGTGGGTGTTGGCACTGACCCAGCACAAAGATTAGCTCTCCTGCTTCCACGCGCAGTTTCTCCGAAACAATGCACGTTTTGAAAAACGTCTGAAGACAAAGAATCCATTTACAATTCCAACATGCCAGTTTTCACCATGCAAAAAAACTGACTCCCCCCGCCGCAAGATGCTGATATGATAACTATGAGAATACTAGAAGAGTTGGAACAGTAAAAACAGGAAAAAGAACAAGGATATTGCAATGATAACATATTTAGGCAAAATGCATTTTTAAGCCATCTGAAGTGTAGGTAAGATACATGAGCAAGCTTCAGGAGTTGGTGATGGACCGGGAAGCCTGGCGTGCTGCAGTCCATGGGATCACAAAGAGTTGGACACGACTGAGCGACTGAACTGAACTGAAGACACGTGAAAATGTAAAATACCCTGGAATGAGAGCAGAGAACAGCCTGGGAGAGACTGTGCCACGTCCAAAGACACTCACAGCCCCAGTGAAACTTAAAGCACCTCCTGGGCCAAACAGCTCTGATCTCTACAGCTCAAGTTGATCTCCAGTCCTTAGTTTTTGGGACTCTGCTTTCTGTGTTGACTAATTTATATTATGGAATAATTATAAACATTTTTCACAAAAGAAGAACTGTCTTTGAATGACGTGAATTAAAGAGGGGTCAGGGAAAATGGGTGTATTTAAAGCTTTCCAGTGAAAATTCAATTTCAGTGAAACTGAATATCAGCCTTCTTCAGAAGCAAAACACTCAAAATACAATAGACTTTTTTAATCCTGATTTCATTTTTGAACTTATAGACATAAAGAGATAAAGTAAAACAAAAGAATATTTGGATAAATTACTTAAAACAATTGTTTCAAACATGGAGGGTTGGAAACCTTTAAAAAAAAAAAAGATTGAGTGAAGAGACATAAGTGAAAAGTACAAGTGTTAGTCGCTCAGTCGTGTCTGACTCTTTGCGACCCCCGGACTATAGCCGTCCAGGCTCCTCTGTCCATGGGATTCTCCAGGCAATAATAGTGGAGTGGATTGCCATTCCCTTCTCCAGGGGATCTTCCCGACCCAGTGATCAAACCCATGTCTCCTGCATTAAAGGCAGATTCTTTACCAGCTGAGCCACCAGGGAAGCCCAAGAATAATCTCCACCTGCTCCTACCACTGGGAGGCAGTGACCCAATCCTCACCTAATGGGTGCTCAGTGGCCAACCTTGGGGCCCAGCCACAGGGATCCAAAGTCTGGGGGTCACTGTACTAATGGGACCAGTCTCAGCAAGCCTCTGACTTAAGCAAGTTAAACCATTAGCTTGACGAGGTCTACAGGGGAGATAACTGCAGAGGAGAGCATTGTTTAACTGAAAAGGGGAGAGCAAATATTGAAAGTGTTCATATCTGTTCTCAGATAACCATGCCTGCCGTGGATTATTAGGCAGAAAAAAGTCTCAGGTTATTTTAAGGGCAAACCAGATGAGCTGCCAGTTTCTAGGTACCACCACAAGCTGGAGACAGTGCAGTAAATTTCTGCCGTTTGTGATCAAATGACCTGAGCAGTCAAGCTGTGTTTTGAAGGCAGCTTATAAGACTTTCATATATAAACATATATATATACACAATATTCCACCTGTATATGTTTTCTGAAAAAATTACTAGAAGTTGCACTCCAATTAAAAGACAAGGAAAAAAAAATCCCAAGTCCAGTCAAAACTCAAGATGGTTAAAAAAACAAAAGTGGGGGACCCTGAGAGCAAGCTAAGGTAAAGCTAAAGGAAAATCACTCCTTCCCAGCATTTCCACAACCCTCCTCTGTTTCTACCGACGTGTTCCAGTTATTCTATACAGCTAAAGCCAAAAGCCACATTAGCTCTGAAGTCTTCCTCTATTTGAGGTCCCCTGGTCAAGTGCATCACTCCCTCTGACCCCAGAGGGCTTTCTGCACTATCCTCTCTACAGCATGCATACAAAAATGTGAGCAAGTAGTTCAGGATTCAGGTACCCAGGCCAGCGATAGAATACCACCCCACTCCAGAAGCTCTGGGGTCCTGTCCTTACACCCCACACCCCCAGAGGGACCCATCATCCTGTGGGTCCTGGAGACGTAAGAGAGGACGTGACAGGCAAACCCAGCCCCTGGGAGAGACAGCCAGGAGAGCAGCGCAGCTGTCAAGCAGGCAGGCGGGCAGTGAGTGCTGTGTAAGAGGCACGTAGGGAAGGGGCTTGTGGGGTCAGGAGAGGGGTCTGGATCCTCCTGTGCCAAGTGGGCACCTGAGCAGATACAGGAAGGGACTGAAGGAGGGAGTCTTGAGACTATCTGGGGGAAGAGGCTTCAGGGCAAAAGCACCAAGTGCTGCAGTCCACGTGGCTGCAAAGAGCGAGACACACTTGAGCGACTGGACAACAACATCAAGTACAGCATGCAGCGTGCGCCTGCAGGGTTGGAGGAATGGCAAAGACCAGCGTGGCTGGAGAAGAGTCAGCAAAGGATGACTCTGGGGTTTTGCATTAGTAACTGGAAGAGTGGAAAAATGAACTGCTGCCATTAATAAGTACTAATTTTCTAAAGAGAAAACCTAATAGTTACTTTAACACAGTAAGAGCAAACCAATAAAAATGTCATGTAGGATCAAAGTCTGTGTGCGTCTCAGGGATAATTCTCCAGCCCTACCCAAGCGCTACTGATCCAGGAAATGCTGCAGAGCACTGAAACGCCTACCCTCTAAAGCCCAGACTTCAGTTTGAACCCTAACACTGCCACTCTCAATACAGTGTAGCAACAGTGAGTCATTTAACCTTCCTGGGCCTCGGCTTCCTTACCCGCAGGATGGACACACTGCACGGTGTTACTCTGAGGACTGCATGAGTTCAGGCGTTAGGACAAGAGCACTATGCCTAGTAAGGATGTAGTAAGCGCACAGGGAGAGTTCTCATCTTTATAAGCCAGACCTGCAGGAAACTCGGTATCTTCTTCTCATCTGGTGTCAAGGGTCAAGGTAAGAAGGAGACAATAAAGGTATCTCTCTACATTTTTGGTAAAGCTGCTACTGAAGACATGTCCGTGGTTTTCAGACCCCTTTATGTGAAACTCACAAAATGAACTTTTCTGGATGTAGTTATGACAGGGAAATAACTGTCTTTCATGAGAAAGTTACAGCTGCACCACAGGATGGACCACACAGTGAGAAGCCTCTCATTTTGAATTAACTCATCCTGTCTGTTTTGCTACAGCTTTCAGAAAACATGAAGGTAAGCGTGTCCCCATCTGAAGCAACTCGACCAGCTTTCTGACGGTAACGGCCTTAGCCCTTCTGTTATTTCATGCTCTCCCTCTCCCTGCTTTACCACCCAGGGTTTTCCCGGGGTTAAGCCAACTCCACACGATGTCCCGGCATCCCTTCACCTTTTGACAGCTCTCTTACAGGAGCCTGTTGGTCCCTGGTTTTCACCCTCAGGTCCCTGGTTCCCCGTGACAATCCTCTGGGATGCCAGTCGCCTGTCTGGATGACTGACCACCACCTGCTCTCAAGCCCACAGGTTCTCAGCACCAAGGAAGGCTGCACTGTTCCAGAAAAGGCATGCCCTCCACTTCCTACATTGTCAATCAGGGCTTCAGACATGCTTTCTTTCCTGCTGCAATTACCCTAGTAAGCCCTATTCTCATCTCGCTGAAAACTTCACCAGCCATGCTCCATAAAGTAAGAGATATAAAGCAAAAGCGAGCAAGAAGTTAGCCTATTAAGTCTCTTCTCTGAAGAACATCCAGGATGGTGATTTACTTTCTTATATATTGTTTTAGGTTAAAACCCCTTTGTTGAGCTGGGCAAGCGGGGAAAGACTCTTCCTACGTCTCTGGTTGCACGTATGTGAACTTATTCATGGGATAATCTGAAGTTCTGTTTTCTGTGTTGGGCTCCCTGGTCCTCATGTTCCATTAAACTGACTCTCCCGCTAACCAACTAGCTTCCACAGTTTGCAAAGGTGTTGTCAGGATAAACGGCAAGGTCTACAAAGCGCTTGGAATTCTCTGAATAAAAAGCACAGCAGAAGAACAGAGCATTAGCACGTTATTATGCTCATGAAGTGTGGGTGGAATGTGCAAAGAGAAATCATGTCAAAGATGTAAGGAAACTTGAAAGTCTGAGACTTTAAAAGGCTAAGATTAGTAAAACACCCAGTTGTTTGACAGGAGAAAATTAAACTGTTCTCCTGTCTCAAAAGATGCAATGCCACTTTCTCATTACTTACTGTACCTCACAGTCTCTTCTTCCCGCGCCGAGCTTTCAGAGAAGCCAAGAAAGCTCAATATATGAAAAACTGCTGTACAGATGCAGCATAAAATAACAATCTGATCACGAAGGGAAAGGAACAATGCTTTTTTGCCAAAAATAGCACCTATAGTCATGGGTTACCTGTAGGACCCAAATGCAACATCCCAGTGCCCTGGCAATGTTCACCTCTTGTTCGTGGACATGGCATGACGCTTTGGGTCCACGCAACCTGGAGAAATGAAGAAGCTGAGACATCAGCTTAGACCTGGGACTCTGCAGGGGCTGCGTCCCCACGGAAAACGAAGCTAGAAGGATCCATTCACTGGAAAGAGAGACTGCAGGCAGCACATGCTTCCCTGGTCTCTCAGTGAAAGGAAAGATTTCTGAGGAGTAAAACGTGATGACGCCATGGATTTGGGATCTAACTTACACTGTGTCTGTGCGGTGTGGGAACCCACCCCCTGGGGCAAAAAAAAAGCCTAAGGATGGTTCACAGGGAGGTGCTGCTTCTGGGCCACCTGCCAAAAGCAAAATAATACCCATCTGGAGGAACGTGGTCACCACCAAAGCCACACATGCTTCCCAGTGAAAAGGTACCAATGTGAAGAATGACAAAATGGGAGGCAAATACACACAGAGGCTTTCTACATACAGCAAACCAAAGACCAGCGCTCCCCCCACTTCAAAAACTAGGACGAGAGAGAAAAATGACAGGTCTACCTGAAATTCTTAGATGGGAAAGGACTGAGAACCACAAAGCAAAAACGTTATGAAGAAAGAGGCAGGCAGATTTGAAAAGAACCAAAGAATAGCTTCTGGAAATGGACAGTCACTGAAAATAGAAAAAGAAACAAGCAGCATATCGGATGACGGAAACCAGAGAGAACTGGTGAAACGGAAGGTGGGATGGAAGATTCCCTAGAACACAACTGGACTAAAGAGTCAGGACACGGAGAGGAACTGGGAAGAGACAAGGCCGCACACCGGCCGCCAGCTCGTGCCCAGTCTGAGCTCCAGAGGAGGAGATAAAGAGCGTGGCCCAGGCGGAGGCACGGCAGAGGCTTCTCGGGACTGCTGAACGTCAGGACCTCTCACGTCGGAGGAGCGCACCAGCTCCCGGCAGGAGAAATAGCCACACACCTGGTATTTACTTAATTCCGCACTCGTCAGGGGGCTCCAGAGAAACAGAATCAATAACATACATATAAAGAGGATTCTTATAAGGAAGTGCCTCATGAAACCATCGTCTGTCCCAGTTTGGGTGTGAGGGCTGGAGGCTGCTCTAGACGCAGGAGGAGCTGCCGCCCCAGCCGAGGCCGCGGGCAGGATTCGCTTAGGGAGGGTCAGTCCTTCCTGCCCATCAGGCCTTCAGCCAATCGGATGATGAGCCCCAGCCACACCCTGAAAGTGAAAGTCGCTCAGTCATGTCCGACTCTTTGCGACCCCATGGACTATACAGTCCATGGAATATCCCAGGCCAGGATACTGGAGTGGGTAGCCTATCCCTTCTCCAGCGGATCTTCCTGACCCAGGGATGGAACCAGGGTCTCCTGCGGATACTGGAGTGGGTAGCCTATCCCTTCTCCAGCGGATCTTCCTGACCCAGGGATGGAACCAGGGTCTCCTGCACTGCAGGTGGATTCTTTACCAACTGAGCTATCAGGGAAGCCCATGAAGGGCAATCTGATTTACTCAGTCTGCCAATTTACAGACAAATCCCATCCAAAAATACCCTCACAGAAACACCCAGAATAATCTTTGACCAAATGGTCCAGTCAAGTTAACACATAATAATGAAATAACCATCACAGACGTTAAATGAAATTACAGAATGCCAAAAGACAAAAGAAAAAAGTTAAATAACCAGAGAAGGAAGATATTTGATTTGAGAAGGAACACAATGGGCCTACAGGAACTTCTTCACTGATCAGAAAATATTTACAGTATCTTCAGAATGTTGAGGAAAAATAAATGTTAACAGAATTTTTTTTACTCAATCTATTATTCAAGAGTATGGGAAAAATAAAGACTATTATAGGAACTCAAGGACTAAGAGAGTTTTCGACTCCTAGCTCAGAATGTTTCTCAGGAGATGGAACCTGCACTCAGAAAGAAGTGGTCACCAGAGTAACAGGAGCAAAAGCAAGAGCAAATGAGAGAAGGCACACATACGGGCACTTCTGAGAAAGTCCCTGAACCGTAATTACTCCCCCAGTTTCACTGTTGCTGTTGGTATTGTTACTGGTGGTGGTGGGTAAAACCAACACATTTACTAGATGTAGTGTTAGTCACTCAGTCGTGTCCGACTTTTTGCGACCCCATGGACTGGAGAGTCTGCCAGGCTCCTCTGTCCATGGGATTCTCAAGGCAAGAATACTGGAGTGGGTTGCCATGCCCTTTCCCAGGAATTTACTAGATGGGTAACTAAAATGTTGTTGACAAAGATCTACATCATCCAAAACTGTTAATGGAAGTTTGATACTGACACAATTCAAGAGGGATTTGACAGTAGTAAAGCTGAGTATAGGTGTACCTTCAGTTCAGTTCAGTTCAGTTCAGTCGCTCAGTCGTGTCCGACTCTCCGCGACCCCATGAATCACAGCACGCCAGGCCTCCCTGTCCATCACCAACTCCCGGAGTTCACTCAAACTCATGTCCACAGAGTCGGTGATGCCATCCAGCCATCTCATTCTCCGTCGTCCCCTTCTCCTCCCGCCCCCAACCCTTCCCAGCATCAGAGTCTTTTCCAGTGAGTCAACTCGTCGCATGAGGTGGCCAAAGTATTGCAGCTTCAGCTTCAGCATCAGTCCTTCCTACTACCTAGCAACTTTACTTCATGAACAATAATTTTTTTTAAAAAGGATATCATCTTATAACATTTAAAAGCACAACAATGCTACGTATTATACAGAAAAAACTACATACATACAGTGGAAATTTTAAAATGTGAACGTGAACAAAAGCTGCTAAATTTGGGTGAGTGGACTCCTATGGTGTGGGCAGGGAGGAAGTGGGATTGACTATGGGGACACAGGAAGACCTATTTATATCTTTTATGATTTACTTTTTTAAAGAATCTGCAGAATATGACTTCTAAATTTACAAGACCACAAATCAAATGCAAAAAGTTTTTCTCTAGAGATTTTATTTCCATTTTTCTGATACTTCATCTGCAAAGATGACATATTGAGACTGTAAAATGCATACTGCTATGGAATGCTGGCAGCGAGGTATGAGAGAGCAGTGGGATTTAAGCAAAGCCACATGTGTTTGGTGCAGATCAGGATAATCATCATAGCAAGGAGCAGCTCTTGATGTCTAAGGACTTCATTCCAGTCCTTTCCATCTCCAAATTCCCTTGATCATTACGATGCCAACCACTCACAGGGGGCACTGGTAGTAACCCCCTTTCACTGGAAAAGAATGGAGCACAAAATGAAGCAACCCGCCCGTGAGCGATGCACCATCTCTCACTGTTTTGGAGTTTTGATGACTCAAACCCAGGCCACCTGACTCCAGAACTAACCATGTCCATCGGGCTAAACCAAGCAGTCCTCACACAGGCACAAGACCACTGCACCTGGCCTCTAGCTTCTGACCATGTATTTTAAGACAAGCTTACGAGCAAATGGATCCGCGTGTATCTCACGATGATGGCCAGGGCAGATTAGACTTAGATCTCTGGCCACTGGCCTGCATTCAGTTCAGCAAGACGGTTCCCTGAACAGGGCCCCCTGTGTGGACAACTGGCTCCTACACAACCTGCTTCCAGCACTGCTTCTCTCTCCTCTCTGTGCCATCCCAGCTCCCAACACACAAACCTTGAAGCACGGTGGAAGCGTAGGCTTACCATCCTAGTTCACAGACAGAAAACTGAAACTCAGCACTGCCTGCTTGGATTAACTGAGAATAAACCAGATAACGTACCCTGAGTGTCCAACACTTGCCAAGAGATGTTCAATTAATGCCTGTTCTGATGTCACCTTATCTTTTTATAGAGGAAAACAGTTCTTAGTGAGCTATTTTGGAACTCAGTGATAAGCCTGTGTCTTAGCTGTCATTCATTATTACTGAGGTGAGTGAATCAATCATTCATTTACTAGTAACTGTGTACTGACAAAGTGCTAATTTCTACCCTGGGCACTAGGAATAAAGTCCATGATATTCTAGTGGACCTGTTTTATGAATGTTCCCAGATATGTCACTTTTAAAAATATTTCTATTCTGCAGTCATTTTAGTTGTACAGAACTACAGAAATAAGGTGCCAGGGTCCATGTACTGTCACCTATTTGCTCCACTGCTAACACTTCACAGCTTCTTAAAGAAGCTGGCATTGGTACCATACTACTAACCAGATCACATTTTTCACTTTCCGCTTTGAGGACTGTTCTGAAAGCACCTCTCCTGCTCGTCTTTGATGTTCACCCAAGGCTGTCCCCATGTCAACCCTCTGCCTGCAGTGTCAAGTGGGGAGTGCTAGAAGAGATTCAACTTATCACACCAGTCTGTGTGCATGAGCCTCTATTTCTGATCTCATAAGTGGGAGCAATGTGCTCTTGCAGGTATTGTAGACACTGTCACATGGCAGGCTCTCCAGATTATTATATTGTTTTAACACAATAAACAACACAGCATGGGCCACTTACTAAATTAGCATCAATCGCAGAGCTAAGGAAGTAAAAAGCTGGGATTCCAATGGAGATGCTCTGACTCCCGAGTTTATCTTCAACAAGAACATTACTCATTATCTTCATGTATAGATTAGAAAATAGAGGTTCCATGTGATGAGGTCAACTTTATTTTTATTCTGATGAACATTCCACCTAGGACATGGACAAATTGCAGAGGCAGTATTACCTACATTTATGCAAACACAAGCAAATGGGGGTGAACATATGTAACCAGAGGTTGACTGTGACTTTCGGCTGGTGATTTATCACTTCCCTATACCGCCAGGCTCCTTAACTCAGCAGTTTCCACAGAACTGGAAAAGGTCAGTTTTCATTCCAATCCCAGAGATAGGCAATACCAAAGAATGTTCAAACTACCACACAGTTGCACTCATCTCACACACTAGCAAAGTAATGCTCAAAGTTCTCCAAGCTAGGGTTCAACAGTGTGTGAACTGAGAAATTTCGAGGTTCAAGCTGTATTTAGAAAAGGCAGAGGAACCAGAGATCAAACTGCTAACATCCACTGGATCATAGAAAAATCAAGAGAGTTCCAGGAAAACATCTACTTCTGTTCTACTGACTATGGAAAAGCCTTTGAGTGTGGATCACAACAAACTGTAGAAATTTCTTCAAAAGATGGGAAGAATTTCCTGATAAATCTGTATGTAGGTCAAGAAGCAATAGTTAGAATCAGACATGGAACAGTGGATTGGTTTCAAATTGCGAAAGGAGTACATCAAGGCTGTATATTGTTACCCTGCTTATTCAACTTATATGCAGATACATCATGCAAAATCTGGCCTGGATGAAGCACAAGCTGAAATCAAGATTGCTGGGAGAAATATCAATAACCTCAGATGTAAAAATGATACCTCTCTTATGGTAGAAAGCAAAGAGGAACTGAAGAGCCTCTTGATGAAGGTGAAAGAAGAGAGTGAAAAAGCTGGCTTAAAACTCAACATTCAAAAAACTAAGATCGTGGCATCCAGTCCCATCACTTCATGGCAAATAGATGGGGAAATAATGGAAACAGTGACTGAATTTACTTTCTTGGGCTCCAAAATCACTACAGATGGTGACTGCAGCCATGAAATTAAAAGACACTGCTCCTTGAAAGAAAAGCTATGACCAAGCTAGACAGCATATTAAAAAGCAGAGACATTTCTTTATTGACAAGGGTCCGTCTAGTCAAAGCTATGGTTTCTCCAGTAGTCATGTATGGATGTGAGAGTTGGACCAAAAAGAAAGCTGAGTGCTGAAGAATTGATGCTTTTGAACTGTGGTGTTGGAGAAGACTCTTGAGAGTCCCCTGGACAGCAAGGAGATCCAACCGGTCCATCCTAAAGGAAATCAGTCCTGAATAGTCATTGGAAGGACTGATGTTGAAGCTGAAGCTCAAATACTTTGGCCACCTGATGTGAAGAACTGACTCATTGCAAAAGACCATGATGCTGGGAAAGACTGAAGGCAGGAGGAGAAGGGGATGACAGAGGATGATATGATTGGATGGTATCACTGACTCAATGGACATGAGTTTGAGCAAGCTCTGGGAGTTGGTGATGGACAGGGAGGCCTGGTGTGCTGCAGTGCATGGGGTCACAGAGGGTCAGACACGACTGGGCGACTGACCTTGTGAACACTGGCAGGTGGCACTAATGATAAAGAACCCACCTGCCAAGGCAGGAGACTTAAGGGATGTGGGTTCCATCGCTGGAAGATCCCCTAGAGGAAGATATGGCAACCCACTCCAGCATTCTTGCCTGGAGAATCCCACGGACAGAGGAGCCTGGCAGGTTACAGTCCATAAGATGACAAAGAGTTGGACACGGCTGAAGCGATTTAGCACGCTTGCATGCAATATTGTCTATAGTGTAAAACAGAGAGTTAAGGCTAATCTATTTGAAACGGGTATTTTCAAAAAATGGTTTTATAGTCTCTAGGAAAATGGCAGAAATAATATAAGAGTCTAGATTCATTACAAATTTCTGACATAATCCATGTTTATAAATAGTAACATCTACAGAAAAAAGCATCCCAAATTCATCCAATTCTTATTGAGCAAACTCATTGGAACAGATGAGGCAGGCAAGCTTGCATTTTCACATTAACTATAATTAAAGATCTCATAGTAAAGACTGAGCCAGTTTTTAAACATTTTAAAAACAATTTTGCATATTGGTACCTAGTTTCCTTAATTTTAATTTTAGTCTTTTTAGTATTTCACCAAGTTACTCTATCAATTTTTCCATGATATCTCACTTTAAATAATTTCATAGTTTGTTACTTGTGTCAGAAAGAGTACTGATATTAATATCTTTTTGATATGAGATCTTACACATATTTATGAAATAAAAAAGCACAAACTTAAAATTCTTTTACAACCTAGAAAGCAAAATCTATTTTTTCCCCTTAAGTTTACACTCAAAATTCACTGTGAGTCATTATCTTGCCGACATGTTTCACAGACAGATATCAATGTATTTCAATGTAAGATGTCACTTCATATCCTTGGGGTGTTACACAACGTATAGCAGATGCACATAACATCTTTTTTTTAAGTCTGAATTCTGAAGCACGTTCTGCCCAGAGTTTGGACAGAACGTACAGTGATTGGGATTGTGGACCAGTATTCCCTTTTTAGTACTTTGAGTCACTTATTTTTGGTAAGTTTCTAGTAGTGAGATTCCTGACATAAAGGGTACAAATGTTTTTATTTAAAAATATTATTCTGATTTACAATATTATTGGGAATTTTTCAGGATAACTATTGCCTTGCAACCTCTTCTGCATTCAATTTCATTTTAGAATAGGTTTTGCTAGTTTTACAGGATGCAAATAGTAGTTCATTGGTATTTTAATTATCTTTTATTTATACACAAGCCAATTTAATAATTTTTCCCAAATGATGAGCTCAATAAGAATAATCTCTTGACATCAGGCACTTAAAGTTGTGGGAAAGTTCACGTCATGGTTTCTTTACATAAAGTGTCTTTGAATTTTCTTTACACACATTCTTTATTTTTAATTACTTGTATAATGTGTTGTATATATTAACCCTTGACCATCACATTTATCACAGATGTTTTTCCATGATTTTTTTTCACTTTTAGCTGTACTTTAGTTGTATTGATTTTCACTGTACAAAATTCAGGTCTTTGCACTTTTAATTGTAATTCCTTAAAATGCTTCTTTTAGTACAAAACTGTCAGTTTTGAATAGCTAACTCATATCCTTTCAAAGCTAGTAGTATTTTTATAATTTTCTTGACTTAATAAATGCCTGCTATAGATATGATTAGAAAACTTACTTTATTCCCAGTAAATGCCATGCTGCTGCTGCTGCTAAGTCACTTCAGTCGTGTCCAACTCTGTGCGACCCTATGGACAGCAGCCCTCCAGGCTCCTCCGTCCACAGGACTCTCCAGACAGGAATACTGGAGTGGGTGCCATTTCCTTCTCCCTACTTCCCCATAAATGTATTTAATTCACAATATAGAATTCAATCAAATAATGTTAAAACTCAGGCTTGGCTTATTGGTTAAAACAACATTGATCTTTACCTTTTTCTAGTTCTTTATAAACATTTTTACAACCTTGAGGTTATTGTTTATTACATGAAAATCTCTTTGCAACTGTTTCAACCCAGTCCAGCATAAGATTAGGGGCATACACTCATACAGTGCTTCTAACTTAGTGACTTGGTCCATGCCTCTCAGCTCCAAGGAGTAAGAAAGACACATTAGAACTGATCCTTGCACTCAACTTTTTGCAGTTTGTTTAGAAGGCCAGGAAACGCAGAAAATCATAAGCACAAAAGGAATCTTCAGGGAATCTTCCTAATACAGGGATCAAACCCAGGTCTCCCCCATTGCAAGCAGATTCTTTACTGACTGAGCCACCAGGGAAGCAAAAAAAGAAATAATCTAGACATTAAATGTCTGGTTGAGAGAAGAACAAGAACAGGATGAGTATACTAGTTAGGTGACTCGCCTCAGATTTATTCTCTAAATGCTGTTTTATAAACATGAGTTTTAAGGCAGACCCAGTAAACCAGGCCATCATAAATTAATAGAGAAGAAACTGGGACCTTAGGAAGTAAATTCTAGAACATTACATTAAAGCTGGGGCCCACAACATCAAATTATCTGCTCTGCTTTACTCTGAAAGAAAGTGGCTATGGGATCAACATATGTTTGAGCTCCCAGGCAAGTGAAGCCATGAGGGAAGTGAACACTAAGCTCACATGATTTGTGCACACAATTTATGCACGTAAGTGTGCACATGATCGAAAAAAGACCATTCACTAGAACAAAATGGATAGGCCTGGACAGCTGTGTTCAAAGCTCAAACTCACACTCAGTAACATTCCTAAAGCACATGGATAACAAGCATCCTCTCAAAGCGAAGCAATCACACAATTCAAGAGTGCAATCCATAAAGGAAACAAAATCACACGGGGGCCAGAAAGCCCCCATTTCTGATCATTTAACTTGATTTCAAGAAAGTATTAAAACAGTTAATATGCTGAAAATAACTATGCATAAGAACTAAGATATGATTATGACTGCTTGAAGTGTTTGTTAAAAATTAGACTTTTCAAAGTTTTTAAAAAAATAAGCAGTAAACAAAATTTACTGAATACTTTCTCACATCCATTATGATGATCACCGGGCCTTTCTCCTTTGCTAGAGAATATGGTAGATTACATCAACATTTGTCAGCTGAACAACGTTCAAATATCCACACAACTTGGTCTTAATTTTTAAAAAATTCAGTCAGTCCAATATGCTATTGGAGAAGGAAATGGCAGCCCACTCCAGTATTCTTGGCTGGAGAAGTCCATGGACAGAGGAGCCTGGTGGGCAACAGTCCACCGGGTCGCAAAGAGCTGGACACGACTGAGCGGCTTCACTCACTCACTCACTCACTCAATACGCTATTCTTTAAAGAATGATTGCTTATGTATTTATAGGTGGGACTGGCTTACGATTTTTCCCTATGTCCTTTCCTGGCATTTCCTTTAATATCAGAAATACCACATGAAGGTCTTTGTAAGTGCATGTACAACTAACTTTTCACAATGAATAAAATTAGCCCCCCTGACTTATGCCACATACAAAAATCAGTTCAGATAGGGAAAAGCCCTTAACATAAAAAGACAGCTTTAAAATGCTTAGAAGAAAATTTGGGAGAGTATACCTTTAGATGTTCAAGCAGGTTTTAGAAAAGGCAGAGGCACAAGAGATCAAATTGCCAACATCCGCTGGGTCATAGAGAAAGCAAGAGAGTTCCAGAAGAGCATCTATTTCTGCTTCATTGACTATGCCAAAGCCTTTGACTGTGTGGATCACAATAAACTGTGGAAAATTCTTAAAGAGATGGGAATACCAGACCACCTGACCTGCCTCTTGAGAAACCTGTATGCAGGTCAGGAAGCAACAGTCAGAACTGTACATGGAACAACAGACTGGTTCCAAATAGGATAAGGAGTGCGTCAAGGCTGTATATTGTCACCTTGCTTATTTAACTTATGTGCAGAGTACATCATGAGGAACGCTGGGCTGGAAGAAGCACAAGCTGGAATCAAGATTGCTGGGAGAAATATCAATAATCTCAGATATGCAGATGACACTACCCTTATGGCAGAAAGTGAAGAGGAACTCAAAAGCCTCTTGATGAAAGTGAAAGAGGAGAGTGAAAATGTTGGCTTGAAGCTCAACATTCAGAAAACGAAGATCATGGCATCTGGTCCCATCACTTCACGGGAAATAGATGGAAAAACAGTGGAAACAGTGTCAGACTTTATTTTTTTGGGCTCCAAAATCACTGCAGATGCTGACTGCAGCCAGGAAATTAAAAGACGCTTACTCCTTGGAAGGGAAGTTATGACCAACCTTGATAGTGTATTAAAAAGCAGAAACGTTACTTTGCCAACAAAGATCCGTCTAGTCAAGTCTATGATTTTTCCCGTGGTCATGGATGGATGTGAGAGTTGGACTGTGAAGAAAGCTGATCGCCGAAGAATTGATGCTTTTGAACTGTGGTGTTGGAGAAGACTCTTGAGAGTCCCTTGGACTGCAAGGAGATCCAACCAGTCCATTCTAAGGGAGATCAATCCTGGGTGTTCATTGGAAGGACTGATGCTGAAGCTGAAACTGCAGTACTTTGGCCACCTCATGCGACGAGTTGACTCACTGGAAAAGACTCTGATGCTGGGAAAGGTTGGGGGCGGGAGGAGAAGGGGACGACCGAGAATGAGATGGCTGGATGGCATCACCGACTCTGTGGACATGAGTTTGAGTGAACTCCGGGAGTTGGTGATGGACAGGGAGGCCTGGCGTGCTGTGATTCATGGGGTCGTGGAGAGTCGGACACTACTGAGCGACTGAACTGAACTGAACTGAACTGATACCTTTAGGATCTGTAAGAACAAATCATAAAAATAATGGTTACAGAAGTGAGACCTTTAAAATTAAAAAATTCTGTTCATCAACAGGAATAATAATTAAAACTCACAGCAGCAAGAAGATACTTATGAATGTAAACATAAATAGGAAAGAACAAGTATCTAGAATATTAAAAAACCACAAATCTGCTATGCTGCTGCTGCTGCTGCTAAGTCGCTTTAGTTGTGTCTGACTCTGTGCGACCCCATAGACGGCAGCCCACCAGGCTCCCCCATCCCTGGGATTCTCCAGGCAAGAACACTGGAGTGGGTTGCCATTTCCTTCTCCAATGTGTGAAAGTGAAAAGTGAAAGTGAAGTCGCTCAGTTGTATCCGACTCCTGGCAACCCCATGGACTGCAGCCTACCAGGCTCCTCTGTCCACGGGATTTTCCAGGCAAGAGTACTGGAGTGGGGTGTCATTGCCTTCTCCCAAATCTGCTATGGAAGACATCAAAAGCCCAATGGAAAATGAGCAAAAGAAATGCCAGACACCCACAGAAAATACCCTAGCTCCTCCTACTTAAATATGAATCTTTTGCTCCAAAAAGGCCCACTAGCATTTAATTGTCAGTTCTTTTATTATTTATACTGGTTAGGTACTTAGAACATAGAAGTGCTGAGATAGCTCTTGCCCTGAAAATGGATACACAGACCATTAGAAAATATTGAGTGCTAAACTACCTAAGCCTTGAGGAAAGCGGTTTGGGTTCTGTCCTCCTACTTTATCATGTGGCCTCTAACATTGTAGCATGAATGTGTACTCTCTCCCCGCTGGAACTGTAAAGGTTGTATTTTTTTCCCCTTTCAAATGTTTTTCTTCTAATGAACGTCAGAGTCTCTGGTTCTGCTAACACCACCACTGTTGTTTCAAAGTCAAGGACATGATAGAAATACTTATGTTCTCTTGTCTGTGCCAAAGGAAGTAGTTAAATGTGTGGGTTGTAGAAGCAAACTGTTCACAGCATCTACTACCAACAGTTCTACAAAGGCGGAGGTGAGGGCCCGTTATCTGGAAAGCAGCAAATCTCACAGGAGAAACCAGATGTAGAGGAGGGACACAGTGCGCAGAGGCTCAAGGAATCCAGGGTTGAAACCTGAGTGCCCACTTCACTTTCGGGAAGCGGGGGTGTGTGTGTGTGGTTTGACCCACGTGTGAAGAGGCATCATAATTGGGAAAGAGAATTACATTATCCTGAGGGAGGAGCTGGAGAGGCAGAAGTGTGTGGGTGCTCAGTGGCTCACTCATGTCTGACTCTTTGAGACCCCATGGACTGTAGCCCACCAGGCTCTTCTGTCCATGGGATTCTCCAGGCAAGAATACTAGAGTGGGTTTCTATCTCCTGCTCCAGGGGATCTTCCCCACCCAGGGATCAAACCAGCATCTCTCTTATACATCTCCCACATTGGCGGGCAGGTTCTTTACCACTAGTGCCAACAACAGAGTGTAGCTCAATGCAAAGACTGCAGGTTAGGACTTCTAATGTATGCCATTACCACTGTGTGCTTTGAGCAAGTTACTAGCCCCCTCTGCCCCAGTTTCCTCATAGGTAAAGTGAGGATAATAATAATATCAATCTGGTAAAGCTGCTAAATCAAATGAGTTAATGCACATTTGAGGTAATACACATGAGAACTAAATTTGGCACACACAAAGTGCTCTGTTAAGACACTGTGATCATTGTCACTGTCACCAAACACCACCACCCTCATCACCACCACCACCACCATCTCATTATCATCTCAGCACCATGTACCATGATTCTCATCACCATAATCTTTATCAACCACATCAGCAGCAGCATCCATGCAGTATTTCTTCCAGCGAAGAAATTATTAAACTATAAAGTCATTAACAAACAACAAATCCAAAATAGGCAACTAAAAGCTCCTAAAATATTAAACAGATGTCAAATACTCCCAGTTGAAGGCATCTTTTTACTCACTTTCCTACTGGCACACTTACAAACTAATTCTGACCCCCTCTCAAATCCAATTTCTTTACACTTTTATTGGTGTATGAGAAACATTTCCCCTTCAAATTTCTGCTTTTTAGTATTTACCTTCTCTGATACTAAATGGGCAAAGAGAAACACCACCTGTTGATTCAGAAAGGCCTCACGTTTCCAGCTCAAACCCTGAGACTTACTCGTTCCTTAGCATTCACCAGCTACTCACATTTCCTGAAGTTTTCTGGATGCTGTTTAGGGGGAGCATGTGAGACGTGGGGTTCCTGGGATCTGGCTTCCTGGTCCTCCCTGACTGACAGGCTTCTGCGGGAGCCATCTGAACAGGGAGTCGACTTGACAGAAGGAAGGCCAGGGTGGGCGGGAGCCGTGTGGGCTCTGTGCAGAGCTGCAAGCCGCGGAAACAGGCTTTTGTTCAGTGAAGGGAAAGACGCTGACTAAGGCGGTGGAGGATGAGAGCTGCAATGCGTATAGAGACCACGAGAGCGCCATTGGAATGATTAGGAGGAATTATCCGAATTTAAGTCCTGAAATTGAAGTGGTCAAAATGGGCAAGTGAAAAGCAGGAAAGGACTGAAGTCCTGAGGAATTTTCAAGGATTCGGAAAACTGCAGTTGAGGGCAACAAAGCCGGCGGAGACGGTGCGGGGAGCTCCGAGAGGTCGGGGGTGGCCTTGTGAGGCCCCACGTCCACGTTCACCCCTGGGCCATGGCGGACAGAGCACATGGACCGGAAGCACTTGGCCTTCGACTTCCGGTTGGCCCTGGAAGGGCTTGGGTTGCCGCTTACGACTGCCTTTGCTTCCCTTTCAGACGCCATCTTTCTCCTCCTGTCTGAGGCGCAAATTTGAGATTTACTTCACAGTTGTCTCTGAGGCTGTGGGCTGACCTCCTGTAAGTGTCACACAGCCGGGAGCGCGGCCCCGGGGAAAGCAGGCGGATGCGCAGCCATAACTGGTCGGCGCCATTTCTGTGCACAGAGCCCTGGGTGCTCGCTCACAGGAGACCACGCTTCCTCTACTGTTCACCCGCGGATGGCAGTGCTGTCTTCAAGCCCGCGTTTCATGAGGGGCCCTACGTCTCCTTAACACATTCACCTTTCCTGCTTTTATGCTTTCCAGAGTCAGTGTGGCAAGTGCTTCCATGGTGACTCGGTGGCTCCCGCCTCCTGGGGGCGGTGGCGGGGGAGGGTCACGCCTGTGTCGCCCCTCCCCTCAAGGGTGGCTTGCTCTGATGGATGGACTGCAGCAGAGGG
Source organism: Moschus berezovskii (assembly GCF_049115385.1). NCBI lineage: Eukaryota > Metazoa > Chordata > Mammalia > Artiodactyla > Moschidae > Moschus > Moschus berezovskii. Next base: position 107,895,280 of record NC_142469.1, read on the forward strand.
GATGAGAGGCCAGCCTGGCAGTGTGCCCGGGGAGTGAAGGAAGGGCAGGAGAGGTTTGAGAGGCCCAGAGCCAGAGGACCGTGCAGAGCTGCACCCCAACTCCTCACCCACAGGAACCCAGAGACAGGAAGTGTGTGCCCCTTCGAAGTGCCGGGATGTGGGGTCTTTTGTTACACAGCCGTGGGTAATCAGTAGTACTGGTTCTGTCACCTGTGCCCCAAAGAGTCTTAATTAATATATCAACTTGGCAGGAGGACTAAAAATTCTCAAATGCTCTTTCCTTCAGGTTAGAACACTAAGGGACTCTGAGCATTTCGTTTCTACTGCCAGCATCTGTAAGGAAACAACCTTTAAAGAGATGCTACTTGAAATATGAACTACATTAGGTAGAGTTATGTATCCTCTGATGATTGTCTATTCTTGTGGGAAAGTTACCAAAATTAAATCACATTAGGAAATGTCCATTCATTTCTTATATATGTATTAAATGTATGTATCCATGTATAGCAACTACTTTTAATATATAAATCATTTCACTGAAGAAAAAGACCTATTGTTATAATTTGAGAGAAATACGAATAGTCTTTAAGTTGATTATCAATGAAATGTTTCTGTGAACAATATGTGAAACTATATTACCTGAATTTTAGGTAACCAAGACAAGTCAGAGTTGTTAAAAACATATCTAGTATCAATGTTATGTTGTCTTGCATCTTTATTGTTTAGTCACTAAGTCATGTCTGACTCTTATTGTGACCCTGTGGACTGTAGCCCAACAGGCTCCTCTATCTATGGGATTATCCAGCCTAGAATACTAGAGTAGGTTGCCATTTCCTACTCAAGGGGATCTTCCTGACCCAGGGATCAAACCCACGTCTCCTGCATTGCAGGTGGATTCTTTACCACTGAATCACCATGGAAGCCTATTGCATCTTTAACAAGTCAAATAATGTACTTTAAACCTTCATTTCCAGGAAGTTTGTAGGTTAGGTTGAAGGAATGCATTTCACATAGTCTTGGGTAGGTAGACTGGCAGGGTCCACCTTTGGACTCTATTCGGGTAGCTTAACCTCTAACAAGGTGGGGGGACCAAACTCTCGATAGGAAAGGCACCTGATGGTGTCTCATCAGACAAATTCTAAAGGAGGAACTTTATTTCACACACGGAAGGCCCCCATGAACAGCTTTCCTTTACCTAAGCCAAGCATACACTTTGTTTTTGTTTTAAATAAAAATGTGAGAACTCACAGGTTTTATTACTTAAAGGATAATCACAATTTTGATCTTAGTGTTTAGTTTTCTTTTTTTCCCCACCATAGATGCTAATTTGAGAAGGAAATGGCAAGCCACTCCCATGGACAGAGGAGCCTCGTGGGTTACAGTCCATAGGATCTCAGGGAGTCAGGCACAAGTGATCATAAACATACGATGCTCATTTACTTACATTTAAACTAAATTAATTTCAATAATTAATTATGGGCTTATTAAAGTTTTGGATAACTTCCTTTCAGTGACAGAATCTCATCTAATTCACCATAGTAAAGTATTCCTGAGAGTTTACAATGCTGCTGCACTTAGAAGTGCAGAAATACTCATGACTATACATGCTTTCCATATTGATATAAGCATAGTTATAATTGACTAGAAATAAGAAGACACAGACAATAACTCTTCTACAATCATTTACTTCATTTTCATGATTTAGCATAGCCCAAACATGTGCAACTAGTGAGATACATAATTTAATGTACATATCAAGGATGCCGAAGGCACTGGAGCTTGGTCACATTGTAAGCCAGCGCCAGGAAGATAGCATAAGTGACGGTAGAACTGAACCTCCAATGTTTTTGAAGCACAGATTGGAAACATCTCCCCAGAGAATGAACTAGAACAATTGTTTGCCTGGTACAGAGCAATGAAGACCTACTCCTTCTGATGTTAATACTAACCAGTGTGCTGTTAGAGAAAACTGCTGTAAAGGTAGTTTTTTGAAAATATATGTTTAAATTTTAATGTAACAGTTCTTATAGGTATGGACAATCAAAACATACTTTATATACATACGTGTGTGTATCTTTTTATCATTATTTTTGGTGGCTAAGCACATGGATTTTAGATTCAGAGAGCTGCAACTCCACTTCACTTATAATATGGACTTGGACAAGTCATTTAACCTTCTAAAGCTTCAGTTTCCTCACTTTCCGAATGGCAGTAACAAGGAGATCTTATTCACTGTGTTGTTTTAGGAATTAATTAGGTAAAACATGTAAAACACTTAGCTGGTCACCCTTTTGGAGTCAAGAATAGAAATATGTCACTCCCATCTGAACACCTATCTTATCGCAAATCATTTAATCAATCTAGAATTAGAATTTCTGGGACACAATAAATAAGCTTCTCACAAGGAGCTTGTATCTTGAATATTATCTAGAAATATTACAAAAAGTAGATTTTTATTTCAATAATGTTTGTGTTTAAAATTGAACAAAAACCCCAAGCAGTAAAATAGAGTTTATATAGACAGACACGCTTAGTTCTTTGAATATTTGAACAATATCTGAAGTCCTATAAAGGCGAACTGTTCAAACAAAAGTACTGGGCAGTTTGTGGTGAGTATAATAGGCAACTGCCATTCACAGCCATCTTAGAAGATTTGTTTCCTTAAAGCCATTATTAATGAAAATCAGCTTCAAGGGCGGCGGGGGGGAGTTTGAAAGCAATGTCAATTATACACACAACTGCACTATGGCAGAAAGTCACGGCTGTCAGTGTCTTTGGCCTCCGAGAACAGTGAGCCTATGATAATCAGTGTTGGTATTTCTGTTTCTAAGTCAGTAAAGGATGCTGGAGCTGTGGTGTGTTTTTCAATAAAACAGTATGAATCCGTGGTCAGTAAGCTTTAGAAAATTCTCTTTATTTTCTTACAGATAATTTTAATATGAAATCATCACGATGTATATTATAAATATTTTACAAATTTACTTGTCAATTATATTACAATAAAGTTTAAATTGGGGCTTCCCTGGTGGCTCAGACAGTAAAGAACCTGCCTGCAGTGGGAGAGACTGGGGTTCCATCCCTGGGTTGGGAAGAGCCCCTGGAGGAGAAAGTGGCAACCCAATCCAGTATTCTTGCTTTAGAAATCCCATGGACAGAGGAGCCTGGCAGGCTACAGTCCATGGGGTCACAAAGAGTCAAGACACTACTGAGCAACTAACACTTTCACTTTTTTCAAAGCGAAAATTAAAAAATAAATATCCCTCCACGGGAAAAAAAAATCTCATTGCAAATTCTTGTGTGGTTTTGGTTTTACTGTTTACCCATAAGTTAGGAGTGTTAGGAAAAAAGTCCAAATCCGTGTCTTGGAAATGTTCTGCATCTATCTTAGATATTAAACAACAAGCACAGCGAGACAGTCACCCCTACCTCCTCCTCCACCCTCCCCTCTGGAGCTGACTCCGTTGAGGATAGAGCAAAGCAGAAATGAATTCCTAAAAATATTTTTCTTTTTCTATCGAACTTCTCTGAAAAGGTACTTGTGTCCTCCATTCACAGAAATCGGGAGGCGTTGACCTGACAGGGACCTGGGGATAGCAGGAAACTTAAGTCTGAATCTTTTCTGTGCTTTGCTAAAAGTGGCCGGCATCCTCATGAAAAACAGCACTCTTAATGAGATCACTTAGTGGCAATTATTATTTCATGCTAACAGGGTCCTGACTCTGACCATAAAATAATAATTACAAGTTATCAATTTTAAAGTACTTAATTACAGTTAGGTATAAGACTCATAATATAAACAGTCGCCCTGGGGAAATAAGGTCTTTGAAATGATCCCATGGCTGGGCATCTGAAGAAAAAGCTCCCTGTGTTTAAACGAGTCTGTCATCAGACTTCTCGCTCTAAATGTCATTCTACCGTCACTCAGAAACACTGCTATTAGAATCACTCTTTTCCTTAAAATACAGCACAAAAAGCAGGGTGTCTAGTCTTCATTATCAAATAAGCTTCAAAGCTGTTCTTCACCTAGTAATTTGGAAGAACGGCTGATAAACAGTGATTTAAACCACGGAACGATAGGGTTTCATGTTTCGAAAGACAGTAAAGGGAAAGAACCGGGGTGGAGGGGGTTTGTGGAAGACAGACGGGAGAGAGGGAAACACAGCCCACTGAAGAAGCAGGGGGGCCGCCCTCAGCCCCACCCCAGGGGCGCGACAGGCTCCGGGACCACGGCCGGTGCAGCCATCACCCGCCTCGGCACTGGACTCAGGGCCGCGGGTTCAGCGGGTCTGACCACGCCCGGGGAAGCAGCAGAAACCTGGGTGGGCGCGGACGTGCCTGCGGCACGCTTCCAACAGCGGTCCTTCTGCAGCTTCCTCTCTGCGCGTGGACACAGGAGGCTGATTTTCCCGGGGTCCGAGCGCCGGTCCAGAGGAACCCCCGCCCTGGGACCGGTGGGGAAGCCGGGACCTGCCCACTCTGGGAGCCAAATCCCCAGGACGTGGAGCTCTGCTTTTCTCTCAAGGCTCCGGGAAAGGATGGGCCCGCCCTCCCCTAGTTTGTCTCCTTCCTCTGAAGAAATTTGCTCCAAAGACACAGTGTGAAGGAAAGAATGCAGAGAGCAGGCCACATGAATAACCTCGTTTACAGGTTTCTGAGCACAGTTTCCAACTAATGATAATTTTTTTACCTATAGGATAGATCATGAACTACAACACCTGACAAGCCTTTTCCTAAAAATAGCAAGTTCTGTCTTCTCATTGAAAACACGTGGAGAATCCCACCCAGTAGATTACAGAGCCGCCAGATCATCCGCTCTCCTGGCCTCTCTGTTGCGCCCCCCGTTCCCTCCTCTGTAGTTGCTCGTTTGGATTCAGCTATGGGCTTCCCTGGTGGCTCAGACAGTTAAGAATTCCCCTGCAATGCAGGGGACCTGGTCCAACCCCTGGGTTGGGAAGATCCCCTGGAGAAGGGAATGACTACCCGCTCCAGTATTCTCGCCTGGAGGATGCCACTGACAGAGGAACCTGGCAGGCTACGTCCATGGGGTCGCAAATGGTCAGATTAAACTATACTTGCAGTGAGCTGAAAAGTGAGTTCTAAAACTGTCTCATAAGTGGTATTATTTTTGTTTCATGTCTACTTCATCCTTGTAGAATTATTTTGTACTTAATTGCATATACTGGTTAAAAGCAATGTACTGAACATTACTGCTATAATTTTGCACATAAAGTGCAAATCCTAGAATAATTTGATCCTAGAATAAAATGTACCGAGTTTAATCCCATGATACTTCTCGGAAATGATTCTTTTTCAAAAGGGCGAAGACATGTAAATTATTTCACGGTCTTCTCTTCCCATGTACAATTAGTACAGCAAGAGAGCCCTGTCGCAGAGGCTTTTCATCTTTCGTATAATTGGAGTGAAACTGGGATTTAATTTCATCTTCCTACACTGTCTCAAAGCCTAAAGTTAAGATTAATCTGAAGGCTGGCCAATCCCCCACCGGGTCACCGGGTCACAGTAGCTGCTAAAACACTACACACATGTGTCTCCATGGCATCCCACTGCAGAATTCTTGCCTGGGAAATCCCATGGGCAGAGGAGCCTGGTAGACCATAGCCCAGGGGCTTGCAAAGAGTTGGATACGACTGAGTGACTGAACAACAATGTATCTCCACTCATTGGGGATTACTGACAAGTCATTTCCAGCTATTTTTTCCTAAACATGAAACTGGCTGCTCAGCTAATTACAGCATTAAAGAAAAAAAACTTGATTATTACATTTTCGCCCCAGATGTTTATCACCGTTCTTCTGCTTCTGATTACTTCACTAGATCTGGTACTCACTTTACAAAATTGTAACTTATTTCTTTGCTTTTTTGATAACCCTCTTTCATCCAATTTTTTGCTGTCAAGTTCTAAGCTTCTAAATCAACCTTCATTTCCAGGAGGAGTCTTATAGACTATATAAAGGGGAAATTTACAGTACAATGTATTTCCCACTTCTTTGTGTGTATTTACTTAACAGCAGAATAATAGTGTTTGTGTACCCCAGCCAGTATGCAAGAACACAAATGATACTAATAATAACTGATATGTAATTATTATTGCTTCCGTCATAATTGGCATTTGTGAGCACTTGCTCTGTGCCAGGTGCTTCTCCAAGCCAAGGCCTGAGACACGCATGTTCAGTTGCATCCATCTTTTTCTCTTGTCCTGGATGCTGACCCTGGAATACCCAAGGGCGTTTGTTGGCTCTGCTGTGCCACTCCCTTCAGAAAAGATGAGCTCTCATTTTTCTTTCCTTCATTTCCAAAGGTGAGACTTAACTCGGACATGCGGTTTTACATGGATGATCTCTTTTACTCCGTGGTCACATAGTGGATAAGAAGAACGTGTGGTTTTGTCTTTCTTGGACTCCGAGTCTGCCTAAAGCAGTTATTTCAGCCTTGTCACTGTTCTCTTCCATCCTCCTCTATCTTACTCCTTTTCTGCATCCCTCCCCGCCTCTTTGAACAAACATTATTCGTTTCTAATAACCCACTTTACAGGTGAGAAAACTGAAGTCTGAGCAAGCTCTTGGGATTTTCCAGGTCACATGGCTATTCAGTGGCTTGGACCAGATTTGCTGATTTCCTCCCCCAATGCTTTTTCCATTATGTCAGCTAGTAGGTTTTTGATAAACATTTGTTGACTGAGCGCATGAAGCATGTATGCTAAGCATTCCACTGGGTGCACCCAGAAGAATAAAGGAGTGGGACCCTGCCTCCTGCAGCGAGGAAGGCTGCTGGCTGAAACTTACACTCCCGCATCCCACTTGATGCTTCACAGGTGTCATCTTACTCAGTCTTCTAATGGAAGCATGATCACTCTCGTTTCAAAGGTGAGACCACTGAGTTCATCCGAATTTACCGACTAGTCCCAGGCCCCATAGCTGGTAAGCGGCAGGGAAGCCCCAGTTGGAGGTATGGGTTTCAGTTAGCACAGCTCGAGCTGGCTCCAGAGCCTCCTCCTGGTCTGCCCCCTAAAGAGTTTACACTCACGCTGATGGAGATGATGGGCATGCAAGAAGGCAGTATGAAATGAAAGCACCTTTCCTACTATTGACAGGAAGCGTAAACGCTACAGAGGTTCACATGCATGAAATAAATCAGGTGCAGACCTTGGGAAATGAAGATGGCTGCGCTGATGTTTAGTTAAGGATCACCTCTCACTTAACCTTCTGTATTTTTTAAATGTTTCTAAAATCTGAAGACCTGGTGACCACTGACAGAGTGAGTTGTAGACAACCTTTAAAAAGGCATTTAGTTAAAAAAGACCATTCAGTGGATTTCTATTAAAAATAACCAGAGAGAGGATCAGTTACCGGTTTTCAGTTTCTTCTTACTGTAGAAGGTAGTTTTAGCCACATAAGAGGATGTACTTTAACACTTTTATTTTATAATTTACATCTCAGTGTATTTTGACAGTTCTATCAGCTGGTCATCTGTAGTATCTCTGCTGGGTCCATCACAACTTTGCCAAGACCCTTTACATTTCCCCTCAGTTTTTTAAAACTCATTTATTTTTAAATGAAGAAAAATTGCTTTACAGTATTGTTGGTTTCTGCCATACATCAACATGAATCAGTCTAGGTATATGTATGTCCCCTCCCTCTTGGACCTCCCTGCCACCACCCACCCCATTCCCTTCAGTTTTGATTAATATACAAGTATGACTTTAAAATGTTCTACAGAAAGTTAAGACATCAGGTCATAGGAGATACTTAAAACAGCAGATTAAAAGAGCAGTCTCAGTTATTATAAATACAAAACACTTAGTGTTTTGATGCAAGTAATTAAAATATATTGTTGTTGCTGTTCATTTGCTCAGTCATGCCCAACTCTTTGCTACGCCATGGACTGCAGCACTTCAGGCTTCCCCATCCTCCACCATCACACAGAGCTTGCTCAAACTCATGTCCATTTAGTCAGTGATGCCATCCAACCATCTCATCCTCTGTTATCCCATTCTCCTCCTGCCCTCAGTGTTTCCCAACATCAGGGTCTTTTCTAATGAGTCAGCTCTTTGAATCAGGTGGCCAAATTGTTGGAGCTTAAGTTTCAGCGTAAATGAATAGTCAGGGTTAGTTTCCTTTAAGATTGACTGGTCTGATCACCTTGCAGTCCAAGAGTCTTCTCCAACACATTTCAAAAGCATCAATTCTTCTGCCCTCAGCCTTCTTTACTGTCCAACTCTCACATCCATACATGGCTGCTGAAAAAACCATAGCTTTGGCTAAATGGACCTTTGTTGGCAAAGTAATGTCTCTGCTTTTAAATATGCTGTCTAAAATATATCACAATGTTTTAAATGAATGTTATATCTGCTATCAATACAATAAATATATAGGAGACACAGAAATATCCCTTTCAAAGGAAACTGAAATGTAAATTATAAAATAAATCTTTTAAAGCACATCCTGTCAGGTGGTTGGAACAACCTTCTACAATAAGAAATAACTGGATGCCTAGTAAATTATCCTCTCTCTTGTTATTTTTAATGGAAATCCAATGAATGGTCTTTAAACATAATGCTTTTTAAAAGGTTCATTGCAACTTATCCTGTGAATGGTCACCAGATCTTTAGATTTTAGAAACATTTTAAAAAATGATGGTTTAAGGGTAAGGAAGACAAAAAGGGGGAAATTACGAACTTCGCAGACCTGTTCTGTAATTATATTTCACAGTCATACAAGGGAGCATTACAAATTAAGTGAATTAGAACACAAAAACATAAGGATCACAAATCAAATAACGATGGTTCTTATAAAAACTTAGCTCCATTTTTTTCCTATGTTACCACAAATGCTACTGCCTTTGCCTCAACTAACTTCCTCCATTGTCCTTTGGGCTATTGTCTCCGCAATAATAGCACGTGAATTATAGGGCCATGTGTGCCCAGAAGCACTGAGAAGTAGTCCTTGAAGATTAAGATGACTGGACTCAGAAGAAAGGTGTTTTTTTCTGACTGCTTTTGCACATCCAGTATATGGTAGGGCATATGCCAGGACTTAGTTGAAATAAAACCTTTAACCTAGAAAAAGCTAGCTTATTTTGACTCAGAAAGATTCATTGTTGCACATGATTATGTTATCTAGTTACACATGCCTTATAAGGTTGTGTTGTTCTCGCTCAGCTGCTCAGTCCTGTCCGACTCTTTGCTACCCCATGGACTGCAGCATGCCAGGCTTCCCTGTCCTTCACCATCTCCCAGAGCTTGCTCAAACTCTTGTCCGTGGAGTTGGTGATGCCATCCGACCATCTCAGCCTCTGTCACCCCCTTCTCCTTCTGCCCTCAATCTTTCCCAGCATCAGGTGCCTCTTCAAATCACTTGGCCAAAGTATTGGAGCTTCAGCTACAGCATCCATCCTTCCAATGAATATTCAAGGTTGATTTTCTTTAGAATTGACTAGTCTGCTCTCCTTGCTGTCCAAGAGACTCTCAGAAGTCTTCTCTAGCACAACAGTTATAAGGCCTTAGCAAGAATTTTATTTTAAAGTTTGATTTATCTTGTCCCCATTCAATTTGGCATGGAGACCATGGTTGAGTGCCCAGTTGAAAAGCTCTGTATAAAGTTTAGACAATGAACTGGAAACCCTAGCAGACAGTCTAAAGGCTTTTGCAAATTAAGATCAAATCACCATGCAATTGTTTTGTTCTGCAAACTAGCTGAATTTAAAAAAAAAATTATACCCATACTTTTATTGTTTTTTTGTCATGTGGCAAACACTTCTTGCCGGCAACTTGTCCAGGCTGGATTTGTTTCACAACCCAGCAGATGAAGCCACCAGACCTGCAGCTCTGCAATGATTCTCCCAAGGCACTTCAGATATTTAAATACAAATGCAAAGAGAGCAACAAATAAGTGGAAATAAATGTGCTTAGTAGTTTGCCAGTGCACTCAGAATCATTCCATTTATTTAAAACTTTAGAGACATATGAACATTCTGTGTGGTTCAAAGCCCTTTTTATACAGCCGTTAAAAGATTACAGAACATGCAGTCTTGACTTTTAAAAAAGGTGCTTACTACTTGAGTCTCTCAAACTTTTCATTGTTTCATTATTGAATTTTCAGGCTCACAAATAACACACTCCACTTATAATTTATACTTTTAGCTAAAGTGAAAAGAGCTGCTTTCTTGCCTTTCTATATGAAAACAGGGACTTGATTTTGCAGTTATCATTTCACTCAGACACTTGCTCTTATTGAGTCCCCGCCCCCACTCAGGTTCCCTAAACATTGGATCAGACAACGCTCAAGAAACTTACATATTATTAAACTGTTAAAAAGAAAAACCAAGAATTATATATTCATTTAAAAATATTTTATTGAGATATAATAATATACCATAAACTTCATCCTTTAATAAAAGTGCACAGTTTGATTGTAGAATATTCACAAGGCTGCACAATCCCCACCAGAACATTTCCATTCCCCAAGGGAAACCCCATCCCTTCCATCCCCCAGCTCCTAGCAGCCACTAGCTTCATTTCCATCTCTGTACATTTGCTTACCCTTTTTCATATACACAGAATCTTATAACATGTGATCCTCTGTGACTGGCTTCCTTCACTTAGCATGTTTCCAAAATTCATCCATAGATGTATGATGCTTAGATGTTTTGGCATCTATTAGTGCTTCATGCTTTTATGGCTGAATGCTATTCTGTGGTACAGATATGCCTTATTTTGTTTTTCTATCCATCAGCTGATGGACATTTGAGTTGTTTCCACTTTGGGATTATAACTATGTTACTCCTATAAACATTCAAATTCAAGTTTTCGTGTGACTAAATACTTCCAATTATCTTGGGTATATGTTTAGTAGTGGAATTGCTGAGTCATATGATATCTCTATGTTTCACTTTTTGAGGAGCTGGCAAATTCTTTTCCACCATGGCTGCACCATTTTAACATTCCCACCGAAAGGTACAGGGTTTTAATTTCACATGTTTTTGTCAACACTTGATTTTTTTTTTTTTTTTATTTTAGCCATCCTGGTCAGTGCAATTCCATCACCTGAGTTTGAGCAAGCTCCAGGAGGTGGTAAAGGACAGGGAAGCCTGGCGTGCTGCAGTCCTTGGGGTCACAAAGAGTGGGACAGGACTGAGCAATTAAATAACAACAAAGTGGGTGGGAAGGGGTATCTCATTGTTACTTTGATCTGCATTTCCCTAGTCACTAATGATGCTGAGTGTATTTTCATGGCTAATTGATCATTTGTGTATCTTCTTTGGACTGACTCAATGGACATGAATCTGAGCAAACTCTAGGAGATGGAGGACAGAGGAGGCTGGCATGCTGCATTCCATGGGGTCCCAGGGAGTCTGACAAGACTTAGCAACTGAACAGTGCAATGCATATCTTCTTTAGAGACATAGCTATTTAAATCCTTTACTTCTTTTAAAATTGGATTGCTTTTGTTTTTATTGTTGAGTTGCAAAAGTTCTTTATCAACTAGATACTTATCAGATACAATTTGCAAATGTGTTCTCCCATCCTGCGGGTTGTTCTTTTCACTTTATTGATAGTGTTCTTTGAAGAACAAAAGTTTTTCTTTTTGACGAAGTACATTTTTTTTTTCTTTTGTTGCTTGTGCTTTTAAGTTACACATATAAGCAACAACTGCCTTTTGGGACTTCCCCGGTGGCTCAGATGGTAAAGAATCTGCCTGCAATGTGGGAGACACAAGTTCAATTCCTGGGTTGGGAAGACCCCCTTGGAAAAGGGAATGACTAATCACTCCAGTATTCTTGCCTGGAGAATCCCACGGACAGAGGAGCCTGGCGGTCTACAGTCCATGGGGTCGCAACGAGTTGGACACAAATGAGCAACTAACACATTCACTTTCTTCTAAGAGTTTCATAATTTTAGCTTTTACATTTAGGTTTTTGATCTATTTTGAGTTAATTTTTCTATATGGTATAAGGTGAAAGTGGCTCAGTCATGCCCAACTCTTTGTGACCCCATGGACTGTGGTCCATGAATTTCTCCAGGCCAGAATACTGGAGTAGGTAGCCTTTCCCTTCCCCCCAGGGGAACTTCCTAATCCAGGGATTAAACCAAGGTCTTCGTATTGCAGAACTTTGGACTGCAATGGATGCATTGGACTCTTTACCAGCTGAGCCACAAGGGAAGCCCAAGAATACTAGAGAAGGTAGCCTATCCCTTCTCCAGTGGATCTTTCTGACCCAGGGATTGAACCAGCGTCTCCTGAATTGCAGGTGGATTCTTTACTGAGCTATCTACGTGGTGTAAGGTAGTGATTTCTTTTAAATGTCCTCCACTTAGCTCTCAAACTTTTCCTATCTATAAAAAGTGAAAGTGAAGTCGCTCAGTCGTGTCTGACTCTTTGCAACCCCATGGACTGAAGTCTACCAGTCTCCTCCATCCACGGAATCTTCCAGGCAAGAGTACTGGAGTGGGTTGCCATTGCCTTCTCTAGGGGATCTTCCCAACCCAGGGATTGAACCCGGGTCTCCCACATTGTAGGCAGACGCTTTACTGTCTGAGCCACCAGGGAAGTCCTAAAAAAGATCATACGAAGTTCTTCTATAGGGAAACAGAAAATTATCCAACATCACTGATCATATTAGAACACCTACATAAAGAATCCCATAATATAGTATTTCTAAGCACTTTTGAAGCTTGGTGTATCATATATACAGAGAGAAAGTTAACTCCAGAACAATGCTGACGTTAGGGGTACTGACCTACTACACAGCTGACAATTTGAGCACAACTTATAGTCAGTTTAGTTCAATCGCTCAGTCGTGTCCAATTCTTTGCGACACCATGGATTGCAGCATGCCAGGCTTCCCTGTCCATCGCCAGCTTCCAGAGTTTGCTCAGATTCACGTCCATTGAGTCAGTGATGCCATCCAGCCGTCTCATCCTCTGTGGTTGCCCCTCCCAATATGTGGTTCCTCTAGATGCACGGTTCTGCATCCATGGATTCAACCAACTTCATATCACACAGTGATTGAAAGAAATTTGTGGATACCACAAAAAATTCACACATAGGCAGAACCACCCAGTTCAAACTTATGTTATTCAAAGGGGTCAAGTTATGTATATTTTATATGTATAAATATGTATATTTTATATGTATATATGTATATTTTATATTCCATTTTTATATGTATAAATAAATATAATAAATATGTATATATATATATATATAAAGTATGATAATCTAGGGTTAGAAATCCAAAGAATATAGAAAGAAAAGATAGGAAATCAAGATTGGCCTTTTAAATCATTTTCACCCAGATATCAGTGAAGGACAGTAAATGTCACGTGGTCTGTGCTAAGTCACTTCAGTCCTGTCCGATTCTTTGTGACCCTAGGGACTGTAGGCTGTCAGGCTCCACTGTCCATGGGATTCTTTATAACTCCACCCAAGCCAGCACACTGTGTCCAAACTTGAGTCAGCTCTTGCCGTATTAAACCAGAGAAACACAGAGACCATCATCCACATTACTATTCTCACGCTTTCCTCCCTTTGTCTAAAAAAGCAAACAAAACACAGCAAGCACGGAGCTCCACAAATTCAAACATGTTATATGCTATGTAAAAATAGAGTAAACGGAAGTACTGATGCGTGCTTGATGTTCTGGTCTGTAAAAAATATACATGGAGCTGTACCTTCGCCCTCACTACACTTCACAAATTACTACAGAAAGTTTTCCATTTGGACTCTGTTTATGATGTATGTTCATTCTAGACTAGTACAATCCAATAGAACTTTCTGAGATGATGGAATATTCTGTACCTGTGCTATCCCATATAAGGCCATAACAACCTGTGGCTATTCAGTGCGTGAAGTTTGGCCAGGCTGGCTGAGGAGTTCAGCGTTTAACACTGTCTATTGTAAGTGAGTTGAAATAACCACAGGTGGATACCATGCTGATGCCACACCTTTATCATCTAGTGGAAGCAGTGACAGACTTTATTTTCTTGGCTCCAAAATCACTGCAGAAGGTGACTGCAGTAACGAAATTAAAAGACACTTGCTCCTTGGAAGAAAAGCTGTGACAAAACTAGACAGCATGTTAAAAAACAAAGACACATCACTTTGCTGATAAAAGTCCATCTAGTCAAAGCTGTGGTTTTTCCAGCAGTCACGTATGGATGTGAGAGGTGGACTGTAAAGAAAACTGAGCGCCGAAGAATAGATGCTTTCAAGCTGCAGGACTGGAGAAGACTTTTGAGAGTCCCTTAGACTGTGAGGAGATTAAATGAGTCAATCCTACAGGAAATCATCCCTGAATATTCGTTGGAAGGACTGATGCTGAAGCTCCAACACTTTGGCCAACTGACATGAAGAACCTACTCGTTGGAAAAGACACTGAAGCTGGGAAAAATTGAAGGCAGGAGCAGAAGGGGATGACACAGGATGAGATAGTTGTATGGCATCACAGACTCAGTGGACATGAAATTAAGCAAACTTCAGGAGACAGTGGAGGACAAAGGGGGCCGGCATGCTACAGTCCACGGGGTTGCAAAGAGTCCGACATGACTTAGTGGCTGAACAACAACAGAGCTATAATCTGCTTTAAAATATATGAATTTTAGAATAGGTGTGACTGTCTGCTGAAACTGACCTATTTCATAAAAGGGAGGTGGGGAGTTGAGATGTAGCTCCTATGGCAATCTGTATTGGTTAATTTAAACAGTGATGTATATATTGAGACTCACTTCCTCTCTCTCTGCCAAAGAAAAGAATATATGCAGACTTCTGGCTGAATATATCTTAGACTCTGCCAAGTATGTAACTAAAATTAAGCAAAAGTTTAATTGCTAATAGTTTTTCCTTTTTTACATGCTGTGAAAATCCTGGAAAGCACATAATCAGAGAAATCACATTCATATGGAAACGTAAAACATTATTTAGCTTGTCTGTGAGCAAAGACGGAGTATAGTGTCTCCTATCTCAACAAAGAATATACAGCATTTTATAACATGGACCAGAGAAGAGAAACCAGCCTCAATGTTATGTTTAAAAAAAAACTATCTTGCTCACTTAATGCTTTAGTCTTCAAGAGTTTGTATGTATAATACAAATATAATAAATTATTTATGCAACATGCTGTCTTGGGAATTGGAAGGAACTCTATAGACACAAATTCTTTGTAGACAAAAAGATCATCCTTTTAATCTACTATATGATTTTTATTTTTTCTTTTAATATAATCCCAGAAAATACCAACAGATACTGATATTTTCTAAAGAAACTCCCTTTTTTACTCAAAAAGGAGTCCTGGCTACTGAACCATTATGTTATATTGTACATATAAAGCTTTATATGCCAATATATGTTAATTGTTTTAAAGGGGAGTCTTGACAAGATCCTACTCTCCATATCTAATCTTGAATAACATGCAGAGAGCAAACATTGCAATAGAAATAGTACCAGGTGAATACAAACAAAATCTAGCTGTTAGCAGAGGTATGATTTACCAAAAAAAAGGTAGATCCTTTCTCCTTGGGCTAGAACAGGGTCCCGTGAGGGCCCACTGGCAGTGCTCAGGGACTTAGGAATTGTCAAACAGCATGCTCTGCAACGTAGAAAGCAAACATGCAGAAAGGTGTCCAGTGGGAAATGCAAGTCTCCCCACCAATCCCCAGTCTGCACATCCACTGCCTGGATAAAGCAGCACTTCCGGTGCATCCTTCCAAAATGCTGTCTGTGCAGATACTCACACATAACAGGCAGTCTTTTATTTCAAGAAATTGTGTAGGTTTCATGAGCCTGAAGACAAGCTCTGGATTTCCACACTAGAAACAGTGGAGTCCCTTTGGACTCTCAGTTCCCCTCCTGTTCACACAGTACTCAGCCCAGGCTCCTATAACCATGTGACGTCATGACATCACCTACAGGAGAAAATGCAAAGTCCAGGAGCAGAGCACTGGGACCCTTCTGCCCCTTCCCCGGGCATACCCATCACTGCTGCCAACCTGCCCAGTCCTTGCTTCTGTCTAAAATTTCCTACCCAGCCATCCTGCTGATGGTCACCATTCCCTGCTAGGACACCCGCACTCTCTGCCCAAAGACCACGCTCCTAGGGAGACTCACCACGGTTGGAGGAATCAGTTGGTGGAATTTGATTGAGGTTCCCAGGGCAGGGCTCCTGTTTTGTTAGTGTCTTTACCTGTCCTGCCCAGTACAATCTGTGGCTGAATGTGTTAGTTGCTGAGTCGTGTCCTACTCTTTGAAACCCCATGGACTGTAAACTGCCAGGCTCCTCTGTCCACGGGATTCTCCAGGCAAGAATACAGGAGTGGGTTGCCATTCCCTTCTCCAGGAATATTCTCAACCCAGGGACCAAACCTGGGTCTCCCATGTTGCAGGCAGATTCTTTACTATCTGAATCACCAGAGAAGCCCCAAATATCTGTATTGATTAAATGGTGAGGAGATCCAGAAATTCTATAGTGGTCACTATGGAATATGAGTATAAACATCCACGGAAGCTGAACTGACTTCATTCTGTTGTGTCTGCAGAGCCCCGGTAACCAGTCATGGCTGGGTTGCATCTCATCACACAGGACAGGACCGCTAAACCTCATGTGAAGCCTCTCACAACCCCCAGCCCCGTTTCCCTGTTAGCCCCACAGACTTGTCAGCGAGTCCAGTACAGCCTGCACTGTGAATGCCTCTAGGTTTATCCACACAACCTGAATCCACAGGTCCAACAAGTAGGTTCTCACACATGTGAAGTGACCTGCAGGAGAGTTCCATTTACTCCAGCGAAATAAACAGGGATTAAAACTTCCTCCCTCAAAGCTTATGTTCCTCAGCAATGCTCCATATAAAACAAATAATGCATTTGTGACGATGACAAGCCATGTAATTTTAAGATCCTGATCTCACTGCTATCAAATTTCCAGTTTTTTTTTTTTTTTAAGAAGCAAACTAAACAACTTAGAAGTCCTGCTTATCTGTCCTACCTCATTAGGCTCTAGGTTATGAGCTGGTGGCCATTCTGGGAAGTTCGTGGACTATGCAACCTCTGTCTGCACTAGAATAGCACGAAGAGTCTAACCACTGCCACAGCTGATCCGTTCCAGTGCCTGCAGGGCTGTGTGTCCACGTGACTGGCGGCAGGCCGGGGCTGGAGGACTGGAAGCTGGTGGGCTCTGAGCCAAAGTCGTGTAGCTCTGCTGGGTTTGCCTTCAGAAGTTCCCTTGATCCTTCTCCAGTGTATGTATGTATGATCCTTCATACCAGTGTATGTATCTAGCTGTGTTTGAAAATACTTCTTTACCTTAAATATTCATATTTCTGTGAAACTGGAATGATGTTTAACCCTAATAATATCTTTTTTAAATAATACAAACTGCTTTTAGTCCCATTGGCAAGAATAAAGAATAAAGCATTGTGCAGCTTGAAAAAAGTCTGACGAGGAAACTACTATTTTACTGGGATTTTTTTGTGTGTGTGTTCAAATGGGATGCACTTTAGTTATTGTGTAAACATAATTAGGCTAAATGCGCCTTGAATGTTCTTCAACATTTTCATATCCATCTTCTGCCTACAGTAAAGCCCTAACAAAGAGCAGGAAGAAACCCAACCCTTTAACCTTTAACTCCTCTTTCAAAACCATGCTGCTTCCCGGGTGTCTGTTTTAGGATGGGTCATGTCCGATGTTGGATCGGCCTTGGCGCCCCTCCTCTGCCGGTTTCCACTAGCTCCTTCTGAAGCCCTGGTCCTTCTGTGGTGGGGGCCCGCTTTTCCGGGGAGCAGTAGGACCACCCGGGGCGGTTCTCCTTCATCAGGGGGCTCCTCACCTCATCTAAATATGGTCGGCTGGGTGACCTCTAGGGTCCCTTTCTAACTTTATGATCTAACGATTATGACCACTTTACTTTCCAAGTGAATCTAGCGGGGAAAACAAACGGGCGGGGGAGGAGAGGACGCAAGGGCTCTGACTCCTTTTTTCATTTAATAACTGAAGAAAGATGGTGCTGGTTGATTTTGACGGGGAACAAAGACTTGGACAGCAAAAAGTCTGAAAGACAGACTATTCAAAGAACCACAAAATTTTGTAAAGCAATTATCCTTCAATTAAAAATTTAAAAAATAACAAAATTATATATTTAAAAAAAAGAAGCAACAATGCAGGGATGTTCCGCAGCTGGCCCTGTGACCTGGACCATGGCCCCCAGCCCAGCAAAGCACACACATTCCTGGACTAGCCTGTGCTGCTGCTGCTGCTGCCAAAATAAGTTAAGTGAGTTCTTCATCCTTAGAAAACGGATCTGTCAGCAAACTCATCTCTATCATTTTTCGCTGGGCCAAATCATTTTTTTTAATAGGCAAAATGATCTGTGAAAGCATGTATCTCTCTGAATTTTCATTTTTTATTACTTCAGATTCAAATTAATGAGCTTTTACTTATTTCTAAAACAGCACAAATCATTATATTAAAATGCGCACATGCATAGCTGGTCTCTTCCATCATTGGCAGAAGAAATAATCATTTTTTCTTCTTGAAAATATTTCTTTTTTTTTTTTTTAATTTGAGAATCGAATGTTGATGCTGTGGGTCCTCTCAGAAGTTTCCACATCTGAAGTAATGTTCAGCAGAAAGTTGGCCTCATGTTGCTGTGAGAGGCAGCATTTGAAAAGCTGTCCTTACCGTTTGTGATGACAACTTGTTCCCTATTGCTTCATCACTTTTTTCATATTCTCAAATAAAAGCATTAACTTAAAAAAAAAAAGAAAGCATTTCTCATTTTAAAATATTTCTTTTTTCTTCCCACAAAGAAAAGTTCAGATCTTCAACTTTAGTTATTTTGACCAGGTCACACCCAAGAACCAAAAATAAGAACGAGGCCCATGACACAAATTTATGCTTTTAATGAGTTCCCCACAGATAGAAAGCTAGTTTGGGTTTATTAACTTATGGTTAAATTTTCCGAGTAATGGTTTATTAAGAATCAGGAAGGAGAGGGTTTCCAGAATCTTAACCAAGGATGACAGTAAAAATGCCTTTGTCAATGTGACACTAAGTAAATGGACAGAAATGCCATAAAACCTAGATATAAGAAAAAAAAAAAAAAATCACATGGGACCATTAGTGCAACAGGGAAAAACAGCCTCAACCTTGGAAAATCTTAAATCATACGATTCAGCAAGCATATTCAACATGATTGCAGGGGTTGTTTGTTTTCTGTTTGTATTTTTAAGGCTGAGATGTGTTTAAGACATTATTTCAGAAAGACTACCATCCAAAGACGATCTGGCATTTCATTTGTCTGGGGAAGTCACTTGTAACCAATCTCTTCAGAAACCTCCAATAAATGGAGACCTTTTAAATTTAACATTCTCTTCCTCTGAAAGTGGGATAGAAAGAAAAAAGTAAAGTAAAAAGTCAATGTAAAAGGAAAGAACTTCTACAAGCGTGAAGGCAAATGGATGTGACATGGATGCGATTAAATTTTGTGCTTTCTTTTCATCTTAATTTCACTCTAAAAATAACTATTAAATAACAAGATTCTTCGGAGAAGGCAATGGCAAGCCACTCCAGTACTCTTGCCTAGAAAATCCCATGGATGGAGGAGCCTGGTAGGCTGCAGTCCGTGGGGTCTCTGAGGGTCGGACATGACTGAGCGACTTCACTTTCACTTTTCACTTTCACACATTGGAGAAGGAAATGGCAACTCACTCCAGTGTTTTTGCCTGGAGAATCCCAGGGACGGGGGAGCCTGGTGGGCTTCCGTCTATGGGGTCACATAGAGTTGGACACGACTGAAGTGACTTAGCAGCAGCAGCAGCAAGATTCTTAGGGATAGATTTGCAACTATAGAAATTAGAATTCTCTATCTTTTAAGAGAATGTTGAGTGGAGAAAGCGAATTGCAGGAACATACAGAAATAAATATGTGTTTTTTTGGTATATTTTAAAAACACACATAGATTGACTACATATTATATCTTGTGAATATGCAACCATTTAGTAGAATGGCCTGGAAAATCATACACCAAACTCCCTATATTCATTGCTCTGGAGAGTCTGGGAAAGAGCTGGCAGAAAGAACTTCCAGTCTTACTGATAACCCTTCCTTTACTTGAAAGAAAAAACTACTTTTTCCTTCACTTGAAAGGAAAAGATTGTTACTTAGAAGCTAATGTGACAAAATGACAACTCACAATTCTGGATGGCTGGAATACAGCTCTATGCTTTATTCAGTTCAGTTCAGTTCAGTCGCTCAGTCGTGTCCCACTCTCCGCGACCCCATGAATCACAGCACGCCAGGCCTCCCTGTCCATCACCAACCAACTTCCTTTAATTTCCTGTTTTCAATTTGTTTGTTTCTTTAATACTTCTCACTTTGTGCATGACCCAGCGTGGCCATGATTCTGCGGACAGTGAGAGGCTAGGAACTTGACTTCTGGCTTCTTTCCATCTCATTATTTAGAAGAGAAAAATTAAGAAGACCACCAGCAGCCTGTGAAACAGTGTCAGGCTGAGTGACCTGCCTGCCTCTGGAAACAATCCACATTCCACTAAATACAAATGTGAATGCTTTCAGCCGGCTAAGTGGAAACTTTTTTCTAGTTTATCTCAACAGTATTATCAAGAATATAGTTAATGGGAAACAAAAGCGAAGCATTGAAAGCCATTTTCAGGACTGGCTTGTTGCTACAATAAGAATGGTAATCACTGGTGCGGAGCGGATACCAGGTAGAATTCCAACCCCTGCAAAAGAGCTGACGTCTTCCTAATGCGTGGAGTGGCCATAACAACCACTTGGTCAGCACAATACCTTCCACCGTAACACTTCCTTAGCAACCATTTAACACCCTGACTTTGAAATCATCCATTATTTTGGCGACAGGAAGAATATTTGCTGTTCGTGAACTTTCAAAGGTCATCAGCTGTAAACAAGCCCACTTCCTGTGACTCAGCCCCTCCCCATTCATGAAATGGACAAACCACTCTGCAGATGTAAAACCTAATTTGTTGAGGAAAAAATACTTTTTGCACCTTTAATGGGAAAATAAAATCTTATTTTGGGTACATTAGAAAAAAAATCCTAATGTCGATGCCCACATTTTATAAACTGCTACTGATTAATAGAATGAAAATGATCAAAAATGAATCATTTTGTTGAAGCAGTTTTAAGCATTTTGGTTTATCCTTTAAAGTCAGTTATTAAAGTAAGCCTTTAATAGGTTTATTGAAGCCTATTAAAAATTGCCAGGAGAACGAACTATCAACAGCCTCAGATGTGCAGATGATACCACTCTAACGGCAGAAAGTGAAGAAGAACCAAAGAGCCTCTTAACAAGGGTGAAAGAGGAGAGTGAAGAAGCTGGTTTAAAACTCAACATTCAGAAAACTAAGATCAAGGCATCTGGTCCCGTCACTTCATGGCAAATAGATGGGGAAAAGTTGGAAACAGTGAGAGACTTTATTTGCTTGGGCTCCAAAATCACTGCAGTGACTGCAGCCATGAAATTAAAAGATGCTAGCTCCTTGGAAGGAAAGCTCTGACAAAACTAGACAACAGCAGAGACATCACTTTAAAGCAGAGACATCACTTTGCTGACAAAAGTCCATCTAGTCAAACCTATGGTTTTTCCTGTTGTCATGTAGGAATGTGAGAGTTGGACCATAAAGGAGGTTGAGCACTGAAGAATTGATGCTTTTGAACTGTGGTGTTGAAGAAGACTTTTGAGAGTCCCTTGGAAGCAAGGAGATCAAACAAGTCAGTCCTACAGGAAATCAGCCCTGAATGTTCATTGGAAGAACCAATGCTGAAGCTGAAGCTCCAATAATTTGGCCACCTGATATGAAAAGCCTCATTGGAAAAGACGCTGATGCTGGGAACGATTGAGGGCAGGAGGAGAAGGGGGTGACAGAGGATGAGACAGTTAGATGGCATCACCAATTCAATAGACATGAGTTTGAGCAAACTCTAGGAGGTAGCAGAGGACAGGGAAGCGTGGCATGCTGCAGTCCATGGGGTCACAAAGAGTTGGATGTGACTTAGAAACTGAACAATAAAGTAAGACTGTAAATGGAATTATTTTCTTAATTATCTTTTTGGGTTGTTCATTGCTAGTCTAGAAATGCAACTGATTTTTATGTGTTGATTGTGGAACTTTGCTGAATTCATTTATTAGCTCTAACTTCATGTGTGTAATCTCTAGCATTTTCTAGATAAAAGATCATGTTGTTTGTGAATAGAGATAATTTTATTTCTTCCTTTCTAATTTGAATGCTTTTTTCTTGCAGAACATCTAATATGATATTGACTAGAAGTGGCAAAAGTGGGCACTGTTCCTGATTCCAGGGCGAAGGCTTTAGTGTTTCACCACTGAATATGTTGTTAGACATGGGTTTTTCATATGTGGACTTTTATCATAGTAAGTTTCCTTCTATTTCTACTTCATTCAGTTCAGTTCAGTTCAGTCGCTCAGTCGTGTCTGACTCTCCGTGACCCCATGAATCACAGCACGCCAGGCCTCCCTGTCCATCACCAACTCCCGGAGTACACTCAAACTCATGTCCACAGAGTCGGTGATGCCATCCAGCCATCTCATTCTCTGTCGTCCCCGTCTCCTCCCACCCCCAGTCCTTCCCAGCATCAGAATCTTTTTCAGTGAGTCAACTCATCGCATGAGGTGGCCAGAGTATTAGAGCTTCAGCTTTAGCATCAGTCCTTCCAATGAACACCCAGGACTGATCTCCTTTAGAATGGACTGGTTGGATCTCCTTGCAGTCCAAGGGACTCTCAAGAGTCTTCTCCAACACCACAGTTCAAAAGCATCAATTCTTCAGCAATCAGCTTTCTTCACAGTCCAACTCTCACATCCATACATGACCACGGGAAAAACCATAGCCTTGACTAGACGGACCTTGGTTGGCAAAGTAATGTCTCTGCTTTTTAATATACTATCAAGGTTGGTCATAACTTTCCTGCCAAGGAGTAAGCGTCTTTTAATTTCATGGCTGCAATCAGCATCTGCAGTGATTTTGGAGCCCCCAAAAATAAAGTCTGACACTATTTCCACTGTTTCCCCATCTATTCCCCATGAAGTGATGGGATCAGATGCCATGATCTTTGTTTTCTGAATGTTGAGCTTCAAGCCAACCTTTTCACTCTCCTCTTTCACTTTCATCAAGAGGCCTTTGAGTTCCTCTTCACTTTCTGCCATAAGGGTAGTGTCATCTGCATATCTGAGGTTATTGATATTTCTCCCAGCAATCTTGATTCCAGCTTGTGCTTCTTCCAGCCCAGCGTTCCTCATGATGTACTCTGCATATAAGTTAAATAAGCAAGGTGACAAGATACAGCCTTGACGTACTCCTTTTCCTATTTGGAACCAGTCTGTTGTTCCATGTCCAGTTCTGACTGTTGCTTCCTGACCTGCATACAGGTTTCTCAAGAGGCAGGTCAGGTGGTCTGGGATTCCCATCTCTTTCAGAATGTTCCACAGTTTATTGTGATCCACACAGTCAAAGGCTTTGGCATAGTCAATGAAGCAGAAATAGATGTTTTTCTGGAACTCTCTTGCTTTCTCCATGATCCAGCGGATGTTGGCAATTTGATCTCTGGTGCCTCTGCCTTTTCTAAAACCTGCTTGAACATCTGGGAGTTCACGGTTCACATATTGCTGAAGCCTGGCTTGGAGAATTTTGAGCATGACTTTACTAGCGTGTGAGATGAGTGCAATTGTGCGGTAGTTTGAGCATTCTTTGGCATTGCCTTTCTTTGGGATTGGAATGAAGACTGACCTTTTCCAGTCCTGTGGCCACTGCTGAGTTTTCCAAATTTGCTGGCATATTGAGTGCAGCACTTTCACAGCATCATCTTTCAGGATTTGAAATAGCTCAACTGGAATTCCATCATCTCCACTAGCTTTGCTCGTAGTGATGCTTTCTAAGTCCCACTTGACTTCACATTCCAAGATGTCTGGTTCTAGGTCAGTGATCACGTTATCGTGACTATCTTGCTTGTGAAGATCTTTTTTGTATAGTTCTGTGTATTCTTGCCACCTCTTCTTAATATCTTCTGCTTCTGTTAGGCCCATACCATTTCTGTCCTTTATCGAGTCCATCTTTGCATGAAATGTTCCCTTGGAATCTCTAATTTTCTTGAAGAGCTCTCTTGTTTTTCCTATTCTGTTGTTTTCCTCTATTTCTTTGCATTGATCACTGAGGAAGGCTTTCTTATCTCTCCTTGCTCTTCTTTGGAACTCTGCATTCAGATGCTTATATCTTTCCTTTTCTCCTTTGCTTTTCCCTTCTCTTCTTTTCACAGCTATTTGTAAGGCCTCCTCAGACAGCCATTTCGCTCTTTTGCATTTCTTTTCCATGGGGATGGTCTTGGTCCCTGTCTCCTGTACAATGTCACGCACCTCCGTCCAGAGTTCATCAGGCACTCTATCTATCAGATCTAGTCCCTTAAATCTATTTCTCACTTCCACTGTATAATCATAAGGGATTTGATTTAGGTCATATCTGAATGGTCTAGTGGTTTTCCCTACTTTCTTCAATTTAAGTCTGAATTTGGCAATAGGGAGTTCATGATCCGAGCCACAGTCATTAAGTGTTTTTATTATGAAAGGATGTGGAATTTTGTCAAATTCTTATATTGCATCAACTGAAATGATTTTTTTTCCTTCATTCTATTAAAGTAACTTATCACATTGATTAATTTTTGTTGACCGATTATCAAGTTCCAGGAATAAATTCTACTTCGTCATAGTGTAAAAAAATAAAGTAAGTAAGCCTGTAAAGCTCATATAGTTAGCAAAAATACAAAATTAATTGACTTTCAAATTTTAACTAGTGTTATTAAGACCTGAACTTAATTTTCAACAGGAAAGAAAAAATGGCTAATGTTTATACTACTTCCAGAAAAGCATGGTTTTATATTCTTATAAAATTAATTTGAATAACAAATTTAATCAGCTTCTACATTGGCAATGTCTTCAAATAATTTTACCAGCTGGGTATGTTTGAGAAGAAATCAGAAAAATTTGCCAATAGTATTGAGATGCTTTCATTTATTAACTATTTTCAAAATACCCTACTTGATGAGAAGAAAATACTCAAACTGTTTCTCAAAGTTTTATGGCTCGTTTTACTTGCTCTGGCTAGAACCTCTAATATAGTATTGACTAAAAGTAGCTGTGAGATTCACACTAATTAGAATAAACTTATTTTTAGAATGATTCTTGTTAATTTTATAAACCAAGTAGTTGGTTTTTTTTTTTACTAATTATGCGTATGTGCAGCACATATTTAAATCTTTCTAAAGTATAAAAAGGCTAAAATGTAAGAAAATTTGAGGACGTCTCTGCTTCCGTTTTCTCCTGGTGAATCACAGTGATGCCCAAATATGTCCAACAAGTTCAAAAGTTGGTGCAGTCCTTGGCTGTTTTTGCTCATTTCTGTGAATTGAAACTACTGCAATAAAATTTACAAGGTGAAGGATTGGTTCATAAATATAAAATACTTGCTTTCACTCTAACTGCTTACAAAACGGCGAGTTATTCTTTATGTACATGTAGTGATTACTACCAGTGATTGCCTTGCAATGGCATTACTCACTTCAACGTGTGAGCTCTCTGGGGCTCCCATAGCCTCTGCGTGCACTGCTTTCCTCCACGGTCTGCGGTTCAACTACCCTCCTCCCTCCTCCAGCCTCCGTCTTCACCCCTCCCTCTTCCCCACTCCCTCCCTCCTTCCCACCCACGAGGGCCTTGTATTCAGCTCTGAAAGCAGTGAGGAGGCCACGTGACTGATCCCTGAGAAACTCACAGGCAAGTCATCAAAGTGGAGAGGTGGAGAGCAGGGCAGGGATCGTTTTAAGACTTGGAAACTGAGACTCACTGAGGGTGAAAAGCTACCCAAGGTTTGATCAAATCAGCGCCAGGTCCTAAATCTCCTGGATGTTTTTCCAACTAAGATTTTTCTCTCCATGTACAGATTTATGTAACAAAATGAACCATGTGTGTGTGGGTTTGTTCCTCCCATTCTCTCCATTTTAGAAATAACGAGCAGCGGGTTTGAAGCAGGGAGGCAGGGAAAGGAGAATCTGGGCCCTGCTGCCCTGTCATCTTCAAAGCACATATTAGTGGCTGGCGTTCTGCGGTTTCCTGAAGAGCAGTGCTGGGCCCAGATCTCACTTCCCTCCGTGGGACTGATGTGTGGCGGTAGGGTGGAGGATGGGGCGCTCGAGTAGCGAGAAAGCTCCTTCCCTACCATGTGCGTGTGTGCATCTGTGGGTGCAGAGAGCGAGAACAAAGATTGTGGGGTTTCAAGGGAGGCGGGGCCCTGTTTTCCTCCCGAGGAATGAGGTGATTGCTTTGTCTCTGTATTGTTGCAGTTTTCACGAATGGCCCTTTTCTAAGGAATGGTTAAGACAGGATACTGATCATTTAACCCATGAGAAGACAACCAGAGCCTCATCTTTGCTACCAATGGCACTCTGCCTCTAGGAAGGATAACGGATGATTCCGAATTATCTTAAGCAAGAAGAGAAATCTGGTGAACTGTCTGTGAAGAGCAGGTGGGTGCTTTCCTGTTAGTATCAAGCTCTAGCCTAGGGAAATAGCCCACTGTGCAAAAGGACTTGAAAGATGGATTCAGACAGAGAAGGTTCATTCCCCCAGGGCATTTTCATTTATTGTTGTTCAATATTTAATGCTTACAAAAGACTATCTGCATAAAGCACAGTGGTAAGTCATGAAGCACGAGAATGAACTGACCACTGTGAGTCAGTCACCAAACGCCGAATGGGAACAGGGCCTCCACCGGCATTGCAGCTCTGGACTGCTCTCTCCCCTCCCCGTTTCCACCTTCTCCCCAGAGGGCCTCGGTTTCGGAAATTTGGGCTGATCATTATCTTCTTTTAAAAAAAAAGCAACACAGCATCACATACGTACTTCTCCTGTCTATTTTTTTAGCTTCGCCTGGTTTGGAATTTCAGCAAATCATGTCACCATGTTTACAGTATGCCAGCTTTCACTTCGCATTCTAACTTCCCCATCTGGTAGCATGTAGGTGACACAGCCATTTTCACTTCTGCCTGATGTTCCATTTTGTGAATAAACAATTTTTATTCCTCCATCCCACTTCAGTATACTTGCCTTGAGAACCCCATGAACAGTATCCAAAGGCAAAATGATAGGATATAAATGCGAAATGGACAGGCAGGCCTGGCGTGCTGTGATTCATGGGGTCGCGGAGAGTCGGACACGGCTGAGCGACTGAACTGAACTGAACTGAACTGATCCCCCTGTTGACGGATTTCTGGGTTGTCTCCAAAGCCACTGTGTACCTCCCTGGACCCCTAGCGGGTCTGTACTCACCTTCCACTGTCACAGTGCAGGGTGGGTTCCATCCTGTGGGTTTCTTTCACCTCCCACCTTCCCACACGAACACAGCTCTGACTTGCCTAGAAAGGACAATTAGCTACCCTCCAATGCACTGATGAAGCTAAGCTCCAATACTGTGGCCACCTGATGTGAAAAGCTGACTCATTGGAAAAGACCCTGATGCTGGGAAAGATTGAAGGCGGGAGGAGAAGGGGACAACAGAGGATGAGATGGTTGGATGGCATCTCAGGCTCAATGGACATGAGTTTGAGTCAGCTCCGGGAGTTGGTGATGCACAGGGAGGCCTGGCATGCTACAGTCCATAGGGTCGCAAAGAGTTGGACATGACTAAGCAACTGAACTGAATTCCCGGCTGCTCATGTCCCACACAGTCCACGCATAGTCACAGAGCATACGTCACGCCCTGCTGATCTCCTGAGGTATGCAGACTTAACCAGGCCACTTGCCACCACCCTCGTCCTGTGTAACCTGCCATGCAGAATTCCGACCCTTCATTCTCTCCCGCTCCTTCCATCCTCTTCATCATCTGTGATGCTCCCCACGATGTCCTGCCCTGCTCCCACCTCCCTCAGGATGAGGTCAGGGCCTTCCTTGCAGTGTTCCACTCCACCCTTTTGGCGGACTTCTTTCTGGCCCTCAGCATCATTTTACTTACCCAGCAATGAGTCATCAAATGTTCTAACTTTGAATAAATGATTTTTAAGAACTCATACGACCTTCATCTTGACCTGCCAAGTCCGCTGCATTGGAAGACCTTTAAGCACATGAGGAAACATCAGCTCCAGCCTTCAGAACTCAGCACATTCTCAGTTTACCACAACCATCTCACCTACTACTTGACACAATCTCACCCCTACCAAATTTGCTCTTGTATTCAGTCAACAAACATGTATATACATACATAACTCATTGGTAAAGAATCTGCCTGCCAATGCAGAAGATGCAGGTTCGAGCCACTGGAGAAGGAAAAGTATTCCAGTATTCTTGCCTGAAAAATCCCGTGGACCTAGAAGCCTGGTGGGCTTTACTCCATGGGGTCACAGAGCTGGACCCGACTGAACCACTGCGCATGCACGCATATACATTAGTATATAGTGATGCTGACAGAGAGCTGAACAGCACAGGATTCTTGCCCACAGGGGCTCACAGGTGAGAACACAGACAGACAACACAAGCAGCTCTGGTGAGCGTGAAGGTAGAGCAACACGCTTCTAAAGGGCGTGCCTGGCAGGGACACCTAGCTCCTTCAGGAACGGAGGAGGAGGTGTTCAGTGGCAACTTCCTGGAGGTGAGTGGGATCTGGCAGAGCAAAGAGGAAGCATCTATTCCATCGAGAAGGCAAACACGAGCAAAGGAAAGCAGAAAAGCATATCGTGGTGAATGTAGGGAACTTCAGATTATTCCAGAACTTTCTACCACCGGCTCTGACACAGCTCCCTCCACGATCCTCGCCCTCCCATGTCTATGCCTCTTCCTCTGGCTCATTCTTTTCCGTCTACAAGACTTGTCCAAGTCTCCCTTGTTCTAAATGACCCTCCCTCAGCCCTGCCACCAGCTCAGGGGAAGGTCCTCGACAGGTGCTCACCAGCCCACCCACCACGGAACTGGATTCGAGAGTGAGTCAGACTGCCCCTGCCACCTCTTCTCTTCCTGTCTTCCCATTGCTTGGAGCAAGACATGGGAGCGGGACCCAATCCAAAATTGCTCAGCACTCAAAAACCAGGAAAATCTCCACTTGCATGGGAAAGACGATCAACCAAGGCCAAAGCAAAGATGACACAGGTGTTGATGTTCAGGTACATCAAAACAGCTCTTACACAGAAAGGGTGTGGAGATTCACGTTTACCTTGTCTGCAAGACTCTGGACTGCTTGGAAGAAGCTCTCTTTCTGAGGACAGATGCCCAGTTTTGCCTCAAGTCTGAATGTCTTATTGCCTTTATGTCCTCGCTGCATGCTAAGTCACTTCTGTCAGGGCCGACTCCTTGTGACTCTGCACTGTGGCCTCTAGACTCCTCAGTCCGTAGGATCCCAGGCAAGAATATTAGAGTGGGTTGCCATGCCCTCTGCATATATTCAATTTTTTCCCTCCCCAGATTATTCACATTTATTTCTTTAAGTGGTACAGGTTTGAATCCAATTGTAAAGTGCCTTGAGTTTGTCTAAGGACACTGAAATTTAACAAATAATAAAAATAATAATTCTTAGTAATTTTTTTGCCTAAGCATTCAGTGTGAAAGTGCAATAGAGTAGAATAGTCTTTAATATTCAGAAAGGCCAGTCATTTTCTTTCAAAATGTAATTGAAATTTTCATGCTTAATGAATCCCAGTATGGAAAGTAATTAATAGAGATGTTGAATCTAGTAAAGTGACAAAAATGAGTTTGTAACAATTATCTTTACACCAAACCTAAATGAGTATATCATAAGAGAAGAGTTAATAATCCCCTCATGTGATTAATTTGAACTGCTTTGTTTTCCAGATAATACATTAGAGCCTGTGTTACAGGGGGGAAAAAAGAAGGCCTATGAAATTATAAATGGAAAATGGTGAATTAAAATAGCACAGTTCTGCAGATGCCCAGCAAATGCCTTCCGACACCAGGTTCTCAGGGAGATGGAAAGCAAAGTGCCAGGCTCGGAAAGTCAGGTCCCTGGTGTTTAACGAAGTCCATGCAAGAGGACAACATCATCTGTGAGAATTTATGGAACCATCTCTGCGCTCTCTGTAGTCACCAAATCCCCATGATAAGTAACTACTGAGATTGTGTGCAGGAGGCACAGCACCGAGCTTCACCTTCCTGCACCGGGGTCGGCTGCCAGTTGGACCTTGATAGCGGTATCTGGTGATCAGCTTTTCTGCACGTTTAATACAATGTCTGACACTGACCGTCTCTACTCAGCATCTGATCGTTGTTTTAACTTCCTGTATTTGTTTGGTGTCCGACCAGAGGCTGGTTCAACTCTGGTTGATGTCTTGCTGTTTCTTATCTGGTGTATTCAGCCCCGAGATGGGTGTCAGTGCAAAAGGAGCAAAAAAGACTTAAGAGAGATGCAAAGACAATAACAATAGTATCCTTTCAGGACTTTGTGTGTTGGAGAAGATGAAATACACACATACTAACCATCCTATTTTGGTGAGAGCCTGTAGTCAGCAGAATAAGGCCCCCCTCCCAAAGATGCTCAAGTCCTAATTTCTGGAAACTGAGAATGTTACCTTATGTGCAAAAGGGTCTATGAAGATGTAATTAACTTGCAGATCTTAAGATGGGGATGTCATCCTGGATTTATCAAGTGAGCCCACTTGATAAATCACTTGATAAATCGCTGTTGCTATTTAGTTACTGAGTTGTGTCTGACACTTTGTGACCCCATGGACTGTAGCCTGCCAGGCTCCTCTGTCCATGGGATTTCCCAGCGAAGACTACTAGGGTCGGTTACCATTTCCTTCTCCAGGGGATCATCCCAACCCAGGAATCCATCCCACATCCCCTGCATTGGCAGGTGGATTCTTTGCCACTGAGCCACAAGGAAGCTCTAATGTAATCCCAGGGGATCTTAAAAGTGGGAGGCAAAAATGGAAGGAGAAGCAGAGAGAGATTTGACTGCAGGAGAGGAGGTGACATTACATGAGAAAGACTTGGACAGACGCTGCTGGCTTTGAAGATGGAGGAAGAGGCCACATGCCAGTGAATGTGGACAATCTGTAGAAACTGGAAAATCCAAGAAGGAAAAGGCTCCAAAAGAAATGCCTTTTACTAACACCTTGATTTACCCAACACAGTGGGACCTGTGTTGAACGTGTAATTCATAAAACTGCAAGATAATGCGTTTATGTCATAGTCCACTGCATTTTTGGTTTTGTTACACCAGTCATAGAAAATAACACAATGCCCCAAATCAAGGGGAAAAAAAAAACAACAGTCCATAGAAAGGAGAAAATACTCAAGAATATGGGAATTAAGGTAGTTAATTTGCTGTCTAAGCTAAGTGTAATCTGAAAGTTGTAATTAAAATATGTTCACCTTGAACTCTTAAATCAAAAGTTTCTTAATAATTCAAGATTCAATCACAAAGTCAGCATATAGCTCTGTGAAGACTGAGTCATGTGGATAACTGACAAGTCAATTGTTCTCTGGGGTTTTCCTGTCAGCCTCCTCATGAATTTGATTTATTGCTTCAGAAAAATTATATTGTTAACTTAAACCTGCCTCACAGGCCTTGCCACAGACACACCCTCTTACTTCAATGCACAGAAATTTATTTGATCATCCTAATTGAAAATCACTCTGCAACCTAGTCAGAGGGTCCAGAGCAGAGCCAAGGTGTGGGAAGTCCAATCAATCGTGTTACAAACTGCCTAAAAATAGATTGAGCCCTATTGATCCCTAAGGCAGTTCAGATGTGAACAAGCATCACACTCAGAGTTAAAGATCAATACGGTTTCATTGTTTTTCACTTGACCTTCAGAGATGAACACTGGACTCAATTACCCAAACCTCCCCTAACATTTCCTGTGGAACTTGGAATTCTGCTAACTCAATTCACCATGTTTCCCCTGCGTCCACACGTAACGCAGCATCCATCATAAGCCAATTCTGAAACTGAGACGTTATTCAGGACGTCAAGAACCACATCTTACTGCGCACCGGTGACGGACTTACTGCTTCAGTGCATCGGCTTCTGCAGGTGCCTCTCGACCTAACGAAGACCCATCGTGTGGAGCAGGAAATCGTACAGCCAGATTTCAAAAGCCAAATTCAATTTTTTATGTGCGTCATGTACAGTTTTAAAATGCCGCTGAATACAGAGAGAACAAAATGACCGACACAAACAGATTTCTGAGCGCCGTTCTCATACTACTGCAGTTCTTTAACACTTCCTTTGTCGCACTCTGATGTTCCACACCCAGTTTCTTGCTCCTGAATTAGCAAGTAGATAACTTGCATACTCTATGAAATCATGCAGTCCTTGAAGGCAGGGACCACGTTATGACTACCTGGCAATCCGAAATAGTGTACTCCATTAGCAAGGGCCTGGTGAGTAGCTGCTTTACTAGAGATAAAAAAACCCTAGAGGAGAGCATCGTATCATGACCGCCCAGCTACACAGACCCCAGGGACCGTTACACAGCATAGTGTGAGTTACTATCACAGCCGGAACTTTACTCGTGGCTTTTAGTGTGCGTTCTAACAGTCCTACGGGGATGTATTCTCTTTGAGGGTCAGGAACAGATGGTTTAGATTTTTTACCCTCTACCCGAGCGTGTAATGTGGCACAGGTTTACTCGCTCATACCATCTCCACAGAATGAATGAAGAACATCAAGAAACAGCGGCGTGCGCAGCAAAACAGAGGGCCTGTCTCCGTACCGGGTATTTCAGGAGTGTGAAAATGCTGCTTAAAGCCTGGTTTCCAAAGCAGGGGTGGGCACTGATCACAGAAGAGGAGGTTCTCCTCAGGAAGGAAGGCCTCTTTCGCAGAAGCACAACGAGGGCCCTGGGGCACAGTGAGGCTGCTGGTTTAGAGAAATCTCCCACTCAGAATGGGAGTATCGTAGGCTCAGGGCTCTACAAACTTTGCGCTGACTGTTGACGGGCCAGTTTAAAGACCCTGAAAACACACTCTTTGAGAACCAGGAGTGATGAGAGAGTCCATCTAACGCAACCACCTTCATTTTAGAGAAGAGGAAATCAGAACAGAGGAGTGAGTTCCACCTCCTAGTTAACTGGAGAGCCGGGAACAACCCAGGTTGATGATGAGAAATGAATGAACCGTTGTCTGCAGAAACTGACAGAAGGCAACAGGTGGGAATGTGCCGTTAATTCCTGTGACTGGTAACAGTACACTTCAGAGTTGTGGGAGACTCGCTTCCGTCTAGTCAAGGCTGTGATTTCTCCAGTGGTCATGTATGGATGTCAGAGTTGGACCATAAAGAAAGCTGAGCACTGAAGAATTGATGCTTTTGAACTGTGGTGTTGGAGAAAACTCTTGAGAGTCCCTTGGACTGCAAGGAGATCCAACCACTCCATCCTAAAGGAAATCAGTCCTGAATATTCACTGGAAGGACTGATGCTGAAGCTGAAATTCCAATAATCTGGCCACCTGATGCGAAGAACTGACTCATTAGAAAAGACCCTGATGCTGGGAAAGATTGAAGGTGGGAGGAGAAAGGGACGACAGAGGATGAAATGGTTGGATGGCATCACCGACTCAATGGACATGAGTTTGAGCAAGCTCCAAGAGTTGGTGATGGACAGGGAGGCCTGGAGTCCTGCAGTCCATGGGGTCTCAAAGAGTTGGACAGGACTGAGTGACTGAACTGACCTGAACTGAAGACTCACTTCACTGGCCCTCGGATCTGTTGATCAAATAACCCACCCCAATGTCCAGCTTCTCCTTTCTACTTTCCCACATTAACTTCCTGCTGTGTGCTTCCTCCACTAGTTCTGACAAGTAAATCCTTTCTCATCTTTTTAGTTTTTAGCCACTCCCCCCCCCACTTTTTTTTTTTACAAAGGTAAGGAAATTAATACAATTGAATAAAATTAAATAATTCAAACTTCAAGCTTCCAATATGGTAGAATACAGAATAATACTCAAGAGGTATTGTTACTACCTTTAATAGAAGCTAAATGTAAAAAGTAGCAAGTGATGCCTAATCACTTATTTAAATGTTCTCTTGAAAATGATACAAATGAATTTACTTACAAAACAGAAAGAGATTCGCAGACTTAGAAAATGACATTATGTTTCTGCGGGGGAAGGGATAGTTAGGGAGTTTGGGAAGGTCATGTGCACACTGCTATATTTAAAATGGATAATCAGCAAGAGCCTACTGTGTAGAACAGGGAACTCTGCTCATTGTTGTGCGCCAGCCTGGATGGGAGCGGGGTTGGGGGATTATGGATGCGTGTGTGTGTTTGATCGAGTCCCTTTGCTGTTCTCCTGAAACTACCACAACACTGTTAATCAGCTATGGGTGCATGCTAAGCTGTTTCAGTCTGTGTCCAACTCTTTGTGACCCTGTGGACTGTAGCCCCCCAGGCTCCTCTGTCCATGGGGATTCTCTAGATGAGAATACAGGAGTGGGTTGCCTTGGCCTCCTCCAGGGGACCTTCCCCACCTAGGGATTCAACCTGTGTCTCCTGAGGCTCCTGTATTGCAGACATATTCTTTACTGCTGAGCTACCAGGGAAGTCCATTAATCAGCTATACCCCAATACAAAATAAAAAGTTTAAAGCTTGAAAAAAAACTTCATGTGCACTTGAAAATCACCATCCACTTCACAACCTCATAATGAGTTCAAATGTCCCCAGTGACTTTGTTTTTATATGTTTTCCATGAAGACCGAGCTCTCTGCTCAGAGGGTGGGAAGGTAACGGGTACTGGAGCAGACGAGGTAGACTGAGCTCGTGAGAAGACAGTTGCAGACAGGATTCAGGCGGAAACTGGCTGAGATGCGGTCAAGACAAGGAAAGGTCACCCGGGGATGGGATTGCTGGAGTCCCCCTTGAAGAAGATCAAACAAGGTCAGGAAGAGCTGGGGCTGGGACTTTTCAGTGCCAGGGAAGGTTCAATCCTGGGGGGTTGGCACCTGTGGGAAGACCTGGAGAAAATTTTGCTCTTGAACCTCAGAAAAGAATGTGGAGCCACAGGAACTCTCACTCATTGCTGATGGGAATTCAACCTAGTACAGCTACTTTTGTAGACAGTTTGACAGTTTCTTACAAAGTTAGACATCATCCTGGGGGACCTCCCTGGTGGTCCAGTGACTAAGGCTCTGCCTTCCCAATGAGGGGGCCAGGGTTCAATTCCTGGTTAGGGAACTAGACCTTCACACACCACAACAAAGGGTTCACATGTGGCAACAAAATATCCCTCAGGCTGCAACTAGGAGCTGCTGCAGCCAAATGAATAAATATTGAAAACAAAAGCACAATCCTACTAGATGGTCTAGCAACCCAACTCTTTATCATTTACCAACTGAGGGCCCCTCCCAGGGCTTCTGCCTGATCTTTGTGGCAGTTTATCCATCCATCCATCCATCCATTCATCCATCTATGTCTTCTAACGTTTGTGGCACTGTGATGTCATGCTTTTAAAGAGGCAAGTAACTGCCCATAGCAGCCATCTGTCTGGATAATATTAATAGCAAAATACTCTAAGTTATTTTGTACTTTCTTATGTATAAAGTTGGTAGAAACTTATTGTTGCTTTGTATTATTTAAATGCATTTTGTTTTGGTTGTGTATAAAATATTTAGGCTGTTAACATTGTTTTCAGGAAGTATTTTTAATTTCAGCAAGTTTGGTCACTTGTTGCAGGCCTATTAACACAGCTGACTTTTTGCGTCAGCACATTGTACATTTCTTTGTCCTGTTATTGACTTGCAAGCCCTAGTAATGACTGATTACATGTACAGCAACAGAAGTAAATTAAAGATTCTGGCTAAGACTGGATTATGTGGAATCCAATCTCTGGTTTTTGGTCATTATGTAAAAGGCCTGAAGAATTACTAGCTTAGTGTGCAATCTGTTATCCTGAATGCTCTTTGTGTATCTGTCTCTGGCGCGAAAGGTGGAGTAACGCAATTACAATACACGATTAAATGCAGTAGTCCAGATGTTTTTTCATTTCCAATAAATACCTCTTATTGACCACCTCCAGAAAAAGAAAGAAAGTATTTAAACTCTTCAGGGAAGGAAAAACAAAACAAAACTGAGGTCTAATAAAACTTTAGTTAGTTATTTTCTTAAAAAAAAAAAAAATTGAGTTGAAAACTTATGTTCACACAAATACATACACATAGATATTACAGCAGCTTTATTACTAATTGCTAAAACTTGGAACCAACCAAGATGAAAACTAGTACATTCAGTCCTAAAAAGAAACGAGCTATCAACCATAAAACAACATGGAGGAACTTTAACTGCATGTTACTAAGTGAGAGAAGCTGAAATTATACATGCTGTATAATTCCAACTATCAGATATTCTAGAAAAGGTAAAACTGTGGAGATCATGCGAAGACTATGGTCGCCAAGGGCTGGGATGAGGAAGGGGTGAGTACATGGGCCACAGCAGATTTTTGGGCAGTTAACCTGTTCCCCGTGATACTATAATGGTCAACACGTGACATTACCTACCACTTGCATCTGGCAAAACCCACAGAAGGCACAACACCAAGAGTGATCCCTGGGATAAACGGCAGACTCCAGCTAGTAACAATGTACCAGTGCTGGTTCATCAATTGTAACATGTCAGTAAGAAGGGAAACTGTTGCAGGAAGGGATGGGCGCTCTTGGCTGATAGTTCAAAATGTCAATATCGTTTTTCTGCCGGTAGTTTATTGACTGAGAAGCATCATGTCATTTCTCGCTACCCATTCTGTCTTTTTTTCTCTGTCTTAATTGTAAGAAGGCACAGGCCTTATATATAAAAATAAAAGGAATAATTCACTCTGAAGAAGAAAAAACTCCATTTCACAGTTTCAAAAATCCCGTCATCAGAAATAAAAATGTGACACAAGGTCTTTTGACAAAAGGACAGCTTTCCCTCTCGGCTTCGGCAAATCGCGGCACCTGGCACTGCTCTGCATCGGCTGCGTGGCTCCCCCGCCTCCTCCCGACAGTTTACCAGTGAGGAGCCTGAGCCCCACCGCGGTCCAAGCAGCTGCACATCATTGGTACCCAGTAGAAGCTGCTCTCAGCAGGCCGACTGGGGGAGCTTCTCCTGGGTGGTCCCTGCCCATTCTGCCACGTCAGGGGCACACACACCGTTACCCATGATTGTAAGAAAGTGGGCAGCTACTTCTGAAGTAGCCAGTGGCTCCACCAACTTGCAAAGAGGGTTAAGGATAGGTGTTTATATATGTAGCTCAAAGGTTAGCATTTTGTATTTTAACTTCTGTAGATAGCTCTCCAATGTTAAATGGAAATAAATCCTGGTTTGATAGATTTCCACACTGAAATACATCTAATGAAAAAGAAGTATTCACAAAATAACAGTAATTTGAATTTATTGTGTTTATTGTGGGTCAGGTATTGAAACTGACATCTTGCATCATCTCATTTTACTTTCAAAAAGCAGTGCAAAATAGGTATAATTTTTGTTTCATAGAGTCACAAAAATTTAAACCTGCCCGACGACTCAAAGCTAGTAAGAGGCAGAGAGCTAGGATCCAAAAGCTGCCTTCACATCCTGATGTCATGTCTATAATGCAATTCCACTCTGCACACTCACTTACACACCCATGAATTTACACTTGCACACATACTCACACCCTCAACTCACCCTCACTCTCACACACTCACATACACACACACACACACACACTCATGCACACTCACACACTTGAAACTCACAGGAATGAATTCCTCATGTAACAGAAAGGCAGCTGAAACTGGAACAGTTAGATCCTCTGAGAACGGATCTCTGCCAGATATCACGGCTCTTTCAAGGGCATAAGGTGAAGAAATGATTTTATCATGGAATTGCACAAATCATCTGGAGTAAGTGAAACTTTCTGGAATGAGGAACTTAAAGTGCTGATTAAAGCGATCTCCAAAATCATTAATGAATAAACATGAATGTGCCTATTTTTTTTGAGCTGCACACAATCCTATAATAGAAAAGATTAAAATTATATAGATACTCTATCATAAAAGAAAACCTTATGCGACATGGGCTTATTTTAGAGCTCTGTCAAAACAGAACTGTCATTTCAATGTCAGAAAAGGAGTTAATTTTTCTGCATCTCTGTACCCCCACTCTCCCAGCTATTGTTCCTGTCATCTCGCAGCACCTGAACTGACTTTCCTGGGGGTGGTTCTGAACAGCCTGATGCAAGGCACCTCCTCTGGAGGGTGGCTGCCGACGCCTTCATCTCTCTGATCGCTCCTCTTCACTTTCCTCTTGCTCTTTCTTCTGGAAATGCTCTAACGCCTCTCCTGTCCTTTGCACAGTGCCCAGCCATCAAGCTGTCTGAATAAATGCATCTCCGGCAGTGATTTTACGGCTCATGACCCTCGCCAGCCACCATACCGTGGTGTCCAGTGTGGGCTCTGCTGGCCACTGGGGTCTTCATGAAACATCATGTGGGGTGAAGGCTTCCAGGGGTAAAAGTGGCCCAATGCCCTTGGCTGAGTTGAGCAGCTGTGTCTCTCACCTTCACCCCTCTCCTGCCCTGAAAGCGTCCTCACTGACGGAGACCTGGGTACACAAACGAGGTCAGAAGCAACATTGTCTTCTGTGGACTCACTCAGATTGTCCTTTGGATTAACCTGAGAGCTACATTATGCATTGGAGAAGGAAGGGGCAACCCACTCCAGTAGTCTTGCCTGGAGAATCCCATGGACAAAGGAGCCTGGCGGGCTACAGTCCATGGGGCCGCAGAGAGTCGGACATGACCCAGCGACTAACACACACACTATGTGCTGGGGCTTGGGAGGGTTTGATGTTCCTTAGCCTTTATTTTCTCAATATTCATCTGAAACCTCTGTTTTTAAAAAAGTTGCTGAATTCAACACAGTCAAAATAAAACCCTTGACCAGGAGGATTCTACAACTAGATTGCATTTCAACACCTCTCAACTCCAAAAACTAGATTTCTTCAGTCTCGTTAGCCATCTGTTTACCCATCTGGGCCAATGGGGCACATCCCTACAATGACAGAGCCAAGTAGTGTGTCCAGTAGTCCTGCTCAGGCTGTGTAATGTCTGAGTGATAGATATAGATCCATATGATTACATGTAGAAGTCATGTACAGATGCGAGAGTTGGACCATAAAGAAGGCTGAGTGCCAAAGAATTGATGCTTGTGAATTGTGGTGCTGGAGAAGACCCTTGAGAGTCCCTTGGTCTGCAAGGAGATCAAACCAGTCCATCCTAAAGTAAATCAGTCCTGACTATTCATTGAAAGGACTGATGCTGAAGCTGAAGCTCTAATACTTTGGCCACCTGATTGGAAGAACTGACTCCTTGGAAAAACCCTAATGCTGGGAAAGATTGAAGGCAGGAGAAGAAGGGGGCGACAGAGGACGAGATGGTTGGACGGCATCACCAACTCAATGGACATGGGTTCAAGCAAACTCCAGGAGATGGTGAAAGACTGGGAAGCCCGGCGTCTTGCAGTCCGTGGGGCAGCAAAGAGTTGGCCATGACTGAGCCACTGAATCACAACAATGGTTATGCATGAGAACTGAGTGAGTTTCCAAAAGTGAAGTGCAGCTCGCTCAGTTGTGTCTGACTCTCTGCGACCCCGTGGACTATAGAGTCCGTGGAATCCTCCAGGCCAGAATGCTGGCGTGGTAGCCTTTCCTTTCTCCAGGGGATCTTCCCAACCCAGGGATCAAGCCCAGGTCTCCCAAATTGCAGGCGGATTCTCACCAGCTGAGCCACAAGGGAAGCCCAAGAATACTAGAGTGGGCAGCCTATCCCTTCTCCAGTGGATCTTCCCAATCCAGGAATTGAACCAGGGTCTCCCGCACTGCAGGCAGATTCCTTACCAACCGAGCTATCAGGGAAGCCCAAGTTTCCAAATCCGTAGTCAATAGTCCCTCCCTTTCACATAAATTTCACAAATAATAGAAATTATTCTCTAATATCTAGAATCAAATCTTCCAATTATTCCTTAGTGTCTTCTATAACAACTTTCATTTTTGTTATTCCAAACCAACCTCCAATCGAGGTTCAGGCATTGCCTTTTGGTTGTTATGTGCCTTGAGTTCATTTCATCGAAAACTTCACGCCCTGGTTCCCTGCCTTCCCACCATTTTTACAATATTGAAGCTGTGAAGAAACCAGGCCAATTCTTTGGTAGAATATTCCACTTTCTGTATTTTACTGTTTCCTGCTTCTTCTATAACTTCTATTTCCTGATTATTAGAAGTTAGATTTGGACGAGGTAACCATATAATTTATTGTCCAAACTGGAATATTTATGAGAATAAGAAGGGCCCTGATTCATAGCCACACCTGGATGCCAGGCAGGAACTGGGAAATAGGTGCAAACAGGTGAGTGCTGACCTCGGTCTGCAGGCTTGATGGAGTCTGGGCGAATGTTTCAGGCAAGGAAGGACACCTCCTGAGTGCGTCTGTCTACTTCACATTGTCACCACGCTCTCTTATGACTTGGTTGAGTAGTGATCATGGGGTCCCAACTGTATGGGTTTGGTTTTACGATTTGCCATAATAAGTCACTTGTGGTGTGATTATTTTGTGGGGTCCCTAGAGAATATCTTATTCAGCAGCAGTTTTCACTGAATTGTTTTGAACCCATGGGTGATTCCTGTCAAATCTGTTATTTCTTTGGGAGTTGAAAAAATGATTGTTTCCTAAATCTGTCATTTGTTCTACACTTATCAGAGCTTGCATTTTTTCATAGTGGAGAACTTTTTCTCATTATCCAGGGTAAACTACAGTCCCTCCTAGAAAGACAGGATAAATTCCTTCCCTTTACTTTGCAACGCTCAGAATGAGGACCTGGGGGGTCACTGCCACAGAAGGAGTGGTGCTTTTTCTCTCTTTCTTTAAGCATTACCGTTGCAGGAAGATGCTTTATTTATTCAATATTTTACAATCATTTATAGTAATTATTCTTTTTTATGGTAAGCAAATTTTTAACATGATCATAAGTTTAGGAGAACTACAGTCTGAAGATTTAGCAAGTGACCAAAACACAGTAGTCATTTTTAAAATGAAAATACGTATATTTGGAAGATATTTTAAACCTTTGATCTTAAAACAATGAAAGACAAGCGCAACGTTTACAAACCAACACTTCTTGTTTCAAGCAGGGCAGAGTGATTTGCTCATTCATTACCGTTTTCCTGCGTTTTGCTTTCTCTAACTTGTTTGATGGTGTGTAATCTGAAACCATAGCAGACTAGGTAGGTGAAAGTGTCTGTAAATTCAGGTCATATTCTATTCTTGGGCAAAGCCTGAAGTTAAGGTCTTTTGGGTTTAGTAGTTTTGCCTTTTGCTTCCATCCTGTTGAAGAAATAGTTCTTGAAGTGGTGGGGGATGCATCACGCTGCTCCTTAATACATACTGCTGCTGCTGCTGCTGCTAAGTTGCTTCAGTCGTGTCCGACTCTGTGCGACCCCATAGATGGCAGCCTGCCAGGCTCCCCCATCCCTGGGATTCTCCAGGCAAGAACACTGGAGTGGGTTGCTATTTCCTACTAGAATGCATGTAATTTTTAAATGTCCATGCTTAGCTGGAAAAACAGGTAACTTTGAAGTTTAAGATTTTGTTAACTTTATATTTCTCAAAAATATTATCTTCGTGACCAATTACACATACTCAGTAAAGTTCCTGGTGTGTTCTGCCTATCTGTTAATGAAAAGTGAATATGGTGGATTTTGTGAAGTCAAGGCCTTGTAACAGAAAAATCAGGACAAAAACTATAACAGAGAAATTATGGGGAGACAAGGTGCTATATCAATAGAGCCTTCGGATGTTTGATGTTTGATCCAGTGGGTCCCAGAATTGTCATTCCGTCCCGTATGTGTCAGAACTTGGCCATTTTGGTCACTTTCAGACCTCACAAGAAGACAGACTCCACTTATGTGCTGCAAAACCCACACCACTGTCCAAGTTTTGAAACAGTGGTCACTTCTTTAAGTGGTGGCTCAGAGGGGACCTGTGGTTGGGAGAGAAATAAGAGCCTGGGATCTACACCAAATGTGAAGCTGCTTCATCATTAATGGAAAAAACTGAAACTCTTCACATGGAAATATAATAGTTTAATGATATTAATTACAAAGTTAAATTTAAACCAGTAGCATTTAAGAGATGCTTAATTAAATTCAGTGAGGATATGATTATTAATGATAAAAATTAGTGACAACAGACTCCATGGGAACATTAATGGCTCCAATTTAAATTTTGGCCACAAAAACAAAGACTCTAAAGCTGGAATTCCCTTGGCAGTCTGCAAAGCCTGTCTCTGATTTAGAGCTCATTTCGAGCTTCTGTATGAGCTGCCCTGGAGGCTCAAGATGGTAAAGAGTCTGCCTACAATGCAGGAGACAAGGATTCGACATCCTGGTGGAGAAGAGCCCCTGGAGAAGGGAATGGCCACCCACTCCAGCATCTTGCTTGGAGAATCCCACGGACAGAGGAGCCTAGTGGGCTACAGTCCATGGAGTCACAAAAAGTTGGACACGACTGAGTGACTATCGCTCTCTAGCTTCGGCAGTGAATGAAAATCTGTGAGAGAAAAGCTGCCGTGAACAGGAGACCAGAGAAAGAGGGGGAATCTGTGCTCCCACCTGAGCTGCCCTGCCTTCTGCCAGCCGCCAGGTCTCTGGGTTTGTTTAGGTGGCTGGTTTAAAATCTCACAAAACTAAGGACTACCTGGGTAGAATTTCTAGAGGCTCCTTCTTAAAACTTTTTAACCATTTTTAAAAAATTGTTAATTTACAATGTTATGTTAGTTTCTGATGTAAAGCAAAGTGAATTGGTTTTTTTCTGGCCTCGCCACCTGGCATGTGGGATATTAGTTCCCCAACCACCTCCTTTTCCTGCAGTGGGAGCACAGAGTCCCAGCACCCGGACCGC
This sequence comes from Moschus berezovskii, assembly GCF_049115385.1. Lineage (NCBI taxonomy): Eukaryota > Metazoa > Chordata > Mammalia > Artiodactyla > Moschidae > Moschus > Moschus berezovskii. Next base: position 107,938,246 of record NC_142469.1, read on the forward strand.
TGGGGAAGGCCCTGATTCGGTTTCATACGAATCTTTATTACAGGTTATTACAAGATATTGACCATAGTCCCCCGTGCTGTACAGTAGGTCCTCGTTGGTTATCTATTTTATGTGTAGCAGTGTGTATATGTTGGGCTTTCCTGGTGACTCAGACAGTAGAGAATCTGCCTGCAATGTGGGACTGGTCCAGTCCCTGGGTTGGGAAGATGCCCTGGAGGAAGGCATGACAACCCACTAGAGTACTCTTGCCTGGAGAATCCCACAGACAGAGGAGCCTGGCGGGCTACAGTCCACGGGGTCGCACATGACGGAGCGACTAAGCACAGCTCAGCACAGTGTGAATATGTTAATCCCGAACTCCTCATTTATCTGCCCCCTCCCCTTTACTTTAAGGCTTTAAAAAAGTCTCCTCACGGGGAGTTCTGCTGCTTCTTGGTGACAGCTTACTTCTCCTCACTTTCCCCTTCTCTCCCGGAAGGCAGACAGCAGTTACGTTCTTTCCCTGCTGAGGGACCTGCCTAGGAGAGCTTGGGAAAGCGTTTTCTGGTTTGGATCTCAGCCACCGAGCAGCATCTCACCCCTCTGTTGGTGAGTCCCTCCATTCGGCGAGTGTGCACTGAGCATCTGCGTGCACAGCTCACGTCAGACTGCAATTTTCCCCTGAGGTCCTCTCAACTGCGAGACTTCCCACTCCATCCGTAACCACCTTCCCACACCCTAAGTCGTCTTTAGACCAGCTTGCACCAGATGCGATTAGCACTGGCCTAACCTGGATGCCCCTTCCCCTCTTTCTCAGGTAACACTGTCCTGACTAAACAGATCCTAAGCGGGCTGTGGGGGGTGGGGGTGGTGGTGTCAGCACTGAACCCATCAAAGCACGCATGTTGGTTCCTGGCCTGCAGCCCACTCCTCACAGCCGTAACCAGGTCACCGGTTGGCTGGCTGGCAGTCCCCCAGCTGTCTGTGGGAACTCTGCTGTCTTGGGAGCTCATCCGAAAGACAAAGATGCAGGTTTGAGAGTGAGATCCATGGGGTGTCCTTTCTGAGCAGATACACTCAGAGTTCAGGATTAATAGTTCAGTAAAACTAGGCTAAGGAACGTTTTTAAAAGCAAGTTACTCACATGATTCCCAAAGCAGGGTGGTATCGTCCCGGGAGCCGTTGAATGAGAGCAGAAGACAGAAAGCTTAGCTTGTCTTTTCTGCCACTTTTCAGGGGTTGATGGCATAAACAGGCTCCGTCTTCTAAAATGAACTGTGTTGTCTCAGGAGCCTGGAGACCATCTGCTGGAAAGGTGGGAGGAAACTGGGAAATGGTGCCTGACAGGTTGGAATCCCAGACAGGTACTGCTTTGACTCAAAAGAGTTCGATCCACACTATGGAGATTGCTCAAAAAATAAAGAATAGAACTACCATATGCTCCAAGTATCTTACTTTTCGGTATTTACTGAAAGAATTTGCTGTTGTTCAGTCCATAAGTTGAGTCTGGCTCTTTAGAATACAAAATCACTAATCCGAGAAGATATCTGCACCCCCATGCTCACTGAGGCATTGTTTACAACAACCAAGGCATGGCAGCAACCAAAGCGCCCATCAGCACAGGGATGGATAAAGAAGCTGTGGCTCGAACGAGCACAGTGAAGATAAAATCTTTCTGTTTGTGACAATGTGGATGGACCTCGAGGATGTTGTGCTAAGTTATCTGAGTCAGATGGAGAAAGACAAATACCCTAAGAGTTCACTTGAATTTGGAGTATAAAAATCAATCAACAAACAGAAACAAAATAAATGAACAAACCAAAACACACATGTAGATAGAGATAATAGAGCAGTGGTTACCAGAGACGTGAAGTGGAGGGCAGGGTGAAATAGGTAAAGGAGATGAACTGTACAGTGGTAACTAAAACTTCTGGTAGTGACCAGGCTGTGCTGTATACAGAAATGGGAACCGAGTGTCATACACACGGCACGTCTATAATGGTATAAATCAATGTCATCTCAAAACATTTTAAAACGGGTTGGATCCAGTACATTCTACCTGGAGCCCCCTCTATGTATCCAAATTCTACCTACATGACCTGACTGCATTTGCCCCAGTTTCTTCATAAAGACATTCCAGATTGCATGCTTTTCACCGAATCCTGTTCAGTGTATTTATTATCCTACTGCTTAAGGTGATCCTTATTAGGACATTTTATACCATTTTTCAGTTGTCTCAGGTTAGATTTATTTTGGCAAATAAATTATAAGTCTCAAGAAGACAGGGCTTTTCTTTATGGTACAGGTAACCACAATGTCTGGCCTAATTTGAGGATGTGACGTATACTTACAACCTGCTTGAGTCATAGATGGAAGAAATGATTGAATTTGATTATTCCGCCTTTTGAAACCAATGTTGAGTGGCACCAAGTGGTATATTTTTTATAGTGTGGCCTGTTTTATCAGATGAGTCACCTGTGAATATAAACTGCTATCATCCCAAAATTTATCTTTCAGACACTTAAAATCTCTGAACTGACACCCTTGCTCTGTGTTCCTGTCATGTTACATATTCTTCCTGCGTCATCTTGATTCCTCCCATGATTTCGACTTTTTCTTGTGTGTAGGGACCTTCAAACATATCTTTCTGACCCAGCTCCAACGTTATATATCTAACTTCACCATCATATTCCTGTGTGCCTACAGCTTGCTTGCTTGCTAAGTTGTTCAGCTCAGTTGTGTCCAACTCTTTGAGACATCATGGACTGTAGCCAGTCAAGTACCTCTGTCCATGGGATTTCCCAGGCAAAAATACTGGAATGGGTTGCCATGCCCTTCTCCATGGGATCTTCCCAACCCAGGGATCAAATTCACGCCTCCTGCAGGTTGGAGGAGGAGGAAGGCAGGTCCTTTACCATTGAGCCACTAGGGAAGACCTGTGTCCTTACAGAACCTGTACTAATCACATCTACAACTATATATAATAGGGCAGCTGTGGAAAAGAAAAGAACTTAAGTACATTTAAAACCATTTGTATGCCTATGTTCCTATACTAGACAAGAAGCTCTGTGAAGGCACAAATAAATCGAATTCACCTTTAAATCCTCAGCACCCAACCTAAGCTGAAATCAAGTAGGAATTTAGTAAATAAACCACACAAAAATGATCTACTTCTTGCAGCGAATCACTGAAAGTGGACCCTGTATACAAAATGATCATGGAACATCCTCCTGGGCCATACGCTCTACATGCTCCATCCACAAGACGCCTTCGGACGGGATGTTTATCATCTACCTCCCCCTACACTACTGCTCCGTATATGCAGATGCTCTACTGAGCGGACTCACCTTCCTACCTGCTCTAGGCAGGCAGAGGCACAGCTGAACTTGTCTCCCCCATCCCCCTTCGCTGGCCCAGTAACGAGCTGGGCGTCTCAGCGCACCCCACCTGCCTCACATATAACACCTTATGGCCCCAATTCTACTCTTCTTTTCTAAGTTAAAGAACTATTTTTTTTGGCAACAAGAATGGAAAAGTAGATACTTTCAAAAAAAGAACTTAAGAAATGAAACCGGGAACAAACTTATGGTTATAAATAGGGAAAGGTTGTCAGGGAGGCATAAATTAGGGTTTGGGGTTAACATTTACACACTACTGTACATAAAGCAGGTAACCAATAAGGACCTACCCACAGCACAGGGAACTGCATGCAATATTTTGTGATAATCCATAAAGAAAAAAAATCTGAAAAAGAATAACTACATTTCTCTATATATACACACACAAAAAAAAACTGACTCACTTTGCTGTACACATGAAATTAACACAACATTTTACATCAGCTGTGTGTGTGTTCAGTTGCTCAGTGGTATCTGACTCTTCATGGGCCCACAGACTATAGCCCACTAGGCTCTTCTGTCCATGGAATTTTCCGGGTAAGAATACTGGAGTGTTTTGTTATTTCCTACTCCAGTACTCTTTGTGAGAGTCACCTGGGGTCACAAGGAGCTGGACATGACAGTGTGACTGAACAGAACTCCAACACATCCACTATAGTTCAATAAAAATACAACTCAAGTATGGAAGCAAGCCTGTGCTTAACCAATTGAATTATTCTTCTACTGAATTTTACTTAATGAGTAAAAACATGGGTTTACAAAGCTAAATACTAAAAAAAAAACAGCAAATAGATGTTTTGGAGGGTGGGTGGATGGGGCAGATCTATAGGGAAGATTCAGTAGGAAGTATTTTATCAAAACAATGACTCATCCTGTACTCAGAGGTCCTCACACTAACATTTTCTTCTAAATCCATGCTAACACGTTGACAGCTGCTCCAGGAACGTGCTTCAGGTTCCATGCTGATATTATAATTTTCTCACTCTCAATCATCCCTTTGCTTTCGGTTATTTTGTTTTGATTTTTGGTCCCTAGGCTGACAGAGAAGACAGGAATGTTCACGTTGTTTTATCAAAGGCTGGGTGGTGGTGGTGGGGGGATGTTGTTGATGGAAGCTTGCCAGGGAAGGTGGCGCTCCTGGCCACGCGGTCCAGGTCGATTTTCTCTGAATGGCCAGGAAGCTATTGAGAACTCAGATGGAGGCGTGGGGCGGGGCACTGGCAGCTGAGGCGCCCAAGGAGGGGCAGGAGGGTGAGCGAGGAGGGAGTCAGATGCACCCGCTGGCGGGAGGAACCTTTGGAGAAAGCCAGGCGGTGGGGTTAGATGGACCGCCCCGCGGGGATGCGGATGGATGGCGCGCAGACCCCGCGGCTCAGCCAGGCAGAGGCTGCTGAGCGCCAGGCAGAGGTACCTTCCCGCCTTTAAAGCGAGGAGCGAGCTTTGAACCGCAGAGCATCTCCAGTGCGCCCAGGGCGGAGACGACCCATCTGTCCCGGAGCACAAAGCTGCAAGAGGAAGCGTGTGGCACAGCGCCTGCGAGGGCCTGGTGCAGCGGTGCCCGGGCCTCCAGCGGTCCAGGGGACCAGCCCGAGCCATGCCCCGCGGTCACCTCCCCGGGGCCTCGGGACCTTTAGCTGGCTTGTCTCTGCTCCCCTGCGGGCGCCAGGAGGTGAAGAGGTTCAAAGTGCAGGGACAAAAAGACAGATGAAAGTCAACGAATGCTTGAAAGTAGAAAAACCCCCCTGAGAGGCGAAAGAGGCACGCCACCCTCTACGGATGGCTGCAGGAGGGGCCACCACCCTTGGGCCCCGGCCACCCTCCCGGGAGAGCTTTCCAAACCCCACCCCCTTCCTCCCCAGGCTTTCCCCAGCTCTCAATTTCTTTTTAACTCTATTTGCAAGTGTATTTAAATACTTTCTTACGGTGACAGGAGGGAAGAGAAGGGGTCCTGAAAGGCCAGAAACGGACTGCATCAGGGTCTCAGCTCCTGGCTGTGCCCTCCGCTTCTTACTGTTGGTTCATCCAGGTGAATTCTCCCGGCGGGTGAACTGTGTGTCTTCCTGTTATTCCTACTGAGTTGGGTGTTACCCGGCAAAGGTACTGTTGTCCTTTTCGGAATATGCCATCTTTATCCTACTTAAACGTTTACAGAGTTGAATGAAACTTGGGAGAGCCTCTGAGGCGACTCACAGGAGTGAGGCCCTGGGACCTGGTTTTCTGTAGGGACCAGTCCGAGGAGAAGCTGGGCTCACAGTCACCCCAGTGGGTCAGAACCCAGTTCCGGAGGTCTGCAGAGACTGCTCACGTGATTTACCTCTCTTGGACTCTTGCCTAGAAAATCCCATGGATGGAGGAGCCTGGTGGGCTGCAGTCCATGGGGTCGCTAAGGGTCGGACACGACTGAGCGACTTCACTTTCACACGTTGGAGAAGGAAATGGCAACCCACTCCAGTGTTCTTGCCTGGAGAATCCCAGGGATGGGGGAACCTGGTGGGCTTCTGTCTGTGGGGTCGCACAGAGTCGGACACGACTGGAGTGACTTAGCAGCAGTAGTAGCAGCAGCCTAGTCCCTTATCCAAAACGACATAGAAATCTTGTACAGCCTAGGCTTCCAATGAAAAGGCATGCTTCTGGTGGTCACTACGGAATCTAATACATGTTATCATCAGCAGTGTTAGCTCTTCCCTCCAACCGCAACCTTCTGCAGGGCCCTGGTTGACAGACAAAGATGGACCGCAGCTTTCAAGAGCCCCTTAAACAACAAGAAATCTCAAACATCTGCGCTCCTGGAATCCTTCCAGCACCTGGCCCCAGCCATGTACCCTCCGAAAAATGAAGGAAATTGTTTCCAACTTAACAGGTGCCAGCCCACTTCAAGAATGCGTGGATGTGAGGGAAAAAGAAAACCCACAGTCCCCTCTGGGAGCCTCAGTCACTTTGCAATGTTGCTGTTCTCCCATTTGCTGGTCCCCTCTCTGGAGCAAAGCCCTGACTGCTTTAGTCTGTCCGGCGGGGAAACCCTGAGCCCTCTCTGCTCATCTTTGGTTTTGTTCGTCTGGTGGGGTCGCTGCATTAACCAGTCCTGAGGTCTATGAAAGGACAAGCTGGTCTGTCCTGCCTCCTGGGGTGTTCTGACCCCTCCCTAGGGTCACAGGGACAGGAAGCAGGCAGCAATGTATAAGCAGAGCCGTGGGTCACCTCCCTAGACACCTGCCGACGCCCACACAGAGCCTCTTCTGCTGCTCTGCACCCACGTTTAGAGGAGTCACCTTTCACTGTGTTCACAAGCTGGGAGATTAGCACATACTGATGTCAGCACGCCCTCTGTCAACCCAGCGGCCTAATGATCCTTCTCATCCAGCGCCTCTGGATTTGGGAACCATGCTCATTTAACTTGGCAATTCGGGCAGCATGTTTGTCCTCATTCTCTAAATCTGAAAATAAACTTTAGGATTTTTTTTTGTTTGTTTTTTTTCATCTTCAAATCTCTTCAGTGGTCAGCAAACATTGCTAAAAAATCACTTTTGGTTTTAGAACCTAAACGTCAGTGTGGGCCTAATTAATTAGGTATTTTCTGCCAGATTACAGATTTTATGCTTCATCTGCAGATGGCCGCCCCCAGGGGTTACTTCTCGAAATGTTCCAAGACTGGCAAAACCCAGGCACTGAGCACAGAGAGCCAGAAAACAACAGGTCAGATAAAATAATAAAAATAGCATCAAGGATATTTTCATGAAAACCAAATTGCATTTCCAGGATAAAACAGATTTTTCAGTGATTAAAACTGACCCCAGTAAGTAATTTTTCTCCTGAAACGCAGCTGAGGTGCTCTGATTGAGGCTGACTTTCCTCCTAAATTGCATGCCGAACAGACTGCATTTGATTCAGCCACTACGGTATTGAAATGTAATGTTCTGAGCATTTTCTTGATCCCCTGTTAAAGCATTAATTGCTTGTCAAAACGATGGTGTAACTGCTTGGCCTTCTAAAAAAGGATCAAATGAATAAGAACATCTTTTTCTGGGCTCGTCTTCTATCTATGTATTCCGGCTCCAGAGTTTCAATTGGCAGCTCTTTAAACGACCTCATAGGTGGGTGTGTGTGCTAAACTGCTTCATTCATGTCTGACTCTTTGTGACCCCATGGACTGTAGCCCACCAGGCTCCTCTGTCCACGGGATTTCTCAGGCTAGAAAACTGGAGTGGGTTGCCCTTTCCTCCTCCAGAGGATCTTCCCAACCCGGGGACTGAACCCGCGTCTCCTGCGGATCCTGCATGGCAGGTGGAGTCTTACCGCCGAGCCACTGGGGAAGCCTCTCATAGATACCCCCGCTGTCTACTGGAGTGGGGGCAACACCTGTGTTCTTTTGTGTGAGGCGAGTTTCCAGTCTTGGGTGCGTAACTCTGGCAAGCCCACAGAGGATGAGGGATGCCTGCGTGGGTGGGGATCCGGGTGTCCCTTTTACTAATGGAGCTCCGGTGTCTGAGGGCCTGCCCTTCCTGTCGCTGAATGCGGGTCTCAGCATCCACACCCTGCCGTCCAGCCTGCTCCAGTCTTCCTGTGGCTCAGGGGCGTCTCCACTCACCCAGTGGCTCGTTTCCTGTTTACAGACTTGACTCCTCCCTGAGAGCCTCTGCCCTGAAATTACTCTTCTGGGTGCTCCCGGACTTGGCCCAGACTCTGCTGCTAACATTTCTTCATCCCCTTGGTGGGCGTGGTGTGTGGCTCACTGAGTTCCCAGGACCTTCCCAGGACTCCATGGGGATTCTCCTTGGTGGGGCTCCCTGTCCACCGGGCCTTCCCTTAGACACCAAGAACCCCTGCCTGCAAGGACATCTTACGCTGATAGCAAATGCACCTTCAAAACTAGCCAATTGCTTTACATACTGGGTTTTGTTTAGTAAATTTAAAAGGCATGTTGGTTATTAAACAATAGGAATCCTTATAATTAAAGTCCTTAAACTGTCCCCTTATAATCGTATTTCTTTGCACTTAGTGAGTACACCCACACAGTCTACCATATACTACCGTTTTCCAACATATTTTGCTAAATTCCAGTCCTTCAGTCACAGTGAGTACTTTCAGACCAGCCTATCTTGCAGTTTTTGAATCCCTGACCAAAGGTAAGAGAAAACTTGAGATGAGGAAAGGAAAAGACAGCTCTTCATTTGGCTATTAATTTCTTAAACATGTCCATTTCAGTCTCTCTCTCTAAGGAAGAAGGTTCCCTGGCATCCATAAAGTAAATATGCATGCATTCTAAGTCGCTTTAGTCGTGTCCGACTCTTGCCAACCTGTGGACTGTGGCCCACCAGGCTCCTCTGTCCTTGGGATTCTCCAGGTAAGAACGCTGAAGAGGATTGCCATGTCCTTCTCCAGGGCATCTTCCTGACCCAGGGGTCGAACCCACTGCTCATGTCCCCTGCACAGGGTTCTTTACAACTGTGCCACCGTGGTACCCTCTTTTGATAACTAGCAGGATGCGTATGAGGCTTCCCAGGTGGCGCCAGAGGTCAAGAACCCGGTGCCAACGCAGGAGATGTAAGGAATAGGGGTTGGATCCCTGGGTCAGGAAGATCCCCTGGAGAAGGGCACAGCAAACCCACTCCCATGGACAGAGGAGCTTGGTGGGCTGCCGTCCGCGGGGTCACAAAGAGTTGGATACGACTGAAGCGACTTAGCAGGCAGGCACAGGATGTGTGACGACAGTACAGGAAGTTGAATCACCCTTGGGCTTCACTGAGTCACCAGGAAAGCGCTTTCTGTCTCTACCTGAGCCTCCCCGTCTGCACAAGGTGCGAAGTCCCTGATAGCCCCTCGTGGTCTCCACGTCTCTGTATTTTGTTCCCACTGACTGCGCTTCTGCCCTGCCCACAGCAGGCCTGGATTACGGCCTGAACAGAAGAGCTGTGACAGCGGATCGGGTGTGCAGCGGAAAGGGACGTTTGGAGCGCAGCCGCGGGGCCAGGCCTGAAGGCTGGGACGGCGTGAGGTCAGGTGAGTGCTGGGTCACGGAAACGTCCACCATCCATTGGAAAGAAGGAAAGGGCAAGCTTAACATCAACTGCTAGTTATTCAGGGCTTTAAAAAATTTGAAAAGATCATGCTTTAACTTCCTCAAATCCTCTGAGAAATTCAGATTCAAGCTGAAGATACAGAAGCGATTGTGTGCCTGGGGGATGGTTCATGGCACGGGCGGCGTCCCTCTTTGGACCGTGGGAGTTAGCGGGTCGGTTTTCAGTTTGGCCTGAGTTCATTGTTTCTGGACTTAGGTGTGCCCAGGGCTGGTTTCCATATGTGTCTCTAAAGCCACCATCACAGCTTTTCCTGCCACCGACGCCAATGCGCCGGTATGTGGAGAACTGAGAAGCTCTGCAGGGTGGAGAGAGGAGGGTCACGACATAAAGAAACGGATTCATATTTCGAAGGCCTTTCAAGGACGACAGGGGATGCTCTGCGCACAGCCGAATCTCCACTGCCTCACTTTCACTGCCTTTGTTTCCCGTCTTGCCTCTTGCTTTGTAGTTGTGTGGCCCAGTGGTTCCCAGTTCCCTTCCTAGCTCACTGCCAGGAAGTGATCGCCTCTGTTACTGCTCACAGCTCACCGCCTTTGCTGTTCTTGCTGTTTTGTGCAAGTCTAGAGGGAAATACTAGGGGCTTCCCAGGTGGCTCAGACTGTAAAAAATCTGCCTGCAATGAGGGAGACCCGGGTTCGACCCCTGAGTGGGGAAGATCCCCTGGAAAAGGGAATGGCAACCCACTCCCGTATTCTTGCCTGGAGAACTCCACGGACAGAGGAGCCTGGCTGGTTACAGTCAAAGAGTCAGACAAGGCTGAGCGACTAGAACACTAGAGAAATACAGGTGTTCACGTTTCCTGGCCAAGCGGAGATCCCGTTCATATTTACTTGCCGAGAGCAATCAAAACCTGCAGCCATCACTTATGTCGATTGACTTATACTGTGGCCTTTGCACGGGTCAACGTGCAAAGTGCCCTTTAAACCCAGTTGCGTTGAAAGCACTCTTGTCTGTTTAAAATGATAGAGGCTGTGTATTACAATGACAGGCTGCAATTTTCTTTCATGTGAAGTAAAAAGCATCCTTGCTTGCTAATATTCTTTGACATAATACTGGCAGTGTGGATATTAAATATAATTAGAGCGTGCTACATCAGACCTTTTGCCAACACTGGGCACAGTTAGGAAGGTAAATCACTACTGTCAGCAAATCATCCTCCTTTTTAGTGCACTTCAGACTTTTGAAACAAATTACTTCGCCCTGAGTATTATTTGCTGGGGCTTTCGAGGTGACTCAGTCAGTCAAGAATCTGCCTGGAGTAAGGGAGACCCAGGTTCGATCCCTGGTTTGGGAAGAGCCCCTGAGAAGGAAATGGCAACCCGCTCCAGGATTCTTGCCTGGAGAATCTCGTGGACAGAGGAGCCTGGAGGGCTGCAGTCCCTGGGGTCACAGAGAGTCAGCAAGACTGACAACTAACACCTCCTTACTTACCCAGGTGGCTCAGTGGCAGAGAACTTACTTGCCAGTGGAGGAGACACAGATTCAATTCCTGGGTTGGCTGATGGCCTGGAGAAGGGAATGGCACCCGCTCCAGGATTCTTGCCTGGGAAATCCATGGACAGAGGCGCCTGGCAGCCTACAGTCCATGGGGTCACAAAGAGTCAGACGTGACCTAGTGACTAAACAGCAACATTATTTGCTGTGGGACTAAAATGGAAGTGTACACAGTTCATGCCGCAGAGAACCACGCACTCTGAACCGGGCAGCTCTGAAATTGGCCTTTCCATTGGGAAATGAAGAGGCGAGCTGGAGTCAGGGGCTCCCTGTTAGCAGCAGCCCTGGGTTCGTGGGTCAGTCCTAAAGGACTCTGCTGTGCCCCAGCCTCGCCCCGTCCAACCACCCAACTTGCTGCCCCCTTGCTTAGCCCTTTCACAAATCCCTGTAGCTTTCAGGTTCAAGTTCAACTGCCTTCTTTAAGATGCAAGGGTCCACCTTCGCTGGCTTTTGACCCTCTCTAGCTCCTGCTCATGGCCCAGCCCAGGCCCCTGAGCTCGAGGTGCTGCTGTGCCCCCGGCAGGAGCCTCTCCATGCCAACTCCCCCACCTCCAGCCACCTCTCTGCAGCCCTGTAGGGCTTCTCCTGAAGACCCTCAGATCATGCACGCCCTCCCCTGAAGGTCCCTCACACTCACACAGCAGGAGGAGCTCAGTGTCTCCACTGACCAAGGACACTCAGGTTTGCTGATGGACCTGTGCAGACCCAACACCATGTCTGGCTCCCAGCGAACCTAATGGGTGCTAATGGGCAAAACTAACAAAAACGATGCCTCGGATGTCCCTGGTGGTCCAGTGGCAGAGACTTCGCCTGCCAATGCAAGAGATATGGGTTGGCTCCCTGGTGGGGAAGAGCGCGTGTGCCTTGGAGCAACTGAAGTCCATGTACCACAGCTCTAGAGCCTGTGCTCTGCAACAGGAGACGCCACCGCAGTGAGAAGCCGCCACAGCCGAGATGAGCCCCTGCTTGCCGCAACTAGAGAAAAGCCTGCAGGGCAGTGAAACCCACCACAGTCAGTAAATCAGTCAATCAATCTTTTAAAAAAGTGCTGCCTAGGGTCCATTTTTTAATATTTGTAGGAAACAAGGCTGAGCCACTTGGTTCCTACAGGGCTCTTCCAACAGGCGAAGCCCGGCATGCACCAGGATTAAGACTCTAACAGGGTGCTGGCAGGGACCAGGGGCTCCCCAGAGAGAACTACTGAAGCAACCTGTGGAATGAACCCCCCAAGTCAGCCAAAAGCACAAATATACCCACGCTCCCCAACAACATCAACAAAAAAATCACTGGACTTTTTTTCCCCTGGACGATAAATTCACTCTCTGTGCAATGTGAAAGGGGTCTGGGGACTGGGCCTGGAAGAGGCTGGGCAGGTGGGCCTTCCTCCTGGCTCCAGAGGCCCCGCTCTGGACCAGGGGCATGGCCTGCACCCCGCGCCCTGAGGATTTCCACACCCACACATGCTGGTGGTTCAGGAGAGCTGAACTACGATTACTCCCTCCTGACCCATCTGTTTTGAAAACATGAAATTCTGACAGACCCGCAGAGAGCACGGGCTTGCTCTGGAACCAGCATCTGGTTGTCCAGACGTTCCTTCTCTCAGCTCTGTATAAGAAACATGCCTGAAGTTTATTCAGATCTGATTAAGTACTTTGAGGTGTGATGAGTTAGATGTGCTCAGTCGTGTCCGACTCTCTGCGACCCCGCGGACTGTAGCCCACTAGGCTCCTCTGTCCATGGGATTCTCCAGGCAAGAACAATGGTATGGGTTGCCATTTTCTCCTCCAGGGGATCTTCCCAACCCAGGGACTGAACCCAAGTCTCCCGCACTGCAGGCGGATTCTTTACCAGTTGAGCCCCCAGTGAAGCCCCACATTGCATATTTTATGAACACTGCCTTTCTTTTTACCAGGGGACACGGTAATGAGGCTTCCTCCTTCCCTGGCAGGTGTCTGCCCCTGGTGGTCTTCATTGCTACATATGCCCCAGAGTCTTGTGTCTGCCCTTTTATTGACTTCAGAATCACTTCCTGGGAATGATGAATTCTCATTGACCAACTACCATTTGCACCTGGTTAATTCCTAAACTACACCATCCATTGCGGTCCACGGATGGAAGAACGAACATCTGCGTTCTTCCTCCAGGATTCTCCTGGACAACTGACCACCATTCTCTCAAAGTCAACCTCTTTAAAACAAAACTCTTTCCCTTCCTCAGACTGTTTGGCAGAAGTACAGCCTGCAGTGTGCGCCTCCTCTTTCTGGCTTCTTTTGCCCCATGAGTGTCAGCCCAAGGTTTCTTTCCTCTGAAATGCCTCCTCTCTCAGCTCGGCTCCTTCTCTCTGTTGGACCACCATCAGGCTTTCTGCCCCAGTGCCTTTGCTAGCACCACCTTAGAACTATTCCTGGGTTAATCTCTTTAAAGCTATTTTCTTCATTTAATATTTTTTTCGTTGAAAGGGAGAAAAAGCCGACAAGGAATGGCTGGGTCTTAGGTATAGCATGTGGGATCTAGTTCTCTGACCAGATACAGAACCCAGGCCCCCTGCATTGGGAGCTCAGTCTGAGCTACTGGACTGCCGGGGAAGTACTGGAAGTCCTATTTATCTTTGAAAAATTATTCTAGAAGGGGGCGGCAGAGGATGAAACGGTTGGGTAGCATCACCAACTCAAAGTCTGGGAGATAGAGAAGGACAAAGAAGCCCAGAGTGCTGTAGTTCACGGGGTCACAAAGGGTCAGACATGACTTAGTGACTGCACAACAACAAAATTATTCTACAACCGTTTTTTCATGATTTCCTTAGTCTTTAAATTCTGATTCACTTAATATGATTTAAAATTTTCTAGTTCCTTATTATGCAGGGATACAAAACAGTCGAAATCAAAATCCAGAATTTGTAGGAAACTGCTTATATAGGCAGCTGGTGTTATTTCATTATAACTGAAAAAACAAAAACCCCCTCAGAAAACAGCCAAACCCATGTTTAATCATAACTATGTGAAGTGATATCATAGCTATGTGAAGTGATATCATAGCTATGAGAGTGATCATAGTTATGTAAACAATAAGCCAGCCCCTGACTAACAGGAAGTGGACAAAGATCTTGAATTCCTAGCTAACCTAGCAGTCTAGCTGGGCACTCGTTCTGCTCCTCTGCTGTATCCAATAAGTCTGGTGTTAGAGGATAGCTGACAAACCAAATATTGAGACTCATCGGGCTATTTCTGCAGGTCATCCTTGGCACCAGAAAGATGAAAGGCTTACATGATGAAAATGGACTCTGTGCATCTATGATTCTGAAAGGAGACTGAGAGGTTAAAAAAATGCACTTGATTTTTATTTCCAGTTGCCTGTTCAGACAAAGGACTAAACATGGTCAGGGTCAATGTTGCAGAAACAGATAAAACAAGCAGGGAATGAATCTGTCTCATCACTGTACACTCCAGAGCACAGCTTCTTCAACAGTGAGCATTCTCCATAAACATCAGTGGCTCAGAGAATTCGTGACTTGACAACAGAAGAATCTCTTCCCTGCAGTTTTGACCCAGATCGTGGAAGGCAGGATTCCCTGGTAGCTCAGGTGGTAAAGAATCAGTCTGCAATGCAGGAGACCCCAGTTCAATTGCTGGGTCAGGAAGATCTGCTGGAGAATGGATAGGCTACCCACTCCAGTATTCTTGGGCTTCCCTGGTGGCTCAACTGGTAAAGAATCTGCATGCAATACGGGAGATCTGGGATCGATCCTTGGGTTGGGAAGATCCCCTGGAGAAGGGAAAAGTTATCCACTCCAGTATTCTGGCCTGGAGAATTCCATGGACTGTATAGTCCATGGAGTCTCAAAGAGTCATACATGACTGAGCAACTTTCACTTTCAAGCTGTCTTTAATCTTAAGGAGGTAGGCATGTTAGCTGGGTTTTGAACTCTTGTTAGGAATAGCTATTTCCCTGGTGACTCAGATAATGAAAAATCTACCTGCAATGTGGGAGACCAGGGTTCGATCCCTGGGTCTGGAAGATCCTCTGGAGAAAGAAATGGCAACCAACTTCAGTATTCTTGCCTGGAGAATCCCCATGGACAGAGAAGCCTGGCAGATCTCAGTTCATGGTATCACAGAGTCGGACATGACTGAGTGGCTAACACGTTCACTTTCACTTAGGTTCCTCTGTCCATAGGATTCTCCAAGCAAGAATACTGGAGTGGGTTGCCATGTCCTTCTCCAGGGCATCTTCCCGACCCAGGGATTGAACCCAAGTCTCTTGTGTTTCCTGCATTGGCAAGCGGGTTCTTTAGCACTAGTGCCACCTGGGAAGCCCTAGGAAAATCTAGACCTCCCATTTGGCAGAGGCCGAAGAGAATCGTTTTGCAATCAGTTAACTCATCAGTGACACTGCTGTTAGGGAAGTTGCCCAGAGAGGAGAGAATACAAGATCAACTATGTTTGATGGGGGAGGATAGATGGGAGGGAGACAGGAGGAGCTGAGTCACCTCCACGGGCTTGAGGCGTGGAGGTGATGGCTGATGGTGCTGAACTTGAGTGAAAAGGCAGACGTGCATGGGTGTGGGGGTGGGGCTCGAGGCAGAAGGGCAAAGCTCCAAGAAGGTGCTGAGATCCTGGCTGTGTGATGTCACTTAGAGACTGGTCCTCTTTGAGGACTCTATTTGACTTTCCAACTTCAAGTTTTATTTCCTTTGCTCACAGAATGATTGAAGTATTGTTCTTAAATAAATTTCCAACTAGGCTTCCCTGGTGGTTCAGTGGTAAAGAATCTGTCTGCCAGTGCAGGAGAAGCAAGTTCGATCCCTGGGTCGGGAAGATCTCCTGGAAGAGGGCATGGCAACCCACTCCAGTGTTCCTGCCTGGGAAATCCCAAGGACAGAGGAGCCTGGTGGGCCATAGTGCATGGGTCTCAAAAGAGTTGGACAGGACTTAGTGACTGGCCATGCACACATGTTTCCTCTTAGTCCCTTCTGCTCCCTTTCACACTGGGCTTGGCGGGTAGCTCTGGTCCACAAGGTATGAAAGGCGGTTCAGCAGGGCCTCTGATAACCATCCGTGGCTCGAGCAGCTGCCTTGTCTCATCCCATCGTCCCTGCCTCCCTGCCTCATCCCTCCAAGCGCAGCCCTTCCCGAAGCTGCCCGGTGCCAGGGGAGAACCAGCCCCTGATAGAGAAGCATGAGGACGCCTTCAGTATAATACCTGCTGGCCAGTCACTGATTGTGTCCTCTCTCTACTAGTTAACAGCGAGGATTCTATTAGAGGAGCTGACACAGTCGCTAAGCTCATGAAGTCTTCCAGCTACTGAGAGAGAGCAGTGGTTAGGAGCATGTACTTTGGAGTCAACCTGCTTAGGCTTGAAACACATGACCTCCCCTGACTGGCCATGGGGACGTGGGCCCGGCTTCAGTTCTCTTCTCTGCACAATGGGGAAATTCAGTTCAGTTCAGTCACTCAGTCGTGTCCGACTCTCCACGACCCCATGAATCACAGCACGCCAGGCCTCCCTATCCATCACCAACTCCCGGAGTTCACTCAAACTCATGTCCACAGAGTCGGTGATACCATCCAGCCATCTCACTCTCGGCCGTCCCCTTCTCCTCCCGCCCCCAACCTTTCCCAGCATCAGTCTTTTCCAGTGAGTCAACTCGTCGCATGAGGTGGCCAAAGTATTGGAGTTTAAGATTTAGCATCAGTCCTTCCAATGAACACCCAGGATCGATCTCCCTCAGAATGGACTGGTTGGATCTCCTTGCAGTACAAGAGACTCTCAAGAGTCTTCTCCAACACCACAGTTCAAAAGCATCAATTCTTCGGCGATCAGCTTTCTTCACAGTCCAACTCTCACATCCATACATGACCACGGGAAAAACCATAGCCTTGACTAGACGGACCTTGGTTGGCAAAGTAATGTCTCTGCTTTTTAATATATTATCAAGGTTGGTCATAACTTTCCTTCCAAGGAGTAAGCGTCTTTTAATTCCATGGCTGCAATCAGCATCTGCAGTGATTTTGGAGCCCCAAAAAATAAAGTCTGACACTGTTTCCACTGTTTTTCCATCTATTTCCCATGAAATGATGGGACCAGATGCCATGATCTTCATTTTCTGAATGTTGAGCTTCAAGCCAACCTTTTCACTCTCCTCTTTCACTTTCATCAAGAGGCTTCTGAGTTCCTCTTCACTTTCTGCCATAAGGGTGGTGTCATCTGCATATCTGAGGTTATTGATATTTCTCCCAGCAATCTTGATTCCAGCTTGTGCTTCTTCCAGCCCAGCGTTCCTCATGATGTACTCTGCATATAAGTTAAATAAGCAAGGTGACAAGATACAGCCTTGACATACTCCTTTTCCTATTTGGAACCAGTCGGTTGTTCCATGTACAGTTCTGACTGTTGCTTCCTGACCTGCATACAGGTTTCTCAAGAGGCAGGTCAGGTGGTCTGGGATTCCCATCTCTTTCAGAATGTTCCACAGTTTATTGTGATCCACACAGTCAAAGGCTTTGGCATAGTCAATGAAGCAGAAATAGATGTTTTTCTGGAACTCTCTTGCTTTCTCCATGATCCAGCGGATGTTGGCAATTTGATCTCTGGTTCCTCTGCCTTTTCTAAAACCTGCTTGAACATCTGGGAGTTCACGGTTCACATATTGCTGAAGCCTGGCTTGGAGAATTTTGAGCATGACTTTACTAGCGTGTGAGATGAGTGCAATTGTGTGGTAGTTTGAGCATTCTTTGGCATTGCCTTTCTTTGGGATTGGAATGAAGACTGACCTTTTCCAGTCCTGTGGCCACTGCTGAGTTTTCCAAATTTGCTGGCATATTGAGGGCAGCACTTTCAGAGCATCATCTTTCAAGATTTGAAATAGCTCAACTGGAATTCCATCACCTCCACTAGCTTTGTTCATAGTGATGCTTTCTAAGGCCCACTTGACCTCACATTCCAAGATGTCTGGCTCTAGGTCAGTGATCACGTTATCGTGACTATCTTGCTCGTGAAGATCTTTTTTGTACAGTTCTTCTGTGTATTCTTGCCACCTCTTCTTAATATCTTCTGCTTCTGTTAGGTCCCTACCATTTCTGTCCTTTATCGAGCCCATCTTTGCATGAAATGTTCCCTTGGAATCTCTAATTTTCTTGAAGAGATCTCTTGTTTTTCCTATTCTGTTGTTTTCCTCTATTTCTTTGCATTGATCGCTGAGGAAGGCTTTCTTATCTCTCCTTGCTATTCTTTGGAACTCTGCATTCAGATGCTTATATCTTTCCTTTTCTCCTTTACTTTTCGCTTCTCTTCTTTTCACAGCTATTTGTAAGGCCTCCTCAGACAGCCATTTTGCTTTTTTGCGTTTCTTTTCCATGGGGATGGTCTTGGTCCCTGTCTCCTGTACAATGTCACGAACCTCCGTCTAGAGTTCATCAGGCACTCTATCTATCAGATCTAATCCCTTAAATCTATTCCTCACTTCCACTGTATAATCATAAGGGATTTGATTTAAGTCATATCTGAATGGTCTAGTGGTTTGCCCTACTTTCTTCAATTTAAGTTTGAATTTGGCAATAAGGAGTTCATGATCTGAGCCACAGTCAGCTCCTGGTCTTGTTTTTGCTAACTGTATAGAGCTTCTCCATCTTTGGCTGCAAAGAATATAATCAATCTGATTTCGGTGTTGACCATCTGGTGATGTCCACGTGTAGAGTCTTCTCTTGTGTTGTTGGAAGAGGGTGTTTGCTATGACCAGTGCGTTCTCTTGACAAAACTCTATTAGCCTTTGCCCTGCTTCATTCCAAGGCCAAATTTGCCAGTTACTCCAGGTGTTTCTTGACTTCCTACTTTTGCATTCCAGTCCCCTATAATGAAAAGGACATCTTTTTTGGGTGTTAGTTCTAAAAGGTCTTGTAGGTCTTCATAGAACTGTTCAACTTCGGCTTCTTCAGCGTTACTGGTTGGGGCATAGGCCTGGATTACTGTAATATTGAACGGTTTGCCTTGGAAACGAACAGAAATCATTCTGTCGTTTTTAAGATTGCATCCAAGTACTGCATTTCAGACTCTTTTGTTGACCATGATGGCTACTCCATTTCTTCTAAGGGATTCCTGCCCACAGTAGTAGATATAATGGTCATCCGAGTTAAATTCACCCATTCCAGTCCATTTTAATTCACTGATTCCTAGAATGTCTATGTTCACTCTTGCCATCTCCTGTTGACCACTTCCAATTTGCCTTGATTCATGGACCTAACATTCGCAGGTCTCTTATGGTTGTTAAGTGAACTAATGTTTTAAAGCCCTTAGAACATTGCTGGTAAGTATTAGGCACTATGTAAGTGTTTCTTAAATAGATATACATGCAACAGTAAAGCAATTGCAAACAGCACAAAATCTATTGATAAGGCTGTGACTATAAGTCAACTTATAGACTGGTTCCAAATCGGGAAAGGAGCATGTCAAGCCTCTATATTGTCACCCTGCTTATTTAACTTATATGCAGAGTACATCATGAGAAACCCTGGACTGGAGGAAGCACAAGCTGGAATCAAGATTGTGGGAGAAAAATCAATAACCTCAGAAATGCAGATGACACCACCCTTATGGCAGAAAGTGAAGAAGAACTAAAGAGCCTCTTGATGAAAGTGAAAGAGGAGAGTGAAAAAGTTGGCTTAAAATTCAACATTCAAAGAACTAAGATCATGGCATCTGGTCCCATCACTTCATGACAAATAGATGGAGAAACAGTGGAAACAGTGAAAGACTTTATTTTCTTGTGCTCCAAAATCACTGCAGATGATGACTGCAGCCATGAAATTAAAAGATGCTTACTTTTTGGAAGAAAAGCAACCCGGACAATATATTAAAAATCCGAGACATTACTTTGCCAACAAAGGTCCGTCTAGTCAAAGCTTTGGTTTTTCCAGTAGTCATGTATGGATGTGAGAGTTGGACTGTGAAGAAAGCTGAGAGCCAAAGAATTGATGCTTTTGAACTATGGTGTTGGAGAAGACTCTTGAGATTTCCTTGGACTGCAAGGAATATTCATTGGAAAGACTGATGGTGAAGCTGAAACTCCAATACTTTGGCCACCTGACGAGGAGACCTGGCTCACTTGAAAAGACCCTGATGCTGGGAAAGATTGAGAGCAGGAAGAGAAGGGGACGACAGATGAGATGGTTGGATGGCATCACCGACTCAATGGACATGAGTTTGAGTGAACTCCGGGAGTTGGTGATGGACAGGGAGGCCTGGCGTGCTGTGATCCATGGGGTCGCAAAGAGTCGGACACGACTGAGCGACTGAACTGAACTGAACTGACTAAAGCGACACTGAGCTTTGGCACAGAGCTCCATGGGTGTTCCGCAAGTAGAAGGAGAGAGGGAAGCATGGCTCTGGGGAAGGACGCACAGAGGAAAAGGGACTGTGGGCTTTACTCCTGATGGTCATGTGTTGGGTGTGGGGCGTAGGAAGCAGAGTGGGGATAGGAGGAAGCCTCTGAGAAGGAATGATGGGTGTGCGGGACTACAGGGTGGTGAGAAGCTGCAGAGAAGTGATGCTGTAGTGGTTAAGATAGTTCTGGTTGCAAATGGTAGGAACACAGCATAAGCCACTGTCACAGAAAAAGAAGACAAATAAAGTGAAAGCATTAGTTGATTCTGCCACCTTATGGACCGTAGCCCGGCAGGCTCCTCTGTCCATGGGATTTTCCAGGCAAGAATACGGGAGTGGGTTGTCAAGACCTCCTCCAGGGATCTTCCCAACCCAAGGATCAAACTCAGGTCTCCTGTGTCTCCTGCAATGGCAGGTGGATTCTTTACCACTGTGCCACTTGGGAAGCCAAAATTTATGAAGAAAAATATACAAATATATAAGCTTTGGTTAGTCATTAGAAGTATGAGGTATTCCTAGCCAATAAATTTGCCTGTGGGAAATGTGAAAATGATATTCAAAGTCTTTAGGCAAGAATCATTATTTTATGAATGATTATTTCACACTCAGGGCAGATTTTCTATGAACCCATTCTCTTAATAATGGGCCAATAACATCTGAAGGGCTTTCAAAGATGGTTGCTAAATGTTCTCAAATATTTATTTAGAGCAAATCTATAGCTAGTGATGAAAACTTCTTTCAAAGTGATTAATAGAAGACGAAATCCTATTTTCAGTTCGTCTCTGTTGGACAGTATTAATTTATGTTTAGCAGATGCTGAGTTTCAAATCAATCTAAACTCTTGAAAGTTTTCATAATTTGCTTGCATTTAGGTTTGAAATGTCGATTAAGTATACAAAATGCAAGAGGTTGAACAAAACCTGTGTAGCTTGGAAATATGTGCATTTTCCTATGTACATGTATGAAACTTGCATCTAAGCTTGAGTTCTGCCTTTACACTCGCTGTGAGTGTCCTACACACATCTCAAGCTCAACATTTCCCAAAACAAGTTCACCTTTTCCTCTAAACTTGATTCCTCACCCACACTCCTTGTCACCCTGTGTGCACTGCCTCAGCATACCTTGCTGTCATTTTTCTCCTCTTCCAACTGCCCAGTTTTGCTTTTTTTAAAAAATATACCATGTCCTTAGGTTGAAAGAATAAATATTGTTTAATGACCATACTACCCAAGGCAGCCCACAGATTCAATGAAATCCCTATCAAATTACCAATGGTATTTTTCACAGAACTAGAAAAAGTAGTTTTAAAATTTGTATGGAAATACAAAGGACTCTGAATAGCCAAAACAATCTTGAGAAAGAAGAGTGGAGCTGAAGGAATCACGTTCCCTGACTCTAGACTATACTACAAAGCTATAGTAATCAAAAGAGTATGGCATTTACACAAAACAGATATGTAGATCAATGGATCAGAGTAGAAAACCCAGAAATAAAGCCACCCATTTACGGTAAGTCAATCTACAACAAAGGAGGCAAGAATATGCAATGGAGAAAATACAGTCTCTTCAATAAGTGATGCTGGGAAAATTGGACTGCTACATGTAAAAGAATGAAATCAGAACATTCTCTAAGGCTACATGCAAAAATAAATTCAAAATGGATTAAGACCTAAATGTCAGCCTGGATACTACAAAACTCATACAGGATAACATAGGCAGAATACACTTTGACATAAATCATGTAACATTTTTTTGGATTTGTCTCCTAGAGAATGGAAATAAAAACAAAAATAAATGAGATCTAATTAAACTCAAAAGCTTTTGCACAGCAAATGAAACTGTAAACAAAACAAGAAGACAACCTATGGGGTGGGAGAAAATACTTGTAAATGATACTAAGGAATTAATTTCCAAAATATACAAACAGCTCCTACAGATATATATACACACATATGTATATATAAAGCTATATATATAAATAAAGCTGATCCATATATATATATATATATATAGAGAGAGAGAGAGAGAGAGAGAGCTGTATAAGCTGTTTATGTGTGTGTATATAAAGCTGAGACATATATATATATCAGAATGGTCATAACACGGGTAGAAGACCTGAATAAACGTTTCTCCAAAGAAGGCAAAGAGATGGCCAACAAGCTCATGGAAAGATGCTTTAATTTTTAGAGAAATGCATATCAAAACCACAATGAGATATCACCTCATGTTAATTAGAATTGTCATCACCAAAAAGTCTACAAATAATAAATGCTGGAGAGGGTATGAAAGAAAAGGGAAACTTTCTACACTGTTGGTAGGGATGTAATTTGTTCAGACACCATGAAAAACAGTATGGAAGTTCCTTAAAAAGCTAAAAATAGAGTTATCATATGATCAATCCAGCAATGTCACTCCTGGACATATATTCAGAAAAGATGAAAATTCTAATTTAAAAAAGTTACACAGACCCAAATATGCATAACAACACTATCTACAGTAGACAAAACATGGAAGCAAGCTACATGTCTATTGACAGAGGAATGGATGAAGCAGACGTGGAGCATGTATACAGTGGAACACTACTCAGTCACAAAGGGTGGAACAATGCCATCTCAGCAACAGGACGGACCTAGAGACGATCACACTAAGTGAAGTAGACCAGATACACGCCACATGATATCACTTGTATGTGAACCTAACAAAATGATACAAATGAACTTATTTACAAAGCAGAAATGGACTCACAGACACAGAAAACAAAGATCATTACCAAAGAAGAAGAGGTGGGAAGAAGGACAGATGAGTTTGAGGTAAACATACGCACACGACTGTGTATCAATAGATGAGCAGCAAGGACCTGCTTATCGCACAGGGGACTATATTCCACATCTTGTAATGGCCCATAGTGGAAAAGAACCTAAAAAAGGTTATATATATGCACACACATATAAATACATACCTACACACACATAGTTTAGATGGATATCTATATCTATCTGAATTACTTTGTTGTGCAACCAAATCAAAGACACCAACAACATAAAGCTTTACTTTTTAAAAAAAAAAGAGAATGATTTCTTTAAGTGAATAGATGGACAGACAATAGGCTGGAATAATTTCAGAGACATTTATTAGGTTGGCTAGATGTTATTTGACTTATTCGATTAATACTTTTTTCAGTAACCCAAGGCATTATTTTAAAAAATCTTTTTTGTAACTCCTCAAACACAGCTAGCAGTATAAAATTCAACAGAGAATTTTTAAAGTAAAATATCTCTTGAATTATTGCAAATGCAACATTAAAAACATGTTGTTCTGTGTGTGTACACATGTATGCGCTCAGTCGCTCGGTCGTGTCCGACTCTATGACCTGGTGGACTGTAGCCCACCGGGCTCCTCTGTCCATGAAATTTTCCAGGCAAGAACCCTGGAGTGGGTTGCCATTTCCTACTCCAATATATATGTATATATACCACAAAAATCTATAGCAAAATGTTCACACAGGGTTATTATTACTGTTTTAGGATTAAGAATTTGTAAGTTTTACTTATTTTTACATAAAAAATCTCCTATAGTGCATATTAATTTTTATACAAAGGAACAAGAGAAATCTTTTGGAAGCTTTTGCCCCAAATCACCAGGATCACGTCCAAAGTTCATCATAGATAATCATGTGCTTCCTTCCCTTTCCACCTGTGCCCTGTGAGGTCTGTATTTGTCTGTGATGCCTGCTGCTGCTGCTAAGTCGCTTCAGTCGTGTCCGACTCTGTGCGACCCCATAGACGGCAGCCCACCAGCTCCCCCGTCCCTGGGATTCTCTAGGCAAGAACACTGGAGTGGGTTGCCATTTCCTTCTCCAATGCATGAAAGTGAAAAGGGAAAGGGAAGTCACTCAGTTGTGTCCAACTCTTTGCGATCCCATGGACTGTTGCCCACCCGGCTTCTCTCTCCATGGGATTCTCCAGGCAAGAATGCTGGAGTGGGTTGCCATGCCCTCTTCCAGGGAATCAAACCCGTGTCTGCTGTGGTTCCTGCATTGCAGGTGGATTCTTTACCGCTGAGCCATGGAGAAGACCTCTCAGCGCTATAATTAACTGTAAATCTTGATTTCTAGTTTATTAAATGAGTGACTCAGAGCATCCTGCAGAGAAGGCACCACCCTGCTGGGGCTCCAGGAGGACCTCAGGGCTCCCAGGACATCGTCCTCCTGGACACTGGACTTTATGGAATGTTACATTTGCCCAGGGTTACTTCAGTCAAAGTAAAGCATAAACTGCTACTTAACATAAAGGAAGCAAGGCGATATGGAAATGAAGCTCAGTTCTTCCACTAATCAGTCACGTTTTCAATGTTTCCCCTGGAAACATTCTTTCATATCTGTGCTGCATTTTGCTGAAAGCAATCTCTTTACAATTCATATTATTCATTTTCATTACAGTAACATTCACTGGCTTTAAAACTGGGGAAAATAATACGGTTTGGTGAGTGGAGAAAATAAATTTCACAGGCTAGTCCATAATTTGGAATCAATACACATTATAGTATTATTCCGTTGGACTTGAATCAGATTAATGACACTGTCAACATTTTAACCTCAGAGACTGTTCAACGATGGCTAAAAGCTATTTATTAAGTGCTAAGCAACTCAACCAATTAAAACCAAATATTTATCACATGTGGCATGATAAATCTATTCATGCTTTTGATAATTGAAAAACAGCTAAGACGATATAATGCCTGCAGATAGCATTACATGGAAAACTCATTGCTCGAGAAAATAGTGTCTAAGTGGATTTGGTACAGAACAGAATCTTAGAATCAGTTTCTTAAAGGGAAAGGAATACTTTAGTTGTTGAAGAGAAAATTTTAATTTATAACTATGTTTATTAGAAATCAACACCCAGAAAATAAACTGTCTTGCAGTAATTCCTAAAACTTTCACCCAACTTTCAGGAGACTTACTAAATTATTAATTTCTGGGAACTTC
This sequence comes from Moschus berezovskii, assembly GCF_049115385.1. Lineage (NCBI taxonomy): Eukaryota > Metazoa > Chordata > Mammalia > Artiodactyla > Moschidae > Moschus > Moschus berezovskii. The sequence goes on from NC_142469.1 coordinate 107,963,556, forward strand.
CCTGGTGGTCTAGTGGTTAAGAATTTGTGCTTCCCATGCAGGAGGCATAGCTTCAATCCCTGGTTTTGTGGCATGACCAAAAAAACAAAAGAAAGATTAATTTCTGCAATAAAGTCAGCTGCCCCCAAATGACTGTAAACACACTCATGTGAAACACAGGTATTTATCACCTGTAACAAAACTGCAGTGAGGTCATTTGTAAAGGAATTTCTTGTTACGCTGACCCTATTGAAAGCTTAATTCATTGGAAAAGCCCCTGATGCTGGGAAAGATTGAGGGCAGGAGGAGAAGGGGACGACAGAGGATGAGATGGTTGGATGGCATCACCGACTCAATGGACATGAGTTTGAGCAAGCTCCAAGAGTTGGTGATGGACAGGGAGGCCTGGTGTGCTGCGGTTCATGGCGTCACAGAGTCAGACACGGCTGAGCAACTGAACTGAACTGAATTGAACTTTAATTAGAAGGTACCAGGGAGGCCCTGTCGTATTCTTCCTCCAGATGAGTGCTTCTTTTCTATTTGTCCTGCTCAAGGGTCTGCCATGTTATTTTACAGCATAGCAGGAAAAAGTTGCAAACGGCAACACAGAGTAGATGCTCCATAAAGCACTGAGTCAACGAACATAACACTGGCAGCTTCTTTCAAGAGGCCCGATGTCTGAGCCAGCCTTCCCCAACCGGGTGAAGCATGCACACCATCCTGAGTGAAGTTTGCTCATTGCCTTTCTCTCTCTTCACTACTGAGTGGGTTTTTAAAGGAGTTTGCAGTAAGTCTGTTCCGATAGAGAAGCCCACGTACACCTGGAGTTAGCACTCCTGTCCCAATGCTGAAACGGAAAACAAAATGCAAACCCTGGGGAAGGCTACTTTCCCAATTCACTTCCCAAAAACAAAGATCAGGAGTTCAGTCATGCACATTCTAAGTGCAATATTTAGCTGGTTCAAACTGCAATCAACTCAGCAAAAAGACCTAGAGGGGAGCCCGGTGGATAGTAAGTGATCAGTAAGTACTCGGTGAAGGAGTGAGTGGTGAGTGTGGGCTGAGACAGCTCGACTTATGATCTGTCTCCCAAACTCATAACAACCTTCCCAATCCTCTCTCTTCCTCAGAAATGTAAATCGCGGTGAATAGAAGAAATGGAACAGTCTGGAGTCAGTTGTGATGGGGCAGGCAAGTCACTCACAGTTAACACTTCCCAGTTGGTGCTAGTATAAAGAACCCGCCTGCACATGCAGGAGACATAAGAGATGCAGGTTCCATCCCTGGGTCAGGAAGATCCCCTGGAGGAGGGCATGGCGACCCACTAGAGTGTTCCTGCCTGGAGAATCCCACGGACAGAAGAGTCCATCAGTTCAGTTCAGTTCAGTTCAGTCGCTCAGTCGTGTCCGACTCTCTGCGACCCCATGAATCACAGCACGCCAGGCCTCCCTGTCCATCACCAACTCCCGGAGTCCACTCAAATTCATGTCCACAGAGTCGGTGATGCCATCCAGCCATCTCATTCTCGGTCGTCCCCTTCTCCTCCTGCCCCCAACCCTTCCCAGCATCAGAGTCTTTTCCAGTGAGTCAACTCGTCTCATGAGGTGGCCAAAGTATTGCAGTTTCAGCTTCAGCATCAGTCCTTCCAATGAACACCCAGGACTGATCTCCTTTAGGATGGACTGGTTGGACCTCCTTGCAGTCCAAGGGACTCTCAAGAGTCTTCTCCAGCACCACAGTTCAAAAGCATCAATTCTTCGGAACAGTCCATAGGTCCTAAAAAGTCAGACACGACTGAAGTGACACTGCACACAGAGCAAATCAAAGGTTGAGTGCCGCTCCCTGCTCCATCAGTCCCAGAGCTGGAAGGAAGGACACCGAGCAGACCCATTAGCCACATTAGACTCATTAACCTCAGATTCTAACCGCAATCCTGAGCGGATTCCTGACCAGGCTACCAGTGCTTCAGTGACGCTGAACTAGCTTCTCTGGGTCACGACCTCACCTCCGATTTCCCTATCTGCTTCTCCTCAACAAGCCCTTTCCTTCGCTGCGCCCCTTTGCAGAACAAAAGTGAAAAATCATTATCTTGACAGCCTGGAGAAAAAAATGGAAACCACTTCAATGATGAGGCATTTAACGTTTTAATTACTGATAATTATGATACTGCAGAGGAACAGAGAAGATGGCATTATTTAAATGCAGAAGACAAGTTTAAATTATGCTGATGTGCTCCAGCTTGTCTATAATTTTTTCTGACAAGGACTAAAGATCGGAGTCAGCTGCCTAACCTGAGTGAGTTGTTGGTCGTCTCTTTGCCTTGTGATTAGAAGTGATGATGTTCTGGCCCTGAAGCCTGGCAGGTGGGGTGCGGAGATCACGGGTCACACGGTGAGATGACCTCAGCAAGGTCAACTCGAAGCCTCAGCAAGCCCACAGCTCTCTGAGCTTGCCGTGTCTGCACTCGGCAAAAACTTTCCCTTTCAATCTCACGCCCTCAAACTTAAATATTTATGCTTAAATGACATATATGTGTTCCAGTATGGCCATTCTTTCAACTGCTGTCTGAGAGTTTTTTCTCTGTTTCAAAGTCCCATGGATTTTGAATTTAGACATGCCTGAAGCGACTTAGCAGCAGCAGCAGCAGAGTTAAATCTGTATTTCTGTGTTTTAAGTGCCTTGTGATCCTTAGAAAGTTGTTGAATCTCCTGGTGACTCAAATGCTTCCTTATAGGATAGTCAGGGGGCTGCTTGAGAAGACAAAGAATGCCCGACACAGAGGGGTATTTGGAAAGCATAGCCATCTTCTCTTATGTCCAAGTATTTTCAGTAAAATTGAATTTTCTACAGTTATTCAGTTTTCACAAAGTCTGAGTCTTTCACCAGGGGTTGACAGATAAAACCAAAAGAAAAAAAATTGCTTGCAAAAATAAAAAAATCAATCTCAAAAATATTAGATAGTAAGACCAAATTATTAATGAGCTTTTGATGGGAGTAGTATGGATTTGAGAAGCTTTTGCTTTGGGCAAAATTACATAATTGTTGTATAATTCATATGCAAACCACTGAAAATGCACTTTCCTTGAAATGTATGTTTGTCTCATCATAATCTTCCGAGGGTTTAATCATCTTATTAACAAAACGCTCAGGATCCTGACCTTGGGCTAGTCATTTACCCCTGCCCGCAACTCAGAACAAAGAAGGTATCATGCTATTGTTGTATTTGCAGATGCTAACCTGGCTCAGGGAGAAGGCAATGGCAACCCACTCCAGTACTCTTGCCTGGAAAATCCCATGGGTGGAGGAGCCTGGTAGGCTGTAGTCCATGGGGTCGCGAAGAGTCGGACACGACTGAGCGACTTCACTTTCACTTTTCACTTTCATGCATTGGAGAAGGAAATGGCAGCCCACTCCAGTGTTCTTGCCTGGAGAATCCCAGAGACGGCAGAGCCTGGTGGGCTACCATCTATGGGGTCGCACAGAGTCGGACACGACTGAAGTGACTTAGCAGCAGCAGCAGCAGCAGCAACCTGGCTCAACGGAGAAGGCAATGGCAACCCACTCCAGTCCTCTTGCCTGGAAAATCCCATGGATGGAGGAGCCTGGCATGCTGTGACGGTCCACGGGGTCGCGAAGAGTCGGACACAACTGAGTTGCGAAGAGTCGGACACAACTGAGTGACTTCACTTTCATTTTTCACTTTCACGCATTGGAGAAGGAAATGGCAACCCATTCCAGTGTTCTTGCCTGGAGAATCCCAGGGACGGGGGAGCCTGGTTGACTGCCGTCCATGGGGTCGCACACGACTGAAGCAACTTAGCAGCAGCAGCAACCTGGCTCAAAGACATGTTTTTAGCAGATTGACATCACCAAGTACTCCGTGACCATCAAGCCTTCACAGCACATCAAGCCTTCTTGACGTCTCTTGGAAAGAGTTCTTCAGCAGCTTTGTGTCTTGATTTTCATTGTTTTCAGGACAGTCTATTATCTTTTATTTCTTGCAAAAAATTGATTTCCATGTCATTCTCACTCACTGAATTTTTGAACAGTTACACTCATTTATCTTAAATGATCTATCTTAAATCTGCGGAACCACAGAATTGTTGACTGTGTTGTTTAGACAGGCCTTTAAGTTAGCCCTCTCTTTGCTCTCAGGACAGTGCCACATGCAGGCTGCGTCCCGATGCCCCTGTGCCCGGCGGCGGGGCTGCCAGTGAAGGAGGCGGGCAGGGCCTCCTGTGAGCCGGCGCCTGCGGGCGTCAGACCCCTGCTAGGGCGCCTGGAACCTGGGGCCGCCGGTGGGGGTCACCGGCCCGAAGGGGCTCCGCCAGGCAGCGGGAATCTGCCCCCCTGCCCGGAAGGAATTCCACCGACGCTACAGCGTGTGGACCGAGTCCCCCACCACTGCCCTGGCCAGCATGGACGGCCCATGCAGGGCCAGGGCCAGGTGACCAGTGGGGAAGTGGTTTCCGGCCGCAGAAGAAGGATGAGCAATCCGAGGGCCTGGATCACGGCCCATGGGAGGGGGCCTCCAGCTGCAGGCGCCCCGAACCCAGTTAAGATCAGCTGAAAGCGGTCAGCCACGCGCAGTTCCCTGACGCCTGGGGAAGGGAGACCTGAAGCTGCAGACCGTAGCGGGGAGTCCAGCCGGCTTCCTCAGCCCATCTGGGCGGCCAGAGAGTCGAGAGAAGCATAGTAGACATCTGTAAAGCCAGCCAGCCCAGGCCCACAGAGGAAGCAGCAAGACTGGGGATCTGCCCTGGTCTCCCTCCCACTGGCGGGCCTCCTACTGTGTGACTGACCTCTGACTAAGGTGCTAAGCGCACCTCTGACCTGTGGCCCCTGTGCCCTGAGAGCCCCCACCCAGCTGTCTGCTTTCAGGGGCCCCTGCACGAGTGGCTGCCCCTGAGTCCAGGGGTGAGGGTGGGGTGGGAAGTACTGTCTACTCAAAGCAGCTGAACACTGGAAGACCCTCCTCCCCACCACCCCTGCTCGCAGGCGGAGTCAGTTGTGTTCGACTCTTTGAGACCCCAGGGAGGGTAGCCCACCAGGCTCCTCTGTCCATGGGATTCTCCAGGCAAGGATCTCGGAGCGGGTTGCCATTTCCTCCTCCAGGGGATCTTCCTGACCCAGGGATCGAACCTGGGTCTCTTATGTCTCCTGCACTGGCAGGCAGGTTCTTTACCACTGAGCCATGTAGGAAGCCTTCCAATCACCCAGACCCACGTTATATCTCAATTCCAGAGTGACAGAGCATCAGCGGCCGCCAGCCCTCTTTTTGAGCACTCCGCTTCTGTCTTCCCAGTTTCTCTGAGGACCAGGCCTTAAAAATTAACATCAAGAAACTCCTTTTCTTCCTCAGACATGCTAAAATATTATAGTCATAATTTTGATCATGATACAGTTGCAAAAGAAGAATTCCCAAGCTTCTTAAAACTGAACCCCACACTCCTCAGTTCCAACTCCCTGCTATATCACAAAATTACAAAAGGATGCTTTTCCTTTGTGTCAGCCTTTGACTTTTCATTTCCTTGGAAGGAAAGTTATGGCCAACCTAGACAAAATATTAAAAAGCAGAGACATTACTTTGCCAACAAAGGTCCATCTAGTCAAGGCTATGGTTTTTCCAGTGCTGATGTGTGGATGTGAGAGTTGGACTGTGAAGAAAACTGATCGCCGAAGAATTGATGCTTTTGAACTGTGGTGTTGGAGAAGACTCTTGAGAGTCCCTTGTACTGCAAGGAGATCCAGCCAGTCCATCCTGAATGAGATCAGTCCTGGGTGTTCATTGGAAGGACTGATGTTGAAGGTGTAACTCCAGTACTTTGGCCACTTGATGTGAAGAACTGACTCATTTGAAAAGACCCTGATGCTGGGAAAGTGTGAAGGTGGGAGGAGAAGGGGGCGACAGAGGATGAGATGGTGGATGGCATCACCGACTCAATGGACATGAGTTTGAGTAGACTCTGGGGAGTTGGTGATGGACAGGGAGGCCTGGCGTGCTGCAGTCCATGGGGTCACAAAGACACGACTGAGCGGCTGCACCGAACTGAACTTGACATTTCATGTTTTCTTCTCAATGTCGTTCTCCAAACTGGATTTCTTTTTTCACAGAGCAGATTAAATGTCCGCCCCTCCTCCGAAACAAAGCAAGCCACTGTAGGTAGGCCCCGAGGCACTGAGCCCAGAACAGCTCGCAGGTGCAGCGGCCTCCCGCGGGCTGAGCGCGGGTGAGATCCCTGCGCACCTGACCTTCTCCTGGGGAAGCGGGGTGAGTGGGCTCCGCAGGGATCATGGGTCCCGCGCGGCTGTGGGGGAGGCGGGGTGGGGCACCGAGGGGGCACGCAAGGAGAAGTGACTGGGAGGGGAAAGGTGCGAAGCGGGGACAGCGGTGACATAAAGTCCGGAGGGATGCATGAAGTCACGAGCGCTCGGAGGGGATGCGGTCGTCCCGGGCTCTGGGGCGGGGCTACCTGCCTGCCCAGGAGGTGGCCAGACCCGCGGGGCGAGGCGTGCGCGGGGCCTCGGCAGTGTCCGGGGCGGGGACGGGGCCGGCCCAGCCCGAGGGCCCAGGGTCCCGACCGCCTGCGCCCAAGCGGGACCAGCGCATTCCGCAGATGCAGGGCGAGCTGAGCGCCGCGGTCCCCCGCGCCCCCGCCCCAGGACAGACCCTACAGGAGAAGCGCAGGAACGACAGCCAAAGGCCCGTCCGTGTTCAGCCCCGCACGCGACACACCCTCCAAACCACAGTGCGGCGGGGGCTTTGCGAGTGATGGGGGTCCGCACCCCAGGCTCCACACTAACATCTCCCTCTAACCCGCAGCGCCACAGCGACCACCCAACCCAGCCACCCCGAGAAAAAATGTGCATTCAGAAACGGAATTTCCAACCTCTAAGTGGATCCAAGTATAGTAGTTTCAGGGGTTGCTAAAAGGAGTACCTGGTGGCTCAAACAGCAGAGAATCTGCCTGCAGTGTGGGAGACTGGAGTTCAATCCCTGGGTCAGGAAGATTACCCTGGAGAAGGGAACGGTTACCCATTCCAAAATTCTTTCCTGGAGAATTCCACGGAGAGAGGAGGCTGGCGGGCTACAGTCCATGGGGTCACAAAGAATCAGACACTAAAACTTGAGATGATGATATTATTAAACACACATTACTTATTTTGATACATGTTTTAAGTCTATGTTTCTAATGCATTTTAAAGACGAATCAGAAAAATTGATTGTCCATTAACTCCCAGCAGTAAGGAATCTGGTCCAGACCAGCACAGGAAGGTACAGGTCTGATTCCAGGGCCAGAAAACTCCCCCAGTGACTCTGCGCCGGCTGGACCCAAGAAGAGAAAAGATCAAAATTGAGCTCAAGAAGTGGAACCCTAACGAGAAAGAAACACTTCCGTCTAGAGAAAATGGCTTGTTCTGAGGCATACGCCTTCCTTAGAAATGTAATTAGAAGCAGCATCATTCTTTAATTTATTGAATGCCTATTATAATGGGCTGGACTCTGCAGAAGATATGGAACATAAACAGGTAAACTTGCTGGGAAGAATTCCAGCATCTAGGACATGAAAATCATTCCACACCAACCTGAGAGCACGTTGGGTCTGAAAAATAAGTATGCTATCTGGGGGGAAAGTGTGAAATGCAGGTAAATATATATACAGAGAGAGAAAGGCTTCCCGTGTGGCTCAGTGGTAAAGAATCCACCTGCAATTCAGGAGATGCGGGTTCGATCCCTGGGTCGGGAAGATCCCTTGGAGGAGGGCATGGCAACCCACTCCAGTATTCTTGCTGGAGAATCTCATGGACAGAAGAGCCTGGTAGGCTATAGCCCATGGGGTCATAAAAGAAATGGACATGACTGAAGTGATTACACAACAAACATCAACTATATATTATACATATATATAAAAAACATTTATATATGTTATACATAAACAGAACATATATGCATATGTTATATATAAAACATTTATAACCATATGCACACATTTATCATTGTACGTAATTTCAATTATATAATTACAATTATGCATAAAGTTAATATTCCCATTTTATAAAGAGGATGAAGTTCTGAGGTAAAATGCACAGGATTTCACAGTGAGAAACACTGCAGCGTGAGACCCTGAGTGCAGTCTGCTCCTTAGAGCTGCATGCACGTAACCAGACTTGTCAAAGCTGGACCTAACCCTTCAGCAGCTATAACCAGTCTCCCAAGAGAAGGAGGAGGTCGGGGGCAGGGGGCCCCACAGCCATAAGTCTGGGTCAGTTTCCTATTCAGGGTTGGAGGCAGGATAAGGAGTCCAGCTGCCTCTCACAAGCCTCTCCTTACTAACTAATGCCTGACATTTCTTGAACAAAGAAGAAGCTTTCGCTCTGCAAGAAGACAAAGGCTTATTTAAAGTAACACATCAATGTTAATGAGTTCAAGTTAGCCAATCTAGGAGGTACTGCAAATATAGCAGTTACTGGAGATCCTGCCTCTGCAGGATTTTAACTGGATTAGTGCTGGTCAGGGTGGCGGTGCTGGTGAAGGACAAGGAAAGAAGGGAGTGAAGGGGCAAGGTCCCCACCTGAAGAGGAAAGATAGGAAAGAGAAACAGGGCAGGACAAGGTCTGAAGGGCAGGTCATCCAGGCCGCTGCAGCCTGCCCACCGTCCTCGTGGCTGGGACAGGCTCATGGAGGCACGGGGGGACTGTAAAGGGCTGACTCCCAGGGCACACAGGCTCTCTGAGGTCACTGCTCTCCCAGTCCAGCCCCTTTGAAGCCTGGTGATTTTGTCAGACTGGCAGTTCCACTTAAAGGCAAGTACTCTGCTCTAGCGTACAAAGCTAAGAACTGATAGTTTGTGTTTGCTCTCTAAGTGAGATGGTATTCTCAAGTTGGCATTGATCCATTCCATCCGTGGCTTCAGGCATGTCTTTCCTGCTTGAAACACTCCCAGGCTTCTCCTGTGAAGGTCTCCTAAGACACATGTCCTACTGTCCCAGGGGAGGGGCGTGTGTTCACTGCCAGAAACATACTTGAAATTCCATACCTGCAATCAGATGCAGAACTCACAAAGCAGCCCGGTTTGCTACTGTGTGAGAGTACAATATATGCATTTTTTTCAGCCAGGGTGAGCAGAAACTCCCACTCTTCATTCTGGGGCTCAGAGCAACAGCACACACACACAAAGGCTATCCTTGCTCCATTAGCAGGTAAGTATATTCATGAATTGATGTCTTTGAACTGTGGTGTTGGAGAAGACTCACGAGAGTCCCTTGGATAGCAAGGAGATCCAACCAGTCCATCCTAAAGGAAATCAGTCCTGAATATTCTTTGGAAGGACTGATGCTGAAGCTGAAACTCCAATACTTTGGCCACCTGATGGGAAGAGCTGACTGATTTGAAAAGACCCTGATGCTGGGAAAGATTGAAGGTGGAAGGAGAAGCGGGTGACAGAGGATGAGATAATTGGATGGCATCACTGACTCAAAGGAGATGAGTTTGAGTAAACTCTGGGAGTTGGTGATGAACAGGGAAGCCTGGAGTGCTGCAGTCCATGGGGTTGCAAAGAATCAGATACGCCTGAGTGACTGAACTGAACAGTCATGAAGGGGCTTCCCAGGTGGTGCTAGTGGTAAAGAACAGCAATCCCACTCCTGGGCATACACACCGAGGAAACCAGAACTGAAAGAGACCCATGTACTCCAATGTTCATTGCTGCACTGTTTATAATAGCCAGGACATGGAAACAACCTAGATATCCATCTGCAGACGAATGGATAAGAAAGCTTTGGTACATATACACAATGGAGTATTACTCAGCCATTAAAAAGAATGCACTTTCACTTTTCACCTTCATGCATTGGAGAAGGAAATGGCAACCCACTCTAGTGTTCTTGCCTGGAGAATCCCAGGGTCAGGGGAGCCTGGTGGGCTGATGTCTATGGGGTCGCACAGAGTCGGACACGACTGAAGTGACTTAGCAGCAGCAAGCTATTGATGTGGACAGAATGACACTTGGTCACCAGTTAGGATCAGTGCCTGGAGGTTTCCAGAGAAAAGGGAAGGTGTGTTTCCGTGGTTCCTTCTCAAAGTTTAGAGTTGGTCATTCAGGTTTGGATAGAAAAACTGCTGTGCAGCATCTGACAGCTTCAACCTGCTAGGCATGAACAGTTAAAAATCAGCGTCTGGATTTCCTGAGAATTATCCATTTGTATCAGTTTGACCCTGTAGGAATGTTATTGGCATAAGGAATGGAGAACTGAAGCTCGACCAGCTCGTCATTATTTGCTTTTAACCGTTTCAGATGCTCAGACTATGCTCCATAGAAGAGACTGGAGGTCTCTTTTCTACCATCTGTGGGGAAAGACAGGCCACTAGAGGCAATCAAGGGTGCTGGTCCGAATCCCTCAGACACTGAGATCTAGTGTCACACGGACGATTCATGGGGTGCACAACGGGAGGTCCCCCACTTCTGAGCACTCAGCGAAGCCGTGAGTGATGGTCACACTGCTCACCATGACCTCCTACCCCGGTGTGTGGGGGCATCCACACTGACGCCCATCAGAAGTATTTTTGGAAAGGACCTCAAAGCTGGCTCCTGAGCTTATTTGAATGTGTTCTAGAGGAGACATTACTCATTGTTTACTGCAGAAGTCTGTTACTATTTTTGCTCCTGTCTTCAGTGTTTAGGTAGCAGGGCTCCCACTCCAGGCAGAGGTGGGGCGGGGGGAGAGGCAGGGGGAGACTGGAGACCAATTTAGAGCTGGAGGAGTCTTTGCAGCAGAGTCCCCAAAGCGCTTCCTCCCAAAAACAGTACAAGCAAGAGGACAAAGCGACTATTCTGTTTTCATTATAACTTGTCAATAAATTTGACTTCTACGCCTCCGGTTTGAAAAAGCATTTCTGACCCACAAAATACTCACCAGTTTTCCAGTTATATGCAAGACTCTGAATCTCCATGTCTCATCAACTTATCCATTAAAAAAGTTGTCCAGAATGTTTGCCAGGAGGAGGGCCTGGAGTTTTAGCGTACCACCACTGCAGGGAGGCAGACCCTACGTTTAAACTTTTGTGTTTCCCTTTGAGCGTGCAGAATTTCTTCCACGAGTGTATGCTCAGCTGCTCAGTCATGTCCAGCTTTTTCTGGCCCAATGCACTGTAACTCGCCAGCCTCCTCTGCCCATGGGATTTCCCACAAGAACACTGGGGTGGGTTTCCATTTCCTACTCCAGGGACTCCTTCTAACCCACATCTAACCTGCGTTTCCTGCATTGGCAAGAGGATTCTTTGCCGCTAGCACCACCTGGGAAGCCCCTTCATGATAGTTAGATATTTTCAGAAAAAGGCTTTATGAGTTCCAATTCTTGCATCTTCTCATACCTAGAAAAACACTGATGTCATTAATGGTGAAATCTGCTTTGGCTATTAAAAAAAAATTTTTTTTTTTTTTTACAATTAAAAGTTAAAATAGAGTAGCTATGGTTCAGACATCCTGGGAAATAACTGTTTCCCAGATATCCCGAAAAATGATATTATGGGTGTGATTTCAGATTAGACGCTGTGACCTAATGTAGAACTTAATGCTCCTGTAATGCATGTTTGCTTCTGTACTTTGCTTGCTGCTCATAAAACCAAAGTTACTCCATTTTAAGATAAGGTTGTTTTTAAGTAAAGATTCCTAAAATTGTTTTTGAAAAAATAAAAAGAAAAAAAGAAAAGTGAAAGTGAAGTTGCTCAGTCATGTCTGACCCTTAGCAACCCCATGGACCGCAGCCTACCAGGCTCCTCCGTCCATGGGATTTTCCAGGCAAGAGTACTGGAGTGGGGTGCCATTGCCTTCTCCACATAAATAGCCTGCTGCTGCTGCTGCTGCTGCTAAGTCACTTCAGTCGTGTCCAACTCTGTGTGACCCATAGATGGCAGCCCACCAGGCTTCCCCGTCCCTGGGATTCTCCAGGCAAGAACACTGGAGTGGGTTGCCATTTCCTTCTCCAATGCATGAAAGTGAAAAGTGAAAGTGAAGTCACTCAGTCATGTCCGACTCTTAGCAACCCCATGGACTGCAGCCCACCAAGCTCCTCCGTCCATGGGATTTTCCAGGCAAGAGTACTGGAGTGGGGTGCCATTGCCTTCTCCACATAAATAGCCTAGGCACTCTTTAAAAACAGATTCTTATCTCTCAAACAAATGGTTAAGTCCCTTCCGACTCTTTGCAACCCCATGGTCTGTAGGCCACCAGGCTGCCCTGTCCGTGGTATTTCCCAGCAAGAATACTGGAGTGGGTTGCCATTTCCTTCTCCAGGGGATCTTCCTGACCCAGGAATCGAACCCCGTCTTCTGCGCTGGCAGGGGGATTCTTTTACCACCGAGCCACCTGGGAAGCCCCTCTGGTAAGAAGTAATGACCCAGGACAGGAAATCAAGCTTCAGTTTACCTTTACTGTTTTACAGGTTTCAGTGCATTTAAAAATCGCAGGAACTACTTTTTAGTAAGACTCTTTCTTTATGTTTCTAGTAGACTTGGTACCCCCCACTCCTTTTGTGCCTCACAAATCTCTCTCCTCTGCTTGTCGAGACACCATAGTGTTTTGTTCTGTCTTTGGCTTAAATACAAAAGCTAGCAAACAATTAAAAACACACAAAGACATCTAATGCCCGGCCAAGGGGCTGTCAGAAGACACGCCACAGAATCATGTTGGTTTCGTTTTATGATGGAAAATTATGGAACTTTAAGAAAGTGAAGGTGTTTTTAAAGACCTTTAACTTCCACATTCAGTTCAGTTCAGTTCAGTCGCTCAGTCGTGTCCGACTCTCCGCGACCCCATGAACCACAGCACGCCAGGCCTCCCTGTCCATCACCAACTCCCGGAGTTCACTCAAACTCATGTCCACAGAGTCGGTGATGCCATCCAGCCATCTCATTCTCTGTCGTCCCCTTCTCCTCCCGGCCCCAATCCCTCCCAGCATCAGAGTCTTTTCCAGTGAGTCAACTCGTCGCATGAGGTGGCCATAGTATTGGAGTTTCAGCTTTATCATCAGGAGAGTGTAAAACTTTGTGTATCTAAAACCCAGTGGGAAACCCTTGGTTCCTATCATGGACAACCACACGTTCTTCCCGTTGGACAGAGAGGATGGGAGACGGGGTATTGGGATTGGGAGGAGGGACTGCAGGAAGGCCCTGAACTGCTTCACTGCTACTTCCTACTGGGGCCTGGGAGCTGTCCCTGGAAGAGGTTTGCCCAAGACAGGCAGGGCTGCCCAACTCCTGGGACCCCCAGACTAGAGGAGAGGCAGCCCCCCATCCCCATGCATCCACCCCATCACTTGGCATGTGGGAGACAGAGGTGCCGAGCCAACAGCTCCTCTGCCGGCTCACCTGGGCTGGCCAGAGCCCTAGAAGCGCCCTTCATCCTGTTTCATCACACAGGTAGCAGCTGGCACAATGGACAAAAAGGCCAGCTCTCTGAAGGTTCTGATGTCCACTCCAGGTAAAAGCCGGAGAAGAACAGGTGTCAGAATGCAGGGAGACAAGCTAACCATCTGTTAGCTCAGGAAAGACGCAGAGAAGACAAGGGTGGGTTCCCCACTGGGAGCTGAGGATCCCTGAGGGGAGGGAGAGATGCAGACGGGTGTGCCATTAGCCGGAGGGCTTAAGCTGGGCCTAAAGTCCTGAGGTTGTCCTGCCAACGTGAGGTTGTTCAGTGCAGCCTCTGGGGCAGACGACCCACAAAGACTCAAGTCCTGCACGCCCTGGGGGTCCAGTTTGGGAGGGACCAGAGTGGGCAGTTTAACCCTGGAAGTGACTGCAGAGACAGACGGACACACAGCCTAGGGTGCAGGTGGGCGGGCCCACTTCCCAGGGGTCTGGAGGCGCCTGCCAGCCCCCTAGTAAGTCCACAGGGCCCCCGACCTGCTGAGCTGCAGCCTGGGTCACGTGTGCGGGTGAAACCCGGGCTCTGGGGCAGGTGAAGTGGGAGCAGCTCCTGGTTGGTGCCCAGGGGCGAACCCCGGACTTCCTAGCCTGGGGTCCCAGCCCCTCCCCGCACAGCAGCCGCGGGGAGGAAAGGCGGCCCCCCAGAAGCCCCGGCGCGGCCGGGTGCTGGGGTCTGGACGGGGCGGGCTGCGGGCAGAGCCCCGCTGATCACTCAGGGCGCGGACGCTGGCAAGGCGCAGAGGAGCGGAAGGACCCACGTTCACACAGGCCCGCCTCGCGCCACGGGGGGCAAGCGGCTCGCCCTTCCTCAGCCTCCAAACCGCGCCGGGGGGCGGCCGGGCCCCCTCACTCCCTCCCCGGGCGCCCCGTGCCCGGCCGGGTCTGCCCTGGAGGCTGCAGGGCCGCGAGGCCCAGGCGCCGGCCCCCGGGCCTCTGTGCGCGCAAGTGGGGGTCGCGGCCGGGAAGGGAGACCCTGAGAAGCGCCCGGGGGGCAGGCGGCAGTAAGACTTCGGTCCCTTCTGAGCCCGCGTGCGGTCTCAGGGCTACGACAGGGGATCCAGGACTCAGAACACACTGCCCAGGAGGGCGACAGATGCCGACAGGGCCGTCAGAACCTCACGCGGGCTGCGGACAGAATCCCCGGGGGCTGGGCGGGTTCGGGGAAATGGAAGTGAGCCCGGGGTCGGGAGCGGTGACCTGGCCTCAGGGACTCCGGCAGGTGTCAGCAGCTCCTTTCAGTGTCAGGAGGCGGTAGCAGACTCCCCCACCACCACCCCAGACCTCAAGCTGTATTTGAGCAATTATGAGACTGCAACTATTTTTTAACACCATTTTTTTCTCTGCACGCCCTCCCCCAGATGTCCCCAGGACAGTCCTTTAAAAACACAGGGCTTTGCAGATGTGACTAGTCTAGGATGCCCTGGTCTCCACTCCACTGGTCCCCACACAGCAATTTCCCTCTGAACCCTGATCTCCTTTCTCTCTCAGACATCGTGTGTCAAAAGCCAGGACGGGGCAGCTGGCCTCTGCTGAGGTGGGACTCCTTCCCTTCCACCACGCTGGGCTAAGTGTCTGGGCACCGCAGAGCCCTGGAGAAGCCTTCCGAGGTTCAGCATCTGGGTCTGGCTCCCCGCTGCCCTTCCAGCGAGCTTCCTGCTCTAGTCTTACTGAACCCGTGTGAGAGGCGTCTGCAAGGATGTGGCCACCTGCTTGCATCAGCCCGTGCACGTGGAGCAGAGGGTGCTCGGGGAGATGGCCACCCGGAGGAGCGGGCAGCGGCAGGTGTGGAAGGAGGAGCGGTGGAGGAGGACAGGGCTGAGGAGGAGAGTTTCCGCAGGAAGGGGCAGGAAGAGGGAGGGTGCGCGCCTGCTGAGTCTAAGGCCTGTCCGACTCTTGGACCTGCTGGTCTCCTCGGTGCATGGAATCCTCCAGGTGAGAATACTGGAGTTTGTGCCATGCCCTCCTCCAGTGGCTCTTCCGGTAGACAGTTTCTCCTAAGGTAACTTCACAAGCTGGATGAACACAAGCTGGAATCAAGATTGCCGGAAGAAGTATCAATAACCTCAGATATGAAGATGACACCACTCTTAAGGCAGAAAGAGAAGAACTAAAAAGCCTCTTGATGAAAGTGAAAGAGGAGAGTGAAAAAGTTGGCTTAAAACTCAACATTCAGAAAACAAAGATCATGGTATCCGGTCCCATCACTTCATGGTAAATAGATGGGGAAACAGTGGAAACAGTAACAGACTTTATTTTGGGGGGCTCCAAAATCACTGCAGATGGTGACTGCAGCCATGAAATTAAAAGACGCTTGCTCCTTGGAAGAAAAGCTATGACCAACCTAGACAGCATATTAAAAACCAGAGACATTACTTTGCTGACAAAGGTCCATGTAGTCAAAGCAACAGTTTTTCCAGTAGTCATGTATGGATGTGAGAGTTGGACTATAAAGAAAGCTGACTGCTGAAGAATTGATGCTTTTGAACTGTGGTGTTGGAGAAGACTCTTGAGAGTCCCTTGGACTGCAAAGAGATCCAACCGGTCAATCCTAAAGGAAATCAGTCCTGAATATTCATTGGAAGGGCTGATGCAAAGCTGCAGCTCCAATACTTTGGCCACCCGATGGGAAGAGCTGACTGATTTGAAAAGACCCTGATGCTGGGAAAGATTGAAGGCAGGAGGAGAAGGGGACGCCAGAGGATGAGATGGTTGGATGGCATCACCGACTCAATGGAGATGAGTTTGAGCAAGCTCCAGGAGTTGGTGATGGACAGGGAAGCCTGGCGTGCCGCGGTCCATGGGGTCACAAAGAGTCGGACACGACTGAGCGACTGAGCTGAACTTCCTAAGGACAATGACTGATGCCTCCGAAAGGGTGAAAACCCCCAATTGCTCCCCAAAGGAAGCAAGCTAAGAAACCAAAACCAAAAAAGAAAAAGAGAGAAAACCCAGCTATCTGGCCAACTCAGTTGAACTGAATGTGAAATTTCCATGTTTGTAGGTCAAAAACCAGTCCAATGTTAGTGATTCCACACAGTTCAGCCTAAGGCAGTGCCATCCCCAAGGTCTGCACAAGTGACTCTACCCGCCCCAGAACGTCTCCCTTCTGAAACGTGACCTGTCCCTATGTGGGAAGCATCAGTCCCGTGGCATTGCTCCAACCATCTGCCCAGTGTCAGTGTCCTTCCCTTCCTGCTGTCCGTCCGAGGCCTTCCCCTTCTGGGGATTAACCAGGATGAACTACAGCAGATTAACCAGGGTCCTCCCGGGCCTTATCCCCACTCTAGGTCCCATTGGTTTCCGAGGAGTTTTACGGCCCCGTTTTCCAACTGCCAAGGATCTCGCACCCACTACATTCATTCCGTAAAATTGAGACCAGTCGTGAGGGTGGTTTATTGCCCCCGAGGTCTTCCGCAGCTGCTGGAAACATGGTCAACCCTTTGACCTTTAGACTGGGGACAGACTCAAGCTACATTGCCACCTTCTAGCCCCAGTGTCTTTCTGCTGCTGGTTCCTCTTTGTATCAGTCTGAAACAGATCCCATGTGGACAGACCCTGTGGACCAGGTGACTTTCCAGGTGGGCCCCTGAGAGATTCACACCACAGGATGGTGATTGTCCAGGTCATCCGTGTCCCAGGCCCAGGATGAGAAGCGGGATTTCCTGAGTTGCGAGATCCTTAGGAACTCATTGCCTCCCGGGAGCACCTGAGTGGGGGTGGGCGTGGGAAGGCAGGAGGGGAGGGTGGAAGCCCATCTTCCTCGGAGGATCTTAAAATCCTCCCAGAGCTTCAGAGTGATGAGAGCCCCAAATAAGGAAACTGAAGGCCCGGAGAAACGGAATACTGGAAGGATGCAGGAGTCACTGATGCTTGCTAAGAATACAGCGAGCACGCTCCACGCTGCAGTTCTCACAGGCCCTGGTTTGTGTAGCCATGTATGGCCACAAAGTAAACGTGGTAAATTTTCTTCCTTTGTAATATTTTCCCATTTTATTTATTTTTTTCTGCTGCCTCTGCTTTCAAACATTCCTGCACTGGCTGCATCATAAACTATGTGGGTTCCACACTTCATCTTTTGCCCAAGATTTTTCTTTGAAAATGTAAGTCAACATTTGCTGCCAGGGGTTATTTTAAGAAATAGAGCAGTCCAGTTACCTCACTAGTAGTGAATAATGTTTAGCTTGAGGAGTCCTGAGGTTCTTCTAAGAAATCTACTGATTTGGGCATCTTCACTTTCCAAAGATGATCAGAGCCAGGGGCTCAGAGCAGAAGCTGAGCACAGGGTGCCTTCCTGTACCCAAGGACTGCAGGGGCCAGCGGGAGACCTCAACCAACTGTCACCGTGGGTCCAAGTAACATCGCAGAATGACTCTGTTCCCCTCCCACGATTTGTAACTCCTGAAATCCTCTGGGAAAATAACTTTAAAATCATACCATCCCGTTCACTATTTCCTGTAGTTACTAAAAAGCCCACATTAATGAAAAGCCTTTTGACTGAAGGGAAATTAAGCCACAGAATGATGGATATAAAAAAAAGGGGTGTCTAAGATATGTTGGTGATGGACAGGGAGGCCTGGCGTGCTGTGATTCATGGGGTCGCGGAGAGTCGGGCACGACTGAGCGACTGAACTGAACTGAACTGAAGATATGTTTTGATCTTTGGTATTCTTTATATGGAGCTTACCAGAGGGCTCAGTGGTAAAGAATCTGCCTGCCAAGCAGGAGCTGTGGGTTTGATCCCGGGGCTGGGACGTTTCCCTGCAGGAGGGCATGGCAACCCACTTCATTATTCTGGCTGGGAGAATCCCATAGACAGAGGAGCCTGGTGGGCTACAGTCCATGGGGTTGCAAGAGTTGGACACAGCTGAACAACTAACAATCTTTATATATGATAATTTTTGACATAGTATTTTTTCACTTTTTATTGAGATATTAACATATTCACACACAAGAATTCATCATTTCAAAGAGTAAAACTCTATAGCCTTAGGACGTCCATGTGGTTCTGCTCCTGACCCCACTCTTTGATTGCAGCACGTTTCCTCTGCCCCAAAGAAACCCCAAGCCCAGCTGCAGTCACTGCCCAGTTCCTCCCCGCTCAGCCCTGGGCATGTGTGTGTACTTCAGCTGCTTCTGTCGTGTCTGACTCTTCGTGATTCCATGGACTGTAGCCCACCAGGCTCCTCTGCCCATGGGATTTCCCAGGCAGGATTACTGGAGTGGGTTGCCATTTCCTTCTCCAGAGGATCTTCCGGACCCAGCAATCGAACTTGCGTTCTTAATGTCTCCTGCATTGGCTGGCAAGTTCTTTACCACTAGCACCACCTGGGAAGCCTCAATGGAGCCCAAGCGGTTGGTTGAATTCAGTGTTTCTCAGGAATCTGCAGCTGCTTTGATGACACATGGCACCATGAGTGGGAGATGTTTCTGCTCCCTGCGTGAGATCAGGCAGGTCCGAGTCTGCCCGTCGGGGATCACAGCACCAGTTAAAGAGGCTGTTCTGAGGACTAGACAAAGAGGTTCGTGCCAAAGCCCCCGGGGCACAGTAGGAACTCGGCACCCCTGAAAGTCACAGCGTGCCCCATCCTCTGGGGGGGCCACCTCCTGGGAGACAAGACCCCACAAGGCCGTGTGAGCAAGCACCCCAGTCAGGGGCTACTTCCTGGGGGCGGCTTGGGTTAGGAGGAGGAACGTGACGGCGCCCTGGGCTCTGGATGCGGTTTGAGGACGGGCAGTTCCTCTCTTCCACCCAACTCTGTGCCTGTGGCTGTGACACTGGCGCTTCTGCAGCCGTTTTGGCAGCAGAGCCCAGGACACACCTGCCCGGGAAGAGATGATGTAGCTTAGGAGTAGCGGTCTCCAGCTCTGTCATCAGGGCTGTCAGCTGAGACGCTGAGCCCAACACACACCGCGTGCAGCGTCGTCTCCCCAGAACGGAAGCTGGCCTCTTTTCTCAGCTCGTCCTACTCCACAGAGCCTCCTCTCCCTCCTCAATTTCCTTCTTACTCAGCTTGGATCCATGACGGGGACCTTCACCTCCACCCCTCCTCATTTTGCACATCTTTTACTTCTTTTTTTTTTTTTTACTTTCACTTCTTTTAGAAGTAGATGATGCCTTCCAGTAGAAGGCAAAACTTCTACTAGAAAAAATAAAAAGCCCAATATCTTCTTGCCCTGGATCAGCATGCGAGGGGCTGGAAGGAGCCATATAAAGACACACGATGGGACCCTGAGTCAGGCTTCACTTACGGTCAGGACTCGGAACAGGCCTGCACACCTGGCGCTCAGCGGCACCTTCTGGTCTTCTGGTTCTCTGTGCATCCAACTCTCCCCATCCTTCTCACATCTCCCTGACCCTAGGTGATGCTGCCCCCAACCTCTGCCCGCATCCATCTCCCTCCCTTCCAGTAAATCAGAGGACAGAGAGTTTTTCTTATTCCAGGCTAATCCCCGTGGTGTGGCCCGCCTGCTTTCCGCTTGCCCCCAGACCAGCCCCGGCCATTGGCCTGCTCTGAGCTGCTGGCAGCTCCTCCTGCACCAGCTCCTCCTGCAGAGCTGGGTTTACTCCTGCTCGTTCACACATGCATGCAGGAGAGTTCCGGACCTGCACGGCCTCCAGCCTGGCCCCTGGTGCCCTCCTCCCTTCACCACAAGTCCACAGAGATGTGTCCCAGCCGCAGGCCGTTCCCCCACTTTCCATGCACAATTTGACCCATGAGAGTCTGGCTCTGCCCTCTGTGACCACGGACTCAGCCGTTGCTCCTAAATGTAATGGACACTATGTGTTCCCCTCACTGGGCTCTTAGGTGACCCCCATCTTGTGGACACTCCCTCCCACTGCCGCTGGGTCACTTGCTTCCTGTCCTCCTCCCTGGGCTGCCTGGTCACCTCTGCACTCAGATGCAGCCCCTCCCAAACGCAATCGTAGCTCGAGCCCACACCCCTCCGCTAAACATCCATAACCCCAGTGTCTCCCCTGGGCCGTCTCAAAGGCGCCTCAGGTTCAAGGAGAGCAGTGTTCCCACTGTCCCTTTGGACAAGCTGGACCTTCTCTGTGTCACCCAGGCCCCCACACTAGTTTCCATTGGTTGCACTCCCTGTGTGTCTCAAACCCTTCTGAGCCCTGGGCCCCAGACTGGTCCAATCACTGTCACCTCTTTTCCAGACTTCTCCATGGCCACTTATTCCAATCTACTCTCTAAGCTGCAGCTGGAATGGAAATCCGATCCTGTTGAGAAGTGAAATATTTCCTGCCATGTCAGTAAACAAGGATGTCACAGTCATGGGGAGCCCAACCCTCCAACATGAGCCCTGAGGGCACTCAGGAAGGAGAATACCAGCCATCAGGCTGCAGCCACTCCCGACGGTGAGCCCCATGGCAGCTTGGGATGTGAAAACACAGGATGCTGGGCCAGGAGGGCTGAGATGCGTGTGAAAGGGATGATTCCAGTGAGCCCAGACTCTTGCATCCTCCCACACGCAGAAAAGCACTAAATGCTGTAATTTAGGATATGGAGTTTCCTTTCGCTGACAGTAACCTTCTGATGTTCAGATGGCCTTCCCTTTGTCGTAAAACTTCTGTATAAACTGGCTCCTCCCCTCACCTCAGAGCAGTTCTCTCAGGATCCTTGAGATGGTGCCTCCTGGGTTTGAAGTCCGGAAAATTCACGCCAAATAAAACATAACTCTCAACTTGTAGGCTGTGACTAATTTTTCAGTCGACACTTGTCAGGAACACCCTGGCTGGAAATGCCTTCCAGGGCTCTCCCTTGTTTTTCTGCTCAGAACTTAACACCCTAAGTGTGGCCTCGATGCCCAACATGAAGCCCAAGGTCTTGTCCCTCGGTCCCGATGCCTGTGTTCCAGCCACTGATGCCCTGTCAGCTCCCACACGAGACGCCCCCCCAACTCCCACCAGCCGGGTCTCACCTGGGCCCCCCTCTCAGGGAGGCCTCCCTGACTGCACTCTCGCCCCCTACCCCTGGGCACACTCACTGGTGAGAGGTTTGTTCGCACCCCCCTCCACTTTGATGGCAGGCGCTGTGGTTGCTTTTGCTCATAGAGGAATCCCAGCTCCCACCTGGGACATGGCACAGAAGGGCTCCACCAGGGTCTGTCCAGGGAATGTGGGAATGCCTGTAAGTGACCGGCACTGTCCCGCGATGAGCGGCAGAAACAGGGTCGTGAAAGGTGGTTCCGAGTGACACGTTTTGCCATATTCAGTGAATGGAGCAAAGCTCAAAATTTGATCTGAATAAAGAGATACACTCTATCATTTGTAGACTGTACTATTTACTTATAGAGTCGAGTCAGCATCTCCCTAACTCTGCTAAATAAATGTTGTGCAGCTCTACCAGAGGTACCAGAGTATTGGCTGCCAGACTGGGGTTGGGGCATTATTAGCACATGAGAAAGGCCTCCGTCCAGCCCTGGTGAGAGCAGCGCTAAGGTCACGAGCTCCAGATGGGGAAGGTCCCACGAGGGGGGTGGGGCCGGTGCTGAGCACCAGCTCTGGGCTGGAAGTCTTGGTTCCAGACCAAATCGCACCAGCGAGTGAATCTGGGCCTTTCTGGCCTCTTCTCTCTCCTCTATAAAGTGCAGAGTGCATTCAATGATCTCCAAAGGAGGAAAAGATGAATTTAGAGCAGAGAATTATTTAGCCGATAAGTCATGTCCAACTTTTTGCAGCCCCGTGGTCTGCAGCATGCCAGGCTTCCCTGTCCTTCACCATCTCCCAGAATTTGCTCAAACTCATGTCCATTGAGTCAGTGATGCCACCCAACCACCTCATCCTCTGTCACCCCCTTCTCCTCCTGCCCTCAATCTTTCCCAGCATCAGGGTCTTTTCCAATGAGTAGGCTCTTTGCATCAGGTGGCTCAAGTATTGGCGCTTCAGAGATAAGGTAGTAGAGCAGAGAATAAGGCTAGGCTTTGTGGAGAAGGTGAAGCTCGAACAGGAAGCCAAAGGGTTTAGTCCGAGGAGGATGAGAGAAGAGAAACTTAGCCACGAGGGGGCCAGCAGATGAGAGGGCCAAGCTTCCTGGAGTGAGGAGGAGCAGGGAACTTTTTCTTCCTCTCAGTGAATCAAAAACACCTGTGAAGCATTTGCTTCGTACCGGGGCCTGAGTGAGTGTCTGGGGATAGAAAGGAGAAGACACGCATTTATTGCCTCCAAGGGCCTGACACCTCTGTGATCCATCAGACACTGACAAGAGATCCTAAGAACCTGACTCGGTCAGTGTAAGGTTCCCGGTGGTCCTGAGCCATGGGCAGCTGGGGCACGGAGCCCTGGGAGGTTAAAACATGGGCTCGCATCTGAGAAAGAGGCGCAGGGCTGCAGTGATGGGGGCAGGACAGCAGAGGCCTGCAGGCCGCGTGCACCCAGACCCCCACCCTCAGGGCCCGCGCTGCCATGCTCCTTGCCTTGTGTGCACGCCCCCCGCGCGTGCGCAGCTGTCAGCCCTGAGAGCTGGACTGTGAAGAAAGCTGATCGCCGAAGGATTGATGCTTTTGAACTGTGGTGCTGGAGAAGACTCTTGAGAGTCCCTTGGACTGCAAGGAGATCCAACCAGTCCATCCTAAAGGAGATCAGTCCTGGGTGTTCATTGGAAGGACTGATGCTAAAGCTGAAACTCCATTACTTTGGCCGCCTCATGCGAGGAGTTGACTCACTGGAAGAGTCTGATGCTGGGAGGGATTGAGGGTGGGAGGAGACGGGGACGACAGAGAACGAGATGGCTAGATGGCATCACCGACTCAATGGACATGAGTTTGAGTAAACTCCGGGAGTTGGTGATGGACAGGGAGGCCAGGCATGCTGTGATTCATGGGGTCGCAAGGAGTCGGACACGACTGAACGACTGAACTGAACTGAACGTATCCTGCAGGGGACGGTTGTAAAATACCGGTGAACCAGATCCCCAGGGGTAGACTGGAGAGAGGGTGTGGCGCTGAAAAGTTTTTAGGAGGTAAAGCAACACGATGAGATACCCACTTCCCACTGCCTAAGAGGGCTGTTATTTTTTAAAAAAGAAAAGAAAGATTGTTGGTGAGGACGTGGAGCAATTGGAACCTCTGTGCATGTCTGGCGGGAATGTAGAATGGTGCAACCACAATGGAAAGTAGTGTGGTGGTTTCTTAAGAAGTTAAACATAAAATTACCACTGGAACTGGTAATCTCACTTCCCAGGTAGCACGTGGTAAAAAAGACCCCTGCCAATGCAGAAGACGTAAGAGACATGGGTTTGATCCCTGGATTGGGAAGATCCTCTGGAGGAGGGCATGGCAACCCACTCCAATATTCTTGCCTGGAGAATCCCATGGACAGAGGAGCCTAGTGGGCTACATACAGTCCAGGGGGTTGCAAAGAGTTGGACAAGACTGAAGCAGCTTAGCACATACTCAGCACGCATGCGCCCAAAACAGTGAGAACAGCAAATGTAAGTCACTGCAGTGCAAGTCACTTGAGATTTAACACTGAAATCTTGCTAAAGTCAGAGTTAAAGCAAGAGCCTGGGATACTCAAAATTCAGTTTATTGAGCTCAACAGGAGACTGTGAATTTGTTCTTGAAATGTTGGTTCTCCTCTTTTTTCTTTTTTTAAAACTTCATATTGTGGGAATATTTATTCCTTCTGTTGAAGAATATTCATTAAGTTTTTGCTAATAGCTCAGCGTTATATGGAGCAGAAAGATGATATACATTCCTGCCCATAGTTAGCTTCCACCCTCACTGCTTGACGCCCAGCCCTAAGATTGCTCCATCTCCTCCCATCCTGCAGCGCTGACATGCAGAAGCCAGAGCCGGTGAGGGAAGGGTGTCTCAGCAAGAAGGAACAGCACAAGCAAAGGCTCAAAGCCCAGCCAGAGCATCATGAGATTGAAGACACAGCGGTCGACCAGCCAGGCCCCCAGGGGGTCCTCCAGAGACTTTAAGAAACACCGTTGAATTCTTATGGCCGTGTTCCCTTGATTCCCAAGAAAAGTCCGGTTTCCAGCACAGCTCACTTCCTCTACTTTCTCCTGCCGCCTGTTCTATGAATCACGAATGAGTCACAGTGCAAAGCCCGCCTGTTCTCCTTTACATCTGTGCCATTAACCTTGCCGTTTCTTAGGCCTGAAGGAATCGCTTCAGTTCCCCTCTCCTTTCCTGCACGATAAATTGTGCTTCTCAGGTGGCACTATTGGTAAAGAACCTGCCTGACAGTTCAGGAGACGTAAGAGATATGGCTTAGATCCCTGGGTGGGGAAGATCCCATGGAGGAGGGCATGGCAACCCACTCCAGTATTCTTGCCTGGAGAATCCCGTGGACAGAAGAGCCTGACAGGCTATAGTCCATAGGGCTGCAAAGAGTTGGACACAATCGAAGCAACTTAGCACAAATGGCCACTTGTCTTTCAAGATCTATGTAAGGTCTCACCTCCTCTAGGAAGCCTACCTTGATCCCTCCCAACCCAGAATTCTGTCTCACTCCTGTTAAAGCCCCTGTAGCCACAGGCAAAAACAGAAGGGGACGGCAGAGGATGAGATGGTTACATAACGTTTCTGACTCAATAGACGTGAGTTTGAGCAAACTCCAGGAGATAGTGGAGGACAGAGGAGCCTGGTGTGCTGCAGTCCCTGGGGTCACAAAGAGTCAGACATGACTTAGAGACTGAACCACAGCAGCGACAGGCTCTGTTCTTCTCCCAGGCGGCCTCCTTCACATCTGAGCTCCAGGGGAACACAGCCTTCATCTTTCTCACTCAGGGCCCAGCACACAGGAGGTGTGTCTTTCATTGTTTTCCTTTTTGTTATGCGGAACCCAGTATTATATGAACTCAGTCAACTGGATGTTTTTTCTGGGGCTGTGGATGATGGATGCCGAAATGCAGGGTCTAGGGTTTACTCCGGAGAAGGCAATGGCGCCCCACTCCACTACTCTTGCCTTGGAAATTCCATGGACGGAGGAGCCTGGTGGGATGCAGTCCGTGGGGTCACTAAGAGTCAGACACGACTGAGGGACTTCACTTTCACTTTTCACTCTCATGCATTGGAGAAGGAAATGGCAACCCACTCCAGTGTTCTTGCCCGGAGAATCCCAGGGACGGGCGAGCCTGGTGGACTGCCGTCTACGGGGTCACACAGAGTCGGACACGACTGAAGTGACAGCAGCAGCAGGGTTTACTCCACACCATCCCTGGTAACCAAGGTTCAGACTCGGCTTGCCTCTGCCCATTACCTGGGCCTGGTTCCTGAGACACCTCACGATACTCTGAGCAAGGGGTTGTCCTTCCAGTAAGTTCCTGCCCAGATTCTGAGCTGATCTGTGTTGTTTGCAAAGAACTCTGAGTGGTATGTTGAATGAGTGAAAATATGTGACCTCCAAGCCTGTCCACGGACTCCCTGCCGATCCCTTCCTAGCTGACAGGACTAATTCAGTGAGAAAAGCACTTCTAAAAAGTCTAGAAACTCTTCTCCCAAGTGCCAAACTCTACCACTGACTTCCTAATGTGGCCTTGAATGAGTCATTTTGCCACCTACCTTCCCCACAAGGGTGTCATTAGGATTAATGAGTTAATATTCAAAAGTACTTTGTGCTTTAAATAGTGCCTTTCAGTGGAGGATCTCAAAGAATTATAATCACTACAGCTGTGCAATAAATTATAAAGAGGTTCTTTAAGAACTATCATATTTCTCTCAAACTTTTAATGAGAAATTGACTACAATTGCAAAGTTTCCCTTCAAGAAACGGTCAAGACTTTCTGAGTACATGAAACTGCAAAACGGAGAAACAGTTACATAAAAATGCAAATTAGATTTCTCTTATTCCAACCCTGTTCTAAATAGGTTGACTAACGACTCAAGATCTCTGTGACTCTGGGGTCCTTCCAGACTCCATGTCCTAGGGGTGAACAATTCTGCAAAGTTGAGAGGGCCTCTCTGCTAAGTCCACAGAGTTGATACTAATGGGCTCTCAGCCTCTGCTTCTCCGACTTCTCCTTCTTCCCCTCCCTCCTCTTCTCCATCTTCCGCTCCTCCTCTCCACCCTCCCCACCCTCCTCCCCTCCCTCCTCCCCTCCCTCCTCCTCTCCATCTCCCACTCCTCCTCTCCACCCTCACTTTCATCCTCCCCTCCCGCCTCCCCTCCCGCCTCCCCTCCCGCCTCCCCTCCCTCCTCCCCTCCCTCCTCCTCCCCATCCTCCCCTCCCTCCTCTCCATCCTCCTCTCCACCCTCACCTTCATCCTCCCCTCCCTCCTCCTCTCCATCTCCCACTCCTCCCCTCCTTCCTCCCCTCCCTCCTCCTCTCCATCTCCCACTCCTCCCTCCTCCCCATCCTCCCCTCCCTCCTCCCCTCCTCCCCTCCCTCCTCCCCTCCCTCCTCCTCCCCATCCTCCCCTCCCTCCTCTCCATCCTCCTCTCCACCCTCACCTTCATCGTCCTCTCCCTCCTCCCCTCCCTCCTCCCCTCCATCCTCCCCTCCATCCTCCCCTCCCTCCTCCTCCCCATCCTCCCCTCCCTACTCCCCATCCTCCCCTCCATCCTCCCCTCCCTCCTCCTCTCCATCTCCCACTCCTCCCCTCCCTCCTCCTCCCCATCCTCCCCTCCCTCCTCTCCATCCTCCTCTCCACCCTCACCTTCATCGTCCTCTCCCTCCTCCCCTCCCTCCTCCCCTCCCTCCTCCTCCCCATCCTCCCCTCCCTCCTCTCCATCCTCCTCTCCACCCTCACCTTCATCGTCCTCTCCCTCCTCCTTCCTTCCCTTTCTCCCTCGTCTCCATCTTCACCTCCCAGCAAACCTCTCACAGAGGCCTCCCATCAGACTGGGTATTCTTGAGCTGGTTGTACTGTCTGTAGCCAAAGCCTACCTTTCAGCAGTAACGAAGCACTGAAGACACGGAGTTTATCCTACTTGGCCAGAATTTCCTTTGGCACCATCCTGGAGCCGATCCTTCTTTCCCTGAAAGACTCCTTGCTCACCCTTCCCTCAATAATGACTTCTAGTCATTAACAGAGGAAGCAGATGTCCAAGGAAGTATAGCAGCTGAGCATGACGGAGTCAGTCAAAGGTGCTGGCTCCCTCACTAACTGTACGTTCTCCCAAGTTACTGCAACTACAGGAGAGGGATGTGGGTCTGCAGGAGAGGAGGTTCTGTGAGTCTTAGGGGTGCACCTTTCTGTTTCGAGTAGATTCTAACACAGAGCACTCTGATCACCCATCCCCATCAGCAAAAGAAGAAGGCCCATCTATTTCTGTTCTACGTTTTAACAAACTATATGCAGAGGAAAGGATCAATCCATTAACACATCACGTACATTTTAAAATATATGCTAAAGTAAACAATTCAAAAAATTCACCCTATTTTATAGACCACTCTTTTGGAATCGAATTTGGAGAATCTGTCTCCACTCTTCCTTACTAGGGGATTCAGAGTTCGGTTGCATCTGACTGTATTTAAAACCGTCAGGCCTTACTCCCGTCTGCAGACGTGGCGTCTCAGCCCCGCACTCTGCACACAGTAGTGTCCGTCGGTTAACTGAATTTAAAGATTCCGAGTAGCTGTCCCTCTCATCTATTCTTGGGTCTCAGTCTCCTTTTGGTTTGTCGCCATTGCGGGATCCAGTCTCCTGTTTATCTATGGTTCACTGGTGCAAACCTCCACATTGGTCAAAGGCAGAGCAGGGGATGAGGTGGGCCTGCCAAAGAGCCCCTGGCCTCACCCCTCCTCATCCACGGCTCCAGAGGGCTCGGACGATGCTGGCCAGGGCTGGGTACTGTCACTGCTGACTTCTGAGCGTCCCCAGTGGGCCTCAGGCCAGTCTGAGCATGTGGGCATCTCTTTGCTGCTCCCAAGCAGAAGACACTGGAGTATCCACTGCCTCAAGCAATCCCTGTTACCTGCCCTTTGAACCACACAACAGTGTGGAGGCGAGACCGGCAGCTCCCTTCCCGGTGCCCAGTGATCTGAGCTGTCCCTGGGGTTGGTGGACACTTCCTGGGGCCCTCCTGCCTCCAGTGTGGAGGGAGAATGGCCCAGAGGGAGACGTCTGCAGAGTTCTTGAATGGGATGGAGCAGGGAACAGTCAATGGCTGTGAACAAATGGGTGACTTAGCTCTCACAGCTGGTAATCAGCAGCTTCATCTTAGTTTAGAGGCAGGAGGCAGATGGGCCCCCCCAGGGTAAAGCAATTGGAGATTCATTGTCTTTTGGCCAAAACTCCAAGACGAGAGTAGGAGGGCAATTAAGGGAGAAGGCTGGACCCCGCACAGACCACACATTTCTCATTCCCAAAGTCGAGACTTCCCCGATCACCCATGTGCAGAAAAGGCTCCTTGGAGGCCAAAGAGGAGTCATGTCAAGGGATGCTCTGCCCATAGGCCTTTGTGGTAGGATCCATCTCGGCTAAGAGATGCGTGCGCACGAGAGGATCCTGAGATAAACCAAATCTGGACTGTGGACCGGGGAAACCGCTATGACTGGCGGAAGGAAACCAGAAGAAACGCCACATAAAAGTGACTGAAACCGCCACTCGGGCGTGACTCAGCGACCCCCTCTTTCCCTGAGTCTGCCTGTGTGTCTGTGCACACACTATATATATAGTATATAAATGTACTATATTTATTTCCTCTGATAAAAACCTTACTAGATTCACTACTTTCCATCTTCCAAGCCATTGCAGGCCGAGGCCACCCGAGATCAGTGTTCCAGTGGCCACAGCAGAGCAGGGCTTCAGCTCTGGTTTGTCCAGGGAAGAGGCAACTACATCCTTGCTTGTTTTCACGTGGAATCAATTGAAAGGAAAAACAAAAATATCTTGTGGATATTGAATATGATGTAAGTTGTATCCAGAGTGCTGCGTCTTTGCTGTGAGGCTTGCTCAACCTGAGTGGCTGCGTGAGTTTGAGGAGGTTCACAATGTTCCTCCCTGCCGTGTAGTTACATTAGAAAAAGCTGGTGGGACGGGAAAGACAGGGAACATACATGAACAATGGGGAAAAGATTTTCTAGACATGCTTTAAAAAGTAAACTTGAGTTAATATAGCATAACAATGGTCCTATTCCTCTTAAAAGTAAATCCACTTGATAACTTAATCTAACCAAAGTTTTAGTGTGGTTGCCTTTGACATATTAAAAACTTGAAAGATAATGCTGCACCTTTTTAAAAATGTTAAGATTGTCAGAATCAATCAATCAGACAAAAACTGGGGAATTCAGAGCAGAGATGACAATGTTCATCTGTCTATTTTCACCCCGCTTGGTGATGTAACTGCGTGACTTCCATTAAATAAGCCACTTAGTGCCACGGTGTACCCATTAGGGTCCCTCCGCAGCTCTGTAATTGCTGTTATGAGGAGCTTGGTGCTTAAACCTGTTCATATGCTAAAGAAACGTAGGCAAGTGCATCTCAATCCAAGTCCCTTGCACGCAGCTCTGGAGTTGTCCACCTACTTTAATTCTCCAAGTGAGTTAAAATGAGTAACGGGGTGAAAGCAAGTTAACTTTGGAAATTCATGAGGACCTTCTCCTGGTGGGTGATGCCAGACAGTTGATGACTTTGATTTGACCTTTAGTGAGGTTAACTCAACTGGATCCGGCATGTCCCGTGCACCCAGGATCGCACAGAACACCCTGCAGGCCCACTTCTCTTTATGCTCATCACTGTCTCACGCAGCACTGAAAGCTGAAGTAACCTGCCCAGGCCACACAGCGCATGAGTGGTGGGAGAGACAGGATCCCAGCCCCCAAGGTCAGACGTGACGACGTGCAGGTAGAACGTCCGCCTGCTCTGGTGCTCACTGTGACATTCATGGGCCAGGGCCTAACCTCCCCCCGTTCATTCCAATCTCTGAAGCTGGATTGCTTCCTCAGGGAAGCCTGGTCGACCTGAAGGGCTGCTGTGAAGATGGCTGAAACCATTGGAAGTGGGGACCCAGCACCCCATTGTGGGTGAGTCCCGTAAGATGTGGATGTATGGCATTGGATAGGGTGTGGCTCATACACACACACACACAAGTCCCCACTGCACCCGACGAGATGGGTCAGGGCCCACCCACTAGAAGAACTCCCTTGAGTTAAGGTGAAAAGACGGAGTCCTACACAGGCTTTACAAAAACCCCGATGCTTGATGAGGTGGGAACGGACAGGATAAGCTGCAGGGATTCCAGACAGAATGAGACCGCTGTGTGCTTGAGAGGAGGCCCCTGAAGATGAGAAGGAGCTGAGGCGAGACAGATGCCCAGCCCAGGGCGCGGCGGACTGAGGCTCCAGAGCCAGGACTGAAACCCAGGGAAGGAAAAGTGACGCACCAGGAGAAGGAGAGGACTTCTCTCCAGGAGCAGGGGGTGTGGCGGGGGCAAGCATAAGCACCCAAGTTTTGTCCCTGCAGGGTGGGATGGCCCCTGATGGCCTTAGCAGAAGAGTGGACAGTCAAACTTGTGCTTAAAGAGGCCTGTCCTGGAGGGGTGGAGCTGAAGCTGGAGTGTTAAAGCGAGAGTGTCAGTCATTCAGTCGTGTCCGACTCTCTGTGACCCCATGGACTGCAGCCCACCAGTCTCCTCTGTCCATGGGATTACCCAGGCAGGAATACTGGAGTAGGTTGCCGTGCCCTCTTTCAGGGGATCTTCCTGACCCAGGGACGGATGGAACCTGGGTCTCCCTCATTGCAAGTGGACTCTTAACCATCTGAGTCATCAGGGAAGTCCAGCTAAATTATTAAAGAGACACCAAAAAGAGAATGAAGTGGGGGCCTGCCCCTCTCCAGCCCCCAACCCCACCGGAGCCTGAGGTGGCTCTGAAAAGCACCCGAGGGGGCGTCCCTGGGCCCCAGGGCAAGCTGTCGAGAAGACGCTGACACAGGAGTGCTGGGCGAGCAGCAGAGAGAAGGCCAGTGAGGGCCACAGCGCAGATGGGGAGGAGAGCAGCGCTTCGCCTTCGCGGGCCTCTGAGTTTCTCCAGGGAGTTCCTTCTTGCAGAAGAAGCCAACAGGCCATCGGGACCAGCCTGGGACGCAGAAGGGGCTGAGTCTAAGGCCGTGGAGTTGAAGGTCATTCATGCCAAGGTCAGGGTTAAGGTCAAAGGGCCTCAGGACACGGAAAGCACAGTGAGCTGAAGAGAGGGTGCAGGTGACCCGTCCCGGGTCCAGGCTGAGTTCTGTGAGCAGCTCTACGCCCACCTCTCGTGAGAAAGCTCGTGGTGAGGACTTCAGGAGAAGTGGGTGATGCAACACGCAAGTTGCTCACCAGTGAGATGAGAAGGGGAGCAACTTAGGCGTCCACGCCACCCCGTTACCCATTTTCAAAAACAAACGCGTGATACAGAATGCCCTCGAATCTAACCTGAGTTTGGAAATGTCTTGTGAGATTCATAAGGCTAGAACTTGAAGTTCCTCGGATAGAAGTTAACTTGAAAGTTCAATATGTTTTAAAACCATAAGGCAGGATAGAGAGAGCTTTTCAACTTTGTTCATTTGACCTAGCAAATTTTATTCTATCTTTTAGGACTATCCTCAATTCTTGTTTCTTAACACTTTGATCATAATTTATGGAGGTTGAAAGAATTCTATTGAAGAAATAACACTATGAAAAGACCAGCATCATTGATTGGGTAGAGTAGGGAGCCTGAAACGTCAGTATAAAACATGCCTGGGACTTTGTTAAAATGAGGACTCGTGGATTAGGAGCGTGCTGGATTGTGGCCAACACGTATCTTTGAAAAAAAAAAAAACCTCAAGAGGTGATTCTCATCCGTTCACCCTGGATGCAGTTTTTTTGACACAATGCTTTATTTTCTTAACTTTACATTTATGGAAGTATTAGCTGCTATTTTTCTATCAGGCCAGCTTATTAAGAGTTAATAATGCATGAACAGATAATGCAATTCTGAACCTAACAACTTCTGCCGATTTAAACATTCTTGTAATTTACTTGGCGGGCCATGCTGTCTCTTTGAGAGGCACTGGGTGATGCTGTAAAGAAACCTCCTTTCTGAGACAAAGAATGAGATAAGAAATAGTTTAAATATTATAGGGTCAAATTTACAGAGACGCAAAAGTGGTAGGTATAAACTTGAATACCTGACATGATGTGGACTTAGCAACACTTGTTTTATATTCAAAACTTATCACAGAAGGCAATCCAGTCTAAACTTAAAGAAAGAAAAGAAAAGTAGCATTTTATGCTTTTCTACCATGTACACAAAAGTCACAATGGTCAAGGGTAAGGTGGCTTTATTAATGGAATTTCTAAATGAGAGCGCCACATAGGAGCGCTTCACAGACCACATTCTCAGGGAAAAAAAAGATTAAATTTGAGTGAATACGAGAAAAGATTAAGAAGAAATAAAGTCAGGATACTGAAAAAACAAGGCCAATGAAAAAGGAGAGGTCTGTGTTTAACACCAGGCATCAAAACCATTCCACCCACACCCATGTGACTGATCACACTTGTAACGAAAGACGAGAAATACATCACAAACAAGGCATCTTTTCAGGGCCTATGCATGTCATCGCTGGGGTGAGCCA
This sequence comes from Moschus berezovskii, assembly GCF_049115385.1. NCBI lineage: Eukaryota > Metazoa > Chordata > Mammalia > Artiodactyla > Moschidae > Moschus > Moschus berezovskii. Next base: position 107,996,458 of record NC_142469.1, read on the forward strand.
TTTAACCCACTTATTTGGAAAAATAATGCTGGAGCTGATCAGAATGGTCAAGATGCAATAAACAGGTTTAGACGGCGCGGCAGCTCAACAAGGGGTGTGTTTCTCTCTTAAGCTTGAAGGCTGCTTGCTGGCGGATATTGTTTATGTGCTGTTAAACCTCATAAGGAAAATACTAAAGCTCTCTGGAATCAATTGAACATGCGAAACAAGCATTAAATCGTATCGTTTGATATACAGCTTCCGATGGTGCATAAATCTGCCAGCGTCTGCTGTGGAAAGGACTTGTGACATTCTCTTTGGTGTCTTTAGTAAGAAGACAGTAAATTTGACCGATGACTAGGTATGAGAATGCAAACCTTCATTAATTAAACAGGAACGTCTCAATGTGGAAAAAAAAAATTCCCTCCTGTGGTTGTCTGTAGATGCTAACAGTGAGGGAAGAAACAGAAAGAGGGGTGTGGATTGGGGAACTGGGGGAGAGTTGATTCTTGAGGGCAGTTTCCAGAATACACACAGCAGCTCATACTCAATCTTGGGCAACTTCCGGCAGGGCGGGGGGCATCTAATAGAGAATGGGCCATGGTGCCTCTCGGGCCGAGAGCTCCGGTTCCCCCTGAGCAGATCTGACTTGCGAGAGTAGACGCTGTCATTCCTCCAGACGCTCAGGGGAAGCTGAGCCCTGCGGAGCTGGGGTCCGGGGCCACCCTCCTCTCTTTGCGGGTTAGGAAGTGCGGCCACGTTCTGCGAGACGCCCAGGGTTCGCATTCCAGCCCCTCCCTCAGGAGCACTCAGGAGTGAGGAGGTTACAAACCTCCCCGGGGCACATCCCTGTTCCCAAGCACAGACAGCTTGGACACCCCGTCACCTGGCGCCAGGGCAGGTGCAAGTCCAGGGTCCGAGAGGGCCCGGGGTCAGGAACTGTTCTGTCCCTTCAGCGCCCGGGGGCCACCCTTCCTGGCACCCTTCTCCAGGGCCTGTCACCATCACTGTCAGTCCATCAGCGGAGCCTCATTTCAATTCAAGCCCCAGGGACAGACAGTCCCCTGAGTTTTTTTTTTTTTCTCCAAAAAAAGAGCATGGTTTCTCCTTTAAGCCCTTTGTGGAAGGAGGAAACATGAGCAATCACGATGAACCATTTGGAAACCAAATAAAAGCAAAAAAGGATGAGAAACAAACGCCACAAGCCCTGTGGGAGTAAAGCAAAACTGTGCATTCCTTCCTCTCCCTGGGAAGCAAGCCCTGCAGCCTGCACACTCTGTCCTGTTCCAAAAGCAGCCCTCGGGCTGAGAGCGGGGAAGCCGGTGCCCAGTTCACGGAGCAGGGAGGGATGACTCTCCCTCCAGTGCCGCTCCCACCCAACCAGGTGCAGGGTGGCAAGCCGGGGGCCTTTGGAACACGATGATCACATCATGTTTGAGCACATTTATTTTCAAAAGATGGGAGAGTGCCTGCATCTTCCCAAAGAAGCAACTGCTTTCTCTTTCTCCCAGGTTAATCTACTCACCGCAGGTAAAGCCATGGATGTGTTAACCTTCCCTTCCTGCCCTTTAGGATTTACACAAACAACAGCAAGGCAAGACAAGGAAGTCCAGAGGCACCGCGCACCGCCACTGAAGCCCTCCGCTCGCCAGCGATCGATTTCCAGGATCACTGTCTGAGAGCAGAGCTGTTCTTTATGCTGATACAGGAGCTGTAATTAAGCTAACGCAAGGGCCATACATTATTAGAGGTTGATGGCATCTGATGTGTTAGCCACATTTTTATGTTCGTTAACAACATTTCTCTGGCATTGTTATAATACAGACAGCACTTGGGATACACACAGGTTTGGCAAAGTCCCTGCCTTATATAAAACAACCTGACGTGAGACCGTGAACAGGTTAGGAAGGCATATGAAACTCAAGGAGGAAGATAAATTTGTGATCAAACAAGGGAGCAGTCTTTGTAAATGCTGGAAAACACTCATGTGCAAGTTAGCTGACTCCTTCAGAAATGCAGACCTGCCCTGACATCACTTCTGACAGTAAAGGACTTGCTTTGAAGCACGCCAGCTCCCCATACTGTGAGCCAGCAGGCTTTGGTTGTTCATCTGGGGGGCTCTTTATGGGCAGTAGTTAAGAAAAACAAAGATTATTATTTTTTATTTATCAGCAGAACAAAGTGAACTTAAACCTGAAACATTAAAGTGTGAACTGCCGTATTTCTTTGAACCTGAACAAATGTCCCTGACTCTCAATCTTGGTTTCATTTTACTGGGTTTTTTGGTGACAAGTTAATATATTCAACCCAAACTTCTTTCTCAGTGGTGTCAGTCTGGTTTGTTGAAGTCCCATGGATCTTCCAGAAGACAGGCAGCACGAATTATTGAAGCATTTCTCTTTAGTTTTGTGCCAGTCAACAGCACATCGCCTGTGGCGTTCCACCCAGAACTGCAGATTAAATGTGCACACATTTTGCTCCCTTCTTCTCAAGTTCGGGCTTGGGACACGAGTGCGCTGCAGACAGAAAGGACAGCTCCCCCTGCTCGGCCATCAGATGAGGACCGATCCACCGAGCACCTGCTCCGTGCCGGGAGCCGTTCACGCTTTGAGCCACGACCGCCCTGTCCCCAAGCAGCTTTCACGTGGGGGCACCTGGAGGATGTGTCCCGGGGCTGGGGGAGGAGGATGTGAAGCTGGGTGACTTCTCTTCCGGAGAAGGTGACTCTGAACAGAAACCAAGGACACAGAGGGTGGCAGGCGGGCAGGTGGGGGGCGTGTGCCCAGGACAGCCCGCGCACTGGGTGCTGGGGGCAGGGGGTGAGCGCAAAGGGAGGCGTGGGCTGGGGTCCACCTCCTGGGCTTCTGGAGGACCTTGGCCTTTCCTTTGGCCGAGATGGATTTTGAGCAGAAGAGTCTCCCAGGCCGGCTCATATTCAGAGGTGCATTGAGAACAGAATGTGATCCCATCAGGCCAAGATCGCCGGGACCACTGGCTGTCGCTTAGCTTCTCCAAGCCCCTCTCCCTCTCCTGCCCCAGGGGTCGATGACGCCACACCCTCACAGCCTCCTGGGGACAACTGGGAGCTGATCCAAGCAAAGAGCTTGACTCCCCATCAGCTCAATAAACGCCCCGTCGTGGCTACTGCGTGCTGTTGTCTACAGCTTGTACTTGACAAGCTCCCAGTAAGTGTATCCTGAGAGGCATCCTCCGCATTTCCTGGGGGCTCATTCTATACCCTCGGAGGCGGGAGCAAAGCTGCAGGAGCCCACCAGGAGACCTCACTGGGATGGGGGTGAGGGGTCACTGCCAACGCCCGCCGGGACTCCCAGGCATCGCCTCCCTGTGGTCATTCTTGTTCAGGCACTCAGTCGTGTTCAACTCTGACCGTATGGACTGAGCACGCCAGGCCTCCCTGTCCATCACCAGCTCCCGGAGTCCACTCAAACTCACGTCCCCTGAGTCGGTGATGCCATCCAGCCATCTCACCCTCTGTCGTCCCCGTCTCCTCCCACCTTCAATCTTTGCCAGCATCAGGGTCTTTTCCAATGAGTCGGCTCTTCACATCAGGTGGCCAAAGGATTGGAGCTTCATCTTCAGCATCAGTCCTTCCAATGAATATTCAGGGTTGATTTCCTTTAGGATGGGCTGATTGTATCTCCTTACTGTCCTAGCGACTCTCAAGAGTCTTCCCCAACACCACAGTTCAAAAGCATCAATTCTTCAGTGCTCAGCCTTCTCAGTGGTCCAACTCTCACACCCGTACGTGACTACTTAAGTCCTGAACCAAACCCATAAGGCATGGAGGTTGGCAGAATAAGGGCCCCCTGGATATGTCCACATCCTCACCACCAGCACCCGGGATGTGTCACCAACATGGCAAGAAGGAACCAGGTTAGCAGGTGGGGGGTGGGGGGTGGGGGGCGAATGGCTGCTGATCAGCTGACCTTGAGATGTGAGTAGTCTGCTCTGTCCAGGGGGCTCTATACACCCCCGCGGGTCCTTACACACATGGAAGAGGGAGACACAATTGCGTCTGCGGAGGAAGAGGGGTGCGGCCAGCCCCTGGGCAGGATGGAGGAAGGGGCCAAGGATGAGGCGGGCAGGAGCCCCTGGAAGCTGAAAACGCCCCGGAAACAGATTCCTGGAGCCTCCAGAAGGAACTTGCCCTTGCTTTCAGTCCAGGGAGACCATCTTGGAAGTCTGACGTCAGCATTGCAAGATAACGAGTGTGTTTAAGCCACTACATCCGTGATCATTTGTCACATCAGTGATAGGAAACTAATCCAAGTACCATCGCCTTTATCCATTCCAGTTACCAAAGCACCATGTCACAAGCCACGAAAGAACTTTCTGATTTCACTTTAAAAGCCATCACTTGCATCATCTGATTTTATGATCTCGTGGGCATTGCTCCCTGGTGTCCAGCAATGGCACTGCCGGGTGGGCACGGACCGCTTCTGCCCTAGAGACACAGGAGGTCGGTAAACACTCGGGAAGCAGGACGCCACATCTGATAGTAGCAGAGCAGTGTTTGGGGAGGAACCTGGGACGCGCTCGGCAGGGCCCTGCACTGCAGATTTTAAGGCTTCCTTTCTCTGTCCCCCCGGCATCACCAGACTCTCTTTCGAGGTGACTGGAATCAGGATCCCGGCCAGTGATGAGGAGGAGGGGGCAGGTGAGGAGCCACCCCAGGAATAACACCCTTCACGGGACCTGTACCCTCCCTGCTCTTGAACCTGTGCCCCCGGTCCAGCCTTTTCAAATTTCGATGAAAACATGGCCCTGTCCACCCCTGCCTGCCCAGCCCACCTCAACGTCCCCCACATCCCAGAGAAGCCAGCTCATGTGACCCTGGAGTCAGAGAACCAAGAGGGTGGGGGCTCCAGCGCACGGGGGCCCCCAGTGCACTGGTGGGGGTTGTTGGGGGGGCGGGGAGGTCAAGCTGGTGAGGCCAGAGCTGCCCATCCTTCCCTCTAGACATCTGGGTACGTAGAACGTCCTGGTTTATAGCCATTGACAGCTAATTAAAATACAGGCGACCCTTGAACAAAGCGGATTTGAACTTCGCCCGTCCACCTTTATGTGTAAATGCTACAGTCCTCCACGGGCCAGGGGTGCTGACTCTGAGGTTGTGGGTCCATGAACACGGGGGTGGGTGTTGGGGGGCATAAGTTAGGTTTCCAATTGCGAAGAAGGTGAGCACCCCAAAGCCTCCCTGTTCAAGAGTCGACAGTGTTTTGACCGCTCAGGGCACAGTGACCTGACCAGGTGTGCCCAGCTGTGGCCCGTGATCCGCCGGGAACATCACTGACCACGACTCTGGCAGCAGGACTTTCCTCTGACGAGGAACGAAAACCGGCGGCTGTTCCGTCTGCAGCCACGGGGTTCCCCACTCCTGGGGCAGCTGCGTCCTGGCTCAGGCTCCTGACCACCCTTCTGGGGGGAGGTCGTGGACGGTCCGGGGCACCGTGGGAGGCGGGGGGACGGGGTGATTCGCCGTTGCCCGTGCCGGGTGGGGGCCTCGGAAGCGGAGCCTGCTCCAGGCCAGCCTGTCCCTCCGGTCCTCACATCCGCACCGGTGGCCCAGCACACGGAACCAGGCATCACCGCCGGGCCGGAGTTCCCGCAGGCCTCGTGGGGGGCGAGTTGCGTCCTCAGACCCGAGTACTGAAGTCCTCACCCCGCTCCCTAGAATGGCCGCGTTCGGGAATGGGGTCAGTGCAGCCGGAATTAGCTAAGATGAGGTCCAGCCTGAGGTGGGTTAGACCGATGTCACCACTCTCCTTGCAGATAAGAGGGACTTGGGTCAGCAGGCGCAGAAACAAGAGCACAGGAAGATAAGGGCAGAGCCGGAGTGGGTGCCTCTCTGCTGGGACTGCACCCAGACTCCAGCAGCCACTAGAAGCTGGAGATCAGTCCTGAATAGTCACTGGAAGGACTGACGCTGAAGCTGAAGCTCCAATACTTTGGCCACCTGATGCGAAGAGCTGACTCACTGGAAAAGACTCTGATGCCGGGAGGGATTGGGGACGGGGGGAGAAGCGAATGATAGCGGATGAGATGGTTGGACGGCATCACCGACTCGATGGACATGAGTTTGGGTGAACTCCGAGAGCTGGTGACGGACAGGGAGGCCTGGCGTGCTGCAGTCCATGCGGTCACAGAGTTGGACACGACTGAGCGACTGAACTGAACTGAACCAGACGCTGGGAAAGCCTCTCCCAGCCCTGGGAGGAGCCACCTGGGCTGACACCTAGATCTCCGACTTCCAGCCTCCAGCTGTGGGACAGTGAACTCCTGCTGTCTAAGCCCCGTCTGTGGTGTTTCATCAGGACCCCACAAACCACCGCAGGCCTGGCGTCCCTGTTTGTGGTCGACCCGTGGCCCCTCCTTGCCCGACTTATTCTCCCCCTGGCTCCGGTGGGGTCTAGAGTCTGCATTCCCATCACTTGTTCCAGGTCTGACTCGTGAGTCCCATCCACTCCCGCTGGTGCCAACGACCTGCAACAAACTCACATCTTCTCGGGGGGCCCAGCATCCCTGTGTCTTCAGGTGAGCGGGGGTCCTCTGCTTCCGCCCTGCCCCCTCACGGAGCCCCTCGCCCCCTCACCCCTTTTCTCACGCCCTCAGGTCTCAGGACCCCTTTCACTCACACCTCAACCCTCAGCAGGCTGAATACACGGGCGGTTTGGAAGATCCACTGTCTTCTAACAAGACGGACATTAAAGAGATTTGCCAAATGTAAACCAATGCCACTCTTAACTTTTTTGTTTTGGAAAACATAGTCGTTTCTCATGGCAGTATGTTGTTTACATTACTTAAAATGCTTATTACTGTTCTTTTAAATGAGCTCACAAGTGGTTTTCACAGCATTAACTTTGAATATGGATGTATGTTAGTATCAAGAGAGAAAAGCCACACAAAGAGAAACTCTTTGGAGTCCTTGGTAAGCATCAAAGTTAAGGAAAACTGACTATTCCTGCTACTTCTTCCAGGGCCCTCTTAAGTGAAGTGTTGGGTTTGCTTCCTCTGCAGTGGGAGCAGAGTGGTGAACGCGCTGGTGGTTCAGTAACTCCGTCCCTCTACAGGGCAAATGTCAGCCTACTGGAAGGTCAAACACGTCTCAGCATTCTGAGGGCTTCCCTGTGGGCTTAGAAGGTAAAGTATCTGCCTACAATGCAGGAGACCCGGGCTCATTCCCTGGGTTGGGAAGATCCCCTGGAGGACGAAATGGCAACCCACTCCAGTATTCTTGCCTGGAAAATCCCATGGACGGAGGAGCCTGGTGGGCTACAGTCCATGGGGTTGCAGAGTCAGATGCGACTGAGCAACTTCATAGCATTCTAGGAGAAGACTTGGATCTCCCAACGCCCCTGAAAGCGGGTTAGGACGCCAGGGTCCATGGGCCACATCCACTGAGCAAAATACACCTCTTATTCCCCAGGAATTATTCAGTTTCTTCTAAAAGCATAGTAAAATCTATCAACTTTAGTTATATGATCCTTCTTAAAAATATGATATGTTTTCAAAATTGACTCACAATCAGCTCCTTCATTAGGTTTGGAGGCAACTGAAGTGCGGGTGCCTGGTGGTGGGCGCCCTCTGCTGGTCAGCCTCGGACAGGACTGACCGCGTGGTTCAGTGATCCAGCTCCTTCCGTCCACTATCCGCTTAAAAAGCAGATTAAGGTATTCAAGTATCAACTACATATTTTATTTACTTTCAATAATTTACTTTTCGATAATTAAAATGTTTTGGAAAGTCAAGATTATTGTGTCAGAATTCAACGTGGTTAAAAATACTTCAGTCTCTCAGTCGTGTCTGACTCTCCGGGACCCCAAGGACTGCAGCAGGCCTGGCTTCCCTGTCCATCACCAATTCCCGGAGCCTTCTCAAACTCACGTCCATTGAGTCAGTGATGCCATCCAACCATCTCAAGGCCATAAAGATATTTGGCGACATTCAATTATCTGTAGCTTGTCCGGGCATTTCATTAGGTAACTTAAAACAGAAACCAAAAGTCGTCTCCTTGTTTATCTTTATGAGCTACTGATATCTATATTAAGCAAGCATCTTGATCAGTCAGCTGCTGCCCTTGGGAGCTCTGTGTGTGTGTGTGTGTGTGTGTGTGTGTGTGTGCGTGTGCGTGTGTGTAAAGGGAAACAAAGAAAGTGAGCCAGTAGATTCAAGTAAGAGAAAATAGACTACAGAAAGAAAACTTTCTACAAAACGTAAGAGACAACTTTCTACCTGTATCTCTATCCTAGTAATTATCTTCACCACACACCCAAGGAGGGATTGATCACACCTTGTGAAAGCTCCCCTAAGAGTTATTCAGGTTTTGGATAAATTTACATGGAAAATCTCTAACAAAAATAGAAAAAAGCAACTGAACTATTTTGCATTTAGCAAGAATCAGCTTGGTCCTGTCAGATGTCCGCCTATTTTGAATGATTTTAAACATCCCTTAGAGGTTCTGCCCACTTCAGAAAGGCAGGCTGGCCATTCCCCACAGTCACCCACCAGGGACTCTGGCACAGGGGCGTGTCAAAGGTCACCTGAGCACTTCCTCTCTGCTGGGCATTGTGCCCAGCTAGGGGCAAGGTCAAAGATTCAGTTCCCTTCAATCGCTCAGTCGTGTCCGACTCTCTGTGACCCCATAGACTGTAGCACACTGGGCCTCCCTCTCCATCACCAACTCCTGGAGCTTGCTCAAACTCATGTCCATTGAGTTGGTGATGCCATCCAACCATCTCACCCTCTGTCATCCCCTTCTCCTCCTGCCTTCAATCTTTCCCAGCATCAGGGTCTTTTCCAATGAGTCAGTTCTTAGCATCAGGTGGCCAAAGTATTAGAGTTTCAGCTTCAGCATTGGTCCTTCCAATGAATATCCGGGACTGATTTCCTTTAGGATGGACTTGCTTGACCTCCTTTCAGTCCAAGGGACTCTCAATACCACAGTTCAAAAGCATCAATTCCTCGGTGCTCAGCTTTCTTTATAGTCCAACTCTCACATCCATACATGACTACTGAAAGAACCATAGCTTTGACTAGATGGACTTTTCTTGGCAAAGTAATCTCTCTGCTTTTTAATATGCTGTCAAGGTTGGTCATAACTTTCCTTCCAAGGAGTAAGCATCTTTTAATTTCATGGCTGCAGTCACCATCTGCAGTGATTTTGGAGTCCCCAAAAATAAAGTCATCTACTATTTCCCCATCTATTTGCCATGAAGTGATGGGACAGGATGCCACAATCTGTTTTCTGAACGTAGAGCTTTAAGCCAACGTTTTCACTCTCCTCTTTCACTTTCATCAAGAGGCCTTTGAGTTCCTCTTCACTTTCTGCCATACGGGTGGTGTCATCTGCATATCCGAGGTTACTGCTAGTTCTCCCTGCAGTCCTGATTCCAGCCTGTGCTTCCTCCAGTCCAGGGTTTCTCATGATGTACTCTGCGTATAAGTTAAATAAGCAGGGTGACAGTTTACAGCCTTGACACACTCCTTTTCCGATTTGGAACCGGTCCGTTGTCCACGTCCCTAGTATATTTTATTATGAAATTTGATCAGTTCTGTGTCGCCCTCAGAGCCATTCACCCAAACATGCTGCCTGTTCATAGAGAATGAACGCTCTTCATTATGAAGTGACCACTGTTACACTACAGGAAACTGAGTTGCTCAAACTACCGAGGTGTCACTCAGTCACACTCGGCAGGAGTTGCAGGCATTAGCATCGGGGACAGGTCTGTAACAGCAGCCGCCCCCACAGTGACAGAGCTGCACTCAGAGAAGCAGCACATGGAGCCACTGGAGAGCGCCTTGTCAGCCGGCCCCGCGGGCGCGGCACGGTGTCGAGGGCAGGAAAGCGGGACAGGAGGGGCCGTCACGGGGCATCTGGTGAAGTCACTGACATGCAGAGAGCAAGCCAGCTCACACCCAAGGGCGGCGTGTGCCACACCCCTGTTCTTCTGTGACCGCGTGCCTACGTCTCAGGAAAAGGGGTGCTGAAGCCGATTCAGGGGCCGGGAGTTATGTTACCTGGGGAAAGTGCATGAATGAGGCCCAGCTGGTGCTGGGAAAGATTGAAGGGGGAGGAGAAGGGGACGACAGAGGATGAGATGGCGGGATGGCACCACCGACTCGATGGACATGAGTTTGGGTAAGCTCCCGGAGTTCGTGATGGACAGGGAGGCCTGGCGTGCTGCAGTCCATGGGGTCGCAAAGAGTCGGGCCTGACTGAGATACTGAACTGAAGGACTAGGAATTAATGGGTCATGGAGAAAGCCCAGGTGTTGGAAATTTGTTACATTTGCTCTCGAGACACAACTGTTTTCACCTGCTTGTCTAAAACCATTCTATGTGCGGATTCTGCTCATTTTTTTACATTGGAGTCCTTCTCACTACATTATTTCCATTCAGGAATTTATTTGGAGCCTCACTGTTCTTATAGATATTCTTAAGACTGCTTTCACATTGCAAGAAATCGTTTGTTCCATAATTCATTTTTTTGTGAATAAGCACTATATAATAAGCCAACTACATAATAAGCCTTTTTTAATAGGACATAAAAAAAATGATGTAAAAAATTATCCATTTGTCAGCCATGTTTTATCAAACCAGTGAAGGTCATTCTTACTGCACCCCTACAACTTTTAGGAATGCAACAGTAATTCAAAACATCACTGGATTCCTGCAAATGAGATTACCAATCCTACATTTCAAATTGTGAAACACTCCAGACCCTCAATGCTTTCCTACCTGCATTCTGAAAGCAACCAGCCACTTGGAAGAAAGCCAGAAGCCGCTGATGACTCACTGACCACACACTCGGGAAGCATTAATTTGGAAACACGCTTTCAGGACAAGCTGGGGCCCCAGGCAGTTCTAGGTCTCGAGGCTGAGGGAGCAGAAACCGTGAATGAGGAGAGAGACGGCGTGGGGGAGAGAGAGGGACAGAGCAGACGACCCCACAGCTGGTCCTTCCCCCCAAATCCCCCACCCGGGCCTGGGGAAGGGGGTCCAGCCTGAGTGAGTGGCGGAGTGCAGGGCGCGAGGCTGGGTCGCAAGATGCTGCCCCCCGGCTGGAGGTAAAGCTGAAGTCAGTTGTGGGGAGGACCGGCCCCCTGAACGTCTGAACTCAGCTGCCAGAAACACCCAAACCGGCGACGTGGGGCCCCAAGAAGCCCCTCTGGGCCACCCAGTGCCAGGCCCACACCCTCGGGAGCGGGTTTCCTTGGGGGCTCTGCTCATGGCCAGGCCAGCCGTCGGGATGGCGGGCTTGCTTGCAGCAAGGGCAGGGCGTGGCTATCAGGCTTGCATTTCACTGGGTGGCACGTGCCGTGTGCCACCTGCCTGCAGGGCTACGGGGCCTCTGCTCCTGCCAGCGCCCCCATCAACACCCCCTGCAGTGTCTGCTGGGAGGCCCGGGTGTGGGGGGAAAATAGAGGGCAGGGGACAGGCCCTCTGGCCTCCAGGGCTCAGCCGCTGGTGGGAGGGCCAAGCCAGATACAAAAACGACTGGACCTTGAGACAGAGTACTTGTGTGGAGACACCCCTGGGGGCACGGCTCACCGGACGGTCAGGAGAGGGTTCGTGAGGTGGCATCATTGGTCCGGGCCTTGAAGGAGAGGTAAGATCATGGTGGATGGCAGGCACCTTTAAGGCCCCAAGACTCCCCTGCATTCATGAAAGTCAAGCCAACAGAGATGCTGAGGTGAGCTTAGAACCAGCTGGGCCACGGGGAGCCCCAGACGCTGAATCGGGCTCGGGGACCCACGGCATGCCCAGGACTCGCCTGCAACTCGCACTGGTCTCGGTGGGCAGCCAGCCGCAGCCTCGGATTCTCTCCTGGGGTTGGCGGCTTCCTCTGCCACCAAGTGACGCATCAACCCACAGAAGCTGCTCAAACTATAGCGGAGCTAAGATTTTAGAAGTTTGGTGGCTTGCTCTCCATTAGCAATTTTCAAAAAAGTCACCATTTTAAAGATAAATGAATACATCTGCAATCTTAGATGAATAAATAATACCTTTAAGTACCTAGCATGATAAGCACACGACTGAGTCAAATTGTATACAATACAGTTTATGTTCCTAATTACCCAGATAACTCCAGGCCTGTTCATGACGGAGAGGCATGGTGCCCAGGTCGATTTCACCCCTGAATTCCAAGCAGAATCATATTAGTTTCCTACTGTCGTTGTAATAAGTTGTTCTTGTTCAGTCGCTAAGTCCTGTCTGACTCTTTCCATCTCCGTGGACTGCAGCATGCCAGGGTCCCTGTCCTTCACTATCTCCTGGAGTTTGCTCAAACTCATGTCCACTGGGTTGGTAACAAATTACTAGTAGCTTAAAACAACACGGATTTATTATCTTAATAGTTCTGGAGGTCAAAAGTCCAGAATGTGCTTTGTGGGACTAATATCTAGGTGTGGACTGGTCTGTCCTCTCTCTGGAATGTCCGGGGGAAGATCTGTTTCTGGGCCTTTTCCACCTTCCAGAGGCACCCCATTCCTTGGCCCAGGGTCCTGTCATCCATCGTCAAAGCACATCGCTCCAACCTCTGTCTCCGGCTTCGCCCTGCCTTCTCTGACCCTCCTGCCTCCGTCTCACCAGGCGCCTTGTGGTTACACTGGGCCCACGGGGTGGTCCAGGATCATACCTGCAAGTCGCTGCTGCCATGGAGAGTGGCAGGGCGGCTGATCCAGGAGCAGATGCCTCCAGAAGCCTGTTACTCTGTCTGCAAGTTCCTGCTGCCATGGAAACTAGCAAGTCCATGGGGCGGGGATCTGGGAGGGGCTGTCCCTGGGACGGAGACAATGTCTGCCACAGCTTCTTCCTAAACTAGGAAAACACAAGTCTCACAACTTCAAGACTTCAGAGCAAGTTGCACTTGTGCTGTTATCCCTGCCCTGGCGGTTTCTGCAGTGTTTCAGGAATGTCCCCTGAGCAATGGGGATGACCTGCTGGGTGGTAGGAAGTGGCCGATGCTTCCAAACTGGCTTTCCCTGTTCACTGACCCCATATAGAGCGGTTTTTCCCCAAACGCCTTGGCAATAGCTTGCTTTCTGTTGATGGGATCATCTGACTCTTCTTTGAACGTGGCTGGGTAAAACTGAAGACCACGGATGACTCCTGAAGTCCAGCGACCGCAGCGGGAAAATCTCAGCAAAGACAGACGTTAGGTGTGGATTCTTACACATCAGATGAGGGCATCTCTGGTCGGGGTCTGCGCTTATTCTGAACCCTTCAGCAAATTTACTTTGCAGTGAACAGGGCAATGGTACCTCACAGGATCTTCCGATTATCAGCCAGGTTCCCTCTGTGCAGGGAAGCCCCATGGCTCAGACAGTAAAGAATCCACCTGCAATGAGGGAGACCCGAGTTCAGTCCCTGGGTTGGGAAGATCCCCTGAAGAAGGAAATGACAACCCACTCCAGGATTCTTGCCTGGAGAATCCCATGGACAGAGGAGCCTGGCGGGCTACATTCCATGGGGTCGCAAAGAGTCGGACGGGGCTGAGCGACTGACACTCCTCTCTGTAGGTGAGGAGCAGCGGAGCCTCACCAACGGGAAGAACTCTGGTTTGTTTGCTTGTTTTGTTGCTGTTGTTGTTTGGGCTGCACTGCGTGGCTGTGGGAACTCAGTTCCCGACCAGCGATGGAACCCGTGACCTGCCTCCCTGCCAGTGGAAGTGCAGAGTCTTAACCACCGACCCGCAGGGGAAGTCCTGGGGGAAGAAGTCTGACTCCCGGCCTGACCACTTACTAAGTGTGTGCTTTCAGACAAACTGTTCAGTTTTTCTGAGCTTCTGTCATCCTGCTCCCATGAAATAGGGGCAGTAACCCCAGCTTCCTCGGAGGGCTGCTCTGTGAAGACCGAAGGAGATCCTGCATGAAGCATTTAGCTCAGTACCTGACCAACAGGAAGCTCTCAGAGAAAGTGAAGTATTTTTTTCATTGTATAGTTGATTTACAATGTTGTGTGAAATACTGTTGTTCCCTTACTAATACTAATGTGAAGAAGCAGGGTAGATAGAATTGTCAATGCTTCCATTAAAAGGATTCTAATTTCTGAAGTGATTTTTTTTTTTAAGAATGACATTAGGATATCTAGAGGTGAGACAAGGACTTCAGGGGCAACTGATGGGCCAAGCGCCCTCTGACCTGGGGTCACTAACCCGCAAAGAGCAAGCACACGAGTAGGGTGTGGTTGCACAGACCTGGAGGTGGCTGGCTGGGGACATATCTGAAGATAATAGCTCTTGGGGGGACTGGAGAGTAAGGAAAGGCTGGCACGCCCTCAGTGAGTGAACTCTGAAATTCACCATGAGGACAAAGGCAGGTCAGGGAGAAAGGCATCGTTTCCGAAGACAGACTAAACGATGTGCTTGTCAACAAGCCCTCAATTTAGAGAGCCAAACGGGAATCAGAACAGCTATTCATTTTGAAAGCAGACGGCGCCTTTGGTGGTTCATTCGCTAAGTTGTGTCCGACTCTTGCGACCCCATGGACAGTAGCCCACCAGGCTCCTCTGTCCACGGGGATTTTCCAGGCAAGAATACTGGAGTGGGTTGCCGTTCCCTTCTCCAGAGGAATGTTCCCAACCCAGGGAGCGAACCCAGGTCTCCTGCATTGCAGGCAGATTCTTTACCAACTGAGCTACCAGGGAAGCCCTTAGGGAGAAACAAAAGTAATCATTTAAAGATTATTTTCCTTGAACTGAAAACATCAGGTGTGCTTGCTACAGAAGCCAGGTCACCCTCATTCTACACGCAGGCACGCAGGTTCTTCTGATCTAAACGTCAGATGAGTGGTATTAGATTAGATACACCAAGCTGACGCTCAGCGGGCTCGGGTCAGAGACTGCGTGGGTGGGGACTCTCAGAATCTTCTTGCTTACAGCTGTGGCCCCGTTGGCCCTTTTCCTGGCCTGGGACCGCAGCCCAACCTCACAGCAATGCAAATGCTCCATCTGATGTCCGAAGGGCCGGCAGGGAAATTGCAGCTCTGAGTCTCCCAGCTCTTCTCCCTGGGATGGTATGATCACTCGCAGCCTTTCTGCTCCATGACGCATGAAGGTTTGGCAGCTGCTCCCAGAACCGGGAGGCTGCTGGTTTTTAACCATTGAAGATCCCAGATAAGCAGGGTCTCACACAGCGGTGGCTTCTAACTTTGGGGAGAGAAAGAATCTGATAGGAAATATATGCCAACAATGTCTTCATTTTCTTTGCTACCCTGATTTCTGTCTTTTTCAGTTTTCACATAGGATTAGTCAGAAGGAAAAGACATTCCAAAGTATCTTTTCCCCATTTTTGTTTGTTTTCTCAAGTGCCTAAGAGCTGGCCCTTTTGAAGTGTTAGTTTAAGTATTTAATTCATTATGTTAGGTTTTCTTGAATAATTAGAGATGAACTTTTCTCATTCAAGTGAGAGTCACACGCTCCCTTATTTTAAACAAGCCAGCATCTGAAATAAGTAATGTTTAGATTTTCCTTTCTTTCCTCCTTTGGATTCATTGCAGGCTGTTTTTGCTTTACTACTGTATTTATGTACTTATTTCTAAGCAGACATCCGCTCCTGCCCTTCTGTGTCCTGACCCGAGTGCTGGTCTCCTGACCCTGGTGGGGAGGGGGGTCTGTGTTTAATTTGTCTAGAAGTCCCAGCGCATCTCCTGGTGCTCAGCATGTATCAGGTACATAAATGTTTGTGGGATTACTAACTTCAGGATTTCCTCAACAACTTTCAAATATATGACAGTCATCTAAAATTCTGATCATTGCTGCCAAACCCAAAAGCCCATCACTTGTTATCCATAAAAGCTTCTCTGAAAAGCCATTTTATGCAAGCATGTTGTTGTAGAAAGAGTCTTGGGCTGGTAAGTTGGAGTATCCTGTTCCAGTTCCCGCCCTGCCCTTTATAGTTATTTGACCGTAAACGAGTCATTTCACTTCTCCACAGTTCAAACCCTACTCTTAAAAGCCAATAAAGGAAGCAGTCTGAGCAGTTATGAAGCATTTGGTCGGATTAAATATCTCCGGGTTAAAACAAAAGAAAACAGATCGGAAGTCAACCCCCTGCCGAATCACAGTGAATTATCTCGGCTCCAGTGATGACAGAGGAAAGAACGAAATGTGTGTTCTTGGGAAGGACTAAAAATTAGGGTTTGTGCCAGCTTCTAGGACTTGAGTGGTTTCCTCAGTAAAAATGTCTGTTGTTAATGGCTTCATCCGGGGTTGATCGATGGGCATTTGCCATTTTAACTTTTTGGAGGGTAGTAAGGTGACTCCCTGTGAAGGTCATAAATCACCCCTAACAGCTCTCAAATATCCCTGCATGAAGCTGAGCAGAGGTCTACAGCCCGACTGCGCTGGTCATGACAGATGACAGAGATGGAACCAGTGTGGTATTTCTGTGAATTTTTATGGTACATCACAGTTATCACAGGAGTTAAACGATTGAGTTGACTGTACTGTTGTTGAGACTCTAAGTCACGTCCAACTCTTTGTGACCCCATGGACTGTAGCCCACCAGGCTCCTCTATCCATGGAATTCTCCAGGCAAGAATAGAGGAGTGGGTTTCCATCTCCTTCTCCATGGGATCTTCCCAACCTGGGGACTGAAACCTTGTCTCCTGCATTGGCAAGCGGATTCTTTACTCAGCCACCTGGGTTGTGCTGTCATCCAGTTGTAACTCGGCCTTTGACTCAGGGAGGACAGACACGGGGCAACTCCTCGCCTAATGTTGCCTCATACTATGGAGAGTCATATGAAGGATGTCAGAAACCAATCATTTTTGAAGAATTAGAGACGATACCAATTCATTTACTCAATACATTGTGAGGTCTGGGCCCATGACAGCCCATCCCAACCTACACCACCATCAGTCCCCGAAGTATCTCTTAATGATTGAATTGCTCACCTTTTTGTCTTAGTCATAGAACTACGCTCATTTCTTTGTTTTAGATACATTTCTTCTGCTTCCTGTTTCTCTCTAGGAAACTGATTACCAGTTTAATAATAACCCCATGGGGAAACAGTGGAAACAGTGTCAGACTTTATTTTTGGGGGCTCCAAAATCACTGCAGATGCTGATTGCAGCCATGAAATTAAAAGACGCTTACTCCTTGGAAGGAAAGTTATGACCAACCTTGATAGCATATTAAAAAGCAGAGACATTACTTTGCCAACCAAGGTCCATCTAGTCAAGGCTATGGTTTTTCCCGTGGTCATGTATGGATGTGAGAGTTGGACTGTGAAAAAAGCTGATCGCTTAAGAATTGATGCTTTTGAACTGTGGTGCTAGAGAAGACTCTTGAGAATCTCTTGGACTGCAAGGAGATCCAGCCAGTCCATTCTAAAGGAGATCAGTCCTGGGTGTTCATTGGAGGGACTGATGCTAAAGCTGAAACTCCAATACTTTGGCCACCTCATGCGACGAGCTGACTCACTGGAAAAGAGTCTGATGCTAGGAGGGATTGGGGGTGGGAGGAGACGGGGACGACAGAGAATGAGATGGCTGGATGGCATCACCGACTCTGTGGACATGAGTTTGCGTGAACTCCGGGAGTTGGTGATGGACAGGGAGGCCTGGTGTGCTGTGATTCATGGGGTCACAAAGAGTCGGACACAACTGAGCGACTGAACTGAACTGAGATGAACTGAATGTCCCTACTGACCCTGAGCAATGTCCTTTCTTGGGTTAAATTACTTATCTACTTTTGCACTCTAGGGAGATGAGGAAGCAAACAGGGTTATATGTTGCCTTTGGAAATCTAGGGTCTGCTACTGGGAGGAAGTTTGAACATCCCAGTGGGGACGAAGTGCGTCACACTGACTCTCCCATACACCACTGAGAATTTGATGGAATTTTTTAGTGGATTGGAGATAAGTTTTGAATTTTCCCTCTGCTTCCAAATTTCAATTGCAAATACTGTGTACTGTGCAGACTTTTGCAATAAAAAAAAATTGAGAAAACATACAAATATGTATACCTTTAAACATTCAGCACCATAGTTTACTTAAAGTATATTGATTTTAAAATTATTTTGTAGTCCTCGAATGATCTTTTCTGATAATATTCATTTGAACAAACCTAGTAATAACAGTTCTCTTATCTTGCGCAAAAGAAGACACGAATTCACAGGACAGATTCACACCGGAGTGGGAGCGTCTCAGGAATTGAGCCTCAGATCTGAGGACCTCGGTGAGGCAGCCTGCACACCTTGGCTGAATTTTTTTTTCTAGTGCAAAACAAGTTCTTCACCCTGTGGGTAAGTTCGCTACCAAGGAAAGAGTGTGCATTTTCCCCAGAAGCAAGCAGGCTCATTATCTAGAGCTGCCAACTTTGAACCTCATCCTCTGCAGTCGTCCAGGGTTGGGAGGAAGACTAAACGAGAGCATGTGATGTCCTGTGAGGGGTGACGATCCGAAGTCCGCTCTGCGAGGCACGGTCACTGCTGGAGCTCTAGCCAGGCTGTCAGTTGCCCTCCCCCGCCCAGAGGGCAGCTCTGGCTATTCTGAGGTTCTGACCAGTTTGCAGTTACAGTGACACTGCTTACGCTTAGTGTTCTCACAAAACACTGCTCGCTGCGGCTCAGAGAACAAAGCTTCAGCCTCAGTCCCTGGGGGGGAGGCTGGTAGTGATGGGAACCTATGCTTGTATTATGTTTTCCATTTATGGAAGAAGCAGAATTTTCATCATAATTCTTACCAGAGCCTTAAAACAGACACACACTTTGAATTCTTAAATGATCATATTTTAAAAGGAAACTCCGGTAGTGAGAGAACAGTTTATTTCAGTTGTCTATCCTTTCCCGTCACAGCCTGTGTTTCTCCTTATTTTCATCATCCAACTTAAGGAGGACAATTTTTTTTTTTGCATCTAAGTTTTAAAGCACGTCTTTCATGTCTCCTCTAAATATACTATTATCAAGATTATCTTATGACAGCAAGAATTTTTGTGAGTTTAATTCCAAATTAGTGTGTTTCATTTTCTAAGTTAAGGAAAGCATTAAAAACAAAAACCTAAAAACCTAAAGTAAATGCTAGCTGTTAAAACAGGTCTGTTTCAACAATGAGATCAGCAGATGTCTGCTCTCTCTCGCGGAGAGGGCTGACTGCACGAAACCGGTCGCCCATCAGGCCCTGAACCTATCATGAGGCAATGCTTTCTCACCACTCTGCAGATGTGCGGAAGAACAGAGAGAGGGGTGAACTGGCCTCAGCCCGGGGGCAAGTCAGCCACCCTGGGAGCCAGAAACTAAGCGGACGCGACCCCCTCGCTGCCGTCAGAGCTTTGTTCTCGTTCCCAGAAACACTCCAGTAGTATTTTCCCTGTTTGGGGATGCGCTGAGAACTCACCATTTAAGGAGTTCACAGAAGTGGTGGTTGAAGTGATTTAAGCAAAGAAGATCATTTTGAGGTAAGCTTTCCTGAGCCCCACAGTTCACTGAGCATGTAGTGGGGGCCGGCCGGCCGCCTGCCAGCTTCTGCTGAGTGACCCCCACCCAGCTAGACGGGACCCCGCCTTTCCCACCCGCGCAGTGTGCCTGAGGCTCCCCTCCCTTCCCTCCAGGAAGGCCTCCCCTCCCCTGTCTGCAGAAGATTCAGTTCAGTTTGGTCGCTCGGTCGTGTCGACTCTTTGCAACCCCATGAACCGCAGCACACCAGGCCTCCCTGTCCATCACCAACTCCCGGAGTCCACCCAAACCCATGTCCATTGAGTCAGTGATGCCATCCAACCATCTCACCCTCTGTCATCCCCTTCTCCTCCTGCCCTCAATCTTTCCCAGAATCAGGGTCTTTTCAAATGAGCCAGCTCTTCACATCAGGTGGCCAAAGTATTGGCGTTTCAGCTTCAGCATCAGTCCTTCCAATGAACACCTAGGGCTGATCTCCTTTAGAATGGACTGGTTGGATCTCCTTGCAGTCCAAGGGACTCTCAAGAGTCTTCTCCAACACCACAGTTCAAAAGCGTCAGTTCTTCAGCACTCAGCTTTCTTTATAGTCCAACTCTCACATCCATACATGACCACTGGAAAAATCATAGCCTTGACTAGACAGACCTTTGTTTTGCAAAATAATGTCTCTGCTTTTTAACATGCTATCTAAATCCCCTATCTAAAGAATTTCAGTTTGCAATTCAAACTGAGGCCTGGTTCTGGAAACAGAGACCCGGGTGGGCATCCCTGGAGGGCTCCCTCCTCCCCACGTCTCTGCTTTCCCCTCAGGCAGGCCCTGTGATGGTGGGAAAACCTCCCTTTTTCCCACCGAGCAGGATTTGGCCTCCTGGGCTTCCTCCCCTGGGCGTTTCCCCAGCAAACACAATTCCTCCTCTGGTGGCCAGCCCCTGGGCCGTGGGCGCGGGGGGCGTGGCAGGGAGGGGATTCCCGGCTCTTGAATCTTCTGGGTGAGAAGGCCGGCCTGGTTCCCGCTCTGTGAGCCGCGGGGCTGAGGGTTCCCGGGCCCTCGCGTTGGTCTGAGACAGCCTCCATCCCACTGAGGCCGCTGCCCACCCTGCGTGGGGTTGGAACCCCTTCCTCTCCGCGCTGCGCCGTTGCCCCGTGACCCTGAGCACTCCGCGGGCCGCTCCCTCCCATCTCCGTGACTCCCCGGCCCGGCGGCCCGGAGAGGAGGGCACGGGTGGGCTTTAGATCAGGGAGGGAAGGGAAGCAGCCTCAGCGGGGCTCACACGGAAGAGGCGGGCGGCGGGCAGCCCTCGCTGCACGATTGTGAACCGTGGGGCACCAGCCGGTGATGTGCACTCCGGGTCCACAACTTTCCAGCGCACAAACGGGAGGGGTCTCCTTGCTACAACGTTAAAGAAAGCAGGACCCCTCAGTAGGCTTTCTACTAACTAGTCTTTAAAGATAAATGTTTTATTTGCTTTCACTTATTAAACATAAATGGCTTTTCCCTGGTGACTCAGATGGTAAAGAGTCTGCCTGTGATGCTGGAGACCAGGCTTCGATCCCTGGGTCGGGAAGATCCCCTGGAGGAGGTCATGGCAACCCACTCCAATATTCTTCCTGGAGAATTCCATGGACAGAGGAGCCTGGTGGGCTACGGTCATTAGGGTCTCAAAGAGTCAGATACAGACTGAGAGGCTAACATTTTCACTTTCATTTAGCATAAATGAAAATAGACTATTACAAATGTGCACGTTACAGATGGAGTGAGATTCACAAACTAAGGGCGAGCAACCCAGGCAGAAGTCATGTCGGGCAGCATCTGCACGCCCTCTGCTGGAACTCTGCGAGGGCGGGAGGGCCCGACCCTGAACTGAGTCCCTAGCGAGTCCTAAGGAGTGTCACTTCTGATTTTCAAGCCCTCTGCAATCTTGGCCCAGGTGGATTTTTTCCAGATTCTCTGCGCTCTAACTTCGACATTCTGTTGGAAACGCCTGGATCTCCACCTCTGACTACGTCCCTCGTCCTCCTGGAAGGCTCCCCTTTCTCCAACCTGCACCTGGGATCCATCCCCCCTCCCTCCCAGCAGCTTCCTCTGGGGCTGCAACCCAGGGTCCCCGTCACCCCTTGACTCTGCGTTCCCTTCCAGCCAACACCTGCGGGTCCGCGAGTTCCCAAACTGATCTCACCCTCCGCGGGCCCCTCAGCCTCTGCTGAACTGTTTCTCTGGGCTGCTGGCATCCCCGCCGTCAGCCATGGGAGGAACTTGAGTTTCTCCGCACTCAACCCCAACCCTCCCCTCTCCCTGTGTTCACCAGGTACGGTCAGCTCCGCCACGTCAGCCCCACCCAGGGCCTGCGTGCCTGCATTCCCACAGCATCCCTCCATGGTTGGGACATCTGTTGCTTTTACTGATTTCTGTCCTAATTTAAAAAGTACAAATGTTAAAGAACACTAAGAATATACTAAAAAGTACTTGAGAAGGAAAATGATGAATATAGGTCAAAACTGCTAGATGATCTCCATGAGGGATTCACCTTACCGGGACCATACTGTACTACAGATGCTGATGCATGCTGACTTTTTTCTTCCACAAAACACTCTCTTATGAAGATTTTTCTGTGTGACTGAAACTCCTTCATTTGGCATTTTATGGTCACATTATATTCTGTCATATTTTATTTCCCATTTTTGGATGTTTACTTTTTGCTATTATAAAATAATATAGCATGAACAATTTTATACTTCGACATTTGTCCACATTTCTATTTTTTGGCTAGATTTCTAGAAGCAGAACTGATGAAGTGACATGAATAAATATCCCTGAGGCTTTCAATACTTGCCAGAAATCTGAGCAGTATAAGAAAGCTCATCGCCCAGTCTGACTCAGCGCTTGACTGATGACGCTGAACTTGGATCCGTTGTTTCATTCGCTATTTTGTCTCGTGCCTCAGTTTCTGGCCTTTGTCCGTTCCAGCGGGAAGGCGGCTGGGAGACAGCAGTGCAAGAGCTTTTTCACATCAACCCTTGGTTCCGTTTATAGTGAACATACTTCCCTGGTTGGTTCTTTGCTTTTTAATTTTGTTGAAGATTTCTTGTTGTACAATAGCAGGTAATTCTGCTGAAGTCTCTCACAAATTCTGATGACAAACCTTAAGGTCAAGAGAAAGTCTTGGAGGTCTTTAAGCAAATGCTCAAGACGAGGCTTTCTTCTGCAAAGGGTTACTCCAGCTGCGGAGCAGGGGAAGGTTTGGAGATTTGACGACAAAGATAGGGGCCCACGGCGAGAGGCCATGCAGCAGCAACAGAGCGGGCACCCAGCCCTGCGCACGCCCACAGCCCAGCCGCGGGGGTCACACCTCCTGTGACACAGACAGCATCCCGGAGGCTGGCCCTCTGTCCCGCCCACTCCTGTTCTGACCTCTTGGTTGGGGATCCTTCGGTCGTCTCTTCACTCACACTTTGAGCGCATCTTCAGTAACTGCGTTCGGTAACAAAGGTTCTCTTCACCTCTGGATTCTGGAAGTACCTGCCCTAAATGCCTGCATATTTGTAGCGCGTATCTGTATTTTGTTTTAAGAGCTACTGTAGTGTATATGTATTCGTTTGGTTTGTTTATCGATGGTGGGGAGGTGATTTATGACTAACTCTGATCGGATGAAGAAACAGTGGAACATAAATAAAAACGTGAGCGTCGGCAGCAGAGGAAGTATAAATATGACAAAGGCAAGACAAAGCGAGGAAAGAAGTACCAGTGCGGGCTCTGCACATCGGGCAGCCGGCCTGCTTCACCTGCGACGAGGCTGTGAGCTTCCTGCCAATGGCAACAGGCAGATGGACGCGGTTATCTGGTCTGTATTATCCAAGGAGACTCAACACCCCTTCTTTCCAAAGACCTAATGCCTGTTTCCTAGCTATCTGCCCCCAAAGTAAATCGTCACTTGGACTTCACTGAGCCATTCGTCTCCTAGTGCAATGAAGCGTGTTCTCCACCGCTGCGAGCAAACCGAGGGTGAGCCTGAGTGCGGGCCCTTGATCAAAGTTACAGCATCAAGAACCAAAAGACACGTGCAGACCCCGGAGGAAGCCTCCTCAAAGGGAGGCCTGCAGCCCCTCTGGAAGGGAGCCACACGCTCCCACACTCAGTCTGACCTGCCGTCCCCATGGCACACGATTCACAGGTTTCAGTCTGCACACCGCGAAAGGCACTCCCACGTGGCTCAGTGGTGAGGAGCTCGCCTGCCAGTGCAGGAGACATAGTGACCCCTGGGTCGAGAAGATCTCCTGGAGGAGGAGCTGGCCACCCACTCTAGCATACTTACCTGGAGAATCCTATGAATAGAGTACCTTCCAAAGAGTGGGACTTCGCGACTAAACAACCACAACAAAAGGCATTTCACAGACCATTACAGAAAGGCCACGAAGATGTGGGATCGGTGAGCTAAAGGTGGGTGAGTGTGACGAGCCTGCCGAGGTCCCGATTCGGGATTCTGGAGGTAGCGCGCTGCCGCACGGGGAGCACACCTCCTGATGCTCTGCTGGGAGGCTCTGGGGCTGCCCTGAGTCCAGCAGACTCGTGGTCACCATCTTCCTGGCTTCTTCGTTATAAATTGGCTTAAATGTCACTGTCACGCTTTAGTTCCTTAGGGGTGGTTGGGTGACTGTCCGGGGTTACTTGGCGACGCACAGGGATGTCCCGTTTCCTCCCCTGTGAGCCGGTCTTCACCCGGGCTGCCACTCCAGGGAGACCCGCCCTCCCCATGGTGCTGAAACCTCCCTCTGCCCACCTTGAGTGGGCATCTCCAGGGCATCCCTGGTTTATGCTGCCTGCGAGTTGGAGCTGTTTAAACCACTGATAACTCACTCACAGGTGAGTGGAGGGGAACCGAGAGATTATATTTAAGTGCTGTAGGCAATCTTTTAATAATATGAAGTCATGTGTCTAAGCTTACGTGTGATTAGTTGCTCAGTTGTGTCCGAGTCTTTGTGACCTCATGAACTGTAGCCCGCCAGGCTCCTCTGTCTGTGGAATTCTCCAGGCAAGAATACTGGATCCCCTTCTCCAGGTGAATCTTCTGGGCCCAGGGATTGAACGTGGGTCTCCTGCATTGCAGGTGGATTCTTTACCATCTGAGCCACCATCTAAGCTTATAAGAAAGCATGTTTATTCGGTAACCCTCTCAATCTTTTTCTATCACAAATGCCTCCTTCCGTGGGAATTCAGTGATTGGAACAGAGGGTAATCAGCAGGACTTCTGCCCTCGGCACAGTGGCTGCCACCAGGAGACAGGGTCCCACAGTCCTAGAGACCTCTCTGCAGACCGCAGGAGCCTCCTGGAGAGCGAAGGTGCGGCCTCCGCTGAGAAGGGCAGGAACTGCAGGTGGAAGGAAGCAACTGCCAGCAACTGCTTCCCGTTCAGTCCTGTGTGAACTCTGCTCTATCTCTGAACACCCGTCTTTAGGGAATGCGCTTGGAGTTCCCGTTCCTGGAGACTCTACTATCAGGGTCCAGGCCCAACCCAGTGCTGGAGGCGGATGGCAGTGATAACTGTACAGTGACGTGAGTGCTCCTAATGGTCAGTTTACATTATGCATCATTTACTGCAGTGTTTCAAGACCCCTCCAAGTCTAGAATCCCGAGCACAAGAAGGCTGCAATGTGCCTTATTAATTCCAAAGCCACAGCACCTACAACTAAATAACAGGGTTCACAGCCATTTTAAAACTACTGAGCAAGATGCTTCAGTCAAAGACGGCTTTCACTCTATTTTCTTTCTCCATTGTGGTTTCCAAAGAAGAGTACAGATACGTGCGTGAGTGCAGAAGCACAGCTGGAAACAGCAGCCTCCACGGAAGCTGTGGGGCTACCTGCCGCCCACCCCATTACAGCCCTGCCCTGTGCTCGCCCAGCAGGCAGCACCCCGACCCCACACCAGTGACCGAGGGGTCCCTCTCCAACTCGGCAAGAGGTCCGCATAGCAGTGCGTCCTAATCTGGCTTTGCTGCCCTGGGAGTCGCGGTCATTCTCGCACACACACATACACACACACACACACACATACACACACACACACACACACACACACATACACACACGCACACAGAGCTACTGGAACCACACCGCACAGGCAAGAACTGGACTGCAAAAAGCAGTTTCCTCTCAGAGTTCCTTGTCCTCAGTGGCCCTCTGGCCACTTCCCCTCCCCTGGGGTCCCCTCTGTGGCCTCCACGGGCTGCAGCTTTCACAACAGGGGCCAGTTACTAGAAACAGATTCACATTTCCCTGCACTTGGCATGTGCTGGGTGGGGGAAGCATGGAGTCAAAGGGTGCAGGAGGGAAGGGCCTCCCAAGAGGTGTCTTCTTCTCCCTGACCCCCTCGGAGAGTCTGAGTGGTTGGCTGGGGGAGGTGGTTGAGAGGTTAAGTTTACTCTAAGGAGTGCAGGCCCTTCAGGGGTTCCGGCCCCAGTCAACACTTTGGCTGAGATGCTCAGGGGTTCACTGGGATGGGCCCACAGTCAGCTCAGCTTCAGACACCGAGGCTTGTCTAAGTGGTGTCTAAGTGGGTGAGGGTTGGCTTAACTGGGAAGGCTTGAAATTAAATAACAGGGCGAGAGTGTTCCTCCGGCCTTCATCCTGATGCTCCTGTTAACTTTAGGAACCATCTCTGAGCAGCTTTGTTAGATCATCTGATGAGTTAGAGACCGAGATATGAACCTCGGCATTATTGGGGTGAGACAATTCAGTTTTAATTATGAACGTGATTTTTAGGTGGAAGGTCTAAAAGGTTTTCAAGCACTAACAGAACTTGGGGTTCATACATCCCTGAGTCATAGCTGTTGATCCACTGGAGGTGTTTTGGGCCCCACAAGGCTCACAAAACCCACACCTGAAGGCTCACAGCTCTCCTGGAAGCACAAGTCCCGCCACCATCCTCCCACTAGGAATCGGAAGGGGATGCTCCCATGGAAACTTCTAGCTTTTCTTTTTTTAAAAAAATAACTTCGGCATGCCATGTGTGCTTATCCACATCTAACTCTTTGCGACCCTGTGGGCTGTAGTCTGCCCTCGGTCCAAGGGATTTCCCAGGTTAAGAATACTGGAGTGGGTTGCCATTCCCTTCTCCAGGGGATTTTCCCAACCCAAGGATCTGACCAGCATCTCTGTGTCTCCTGCATCAGCAGGCAGGTTCTTTACCGCTAGCGCCACACGGGAAGTTTATTGAAGTACTGAAACACCAAAACTGCACATTTTTATAATGTACAATTTGGACAAAGACAAACACTCTTGATACCATCCCTGCAATCAAGGTGGTAGAACCAGCACCTCCCAGAGTTCTCTTCTGTCTGTTGTTATTGCTGTTGCATGTGTGTGTGTGTGTGCACACGTGCGTGTGTGCACACGTGCGTGTGTGTGTGTGTGTACACCTTTTATAGGTCTGAAGGGTACATACAGTACAGCACTTCAAGTACAGGCACTTTGCTCATTGTGGATCTCTAGAAATTTTCCGTCTGGCATAAGTGAAACTTGTACCCACTGGAAAATAACTGTCCTCATCCCTCCCCAGCCGCTGGCACCCACCATTCTCGCTTGCTTCTGTGAGTCTGACTGTGTGTAATGGGCTCAGGCAGTATTTGTTCTTCAGTGACTGGCTTTGCTCTGTGCTGATTCACTTCACGTAGTGTCCCCCAGGCTCACCTTGTTGTTGCAAATGGCAGAATCTCCGCCTTCTGTAAGCCGGATAGTATCCCCACACGTGGACACCACGCTCTCTTCATCCATCCATCAGTCAATGGACACTGGGGTGCTCTCCCGCACTGTCGTGGACGAGGCTGCAGTGAGCAGAGGGGTGCAGGCATCTCTTGGAGATTCTGATTTCAGTTCTGTGGGGTAAAGGCTCAGAAGTGCGGTGCTTGGATCATAGCACTATTTCCATTTCCCAGTAAGTGGTACTCGCCTTCTCCCTCTCTCGATACCTGTGAGCTTCACGGATCGTAACAGAGATAATCTTGACGTGACGTACTTCCCACCTGGACTGAGCTGGGCAGTGTCCACTCAAAATTCACATTCACCTGGAACCTGTGTATCGGACCTTATTTGTAAATAAAGACTTTGCATATATAATTAAATTAAGTGGGGGTCATATTGGATGGTTGTTGTTCATTTGCTCAGTCGTGTCTGACTCTTTGTGACCCCATGGACTGCGGCACGCTAGGCCTCCCTGTCCATCACCAACTCCCGGAGCTTGCTCAAACTCATGCCCATCGAGTCGGTGATGCCATCCAACCATCTCATCCTCTGTCGTCCCCTTCTCCTCCTGCCTTCAATCTTTCCCAGCATCAGAGTCTTTTCCAATGAGTCAGCACTTCAAATGAGGTGGCCAAAGGATTGGAGCTTCAGCTTCAGCATCAGTCCATCCAGTGACTATTCAGGACTGACTGATCTCCTTTAGGATGAACTGGTTGGATCTCCCTGCAGTCCAAGGGACTCTCCAGAGTCTTCTCCAACACCACAGTTCAAAAGCATCAATTCTTCGGCGATCAGCTTTCTTCACAGTCCAACTCTTACATGACCACTGGAAAAACCATAGCTTTCACTAGATGGACGTTTGTAGGCAAAGTGATGTCTCTGTATTTTAATATGCTGTCTAGGTTGCTCATAACTTTCCTTCCAAGGAACAATCATCTTTAAATTTCATAGCTGAGTCACTATCTGCAGTGATTTTGAAGCCCAAGAAAATAAACTGTCACTGTTTCCACTTTTGCTTCTTCTATTTGCCATGAAGTGATGGGAGTGGATGCCACGATCTTAGTTTTTTGAATGTGGAGTTTTAAGCCAACTTTTCCACTCTCCTCTTTCACCCCCATCAAGAGACTTTTTAGTTCCTCTTTGCTTTCTCCATTAGAGTGGTATTGTCTGTATATCTGAGGTTATTGACATTTCTCCAGGCAATCTTGATTCCAGTCTGTGATTCATCCAGCCTGGCATTTCGCGTGATATACTCTGCATAGAAGTTAAATATTCAGGGTGACAAGGAGACTTGAATAGTCCTTTTCCAATTGTGAACCAGTCCATTGTTCCATATCTGATTCTGTTTCTTTTTGACCTGCATACGGATTTCTTAGGAAGACAGGTATGATGGTCTGGTATTCCCATCTCGTTAAGCATTTTTCAGTTTGTTATGATCTACACAGCCAAAGGTTTTATCATAGTCAATGAAACAGAAGCAGATGTTTTTTTCTGGAATACCCTTACTTTCCTCTATGATCCAATGAATGTTGGCAATTTGATCTCTGACCCTTCTGCCTTTTGTAAATCCTCCGTGTACATCTGGAAGTTCTCACTACACATACTGCTAAAGCCTAGTTTGGAGGATTTTGAGCAATACCGAGCTAATGTGGGAAATGAATGCAATCATTTAGTAGTTTGTTTGGTGCTGCCCTTCTTTGGGAATGAAAACTGGTCTTTTCCAGTCCTGTGGCCACTGCTGAGTTTTCCAGATTTGCTGACATATTGAGTGCAGAACTTTAACAGCATCATCTTTTAGAATTTTAAATAGCTCTTTCAGAATTTTAAAAAGCCTCTGAAATTCCATCACCTCAACTAGCTTCATTCATAGTAACGTTGCCTAAAGGCCCACTTGACTTCACAGCGCAGAATGTCTGGCTCTAGGTGAGTGAACACACATATCGTGGTTATCTGGGTCATCAAGACCTTTTTGGCATAGTTCTTCTGTGTATTCTTGTCACCGCTTCTTAATCACCATCTTAATCCATATTGAATTAGGGTGAGTCCTAAATCCCGTATATTAACAACTGGATGGCCATGTGAAGACAGAGGCAGAGGTTGGAGCCATGCCACTGCGAGCTCAGGGCTGCCGGCAAACCCCAGGAGGCAAAGGGACAAGGTCAGTCTCCCCGGGACCTTCAGAGGGAGCATGGCCCTGCTCATGCTTTGATTTCAGGCTTCCAAATCAGGGGGAGAGCCAGCTTCTGAGTGGTCCTTGGTTCTGGCAAGTGTGGGACACGTGGACCAGTGTTCCCCCACACTCTGGAGGTTGGCAGTGTCTGCCGGGTGAGAACCAGGAGGGTTAGGGCTGTGAGGAGCAGCTGTCGGACACTACAGCAGGAGGGCACGTGGCGGACCCCCAGTCCGAGGTAGTGGGTGTGTCTGAAACGTCAGGGAAGCCTCCCTGCCTCTCCCAGAGGCCTCGACAGGGCTGAGCAGACCTGGAGCAGCCTCAGAGCTGATTCTGAGGACACAGAGACCGCAGCCCTGCCCAGTGTACTGGCAGGGGCTCGGCCTGGGCAGCTCTGGGTGGGCACTGTGGGCTCCTTGGAGGCCTGACCCCAGGCCTTTACATAGACCTTTACTATGAACAGCTGGATCGGGAGTCGCCTTTGCAGAAATCCCTCGGGCCGAGAGGGGACTGCTATTTCTGTTATTACTGACTGTGTCTCATGTGCTAACTATATAAACAATGCACAGCACGTTGTTTAATCCTAACAATAATTTCATGAGGTAAAAATGGGTCCCGCGTTTACAGATGAGAAAATTTAAGGTAAGATAAGTAACTGAGGCTTAAGTCACCCAGGCTCAGGCTTTAGCAGTGGTAGGTGGTGGAGCCAGAGTCTGAATAAATGTCTCCAAGTCATGTGACACTGCGTGGTTTCCTTCTCACTTCTCTGGGGGAAAGGATGGGAAGGAATCGCTGTGTTTTTCATAGTTTTATTCGTTCACTTTTGGCTGTGCTGGGCCTGGGTTGCTGTGAGGACTTTTCCCTAGTCGCAGCGAGCAGGGGCTCCTCCCCAGGTGCGGTGTGTGGCTTCTCATTGAGGAGCACAGGCTCTGGGATGATTGGGCTCGGTAGCTGTAGCTCCCGGGCTCCAGGGCACAATTTCAGCAGTTGTGGTGCCTGGGCGTCTTGGCTCCACGGCATGTGAGATCTTCCCAGACCTGGGATTGAACCTGCGTCTCCTGCATTGGCAGGCTGAGCCACCTGGGAAGTCCAGAAATCATGTTTGAGAACATTGCCTGCATTGCTCGCCCGTGGTTTGCTTTAGTCAATGTGATCCGATACTACAGCTAATAAAGGGTTATGTGTGTATGAGGTGAAGACAGTTTGGTTGCTGAGGGTTTCAGCATGCAGCCTGGGGCAGGAAGGTGCTGCTTGACACCAAGGAGGGAAGGGGGCTGGCTCTCCCACCCGAGGGGCTGTGTGCATGGGGCTGTGGTACACTTCCCAGAAGGAGCAAGGTGGCCTATTCGGAGATTCACCCATGTGGCTGGAATTCTACAGAAAGTGGTGGGTGAGAGCCAGGTGTGCCTGTGGCCACAGCTTTTGCAGCGTAGTTTGTGCAAACACCCAAGAGCAGGGGTTCAATCATAGAGGGCGGGGGCGTTGGTGTGTGGAGTGAACCCGAGGGCAGGTCAGGAGTTTCGCTTGGGTGCTGAACTCAAGAGACAGAGAAATCTAAGTAATACCTGGGTTACATGTAACAAATCCTACATAGATGGGCAGGATTGTTTAAAACCCCCAAATCCTCAGGCAAAGAAATCCCATGTGTTATGTAAATGTGTCCCAGTTCAGCAGGAAATCTGCCTTGATCGGGGATTTCCCAAACCAGGTTCAATGTTCAAATCTGAGGCTGCTTCAAGTTTGGTGTCTGGGCTGAGGTTTCCTCTGGGCCCTTAGGAGGTCATCTTGGGCACCACATGGATTCATTCAGATCCACACCCACAAGAACGGGCGCTACAGACAAAACCCAGGTCACTTCCTTTGCTGTAGACGGTTTTGTTTTGATTTGCTTTTTTCTGATTGTCCTTTTGAAAATGACAATGGTGCTGTCTCTGTGAAATTCTTTACCTTTCCTAATGATATTATTTTAGGAAACAAAGTAAAATGCTGACATACTCTGCCTGCCTCCCCTACTCAAACAGCAGGACAATGTTATAATTTGAGTGGCTTTCCTAGAGCCCACCCTTAACAAAATTGTGAATTAATATAACTCTCCATGTGGATCCTCCACACCTGTTTTTGGAACCCCCTCCTCCAGTACCACTCTCCCCACACATGTCTGAGCCCAAGGTTTGCTTCACAAAACAGTGGAAGGCTTTCAAACATAACAATCCACCCCAAGGAATGAGTGTGGAACAAGTAAGTCAAGCTGTGCTTCCCAGAAAGATATGTAGATTTTATTTACATTTTAAAGAATAAAATCATTTCCATTTAAAAAATATTAAAAATATTGAAAATTAAAAAATATTTTTAAAATATTTTTTTGTATCAGTCTCTGAAAAACATAGTTGGAAAAGGTAAGACTTCGAAATAAAAAATAAAGAAGCTTTCCTGGTGGCAGGAGAGTGGGGCAAAACACTGCTGAGTTTTGTCATCCCAGGCAGTGCCAGGCGGGGAGCAGGGACTCGGCCTGCAGAGGAAGTCAGCCCTGGCTGCCCCCGTCCCCGTAAGGAAAGTTCCTGATTCACTCAGGAACACGCTAGGAAAAGCAGTAGCAACATGTACTAAGCACTTTCGTTACCTGGCACTTTAAATAAGCAGTAAGATGGGTACGATCATTAGTCCCATTTCGTACTCAGGCAGCGGAGGGCAACACCCAAAGGCTCATTCTAGGGACTGGGCTGGGAACGCAGGGTGATGACACTGGGGTCAGCCCCGAAGCACCATGCCACATGGCATCCGTGGGCCACTCGACCCCTGGGAATCCTCCTTTGGAAATAACAGTGGAGTCAAGACAGTCCATTTCCTTCACTGTTCCAGCCCAACAGTGAACTGAAACACATTTCTGGAAGCGTTGCTCTGGCCTAAATCTCCCCTGCTCTATTTTCTGTATGGCTTCTTTTGCCTGCAAGGACGCAGACAGATGCAGAATTGGCACCAGAAGTGGAACTTGGATCCACACAAAGAAATGCTGGCAAAGAGATGGAGAGAAGGGACCCCTCCCACACGGTCGGTGGGAGTGCAAACTGGGGCAGCCACTATGGAGGACAGCGTGGAGGTTCCTTAAGATGCTAAAAGCAGAGCTACCATGTGAGCCTGCAGTCCCACTCCTGGGCGTGTGTCTTGAGAAAAGCATGGCCTCAAAAGGATACACGTGCCCCAGGGTTCACAGCAGCACTGTTTACAACAGCCAAGACATGGAGGCAGCCTAAGTGTCCATCTGCAGAGGGATGGATGAAAAAGATGCAGCACATACATACAATGGAATATTACTCGGCCATATAAAAGAATGAAGTCATGCCGTTTGCAGCAACGTGGAGAGATCTAGAAATGGCCATATGGGCGAAGCGAGTCAGACAGAGAAGCAGAACCATTGGATGATATCCCTTAGATGCAGAGTCTAATGAGACAAGATACAGATAAAACAGACAGAGACTCACAGACTTAGAGATCAAACCTTCGGTTGCCAAGGGGAAGGCTGAAGGGAAGGGACAGCTAGGGAGTTTGGGGTGGACGTGTGCACACTGCCGTATTTAAAATGGATAACCAGCACAGACCTCCTGCCCCGCACAGGGGCCTCTGCTCAGCGTCAGGTGGCAGCCCGGCTGGGAGGGGCGTTCAGGGGAGATGGGCACATGTGTGTGTATGGCAAGTCCCTTCACTGTTCACCTGAAACGACCAGCACATTGTGAATCAGCTACACCCCAGTACAAATAAAAAATTTAATAAAAATAATAACAAGCCAAAAAAAACAAAAGTATTTCCCTGTTCCTAGTGGGATGGATCTGTTCTCCAAATTCAAGACAAGAAGGTGTGGGACCCCTGCTGGATGCAGAGAACTGTCTTCTCAGCTGGTCCTGGACACTTCACTGAAGTGGGATCCTCCCACTTCAGTGAGGTTCCTGGAGGGAAGTTCCTTTCCCGACCACGCAGGTCGCCACCTGTCAGGCCCTCGGACATTCACTGAAGCTTGGGGTCCTCACAGGCCCCTCTGCTTCTGCCCCAGCTATGCCAAGGCCTGCGGCTGGGCCAGGGTGCCATCTTCCCCTAGTAGTCAGCGTTTCAGTTTTCAGTCCTAAGGTCACACCATGTGGCAACCTTTCGCTGGGAACAGGCTCAGCTGGTGGCCGGGTGAGTGCAGCAAAATCCTACAAGCCGTGTACCGAGCTTTCTGGGCTACCCCCTTTGTGCCAAGTGCTTTTTTCCTCCTAATTTTTAAATCCATGAGCATTTCAAGGGAAATTTAATCCGTGTGTTTCTCAGTCATTCACACTTAACTCATCATTTTGTCATTTCATAAGAGCTTTTGATGTTCAAGAAGCCTTCTGTATAGTTTCACAAGCCTTTCTTTTTGTTCTTTAAACCATGAAAGCCACTTTTTTTTTTTTTTAAGAAAGAAGAGTAAACAAAGCCAGAGTTTGAAAAGACTCAGGGTCACTTATACACTCAGAAAATGCGAGAAACCGGATGGCTGTAGGCTTGTCCAGCGCACTTGACCTTCCTTACGGAACCAAATGTTAGGCGAGGCTCTGACTGATGGGAATGGAAAATCGCAACCAATTTCAAAAAAAAGTCAATCCTTCAAAACCAGAAAAGTTTAAATAAATAACATCTAAACTCCATCCAGCATGGCAGTAAAACACTCTCTAAGTGCAAACAAATCTCTAACTACAAACAAATCATATCCTTTAGAAATAGTTTCCTAGCTGAGGTCAGAGCAGCAAGCAGTTTCCAGGTTGGGGAAATGCATTTGAGTGAAACACAGGCTGGGCAGGAGGCCGTAAGGGAATTACTCTGTCTTTTTCTCCCTGCCTGTTCAGCTGCCCCCCACCCCGTCACACACCTTCACCTTCTCCCTCGCTGTTGCAAAAAAACAGAAGGCACGTGGGAAGCTGCTGCCCGGGGCTGCCATCTGCACGGCATGCAGAATCCAGGCGCTGCGCGGCGCGGTCCCTCACGGCTCGCAGTGGATCTGGGCTGGGGCCGTGGCCCCCCAGCACCCCCTGGCTCACCCAGCACCTGCACTCACACCCACCTTTCAGCTCCATCTCACCTCCTGAGTCCTGAGGCCCCGCAGGCAGGAACAAGCTCTTTGGCTAAAACATCCTCGTGGTGACCAGATTCCCGCACTGAATACACTGGGACAGTCGGCCGCTGTCCACTCCCGCCATCGCTGACCGCGTCCGAGGAGTCGTCCTCGTTCCTCACAGTCCCCTGACAGGTCTTCACGGGACGTCTCCAGTGTTCTGACACCTGAATCAGCCACCAGACTGTGGGGTCCTCAGGGCCCAGCACTCCAACCCAGTGCGCTCACAATGTCCAGCACCTGATAGCTCAGGGTGAGTCCTGGCTGAAGGAATCCGTGACATCAGTCATGAACGGCAGGCGAACTGCAGAACCGAGCATCGAGGTGGTTACCACGGTGGGCAAGTTAAGCGTGCCTAGGCTGGGGCGGGCACATGAAGTGCCCGAGCCATGGGTCTGAAGAACAAGCGCCACTGCTGAGTCCACCCATGAGTCTGGCCAGGTGTGCAGGAAGCAGCGGCCGAGTGGAGGGGAGGGTGCCCCTGGGGCCCCCATCCCTCGCCCAGAGGTGGCCGGGAGAGGAGGGAGGGATGGGTGGGGTGGGACCCTGGGTGGGGCCCTGGATGCGGGACTCCGGCTGTGAACCATCAGTGTTGCCATCAACCCTCTGCGGCTGGCTGGAGGTGCTGGTGCTGGGTGCGCTCAGCGTGTAGAAAGGGTCACTCCAGGTGGGAAGTTATATAGAACGTCCTGGAGCTTCACCCCCGATCTAGACTTGGGCTGAAAAGGTGCAGGCCTCAGGAAGAGGCCACACGCACTGCACTGTTGGATCAGCTCCAACCCTGGTCTCCCCAGTTTGTTCGTCCCAGGAGGAGGCTCCACAGTAAGCCAGGACCATGCAGAGAAAGGAGTCAGATACGCAGAGCATCTGTGAGCCCGAATGAATCCCCCTGCCCCAAACTCAGTGGTCCTGCCCGCAGAGAGGTGGCGAGGAGGGCGGCGTGAAATGCAGACCGCTGACCTGGCCACAGACCGCTGACCTGGCCACCCCAGGGAGCCTGACGGAGGCCGTGGGCTGCTCACCCAGAGACAGCCCCTCACAGGGCCAACAACCGTGTGCGCCACCAGGGCCTCGGTCTTCCGGGGCCTCTGGGGGCTGGGGGACAGAGACCTGGGCGTGTGCATTAGAAAGTCGTGTTTCTCTCTCAAAATTTCCTAGGACTTGTAACCTGAAAGCAATTACCCTCCGATTAAAAACAAATTTTAACAAATGTCATAAACTTGGATT
The DNA here is from genome assembly GCF_049115385.1 of Moschus berezovskii. NCBI lineage: Eukaryota > Metazoa > Chordata > Mammalia > Artiodactyla > Moschidae > Moschus > Moschus berezovskii. The sequence goes on from NC_142469.1 coordinate 108,032,109, forward strand.
GAAAAGAGCCTCTTTCATCCATTTTTGACTCCTCAGTTTGACTCCCACTTAGCCGCCACTTGGGGGACCACAGGAGCGAGGTGGCCAGGGGTCTGGAGGCCACTCAGTCCCAGGCCGTTTGGGAGACACGGAGTCTGAGTCGTTTGCCCAGCACGGAGCTGGTGGGCAGCAGAGTCTGCACCGAGAGCCAGGCACCTTGAGTTCCCACCTTCTGCTTTGAAAATATACTACACACCTAATTCCAATCAATTTGAAGCACTTTGGTTTGTTTGAATCTCACAAAGAAAGCAAAAGGTGGTATAAACTGAGTCTTTATGTTGCTGGAGTGATTTATGTAAAATGCCCTTTCACACAGTTAAGAGGAACACAGGAATTAACCCACATCAAGTGTAAGTGATCTCCTTCTGATAACAACCACAATAACAAATCTGGTTCAAAACTGGGAAAGGAGTACATCAAGGCTGTATATTGTCGCCCTGCTTATTTAACTTCTATGCAGAGTACATCACGCGAAATGCCGGGCTGGATCAATCCCAAAATAGAATCATGATTGCGGGGAGAAATATCAATAACCTCAGATATGCAGATGACACCACCCTTATGGCAGAAAGTGAAGAGGAACTTAAGAACCTTTTGAAGAAGGGGAAAGAGGAGAGTGAAAAAGCTGGCTTAAAACTCAGTGTTCAGAAAACTAAGATCATGGCATATGATCCCATCACTTCATGGCAGATAGATGGGGAAAAAATGGAAACACTGACAGACTTTATTTTCTTGGGCTCCAAAACCACTGTGGATGGTGACTTTAGCCATGAAATTAAAAGATGCTTCTTGGAAGAAAAGCCTTGACAAACCTAGACAGCATATTAAAAAGCAGAGACATCACTTTGCCGACAAATGTTCATCTAGTCAAGGCTGTGATTTTTCCAGTAGTCATGTTTGGATGTGAGAGATGGACCGTAAAGAAAGCTGAGTGCCGAAGAATTGATGCTTTCAAATCATGGTGCTGGAGAAGACTCTTCAGAATCTCTTGGAAAGCAAGGAGATCCAACCAGTCAATCTTAAAAAGAATCAACCCTGGACATTCATTGGAAGGACTGATGCTGAAGCTGGCGCTCCAATATTTTGGCCACCTGATGTGAAGATCCAGCTCTCTGGAAAAGACCCTGATTCTGGGAAAGACTGAGGCAAAAGAGAAGGGGGCAGCAGAGGATGAGACGGCCGCATGGCATCGCCGACTCGGAGGACATGAGTTTGAGCGAGCTCCGGGAGACAGCGAAGATCAGGGAAGCCTGGTGTGGTGCAGTCCACGGAGGAGTTGCAAAGGTTGGACACAACTTAGCGACTGAAAAACAACGGATCAGATTAATCAAACAAGACAATGTGCCAGGCTTTGTTTAAGAAAATTACTGCAAACATGCTCAGCGGTGGGGCCTCAGGAGTAATTGGAAAGAACACAGCAAAGAACACAGGGGAAGGGTACAGACACGGAGGGAGGGAAGGCAGTGGCATCCTAATTACAAGGTTTATGTATGCTGTGCTGTGGGGTATAATTACACGATTCCGTGGGGCTATGCAGCGCGGGGTATAAACTGCAAGTCTATGCAGAATCTCACCACTAGATGGCAGCGTAAAACAAATTAAGAAGCCACACCAGCCTCAGGCCTGCAAGTTTCAGGTGTGTATGTTGTCATTTTCCACACGCAAGCTAAGTTGCTTCCGTCATGTCCGACTCTTTGTGACCTGTGGACTGTAGCCAGCCAGGCTCCCCTGTCCATGAAATTCTCCAGGCAAGAATACTGGAGTGGGTTGCCATGCCCTCCTCCAGGGGATCTTCCGGACCAAGGGATGGAACCGGCATCTCCTGCATTGGCAGCTGGGTTCTTTACTACTAGCGCCACCTGGGCGGCCCTTTTCTTGTATGTACAGACCTATTTAATTTATAAATTAGGTACAGTAAGAGATTCAGTTCAGTTTAGTCACTCAGTCGTGTCCGACTCTTTGTGACCCCATGAATCACAGCACGCCAGGCCTCCCTGTCCATCACCAACTCCCGGAGTTCACTCAAACTCATGTCCATCGAGTCGGTGATGCCATCCAGCCATCTCATTCTCTGTCGTCCCCGTCTCCTCCCACCCCCAATCCTTCCCAGCATCAGAGTCTTTTCCAGTGAGTCAACTCTTCACATGAGGTGGCCAAAGTATTGGAGTTTCAGCTTTAGAGATTAACAACTAATAAAATAGAACAATTATTATAGTGTGCTATACTAAAAGTTATGTGAATGTGGTCTTTCAAAATATCTTACTTTACAAATTTAATGTCTTTTCCATCTTAACTAAGCACTTATCATGGACCGTGGCCATAATTTTTAAAGCTTTTGATGCAACAGCAAAACTATTACAGCTTTCTTTTTCCTTCTTTAAAACGTTGCAGATAGAAGCTTCATTCTTAACAGTAGATCTTAGCAACCCCAGCATGTATTTTTTCTTTCCTTATGAAGAATTTTCATCTTTTTACTCAGAGGAGCACTTTCCGGCTTCTCTGTGGCAGAACAGAGGCCAGCGTCAGTCCGCTGGCACTTTGGGGCCACGAGCAAGCGTATCAGTCACTCCAGCCCTGCGATGCCTCAACTGTCTGTCAGACAGCTGTGGGCTACTAAGTGCCCACCAGGCTGACATGCCGGACAGAGGGATGACCACGTCCCGAGTGGGATGGAGAGAACAGATTCTACCTCGATGCTCAGAAGGGACCATTCAAAACATGAATCGCTTGATTCTGGACTTTTCCTTTTAATGTGTCTGCATCAAGGTTGGCTGTGGGTAACTGGCACCCTAAAAAGTAAACCCATGGATACGGGACACCACTGTATCTGTACAGAGGAATGACAGAAATGGCTAAGTTTAACTACGAGAGTATATATTTTATATAAGTTTATGTGTGTTTATTCATCTCTTTGAATCTTTGTCGAATGCCTATAATGAGCTGTACAAGATGCCAAAGAAACTGTAAAGATAAATGAAATCACATTTGTTAATATCTGTCGTGTAGAGAGCCTGAAAATACTCTTGCCACAATACAAACCCAAAAGGCTAGATAAAATGCTTTTAAAGTCCTTGGACATGCACAGCTGCGCACAGAAGCGCGGTCCCAGGTGTGAGAGGCCCCCGTCTGTCCCTGCACTGAGGGCCCTATGGCTGCATGCAGCCCTGATGCTTCAGAGACCGGGCAGGACGCCCGAGACAGGCTTCGGGCTCGCCCGTGCCAAGCGAGGAGGGACGAGCCACCACGGACAGCCGGAGCCCGGACGACGCTCCGCGAGCCTGTGAACAGGGAAGGAGACCCACGGGAGGACGCAGATGGAAGCACTTCACCGCGACCTTAGTCCCTGGAGGGGAAAATGTGAAAATGTGCCTCTAATGAGACCACAGTCCTGGGCTGGCCTGGGCTGGGGTTCACATGGACACTTCAGCACAGGGTGAACAAGAAAACGGTTGTAAAGCATTTAAAGCATTGCTGGATTGGGAGCGCCAACGAGCACCTGGAGATATCCAAAGAAGATCATCTCAAGGCAAGTCAAATGTTACGGAGGCTGGGTCTGAGTCTCAGGCACCAGGGAGGGGCCGTGTGAGGATGGAAGCTGAGTGGGCACCAGGGGCCGCCAGGAACTGGAGGAAGCAGGAAGGACCCTGCTGGAGGCCTTCGAGGGACTGTGGCCCTAGGACACCCTGACTGTGGACTCCAGGCCTCCAGGGCTGTGTGAAGCATCAGTGTCCGATTCGTTAAGTTCCCAAGTCTGCGGTGCTTTGTTTCAGCCGCCCCAGGACACCCACACGTCAGTTAGCAGTCCCTGACTTTCCACCCTGCCCGCCCTCCAAAGCCCCAAGAGTCTGCAGCTTCCCTGGGACTGAGATCGCACGTCTCCCCACGGCTGTACCGATGCTCTCCCCTCACCACACTTCCCCCTTAGAAGCAGGGTCGGGACAAAGGGCCCTCCGGCTCACTTTCTACTGGCGCCAAACACAGTAACGGTAGCAAATGAATGACTCCTAATAGCAAAGCCCACAACTGGACAGGAATCCTGATGAACAGGAATCTTTGTGAATCAAAATTTGTGAAACGATTTTATCTGCTTAAACAAAGGAGAATCTGCAAGGAGCACACAGAGGGTGATTTGTTGTGATTACCAATGTCCATGACGGGGCAACCCAAGGCGCGACAGGACCGCCAAGCCCCGCCAAAGGCAGTTTGGAAATCCAGATGTCTGGGGCGGGATCTGACTGCAAGAAACCAGGTTTTAACTCGAGAACGTGGTGTTTCCCGATCACAGCCCTGTGGAGAGGACTATGAGAGAACTCTGTGAAGGCCTCTATAAAGAGCTTCTATTTGGAAACAGTGTGATGTGTTGGGTGATGATTATGATTCTGTGAAACAAATCAGATGAGCCTTTGGTGTCTTTGAAAGGCAGTGTTAATACAGGTGCATACAGGTTAAAAGATGCTGCTATGAAATTACAGGATTTACATGAAATTATCACAAGACTTTGATGGAGTCCTGGTCCAATTCCAAAGAGCAAGTTTCCCATGAAGCTGTCTCCTTCTCTCCGAAAGGGCCTTGATCTCTGCACAGCCACCTGTGAATTCCACCATAGATAAGGCAATTAAAGGGACCGCAGTGTGGGGGAGAAGTTGCGGAAGACAGAGGGAAAGTTCTAACACACTTTTAATTGGAGTTCCCCAAGGAGAGGAGCACTGTTTAAAGACAAACTAGTGGAGTACTGGAGAGGCGTCCACCCTCTGGGTGAGGAGCTGTAAGAAACCTCAGGCAGAATATGCAAATAATTACAGCATCCACACTTAAGAACAAGGCAGACATCAGGCACTAAAGCAAGTCGTCCTGTCACAGACAAGTGCTTACCACGGTTTTGGAGCCCTGATCTTTGCACATGTCTTGTGTGAAAGTGAAAGTGGCTCAGTCGTGTCCGACTCTTTGCGACCCCGTGGACTATACAGTCCATGGCCTTCTCCAGGCCAGGATACTGGAGTGGGTAGCCTTTCCCTTCTCCAGGGCATCTTCCCGACCCAGGAATCCAACTGGTGTCTCCTGCATTGCAGGCAGAGTCTTTACCAACTGAGCTATGAGGGAAGGTATACGTCTTGTGTACCTCCCATGAATTCAGGGTTAGGGCTGCCTCTGTGATACCCAGGAAAACCCACAAGAGATGAACTCTGAGGAGTGAGATGCTGCAGGGTTGAGGTCTGCAAGCCGCAGTGACGACTAGCAGCTCTCAGACTCGAGGTTGACGTCGCTCTGGCACAGAAGGCAGTACCCACGATCCGTGTCACTGGGCAGCACTGCCTTCGAGAAGGACGGATTACAGGGACCACGCGGAAGTCCTCGACTGTTTGCATGAACTGCTATTTACCCAAAGGCGCACTCTAGGCAGTCGACTCCTGACAGGCTCAGCCGAGTGCAGCGCCTCCCCAAGCAGGGACGTTCCTTGGTGGAATTCACTGGTCTCCATGGAAGGAAAAACCGTCCTGATGCCTTGGTTTGCTTCTGCCGTGTGTACTGGACAGTGAGGGGTGGGGAGCACCAAGTCTGGGGGGGGGCTTGGTTCACGAGGCGCCTTCTGAGCTGTGAGCCCATCGAGGCGCACGCTGGGAGATCTGGATGAAACCTGCACTTGCCTGGGCTTCTCCTGCTCTCAGCACAGGAAATCTTCCCAGAGAGTCGGGTCCTGTCCTCACCCAGTGCCCTCCAATCAGGATAGCATCAGGTATTGGGAAACTCTACGGAAACCCTAGGCCAAAGGTCCAGGAGCTTTTCCTCACAAGGGACCCAAGAGGCTTGTTTCTTTTACTCACTGAATCCTCCCCTCCCTCCCCCACATTTCTGGAGCACTTGTTCTGTGCTGGGCGCTCCAGGTCCACCGATACCCCAAGAGACGGTTCCCCACGAGCATTTTCCGATTGCCTGCTCTGCACTGGCGAGGCAGGAGATGGACGCGCCCCTGGGTTGGACAGCTGGTGCTTGTCAGGCGGAGTCAAGCTGAAGCTTTGTTCCCACCCAGACACTCCGAGGACAGAGCTAGTGGCAGAGGCTGAGCTCTGCTGAAGAAGAGAGACAAGGTGCCTGCTCCTGAGGTCAAGGAAGACTGCCCTGTCTGCACACGCATGGGGGGCCCTTGGGGGTCAAAAAGGGAGGGGCGCCACCCCATAATAAGTGTGGACGTGCACCCACGGGCCTCTGCAGAGGATCCACCATAGCAGAAAGTTGCGCAGGCATCTTGGGAAGGGTCCTAGGACTGGTCAGGAGTGAAGCAAGCAACAAGATCATTGTCCAAAGGTAAACAAAGACCCAGATGGACCGTCCTGTATAAATATTTAAGTCCTCTCTTTCCTGCGTTCCTCCTCATTAGAGAGGACGCCCATACCGTCTCTCTGATGTGTATCTCTGCCCTGCTCCCGACCTAAAGAAATGAACTGCTTCTCCCTGTGCTCTCCCATAGCTGTGCTGTGTCTCCAGTAGCAGACTTTGTACCTGCTTTCACAGGTTTTGCCTCCTTGAAACATTTCTACTTTCAAACTGGGCAAGAGTCAGGGAACCTCTGCCTCTAGCTTCTAGCCCCTGGTGGTCTAGTGGGAAGGTTCCTGGGTTTCATCGTTACTCAGGTCCAACTCCTGGTCTGGGAACTAAGATCTCTCTCTAGGACCGCTCACTGCTCTCCCTCTGAGATCACCGAGTGCTGGCGATCCATGGACACCTCAAGAGATGGTGGCCAGCGCATCGCAGGGGGATGACCCCTTCAGAGGGCAAGGTTGAACCATGGCCTCCCAGTGACCTTAGCTAAATGTAATTTAAGGAATCATTTACATAGAAACTAGAGGGGCTCTGTGATACTTTGCAAAAAAAAAAGAATCATCTCATGGACTTTCAATCCAGTAGAGTGCAGAGGCTGCTGTTTCTTGCTTTCAGTGGACAGCAGCAAACCCTGGAAACAGTACTCTCCTAAAAGGTGACAAAAGGGCACTGGTTGGTTGCTGATGGCACTTACTTTTAGGCAAGAAAACGGCAGAGACAGATGGGGGAGGGAACGAGAGATGACCAATAGGAGATCAATGGCTTCGGGATGATGATCTCAGCTATTCAAGTCATGTTCTAAACCCTATATTTTTCTTTTCTTTTTGCGAAATAGGCTATATATATATATATATATGATATAACTAGAACATTGGCAAAATCATAAACAAGAATTTAAGCCAAAAACTTCTATCAGGTGTAGCCCAGTATATCCCAGGTTGTCTGACTGCATCTGTTCTGGACCAGTCCTTATCTTTTCTAGATACAGGTAAGTGGCCACACATCCAACGACTGGGCCGAGTTTTAAAAACTAGCATATAATCGTGTCCATGACAGAAAGCATCTGCTTTCTATGCTGGGGCACAAGAAGTCAAGAAAGCATTATAAGTGAGTGAGCGAGTCGGGTGCAACACCCCGGGCAAGACGTCTGCTGCCGGTGCCGTCTCCCTCTCGTCCTGGTGTGAGCCCTCTCCACAGACCGCTCCTGTGCAGGGACCTTTGGAAGTGGGGATTAACCCAAGGGTCAGTTTCCCTTCAGTTTCACCATGCTTGAGCTAGTGAGGAGTACTCGGTTCAGCTCCTTCTACCAAGGTTGGAGATGGTCCTTTAAATTGTGTCTTTTCCAGTACACACAATTTCCAGTTTTTGACTCTGCTATGTTTAGATTTCATGAGGAGTTAGTGAGTTTTGTCCAGAACCACTCTGCTTCATTCTCCTTATACAAAAACAAAACCACTGTTGATGATGTGTCAGGCAGGTTCACCGACTGTAACGAATATACCAGATGGTGGGGGAGGTGGTGTGTGGGGGTGCAATGGGAACTCTGTACCTTCAGCTCAACTTTGCTGTGAGCATAAAACCGCTCTCACAAACACGTTCATTCACGGCTCTGAGAACAAATACAACCGCAGGTTCTTTCTTGTCCTCTGTGTGTACTCCCACCTTCTCCGGGGGTCCCTGGGCGTAGAGGGAAGCTTCCCGCTGCTCTCTGAGAATAGTGCTAGAAAGGCAACGGTGGGACACCCTCCCCCTCCCCAGGAGACAGCTAAGAGGATACACAGGCTGTGAGTCACAGCACAGTGACAGCAGATCCCTGTTACTTCAGACACAACTCCATCTACAGCTGCAGAGCTGTGGTCACTTTCAAACTGAGACAAACAGGGACCCGGTGTGTGCATTTCTGAAGACATCTGTAGCCGTTACCACTCGGGCAGGGCTATCAGTGTTTCAGTTTTATTCACCACCCCAGGTTCCCAGAATATCGGATGCCCTTTCAAAATCTAGGAAACAACCTCTCGTGCCCTCCACCATTTTCTTTCTAGTTGATTTTTAAGTAGTAAACCCTGACCACGTTGTGTGATGAGTGGCTAGCAGCCCTGGAGAGCGTTTTCGGCCCCTCTTAATGTTCTGAAAATGTGCCCTCCCTTGTGTTCTGCACAGGCCTTCGGTTTTCTGTCTGATTTTAAGCACGCTGGGAAGCGCTCTAGCAACAGTGTGAGAGCGGCTTTACGTTTGGCGCTTCCACATTTAGAGCGCTTTCCTCTCTGTGTCCCATCTTCGTACCTCTTTTGAGATGTCCTGGCTCGTGTGCATGACAAGGTCACGTCAGAGCTTCCGGCGCGGGTGGGTGGGACTGAGCTGTCGGAGGGTGCCGGGGCCTTTGAGACTCAGCTCTGTCAGCGAGATGCAGTCAGTCACCTCTGCGAGGGCAGGGCCACAGCCTCCTGCAGAAAACCTCACCAGGGCAGCTTCCCCACGCCCGAGGAGGAGACGAGGCCCCAGCCAACAGCTCAGACTGCCCTGTGGGCCTCCGGCAGCCCCGACTGAGAGAAGATGCTGGCACAGTTGGCAACCAGCCATGCCAGCTCCTCCCCCAGGCTCGCACTCATCTGGCCTCGGGCCCCGGTTCCCTCTGTAAGGTTTAGAGCTTATGCCCAGCTCCAGCTTCCTCCGCCCCTCCGGGCAGCAGTCTCTGCAGCCCCCAGCACCTCCGGCTGCTCAGGGCACCCTTTCGTGAGGGTGCGGCTTCACCCTTCCTGGAGAGAATCCAGGAAATGCCCTGATGACTCCATCACGTCCAGACTGAAGACCCATCCCCACAGCAGGGCGAGGACTCTGTCCAAGGGAAGGTTGACCAGGAGGCTGGGAAGACTCTCCAGGCACATGGCATGGAGCTCTTGCTTGTGAGCTGCGCTCTCTTTTCTGCCTCCACTGGATCATCTGTTACGACCATGTATTATTCCTTAATGGTCCCAGTTTATACCTGTCTCTCTCCTTAGGTAGGAGATGCTTATAGAGTGGAGTAGACATGCATGTTAAAGAAGTTGATGCTTACACTTCTTAAACTTCAGTTTGAAATAATCACACACTTACACAAGGGCTGCAGATAGAATATAAAGTCCTTCAGCCTCCCAAACGTTACACAGCCACAGTACAATGACCACGATCGGGAAATCAGTGTCAACACAACTTCCTTAAGTCCTTAAGAGCCATGATTAAAACTTTAATGTCCTTGTTTTCTGGCTCAGAGTCACTTCAGTTCAGTTCAGTTCAGCCACTCACTCGTGTCCAACTCTTTGCGACTGCAGCGCGCCAGGCCTCCCTGTCCATCACCAATTCCCAGAGTTTGCTCAAACTCATGTCCATTGAGTCGGTGATGCCATCCAACCATCTCATCCTCTGTCATTCCCTTCTCCTCCCGCCTTCAGTCTTTCCCAGCATCAGGGTCTTTTCCAATGAGTCGGTTTTTCGCATCAGGTGGCCAAAGTATTGGAGTTTCAGCTTCAGCAGCAGTCCTTCCAATGAATATTCAGGACTGATTTCCTTTAGGATGGACTGGTTGGATCTCCTTGCAGTCCAAGGGGCTCTCAAGAGTCTTCTCCGACACCACAGTTCACAAGCATCAATTCTTCGGTGCTCAGCTTTCTTTATGGTCCAACTCTCACATCCATACATGACCACGGGAAAAACCACAGCTCTGACTAGTGAGAGTCACGTCCTACTACCTTTATTTGTCAAACCTTCATAGAACAGACTATGTGCTGGGCCCGCTCCTAAGTCAGACTCTTTCCACACATCTCATCTCATCTTCACAATCTCATTAGTTTGGCTTCTGTTCGGGTCAACACTTGACTGATGGCCAGGATGAGGCTCAGAGACGTTAATAAACTTAGAGGTCACATAGTAATCACCTGCAGTGCTAATGTTTGAAGCAGATATGTCCTTCTCAGGAGCCTGAACTCCTCACCCCATGTGTCCACACAGCTGGACGGCTGGATCTCCATCTTACCCTCTAAACGCCCCATCCCGCCTGCCTTCGTGTCCTTCTCTTGTCCCAGGAGGTAACACTTGAATATGCTGCAGAGCACGCAAGATCATGACAAACATACAGCAGGACTTCAATAAAGGATCTCTGAGTGCAGCTGAACCTTCCTGGTAATTTTTTTTAACTTAAATAGAGTTTGGAATTAGCAACCTTGATACCACGCTCGAGCTTCCAGCTTCAAAACTTGTGCTTATGTGGATTCTGAATCTGTTGCTCACCACATTGTCATCCGCTGACTGACTGGTTTTGGTTCAAAGTTGACAATAAAAATCCTTTGTCTGTGGCCTGAGTTTCCTTGGTGCAGTCCGACTGACGTATGCACAGCCCCCAGTCACTCTTGCAGCCACTGTTTGGTCTTCTTGACTTGTACTTCAGGGACTAATCGTAAGTCTGCAGCACCTCCTCAATATAGAAGTTTCAAAGAATTCTCTGAGAATAAAATATGGCTGGACTAAGAACTGGTTTGATGCAGCAGCTGATTTACGAACTATGTACTGACAGTGTTTGCCACTGGAGATCTGTCTCTGGAGGAATATCATGTCTCTCTCTCTCTGGGACACATTCAACCTGTTTTACAGCAATTTGGGTGAAGCCAGAAAAGACATGCTTATCCCATCTGTGGATGACAGACTTATGAGATGTAGCTAACATGATGAACGACAGACTTGAACTACAGAGGCCCCGACAGGCTAGAACACTTGACTAAAGCCACAAGATGAAATTAAACAGAGATATGTGTCAAGGCCTGCATTTAGGAGCCAAAAATCAATTGCACAAGTACCGGATGGGGAAAACCTGGATTTACAGCCTTTCATGTGGAAAAGATGCGGGAAGAGTTTCAATCGACCACAGACTCGACTTGGAGCCAAGAGCAGACCAGGCTACTGTGAAAGGGAGCCCCCTGAATCACATCCACAGGGGAAGCATTAACAGAAGAAAGCAGGTAATGGCCCCCCCGGCTTGGGCTGGCCATGCAACGTTGGGAGGATGACGGGCAATCTGGAGGGTCACATTTTCTGATGGAAACACTAGAAAGCACTTGTATGTGGCTCTTCCAGACCCTGAGGTGTCCTAGAACCAACGTCGTAAGATGGAGAAGCCCTTCAGCAGGTCCTCGTCGGCCAAATGAGTGGCTCCAGGCCTGGCTGAGTATCAGAAATACCAGGGGAGCTCTCAGGGGAGTCGGATACAGGTTCGTGTAGAATCATGACATCTGCGTTTTTAAAAGATCTCCAGGAGTTTCTGATAAATAGCCAGGACTTTGAGCCACTGGCCTAAGGAATAGGCTGACTTTCGCAGCTTGGATTTCAGAGGAGTGGAGGGTCACCTCGAGAGCACCCTCCCACTGAATTTCCAGTCTCCACTTGTGCGTTGATCTGTGGCCCCCCAGAACTCATGGTGGAGTGAGTCCTACCCCCCAGTTCCCATGGACGAACACGCTTCTGCTGGAAATGCAGTCTCTGCAGAGGTGAGCATGTTAAAATGAGGTCACCTCCACCAGGGCCGGCACATTCCGACACGGTGGGTGTCATTACAGGAGGAGAAGATGGAGACGCAGAGACACAGAGGGAGGCGGCCCCGTGAAGACGGAGGCAGGGAGCACGAGGCTGCCGCGAGCCCGGGGCGCCAGAGCCACCGCTAGAGGGAGGGGCAGGGCTCTGCCCAACCTCACCTTTAGGCCTCGGGCCTCCAGGCTGTGAGACGGTACATTTCTGTTTTCAAGTCGTCCAGCTTGGGGCACTTCATTATAGCCGCCCGGGGAACTGAAACAGCCTTCACAGGGGCCTCACTCCACGAAAGCAAGCTCCTCCCGGGCCTGCACGTGTCCTGGCAACCCTGCCTGCTGCTGCCCACAAGGTCTCTCAGCCACCCCACCCCACGTGGCTGAGTCCTACTGACCCTCCACACTCTGCTCCCAGGCGCTTTTTCCAGGAAACCACACAGACGCTGCTGGCCAGACCCCTGCAGCAGCACCTCATCTTGCATCTGGGGTCTCTGCTGCAGCGCGCATGCCATGTCCCAGCTGACACAGGGCAAACCCTGTCGTTCCCGCCGAGCCGCGAGATGCAGAGGACAGCCTCTGTGACTGTCGTTTCAGTAGCCAAAGCACCCAGCACCATGATTTACACATGACTCACATACAGCAAATATCTCTTAGAAGCCCAGAAACACACGGGAATGTGTTTAGAGAAGACACCGAAAAGACATATAACAGCTACCTTGAGATGTTTAGCCATCAATGGACAGCGGTGTGGGGCTTTTCAGGTGGCGCTAGTGGTAAAGAACCCTCCTGCCAATCCAGAAGACGTAAGAGACATGAGTTTGATCCCTGGGCCAGGAAGATCCACTGGAGGAGGAAATGGCAACCCACTGCAGTATTGTTAACTGGAGAATTCCATGGGTGGAGCGGCCCAGCAGGCTACAGTCCATGGGGTCGCAAACAGTCAGACACGACTGAGCGACTTTCATTTCACCCCAGTATTCTTGCCTGGAGAATCCCTTGGACAAGGAGACTGGTGTCTACAGTCCATAGGGTCACAAAGAGCTGGACATGACTGAAGTGACTTAGGAGGCACGGACAACAATATGGGCATTTTGTGTGTGTGTGTGGTTCCAGAAGCAAAAGGAGGAGAAGCAAGAGGAATCTCCTCACAACTCAGAGTGTCCTAGAATCAAACAAACAGCCTAGAGGAAGGACAGGCCCTCAGGTCTGGAAGCTTGAGGCAAAGGCAGTTGCTGTTTGGGCAGGGCTTCTGGCAGCTGGATTTACAAACTGAAGTTCCAAGGAGCGTTCCGGAAAATAACGCACTTTTGGGAGACATCTGGGTACCTACCGGATCTAAACACTTGACCCTGGGTGAAACCATCTAGGGAGACAGGTGCCTCGAGGACAGGGCCGTCTGGCCCCGGGGGTGGGAAAGCTGAGGAGCCGGCGGAGGAGGAGGCCAGGAGGGGAGCGCAGTCGGCTGGGAGGGCCGCACCCAGCATGCTCTCCCTTCTGAGGTCTCCTCTCCGAGTCATCTGACCTAGAGCTGCCCCGGCCCCCACTGCCTCTGCCCCCCAGCGGTGGGCAGCCCCGGCCCATCACTGCTCTGCTGGTCTGGGCAGGCTGCCAGCAGCACCCTCACACCAGTCCCAGGTCACACACTCCAGCGCCAGGCCAATCTGTGCCTTGAGAGCAGACGTGCTGGCTAACTTGGGAGCTAGCTCTCAGCTATTGGGATTTAGGCGGCTCAGTGGTAAAGAACCTGCCTGCAGTGCAGGAGTTGCGGGTCCAGACCCTGGGTTGGGAAGATCCCCTGGAGAAGGGAATGGCAATGCACTCCAGTATTCCTGCCCGGGAAATTCCATGGACAGAGGAGCCTGGCGGGCTACAATCTCTGAGGTCACGAGGAGTCAGACACACCATAGCAACTAAACAACACTGCTGAAAAATACTTTCGATAGCAACTTGAAGAAAACCTTTGAGGTCATGATCCTCTCCCACATTTTGACCAGAGATGACATTTAATGATGATTAGAACCAAAAAACTAATACCAGTCTAATTCTCACTTGTTTATTAATTCATTCTTCAAAGATTGAGACCCACTGTGAACCAGCGAATGTAATACGTGCTGGGGATGAACAGCAGTGAACAGAAACACGTCCTACGCCTGCCCTCCGCCCACTTCCAGTCCAGTGCATAGAGAAAGATTTATAAACATAGGAGATAACTCTTTAGTTACAAATTTTGCCATGTGCTATGCAGAAAATGCCAAAGAATGTCCAAACTACCGCACAATTGCAGTCATTTCACATGCTAGCAAAGTTACTGCTCAAAACTCTCCATGCCAGGCTTTAATAGTACGTGAATCAAGAACTTCCAGATGTATAAGTTGGATTTAGAAAAGGCAGAGGAAACAGAGATTCATTGCCAACATTAATTGGATCACAGAAAAAGCAAGAGAATTCCAGGAAAACATCTGCTTCTGCTTTACTGACCATGTTAAAGCCTTTGATTTTGTGGATCACAACAAACTGTGGAAAATTCTTCAAGAGATGGGAATATCAGACCACCTGACCTGCCTCCTGTGAAACCTGTATGCAGGTCAAGCAGCAACAGTTAGAACTGGACATGGAAAAATGGACTGGTTCCAAATTGGGAAAGGAGTACGTCAAGGCTGTATGTTGTCACCCTGCTTATTTAACTTCTATGCAGAGTACATCATGTGAAATGCCAGGCTGGATGAAGCACAAGCTGGAATCAAGATTTGTAGGAAGAAATATAAATAACCTCAGATATGCAGATGACACCACCCTTATGGCAGAAAGTGAAGAGGAACTAAAGAGCCTCTTGATGAGGGTGAAAGAGGAGAGTGAAAAGCTGGCTTAAAACTCAACATTCAGAAAACTAAGATCATGGCATCCAGTCCCATCAGTTCATGGCAGATAGATGGGGGAAAAATGGAAACAGTGACAGACTTTATTATCTTGGCTGGGCTCCAAAATCAGTGCAGATGGTGACTGCAGCCACGAAATTAAAAGATGCTTGCTCCTTGGAAGAAAAGCTATCACAAACCTGGACACTGTATTAAAAGCAGAGACATTACTTTGCTGACAAAGTCCATCTAGTCAAAGCTATGGTTTTTCCAATAGACATGTATGGATGTGAGAGTTGGATCATGAAGAAAGCTGAGCATTAAAGAATTGATGTTTTTGAACTGTGGTGTTGGAGAAGGCTCTTGAGAGTCCTTTGGACTGCAAGGAGATCAAACTAGTCCATTCTAAAGGAAGTCAATCCTGAATATTCATTGGATGCTGAAGCTGAAGCTCCAATATTTTGGCCACCTGATGCGAAGAGCAAATCATTAGAAAAGACCCTGATGCTGGGAAAGACTGAGGGCAGGAGGAGAAGGGGACGACAGAGATGGTTGGATAGCATCACCAACTCAATGGACATGAGTTTGAGCAAACTCCGGGAGATAGTGAGTGGCAGACAGGGAAGCCTGGCGTGCTGCAGTCCATGGGGGTCACAAAGCGTCGGTCGCGACTGCGCATCTGAGCAGCAACAGGCAGAAACAGCACATGGCGCACTGAGGGACATGATTCACACCGAGTTCTTTCTGGAGACGCGCAGCTCTGTCAGGGACCTACAGGAGGGCGCCAGTGCACGCCTGCCAGGCCGTGCGGCTCACTCCGACGTCTTCGGGAGGTCACTCCACTGGCTGAGTTTAGGACTTTGTGACAGAATCAACTGCAGCCACCTCCTTGGTGTAAAAATAGCATCTCCCTCTGCTGACGGAGTCGGGTTGCTCAGCAACCTGGTTTTTTCCTGTTTCTTTCTGAATCTCCTGGTACAGTAATTTTTCATTGGCCCTTTGGGTAATTAGTGTGGGAGGGCTGATTGGCCAGAACAATCTGATAAGTCATGCTGGCCAGAGTGAGGGGGCTGCGATGCTGTGAGCAGGACTCCTGGAGGCCCCGCAGATGCCGACCCCTTGGGCCGATTCTGGGGCTTCGCCACCCCAGCCTCAGGCTGAGGGAACCAGCGGGAGGTTTTCAGACACATGCAGGTCTTTCCTGTTAATCGTCAAGAGTGAAGACATCAAATGAGTGGGCGTGGAGTCACTTCCGTCTCCTGCATGCACACACACACACCTCTCAGGAAAGGATGAGAGATAGGAGCTGAAGACCTTCCAAACCCGGTGAGCATTGATCAGTAACAGAAAAAGAGGACAGAACACACCAGGGACGCAGTTGAATCCTCCCTCCAAACTCCATTCTCAAGGCCAAACTCAATCATTGATCTGCAAGTATAACCGCAGTGATTCACCTGTCTTCAGCACTTCTCATACAGAGGACAATGAATATCACACGGATTAAGCATTTGACATCTCCTGGACTAACCAGAATACTGGCAATGGGGTCTGATTAAAGCTCTGAACAAGCTAATGACTAAAACCAGGCCTGGGGCCACACTCGCTTGGTAGAGAGACTATGTCTCGGGTCACTGTCACTGGACGTGGTTGATGACACAGTGGGAAGCCCAGGGTGTGAGATCTAGAGGGTTAAGGCCCAGTGTGGCCCAGGCCTGCGCATGTGCTGAACTGTCAGCCTAACTCTCGAGCAGGTTTTGGTGATTCACAAGGAAAACATTCACCCAGTTGGAAGCACCTTCTCTGTAGGGATGGGGCCCTATTTTCATTTTTGGCCGCATCTCCAGCACCCAGCCAGGTACCCAGCATGGCGCCAATGCCCCCCACTAGCCGGATAAACTGATGCACGCACAGACAAATGGATCACCACACCAAGCAGCAAAGCACAGGCTTTATTTCCTGTTATTCCTGACTCCACACCAGGAATCTCTTCAAATTCACTTTGCAAAGCAAGTCATCTGAAATCTAACTAACGATGTCATTCTCCTGTTTCAAGACACCAGTGGCTCCCGGGCACACAGAGTGAAGCCCAAGGTCCTCAGCAGAGCTGTGGGCTACGTGGCCAGCCTCGACCTGCTGCACCCCCGCCCTGCCTCACCTCTGCTGTCCACCGTCCACCAGCACAGAACGGCCCAGGGCTCCCACGCTGATCTGTGCAGCTTCTCTTTCCTGACTGTCTCAACTGTTCCTTTAAGACTCCATCTAGACAGACCCCCACCTCTGGTGGGGCCTCCCCTTCCGCCCTGGGGCCTGCTCAGGCCTTCTGCTCAGCCTGAGAAATCATCGGAGGGCATCTGGATAACCAACTGCTGTTGCTACTTCTCAGTCACGTGGTGTGACTCCCAGGTGGACATGTTTTCCTTGTTTCCTTTGTTCCCACGACCAAGCACAGTCCTGTCACACAAAGCTGTGCAGAGGCATTAGCTGCTCTGATGTTCGCTGCTGAAGTCTGGGTGTCGGGGGATTTGCGCACATTCTGTTGTCAAAGTTGCTTTACCAGCAGTCTCAGTCTGTCATTAACATTCGATCACTTTGCTTCTTACATCATTTGTGGGAGACGTAGGACACAGTGATCAATATTTCTTTTCAGATGGAATAAAACAAAGACTAGTCTTTTTTTTTTCAATAGCAGCACTGGCTGCATATGCAGGTTACAACTTCTGTCTCATAAGCTCACGGTCTCTCCAGATCTCTGTTCAGGGAAGCCCACCTCATGTCATCATGAGTCTGTCCCTCTGACTGAGCCCTGACTTCTTTCTCAGAGAGCCACAAGATACACTTCAGGATTTGAATCTGGGCTTCAGTGACTGAGTGTATATGATGCTGACATAGGTAAGAAGTAAAACAGCTCCTGGGAAATGAATTACTTTCTTTGATTTGCACTTCTGGCTTCCACGTCTCAAAGCACTAGTTACCTAACTGACTTTTATCAATCCAGACTGACTGGGGGGTTTTGGCATCGTATGCATGGATCAACCACCCTGAAGTATGTTCTCTTCCTTGCACTTTGCTTGACGTCATGGACTCACATTGCGCCCTCACAGACCAGCTTTCTACAGTGGCCCATATTCTGTCGGACACGGTTACTTGTGAGTGAGCCGACTACAAAACCACTTGAATTTGTGTTCTCCGTCCACAGAACAGAGTTCTACAAAGTGCTTCCCACCAGGGGTGATACTTTCCAGCCTTGCTTTGCATCCAAAGGCAGCCTTACAGCAGGCCCCGGTCAGTGCAGGCCCCGGTCAGTGGAACATCGGTGGACACACCAGGTGTCCTTCCTGGACCGAAACGTACAAACATACAAGTGTGCCTTCTCCACACTTTCTGCTTCCACAGGAGGAGTGCAGTTATGCACGTCCCAAGGGAGCAGGCTGGGATGAAAGGGGGCCTGGGTCCCTGAATCTCTCATTGGGGGAAATTTGCCTGGGTCAGGAACCCACTGTGCTATGAGCCAGAAATAAAATTCTACTGTATTTGAGCCTTTTTTGGTGGCTTGCTTCTTACAGCATCAAGCTCACTAGCACCCTATGGAACTGAACAAGGCAGAAACAGGTCATTTTGGCACTGTTTCCTCATGTCCTATATTTAATTCATCACTGAGTCCTGTTGTTTTACTACCGAAGTAAAACTGACATAGGGTGAAGGAGAGTCATAGGCTGTTAATGAATTAGGAGGGGTCCAATCTTTATAGCATTTTATAAGTAGGAAGGTAGAGGGTTTGGATGTTCATTCTTGTGCATTGCGATCCCACTGGAGAACGTTAATCAATGGAGTTTTTAGATGGTTCCCATTTCTAAAAAACGTCTCTGACTGCTCTGACTACAGTGCAGCAGGACAAGAGAAGAGGACAGAAGGCAGGCGGAAGGCACTTCAGACAGAAGTTGGACAAGGCTTCGAGCAGTGGAGATGGAGAGAAGCAGACGGGTTCAAGGCTGATTCTGAGGTTTCTTCAAGGTTTGACTGTCATATGCAAAGGAAGGACGGAGATCAAAGATGGCCGCTAGCTTTGGTTGGAGGTTCACACCATTTCCTGAGATGCAAAGCAGGGAAGAGAAAAAAAGAAACCGAAGTGCAAAGCAAGGATTCTCCCTTGGACATGTAAAGTGTGAGATTTCAATTAGACAGCCACATTGAAGGGCCCAGAAAACTTGGCATGTCGTAGTCTGGTGCTCACTGAAAAGATGAAAAGTGGAAGTAAAATTCTGGCCATTACTTCCCTAAAGATTAATATTTAAAACCATCATTCTGGAAGAGATCATTTGGGGAAAAAGTGTATACACAGAAAAGGGCTCAGTGCCCCAACCCGTAGCAAAGAGAGAAGACAGAACAGCAGCCAGGAACTGGGAGGGGAAACGTCCCAGGGGCCGAGGGAAGAGCACAGGTCAGGGGAGAACAGGCGGCCAGTGGTGAGAAACCAACTGATCAAAGGGAGGCTTCCCCGGCGGCCCAGACAGCAAAGACTCCGCCTGCAATCTGGGAGACTCAGGTTTGATCCCTGCACCCTGAAGATCCCCTGGATAGGGGACTGGCAACCCACTCCAGTATGCTTGTCCGGAGAGTTCCGTGGACAGAGGAGCCTGCTGGGCTACAGTCCTTGGGGTCGCAAAGAGTCGGACATGACAGAGCCACTAACACACAACTAGCAGAAGTGCCTGCCAGGCTTCGGGACAACGTGAGGAGCCCTCAGAACAGGGTCAACCTTCCCGCAAGTTTCACTTCAGCAAGAAGAGGAAGCCGCTTATTCCAACAAACACCTGGAAGAGGGGGAACAAAAACCAGGTGAAAACTAAGATGAGGTTTGCAGCCCCCCACAATCTACAGGAAAATTTCGGGGACGTGACAGGGGGGATAAACTGTAGCTGTTAACGGGAGGTTCTGTTCCTGTGGAGGCTGTCCTGCAGCAGGACTTGAAAAACTGGGTAAAGCTGTGGTGTTTGGCTTGGTCTTTCTCAGGTGGAGCATTTGACAGGTGCCTACAAGGCTCTTCCTGAACCCCAGAGAGCACAGACTAACAAGTGACTGTTAGCAACAGCTCCACGACTTGGGTTAAAAAATGGGAGGGGAAAAGGTAGATTCTCCATCTGCAGCAGATGAAGAAGCCAGGAGGTACTGTTTTCTGAGCAGACGTCAAAGACAGCAGCCAGGAAAAGAGCAATGATCATAAGGACAGCAGAGTGCTTAATTTTGCTTGGGAGCAGCTTATTGCAAACATGGATTCCATTGCCAGCTGGGGTGCAGGAACCCTTGGGAACAGGCAAGGGGAATTAGGAAATATAGACACACAGCCTGCACATGACAAACAGAGAACTCCAGTGAGACCTGGAGGCACCGCCAACGTAAGTTACACACTTGTTAGCTGACAGTGCGGTTTTAGATGTCATTTTTCACAGTGAAAGGCAGGCTGCCCAAAGGTGGGCAGAATATGCTATCTGAGAACATGGGAACTCTGGCGTCATAGTCCATTGACAGGAGTTGGCTTTGAATTGAACCATCAATTCAAAAGGCTTTGAATTTGAAACCCCGGTAGAGTTTAATAAATTGTATGCTTCTAATGTCAACTTGGAGGAGCTGAGGTGGCTCAGATGATAAAAAATCTGCCTGTAATGTAGGACATCTGAGTTTGAACTCTGAGTCAGAAAGATCCTCTGGCAAAGGGAATGGCCACCCACTCTAGTACTTTTGCCCAGAGAATTCCATGGACAGAGGAGCCTGGCTACAGTCCACAAGGTTGCAGAGAGTCAGACACAACTGAGAGAATATCACTTTCGCTGAAGGAGTTGAACCAGAGTGCTACTCAGTTCTCCCTTCTGAGTCTCTATCACCTTCCTCTACATACATAGATACACGTCATCTGCCATGATCTGTAACTGGGGACAACAGAGCAGGCGTAAACTGCAGAAAAGGTCCTGCAAACTGCATTTCCTTAGGAAAATAGCTGTTTGGATTGTAAGCTGACCAAGTACAGGCAGTGGGGATTTAGGGTTGTGTTTCTCAGGCAGTTACCTGCTTATTTAACTTCAATGCAGAGTACATCATGAGAAACGCTGGGCTGGATGCAGCACAAGCTGGAATCAAGATTGCCGGGAGAAATATCAATAACCTCAGATATGCAGATGACACTACCCTTATGGCAGAAAGCGAAGAAGAACTAAAGAGCCTCTTGATGAAAGTGCAAGAGAAGAGTGAAAAAGTTGGCTTAAAGCTCAACATTCAGAAAACTAAGATCATGGAATCGTGTCCCATCACTTCATGGCAAATAGATGGGGGAAAACTGGAAACAGTGGCTGACTTTATTTGGGGGGGCTCCAAAATCACTGTGGATGCTGACTGCAACCATGAAATTAAAAGATGCTTGCTCCTGGAAGAAAAGTTATGACCAACCTAGACAGCATGTTAAAAAGCAGAGACATCACTTTGCCAACAAAGGTGCGTCTAGCCAAGGCTATGGTTTTTCCAGTAGTCGTGTATAGATGTGAGAGTTGGACCATAAAGAAAGCTGAGCGCCAAAGAATGGATGCTTTTGAACTGTGATGTTGGAGAAGACTCTCGAGAGTCCCTTGGACTGCAAGGAGATCCAACCAGTCCATCCTAAAGGAAATCAGTCCTGAATATTCACTGGAGGGACTGATGCTGAAGCTGAAACTCCAATACTCTGGCCACCTGATGTGCAGAACTGACTCATCTGAAAAGACCCTGATGCTGGGAAAGATTGAAGGTGGGAGGAGAAGGGGACGACAGAGGATGAGATGGTTGGATGGCATCACCGACACAATGGACATGAGTCTGAGTAAGCTCTGGGAGTTGGTGATGGACAGGGAGGCCTGGCCTGCTGCAGTCCATGGGATCGCAAAGAGTCGGACATGACTGAGGGACTGAACTGAACTTCCCAGGGAGATATATGAATCTGGAAAAAGTTGCTTCTCTATCTTGATACAAAGCTTTATCTTGATAATTCACTGGAGTATCAATAAAATGGAACACAGAAGTCTCAGAGTTGGCTCAACCCAGTTTGGAAGCAGTGGAAAGATCCCCATCTGTTCCAGAGAAAATGAATTTTGTTGCAGGTTCTGAAAAAGACCCTGACTTTATCACAAGGTACTCCTACTAGGGCTCCCTGGTCAGGACCAGCCAGTGACAGAAAAAGGAGAGGAGGAAATACGTTTTTCAGTCATCGCAGGATTTTAATTCCTCCATGAACAGGTCTTGAACTGATGATAGAAGGCAGCTGGATCAAAAATGTTCCAAAGCTGTAATACATTTTTACAAACACTCACCTGATCAGCTGCTGTCTGCTTGGCAAGGGCACCATCCCTTCAGGCAAATGGGAAATAAAACAGAAAACAGCTTCAGGATAAAATTAACCAAAGCAATGGCCTGATACTTTACAGAGGTGTCAAGAGCAACGTTAAAAAGGCATTTGTAAGCGGCCACCTACTTGCTTCCAGGCGGAAGAGGGTGCAAACGGACTGGAGAAGGCCCCCAGTTTGCTCCTCTGGGCCTGCAGGAGGCTCCCAAGGCCTGGGCTCCATCCTGAAGGATGAAATTCACCCAGGAGGGCCTCTCCTGATACCCGAAGACCCAGCCTGAGAAGCCCAGCCAATCCCACAATTGGCCACAGTGTGGCCCATAAGCCCCGGGGGTTAACATGTAAGAGGCCAAAGGAGGACCCTGACGTCTTGCCCCACCCCGGATTCTCAGGGGCTGCTCCAACTGCTCCAGGAAGTGCAAGCAGGTGGAGGTGGTGGTCGTTGAGGCAGAGGGGGCCCTTCTGCTAGCAGGATTCGCAGCGCCTCCTCTGAGAGGCTTCCCTGTGATCCCACCCTCACCCCCGTTCTGCACTGCTGGATGCTGGGGTGAAAGGCCCAGTTGGGGGCCCCCAGCATCCTCCTGGGGTTCCAGCCAGCCCCAGTGGGAGTCAGGACAGGTGGCTTCCCAGCTCCTCTCATCTCAGGGCTTTTGTAAGAGTCTGTCCCCTGTGACTGCTCTTGGCACCCCTGGGCTGAGACCCTGGGCAACCTCTGTGGAAATGCCCCAGCCGCTCTAACCTGCACATTGTATCATGCACAGCTCGGTGGGCTGGGGGTGGTCAGATCATTCACAACTGTGATGGGAGCCCACAGGGAGCTGAAGTCGGCCACTGTCACAAGAGCGGTAAATGTCACTGCAACTCTGCTCCTGTCCTCTCTTGGGTAAGTTTTTCCAAGCGGAAGTCTAGCTGATTCACAGCGTTGTGTTACTTTCCGGTGTACAGCAGAGTGCCCCGGTTATACGTAAACACACATTTGTTCTTTTTTCAGATTCTTTTCAGTTCTAGGTTCTTGCAAGATACTGAGTTTCCTGTCCTCTTCTGGGTCCATCTGAATGACCCAGGTAGCCCCTCATTCCTGAAGGATTTCCTCCTGCCAACACCAGCCGTCCAGACGCCCGTGCTGTGTGAGGGGGTCCCTCACCGCGGCTCCTCAGTCGGTCTCTTCTCACACGGTTCACCACCCCCCCCTCCCCACCATCCTCCCCACCCCACTGTCGGGGGCCACCCCTTGCCCTGTGGCTCCCCCACACGGGGGACTGCTCTGTCCCCCTCTGGTCTCATTCCTCTCCTCAGCAGCCCAGCCGCCACCAGTGAAGCCCATTAATAATGCCCAGGAAATAAACCCGGAATCTGGGTTATAAAATAAAGTCAAATCTTTTCTTCTTCCTTTGCTCTCAGCCTTGCTTCCCTTCAGCGCGGACACAGGCCTCACGCCCAGCCCAGGACGCCAAGGTTCAAGATGGAGGCTGGCAGTGCGCAGAGAGGCTGCGCAGTGGACCTGAGCGGAGCAGCCCCGCCCCTAGCCCCGCCCCTCCATAGCCCCGCCCACCTGGCCAGTGTCGCGGGGTGGGCACTGCTTTGCTTGCCCTTCTACCAGGACACCCTGCTCCAGACCGCGTGCTCTCCTGTCAGGCCTCCACCACTGCGGTCACCCCTGCCCCGGTCTCCTTCCTGCCGCCTCCGCAGCACCTTCCCTTTCCTGTCTCCACTCCGCCCTGCCCCATGGCTGCCCCAATAGCACTGGTGCCTGTGACTCCACGCTTAATTTTCAGACAGAACCCCCAGCCAGAGGTCCAACAGCAAGCCCAGCTGTGTTCACACCTTCACCCCCCCAGCACCCCTTTCTCCAGGCTTCTCATTTCTTAAAAAGGAGATCCTTGCTCCTAGTTGCCCAGGACTTCAATCCCGGAGCCCTCCTGACCTGCCCTCTCCCCAACAGACCTCACCAGTCCCCGCACATCACTGTGTGTCCAGCGCCAGACCACCCACCGCCCCCCGGCCGTCTCACCATGCCCACTGCGGCTCTGATAGAGGCCCAGCTCCAAAGTGAGGGGCTCACCACAGCCTTCCAGGCGCTCCAAATTCATCTCTGACGACCCTCCCCTCGCTGCCTCCTCTTCCAAGGGTTCCCTGGCTAGCAGGCCACACAGCTTGCTCCCACTAGACCCAGTTTTGAACGTTTGTCCCCCCATACCCCTCCAAACACACACACTTCCTACCTCCTCTCCCTGTTTAAATTTTTTTAAATTGATCCCTGTTTTAAAAATGCACCTGTCTTGTTTGTTTTCTCTTCTCTCCACTGGAAGGTAAGCCCTGGGCAGGGATTTTACTCTAGTATTCTCTTTTCTGTGTCCCGCAGCAGCAGTGCCTGAAACAGTGTTTGGCATGAGCTAGATGCTCCATCAACACATGTTGAGTGAAAGATGTGATGTGACATGAAATGGCCTGATGTGGCGTGTTGTGTTGTGAGGGACAACCCCATCCTGGGTCTGAAGGTGAGAGACAAAGGTGGCCAGGGGTGGGCAGTACTCAAGGACGTGCTGAACCTTCAAGGAGTAGGATGTTGGTGAGGAGGTAATCTACTTGGGCAGAGGACTCAGGAAGTCAGAGACGGTGCCCCAGAGCTGAACAGGGGGGTACGATATGTTTACATTCAGACTCTCCCTGACGAACAGATGGGAATGTTTTGATTGCTCATCAGATAGTCAAACGGCATTGAAATAAATTGCTGACAAATTCGCTAAGTACAGTGCTTTCTGCTTGGAAGATTCACAAAGCAACTAACATATACAGTGTCTACCAGCTTAAAAGCAATACTGCCAGAATAAAATCTATATTTGAAAATTTCTTTTAATAACATCTTGGGTGTTTTTTTTAATGTCTAATTTGGTTCTTCAAAAGAGATGAAGATTTAGTTCCTGGTAAAAATGAATTTTACTTCTCAATTTCTTTATTCCCATATACTAGAAGATCCTATAACTACACTGGAGTCAAAAATTGCAAAAAATAACTTCCAAATTTTTCAAATACAACCTAACATGTATCAAGACTGTTACCTTTTGCAAACCCAAAGAAAAAGAATGTAGATTTGGGGATCAGGAAGTTTTTAATCTGAATTGCTCATCAGACATCTTAGCTATTCTGAGCCTCAGTTTCATCACCTGAAAAATGGGAATCCTGATATGCACCTTGCAGAGCTACTGTAAGGACCAGAACCTGTGTAATCACAGGAACTAGCAGAGTGCCCTGCATGTAGCACATACTCCAGGGTGGAGCTAACAGCCGATTACCAAAAAATAAAACAAAGCATCCTATCTAATCTTGATGTTCAGTTCAGTCGCTCAGTCGTGTCTGACTCTTTGCAACCCCATGAATCACAGCACGCCAGGCCTCCCTGTCCATCACCAACCCACGGACTTCACTCAAACTCATGTCCATCGAGTCGGTGATGCCATCCAACCATCTCATTCTCTGTTGTCCCCTTCTCCTCCTGCCCCCAATCCTTCCCAGCATCAGAGTCTTTTCCAGTGAGTCAACTCGTCGCATGAGGTGGCCAAAGTATTGGAGTTTCAGCTTTAGCATCAGTCCTTCCCACGAACACCCAGGACTGATCTCCTTTAGAATGGACTGGTTGGATGTCCTTGCAGTCCAAGGGACTCTCAAGAGTCTTCTCCAGCACAACAGTTCAAAAGCATCAATTCTTCGGCGATCAGCTTTCTTCACAGTCCAACTCTCACATCCATACATGACCACGGGAAAAACCATAGCCTTGACTAGACGGACCTTGGTTGGCAAAGTAATGTCTCTGCTTTTTAATATGCTATCTAGGTTGGTCATAACTTTCTTTAAAAGGAGTAAGCATCTTTTAATTTCATGGCTGCAATCAGCATCTGCAGTGATTTTGGAGCCCCCAAAAATAAAGTCTGACACTGTTCCCACTGTTTCCCCATCTATTTCCCATGCAGTGATGGGACCAGATGCCATGATCTTTGTTTTCTGAATGTTGAGCTTCAAGCCAACCTTTTCACTCTCCTCTTTTACTTTCATCAAGAGGCTTTTTAATTCCTCTTCACTTTCTGCCATAAGGGTGGTGTCATCTGCATATCTGAGGTTATTGATAGTTCTTCCGGCAATCTTGATTCCAGTTTATGCTTCTTCCAGCCGAGCGTTCCTCATGATGTACTCTGCATATAAGTTAAATAAGCAGGTGACAATATACAATCTTGACATACTCCTTTTCCTATTTAGAACCAGTCTGTTGTTCCATGTCCAGTTCTAACTGTTGCTTCCTGACCTGCATACAGGTTTCTCAAGAGGCAGGTCAGGTGGTCTGGTGGTCTGGTAATCTTGATGTTAGTAAAGGATTTTAACAATTGTGATCACAACTCGAAAACTCTCATAACTCTAAAACCCCCAACCATGAACAAAAGCCATCAGCAAATCCTTCTTCCAAAATAATGCTTTTTATTCAAATGAGTCAACTTTTTAATGGAGAAGAGAACACATACATATTGCATCATTTTCTGAACACTGTCACAAACAACAGGGCTCCTAAAATGGCATGCAAAGACCTTGTTACATAATGCTGAGTTTCTCAGAATTACATAATTTTTTTTTTTAACCGAAAAGGACTTTAGAACCATAGAATTTCCCTAAAAATAAAATGATTTTGTTCTGCAGACAAGGACTTGAAGACCAGCTCCCATCTGGTTGTACAGGCAAGACCTAGCACAGTCTCCAGACTGCTAATTCATGACTGTCGCCTGCACTGTGGCGGGGCCGGCCAGTAAAGCAGATGAGTGAAACCGTGGAAAGGTGAGCCCGGGCCTGGAACATCATTTCCGATGAGGCCCCGTCACCTCTGGCCCCCAACACCAGTGTTTCTGAGTTGTAACGTTCTCTATGTGTGGCTCGCCCACTGGGAGCAGAGAGATGCACTGGACGTGGGACCCGGGCTGGCCACCCACATCTGCACGGCCTCGAAGGGACGGCAGGTCACACGCCTGGGGAAGTCGTCACACCACGTGCTCATTCAGCGCCGCACAAGGCGGGGAGAAGCCAGGCCTTGAAGAGCCGAGGGAAGGAGTGTGCTTCCAGGGAGTGAGAGGCCACTCTTAGAGCACCGGGGGGGCGGTGTCTTTGCTCTGGGCGGGGGGGGTCTGGGCTCACTGCCAGGTCTCCCAGCAGTGTGAAGATTTTACTGATGCAAATTCAGTCCTAATCAGCCACGGATTCCATGTCTGTGGATGCCCCTATGTGCCAAAATGTATCCGTCCCCCCAAGCCGGCGCTCATGGTGCTTTTGCTCACTATCAGACACACACGTGTGTGCGTGCTAAGCCGCTTTCGTTGTGTCCAACTCTTTGTGACCCTATGGACCATTGCCCGCCATGCTCTTCTGTCCATGGCCTTCTCCAGGCAAGAATACTGGAGAATTTCCTACTTCAGGAGATCTTCTCAACCCAGGAATCGAACTCACATTTCTTACGTCTCCTGCATTGGCAGGTGGATTCTTTACTACTAGCGCCACTTGGGAAACCCATCAGATGCACAAAGAGAGGAGAAAAATTGTAGTCTTCTAGTCCCTTGGACTGCAAGGAGATCCAACCAGTCCATTCTAAAGGAGATCAGTCCTGGGTGTTCATTGGAAGGACTGATGCTAAAGCTGAAACTGCAATACTTTGGCCACCTCATGCGAAGAGTTGACTCACTGGAAAAGACTCTGATGCTGGGAGGGATTGGGGGTGGGAGGAGACGGAGATGAGAGAGAATGAGATGGATGGATGGCAGCACCGACTCGATGAACATGAGTTTGAGTGAACTCCGGGAGTTGGTGATGGACAGGGAGGCCTGGCGTGCTGTGATTCATGGGGTCGCAGAGTCGGACACGACTGAGCGACTGAACCGAACTGAACTGAACTGAATGGAGGCATGTGTCCCCTGCTGAAGCTAACAAGGTGACACTGCCTTCTTGTTTCAGCTTGTACTACTATAAATAAGTACCCCTCTTGCGGTCTATTAAGTGCCACGTTTCTCACATTTTTGTGTTTTGTATAAGTGCGTGTGTGATTTCACTGTATAAAATGGCCCCCAAGTCCAGTCCTGAAGTGCTGTTTAGTGCTTTATGGGGAAAGTACATTTGTTAGATAAACCTCCTTCAAGCATGAGTAACAGTGCACGTGGCTCTGAGTTCAACGTCAGTGAAACCACAGTGTAGGTCTTTAAACAGAAACACGGGAAATGAGGGTTTTTACTTATCAGTGAATGAAAATGTGACCAGAGGCTGCCAGGAACCTAATCCTACATTTCCCTTGGGAGCAGTGGTTCAGTGTTCACTGCTTCCGTGTCTGTGACGACCACAGAACAGAGCTACCAAGACAACAAGAATTGACTGTATGTATCAGTTCAGTCCAGTTCAGTCAGACAGTATGTATGCACAGATACGAAAAAGACTTTCCTGGTGGTTCGGATGGTAAAAAATTTGCCTGCCATGTGGGAGACTCAGGTTTGATCCCTGGGTTGGGAACATTCCCTGGAGAAGGGCATGGCAACCCACTCCAGTATTCCTGCCTGGAGGATTCCACAGACAGAGGAGCCTGGTGGGCTACAGTCCATGAGGTCACAAACAGTCAGACACGACTGAAAGACTAACATGTTCACTTTCCTGTATATATACACACACTCATACATTTTAATAGATATGCATATGTGCATGTTCGTGTGATGACATAAACGTGGGAAGATATGGCTTGTAGCTCGGGTCATGATTTCACGAAAGGCAACTGTCATGATTCAATAAATTAAATAAACCAATAAACCGGGAAACCTCAGGAGATGGGAAGTGAAATAGAAAAGAAGCGCACTGAGTCTGCAGAAGTCATTCATCTGCGGCCTGAATCCAGGACAGGACGTGAGAGAAATGTGTCACGTGTGTGCTTCTCTCAGCTTTGCAGGGAGATTTTATGTCTTCCTTATAGCAACTCTGACTTCACCAGGCCTGTGAGAGTTCCAGCACACAAGTGCTTCTTTCATGCATCTCGATGGTAATGCTCTCCCCATGTTTTCAGTATTCTAAATATTTTAAGTGTCACAAATTATTTGTCTCCAAGTAGTTTAAATAATCAAACTTTAAATGTTAATATGTTAAGCCAAATACTCCCCAAACATGCCTCTCTATTGTTGTGAGCATAGGGAAAAAGGGAGGCTTTTCCAACTGTCAACATTTTAAAGCAGAGTTATCAGCTTTGAGGTTCCCATAGCAACATGCTCCATTGCCTAGGTGACAGTGATCTTATGATGTCACCCATGAGCTAAACAAACTTGGAAAACAAACAGATGTGGCCTCCTGAGTGTCCCCACATCTTGATGTTGCCTCTGGTCCTTGGAAAGGAGACGTAGCAAGTGCAGCTTCGTGATGTTACGAGGGCATTTCATAAACGCGATCCCAGGACCTGACCTGTTAAAGCATCCTCACCTTCCAGGGGTTTACTAACCAAGCAGCCTTTTGCGTTGTCCCATAGGGATTTCTCCAGCTGCAGAGCAGATGCCAGAATGCAGACACAGCATCTTGGAGGAAAACACAGCAGCTGCACAAAGGGATGAGGGAGAGGGTGGAATGGATCGTGTCCAGGGAGGCTGTCACCAACTCAGGCAGCAGGAGCCACTCCGGGAAAAGTTGATGAGATGTATGAAGCATCCAGGGCCAGTGTCTCCTTCCTCAGGCCAAGTGAGAGCCAAAATGCAGGAAGGGACGCCCATCTTTCGTTCTATTAATATTTCCCTGAGTGTGTAATCTGACGCGTGCGGAAAAGCTAAGTTATACAGGCGGGGAGTGGTGTAAAGTACATTTAAGACCAGAAACGTAGACTCAGAAGAGGATTCCGTGCTCTCTTCCAATTTGTCTCACAATTGGTTTGGTTGAATAACACACATGTGGTCAGGATGCTTCTAGAGAAAAAGTGAAGTTTGGAGAATGGGGATGCAGTTCTGATTTCAAGGCACGAAAACACTGTCCTGTTCTATATTTTTGTTCCAAAATCATAAAATAAAGTTTATGCACTTTGTAATTCCCTGAAAAGGGGCTTTTAACAAACAGCATGGAGTTCTAAGTTGAAAATGTATAATTGCAGAACGTGTCCAAAGCCAATTTTCTTTTGCAAGAGGAAGGTGTTCACTCTTAACTGCTTGCATCCAACCAAAAGTGTAAGAACTAGTCTTATAGGTTGAGGCCCGGCCAGATATTAGGTTGGACAAGTGTGAGGCTGAGGTCTAATCTCTGAAATTGGAGTGATTAGGAAAAAGAAAAAGACCAGTGAATTTTCAGGAAATTTTAAAATAGAATGAGAAAAAACTTGAGAATAAGATAAGAAAATATAAAGAAACCCTAAAATCTAACATAGACCGTATATTCCACGTGAGGGCTAGAATGAAGCAGTTCGAAGCCCAGTGGACTGAGAAGGAGGGCGGGCTTTCCCACACCCACAGGCACCTGTCTGAGCTGAGGTCACGCCTTCTCTGTATCAGAGAAGCAGCAACACAACAGAACCGAGGAGGGCGGAAGGCACGGCCCCGCCGAGCACCGCTGTCTCTTCCACCATTTCTGTTCCCAGTTACCGGGCCAGCCTTAAGTTTCCTGCCTGGTGAACCCCCAGGGCATTGCTCTTAAAGTCAGATGGCAGGGACTTCCCTGGTGGTCCAGTGGTTAAGAATCCCCCTGCCAATGTAGGGGACACAAGTTTGAACCCTGGTCAAGGAACTAAGATCCTGCATGCCACGGGGCAACAGAGCCTGTGTACTGCAACTACTGAGCCCCTGCTCTGCAACAAGAGAAGTCCATATGCCGCAATGAAGACTCAGCACTGTCAAAATAATAAACAAATTGTGAAATAAAAAATGGGCAGAGGACCTGAACAGACATTTAAAAAAAAGTCAGATGGCACAGTGCTGCGTCACTGGGTCCCATGGTCCAATGTGCTCTGCTTTTGTTCTTCTAAAAGCCAAGGTTATTGCTACAAGCCTAGGTCGTGGCCAAGCACAGACTTCATGGTTTCTCCAGCTTCCTTGTTTCTTTCAATACATCACTCAGTCTGGTCGAACACTGGGGTTCAAAGACAGGAGCACCTTGGACATTCTGATGAGAAAGCAAATTAGCCAAGATGTTGTGTCCAGCTCTCTCGCCCCATGTTTTGTAAATAATGACTGTGTAACAGCTGAGATCATTCACAGCACTGTGCATGCACATCGGGAGGCACTTGACTCCCTTGATCACGGGCTACTTTGTGCTGTACAGATACGTGAGCTCCACCTAAGAAGCGGCGGCAGTCCTGCCACGGCTGTGCCCATTGGGTCTGCCACAAGAGGAGAGAATCTACCGTGTCCGCCGCCACGGCTGCTGTGCCAGCCAGGAGAGAAGATGGCACCCGCAGTTCCTGAGGCTCCGGGCGTTTTCTTCCAGCCTCCCCACCTCCACCTTGTCCACCAGGGGTTCAACAAACAGTGCGCACCGTGTGAGCAGGGTCAGCAACACAGATGGCCACAGTTTTTAGCTCCCTCTTTTGACCGTACTTGTGAAACAGTCCAAAGTCTGAGACAATCTTGGAAATGATATGTATGAGTCGACCAGAAAAGGATTTTGGTGTGAAATCCAAAAAATGCTTAGTCCAGCCATGCCCTTAGGTCTGAACACTACATTTTAAATGAAGACGTAAACAGTAATAAACAATGTGTAATCACTTTCGCACAAGGTGGCATTGCTATGGGAACATTCATTTGGGCGTGTACAGTAATTCTGCCTTAAATATTCTTAAAAAAAAAAAAAAACGTTGTCAGCAATTGTGGGAACTAGCGCCAGTTTCTAATTTGCAATCTGTTGATCCAAACATGTTTCTGCAAAATCTGCCAGGAACAAAAAGGTAAAATGTCTGTCAAGCGTCATGAGACTCCATGACCTAATTCCAAGTTTGATTTCCACGTGTCCTTTTTCACTATAACTGGGTCAGTAAGCGTGCAGATGCACATCTGTAATTTAAGGCCAAGCCTTCTTGTTGGCTTCATCTTACAGGACAGCACAGCAGCCAAAGCGAGTGACGAAGAGAGGAGAAAACAAAGCAACAGCGCGTCCCTTCTGCTGCCGCTTTCTCCTGCTTCGCTCCAGGTCCGTATGCGCAGTGACCTTGTCTATACTGAGCGTGATGCTGTGCGGCTCTGGGTTAAAAGATGGTAGACACAGGAAAGCAAAACAGAAAGTGGATTCCTTTGGGCCTTCACCAGTTACCAACAATTCTGTCTCTTCTGCTTGGCTGTCAAACAAACTCCATATTAACTTGCTCTGCGGGCTGCAGCCCAACCATCTTGTCATTACGATAAATTAAAACAATGTCCTCTGTTAACCAACGTTGCCACTTCTGTCTTTAACATATGGACATCTTCAAAGAGTCATCTCTCTTGTCCAGGTTCAGTGTTGATAAGATATCCTCAGTTACAGGCAGCAGAATATTCCATGAAAAACAGTTTAAATGTTGCAATTTCGTGTTCCACATTAGAAGTCTCAGGGTTGGGTGGTTCAAAGACGGGCTAGCTCAGCAGCTCAGAGTCAACCCTTTGCTGAAACTCATTTGGCTTTCCTTCCACTGCAGCAAGATGGCAACAGTAACTGCCAGCATCACACCCAGTTCAGGGAAGAAGAGATTCCTGGCTCCCAACCCAAGCTTTGTTTCATTTTGGGGGAAAAAAAAAAATGGTTTCCCAGCAGCCATCTCCTGCTGCAGAGGCTGGGATTGGGCTACTTGGCCCATACGGAACCATCACTAGCAAGGGGAACTGAATTACCATGGTTATCTTAGGCCAGTTAGGATTCAACCCTGGACTAGAAGAAGCCCACAGTCCCAGGACACTCAGGGACAAAGTGGGATTCTGCCAGCAGCAACAAAGCAGGGAGACAGAATGGCTGCAAAGTGTGTCTCCTACGCACCCTGGACAATCTGTAGCTAGGAGATGTTGAATTCTAACGCTTAGTACCAAGCAGAATGGGGGCAAATTAAGGAAGAAGACTGAGGCCTCCACTATTGAACACCCCTGTGCTAACTGAAGCGGAAATGCTCTGTCATCTGTAGCTCAGTAGGTTCTCCCTTCTAACCTGCATTTTCTCACTGAGGCCCCCAACCATCTGCTCCCGAGGGAGGGACCTGGCTCCCTATCCCCCTGGGGGTGGCGCCTCACTCTCCTCACCCCCAGCTGATGCTGGGTGAATGCAGGAAGCTCAGTGGAGTGAATTCATCTAATGCTTCTGAAAGGAAAATAACCCTGGAATCCAACAATCCCAGTGTGGTGGAAGAAGACAGACTGAACAAAGTTAGCTCGATTTCCGTGTATTGGAAGCTGGAGTAATGTTGAACCATGAAGGTCTCATCATGTATAGAATTCTACGTAAGGTGGAATCAAACATGGAAGCAGTTTCTTTTCTGTAAACTTTTTTTAAAAAAAGAGATTTAAGTTCACAAAACACTTGGGCAGCAAGTACAGTTTCCACATAAGCCCTACCCCTGCCCATGGACTGTATATTCTTAAATTACCAGCAGTGTTTGCAAATATGGATAACAAAGATGTGATTTACACTTCCAGGTTTAAAACAAGTAAACAGAATGTGTTGGCTTATTTTCATTCAGAGCATGCCTCAAACCACTGTCAATCTCTGTATTAGGAGAGTCGGAATTAATGTCACTTTGGCCACCTCATGCGAAGAGTTGACTCACTGGAAAAGACTCTGATGCTGGGAAAGGTTGGGGGCGGGAGGAGACGGGGACGACAGAGAATGAGATGGCTGGATGGCATCACCGACTGTGGACATGAGTCTGAGTGAACTCCGGGAGTTGGTGATGGACAGGGAGGCCTGGCGTGCTGTGATTCATGGGGTCGCAAAGAGTCAGACACGACTGAGCGACTGAACTGAACTGAACTGAACTGATACTTAAATGATTGTTTATAATCATTATCAGCCTCCAGGAAGAGGAACAGAAATTCTTCTTCCCAAACAAGAATTATTTTAATTCCCAACAGTTCAACTGAGATTTGCAATTTTTTTTCATAGAATTGTTTGAATGACAAACTGATTTTTGCACTTAAACTACTTGCATCTAAAAATATACTTAAATATTCCATTTATATATATGTGTTGCTGCTGCTGCTTAGTCACTTGAATTGTGTCTGATTCTGTGAGACCCTATGGTCTGCAGCCTGCCAGGCTCCTCTGTCCATGGGATTCTCTAGGCAAGAATACTGGAGTGGGTTGCTAGTTCTTTTTCCAGGGGATCTTCCCGACCCAGGGATTGAACCAGAGTCTTCTGCATTGCCGGCAGATTTTTTACCCCTAAGCCACCAAGGAAGCCCTTGTGTAAATGTACCTACAGTAAAACATGAAGCACTTTCATTTTGATGTGGGCCATCTTAAACGTCTCTGTTAAAGTATTGCTCCTGTTTTACGTTTCGGTTTGTTAGCCTCAAAGCATGAGGAGCCTTGGTTCCCCCACCAGGGGTGGAACCCACACTTCCTACATTGGAAGGGGAAGTCTTAACTGCTGGACCACCAGGGAAGTCCCAGTTTACATTTTTTAAACTGAGCTGGTTCTGCCATCGCTTCCTAGAGTCACACGTGAGCCAGAACGCTTCTCCTCCATGGCTGTCCCACATGACGTTCTCCCAGGGGTGGCCATTCCGGCACCTGGGAGGTCACAACACAAGTGACACAGACTCACAATCTCTCTGTGGATGTGTTTGCAAGCTTGTAAGAAGTTTCAGGGAGCTGATTTCTAAGACAGATGACGGAGAATCTGCTCCTACGAAACGACATAAGCGTGGATGGAAATCACAGTCTTCTGGGAAGCGCTTTGTACCCACGGACGTGGCGCATTGTCAAGGTTTAAAAACCTGACTCTATTGTTGGATAAACATGGGAAGATAAGGGACTTCCTTCCCGAACAGCCCATCATGATGATGAAAATGTTTTCTTCTCCGATGGACCAGGTTCTTCAGGGAGGAATTCAGAGAAAGCCTTGTCCCTGCATCTGCTGTTCCCATTCCAGTAGTGACGTCTGTCCCCCCAGATGTGAACACGCACCGTCCCTTGGGCAGGGCGGCCAGCAGGCACGCTGGGTCTTACACCCCGGATGGGGAGTGCAGGGCCCTCTGTGGCACGTGCTTGGATGCTACAGGCATGCACGGGGTGCCCACCCACCCAGGTACCCCCGGCCCTTCCTGCTACCAGACGGCGCTGGGCCCTTCCACTGTCAACACAGCCTCTCCACTCTGTTCAGAGGGCAGCCAGCTTCTTCTGCAAGGGCCACGTATTCAATAGCAAGTTAGGCTTCCGGGAACACGGAGGGCCGCTCACCCTCAACGCTCGCCTCGCCCTAGCTCCCTTGTCGCCTCCTCTCCCCGCTCTTCTCCTCCTATTTATGACCCTGTGAGGAGATAGAAGCCATTCTTATTTTGTGGGCTTTACTGAAGCAGACCACTGGCTGGGTTGACGGACCTCCGTCTGCAATCTGCCGGGCCAGGCCGACCATCCGAAGCTATCTTTACAATCCTATTTTTAGGACTATAATCGCTTAGTGGCTCTTCTTTCCAGCGTTTCCTGAACTTCATTGTGCAGATGAAAGCGGATCCAATCAAAGTCCGACCAAGGCCGAAATCCCACTATTGACAACTTCCAGAAGCCTCGTGGGGACAAGGATACTTCCCTGAGCCCATTCTGTACACGCTTTGGAGTCTCTGAATCTTTATAGATGTGGCTTCTAACATCACCTGCCATTAGATACTCTTCAATCACCCCAGAGAATGATGTGGTCTAAACGCACTGCTGCTTGTGCTGTGTCTGCGGTGAACAGTTGTTCAACAGTGTAACCACGCTCCCTGGTCACGCGGCGTCTGCCTCATGCTACGGCAGCAGAGGTGAGTAGTTGCATTGGAGACCACGTGGCCCACAAAACCGAAAATATCTACTGCTGGCCCTTTGCAGAGGGAGTTTCCTGATCCCTGAGCTAAAGCACGATCAAGCACACTCATTTATCTACTTTGCTACCTATCTGCCCCCATGCATTCTTGCACTCATTCCTTCCTTCAAAATTCTTATTGACGTATATACACTATTGATGCTATGTATAAAGTAGATGTTACTTTGCCAACAAAGGTCCGTCTAGTCAAAGCTATGGCTTTTCCAGTAGTCATGAATGGGATGTGAAAGTCAGACTATAAAGAAAGTTGAGCGCCAAAGAATTGATGCTTTGGAACTGTGGTGTTAAAGAAGACTCTTGAGAGTCCTTTGGACTGCAAGGAGATCCAACCAGGAAATCAGTCCTGAATATTCATTGGAAGGACTGACGCTGAAGCTGAAACTCCAATACTTTGGCCACCTGATGCAAAGAACAGACTCATTGGAAAAGACCCTGATGCTGGGAAAGATTGAGGGCAGGAGGGGAAGGGGACAACAGAGGATGAGATGGCTGGATGGCTTCATTGACTCTATGGACATGAGTTTGAGCAAGCTCCAGGAGTTGGTGATGGACAGGGAAGCCTGGAGTGTTGTAGTCCATGGGGTCACAAAGAGTTAGGCACCACTGACCGACTGAACTGATCAAGTAGATAACTAATGCAAACCTATTGTATGGCTCAGGGAACCCTACTCAGTGCTCTACGGTGACCTGAATGGGAAGGAAATCCAAGGAAGAGGGGATATATGTATATGTATATGTATAGCTGATTCACATTGCTGTTCAGTAGAAACTAACTATACGGCAATAAAAAATAATTTAAAAAATTTTTATTGACCATCTTCTGCACACATGGCACTTGGTTGATCTGGAGGGGGAGATATGTTATGCTACAAGGACTCTCCTCTTTAAGAATGAGGTCACTGGTCTTCTAACCCTGTATAATTATATTTGGTGGTTTCCTTTTAAGCTTAGGTGCGTTCTCTCCCTCTCTCTCTCTCTCTCTCACACACACACAAACACACTCACTCATACACCTGCTTATTATAAACCCCAGGACAAACATCAGTCAGCAGTGAACATGATCAGCCTTCGTTATGTCTTGAAATCTATTAAAAATTGTTTCTGATGTTTCCACTCTATGCCCACAACCCATTGGTATTCCCCCACCTCCCTGCTTCTATCATTATCTGAAAGGTTACTATTTGTGTTTCTCAATCTACTAGTTTCACATGGCAGAACCCACTAGAATGTGCCATCCCAAGGGTCAGGAGTTTGGTCTTATATCACCACATCCCCATCACCTGGGAAGTGCCTGGACCAGTCAGTGCTTAACCAGTATTAGTTAAATACATTTTCAAGACACCATCACATCTTCTCCAACCTCTATTGTGATTCAAGTCTGCTTGGAGAAAGAATCTGTAAGTCTGCTCACAGAATAACCCGCAGACCAAGAGTGGTTCTAGAGAGATTTGGCCATGATGTTGGAGCAACTATGTTATTTTCCTCTTGTATATTTGTGTGTATAGAAAGAAAAATTAAACCTCGGAGTGTTTTAATTGTCAGTTTGTTTGGAGATGAGCATCACATTATCTACACAGAAAAATATCAACGATGCACTAAACTTCTGCCTTTGGAATACAGGAATCCATGAAGATACGGGTGATGAAACCATCACTTATCAAGTTTCTGTGACATCACAGTCATAACAGTGAAAGGAAATGTTGTGTCCTAATCCTACTCTTAAGCTGGAATCAAGATTGCTGGGAGAAATATCAATAATCTCAGATATACAGATGACACTACCCTTATAGCAGCAAGTGAAGAGGAACTCAAAAGCCTCTTGAAGAAAGTGAAAGAGGAGAGTGAAAAGGTTGGCTTGAAGCTCAACATTCAGAAAACAAAGATCATGGCATCTGGTCCCATCACTTCATGGGAAATAGATGGAAAAATAATGGAAACAGTGTCAGACTTCATTTTTTGGGGCTCCAA
This sequence comes from Moschus berezovskii, assembly GCF_049115385.1. Taxonomy (NCBI): domain Eukaryota; kingdom Metazoa; phylum Chordata; class Mammalia; order Artiodactyla; family Moschidae; genus Moschus; species Moschus berezovskii. The sequence continues at coordinate 108,070,209 of NC_142469.1, forward strand.
AATCACTGCAGATGCTGATTGCAGCCATGAAATTAAAAGACGCTTATTCCTTGGAAGGAAAGTTATGATCAACCTTGATAATATATTAAAAAGCAGAGACATTACTTTGCCAACAAAGGTCCGTCTAGTCAAGGCTATGGTTTTTCCCGTGGTCATGTATGGATGTGAGAGTTGGACTTTGACGAAAGCTGATCGCCAAAGAATTGATGCTTTTGAACTGTGGTGTTGGAGAAGACTCTTGAGAGTCCCTTGTACCGCAAGGAGATCCAACCAGTCCATTCTAAGGGAGATCGATCTTGGGTGTTCATTGGAAGGACTGATGCTAAAGCTGAAACTGCAATACTTTGGCCACCTCATGCGACGAGTTGACTCACTGGAAAAGACTCTGATGCTGGGAAGGGTTGGGGGCGGGAGGAGAAGGGGACGACCAAGAGTGAGATGGCTGGATGGCATCACCGACTCTGTGGACATGAGTTTGAGTGAACTCCGGGAGTTGGTGATGGACAGGGAGGCCTGGCGTGCTGTGATTCATGGGGTCGCGGAGAGTCGGACACGACTGAGCGACTGAACTGAACTGAACTGAATCCTACTCTTGTGAGGGCAAACCAGAAAATACAAAGATGGAAGATGGAATCAGTGTTGTTGGAAAAAAAATAAATTAAATAAGACTTTCTACTGTTGGGGAAGTTCCATCTTGATTCCAAGGAGGCAGGAATAATGTGATCAAGCCTGATGAGTGGTCAGACCTTCTCGTGCCATCAGCTGCTCTTAAACCAAAAGGTGCAAATACATCACTTGGGGGGTGTGGGGGGTACACAGCACATGCTGTTCAGCTGAGTTTGCGTGGCATGAAATTATAAACTGAAACAATAAAGGAAGGAGGTCTTCATATTTAATAGTTAGATATTCATATTGGGAGGAAACTATTTTTCTTTTCTTCTCTTTTTTTTTTCTTTAAACTAGGGCTCACCCTGGTGGCTCAGCAGTAAAGAATCTGCCTGCGATGCAGGACCCCCAGGTTTGATCTCTGGATCGGTCAGCTCCCCCGGAGAAGGGCATGGCAATCCTCTCCAGCAATCTTGGCTGAAGAATCCCATGGAAAGGGGAGCCTGGAGGGCTACAATACACAGAGTTGCAAAGAGTCAGACACAACTGAGCGAGTGACACTTTACTTTCAGGACAAGTTACGTGCTTTCCAGTTGGTCAAGCAATGACCCCAGTTTTCAAGACTACCCCTAAGATGGTCCTGTGAAAAAGCACAGGAGAGGTTATGAAAAGGTGAAGGTCAAAGTGAAGCAACTCAGACCCCTCCCAGGAGCCCAGAATTGACCCGGAGTCAGGAAGATAGAGGGACTGATGTGGCATTGTCCAGGCATAAGATCTCCGTCATGGAAACATTTGGTCAAGCCTTGTGAGTGGACAATAAATGACCAGTCACTGGTTCTGTGCCCAGAACTCAGAGACCACCGCCCACAGGACACCGTCCCCACCTCCCCTCCCCCATGAGTCACACCTTCCATTCCTGGACAGTGAACCCAGGATCCCAGAGGCCTGCCGCCCAAACTCTGGCACTGGGCTTTATGCACAAGCCCTCGTGTCTACACAGGCAAAGCAGACAACTCTCAGGGAGCAAAAGTGAAAATATAAGAGCCCATCAAAACAGGAAAAATCTCCCCAAGGAGGAGAAAGGAACCAGGTTGTTACACTCTGGTGACATGGGCAGACATGAATCACAAAAGCAAACACTGCTCCTATCCTAATTACAAAGACACAGATTACCTGCTTCGCTTACATTGCTGGGAAAGAAGCTTTACGCAAAAGTGTCACATATGCAGATATGGACTCTATAATCTCATGAAAAGATGGTCAACCTCAGTGACTGTGAGGGAAAGGAGAATTAAAACCAGCACGACGTTGCTTCATGTAAATATAGCGAGCCAGGGGGAATTTGTTCTATGACACAGGGAACCCGAAGCTGGTGCTCTGTGCCAACCCAGAGGGGTGGGATCGGGCGGGAGGTGGGAGGGAGGTGTGAGAGGGAGGGGACATATGTACCCCTATGGCTGATTCACGTTGCTGTATGGCAGAGGCCATCACAATATTGTAAAGTAATTATCTTCCAATTAAAAACAAAACAAACAAAAAACCCAAAAAACGACCACAAGCTGTCATTACACACCTATCAGGTGGAGAAGATTTTAGAAACTGGCGACCGCATGAAATGCTTGGTGCAGAGAAAGGCTGCAAGCAAACTAAATCAGTGTTGTCTCGCTGGTGGGAACGAGAAATGGCCCAGTCAGTCTAGATGATAGTCGGACAGTTTCTTTCAAAACTAAATATTCATTAGGCTGTTCATCAACAGAGGAATAGATAAAAGAGATGTGGTACATATACACAAGGGAATATTACTCAGCCATAAAAAGAATGAGATCATGCCATTTGCAGAGACACGGATGGACCTAGAGACTGTCATACAGAGAAGTGAGAAATAGAAAATAGAATTTCACATATTAACACATATATGTGGAATTTAGAAAACAGTACAGACTAACCTGTTTGCAAATCAGAAATAGACACAGACGTACAGGACAAACATACAGACGCTGGGGGCAGGAAGGTGGGGATAAACTGGGAGATTGGGATCCACAGACACACCCTACCGTGTACATAATAGTACAACCAGCCCACCCTAAAGGAGATCAGTCCTGGGTGTTCATTGGAAGGACTGATGCTGAAGCTGAAGCTCCAATACTGTGGCTACCTGATGCGAAGAGCTGACTCATTGGAAAAGACCCTGATGCTGGGAGGGATTGGGGGCAGGAGGAGAAGGGGATGACAGAGGATGAGATGGCTGTATGGCATCACCGACTCGATGGACATGAGACTGGGTGGACTCCGGGAGTTGGTGATGGACAGGGAGGCCTGGCGTGCTGCAGTCCATGGGGTCACAGAGAGTCAGACACGACTTAGCAACTGAACTGAACTGATGTATATAATAAATAACTAATGATAACCTACTGTATAGCACAGGGGAAACAAAGAGAGGATATTGAGCTAACCTTAAAAATGCATTCCAATATACATGAGATAGACACAAATACTGTTTGATCCCACTTACACGAGGTACCTAGAATAGTCAAATTCATAGAGTCAGAAAGGGCTGGGGAGGGGGAATGGGGGCCCTAGTGTTTAATGAGGATAGAGTTTCAATCTAGGAAAGTGAAAGCTTCGGGAGATGGACGATGGTGAGAGTTCCACAACAATGTTAATGTGCTTGGCACCACTGAACTGGGCACTTAAATATGGCTGAAATTGTATGTTGTATATTATGTGACTGTTACCACAGTAAAAAAAAAAAAAAGGAGAAAAAAACATTAAAAACACAAAAATCAAAGCGTTCATTTACCATATGATCCAGTAATGGTATTCCTAAATATTCAACCCCACAAAACAAAAACATTCACACAAAAACCTGTGCTCAAATGTCCCGTAAAAACTCTGGAAGGAACCCAGATGTCCTCCAGTGGGTGAAACAAACTGTGGTCCACCCCCAGCACGGACACTGCTCAGCCACAAACACGCGTGAAGAGTCCCCAGACATTGTGCTGAGTGAAAACAGCCAATTTCAGAAGGCTGTGCCAGGGAAGATCGCATTGACATAACACTCTGGAAAGGTCAGCACTGTGTGGATGGACAGCAGACGAGCAGGTGTCAGGGGGCAGTGGGTGAGGGGGGGAGCCATCTGCTGCAAAAGGGGGCGATCCCTGTGCCGGCGCTGCCATACAGATCGTGACGGCGCCGAACAGCTCTGCACGGGCGATAAGGGCGCACAGAACTAAATATGCAAAGGCGTGAAAGTTGAATGCGATGAGTCAACTGATTATATTGTCAAGCTCCTATTGTGATATGGTCCCTAGTTGTGCAAGTTGCTGCCACTGGAAAGACTGAGGAAGGGGCATCGGGGGCCTCCCTGTATTATTATTACTATTTTAGCTTATTTCTGTTTAGTTGGAGGATAAAGGCTTTACAATATCGTGTTGGTTTCTGCCCTACATCAGCATGAATCAGCCTCATATCCCCTCCCTCGGAAACCCTGCTGCCACCTCCCACCCCACCCCACCCCGTTAGGGTGTCACAGAGCCTCCCTGTAGTATTTTCCACAAGTGCTTTAAAATCCACATTTATCTCCAAATAAAAGGTTTTAAGAGCTTTATTTCTTGGCCAGTGTGTGGAGCTGATCCCAGGACACCAGCTTCCCACACACGTTCTGCTGAGGTTTCCACCTGAAGCCCCGGGCAGAGAGAGGGGAGTGAGGCCTCAGCAATGCTCACAGAGATGCCGTCCTCAGCTTCATCTGCAGGGGAGGCTGGAAGCCAAGGCAAGACCGGAGGTTTTGACTGGCTGGGCCAGTTATGCTCAGAACTCACCTAGCTCTTGCTTGGGGCAAAATTCACCCCTTCGAACTTAGCAAAAGACACCTTTTAGCCACATTCATCTGGAATTAAATATGTTCATGTCCTTTAGTATTGAGAAAGCATTGCTATTTTGATTTCTTCCACAGTGTTTGTGTCAAAGTCTAAATTCTTCTTAAAGGCAAATGTCCCATTTCTTATGGAAAAGTTGAGCTTCTCTGGTGGCTCAGAGGGTAAAGAATCTGCCTGCCATGCAGGAGACCCAGATTAGCTCCCTGGGTTGGGAAGATGCCCCAGAGAAGGGAATAGCTACCCACTCCAGTATCCTTGCCTGGAGAATCCCATGGACAGAGGAGCCTGGTGGGCTATACTCCATGGGATCACAAAGAGTTGGACACGACTGAGCGACTAACACTTTCATTTTCATACGGAAAAGTCAAACAAAAATTCAGTTTTAAAAACCCAGAGTTTGCAGTTAGTTCGGAGATTCAGGCTGTGAGATTGGACGCACATGTGTTCACACTCCCCCTGCAGGTCTGTGTATTGAAAGACAGCAGAGAGAACACAAGCAGGAATTCATCCCTGGATGATCAGAGCACACACAGCACCCCACCGGGAGGACCAGACATTACACATCACCCCATTCGGCACGGCAGATTCAGGACCTTCAGACAGACTCGGCTCTCCTCATCCTCAAATGACTTCACAGGTCACTGCAAAATCTGTAAACCCCAGAGCTGCTGCGAATAATTGTTTTCCAATAAGGATATTCTACTTCACATCAGAAAGGATTTAATTTGCTAATAGAAATAGGCTGCATTTCTACAGTATTTGCAGTTGCACACAAAGGCTTGCTCAGGGCAGGAGAAGGCGGCTGGATTTTCCTCTACTGACTAGCTCTAGAACAAACTTATTGGAAGGATGATAGTAAGAGCCTTCAGCACCTAAACTACCGAGAATTAAGCCTAAGAAAGGAACTAAGGATGCAGTTAAAGACTGCGCTGTTAGGATTTTTGTTACAAATAGCCTAAAAGCCAACAACAATAGACTGACTAAATAAGTTGTTTACATGTATCTATCAAAATGATAACATAAAAGCATGTTGAAAGTGAAAGTGTTAGTAGCTCTGGTGTGTCAGACTCTTTGCGACCCCGTGGACTGTAGCCCGCCAGGCTCCTCTGTCCATGGGGATTCTCCAGGCAAGAGTACTGGAGTGGATTGCCATTTCCTTCTCCAGGGGATCTTCCAGACCCAGGGACTGAACCTGGGTCTCCGGCATTGCGGGCAGATTCTTTACTGTCTGACCGACCAGGGAAGCCCAAAAGTATGTTACTAACGTGGAAAGATAATCATCATATAGTAAGTTTTTTAAAGGCAGTTTATAAATAGTAACCAAAACATCATTAAAAAAAAAATACAAATGTATAAGAAGGTTTGAAGAATATACAAAGTTATACTAGCGTTGGTCTATGGGTAGAACTCAAGAGTCCTTGTATTTTCTTTTAGTTATGTCTGTATGTTTTTTCATTTTTATTTCATTCATATTATTGAGGACTATATATTTTTATTAATTATATTTTATTAAGCAGTCCTGGGAAAACTGGTCAACCACTTGTAAAAGAAACTAGAACACTTTCTAACACCATATGCAAAAATAAACTCAAAATGGATTCATGTAAATGTATGGCAAAACCAATACAATATTGTAAAGTACTTAGCCTCCAATTAAAATAAATAAATATTTAAAAAATACTAAAATGGATTAAAGATCTAAATGTAAGACCAAAAACTATAAAACTCCTAGAGGAAAACATAGGCAAAACACTCTCTGACGTAAATCATAGCAGGATCCTCTATGACCCATCTCCCAGAGTAATGGAAATAAAAGCAAAAATAAACAAATGGGACCTAATTAAACTTAAAAGCTTTTGCACAACAAAGGAAACTATAAGCAAGGTGAAAAGACAGTCTTCAGAATGGGAGAAAATATTAGCAAATGAAGCAACTGACAAAGAATTAATCTCAAAAATATGCAAGCAAATCCTGCAACTCAATTCCAGAAAAATAAAAGACCCAATCAAAAAATGGGCCAAGAACTAAACAGACATTTCTCCAAAGAAGACATACAAATGGCTAACAAACACATGAAAAGTTGCTCAACATCCCTCATAATCAGAGAAATGCAAATCAAAACCACAATGAGGTACCATTTCACACCAGTCAGAATGGCTGCTAGCCAGAAGTCTACAAGCAATAAATGCTGGAGAGGGTGTGGAGAAAAGGGACCCCTCTTACACTGTTAGTGGGAATGCAAACTAGTACAGCTACTATGGAGAACAGTATGGAGATTCCTTAAAAAACTGGAAATAGAACTGCCATACGACCCAGCAATCGCACTCCTGGGCATACACACCGAGGAAACCAGAATTGAAAGAGACACGTGTACTCCAATGTTCATCGCAGCACTGTTTACAATAGCCAGGACATGGGAGCAACCTAGATGTCCATCTACAGACAAATGGATAAGAAAGCATATACACAATGGAATATTACTCAGCCATTAAAAAGAATACATTTGAATCAGTTCGAATGAGGTGGATGAAACTGGAGCCTATCATACAGAGCGAAGCCAGAAAGAAAAACACCAATACAGTATACTAACGCATATATATGGAATTTAGAAAGATGGTAACGATAACCTTGTATGTGAGACAACAAAAGAGACACAGGTGTATAGAACAGTCTTTTGGACTCTGTGGGAGAGGGCGAGGGTGGGATGATTTGGGAGAATGGCATTGAAACACGTATATTATCATATGTGAAACGAATCACCAGTCCAGGTTCGATGCATGATACAGGATGCTCGGGGCTGGTGCACTGGGATGACCCAGAGGGATGGGATGGGGAGGGAGGAGGGAGGGGGGTTCAGGATGGGGAACACGTGTACACCCATGGCGGATTCATGTCAATGTATGGCAAAACCAATACAATATTATAAAGTAATTAGCCTCCAATTAAAATAAATTAAAAATAATAAATAATAAAAAATTATATCTTGTTATGTGTGTAGAGCAGGGCAGAGAGGGAGGATGGAGGAAGTGGCTCCAAAGAAAGAGAAAGTGTGGGCAAAGGCCTGGAGACCTCCCAGCGCCGAAGGTGCGCGTGCGCATGAGGGACGCAGGAGAAGGAAGAGGAAGGAAGGAGAGACGGTCGGAGGACCGGCACCGCTCACAAGGGCGGACAAGCAGATCTGGCACCGGAGCTGGGTGAGTCCCAGCATGGGGTCGGGGGGCAGTGAGTCCAGGTAACCGGCGGCGAAGAGACTCTTGGTTGCGAAAGAAGGGAGACAGATGCAACCCAGGAAGAATGAGCTTCTCCCAGGAGGAGCCAAGTTTATCCACGTTGGCAAAAGGAGGAGACGCAGCCAGTGGAGATGGAGAAGGGGTGGGGATTGAGAAGCAAGGTTCTGACCGTTCACTGGTCCCCAAGATCCTGTCTTTTCAGCTCATCAGCATCTCTACTCTGCTAAGCTATGTTCCTCCAGTCCCTTCCTGCTGGAACTGAAGAGGGGGGGGGGGCAGTAAGACTCCTACCATGATCTGAGAGATGGTTTGGTGGGGTGAACTATAGACTATGGGGCCTTCCAGGTGGCGCTAGTGGTATAGAACCTGTCTGCCAATGCAGGTGACGTCAGAGACATGGGTTTGATCCCTGGGTCAGGAAGATCCCCTGGAGAAGGGCATGGCAACCCACTCCAGTAATCTTGCCTGGGAAACCCCATAGGCAGAGGCACCTGGCAGGATACAGTCCATAGTGTTGCAGAGACAGATATGACCGAAGTAATTTAGCAGGTATGCACAGACTATATTGATGGGGAGTAATCTGTACACATTTCAGAGCAAAACTTACTTAACACCAGGACACAATTCTTCTGTGCAGTAAGGGGTGACTGAAATGGTTTTCTCTGCCTATGCGAGGAAGCACCCTGAGGTCTCCGAAACCCCCAGGAGTCTTGAGGACAGCCCTGCCTGTTGGCTGCCTGGTACTCCATACCCCTACCACGGCTGTGTGTCTACCCATAAGATGGAAGCCCCAGATGGCAACTACTTGCCACCTAATAAGACTTTTATTCATCTTTTTTTTTTTCAGTGTGCAAGAAGACTTAAGCTAATGTTCAGATTTTAACTGCCTCTCTTCATCTTCTATCTAGCTTCTATTAATGTACAGAAGAATTTTTCTTCTGAGTTATTCAAATGGTGAGATGTCCACATTCTCTTACAATAAATTTGCATTGGAATTCATTCTCATATGGAACCCAGAATAAACATGTATTTAAAAGTGTTTAATGTCTGTGCATAATATTCTTGACAACTTATGAAAGAAATATTTTTAAGAAGGGTTGGCACAGAACATGTTCAGACCTTGTTGCAGGTCTTACAGCACTTGGCACATAGTAGGACCCAATAAATATTTATTGAATGAGAGAAGAGTCAGCAGTAATTACCCAGTGAAAGAATAGTGAACAGTCATTTTTGGCAAACAGATAAAAACCAGCTGAGAATGAGCTGTTGTCAGTGACACAAAGCTTGTTGTCAAGAGCAGCAATTCGCCATTTAAAAAAAATTACCCAAGTTGTCTAAACAGGATATAACCAAGAATTTACTTGTTCTAAGCCAAACTGGCCTTTTCATAAGTGCTAATAAAAATAGTCTTGCCAATTTCAGAGATTCTTGCCTGTCAAGTCTTAAATTCAGAACCCTATAAACTATCTATGAAGTCAGATAATGTGTTTAAAGAGCCAGACACATGCACAGACCTCATGCCATAGATGGACCATAAGTCATTCTTTCCCTCTTAGTCTCTCTCCCTAAAGACTGTAGAAGTCAAAAACTGGTCTATAAATATCAAAAGTTTCAATATATTGCATTTTCCCCTTCCCAACAAGTCTAGAAGATTTGCAAACTTAGCCAAGAGCTTTGACACCTTTGAAGCACAACTCTGAACACACCAGTAACTCAAGGTTAAAGATCCAGAGGAAGCCAGCTAAAAACCAGAACAACCCGATGACATGACCAAACGCTAACACCGTTTCATAAATTTGTAGTACAGAATCTATTGGCAGTAATGGGTATGTGTGTATGCTCAGTATAGTGTCCGACTCTGCAACCCCATGGCCTGTAGCCTACCAGGCTCCTCTGTCTATGGGATTTTCTAGGCAAACATACTGGAGTGGGTTGACATTTCTTCCTCAGTCAGGGGATCTTCCTGACCCAGGGATCAAACCCATATCTCCTGGATTGAAGTTGGATTCTTTACCACTGAGCCACTGGGGAAGCCCACATAAGCTTATGCTCACGTAACTCAGGTCACGCAGGAATGGATTGGCAGCCCAAGTCTGCCTGACCCCCAAATCCTCTCTCCTCCCCATAAGAGCTGTAAAACTGCCACAGAGAACCAACAGAATCATCTCCAACGGAGACATCCTTTGTTGCTGAAAACTTTTTTTTTTTTCTGAAGTTGTCAGTTTCACATTAGTTGCCCTTTAGGAAAAAGAGCAAGTTACATGTTATATGTAAAGAAAATTCATTCTCTATATTCTATAGTAACCTAAATGGGAAAATAATAGATACATGTATTTTCATAATTAAATCACTTTGCTGTAAACCTGAAACCAACACAACTGTTAGTCAACAATATTCTAATATAAAATAAAAATTAAAAGAATAAAATTCATTCTCAATTATGTGTGCAGGTTTGAAAAGCTAGTGTGACAAGATTCCATGGATCAAAACCAGAATGGTTGCAATGTATAAACCTTGGAAATATTTAGAACATAAATGATTCATTTGCCCAATAGAACTATGTGCATTTAAACACATTGTATGTGAAATACAAACTCCAGGAGATAGTGAAGGACAGGGAAGCCTGGCATGCTGTAGTCCATGGGGTCAAATAGAGCTGGACAGGACTTAGAGACTGAACAACCACAACATATGAAATACAATGAAAGTTTTTCCAAATGGATTTGTATTTTGAACACGTTGATTACTCCAAGCGCCACCTATCCCCTGTTCTTCGGCCCTGGGATTGAGGTCCAGGGAGCCAGGAAGCCACAGAATTCTCTGTTCTCAGCAGTCCCACAGCTATACAGTGGAGGCAACTGGTAAACCTCACACGAGGACAACCCACCTTTAAGTTGGAAAAGCCCGAAGCTGAACACGTGGGCACCAGCTGTTTTTCTATTCAAGAGGATTTACCAAGGGCCCCTTTCACACTCAGGATAAAGGCTCTTTCAGCCATATGCTGTGGCGTCTTCAGCACATTTCCAGTCTGTAGCAGCCAGATGCAAACTTTGACTAGACTGAGTCTTTGTAGATAGAATTGGTCTGAATCAGTGTGGAAAAAGGCAGATTGTATTAAAACACATGCAGTGGAAAGGAATCCAGAAAACACACAGACGTGCTGGCAGCTACTCGTCCACAAGCAGGCCAAGGATAAAGCATGACCCATTTCATACTGGAAGGTGGACCCGCTGGAAAGAGCAGCCCGGCCTCTCACACATTGGCTCTGCGGAAGTCCGTGGGAGGCTTCGGTGCAGGTTTCCATCATGATGAATTTGCAGGACCGGCACTCCCGCTGTCACTCCAGCACTGAGGACCTTGGGGCACCACTCTAGGATTCTCTCCACCACTCTCTGCAGACATGCCCCCAAGAGCAGTCTCTCCCAGGCCCTGACCTCATTCTCGAGGACGCTTACCTGCCCATGCCTCCCTGTGAATTCTCCCTGGAGCTCAGTGCCACTCCGTCCTCAGCCCATAGCCTCCATTTTATAAAAGGTCTTGAATAGAGTGGAATATGATTAGTTGGTTATTGGGAATGAACCAATGATATGCACAATTCACTGACATTTGTCGTTGATGACACGCAGGAATAAAGCTAATTTTCTCCAAATTTTGATGCAATAATAGCCCATTTTTTCCTGTGAAAAACAGAACTTAAATTGTTCTATCTTCATAATGTCTTTTCAAGAAACACCATCCCCAATTGCCTTTCAGTTCAGTTCAGTTCAGTCGCTCAGTCGTGTCCGACTCTCTGCGACCCCATGAATCACAGCACGCCAGGCCTCCCTGTCCATCACCAACTCCTGGAGTTTACTCAAACTCATGTCCACAGAGTCGGTGATGCCATCGAGCCATCTCATTCTCTATCGTCCCCTTCTCCTCCCGCCCCCAATCCCTCCCAGCATCAGAGTCTTTTCCAGTGAGTCAACTCGTCGCATGAGGTGGCCAAAGTATTGGAGTTTCAGCTTCAGCATCAGTCCTTCCAATGAACACCCAGGACTGATCTCCTTTAGGATGGCCTGGTTGGATCTCCTTGCAGTTCAAGGGACTCTCAAGAGTCTTCTCCAACACCACAGTTCAAAAGAATCCATTCTTCAACGCTCAGCTTTCTTCACAGTCCAACTCTCACATCCATACATGACCACTGGAAAAACCATAGCCTTGACTAGACCCACCTTTGTTGGCAAAGTAATGTCTGCTTTTTAATATGCTGTCTAGGTTGGTCATAACTTTCCTTCCAAGGAGTAAGCGTCTTTTAATTTCATGGCTGCAATCACCATCTGCAGTGATTTTGGAGCCCCCAAAATAAAGTCTGACACTGTTTCCACTGTTTTCCCACCTATTTGCCATGAAGTGATGGGACCAGATGCCATGATCTTTGTTTTCTGAATATTGAGCTTCAAGCCAACTTTTTCACTCTCCTCTTTCACTTTCATCAAGAGGCTTTTGAGTTCCTCTTCACTTTCTGCCATAAGGGTAGTGTCATCTGCATATCTGAGGTTACTGATATTTCTCCCGGCAATCTTGACTCCAGCTTGTGCTTCTTCCAGCCCAGTGTTCCTCATGATCTACTCTGCATATAAGTTAAATAAGCAGGGTGACAATATACAGCCTTGACATACTCCTTTTCCTATTTGGAACCAGTCTGTTGTTCCATGTCCAGTTCTAACTGTTGCTTCCTGACCTGCATATAGGTTTCTCAAGAGGCAGACCTTTAGGATATTCCAAAACCTCCTGGTGTAGCTCAAACAGGGGAGGAAGTACGGTGAGAAGATTAGGAATCCTGGCTGGGGGTTTCACCCAAATCTGAAACTCAGTAGCCATGTGATTTTCAGCAAGTCACTTAAACGTTTCTTGCCTCAGTTTCCTCATATAAAAGAGAGATGGTAATATTACCTCTTTCATACAGTTGTTGTAAGGATTCAGTGAGATGGCGATCACTTAGGATGGTGATCAGTGGATAAGGGTTGATCACGGACATGACCCTGAGCAAACTCCGGGAGGTGGTGAAGGGCAGAGGAGCCTGACGTGCTGCAGTCCATGGGGTCACTAGGGGTCAGACACACCTTAGCAGCTGAACAACAACAAACCTATAATAAGGAAACTGACACAAATCTGCCTGAAACCAATGGAAATTTCCCTATTTCTGCAGCTGTTAAGGTACTGTCTTGCAAGAGGTATAGAGATACCTCTTCTTAACCTGTCTGGCTAAACCCAACTTCCTCTGGCCCTTTGAAAAAGCCCCAGGCTTTGCTGCCCAACCACACAGAGCCTGTGTTCCCCTTGCCATTTCCACTCTTCTCCAGGCCAGACTCAAATCCTGCATCAAACATGCTGCCCTCCCAGGCCAAGGGGTCTCTTCGGATCCACACAGTCTTTGCTGTCTCCTGCATCCATGGAGCCTTCATCTAGCTGTGCTATTTGCATGATGATTTATGAGTCAGATCTTACTCTTCACACTTGATGGCAAGCACCCTAAAAACAGTCACATTTTTGTTTTCCTCATAAAACTTGGTTCGATAAATGTCTGCTACCACCTTTTATTAAGTACCTCATTCAGCCTTGCCAACAGTAAGTGTAGTAAACCATATATATAGTGGGATTTGGCAGGAGAGTTAAAAGTGTCAATTTAAAGTATCTTCACAAAATAATTAAAGTCACACTGGAGCTTGCTATCATTCCCTGTTTTGTTTCCACCTTGAAAATAATTACAAAAGATGCTAAGAATTTGCGACACATTATCTTCAGTGTCTCTTTGCACCTGCAGGGGATGGTGGAGTAGGTGTGTTCTGGGAGTTACTAGCTTCCTCTCCGTGAGCAGTGGGGACACCTGCTCAGCTGTGCTGGCCACCCTGCTCCCGCTCCGGGGCGCCTGCTTTGCCCTGTCTACTTCTAGTTCCAGTGTGTTCCATGAATCCCGCTTGACTTCTGCCCAGGGAAACTGCATTGATTCTGACCATTTATTAGGCACTTGACAAATAGAAACTCCTCCATTCCGTGTTTTACAACCAGCAGTGCGCTGGGAAGTATCTAACAGGTGCGCGGGGTGCAGGGGGCGGGGGACGCAGCCCTGACCTGGAGGACTTGCCAGTGTCCTGGTGTAAATGCAGCCAGTCCTGCTCGGGTGCGTGAGGATCTGTTCCAGCATGACCAACACATAAGGGAACGACTTGAGCGTTGTTCGGATTGCCCACATGGGTTTCATCCCGTGAACCAGGCGACCGCAGCAGCAGCACATAAAGGGCACGCGTGCTCGGGTCTCCAGGACGACGAGCTGACCACATCTGCGGGTCGACTTTCTGTCTGGTTCAGAAGACCCTCCTGCCTGCACTTCTCTTAACGGCGGCTTCCCCCCTTGCCCTGGGCCCGCCCTCTCCTCAATTTCCCCTTTCTTCTCCCTAGTCTTTTGCTCTTGGGATCTCTCTCTCTCTGGTTCTCTTACTCTCTTCCCATTGCAGACAGGGTGGTGGGACTGCTGCGCCCCTAGCAACGTGGGCCTTCACTTCCACAAGCACACTTCAGGCTTTTTCAAGGTGACCTTACAAAGTGACGCGTTCATCGCAACATCCACACGTTTCTTAACCAGTCAACATGGACAAACGTGCTGCCATGTTTACTGAGTTGCTGCCCTTTCATTCCGTGTTACTAATAAAGTTTTTGAGCGCTGTGGCGCTCCTTGCATTTCCCTATAAGTCCTGTGGCTTTTAACGCACAATTTTGCAAACGTGTTGGATTTTAGGAAAGCAGACATCATGTGATAGCAGAAGAACTGGTTGTGTGCACACAGGTCCCCAACTCGGCATTAGTGACATCACAGTGGTCAGCAGAACCCACCACAGGGGGCGGGTTTGGGGGTGGGACTCCAGAATCCACGTCTCTCATTCCCAGGAGACGCTGCGGGCGCTCATGTAAACTGTGAACCAGGCCTGAGGGTCGGACCGCGCGAGCCCCTCCTCTGCAGGAGTCAGGAGCCCGTCCGCCCTCCTCCTGTGCTCATCGGGAGAGAGGAATTGGGGAAGACGCAGTGAGCTGCGTCTGTGTGCACTCACCCTGGGGGTAGGCTGGCTGTTTTACTGTTGACAGGAAGTAAAAACAACTTAGGGGGGAAATGGGAAAATAAAAACATAACTATTACATAATTATAATAATAAGGCCTAAAATATAAAAACAAGGATGTTGATGTAAGAGACTTCTTTAAAAAATTGTTATTCTGTATAAACCTAGTCCAGTCTCCTGTTCTTCCTTTATTCTTGTTAAATGAGACTTCCTTATTGTTGTATTATTTCCCTTAAAAAGTGAAGTGAGACTGACTTGGAAAACATGGTCAGTTTCCAGAAGGTAAAACGTGCTCTACGATCTGAGTAGGAAAACCCAGAGAAAGTTCTAAAAGTTATTCTTTCACACAGAAAAGTATGGTCTTTGCTAAATGTTTAACAGGTTTATATATGGTTTGATGTGAAGTGCTTAAGCCCACATAATTCACTCATAGTAACAGGGTTTGTCCCCGGAGAAAGAAATGGCAACCCACTCCAGTATTCTTTCCTGGGAAACCCCCTGGACAGAGGAGCCTGGCGGGCTACAGTCCATGTAATTGCAAACAGTCGGACACAACTGAAGTGACAGCACACACACAGTCTTCAGCTGAACCTCGGAAGTCTAAAGCACTGAAGAAAGTGAAATCTGAATTAAAGGTTGGTTACCAGCCTGATCTCGTTAAGCGCTCAGATGTGAAGCAGACTACACAGTGAACAAAACCAATGGCAAAAACCCAATGAAACCATGTGAAACTGGGGTAAAAGGTGGGCGATCTTGTCTCTTATTCAGATTTAATAAAGCATTTGTGTCCTTTTTGGAAAGTTATTGATTTCTTTTCTCATCCTTCTCTCACGTAAGTTTGACTGACGTGGAAATGCGAGTTATCTTTGGCTCAAACATCTCGCATCCTGATATGTGCCTTCAGGCTCTACAGGTCAGTGTTGGGGATGGACTAAAGTCCTAGAGACCTTTTTCAAGGCTGATATAAGCAACACCCACTACTTCGTGGTATCTCGTTGGCTGGGGGAGGATCTGGAAAACCACTTCTGAACTGACGCAGAATCACACTCTGCTCACCAGCTCTGTACAGTAACCAGTCAGGTCACAGGCAGCAGAGCAGATGTCACTACGCCAACTCTGGTTCTAAATTCACTGTGTCATCTCCTAGTAGGCTATTACCTGTGCACTCTTTTCCCCTCTAAGCTTTGCAGAACTTCAATTTAGGCTGAATAGTAGATCAAACGTGGTCCCGTCTTCCTCGGAACATCCTCTGAGCTCCTCGGGACAACCCAGACCCAGGACCGGCTACTTCCTGGGTCCACGGCTTCAGGTCTCACTGCTCAGTGCCTCCCTTGCCTGGGTCCCTGCAGTGGTTGGCTGCCCTTCCAGTGGACCTCATGAGCAATGCTTTCTCACTCTTCTGGGAACCTCACCCCCAGGTGCATGATGCGAAATTCCAACTCTTGACCCTCATGTTCAAGGGCCTCTTCAAGGGCCACTGTCCTCTATTCTAGCTAGGTTTCCTCCCAACGCCCCTTCTTCCATTGACAAGGGTCTGATCACCACCCTTCAGCACCACCTGCCTTTTCTTCTGGTTTAATATTCCAACTCTTCATCCCACTGAATCCTCCAGATGCAGGTTAAAGCATTCCCCTCTCCATATGAGTGGTGATCTTGCTTTCCTTTAATGAAGGACGCTGGCTCCATTTATCCATTCAACAAACTTTTATCAAAGACCTACAAAGTGCCAGGCACTATTCTAGCTGCAGAGTCCAAACTCCCCAACTGGCAATTCATCACACAGCTGCTGTAATAGTTTATAATAAATGGTTAACACTGATCGACAACATATACAATATGTTGTGCTTAGTTGCTCAGTTGTCCCCTGCTTTTTGCAACCCTTTGGTCTGTAGCCCACCAGGCTCCTCTGTCCATGGAATCTTTCAGGCAAGGATAGTGGAGTGGGTTGCCATTTCCTTCTCCAGGGGATCTTCCCGGCCCAGGGATCAAACTCAAGTCTCCTGTGTCTCCTGCATTGCAGGCAGATTCTTTGCCCACTAGGCATCGGGGAAGCCCTTTATCACATAGTCCCTGTAATAATTTATAATAATTAGTTAACATTGATCAACAATGTACTGCGCCAGGAAATGTGTTAAGTACTCACTGATGTATCTTATTTCCTTTTCCCAGTAGCCCCCTGAAATGGGGACTGGCACCCTCAATTTCTCATATGAAGCAGTGAGGCTCAGAGAAATTGGATGACTTCCCTGGCCAGGATTCAGAGTCTGCTCTCTGGCTCCAGACCCCTCTCCCCTCCTGCACGGCTCCGTTCTCACCATGTGGCCATCAAGGCCTCTGCCACGATTCATTCCCATTTTCAGTTTTCACCTGTGTGTATCCTGTGTCCTCAACTTAGGTCCCATATCTCTCACTAAGCACCACACCACAGCTTCTAGGGCAACCGGCCTCACCCATCGTGGTGAGATTTTGCCGGAATTCGAGGTTGGAGTCATGGTGATAAGCATGTGCCCTGGACTGGTCCTGTTTTCTAGCATGTGCAGAAAACACACGAAAAGCGTCCAGCACCTCAATTTTAAACGCATTTCCCACCTCCTCTGAAACTCAACTTCGGTATTATTGAACAGAAGTTCTTCAGTATTATTATTGCAGTAGGATCTGCGACATTTTTCCCATGAAGTGTTCATTCTATTTCTTAAAGAAATAGGGGAAAGTCTCCAGAAGCCTGAGAACTTTGGGAGGGGCCAGAAACCGCACCAATCAACTCGGCAGGTCAGCCCGGTGGACGGGGTCTGAGGCGTATCCCCTGAGCCTGCGAGGCTCAAACACGCTCAATGGTTCTTCCCACTCTGCCCCCATCTTTTCCGTGTGTTTGCTCAGTCACTTTTATTTTTAAGAGGAAAACGTGGCCACAGCACATTCCTATTCCAGGGCTGTGGGTTTTCTGACCTCTCCTAACTGTGAAATGGCCAAGCAGCCTCTCTCCTGACCACCCCAAGGTGACATTTTAAATCCAGCATCAGGAGGAATCATGAATGGAAACAAGGGAGACTTGAAAAGTAAAGAATCTGTTTGTTTGTTTTTTAGCTTGCTGCCGAGCTAGTTTTTTGGCGTTCACTGGAACTTTCTAACCGAACTTCATACACTAGGCTTGACTCCATGGAAGGTCTGTGACTCCGAGCCTTTATCTTCTCTGTTCTTACAGAAGTGATTTTAAGTGAAAGTAGCTCAGTTGTGTCTGACTCTTTGCCACCCCATGGACTATACGTCCATGGAATTCTCCAGGCCAGAATACTGGAGTGGGTAGCCTTTCCCTTCTCCAGTGGGTCTTCCCAACCCAGGGATCGAACCCAGGTCTCCCGCACTGCAGGCGGATTCTTTACCAGCTGAGCTATCAGGGAAGGTATCAGAGAAGTGCTTTAAAATCATTTACTTAATAGCACTTCCCACTTGCACCTTACAACACTCAAGGATGAAATATTAATTTCTAAAATACTTACTCCTTCAAGAGGTAAGAGAGGGAAATGTGGTTGTTAGCAGTTTATTACGTTTTAAAATTGTGGGCTCAGGCACTCAGTCGTGTCCGACTCTTTGAGACCCATGGACTGTATGTAGCCCATCAGTCTCCTCTGTCCAGGGGATTCTCTAGGCAAGAGTACTGGAGTGGGTTGCCATTCTCTCCTCCAGGGGATCGTCCTGACCTGGGATTGAACCCGAGTTTCCTGCATTCTTTACCACTGTGCCTTTTAAAAATTAGTGCACTTTTTTCTTTGAGCAGCCTTAGGTTTGCAGAAAATGAGCAGAAAGCACAGAGAGTTCCCATAATCCCCTCCTGCCCTGGCCTCTGGGTCCCTATCATGAGTACTTGGCACTGACACAGTCCATGTGTTAAAACTGATGAAACAATTTTAATACATGGTTATTAACTGCGGTCCACAGTTTACCTTGGGCAGTCACTCCTAACGTGGCACATTCTATGGGTTTTGTCAAATACATGTATCACGTACTCACCACGATAGTGCCATATATATTGTAAAACCACGTACAGAGTGGTTTTCTGTTCCGTTCCGTCGCTCAGTCGTGTTCAACTCTATGCGACCCCGTGGACTGTAGCCTACCAGGCTTCTCCATCCATGGGATTCTCTAGGCAAGAATACTGGAGTGGGTTACCGTTTCCTTCTCCAGGGGATCTTCCCGACCCAGGGATCGAACCCGGGTCTCCCGCATTGGAGGCAGATGCTTTAACCTCTGAGCCACCAGGGAAGCCAGAGTCGTTTTACTGCCCTCAAAAATCCCATGCTCCCTCTGTTCACACCTCCCTCCCTCTTTTTGAAAACTCGTATTTATGTATTTAATTTTATTTTACTCTGGGCCGTGCTGGGTCTTTGTTGCTGCGTGTGGGCTTTTCTCCAGCTGCAGCAAGCAGGGACTCCTCTCTAGCAGTGCTTGGCTTCTCACTGCAGTGGCTTCTGTTGCCGTGGAGCGTGGCTCAGTAACTGCAGCACACCGGCATGGTTGCTCCAAGGCTTGTGGGATCTTCCTGGACCAGGCATTGAACCCATGCCTCCTGCACTGGCAGGCACATTCTTAACCCCCAGGTAAGCCGCTTCCCTCCCTCTTTACCCAAGGCAACCACTGATTTTTGTGCTGGCCTTCGCAGCTCTGCCTGTTTCACAACGTCCTATGGTTGATGTCACACAGTACACAGTCTTTTCAGACTGACTTCTTTCACTTAGAAATATGCATTTAAGTTTTCTCAACATCTTTTCCTGATTTGATGGCTCATTTATTTTTAGAGCCAAATAACATTTCATTGTCTGGATAAGCCACAGTTTATCCATCAACTTGCCTGTTGAAGGACATCTGGGTTGCTTCCATTGCGTTTTTGGCCACTAGGAATAAAACCACTAAAAACATGCCCGTGAGGGTTTTGTATGGAGAGAGGGAAATTTCTGAGTTAAATTTTACAGGATAAAAGAATTACCGCAGACGTCACTTCTGACATTACTACTATTGTGATTACCGATGCTATTAAGATTACATTACCAAACCCAGGGGTAAAAGCAGTGGTGATGTGACCACAGAGAAGCTAGGTTTGTTTCTAGATAGTCAGGGCTTAGCCTCAACCTGTGAGGAAACCCTCGGCTCCTAAGGATGGGGAAAAGCCACTGTGTATCAGGCAGGAAAACACTTGAGCCACAGAAAACCCAGCTCCAGAGCCTGCACTACAGGACTTGGTTTCTCTGAGACAAGAGGAGCAGAAGGAAGCAGAGGCCAGTGTTCCCTTCTTTTCACCGTCAGCACGGACACCACCTCCATCATCGTTGTCCTGCCGGCTCATAGCTGCCAGGTGCGTGTGTCTGGGGGCGGGTGGCATTCAAGCCAGGAGGACTGCAGGGGTGGCAGCAGCGTGGCCTTCGCAGCGAAGCATGAGGTTTCCCTGTCGCTTGTGTGAGCTTCTTCAGTTTGTGTCTCGCAGGCCACGCGGTGTCCCACGGCCACCTCCGCACCCAAGGGAGGCTCCAAGGACAGCATCTGCTCTTCACAGCTCCGTGGGGGAGGAGACTGCGGGCAAGGGCATTGGGAATGGTTGTCAGATTGGCTCAGCCCTCAGGTGAGTAAACAGCCACAACAATGACAGACTCAACATAGCTGCACGGGGCTTGGTCTGAGCGCCCTGCAGCCTGCGAGGGTCTCCTTGGTGCTCGTGGGAAGGCCTGGTTGGACAGAGATGCTCAGATGGGCTGTGTTCCGCGATGTCTCCCAGGGGCCACCACAGTCCTGCTGTCCATCACAGCTCAACAACACGTGCACTGAACATGCCCGGGCAAACCGGCTTCCTGCTTGACTGGTGGCTTGGCAAGTATAAGACCCGAGTCTCCCCACCTGCTGATGTTGAAGGTTAGGCTCTGAATGGAGGGCTGGAAGCAGAGAGAGAAGAGCAGAGGCAGAAGGCTCATTTTCACGGCACTCCTCATCTATTTTCCACTTCCGTGGCTTGGATTTAGGTCTCATTATCTCTCACTTGGGCTTGCCAAGTGGCACTGGTGGTAAAGAACCCACCTGCCAATGCAGAAGGTGTAAGAGACATGGTTTGATCCCAGGGTGGGGAAGATTCGCCTGGAGGAGGGCATGGCAACCCACTCCAGTGTTCTTGCCTGGAGAATCCCATGGACAGAGGAGCCTGGTGGGCTTAAGTCTATGGGGTCACAAAGAGTCGGACACGACTGAGCGACTCAGCACACACGCACATCTCTCACTTAGATCTTGGCGATGACTTCAAATTGTCTCGCTCTGCCAGTCCCCCCCATGTCCAGTTCATTTTCCCCAGTGCTTTGAGCCGAGCCTCCTGAAGTACAGGTGCTCACATGCCCGACCTGCCTGCCTGCCTCCTGCCACATGCAGCCCTGACGCCCTGGACTGACCCAGCATCTCCATGCCCGGCTCCACCTCTCCATCCCCAGTCAGACTCCACCCCTGCCTCTGAGCCTCTACTCATGCTGTTCCCTCTGCCTGTACTGTCTTCTTCTTCTTCTCATAAAAATCCAGAATTCCGATGCACAAAACATAGAAAAGTATAGATGTATTTAGAAACACTGACACTGAAAAAATTACACAAAACCAAGAATTTAAAGAATCTATATCATTAAAACAATTCTATAACCTGGTAAAATAATAACCTATAGCGCAAACAATGGCAACCCACTCTAGTGTTCTTGCCTGGAGAATCCCAGGGACGGGGGAGCCTGGTGGGCTGCTGTCTATGGGGTCGCACAGAGTCGGATACGACTGAAGCGACTTAGCAGCAGCAGCAGCACAAACAAGATACCATAACAAATAAAAATGGGAGGAACAGAGCAGGGCAGCAAATAAAAAATGCTGATTCTTGCAGACATATGTTGATAGGTTATAGTATGTGACAATATATACTGAATTCATATGAAAAATGTTAAAGCTACATCAGTTCAGTTCAGTTCAGTCACTTAGTCGTGCCTGACTCTCCACGACCCCATGAATCACAGCACGCCAGGCCTCCCTGTTCATCACCAACTCCCGGAGTTCACTCAAACTCATGTCCATCGAGTCGGTGATGCCATCCAACCATCTCATTCTCTGTCGTCCCCGTCTCCTCCATAGGGAAGTGCAAACAGTTAATACTTTCTTGTTATAATTTGTGAACCTCAACTGTCACATCTGTAGAATGGGCATATTAATAAACTGTACAGAAGATAGGGAGAGAGACTAAAAAACTGTTGGGGGTCTTTTCAACGTTAAAATGTCCAATACTATTAGCTATTTAAAAGCAAAAAAGTCTCAAAAGTGATGAGATTATTTCATAACAGCTATCTCTTCTTTTTAGCAGTCTCTCCTTAACTCATGTAAGCACAGGACAAACGCATATGCAAGGCTAGACACTGGAGGGAGCCATTCTGCATTATCAGGAGGAACACCTAAGTTGTTACTGTTTCCCCACACTTTTAGGAGTTCAAGAGAAGGACTCAATACCCCTGGCAATTTCTCTCCCTCTCACTTAGTCCTTTTCTAAAACCTCTGTTTGAGTGACTCAACTCTGTGGTTTCTTGTGGTTTAATTCTTTGAAGTGGTTCTGCCCAGCTCCAAATTTTACTAGTGTCTCTAGAAACCTAACCAGAATGACGAAAGTTGCACAAGAAAAGCAGTTCTTGTGAAATTTCAGCATGTCAGGATCGCAGCTCCTGTGATAGTCACTTGCAGGCTCCTTCTCGCGTCTGTGAGCAAAGTAATAATCCTTCGTCCACGTGGCAGGAATGTTTTAACACTTTCTATTTAAACTGTGGCCCAGTTCACCAGATTCTACCTCTTCCCACGGTTCTCACTTAATTACAAAAACGTAACTACTCATATAGGAAGGAATGGACAATAGGATTTTCTCTGTCCACTGGGCACTCAGGAAGGCATGTCTGCTGTGGTTCAGAATTCAACCAGGTCATGGAATCCAAGGATGAGTGGGGTCTTAAGATTCTGCTAATATACACAGGGTGGTGTGTTCTCAAATATATCTTTTCCTAAAGAGTGGTGAGCTGCCTAAGTCCACCCTCAGGGAGCATCTGATGGAGTGACAGGAGGCCTGGAGGTTGATGATAAGTCACCACCAGCCACATGCAGCAGGGCCAGGAGCAAGGCCAACAGCTGCCCAGCCCTCCTTCCAGGAGCGGTGGGTGCAAGTCTCTCAGTCGTGTCCGAGACTTTGCGACCCCGCGTACTGTAGCCCAGACTTCCCTGCCCTTCATCGTCTCCTGGGGTTTGCTCAGACTCATATCCATTGAGTCAGTGACGCCATCCAACCATCTCATCCTCTGCCACTCTCTTCTCCGCCTGCCCTCAATCTTTTCCAGCATCAGGGTCTCTTTCAATGAATCAGCACTTCACATCAGGTGGCCAAAATATCAGAGCTTAAGCATCAGTCCTTCCAGTGAATATTCAGGGTGGATTTCCTTTAGGAAATCAGCCAATCTTAAAGGAAATTTAGACGCTTTGGAAAGAGGCAAACATGTTCAGAGACAAATTATAATACAAAAGCAGCAACTGTCTTGAAAATAGATGTGTTCTGTCTTGGATTGAGAGAGTCCCAATTCGGCACACGCCATCCTGGAGACCCTGCAGGGCTCAGGACTGGGGGGTGGTCGGCCGAAGCCAAGGGGTGAGGGTCCCACAATGTCCACGCCTGACTCCACGCCTGGCAGCCCAGCACCAGCCTCAGAGCAGCTCAGCAGAAAAGCATGAAGCTGGTATTTCTGATCCTTCCCAGATTAGAACTCACACGGAGAGCTTCTCACTTGCAAGAGAAGCAAAAAGGAGGACTCGCGGGTTTACTGAAGGGAGACGGGAAGCCTCCAGGACTTTCAAGCAGAGATCTCCCGGCATCCTCGTCCCTCCGCCTCTCACCACCAAGGACAGGAGGGGCGCCCGGAGCAGGGCGCTGGACGTGTGTGCAGGAGCAAAGGACACACGGGAGCAAAGTGGCCCAGGATGAACAGGAAAGGCCAAGGAACGCCTGTCCCACAGAAAGAAGCAATCACAAAGAACGGTTCCGGGCCTCCCACGTGGCACTAGTGGTAAAGAGTCTGCCTGCCAATGCAAGAGACACAGGTGCGATCCCTGGATCGGGAAGATCCCCTGGAGGAGGGCAGGGCAACCTACTCCAGTATCCTTGCCTGGGAAATCCCATGGACAAAGGAGCCTGGTGGGTTACAGTCCATGGGGTCGCAAAGAGTTGGACACGACTGAGAACACACACACACACATACACCCCTCCAGTGACCTGTGACTGAAAAAGAGTTTCACCTCCCTGCATGCGCCAGGAGGGTCTGGTTTCCTGATGCTTCTCTCATCACTTTCAGTGGAGAAATGAGAGGCGAGAGCATCCATGGGCGGATGAAAGGGAAAGCTGGAAACACAGCCACAGGGGCCCATGGACCAGCGCTACGTGCAGAGCGGCAACGGGTCGCGGTTGCTTCTGAAGGCAGCGCAGAGTTCCAGGCTCAGCTCCTCGCCTGGGGCTGTTCCTGGCAGGATCACCCAGTGAGAACAGAGGGGAAAATCTGCAATATGCTCAGTGGAGTGGGGAGCCAAGGTGAGGAGATTCCTAAAAAATGTTCCTCCGGCTGACGGTTTCCATACTGCGGGGCAAGAAACGGTCTTCTCCGGAGCAGGGTCGGGTGGGGAGGGGTGGTGGGGAGGCAGGGGGCCTGGAGCCCGGCCCAGAGCTCTGGGCTTTCCCTCCATTTCTCACGATCCTGGGAAGACATACGAAGAAGCACAACGGTTTGCGTAAAAATATCATGAACCCTTTATCCACTGCCCTCCCTCTGAGAACTATTATGTACATTCCTACGCTGATCAGACCAAAGAAATACGATGATTGATGTCTAGCTTCTGCATTCACACTGAGACACTGGTTACCTTTGGGTGCTTTGTGGCAATCAGCCTAGAAAGCTGACTCCCTGGGTGTTGCTTCATCCAGATCCTCTGTTTTTTGGAGAGAAGAACACAAAGATGACCACGAACGCTGCCGGAGGCTCCCTGGGGATTCCTGTGCTGCTCTCGGGGCAGGCTGGGCCGGCACGTCCCCTTTCCCCCACCTTCCCCCCCAGGTGTCAGCCTCCTGGTGGACAGGCCTGGCCCAGGGCTGGACGACCAAGCAGACAGCCAGGAGCTGCATCCCTGAGAGTTCAGCAGCCGGGGGTCCCGCAAGGCAGCGTGGCCGCTTCAAATAGCGAGGGCACCTGGCCTCGAGGTCACAGCTCCTGCCTCCCCGCCCCGCTCCCCAGCAGTCAGCCAGCTCATCCAAAAGTAAGAAACAGTCTAGAAGGAATCACAGCCCTGAGACGAGGGAGCAGCAACAGGCCCGACACACGGGGCAGAGTTAGCGCCTCCCAAAGTGAAACCCGGCTGCTCTGGGAGTAGGGACACCGCGCTTTAGAGAGCAAGGGCTGCTCGTGGAAAACCACAGAAGGGGCCATCGAAAGAGTACAGGGGAGAGAACCAAAAGTCCATGAAGACCACGGGAACGGAAAGTAGAAGTCTTTAAAAAAAGAAATGAATAAAAGCTGAAGAGCATACAAAGTTCACATTAATGTGGCGAGAATGATGGCAAAGTCGTTCTCCCAGAACGCCGCAGCGAGTTTCCAAAGAACACTCCGCAAAGAAACGGAAAACATAAATACAGGTGAGGGTGAGGAGGACCCGCAGGAGTTCCAGGAGGTGCAGATAGAGATCAGAAGAGAGACAGCATCCAGACAGAGAGCAAGACATCGTCCTGAGCGGGGAGAGGCAAGCCCGCACATGGAAAGGTCGTTTTCCACCGAACGCCATCCAGGATCAAACGTTAAGCCCACCCCGAGACATGCCGTCCCTCACTTTCAGAACTAAGGACCGAGAGAAGCTGATCGGCAAGAAAGGGGAGGCGGAGAGCGGGCTGGAAATCCATCGACGCTGCTCAGAACCAGGCGGCGATCCAGCAGAGTGGTTCTCGGGGTGCGGTGGGGGCGCGTCAGCCGATGAGGAGGAAATGAAGGTCCAGGAGAGGAGCAGGCAGGCGCCCTGCGCTCCTGGGAAGGCCGAGGCGTGTGCAGAGGCAGGTGGAGCCCCGAGAGCCGGGGAGAAGGGGGAACGTGGTGAGGAGACAGGGGCTCACCCTCTTCACTGTTCAGTTCAGTTCAGTTGCTCAGTCGGGTCCACCTCTTTGCGAGCCCACGGACTGCAGCACCCCAGGCCTCCCTGTCCATCACCAACTCCCAGAGTCCACCCAAACCCATGTCCATCGAGTCCATGATGCCATCCAACCATCTCATCCTCTGTCGTCCCCTTCTCCTCCTGCCATCAATCTTTCCCAGCATCAGGGTCTTTTCCAACAAGTCAGCTCTTCACATCAGGTGGCCAAAGTATTGGAGTTTCAACTTCAGCATCAGTCCTTCCAATGAACACTCAGGACTGATCTCCTTTAGGATGAACTGGTTGGATCTCCTTCGCTATTACCTGTATGGATTCGGGTCCATAAAACCAGCAAGATGCTCGCCCAGTCACTGAGGGTCAATACCAGGACCACACTCCCGGCATGCACAAAACCCACCTGCAGGCAGCCAGGCCTTCGTACACGCGGAAGAAGCACACATATGTCCAGAGAACCGGCTGTCCACTGTGCCCACAGGGATGCTGGGTCTGTCCATTGAATCTGAGACTTCTGTGAGTTGAAATATGAAACAAGCACGTGGGCACGTTTGCGCACACACACAGACGGCTGAGCTGTAATTGCTGTTCTAGCCACCTGATCTCACAAACACAGCAGTGTGCCAAGAAGGGACATTTTTCAGAGGCTGGCGGGAATGCAACCAAGCTTTCCACCCTTGAAATGAAACTTCTGAAGTAATTAATCAAGATTTATGTGGCTTCTCCTCCTGCCCCCCCTCAAATACACACACACGCTCACACACACGCTCACACACACACTTACACAAGGAAAGAGGGAACGTGTTCTTAATCCTAACTGAGGGCAGCTCAGACTCTCTAGCCATAAAGTAAATCTGTCTCATTCACTCAGACCTTACATGCGAAAAGTGCTTCACAGCTTTCAAAAAACCTCCCCAGACCTCCTCTCCAGCAAGGACTGTCAGGTTTTCTGGGAGGATTAAAAAAATAATAATAATAACAAGAGCCAAAGATTCTGGGATCAAAGCCTGGCTCTCCTTCCTTCTTGCTGTGCGACCTCTCCTAAGTGGTTTCCCATCTCTGGTCCTAATTTCCAAGTTAAAAAAGGGGAGGATTAAAGGCAACCCCAGATACACAATGGCGTATTACTCAGCCATTAAAAAGAATACATTTGAATCAGTTCTAATGATGTGGATGAAACTGGAGCCTATTACACAGAGTGAAGTAAGCCAGAAAGAAAAACACCAATGCAGTAGACTAACGCATATATGTGGAATTTAGAAAGATGGAAATGATAATCCTGTATATGAGACAGCAAAAGAGACACAGGTGTATAGAACAGTCTTTGGAACTCTGTAGGAGAGGGCGAGGGTGGGATAATTTGGGAGAATGGCATTGAAACATGCATATTATCATATGTGAAACGAATCGCCAGTCCAGGTTCGAAGCATGATACAGGATGCTCGGGGCTGGTGCACGGGGATGACCCAGAGGGAGGATAAGGGGAGGAGGGAGGTGGGAGGGGGATTCAGGAAGGGGAACTCATGTACACCAGGGGCGGATTCATGTCAGTGTATGGCAAAACCAACCAATATAACATTGTAAAATAATTAGCCTCCAATTAAAAAAAATAAATAAAATAGGTGATTAAAAAATAAAATAAAGGCAACCCCAGGGACTGTGGCGAAAGTCTTAGTGGAAGTTTCCGGTGTGAAAATGGACAAGTGGTTTTACCAGGAAGGAAAGCGGCCCCGAAGCGTCAGTGACGGAGCGGGAGCCCTGGGTGACCGGAGACCGCGCCCGGACAGACGCGCCTTGGCGGCGGGTACCCCGTCCCCATCCCCACCTCTGCGCTCGCCTCGCCACCTGGACGTCCCTCCCCTCACCGCCTCACTGGCCCAGCCCGCCTCCCCGACCACCGACCACCAGCGGGCCCACGGGAAAGGCCCCCACCCTCTGTGCTCTCTCAGAGGGGGCCCTGCGGGCACCAGGTGCCGCGTTTAACTCTGATCTGAGCCCCTGGGTGGCATCAGGTCACCGAGCTGGAAGGGCAGGCAAGGTGCCGGCCACACCGTAGTCAGCTGGCTTCCCGGCAGGTGGAAACCCAGACAACCCAAGGCGGTGACCTCCGCAAAATCCACAGCAAAGCTGGCTCATCCCTTTCTCTCTGGTACCGCCAAGCAGTTCCTCATTTCGTCTATGACCCTCCCCGTAAGAAGTCGCCTCCTCCTTAGCCAGCCTGCAGCAGTGGGGAGTGGCCCGCCTTCACTCACAGTCACTGCCGTGCCCCGTCCTCCCAAAGAATCAGGGTCCCTCCGGCCGGGGCAAGACCTCGGAGGGCACCCCACTCCACAGAGGCAGGGGGAAATCCAGCAGTCCAGGAATGCACAGCTGAGCTACCGCACCGTCTCCTCATGGACCAGACTTCTCTACACTCATCACTTTTATACCTACTCTTTTTTTTTTTTTAAAATCATAACCAGTTTACCACTTTCCCTTTTTAAAAGGTAGAGGAAGTCTGGGCATAAAATCCCTGAAGTAGTCTTTATTTTAAAACATGTCCAACCGATTCTACTTGAGTGACGCTAGTGCAACTCACCAAATACTATTTGTGAATCCTCTTTCATCACCATCAGGAATGCACAGAGATGGCTTTGCTGCACAGCAGAAAAATAACATAACATTGTGGAGCAGCTATACGCCAATAAGAGTAAAAAGAATAACAGAAAAACCAAGACAGAGAAAGACACACCCTGTAAACACAGCCATCTGCATAGAAAACTGTTGGGAGGAAATACATTCACATTCGAATTCTAATATTATCTTTGGGGGCTGGGAAAGCAGGTGATTTTAATTTTCTTCTTCATTTTTTTTTTCTGTTTTGTTTAAAATTTCGGTTAGGACTGAGAATGGTGTTTTTTCAATTGGCATGAAACCTTTAACAATGCAGGTGATGTGAACATGCAATTAAAGGACAGTGATGCACTGACTAGGAAGCCCTGGCGACACACCAGTGACCGCACTGGGCCGAGGCTCGGCCCCCGTCACCGGGGCTGCTCTGGGGGCGACGGCGGCGGAGAGCCTGGCTGTCTTCAGAGAGACCCTGGTTCGATCCCTGGGTTGGGAAAGTCGCTTGGAGGAAGGAAGAGCAACCCACTCCAGTATCCTTGCCTGGAGAATCCCACGGACAGAGAAGCGTGGCGGGCTACAGCCAGCAGGGTCGCAGAGGGCGGGACATGACTGAAGGGACTCAACAGCAGGCATGCACACCCTACCACCAGGCAGGGCTCAGGCTTGAAGGGGCGGCCACAGAAACAAGTGACGACTCGACGGATGTGTGAATGCAGTAACAGCAACAATATTCTTCAACCAATATTCTGTTCTGAGCACACAGATGGACTCACACCATCATTCGAAGAGACCCGGCGCAGTGGTGACAGTGAAAGAGGAGAGGGCCTCTGCACGCGTCTCAGAGGAGGGAGGCCACCGCGGTTGCCAAGTCTGCTCGCTGAGTGTGTGAGCTTATTCTGGTTTTGCAAATAAGTTCGTCTGCATCCTGTTTATCTTTAAAATGATTTATGCATGTACCATTGGCTGTGCTGCTCTTTGCTGCTGCTCGGGCTCTTCTCCAGTCCATTGCGCCGAGCGTTCTCACTGCAGCGGTGTCTCTTGCTGCGGAGCAGGCCTCGAGGCTCGGGCGCCTCAGGCGCGGTGGTGCGGGGGCTCAGCAGTTGTGGCCCACAGGCTAAGCCGCTCTGCGGCCTGCGGGACCTCCCGGAGCCTTCTGCATTGGCAGGGGGACTCTTTACCACCGAGCCGCCGGGGAAGCCCTGTGTCATCTCTTTGATTTCACGCGTGTGGCACACCATATGATACTTGTCTTTCCCGGCTTACCTTTTCCGGTTTTTATTGGAGCACAGATGATTTGCAGTGTCTGCTGCACAGCAGAGTGAATCAGTTGCACACACACACACACCCGCTCTTTTGTAGATGCTGTTCCCATTCAGGCCATTACAGAATATTGAGTCGCGTGCCGTGTCCGTTATCTGTTTTATAAATAGTTGGTGTGTATACGTCAATCCCAATCTCCCAGTTTATCTACTCCACTTTCCCCTCTGGAACCACAAACTTTTTACAACTGTGACTCTATTTCTGTTTTGTAAACCAGCTCATTTGTAGCATTTTTAAAATTCTGCATGTAAGAGGCATCACATGACGTCTGTCTTTCTGTGTCTGCTCACTGCGTTTGGTGTGATAATCTCTAGATCCACCCATTGCTGCAAATGGCGTCATTTCCTTCTTTTATGGCTGAGTAATATTCCACTGTGTATATATACTTTTCTTTATTCACCTGTTAATGCGTCTAAAAGTTTGATACAGGAGTGTGATGTGATCAGGCTTGCATTTAAGAAGGATCACTCTGATGAAGTTTACCAGTCTGTACCCAAAAGCCTGTAAGTACTATGATAAGTGGGAAAATCAAAGAAGCGTTCCCATAAAGTCTTTACTGTTGCTAAAACTTAAGGACATCCTGGAAGGGTTAAGTAGTAAAATCAGATGAGAAGAAAGAAGGAATAAGATTTGGAAAGGGGATGTAAAAGTCCATTATTTGTAACTGATTGGACCAGAAGGTTAGATAGCATCACTGCTATCTAATACAGATGCAGGTGTGTTTGTATACGTGAGCATCTTGGCCTCTCTACACAGATAGAGATCAGGGCTGAGGCAGAGACAGACACGTCAAAAGATACAGAAGCCGGCTTGAAGGGGCTCCCACCAGCCACACCGGGACTCTGAGCTTTGAAGTAAACAGTAGGAGTAAGGTATGGTAACCCACCGAATAAAACAGGAAAACAAGTGTCCCAGCTTACGGAAGTCCACAAAGCATAGCGATGTTTTCACAGGTCAGTTTCCCAAGGGACTAGAAATAAAAGCAAAAATAAACAAGTGGAACCTAATCAAACTGGTAAGTTTGTGCACAGCAAAGGAGACCATCAACATAACAAAAAGACAATGTACAGATTGTGGAAAAAAAATATTTGCAAATGATGCAACCAAGGGCTTAATTTCCAAAATATACAAACAGCTCATAAAACCTATTAATAATGAAACAAACTCATGTAAATCATCAAATTAATAATCAAATATTTGAAAAGGAAAAGAATACTTGCATGCATTAAAGTTTACCCTCCCACAAATTCCTTACGACTCACAAGGGGGAAAAGTGTAACTTACAATGGAGACAACTGGAGGACACTCCCTTAATCGACCAAGTGGTCAAAGTGGACATCTTCAGTAATGGGGCAAACGATTCGTGGGCCACTTGTTGTGGCGAATATGAAGAACGGATCATCATTTCAGCGGCAGTCCTTACAGGGCGCAGCCTGGGTCTACAAACTCAAACTGAGGGATGCGCTACAGGAGCACTTGCTCCTCCTCCTCAAAACCACGAGGGTGGTGCAAACCCGTGAAGGGCGAGAAGCTGCCCCAGACTGGAGGGGCCTAGAGAGACAAACGCCCTGCGGAGCTCTGAGCCCGATCCTTCGTTGAGGATGCCGTTAGGACCACTGGAAAGTCGTGAAGGGAGCGGAGGGCTAGATGGTAGAGCTGCAGCAGCACTCGGTCCCATCTCGATGGGGTGCCGTTGTATGCGTGTGAGATATGCCAGTTTGTGGAGAGTTCACAATAAAATATTCGGGGTAGTGGTTCAGGTGAAAAAAGGTCTTTCCGTTGTATAATGCTTGCAACTTTTCTGTAAGTTTATTTCAAAACTTAAAAATCAATTTATAAAACTACTCCAAAATATTTAGTGTAAGAAATGTTTCCATTTATAAAGGCAATTTTTTAAAAAGGATAAATATACCTAAGAATGAACTTAGAGAAATTAGGCAACATGTAGATGAAGAAATCTTTGAAACAATACTAAATAACACAAAAAAAGACATTTTTGTTATATAGTTTTTGTATCTTTTGAATTTTCACCAATGCATGTATTTTTCATTGAAGACTCTGCTGTACACCCAAAGCTCTCACAATGTTGTTAATCAACTATGTTCCAATATAAATTTAAAAGTTGAAAAAGCATAAGGATGTGAGGCAAACACTAAAAAAAAGAATAACTGAAATTTTGGCAAGACGATGCACTGAGGAAAACACTATCAGAACATGCATTGAATCTACTAAAAGTTATTATGAAGAAGTTTCTTTTAAATAAAGAAAGAAAACTGCACAGCAATAGACTCGGATTCAAGATCCAGGGTGCTTAAACACGAGGGATAGTTCTTCACTACCCACACCCAGACCATCCGTGAATCAACCCTTCTAAGGCTGGGAGAAAAGCGTGGCTCCCTCCCAGAAACCTCTGTAACTCTTTGGATCACTTCCATGAAGTCGCTCACTTAATGTCTCACGTAACACAGACTTCTCTCCATAAAGATTGAACACTCCTTAAGGGCTGAGAAAAAATGGACTCTGACCCATCACTCGTGACAGTTCTCCGCTGCTTTACACACAGTGAACACAGGGTTCTCAGGCCTTCACTTTCTTTTCTTCTCCCTCGATCCAAACTCAGACCTGAATTATGAATCGAGTCTCACCAATTAAGAACCAAGTTCTATATACACAGAAATTTTTTCTTCTGACAATGGAAGGAAAGGGAGTAAAACAATAGTCATGTATCGCCTCTAATTTTTACAAAGAAAAATGGAAAACTTAAATCATCAGACCTGGGAGTTGAAGAAATACTGACAACCACAGCTATTCCAGACATTTCCAGAGATAATTTGGCATTGATTTTTGCAAATTGGCATGTAGGCAGCCACAAAGCTTTTATTTATTTATCTCATTATTTTACCTCTTTACCTATCACATCTAGATGTGATAAGTAAGATTTCACACTGGATGGAGAAGAACTAAAGAACAATATGTACCTATCCCTTGACTCTAATTTAACTTTAAACATTTTGAAGTAATATAAAATAACAAGTGATACTTGACAAAGTAGCAATCAAGGCATAAATATCTGAGGCTAAGTTCAGCCTCCTGGAGTGTGAGGGGGTGAGCAGAAAAGGTACAGTCTATAACAAAGAAGCCGAGAAAACCTCACTTAAAGAAACACACAATTAATTATTCCCCAAGCACATAAGGCCGTCCCAGGTAAAGAACCCACCTGCCAACACAGGAGACATGAGAGACATAGGTTCGATCCCTGGGTCAGGAAGATGCCCTGGAGGAGGGCATGGCAACCCACTCCAGTTCTTGCCTGGAGAATCCCATGGACAGAGGAGCCTGGGGGGCTGCAGTCCAGGGGGTCGCACAGAGTCCGACACGACTGAAGCGACAGCACAGCACAGCACAATAAGATCGCAAATGAGGCGTGAAAGGTTCTCAAGAACATAAGCACGATTTTTGGAAGCAGAGTGTGCCTCTCATTCTGTGGTGGAAAGCGGGGCACATTCTGTCTACTCACCAGGCGGAGCAACTGGGAAACCAGGATTCTGGTGGGGGCTGCCCCTGGGCAAGGCCAAGACCCAGAGGGGCCCCAGGCTCCCTGCACTGCCTTCTCCGCTGCTCCAGCGGGAGCACCCAGACACGGACCTTCTCCCCGTCCTCCTGGCCGCCTTCCCTCTCACCTTCCGCCTCTGCGTGGGGACCCACTGCTCAGGTGGGTTCCAGGTTCTCGATCATTCACATAAAACCATTTGTTGAACAGCTACTCCGTGCTCATTATTGGAAGAACAGCTGGAATGAAGACTTGATCATGCCCTGAAGATACTTCCATTCTCGCTGCGGAACCGAGGCTGTCTCGGGAGTCTTAGCTGACACTAAGACAGGGATGAGATAACCCACCCACTGAGCCCTGCAGACGCCACGGTGTTACTGGGTTTCACTTCAGTCAACACAGGCAGTCTAGAGCCCTCTTAGCGGTGGTCCTGAATCCAAAGAGATTTGCATCAATTCACTTAAATGATTTATTTATTTAATTTTTCACCAAGATAATCACTGGTTTTGCATGCATGCCCAGTTTTATCCGGTCTGTGTGACCGCATGGACTGTAGCCCTCCAGGCTCCTCTGTCCATGGGGATTCTCCAGTCAAGAGTACTGGAGTGGGTTGCCATTTCCTTCTCCAGGGGATCTTCCCAACCCAGGGATCAAACCCGGGTCTCCCGCATCACAGGTGGATTCTTTACCCCTGGCAAAAGACCGGAACAATTCTAGTACTGTCATGAAGATATCTGTAAAATGGAGTCTAGACCAGGGTTTTATGACCTTTTCAACTCACAGTAAGAAGTCCAATTTAAAATAGAACCAGTCGCGGGCTCACACACACACCACTGAGCCGTGCCTGCCCCCTGCTGGACCCGCCGTCACGATCCCCTCCTGCCCCTCCTCCCCCACCCTCTCCCTCCCTTCCCCCCCGTTCCATTCAGTTTTGAGAAATATGATTTGAGTTTGCTAAAAATAGACTTCATGACTCACAAATAGACTGCTACCCACAATCTGAAAAAGCACTGGTTGAGACCGTTCCAAAATGTGATGGAGCTGAGGGCTCTGAGGATGCCCGCACATGTTTTGTGAGGGAAAGACACAAGGAACATTTATTGAGGTTCACTGAAGTTGGCAAAGGAGGGTATTATATGAACAAAAGCTTGAAGTGTTTTTAAGAAATAAACATTTTGAAGAAACATCCAACAGTCCCTGGCAGTCTAAAGATGTACATGATGCAGAAAGCGGCCCCACAACATGAAGACAGGCTCGCAACGTCAGTAACTAAAGACAACCCTGGGTGGGGCTTCCCAGGTGGCGCTGGTGGTAAAGAACCTGCTGCCAGTGCAGGAGACGCAAGAGACACGAGTTTGATCCCTGGGTCAGGAGGAGCCCCTGGAGGAGGAAATGGCAACCCACCCCAGTATTCCTGCCTGCAGAACCCCATGGACAGAGGAGCCTGAAGCGATTTAGCACACACCCCATCCAAGGACAGAGGAGCCTGAAGCGACTTAGCACTCACACCCCATCCAAGGACAGAGGAGCCTGAAGCGACTTAGCACTCACACCCCATCCAAGGACAGATAAAGACAGCACCTTTAAGGAAGTGTCCAAATAAAAGTGCAATGGCTGGGCATTACCAGTGTTAGTCTGCAAACACAGTAACAATTTCCAGGTGTGTTTTTAATCCTTATCACAGTTCATTCTCTTGGATATCTGGGCAATTTCCTTCTTCAATAATATCAGAGTTTCTTAGCAAAACGTAAGCATTTTTGCTTATGAATTAGCCACCCTGTAAACCAGCCACTGAAGTGAAAATGCTTTACCCTTATACTTTCTACTGTCCACCAAATACCACTTGAATCAGTCTACCACATTATAAGCAATTCTTACATAAAGCTACAAAAGTTTGTGGAGATGGCCATGGCTTCACGGAGGAGGTAGACGTTCAGAAGGACCTGCAAGGACACAGGCTTTCAGAAGGAGAGATTGGGTGGAGAACGGGGGTTCTGGGAAGAAGGAACTTCACAAGCACCCCCTCAGGTCAGTTCAGTCGCTCAGTCGTGTCCAACTCTGCGGCCCACGGACCACAGCATGCCGGGCCTCCCTGTCCATCACCAGGCCCCGAAGCTTACTCATATCCGTGTCCACATAAGCACTCCTAGAAGATGTCAGTTCAGCTAAACGTGAGGGTACTCTAAGGGGCAGGATGGGAGGAGCACCAAAGACAGTGAGTCTCTAACTCTGCGTCGCTACTTTTAGCTGACCACACATTGGCACGTCCATTATCACACCGAAACCCCTTCAGGACTGCAGCGCAGCAGACCCTCACACCCAAGGAGAGGGGGTGGCGGCCTTCCTGCAGGAGGACAGACAGTGATGGGCTGCTCGCGCTTGCAGGGGAGGGAGCCCAGGGTGGCCGCCGTGTCTGATGTGCGCACTTCCTTCACGAAGTAGACCCTGCCCCACCCGTCACATGAGAAGCTCGGTCTTTGGGATGTGGGGGCCAGGCCAGCAGTGCCAAGGTCTTCTTCCTCTCTGCTCTGCTCCTAAGGTCTGACCTAGAGCTGCAGTTCGCCTCGTCAACTAGGGGAGGCGGAGGCAGGTGAAGGGGCCACGTCCAAGGCTGGAGGCCCCCTCTGCTCTATCTGCTACCCACCCCCAGGGACTCCCTGCAAACCTCCTCCTGTGGAAGTCCTCTTTGGATTTCACCACTTGTAACTGAGAGGGACTCACAGCAAGGAGGGGCTGAAGCAAGACAGCTGGGGGCACGGAGTACAGCTAGGGCACTCCAGCAAAAGCCCACCACAGCCTTCTCCTGCCTACATCCTGGGCAACCGAAGTCCACAGAAAAGCTCTCCTAAAAAGGGCATTCCATCGTTCCTTCATGCATTACTCAACAAGTGTTTAAGGAGGACTCAATATCTGCCAGGTTTTACTCTAACTGGGAGAGGTACACTGGACAAAAAAGGAAGACCGAACAGGCTTCTGTCTTAATCAAGAACATATTCTCACGGGGAGAAACAGACTATCAAAAAGTAAGCACAATAAGAAAGTCTTGGACAACACTTTGTCCCGTGCGATACATCCCTCTCCCACAAGGACCCCAGGCTCGTGGACCCTGGGTGGCCAGCAATGAGCACAGGCCGGACGGAAACTCAGACGCCTGACAGAGAGACCAGGATGGGATACAAGTGCACCGTGGCGGGGACCTGGGTGATCCTCGCTGCCGGCCTTTCTCTAACGCATAGCTGATGACTCAGCACATACACGGAGCTGTTCCCAACATCACTTTCACGGACATCACAGAATCCTGTCCCCGCAACAGTTCAGCCCCACTCTGCGATTCTTGTGCTCTTGAGACCATCAGACGACAACGGCCTCAGGTCTGCCTGTCGAGACCGACCACAGACACCGACGGGAACCGGCAGGAGAAGAGCTTAATGTTAGGCAGAGAAGGAGGTGGACTAAATTAGCATGCTATCCACTGGGGATTAATGTTT
Organism: Moschus berezovskii; assembly: GCF_049115385.1. Lineage (NCBI taxonomy): Eukaryota > Metazoa > Chordata > Mammalia > Artiodactyla > Moschidae > Moschus > Moschus berezovskii. The sequence goes on from NC_142469.1 coordinate 108,107,191, forward strand.
CTTATATGTTATGACAAATTACTTTTCCCTATTACTTTGCCAACAAAGGTCCATGTAGTTAAGGCTATGGTTTTTCCAGTGGTCATATATGGATGTGAGAGTTGGACTATAAAGAAAGCTGAGCGTTGAAGAATGGATGCTTTTGAACTGTGGTGCTGGAGAAGACTCTTGAGAGTCCCTTGGACTGCAAGGAGATCCAACCAGTCCATCCTAAAGGAGGTCAGTCCTGGGTGTTCATTGGAAGGACTGATGAAGCTGAAACTCCAATACTTTGGCCACCTGATGTGAAGAGCTGACTCATTGGAAAAGACCCTGATGCCGGGAAGATTGATGGCAGGAGGAGAAGGGGACGACAGAGGATTAGCTGGTTGGATGGCATCACTGACTCAATGGACATGAGTTTGGGTAAACTGTGGGAGTTGGTGATGGACAGGGAGGCCTGGCATGCTGTAGTCCACGGGGTCACAAGGAGTCGGACATAACTGAGCGACTGAACTGACTGATATGCTTCGGACATTCCTAATGAAGTTAAAGGAAACTGTTCCTGCTCTATAAGTTATTGCTATTTATACATAATAATTATCACCTTCATCATTTAAGATAGGCAGCTGGTTTGGACCCAATCCCTATCATTTCAAACTGGGTCATTGAAATCCACTGGGTCTGAGTGAAATCAGGGTTGCAACAATGCCATGCAATCTTTTACTAAATGTCAAGCCAGAGGTGACACCATACTTAGAACAGGAGACTCAGCTGTGACTACAACCAAAGTGCTCCAGTGAACTTCAAGTTAGGGGGAACATGTGATGTGGCCAAAGACAGCTTAAGGTCAGGGTTTGGAATTGAGAGATTTACCCTGAATAGCACTGCAGCCTCGAAATTAAAAGATGCTTGCTCCTTGGAAGGAAAGCTATGACAAACCTAGACAGCGTGTTAAAAAGCAGAGACATCACTTAGTTGACAAAGGTTTGTATAGTCAAAGCTATGATTTTTCCAGTAGTCAGGTACAGATTTGAGAGTTGGACCACAAAGAAAGCTACGAGAAACCTAGACAGTGTATTAAAAAGCAGAGACATCACTTTGACGACAAAGGTTTGTATAGTCAAAACTATGATTTTTCCAGTAGTCATGTACAGATGTGAGAGTTGGACGATAAGGAAGGCTGAGCACCGAAGAACTGATGCTTTTGAATTGTGGTGCTGGACAAGACTCTCAGGATCCGTCAGGCAGCAAGGAGATCAAACCAGTCAATCCTAATGGAAATCAACCCTGAATGTTCATTGGAAGAACTGATGCTGCAGCTCCAATCCTTTGGCCACTTGATGCGAAGACTCATTGGAAGAGACCCTGATGCTGGGAAAGACTGAAGGCAGAAGGAGAAGAGGGCAACAGAGGATGAGATGGTTGGACGACATCACTGGCAGTGGGCGTGAACTGGAGCAAACTGCAGGCATAGTGGAGGACAGGGAAGCCTGGCGTGCTGCCGTCCGTGCGATCGCAGAGTCGGGCACGACGTAGCGACTGAACGGCAGCAACAACCTGCAGACGCCCGGCAGTCCTGAGCGAAGTCTTCAGGCCTCATGGGCTCGCCTGGGTCTGGCCGCTGCTTCCACTCCTCAGCTCTGCTCCACGTCGGCCCAGACGGGAGACCCAGGCCCTTCACTGGCTCCCATTTACGAGTGAGACATTGAAGAAATCGGTAGCCCGACCGAAGAATGGAGGACACACAGAGGAGTCCAGCTTCCAGCAGCCACCCAGGCAACAGCCGTAAGCGACCCCTGGGCTCTGAGTCCCCGTCGCCTGCCCCAGCAGCAGGGTCCTGCTCTGAGTTGGCACCCTCACCCTGTCTTCTGCCCCCTCTCACACTCTCTTCTCTTGACACTCTGGGGCGCTCCCTTTTGTGGAGCAACCAGAACTCTTGCCCCCGAGGTGCCAGGGCCTCACCTCTTTCTATTGCTGTGCATCAGAGTATTTTTCCAAACCGAGATCATTCCCTTCCTGAGGGATGTTCTATAGCTCAGTGTTAACATGATTGAAAGCTGTCCGCCAGCTACAGCAGCTGTTATTTAAATATGGCTTTATTATTACAGGGCAGGGAGTGGCACAAAGTCACACTTGTCCCTTTCCCCTTCTACTTCACAGTTAGCCCAGGCAAGCCCCAGATAAGGCAGGCAAATGATGGTCTTGACATGGAAAAATGCAAAGAGTCAGAAATCAAAATCAGGACAGCTCAAGGTTAGCCTGGAGAAAAAAGCAAGGCCCTCCTGGTTATCCTTCCCTTCTTAAAGTGAAGTTATGGACCTTCCTAGGCAGAGATTCCTGTCGGGCAATCCTTCCCCAAACATAAGTAATAGGATCCTCCTTTTGAGCAACTTCACTCAAGACTCTACCCAGGGGATATTTCATCTTCCTTCTCAACACCTCCTCCTTCAGAGTCACCGAAGCAAGTACAATATACTGTTTAAATGAATAAGAATCAAATTCAACATCCATGGTAGGGAGGAATAACTATTTCTGTGAATCAAAATTATGTATAGACTTTTACTATGAAGAAAAAGATTTAGTCCATTTATCAAGATCCTACATCTGGATTGCAAATATTGCCATGTTAAAGTGTGTGGAATACATTAGGGATTTCTCTCATTGATATAAGGTTTATAATATTCATCATTTGCCTGCCTTATCTGTCTGACTCTTTGCGACCCCATGAACCACAGCACACCAGGCCTCCCTGTCCATCACCAACTCCCAGAATCCACCCAAACCCATGTCCATCACGTCAGTGATGCCATCCAACCACCTCATCCTTTGTCGTCCCCTTCTCGGCCTGCCCTCAATCTTTCCTAGCATCAGGGTCTTTTCCAATGAGTCAACTCTTTGCATCAGGGGGCCAAAGTATTTAGAGAAAGTCATACACCTTCATTGATGAGCTCCAATGGCTGATAAAGAACATTCTACAAATGATTACCAAAATGGATGTGTAGGGTATATATTCAAAATAAATGAGTTTTATGTCCACCAAAAGGCAAGTACACAAGTTGTTTCCTATCAGTTTTATTTGCAGAGACCCCATAACGAAATAACCCAAATATCCACCAATAGTACAAAGGGCAAGTAAACTGTAGAATATTAATACAACATTGCTCAGCACTCAACAAGAACAAATTACTGTAACAACATAGGTGAATCCTACAGACATAATGTTAAGACAAAAATCCAGACACAAGGCTGTGTGCTGTTTGATTCCATGTATATGAGTCCCAAAGCAGTGAAAACTGAACTCATGGCAACAGAGTTCAGAATGGTGAATCGTGGTTTTATTGGGCCAGAGCAAAAGGAGCTTTCTAGAATGTAGGACATGTCCTGTGTCCTCAGGCCTGGGTGTTGTATATATGTTAACATTAATTGAGCTGTTCACTTAAGAACATGAACTTTCTGAAAATGTTACAGTTCAATTAAAAAGGAAAATATTGGTATGAAAGCAAAATCCAAATTTGTATGGTTAAGAATTGACTTGTACTGCAGATCTGAGATGCGGGTTTGACCCCTGGGTTGGGAATACTCCCTGGAGGAGGGCACGGCAACCCACTCCAGGATTCTTGCCTGGAGAATCCCATGGACAAGGGAGCCTGGTGGGCTACAGTCCATGGGGTCCCAAAGAGTCGGACACGACTGAGTGACAGCATATATGCACACACGCAGATCTAAGTGTTCAACATTTTATACTTTTACGCAGAGGTTTTTGCCACAGCACAAGTAGTGAATTATCAGAACATGTTTCTGCTTCTCTTTACAATATAGGAAGAAGCCTGGCAGGTACAACCACCAAGTGGCCAAGCCCAGCCTCACCAGCTGACAGGGTCATCTGTCCTCTGATGTGACACGCCATGCCACCTGTGCAGTCAGGGTCCTTGTCCAAGACGGTTAACCTGACTCTGACCATCAGGGGACATCGGATGAAACCAAACTGGGAATTCCTAAAAGACAGCTGACCTGGACTCTTCAAACCTGTCAACGTCGTGGAGCGCCTCTAGATTAAAGACAACGCGACAACTAAATGCCACACGTGATTCTCGATAGAATCCCAGACAGAGAGGGAAGAGCACAGACTATTACCGGGGGAATCTGAACACGTGCTCCCACTAGACAGTATTATATCAGTGCTTAAGCGTCCTCAGCGTGGCTGCTGGACTGTGGTCATTTAGGAGAACGCCTTGCTCTTAGAAAATAAATCTGAAGTCTCGAAGTCATCACAACGTCTGCAAATAACTCTCAAGTGGTTCAGCCAAAAATAATAATCCTCGCACGAGAAAGAAGAAGAGGAGGGGAAAGAGGAGACGACACAGAGCAAAGTTTGTCCTGGTCTCTCGGGAGTGAGGTGAATGCCCCTCACTTGAAATTCAGTTTGGATGTCCAGACCGGTGATCCCACACAAGCATCAGGAGAGGGTGGGAAAGTCTGCTGCTCCCATAATGAGGCTTTGCTAGGGGAGCGGGGCAGACTCCTGAAAATATGTCTGAAAGTGGCTTGGGAGCCAACAGGTGTGGGTTTCACTGCAGTTACAGGCGGTGCTGGGATTTCTCGTGCAGGGTTCAGGGATCTGTGGACTGAGTTTCCACCGGTGAGAAGGGAAAGACCACATGGGCTGTCGGATCAGCTGGCCTAGGTTTGGAGCAGACGGGAAGCTGGGTGGTGGTATCTGAAAGCTGTCTGCAGTGAAACATCAGAAATGGAGTCAAACGCTGTGTCACATTGTGACACGGGTGAAGAGGAGAGGACCTCCCAGGCGCTGCATGAATCCTGTAGTTTTTCTGTCGATGGAACACTTTTCAAAATAGAAAGTGGGAGAAGAGAAGCTGTTCCTACTTCCCTCTCATTAGTCCAAGGCATTAATGTCTTAAAATTCACGTAGTCATGAGGACAACTATTTTTATAAATATGCAATGCTGTTTTAATCATCTGTGCGTGCTTAATCTCAAAGCCGATGTTCTTTCACAACTGAAAGATTTTACAGCTCAGTATAAATATTCCTCCTTATCTCTAGCCATTTACAAGTAGAATTATCATGGTCACTATTAAATAGAATACTCAGTACTTTAAGTTGCCTGAGTTACAGAAACACTGGTCATTTCACTTAAGAAATCAAGTGCTTACTGTGTAACACGCACTGTATCAAGGGCAGGAATGAAACACTGAACAAGACAGGAATTATCAGCTCTAGATGAAGCCTTCTGTAAACACACCAGCTAAGACATTGCCCCTGCCCTTTGTGAGTTTATATTCTGTCAATATTTAAGAATCTCAAAGTATACAAAATGCATAAAAGTCATGAAACCCAGACACATCATTGCAGCTATGTGAGAATTCAAGAGTAAAAACTTACCAATCATAATTTTCATGGATCACCCCAGAAAGTGTATTCATATCCTATTTTATAATCATATACACTTTAAATGACACAACTCTTTCTCTGTTCTTACATAAATTTACAGCAAAATCAAAAACCTGTGCCTATTTACAGTAGCCAACATGGACAGAACACAATACCATATTCACATTAGCTCTAAGCAGGAAGCTGGAAAAGAAACACTGGCCCATAAATCCTAAAATTCATCACAGTTACAATCACCCCACATCTAGTACTGCTCGGACCTCAAATATTCTATCCCACTGACTGATTCGAGCAGCGTGCTTGTATGTGCCAGTCACTCCAGTTTCGGGTCCCTGAAGTAGAATGTCCACAGTGAGAGTAGATCAAGCTGCACAAGAAAACTGGGGCAGCTGTGGGCAAACAGGCCTTTTGTGGAGTTTCGGTGGTTGTCACCTCTTTGATCCCACTTCTGTATCTGAAAATTTACCAACAGATACATTCATGTGTCCGTGCATGTGTGCGTGCATGCATGCTTAGTTGTGTCCGACTCTTTGTGGCCCCATGGACTATAGCTATCAGGCTCCTCTGTGCATGGAATTTTCCAGGCAAGAATACTGGAGTGGGTTGCCATTTCCAACTCCGGGGATCTTCCCCACCCAGTGACCTAACCTGCATCTCTTGAGCCCCCTGCACTGACAGGCAGCTTCTTTGCCTTTGACATTCTTTACCTGGGAGACCTCAAGATTCATTTACACTTGGGCTCAAAAAATACAATGCTGTTGTTTGTTATAGCATTGTTTATAAAAACAAAAGACTAGTAATCCCACAAGAATTCAATCAATGGTTCAGTGATAAAGAATCCACCCGCCAAAGCAGGAGACACAAGAGATTCAGCTTAGGTCGCTTGGTGGGGAAGATCCCCTGGAGGAGGAAATAGCAACCCACTCCAGTGTTCTTGCCTGGAAAATTCCACAGACAGAGGAGCCTGATGGGCTACAGTCCATGGAGTTGCAAAGTCAGACACAATGGAGGGACTGACGCTTTCATTTTCACTTACCTACAATGTAGGAGACTCTGGTTTGTGTTCCTCAGGGAAGATCCCCTGGAGAAAGGAATGGCAACCCACTAGAGTACCCTTGCCTGGAAAACCCCACGGACAGAGGAGCCTGTCAGGCTTCAGTCCATGAGGTCATAAAGAGTCGGCATTGAGCACGACTGCGGAAACACCTGTTAGGCTGTGCCGTGGAACACTACACAGACAATAAAGACCCAGGAGATCTACAAATGATGGTAAATTTCCACAGCGCAGGTAAGTGAGCAAAGAAAGACTGGAGAGGAGCAGACACCGAACGCTTGTGTTTGTCCAAGGAAGGGGTATCAAGTAGGCACCCTGGTACAGTTGACCCCTGAGCAACGGCACGAGTTCACTTCTACACAGATTTTTTCCAGTAAATACAAACAGTATCACATGACCCACAGTTGGTGGATCTGCACTTGCTGAACCCAAGATGGGGAGGGCTGACTATGAGACTTGAACGTTGCTGGGTTTCAGTACCCGCGGTGAGTCCTGGAACCGAGGATATTAAAGGACGGCTGTAAACACCCTGAATACTTCTGGTCGGTGACATAACAACCTTGTCACACTGGTGACCTTTGGGTAAGGCGAATGGGGTTAGGGGAGGACAGACACGTTTTGCATCTTTTCCTGTGTATCCTCTTGTGGTATTCACTGTTCTTACCACAGGCATGTGTGTGTACATATAGTATATATGTGTGTCTGTGTGCATACATGTATATAATACGGTGAGAGTGACAGCTGTGATTGCTATGCCGTGCTCATCAAGGAAGAAATGAGAAAGTTGGAGAGCTCTTAACAACCATCTCACATCATGGTTGACCAGCTCTCCTCCCACCAACACGGTGAAGATAACTCCAGTTACGTGAGAAGCTGAGGTCCCACTTGCAGGGTTAAGGCCTGTCGTCGAAGCATCTCCGCGTGGCTCTTGCCTCTGTTTACCTGCAGTCCTGTGACTGCACTGTGGGAAGGGGAGAGGGGGTGTCAGTGGGGAACGGGAGGGGACCGGCAAACCAGACCATCGACGGAACTGCTTACACCACGAAGAGCTGCCGCGAAATCATAGACGAAAAGGTGCCCTCTGTTCACAGCCCACCAGAGTGCCTGGCGGTTCTGGAAGGATGGAAGAAAGCACTGCGCCAGCCACCAGCCTGCCCAAACTATGCAGATTTTAAATGACTTCCCTTCCCCAGCCCTTTGGGTCAGTAGGAACTGCTGTTCATCTACTTCCTTAGCGAGCTAGCCTTTAAGCTTGGAGTCCAGTTATGGTTTAACCCACTTGCTTCTTTCTTCATGCAATCCTATTTAAAGTCTTGGAAACTGGACCCCCCAGGCCATCTGGTTCAACCTTCTGAGGCTACAGACGCAGAGACAGGGGACAGGCAAGTCTCCTTAGACACATGGGACTCCCTTTCTGGTCCATGTGTGAAGGCTCCACCTGGACACCACCCTCTGTATCCTTGTCCTTCTTTCCCCCAGAGCTCCTCTCCTCCCGCCACCATTTTTGGCACATTGCAGGGCAACGTGGCCCTTCTGATGGGAGCCAGAGAAACAGGTAAGAATCAAAAAACCAGGTTCCTGGAGGATAACTATTTGCCTCTGCAGAATGTGTGCCTGTGAGATTTTCTTTAGCATCAGTTTCTTCCAGGGGTCATACCCACTCTTTCACATTAATGACTGTAAACCACTCTTTAAAAGGTTTTTCATAATAATAAAAATCGAATTAATTGTTCTTAAAAAAACATTAATCCATTAATCTGTCAGAAAAAAAATCACTTCAACTGCCTTTAGGGGGTCACGTGGATGTAGTCAGTTAACAACCCAGATGTTCCACTTTAACTGGTTTGGTGTATGCTCAGTCTCTCAGCCGTGTCCAGCTCTTCACAACCCCACGAACCCCACCAGGCTCCTCTGTCCAGGGGATTCTCCAGGCAAGAGTACTGGAGAGGGTCGTCATTTCCTTCTCCAGGGGATCTTCTCAACCCAGGGGTCGAACCCATGTCTCCTCCAGCTCCTGTACTGGCAGGCAGTTTCTTTACCACTGAGCCACCTGGGAAGCCCAACTAAAGCAATATTGTGTGATTCAATAAAAGTTTCTATGTAAATAGAATTCCTTGAAAAGGGACCATCTGAAGAGAATGAAAACAATGGAAGTATCTTCTTAAGGGATAAGATCAATCAACATAATCATTCAGTGTCTGCACCGTAGCCTTGTCCCATAGGGTGTTTGACGTACGGCCCCCATCATCTTCACGGCCAGCTGAAACTCACACATGCTCATGTCTACATTCAAAGCCACGAAGGACGGTAGAAACAAAAAAAATCATGACTGGCAGTGTAGATTCGCACACCAAATTCCTCTGAGTTGCAAAGGCAAAACCTTTACATGTTTAACATTTTATGCAAATACCTCCCATCAATGAGTCTGAACATTTTGGTCAGAGAAGTTGGGGGCCACAAGAAGACCATATTTTGATCATCATCATGATTTTACACACACACACACACTCACACACACACCCCAGATTACTTGAACACATCCAAAGAAATGCTCAGCCCAACTAGCAAGGGGCATTTCGCTTGCCACTCACTCCAGCTGAACAAATAGGTCAGAGAGGAAAAGGGAACCATCCATGTGTGTTCACAACGATCCACTCACCACTTCATTCACCCCACGAGGAATCTCTAGAAGAGAAACCAGGAATAAGACAGGGGCCATCACAGGAAACCCTGCCTGGGGCCTGAGTGGAGACCCACCCTCCCGACGGGGGCGCAGACTGGGAGGATGTGGAAAGGAGCAACAGTTTTCTGACCTTCTCTTCAAAAATCCCCCTCCACTCTCTCCAGGCAGCCTGCCTGCTTATCAGCTGTTTAAAACTTTAAACCGAGCCAACCTGCTGACAGACGGTCTTAAAATCAATGGCTCCCTCTGAAACTTAATTTCCAATTGCCTTAATCTAATACATGCCATAATGTACTTTCAATGGTTGAAATGAACAAGCGCATCAGCCTTCCAAGTTGTCGGAACTCAGTAGACACCCCTCCTGATATTCCAGGTCAGCAGGACTGCTGCAAGCACTTTTCTCTGCTGTTTGGTGTGAGGGTTGTCAAGCGTGGCTGAAAGACTCAGAGGGAAAGCAACAACCTTCAGTTGGAGAGGTGGTAAGACCCAGGTCCTCAACCACGTGCAAGAATCCTTGTCCATTCAGTGCGGGTGCAGAGCCACCTGTCACTCAAACCCTGGGTTCCACCTGGCTTCCCGTCTCCTACGGTCCAAGTACCCACAGCTGGACTGCCTGCCATGAAAGTAGAGACGGTCACCACCACATTCGGTGAGCATCATGGGCACCACCTCCCAAGTAAATGCAGTCACCCTCCTATGGTAGCTGAGTATTCACACACTTCGTGGTTTCTACCGTTATGTATTCATAGGCAATTATCCAGGACCAATTTTATGTGCCAATGCAAAGGATACAGTAAAAACATTAGATATTTCCAAGGTTGAACAAAGCCAATCTATACAGCAAGTCACTCCAAAATTATGATAACCTCTGAATACCACAGATACAGGTACTTACTACTGCCCATTGTGGCTGGCAGAATGTATTCGGTCAGGTCCTACCACACTCGGGCATGTGGGATTTTTCTTATTGTTGGTGCAAGACCTCTAGCACATAGCTTTTAAATTCTAATACCACATAATTCCACCAAGAGAACGATAAATGTTTGTTAAAATAGTATTCTTATTGCTTTTCATAACTGGCAGCCGGGCATTCACTAATTGTTAAAAAAATGGCATAAAAATGTAAACAGGTTGTTATTTACCAGGATGATCACGTCAGTTCCCATAGGCTTCACCAGTTGCTTAAGCAAGGGAACATGGTATGTACCTTTGAGAGCAACCTCAGGCCAAACTAAATGCTGAGTATGGAACTGATGGATCTGTCAGACACCCGTAGTGTTGCAGAGTCGTTCTCCCCAAAGATGGAAAAATACCGACCAGTCACTGCGATAGCTGAATGTCTTACCAAACGCCATGTCTGCGGCAAGATGAATGGGAGGGAGGCACTGACTTCTGCTCTCAGATCGTGAGTGAGCCAAGAAAGTCAAACCCAGGCAGCCACTGAGGTACGGCCTCTCCTGGGGTGAGTGGCCGGCTTGGCTCACATCTGCTCCCCTTAAATCCCACTGCTCGGGGAGAGCCGGGTCTGGACCTTGGCTTCAGAACGCACATGAACCACGCACGGTGCCGAGTGGACACACACACCCAGGCTCTGTGAGCAGCCAGGACTCGGGTGACTTCATGCCTGTCATGACGTCAAAGGAAAAGAGCCATGGGCTCCATCTTGAGACACACGCCCAGTCCCCGGGTGCCCGGCCCTGCCCCGGCGCCGAGCAGCTCCAACCAGGAGCCCTCTCGTACTGCCCACACGCCCTCTCAGCTCCTCGTCCACAGCTCCACCGACAGCCAAACACCTGCCTCTGGTTCCCATTTCCTTTGTATTTTAGCCTACAGCCCAGAAGAGAGCTTGCCTGGCCCATTTGGGCCTACCTTTAACCAGATTCAGACTGCTTTCAGTGAAATAGAAGGTGTCTGTTTGAGTTCCTTTCATGTGGCAGTCGGATATCCAAGTACTACTTTGGCTTCCCTAGGAAATTCCCCACCTTCACTTTTTCATGGGTCTGATTCCAGGCATAGGAGCCCCTGGCTGCTGGCACCTCCAGCATTTCCCCTTGAGATCACAGCCCAGCACTGGATTGGCCTCAGACCTCCCCTCCAACTTGGGGAGGTTGCACAGGGAGGTCTGGCTGAGCAGGGGCTCGGGATTCAACATGACGCAGCCCTGAGCATCCTCCCGGAGCAGCCTGGGAGAAAGCAGCAGCCCTCCCCAGGGCCCTCGGGGGGCCCCCAGACACCCCGGCACCCCGCCCTGCAGACGCAGGTGTCCTGCACACAGATGCCAGCGCAGGCCACACATCCGTGGGGCAGCCTGTCACCCCCAGGGCCGAGCCGGCCAGGCAGCTGGAGGGCTGGGTGGGGGGAATGGCCAGCAACCTCGGTGCCCAGACTCCTCCTGCCCCCTCTCCCCTCCCACTCTCCCCACAGAGTTTCCAAGTTCACGGCAACCATGGGTGCTCAGTGTGGGCCTCATCAGCTTCATCCCAGCCCACCCCCAATTTCCCCAAGACACATGCAAAATCCCATCTGTGGGGTGGGGGGGAGAGTGGACTCAAGCTGCCCCGACAAGGGAGCTGCTGTGGAGGAAGGCCGGAACATTCCTGCAGAGGTTCTCAACTCCCAAACCTCCCCAGCCGGCTGCTTCCCTTGCCCCCCCCTCCCCCTACCTTGCTCCTCGCGGCCGCCCTCAAACCAGGCCGTGGGTTCCTCCTCCGGGAGCCGGGGCTCGCCTCCACCCTCCAGGGCTTTGCGTTTCTTCGACATCTCTGCCGGGGCTGGGGCTCTGGGGTGCTCTTTCCCCACCCCCAGTTCCCCCCCCCCCCACCTCAGAGAGGAGAGTGAAGGTGGGGTTCGCTGGAGGGGAGGGAGCCGGGGAGAGGGCTGGGGGGATGGCTGCCGGCGGAGGGAAGGCACTTGGGAGGCGCAGGAAGGCAGCCGGAGGCAGGGACCCGGCGGGCGGGCGGGCGGGCACTGAGGTCCTAGACCGGCTCCTGCAGACCTCCGTCGAGGGGGCTGTGTGCTCGCTCCGTCTCTCTCCCTGCCTCTCTCTCTTCCCCTCTCCCTCTCTACTTCCTCTCTTTCCTTCCCCTGAAGGGTAAGCCCAGAGGAAAGAGACCCAACAAAATCGGGGAGGGGAGGCTCCTGGCCCCTCAGCCGGTTTCTTTACGATGTAGGAGGGGGTGGGACGGTGGGCGCCCTGTACCAGGACTCCTGGCCCTGCCTGGGAAGGACTGAGGTCCTGGGGAGGGGCGGTGGGGTGGGGGTGTCTGTGGCCTTGGAGGAAGTATTTGCAGAGGACTGCAAGGAGAACTGGGTGGAATGAAGGAAGGAAGTGGCTGCAGAATGCCAAAAAAGTGATGCCTTCGGGTGCTAGGGGCGCAGACCCCTCCTCGGCCATGACATCATCTGGGCTTTTGCAAAAGGGGCTGGGGGAGGTGGGGAGGTGGGGAGGTGGCGGGTGGGCCCGGGAGAGCTGCTGGAGAGCCCAGAGGCAGAGAGGGGAGGGGGTCTTGTCCCCCTTCAGAACCCGGGAGCCAGGAGGGTGGGGGCCGACTCCCGAGGCCCTCTGGGGTTCAGGCTGGAAGCGCGGCCCTTTGCAGCCGGAGGGCAGCCTTCCCTGGAACTTGGAGCTGGGAGCACGGAGTTGGCTGTGGACTCCGTCACCTCTTCTGCCACCGCTCGCGGCTTCTGGTTTTACCCGCTAGGGTCTCTTTTTTTAATCACTTCCCCTCAACTTTCCTTCCTCAAGAGAATCACGTCCCCAGACAACACACACACACACACACACACACACATGCACTTCCTTATTGCCCAAAGGGATGAGGGAAATGATGATAACTTTTTTTTTGACGTAAGAAAAAGGTTGGATTCTAGTTTTTCCAGACTGCCAAGGGTTAAGTAATAGGTAAAAGCAAGAGTCCACTTACCCGCCAAAGTATGCGAAGCACCTATCTGCTTTCCACTTCTACTTCACACATTCAAAAGAGAGAGGAGCAGCAAAGAAGGGGTGGTGGGAGGCAGGCGAACCAGGAGCCGGGTGGGTCCGGGGCTCCATTGAGAACTGCGCAGAACAAGTTGCCCGTGAGTCCGGGTGGCCCGAGTTCACGACCTCTCCAAGAACACTCGCTCCGGCTCCGCTCCGCAGGCACGTCCCAAAGGCTTGGGGGCAGTCCGCATTTCGCGCTGGTCATCTCGGAAAAGGGGGAGACAACTCTAAGCGGAGGGGGTCTTTCCTCTTGCCCTCTTGTCCTTCTGGGGGGTCTCCAGGAAAGCCTCGCCGAGCGCGCTCCAGGCGCCAAGGAAGACCGGTCCATCTCAGCTCACCCTCCTTGCGGCCGCAACTTTGGACCGCACACCTACAGGGAACACGGGTGCGAGGGTGCGTGCGTGTCTGAGTGTGCGTGTGTGCGAGTGCGCGAGTGTGCCCGCCCGTGTGCCCGCGCGCACCGGGCTGTGGGTGCATGTGCTTGTCGGGAACGGCGCTCCCCGGCTGCCTGGAACTTGGAGAGTTTTCCTTTAAGCCGGAGCTGCGGCTCGGACACCCCCCCGCGTCCAACAGGAGGCGATGACGTCTGTAGCCTCGTTGCCAGCCAGTCCCCAGGCTGCCGCTGCCGTTCATTGACAGGAGCGGGCGCTCAGACGTCAGCAGCCGGACCTTTGGCAAAGCGGCTCCTGCGGAGACGGCTCCCACCCCCGCACCTGCCAGCCCGCCCGGGGCGGGGGGGGATGAAATCAAAGTCTCTGGGGAGGGGCCCGGGGAGGCGCTGGGGCTGCGGGGGTTGGGGGGGGGACTCCGATCTGCCTCCTTTGTCTTGAGCCCCGGAGTTTATAAATAGTGCTGTCTCCGGCCAGACTCGCAGCGCGGCCCCCCACCCCCTGGCCGCGCACCCCGCAGGGCCCCCGCCCCTGCCCGGCTCTCGCGGCCCGGAGGGAGGACGGGAGGGGGCGGGGAAGCGGGGAGTGAAAACAGACTTTGCTTCGCTTCCCTCTTCCCCATTCATAGATTCGGTTTGAGTCTTGGGGCGGCCGCTCGGCTCCACCAGCCGCAGTGAATGGAAGCGTGCCCGCGCGCGGGGACCACTGGGCGCGCGGGATGCCGCCCTCGCGGGGGGCGCTCCTCCCGCTCGGAACCCGCGCCCTCTCCTAGGTGCGAGTGGGTGGACCCCCCAACGGCCACCTTGGAGGGACCAAGAGCCTGGCCTCCCTTGCCCCTCCCACCCTGGGGTTCTTGTCACTGCCCCTTCGGTGCTGGAAGGCCAAACGCAGAGCGAGCTGCGCTCAGCCGCGGAGAGCCAGGACGCGCAGGCGATCCGGCCCAGTCCGCGGCGGCGGAGATCGTAGCCACAGCGAGGGGAGCGGCCAGGAGGCGCGGGACAGTGGCCGAGGCCACGGGCGTCACCTCGCTCTGCGCACCCTGCGCGGTACAAGCCGGCGCCCTCTCGGCTCCAGAACCCCAGGGCGCAGGGGTGCGGGCTGCGGAGGACCGCGCAGCGCTGGGTCCCACCTTCCCAGCCCAGCTCGCAGGGGATCGGTGGGCTCGCGTGCACTGCGCGCTGCTGCGGGGAACCGAGGGCTGGCGAGGCCCACGCCGGCCGGGAGTGGGACGCGGCGCCCCCGCCTGCCCTCCCCCCGCCCCACCGCTTCTCGTCCGGGATCCCACAGGATGGAGTTCTCAGGCGCCCTGTCATTGCGGGCGCTGGATGGACGCTCGCAAAAGCTGCCATGGGACTCAAAGAGCCGGGTGGCCGAGGGGTCCCGGCCGTCTCTGCTGCCGACGCCCAACAGCAGGAAGGCTGACACACAGACCCTTCTGAGCCTGGTTTGGCCCAGCCTGTTGGAGAAGCTGCCCGCTCCGGGGGGCCCTTCTCCCCAGCGCTCAGGCCCTGACCCGGGCCCCTCTCCCTGCTAGGGTAACCGCCTTCCCCCTTCGCGCCCCCTCCGACGTCCTCTGCTGGGTCGGTCCCAGCCCAAGCATGCTGCCCCGGCTCCCAAGGGGAAAAACAAGTCTTGACACACGTCCTGGGTCCCTCCACCCAGTTTCTCTCCCCTTGACCACACTCTCTCTGACTTCTCTCCTCTCACCGGCTCCTGAATCCAGGCCTACAGGACGGTTGGAGGAGGTCTAGTTCAGGGACTTGGCAAAATCAGCTCTGCCCCAGGTCAGAGGTCACCCTGAGTGCTTAGAGCAAAGGTCAGTTTGAGCGTCAGCCTCAATTGACTTGTGCACCATGCGTGATGGAGTCTCGGGCCCCCTTCCCTCCTGTGGACACACCGTCCCTGGTTTCCATCCTGCCTCTCCGGTCATTGCTTCCGGGTCCCCTCGGTGGAGTCTGCGTCTCCCCATGTTCTTCACGCTGGAGGCGCCCACGACTCCCTTACCTGCTCTGTCATCCGCCTCCTTGGTCTTACTGTGTCTCCTGGCCTTAAACCCAATCTCGACCCTGAAGAGTCAGCATTCATATTCCAGCTCCGAGCTCCCTCTGAGATGTAGGGGTTGCCTGCCTCACTCACACCCCCACCTGGGGGTCTCAAAAGCGCCAGAAACTCATCAGGACTCACTGGGTTCCTGATTTCACCCTCACCCCAAACCTGCTCTGCCCACAGTTCTTCCCACCTCTGTAAAAGGATGTTTTATCCTTGCTGTTGCCCTTGGGCCAAAATACTGGGGTGCAGTTGACACCTTTTGTGTTCACCTCCCACATTCCAGCTGTCAGCAGTTGCTGTTCCCTCTACCTTTAGACCTGGACAGGCCCCCACCACACAGTCCAGCTCCACCACCTCCTGCCTGGGCTGCAGTTCCTGCCCCTGCCCTGCCCACGTGCCCCTCACATGGCTGGAGAGCAGCTGGTCGAGAGCAAGACCAGGTCTCTGGCTTCTCCCCCACAGTGATGCTGGGTCCCTGCAGCGGCTGGCATCCCTCTCCGGCTCACCCTCTTCCTTCCCCACCCCCTGGTCCCCAGTGCCACTGACCTTTCCTGGAACCCACTCAGAGCTCTTCCAGAACCCACTCAGAACTCTTCTAGAACCCACTCAGAACTCTTCTAGAACCCCCTCAGAACTTTCCTAGAACCCACTCAGAACTCTTCTAGAACCCACTCAGAACTTTCCTAGAGCCCACTCAGAACTTTCTTAGAACCTACCCAAAACTTTCCTAGAACCCACTGAGGACTTTCCTAGAGCCCATTCAGAACTCTTCTAGAAGCCACTCAGAACTCTTCTAGAAGCCATTCAGACCTCTGCATCTGCGGATCCCCTCCGTACCCTCCTACTAAAGACCCTCAAGATGACCTCCCTTTCCCCTTCTCACCTCTAC
Source organism: Moschus berezovskii (assembly GCF_049115385.1). Classification (NCBI taxonomy): domain Eukaryota; kingdom Metazoa; phylum Chordata; class Mammalia; order Artiodactyla; family Moschidae; genus Moschus; species Moschus berezovskii. Next base: position 108,123,629 of record NC_142469.1, read on the forward strand.
TCGGGGGCCTCCTCTGAGAAGCCCGGGAGGGCACCTCACCTAAAGCTCGCCCTTGCTCCCAGCCCCCACCCTTGCACAGGAATGGCACTTCTGCCCGCTCCTTCTGCTTTACTCATATGCCTTGTTTATTCTGTCTCACCCTCAATTGCTAGCTTCTCGAGGACAGGGGGTTTTTACCTTTGGTTATAATTGCATCAAAAAGTAGGCTTGGCCTCAGAGAAGTTCCTCACCACACCATACATTCCGGAGATGCTGGGTTTGCAGGAGGAGAAGGGACGACAGAGGATGAGATGGTTGGATGGCAACACCGACTCGATGGACGTGAGTTTGGGTAAACTCTGGGAATTGGTCATGGACAGGGAAGCCTGGCGTGCTGTGGTCCATGGGGTCGCAAAGAGTCAGACACGACTGAGCAACTGAATTGAACTGAACTGAACTGAGCTAGAAGAAGGTGGGCTTAGGGGCTGGCAGGCAGCCTCCATCCGTCACAATGGTTCCCAGATCAAATATCCATCTGGGAGGGTGGGAACCCCTGCCCGAGACCAGTCAGGCCTCTGGGTGACTTGGTTCTCTGCTCGGTCACGTTCTGCTTCCATTGTTTTCTCTCTCTTTATGTCCCAGTTGGGTTTTTCTTTCCTGCCAAGCCTTAAGCCTGCTGTGGTCCACACAGAGGTAAAATGGACCCCAGCTGACCTGGGTCCTCAGAGACCACAGTCCTTCCCTTGAGCCCTCTATTAGTGGGTTCCCACCCTCTCATCCAGTGAGTAAATGCCCAGTTCCTGAAATTTTAGAATGCCCCTTGTGCGCCCAACATTGTATTCATTCAACAACCACTGAGCTTGGGGGCAAAGCTCGGAGGCCCTGGTCTCTGTAGCGATCCCTGGGCACAAAAGAGGCCCTGGAGTGCAGCATGACAGCTGCAGGTGGCCTGGCACGCTGGGGGGTGCCCCACCCAGGAGGCCCCACCCCGGGGCCAGAGGCAGGAGAGGGATTGTTTAGAAGGCCCAGCACTCCAGTGTCAGGCTGAGGAGTTGAAGCCATATCATGAAGGCCCTGGTGGGTGGGCTTCCAGAAAGAGGTGGGATGGAGTCCTCTGTGTTCCAGGGAGACAGCTGGGGAGTGGTGGAAAGGGAGCGGGCCAGAGGCAGGGCGAGCGGGTGGCCCAGAGGCTGTTTTCACAGATCCCAAGGTGGAGGAGGGAACTGGGCTGGCCGCGTGGGTGACAGGAGAGAGGAGGTGAGGATGCTGGAAATAGTTCTGGGTGCTCACGTGACAGCCCATCTTCTGAAGTAGCATCTGAAAACTCAGCCCAGCTGAGCTGAGGATTCCAAGGAGGCTGACGTCAAGGAGCAGACAGGCTGGCACCACTGGATACCACAAGCAAGGGCAGGCTGAGATCGGTCACCCACTCTGCATATCCGGAAACCCCGTGTCCCCATCACCTGCCGGCCTGAGCAGGTGAGGGGGGCGGGGCTTGGGGAAGGACTCGGGGCAGGCCCTCTGATCACTCTGCATGCTGGCCACCACTTCCCCCAAATGCATCGGATGACGGGACATGATGTGGATGAGGACCTTTCATAAAAACTGCCGAAAGGGGATATGGACCAGTGATGCGAGCTAGCAAAGGTCATAGGCTCTGAGGGCAACTCCCCAACTGCAGTCAGGACATCCTGGCTGTGACCTGGCCTCCCCCGGCTCCATCTAGAATAAAAGCCTTGGGGTAGGTGGGGGGATTGCGGCGGGGGGTGGGCAGGCAGGCTGGGGCTTGTCCTGACACCTGCAAGGCTCAGCTTGAGGGGACAAGGGCTGCCTCCCTCGGGGATGGTTCATTCATTCCCCTGGTTCTTAGAAGAGCATTTCCGTGTTCTTCTGGTTCCAAGAAGTGAGATCTTTGGATAACGGGGTGTTAATTCTCACCGATTCCAAGAACAGTCTGGGGAAAACAGGGGAAAGCAGAGCAGGCTTCCGACCAAGTGGCCTGCTTGGAAAGCAGGGGTGAGGACTCTGCTGACCGCCAAGCACAAGCATTTCTGCTCCTGGAAGAACTTCTAAGTTGTGGGAAGTGATTTTTCAAATGGAAATTGTAGACACAGAAAGTCTGAAAGCAGCTTATTTAACACTGTGAATGGGTTAAACAGAGTCTAATCACTGATTTGCAGAGTGGAAGGAACATTCAATTAAGTAATGAGACTAATCCCCTAGTCCCAAGCGCTGGGCTATGAATGAGGAAAATGAGGGCAAATAATGTAACACTGCCAAACAGCAGCGGGCTTTCGGTGGCTTGTTTTCTTTTTAAAGGAAGGACAGTATAACTGTGGGCTGTGTTCATAGTTTTGAACCGATCATATAAATGCAGAAATTTTACTACATCATGTCTGTTCCATAAGTAGTGTGGCTTACTTATCTTAAATATGTCGTCTCTTTAGAAGTCATCACTCACATTTTTTAGTCTTCTATTTGGAAATAATTTCCAATGACAGAGAACTTGCAAGAACGGAAACAATGCAAGGCCCTTTCTGATCTCCAGACCCTCCTCTGAAGTGCCAGTCACGTGTGTGGTCTCTGGTTTTCTCATCAGTGCAGCGTGCGTTATCTCCTGGCCCTTTAGCCCTGAAATACTTCAGTGTGCATTTCCTAAGAATAAGGATATTGCCTTGTATAAACACAGCACTGTAGTCAACCTCAATAAATAAACATCCCTGATAAAATACTGTTATCTCACCTGTGTCCATATTCCAGTTTTATCCATTGACCCAATGTCTTTTATTTATTTTATTTATTTTGCAAGGTAAGTTTTATTTGAGGAAAAATGAGGGCTGTAGCCCGGCAGACAGCATCTCAGGTAGCTCTGAGAAACTGCTCCAACCAGGTGGCAGGGGTGGGGGTGCAGAGGAGGCCACTGCATGTGACTTTGGAGAAGGGGGGTTGATGCAGTTGAGCGCTTACCCCTTCCTGGGGCACCAGATCCAATGTCTGTTAGGCTCGCTCTCCTCTCCAAAGCAGAATGCAGCCTGTTGTTGTTAAGTCAGTAAGCTTCGTCCTACTCTGTGACCCCAAGGACTGCAGCAAGCCAGGCTTCCCTGTCCTTCACTATCTCCTAGGGTTTGCTCAAACTCATGTCCATCGAGTGAGTAATGCCATCCAACCATCTCATCCTCCGTCGCCCCCTTCTCTTCCCACCTTCAATCTTTCTCAACATCAGGGTCCTTTCCAATGAGTCAGCTCTTCGCCTCTGGTGGCTGAAGTATTGGAGCTTCAGCTTCAGCATCAGTCCATCCAATCAATGAATAGTCAGGGTTGATTTCCTTTGGGATGGACTGGTTGGATCTCCTTGCTGTCCAAGCAACTCTCAAAGAGTCTTCTCCAGCCCCACAATTTGAAAGTCTAGGGATAAGGATTTCATGGAACTGGCCCAGTCTTAGATTCTTTCCATCTGGAACATTTCCAGAACCTTCTTTGTCTTTTATGACACAGACTTTTGGGAGGACTGTTGACAACCCCTCCCCTCATTTTACAATAAACCGTTTCTTGGTGTGAGTTGGTTAGATGTTTCCACAGGACTGGATTCAGGTGATCTCAGCAGGAATGCTGCCGAGAGGAGGGCTGTTCTTTATCAGACTATCACCTCCAGAGGCTCTGATGTCCACTCAGTTCTCCCTGAGAGTCTGAATCCTGGCCCGGTTTTTGGCAGACACCTCCACTGTGTCATCACGCGTTTGATATCACGCTCATGGCTAATAAGCATCTGGGAAGAGTTGCTAGTATTCTGCTCCTCGTTGAAATCTGCCCCGAATCTAAGGGTTCTGACTTGGTCTGCTCCTGCCTGGACGGCTTGTGAACTCAGCGCACCCCCCACGTCCACTCGTCAGCCCTGGGGTGGGTGAGAGCCTCACTTCTCCCTGATTCACACATGTGTGTATCTGCTTATTTGTGATGTTGTGAGTATCAATAACCTCAGATGTGCAGATGACACCACCCTTATGGCAGAAAGTGAAGAGAAACTAAAAAGTCTCCTGATGAAAGTGAAAGAAAAGAGTGAAAAACTTGGCTTAAAGCTCAACATTCAGAAAACTAAGATCATGGCATCTGGTCCCATCATTTCATGGGAAATAGATGGGGAAACAGTGGAAACAGTGTCAGACTTTATTTTGGGGGGCTCCAAAATCACTGCAGATGATGACTGCAGCCATGAAATTAAAAGACGCTTACTCTTTGGAAGGAAAGCTATGACCAACCCAGACAGCATATTAAAAAGCAGAGACATTACTTTGCCAACAAAGGTGTGTCTAGTCAAGGCTATGGTTTTTCCAGTGCTCATGTGTGGATGTGAGAGTTGGACTGTGAAGAAAGCTGATCACCGAAGAATTGATGCTTTTGAACTGTGGTGCTGGAGAAGACTCTTGAGAGTCCCTTGGACTGGAAGGAGATCCAACCAGTCCATTCTAAAGGAGATCAGTCCTGGGTGTTCATTGGAAGGACTGATGCTGAAGTTGAAACTCCAATACTTTGGCCACCTGATGTGAAGAGTTGACTCATTGGAAAAGACCCTGATGCTGAGAGGGATTGGGGGCAGGAGGAGAAAGGACAACAGAGAATGAGAGGGCTGGATGGCAACATCGACTCGGTGGACATGGGTTTGGGTGAACTCCGAGAGTTGGTGATGGACAGGGAGGCCTGGCATGCTGTGATTCATGGGGTCGCAAGGAGTCAGACATGACTGAGCGACTGAACTGAACTGAACTGAACTGAGGGACTCACAGGTTCCCAGTTCTCATGGTTCATAATTCATTTCTTTCTTAAGATGTGTTTTATTTGCTTACTTTTGGCCGCACTGGGTCTTCACGGCTGCACATGGGCTTTCTCTAGTTGTGTCAACTAGGAGCTGCTCTCCCATTGCGGTGCCCAGGGCTCTCACTGTGGTGGCCTCTCTCATTGCAAAGCATGGGCTGGAGGCATCTGGGCTTCAGGAGTTGCAGCCCCAGGCTCTAGAGTGCAGGTTCAGTAGTTCTGATGTGCAGGCTTAGTTGCTTTGCATCATATGGGATCTTCCTGGGCCAGGGACTGAACCCATGTTCCTGGCATTGGCAGGAAGACTCTTAACCAGGATATTTGTTCCATGCATGTTCAGTCATGTTCAACTCTTTGTGACCGCATGGACTATAGCCCGCCAGGCTCCTTTGTCCATGAGATTTCCCAATCAAGAATACTGGACTGGGTAGCCAGTCCCTTCTCCAGTGGATCTTCCCCAGCCAGGGGTCAAGCCAGAATCTCCTGTGTCTGTTGCACAGGCAAGAGTATCCTTTATCACTGCGCCACCTGGACCACCAGGGAAGCCCTGTGATTCATCTCTGTATGCGGTTCTTTTGCTCATGTTTGGTCCATAAAGGGATCTGTGAGGGTCCCCGTAAACTGGCTCCTGCACACAGGTCATTGTTTGCAGGACTCTTCCTGACTGTTGGCACAGCCGGATGGTAAAGGTTTATCTTGTACCGTCCTTGCCTCAGCCTGAAATCAGCCATTTCTTCAAGGAGTGCTGGTCCTTGCAGTGGGACTAATCCCAAGATCTGAGTACCAAGGCTGTTCACTGCTACTGAGGGTGTCCTTTCTTTTTGGCCCTTGCAGCTGACAGATCTGGGCTGTTAGTGAGCACACACGCTATGTACATACACACGCACAGAGGCAAACATACATGTGCACGTGTGTCAGGGTCTTTCCTAACTTTCCCATGTCATTGGTACATGTCCCTTTATCACCGAGATGACCCCCCGCCCCCACCCCCTCCCAACCACATCAAGGCGTTTAGTCAGTTGCTCCGCTCCACAATGTGTCTGAAAGCTAGCTTTGCCTTCAATGTTGTTTGCACTGCAACAAGCAAATTCAAGGCGGTCAGGATTCCCTGCTCCCAGCACCTCTCACCAGAGGACACGGCACCCAGAGGACCTCTAGCCAACCCTGTGTTCAGAAGGGGCTGGTTGGTTATGTCTTATGTATTTCCCTTCTATGTCCTCTCCTCTGAATGACGGACGACAGGATTCCTGTGTTTCTGTGTCCATTCAGGTTCAGAGGTTTCCCTTTTCCGCATTCATTGATTTAATTTTATTCTCTGAGCATGTGGTTTTGAATATGCTCCTGAAAGTCAAGACTAAATCTATGCAGAGAGGGCCCTCCATCTAAACTCCTTCCACTCGATCTCTGCCCCCAAGCCTGGTTAGAAACCAACTTCGCTCTTTTCCGGTTTATCTCAAATCTCTCCTCTGTAAAGGTGAGTGGATATGTTTGTTTTCTTATTTTCTCTCTTTTTTTCTCCACAAACATACTCTATATGGTCTTTTGCAATTTGCTCTTTGTCATTAATAACATCTCCTGGAAATCATTCTCTGCTGTTTTTCAATCTCTCTCTCTTTTTTTTTTTTTTTAACTTTTGGCTGCACTCCAAAGCATTGGGACCTTATTTCCCGGATCAGGGACTGAGTCCGTGCTCCCTGCATCAGAGCAAGTCTTAACCCCTGGACTGCCAGGCAAGTTCCTCTTCCTCAATTTTTAAAAACAACTCTATTTTATGTATGTCCTATGCTTGGACATTAAGGCAATTTCCAAAACTTTACAATTACAAATAAGTGCAAAAAATTGCTTCGTGCGTTTGTATTTTCATACTGTGGATGGTATAACTTCAGAGTAGATTCCTAGGAGTGGACTTGCTGGTTGTTGTGCAAGTGTTAATACCGTCTAACTCTTCGGGATCCCATGGACTGCAGCACGCCAGGCTCCTCGGTCCTTCACTATCGCCCAGAGTTTGATCAAATTCATGTCCATTGAGTCGATAATGCCATTGAGCCATCTCATCCTCTGTCTCCCTCTTCTCCTTCTGCCTTCAATCTTTCCCAGCATCAGTGTCTTTTCCAGTGAGTGAGCTCTTCACATCAGGTGGCCAAAGTTTTGGAACTTTAGCTTCAACATCAGTCCTTCCAATGAATATTCAGGGTTGATTTCAAGATCGACTGGTTTGATTTCCCCGCTGTCCAAGGGTCTCTCAAGATTCTTCTGCCGCACCACAATTCAAAAGTGTCTATTCTTTAGCACTTTAGCCTTCTTTATGACCGAAATCAGATTGATTATATTCTTTGCAGCCAAAGATGGAGAAGCTATATACAGTTAGCAAAAACAAGACCAGGAGTTGACTGGGGCTCAGATCATGAACTCCTTATTGCCAAATTCAGACTTAAATTGAAGAAAGTAGGGAAAACCACTAGACCATTCGGGTATGACCTAAATCAAATCTTTTATGATTATACAGTGGAAGTAAGAAATAGATTTAAGGGACTAGGTCTGATAGATAGAGTGCCTGATGAACTATGGATGGAGGTTCGTGACATTGTACAGGAGACAGGGACCAAGACCATCCCCATGGAAAAAAAGTGCAAAAAAGCAAAATGGCTGTCTGAGGAGGCCTTACAAATAGCTGTGAAAAGAAGAGAAGCGAAAAGCAAAGGAGAAAAGGAAAGATATAAGCATCTGAATGCAGAGTTCCAAAGAATAGCAAGGAGAGATAAGAAAGCCTTCCTCAGTGATCAATGCAAAGAAATAGAGGAAAACAACAGAATAGGAAAAACAAGAGATCTCTTCAAGAAAATTAGAGATAGCAAGGGAACATTTCATGCAAAGATGGGCTCGATAAAGGACAGAAATGGTATGAATCATAACAGAAGCAGAAGATATTAAGAAGAGGTGGCAAGAATACACAGAAGAACTGTACAAAAAAGAACTTCACAACCAAGATAATCATGATGGTGTGATCACTGACCTAGAGCCAGACATCCTGGAATGTGAAGTCAAGTGGGCCTTAGAAAGCATCACTACGAACAAAGCTAGTGGAGGTGATAGAATTCCAGTTGAGCTATTTCAAATCTTGAAAGATGATGCTGTGAAAGTGCTGGACTCAATATGCCAGCAAATTTGGAAAACTCAGCAGTGGCCACAGGACTGGAAAAGGTCAGTCTTCATTCCAATCCCAAAGAAAGGCAATGCCAAAGAATGCTCAAACTACCGCACAATTGCACTCATCTCACACACTAGTAAAGTCATGCTCAAAATTTTCTAAGCCAGGCTTCAGCAATACATGAACCATGAACTTCCAGATGTTCAAGCTGGTTTTAGAAAAGGCAGAGGAACCAGAGATCAAATTGCCAACATCCGATGGATCATTGAAAAAGCAAGAGAGTTCCTGAAAAACATATATTTCTGCTTCATTGACTACTCCAAAGCCTTTGACTGTGTGGATCACAATAAACTGTGGAACATTCTGAAAGAGATGGGAATACCAGACCACCTGACCTGCCTCTTGAGAAACCTGTATGCAGGTCAGGAAGCAACAGTTAGAACTGGACATGGAACAACGGACTGGTTCCAAATAGGAAAAGGAGTACGTCAGGGTTGTATATTGTCACCCTGCTTATTTAACTTATATGCAGAGTACATCATGAGGAACGCTGGGCTGGAAGAAGCACAAGCTGGAATCAAGACTGCCGGGAGAAATATCAATAACCTCAGATATGCAGATGATGCCACCCTTAAGGCAGAAAGTGAAGAGGAACTAAAAAGCCTCTTGATGAAAGTGAAAGAGGAGAGTGAAAAGTTTGACTTGAAGCTCAACACTCAGAAAACAAAGATCATGGCATCTGGTCCCATCACTTCATGGGAAACAGATGGGAAACAGTGTCAGACTTTATTTTTTGAGGCTCCAAAATCACTGCAGATGGTGATTGCAGCCCTGAAATTAAAAGACGCTTATTCCTTGGAAGGAAAGTTATGACCAACCTAGATAGCATATTAAAAAGCAGAGACATTACTTTGCCAACCAAGGTCCATCTAGTCAAGGCTATGGTTTTTCCCGTGGTCATGTATGGATGTGAGAGTTGGACTGTGAAGAAAGCTGATCGCCGAAGAATTGATGCTTTTGAACTGTGGTGTTGGAGAAGACTCTTGAGAGTCCCTTGGACTGCAAGGAGATCCAACCAGTCCATTCTAAAGGAGATCAGTCCTGGGTGTTCATTGGAAGGACTGATGCTAAAGCTGAAGCTCTAATACTCTGGCCACCTCATGCGATGAGTTGACTCACTGAAAAAGATTCTGATGCTGGGAAGGACTGGGGGTGGGAGGAGACGGGGACGACAGAGAATGAGATGGCTGGATGGCATCACTGACTGGACGGACATGAGTTTGGGTGAACTCCAGGAGTTGGTGATGGACAGGGAGGCCTGGCGTGCTGTGATTCATGGGGTTGCAAAGAGTCGGACACGACTGAGCGACTGAACTGAACTGATGGTCCACTCTCACATCTGTTCATGACCACTGGAAAAACCATAGCTTTGACTGTATGGACCTTTGCTGGCAAAGTAATATCTCTGCTTTTCAATACACTCTCTAGGTTTGTCAGAGTTTTCCTTTCATGGGGCAAGCTTTTTTTAATTTCATGGCTTCAGTCACCATCTACAGTGATTTTGAAGCCCAACAAAATAAATCTGTCACTGCTTCTACTTTTGTCTATTTGCCACAAAGTAATGGGACCAGTGAACTCCGGGAGTTGGTGATGAACAGAGAGGCCTGGCATGCTGTGATTCATGGGGTCGCAAAGAGTCGGACATGACTGAGCAACTGAACTGAACTGAACGGGACCAGATACCATGATCTTAGTTTTTTTTTAAAGTTGAGTTTCAAGCCAACTTTTTCACTCTCCTCTTCGACCTTCATCAAGAGACTCTTTAGTTCCTCTTCACTTTCTGCCATTAGAGTGGTGTCATCTGCTTATCTAAGATTGTTGATATTTCTCTCAGCAATCTTGATTCCAGCTTGTGTTGCATCCAGTTGGGCATTTCTCATGATATATTCTGCATAGAAGTTAAATAAACAGAGTGACAATATACAACTTTGATGTACTCCTTTCCCAACCTCCACCTGGACTGACATGTAAATAGAAACACAGTCTTGTTAGATATTATCAAGTTCTTCAAAGGGTTTCCATCCAGTTTACAATTCACCAATCATTTTCAATTCATAAAAAAAAAAATTCCCCCAAGTGTAAACAAATGTACATTAGTTGAAAAAGAAAAGTTTTAAAGAAGTAATTTGGTTCACTAAATTGGTAAGGTTAGGGTCCAGGGTCTGCTTCATCCTCAGGCACCTTGGGGTGAGAAGAACTTAATATAAACACACGTCTCTATCGCTCTTGTCTACTAAACTGAGTACATACGTTCTGAACCTGGTATTCCGCTATGTTACGGAATAAATCTTCTGGGAAAAAATCAGCTGGAACCAGGCCTCATTTCTGTTCTTAATTCTGTCACGTTCTTGCTTTGTGAGTTTGGGAAAGTCATTTGATGTCACTAAGACTCCCCTCCTCATCTGCAAGATGGAATAATATGTCCCCGACTCCCTAATAGATTGGCTTAAGGAGCAAACGTGTACACCATTTGTAGACAGAAATGCCTGGATGCTATCTATATGTCTACGGGTCTCTCGGTTGTTTCCGATTGTCCAATTTGTCCACAGTCTTTGAAACATCTTACTTTTAAGAAAGGGAGGGGAGGGAACATTTAACTGAAATGTTGAAAATCTGCATTTTTTGGTTCATTTTCATCCTCACCACACTTAACACACCATTCGACAGTGCTCTTTCATCTCCCTGTACCTTATCGTCCATCTTTATACTATAAAAGGGCTGAACTCCTTCACCAGTGAGACCCTGCCTTGTCCCAAAGCATTCTGCTTCTTCAAGGAGCCTATGTGAAGCCGGCAGTGAGGGCGCCAGCAGGTCTGAGAGGAACGCCGGGCCCCTCCTAAAGATCTTCGCCAAGAAATAGGTGATTTGAAAACGGAACTTTAACAAAGAGGCGATACAGTTCCTGAAACTCTAAGGTCATTTTTCCACCCATGACGGAAGGCACTAGCCACCTCTGATCCAGGGGAAAGCACTTAGGTTTTTCCCCCAAAGACCTAGGATAGTTATTTTGAGCTTAGTCGGCTCACAAAGGAAGGTTTTAAAAAGCAGAGTGAAGAGAGGCTCTTTTGTGCATCTCCTGCCATTGTCACTCGGGGCTCGACTCAGGAGACCAAGAAATAAAAGCAGTCCCTCACCGGAGAGACGCTGCGAAGGGGAGGGGCGGCGTTCCCGGCCTGATCGAATTCTTCATCCACTGCACCAAAGGTCCTGATGCGCTGAGCCCACCTCCGCCGGACTAGGACTCCAGAAGGAGCCTGGGTCCGCCGGCTCAGGCCGCCTCGTGCGCGGATGGTGCTCAGGGCCCCGCGGGTCAGGCCTGGTTCACAACCGCAGCCCGGCCAGGCCTGAGTGGGCCCGCCGGGCGGCCCTGCGGGACCCCTCTCCTTCTCTTAGCGGCTCTTAGAAAAACCCCTCTGTTCTTCTCAAGCCTCTCCCCGGCCTGGAAGCTGTCGGGGTCGTGGACCGTCCCCTCCCCACGCCCAGGGGAGTTTCCGGAAAAGATGCGCGCGGGTTGCGTCCGGGCTCAGCCTTGTGCAGCCCTCCCCGGAGGACAGCGCCTCCGGCCCGGCCCCAGCGCGCGCCGCCGCCTCGGCAGCCTCGCCTCCTCCGCCCGCGCCGGCTGCCCTGAGGACCAGAGGCTGCACAGGCCATTCCCTCGGCCAGGACACCCTGCCTGGGCCCGACGCCACCGTCAGCGCTCGCTGTCCGGGAAGCTCTCCCAGCCTCTCCCCTCTTCCCTGGAGGACACACCGCCCCATCCTTGGAGGGCACCCAGGGGACCAGTCAGAGACCCCTCTACCCCAGGGCACGGGCACCGTCAGGCTTCCGGAGCCGCAGAAACGCCACCGTCCTGCCCTCACCGAACAGCCAGTCTGGATGGGGGCTGCCTCCTTAGCTGGTCAGGGGATCAGGGATGCCCAAGCCGCCCCAGGCACCTCTTGGCCTTTTCTCCCTGCTGGTCGCTTCATGGCAAGAAAGGCTGCTTGGAGCCGGCACCATTTCGTGTTCGAAGGATGAAGATGAGAAAAGAAAAGTACAGTGACTGGAAACTGCTCTTTTCAGGAGAAAAGGAACCTCCTCCAGAAGCCATGGACTTCGCTGGCAGCTCAATGAAGAAGCCACCTGCCGGTGCAGGAGACCCGGGTTCAATCCCTGAGTCGGGAAGGGAAGGGCAGCTCACTCCAGTACTCTTGCCTGGAGAATCCCATGGACAGAGGAGCATCGGTGGGTACATACAGTCCATGGGGTCCCCAAGAGTCGGGCAGGACGGAGCAACTGACAAAGAATAGATAAATATATCACTAACACTTGTGAAAATGCCTCTCTCAGATTTGAGATATTTCTCAACATATTCACCAAGGTCTGAAACGCTGGAGCTTCTCTTGCATATCTGGAATGTCCCTCTGAGAAGTGCTAAGAATTTGACTAATGTACAAATCAAAGAATGCACTGTCACAGCATGTAACCCATTTAAAATGGGATCTTTGGGAAAAAGGTTTTTTTTTTTCAATTACTTACTTTGGTAACCATGGCAATGCTAAAACATAAATGTATATAGTAAGTGTGGTAAAAGGATTATTGTGGTATGTGTAGGCACAAATTCAACTCAAAGATCAAAATGGAAAATTTAACACAACCGCATTATCTGTGAAAATTCTACGCATGTTGAGTACAGATGGTAATAAATGTCTTTATTTAAAACATCTTAAGGTCTCTTGAAAAAATTGTCCTGTGTCCACCAATTGGCACTTATATCTTGAGACACATTTATGTTAAATACATGCTAAAAACAGCTAATAAAATATTTTACCTGCAAATCATTACAAAAGGAAACAAGACAATCATCAGAGTTCATAGATGGCAGAAATTGGGAAACATACTGAAGGTGGGAAGAAAAATAAGAAAGAAAAAGAAAATCAGAAATATGACTGGAGACTTTTCAATTTGCTCACAGACACAGGGATGTAAGACCCATCCTTCTCATGGTCCTCAAGTTCGAAGCAAAGACTCCTGTTAACAAAGAGTTTGAACTTAAACATCAGCTGCACAAGCAAGCATTCTATGACCTGAATTTCAGCTCACCCCAGGTGCTTCTGATCTCGTCCTTTCATTTGTTTGGTCCCAGAAGATGCGTGTGGAGCATACACACCATGGCACAGACTATACATGTACGGTGGGCTCCGTGCCTGGTGGGCTGCGTGTCTAGTGGGCTCCGTGCCTGGTGGGCTCCGTGCCTGGTGGAGCTGACCGTCTCAGGGCTGGGGAGACAGATGATGAGATGGGAGCAATGTGTGTCAATGTGTAGCCATGAGTTAGAATTCATGCTATGACGGAAAACAACCCAGAGCAAGCAGAGATCCCTGTGATGCTCTGTGTTTGGGGTTGGGATGGAGAGCAGTAGATGTCTTTGAAGTGATATTTCTCATAGGACCTCAAAACAGAGCGGGCCTTCGCCAGGAGAGGAGGAGGAGAGAAGCCGGTGGGGGTAGGGGGGGTGGCCTGTGAGCCGCTCAGGAGAGAAAGAGCCTTCTAGACACAGGGGAGTCGTGGGCTGGCCAAGGAGAAGTGTGATAGGGGTGAGGACATAGAAAGAACCAGATGATATGGGGCCTGGGAATCGGCACTCAAGATCAGCATATCCCAGGGCAACAAGCGAGCAGCTAAGAGTCTTCAGGACGGTAACAGACTCATGGTCTTCCTTTTCTCTGAGGTTTGGCCGTTTCCTGCCCTTTTAGCTGTGGACCCAGTCCATGATGATCTCTCCAAGTTTTTAGAAAGCAATGGAGTCTCCCTGACTTGCAACAAATCCTAAAAAATGAATGCTTTTGAAAAATAATCTCATGATCAGAAGTGGGCTTCCCAGGTGGCACTAGTGGTAAAGAACCCGCCTGCCCATGCAGGAGACCTAAGAGGCACAGGTTCGATCCCTGGGTCAGGAAGATCCCCTGGAGGAGGGCATGGCAACCCACTCCAGTATTCTTGCCTGGAGAATCCCATGGACAGAGGAGTCTTGTGGGCTACAGTCCATGGTGTCGCAAAGAGTTGGACATGACTGAAGCGACTTGGGAAGCACTCGGTACTTAGAGATGGTTAAGATCGTCTGAGAGGCAAAGCCATCAGGTGAGAAGGAAACAGAGGGCAGGACAGACCGTGCCCGTCGGGGGTGGTCCAGAAGGGCAGGCCCAGAGCAAGAGGCGGGACCAACAGGGAAGCAGGGGGCATGGCTAGGACCACCCACCATTCTATCGTCCCCTTCTGCCCCAGGAAGAGAACTATACAGCCCAGCATGGGCGACATGTTCCCCAGAACTCGCCTGCCCGTGGATGTGGCCCCCGTGGGTGAGTTCCCCCGAGTGGCTGGCACAGGAGCTGAGGTCCACCCGCCCACGCCGAGGCCCTGCAGAGATGAGGCGGGAGCATCTGCTCTGCGCTCTCCTTTGCTTGTGGCCCGAGTGTCTGCGCGACGTCAGAGGCCACAGCTGCCAAACTCAGCCCTGTCCCAGCCTCGAGCAGCTTCACAGCGGGGTCCCTTGTGACCACAGCAGAGGGTCTCTGTCTGACTAATAAAGGCTGACGGGCATCAGTCCTGTGCCCTCCTGGCCCCCGCGCCACGCCTGTGGCAGGAAACTTGAACTTCCAGCCATGTCCACCTCCGGGCACAACGGTGCTCAGGGCAGAAAGTGCAGGGCAGGGCTCAGGGTATTGAGCCAGGCTCGGGGAGAAGAACCAGCTGGTGACTCCCAGCCAGGCAGTGTCCACCCACCACCGGCCATCCACCACCGGCCACGCAATTTGCTGGGCTCAGTGAGAAATGAAAATTCAGGAACTCTTGTTCAAAATTATTAAGCATCTTAAGAAGGTGACAGGCCTTTTATAACCAAGCCAGAGCCCCACTGACACAGGACCCCCAGGGCTGCAGGCACAGGTGTCCAGCCTTCATCCTCTGTCCCCATGGGGTGCGTACCTGGGGGGGACACTGTCTGCCCCACCCCCCAGCAGGCTGCACATGGGGTGGGGCAGACAGTGACCATTCTCTGGGGCCTCAGTTGCAAACACGAGCTCCCAGTCAATACCCGCCATTCATTCCAGGAGCAGGGCCTTTGGGCCAGGACAACTTTCAAGGCTTTTGAACGGGCACAAAGCCACTGGAACAGCAGCCACACAGAGAACCTCAGTTGACTTCTCTCCTGAGTGTTGACCAAGTTGTGAGCAAGCTGCTTGGTGCTGCCGAGTTCACCGAGAACAGTGTTCTTGAACACAGAAGCAGGAACCCTGACCAGGGCCTTGGGGCAGTGGGCAGAATCATAGCCCTGAAGATGCCCACGCCTCCCCCAGCCCCCAGAACTGTGATGGCAGCACCCAGCATGGCAAGGGGGACTCTGCCATGTGATTGAAGCACGGACCTCAAGACGGGAGAATAAAAGATCGTCCAACAGGCCCAGCTCAGTTCAGCCACGTTTCCCAGGAGAAACAAAGCCCTGCCTCCACCTTGACTTCAGCTCAGTGAGACCATCTTGAATTTTTGACCTCCCGAACCAGAAGATGATGTCTTCGTGTTGTTTAAGCCACTAAATTGGAGCTTATCTCTACAGTAACCATATGAAACTAATACACTTAGGTTAGCAGTACCCGAACATGTTGAAATGATTTTTCTTCCCCTAATCCATTCTTATTCCTTGGAAGGAAAGTTATGACCAACCTAGACAAAGCGGAGACATTACTTTGCCACCCAAGGTCCATCTAGTCAAGGCAATGGTTTTTCCCGTGGTCATGGATGGATGTGAGAGTTGGACTGTGAAGAAATCTGATCGCCAAAGAATTGATGCTTTTGAACTGTGGTGCTGGAGAAGACTCTTGAGAGTCCCTTGGACTGCAAGGAGATCCAACCAGTCCATTCTAAAGGAAATCAGTCCTGGGTGTTCATTGGAAGGACTGATGCTAAAGCTGAAACTCCAATACTTTTGCCACCTCATGTGACAAGTTGACTCACTGGAAAAGACTCTGATGCTGGGAGGGATTGGGGGTGGGAGGAGACGGGGACGACAGAGGATGAGATGGCTGGATGGCATCACCGACTCGATGGACATGAGGTTGGTTAAACTCCAAGAGTTGGTGATGGACAGGAAGGCCTGGTGTGCTGCAGTCCATGGGGTCTCAAAAAGTTGGACGTGACTGAGCAACTGAACTGAACTGAGCTGAAATCCACTCTATGAATACGTGTCTGTCGTGGGGGTGGGACACTAGCAAAGGAAAGAGGCAGCGAGCACAAGGACTCGGTCCACTCTGGAGTCGCTGTCACGGGGCAGAAAGCCCTTCGTGACTTTCAGGGTCTCGTCTCATCTGGGTTCTGCGCTTCCCAGCTGCTGCTAATGGTAAAGAACCCACCTGCCAGTGCGGGAGACAGAAGAGACAGGAGTTCATCCCTGGGTCGGAAAGATCCCCTGGAGGAGGGCATGCCAACCCACTCTAGTGTTCTTGCCTGGAGAGTCCCGTGGACACAGGAGCCTGGCAGGCTACAGTCCATGGGGTTGCACAGGGTCAGACACAGCTGAAGTGACTTAGCACCCATGCACTCATTTGTGTTCTAAGACGGCAGAAGGTGCATTTACAGCTGGGTGTCCACAAGTCAGGGGCCCCAGCTGAGGGGTGCGGTCCTCAGAATGGGCAGCTTGAAGAGGAGACCGGGGGAAGTAGCATCTCTGAAGAAATGCAGACACCACACAGGACTTCCTGGTGGCTCAGATGGCAAAGAATCTGCGTTCAGTGTAGAAGACCCAGGGTCAACCCCCGGGTAGGGAAGATCTCCTGGAGAAGGGACTGGCAACCCACTCCAATATTCTTGCCTGGAAAATTCCATGGACAGAGGAGTCTGCTGGGCTACAGTCTATAGGGTCGAAAAGAGTCAGACACAACTTAGCGACCAACACAAGACATAACACAGCTGTCTCTAACTGCACAATTCAGGGACACTGGTCACATTTACGATGTTGCACAACCATCACCTTTATCTTCCAACTTTTTCATCATGCTCAACAGGAACTCTGTACCCACTAAACACTTCAGTTCCCATCCCCACCTCCTCCCAGGCCTGGCAACCACTCTTCAATATATTTTTCTGCCTCCATGAATTAGATTCCTCTAGGGACCTCACAGAAGAGAAACCATACAGTGTTTCTCTTTTTACGACTGGCTTATATCACTTATGGTGGTCCTCCAGTTTCATCCAGGCTGTAGCATGTGTCGGAAGTTTGTTCCTTTTTACAGCTGAATGATATTCCATTGCACAGGCAGGCCACATTTTGTCTTTCCATTCATCACCAGATCAACTTGTGAGTGATTTCTGCCTCTTGGCTGTTGTGAGTCACACTGCTTTGAATATCAGCGTACGAGTATCAGATGTGTGTTTGTCAGATGTGTGTTCGATTCAAAGATAAAATTAGGATTTGCCTGAGATGAGAAGGAAGTTGTAACAAGAGATCTTCTCAAAAATCTCTCTCCACGAGCGAGACTGCTGCATGCTGCAGTTGAGCTGGAAAGCTCCACATCACTGGGACACCAGGAGTGATGTCTTCTGCACCAAGGGCATTCAGGAGGGGGGATGTCAGAATGTAAGGCTGAGGCTAAATTGTAGTTGTCGAGGTCAATCTTATATAAGGGATTTTCCAGCACCTTGAGAAAAGAGTGAATCTGACCAGCTCTTCTCTTGTGGAGAGTGTATGGACACCTCCAGCTATCGTGGAGAGTGACCAGGAAGCTTGATGTTTACATGTAGTCAGACCTTTGCTTGTTCTGATAGAGAAGCAGCATTTACCTTTAGGCCACCACAGTATCATCTGCCCCTTCCTCCGGCCTGTCCCCAGGGGCCTCTGGCACTGGGCAGTACCTCCCTCCCTGGCTTCTCCAGTGGAGCCTGGCTGACCCCAGAGCTTTACCAGAGCAACACAGATGGATGCTGGCCGGGCTCAGATCCAACAGCACCCTCAGAGCACAGCATTGCTCATCTTGTTTGTTAACCTGAAAGCTTTTTTTTTTTAACTTAAAAATAACTCTGACTCTAGCAGGTTTCAGACCCTGCACAATGGGCTTTCTGAAGAGGGGTCTGCAGGGATTCTGGCAATGGCGACTCCCTCAGGGGCTTGGCCATCACAAAGTGTCCCGTGGGAAACGTGGAGCCTCCCTGCCTGCAGCCTGAGCCCCCTTCCCCTGGGGGCAGTGACCCTCGACCTCCGTCTCTGCCCCAGTCTCTCTGGGTCCAGCACCAGCCTCTCCTCCCACCTCCCAGGCAGGGGGTCGGCAGGGGGCCCAGGGGTGGTGGGCTTGGGGGAGCGCGGAGCAGGTGCAGGGATGGGGTGGTTGAGGAGATGCTTGTGCAGCAGAGGCATGCGGGGGCGCGGAGGGAGGGGGTGGGGAAGAGAGGCAGGTCTGCCGCGGGGGGAGCGCAGCAGCCAGGGCGGGGGCGCGCGGGGGCGCGGCAGGGGGGTCCGCGGAGGACCCAGGGCAGCCGGGCGGCGGCACCCTGGCAGCCGGCCCTCTCGCGCCCCTCGCGGGCGCCCTGCACCCCCATCCCCGCGTCCCCCGCCCGCGGCTGCTGTCGTCAGAGCTGCCTGCGTCAATGCCGCTTGGTGACACACACAGCTTGTTTTTTTATGCCTCCTTTTTCTCAATGAGAGGAGCCTAATGGGATTTTTATTATCAGACTCATAAATCAAGCGGCTGGGGCCATCAGACCTGGCACGCGTCCAGCCCCCCCACCACTCCCCGCCGCCCCAGCGAAGCGGGGCTGAGCCGCCTGGCCTCCTTTAGAGGAAAAACTTGAAATAGTTCCCCTCTGCGCGGTGAGGAGCGCAGTTCTGTGCTGGGGGCCGGGACGTTGGCCGGAGCAGACCCTGGCCACTGTGCACCGCGCGCGCACACCCTGAAACAGGGGGACGCTCGATCTGCCCTCGAGCGGGGTGCACAGACCGCCCCCCGCCCCAGGCTAACGTCCCATGGGTGGGCGCTGATGGTGCGGAGCGGGTAGCTTCTTCTATGTGGGTGTGTTATTGACACGAAACAGAACACCAGCCATGAATGCAGATCAGGCAGCAAAGACGTCAGCAGCCACAGCAGGCAGGAGCCCGGCATGCTTCTGCATGCTAATGCCCGGCGTTCGCAGATGGCCAGCAAGACAAACAGACTCGCCTGTGTCTCCGCAAGGCCTCCAACAAGGCAGTGGGGGAGCCCCTGCAAGAGCTGGGAAGTGCCCGGCCAGGTTAATCCTCAGAGGGATAGTCCCAGGAAGGGTTAGTCACTCAGTCGTATCCAGCTCTGCGCAACCTCATGGGCTGTAGCCTGCCAGGCTCCTCAGTTCATGGGACTCCCCAGGCAAGAATACTAGAGGGGTTTGCCATTTCCTTCTCCAGCGGATCTTCCAGACCCAGGGATCGAACCTGGATCTCCTGCGTTGCAGGCAGTTTCTTTACCGTCTGAAGCACCAGGGAAGCCCCACGAGCCCCTCCTTATTTCCATCGTTGGTTCCAGCACAGGCCACAGCCCAGGGGCTTCACAGGGAGGCCCAGCCAGGCGCAGGGACCAAGCCAGTGGGGCAGGGACCCTGTGGGGAGGGCTTGTCCCGCTTACAGACCTGGCCCGGATGCAGAACAGAGCTCCACCTCTGGAAGCTACCCTTAGAAGCACTCCGTGTGTTCAGGCCTCTTATCCACATGGAACCCACAAGTTCTGCAAGTGGGTCATCTGAGCCCTAAGAAACCAGGTCTCCCAGAGCTTCCCTGAGAGAACCGCTCTGTCTCCTGGATCTTCTCTGGGCTCAGAACCAAGAGCAGAACCCCCAGAACCTGCTCAAAACTTTCAACTAAAAGTGAGAATTCAGAGCACACAGCCTTGGAATAAAGTAACTGTAAAGACTGTGGCCTGATTTGTTCCAAATTTGTAATAATTTTGGGCTTCCCTGGTGGCTCAGGTGCTAAAGAATTGGCTCCCAATCCGGGAGACCAGGGCTCAGTTCCTAGGTTGGAAAGATCCCCTGGAGGAGGGCATGGCAACCCACTCCAGGATTCTTGCCTGGAGAATCTCCATGGATGGAGGAGCCTGGTGGGTGCAGTCCATGGGGTCGCACAGAGTTGGATACGACTGAGCAACTAGGCACACATAATAATTTTAACTCTTCCCCCCCGCAACCTGTGTCCTCCATTCTTTCAGTACTTTCAATGGCCATAAATAACAACCAGGAGCAGAGTGGTTGTCTCTGCTCTTTCCAACTCCAGACTCTTCTGATCTTAAAACTGCAGAGGTCCCAGGCTGGAGACCCAGGCTGGACATGGCCACAAGGGAGATGCTTGTCTGTTTGCCTCTGGTCACTGCTGTGTTCAGGTGTCCAGGGCAGCTTCAGCCAGGCCTTCTTCTCCCTGCGTGTGTAAGCAGGACAAGCTCTCTGCGTGTGTGTGAACCTCCTTCAGGAGTTAATAAGTCAGCTGTCACCAGCTAAGGGAGGCGGGTGTTAGGGGATCGCCTCCACTCCCCGGTTGCTCACACTCTGTCACTCCAGCAAGAGCGATAGAAAGACAGGAGCGCTGAGGAGAGCCATCTGGAGAGGACTCCTGAGCCGCTGAAGGAAGGACACATGGAAAAGAAAAATGAACGCTCGCAACTTCGCTTGGCTGCTTGGATGTAGCCCACAGATGTCCAGGACGACATTTTTATCTTGACTGTGGTACCCAGCAGTTTGGGATGCAAACCAACAGCAAAAGAAATTGGCATGAGGACATTACAGTCTTCGGGACTGTTTCAAATATAAGCTCTGTCATTTCAGCGTCTAAGTGCAGGTTCTGCTATGGATGATCTTTATGCCCTACAAAAGTCAGTTGGTGCAAGAAATATAAAACCTATCTTAAAGGGCTTCCCTGATAGCTTAGTTGGTAAAGAATCCGCCTGCAATGCAGGAGACCCCGGTTCGATCCCTGGGTTGGGAAGATCCCCTGGAGGAGGGAAAGGCTACCCACTCCAGTATTCTGGCCTGGAGAATTCCATGGACTGTATAATCCACGGGGTCGCATCTTTCACATCTTAACATGTGGACTGAGGGACTTCAGTGGACTATCCTAATAGGCAGCTTGCATACTGCGCCCAATTAATTAAATCTGGTTCTGTTGCAAAAACGAATTCGATACAGTTTCAGCAGCATATGTAACGAATGCCCCCAGAAAGTTATTCGCTTCCTTTGTGCATCAAAGGTGAGAAATGACACATTCTGCAAATATGTAAAGATGCAGATGTCAGTATATGTCAGTGGGGGGAGGGGAGTATGATCTGTTTGAGGGGAGAAAACAAGCCTGGGTAAGGGCAGGCAGAGGAGTGGGTCCTGCCGCTGACATTCACCAAGGACGCTGTGATGGGGTGGGCACCCGCTAGCAGCTGGCTCCGCCCCTGTGACTCCAGAGAGCTCTCGCACCTTGGATCTCGGCCAGGGAGACGCGGACACACGGTGCGCTGAGCAGCCAGGAGATGCGTCCACCCGATAGAGAGAGACCCACCGCGGAGACTGAGAAATGGGGGGAGCGCCGGCGGGGCGCCTCGGAGCTGTCCGCGCCGTGGCATCAGGGGCACGCAGTAAACAGCATCCTTTCAGTCCCCAGGGGAGGGAAAGCCAAAACAAGGTCTGTGCTCCCTGCATCGGCGAGAAGGTGAACGTGCCATCGCCTATCCTGTCCCTCCTGGAGGACCTGACAGTGTGAGGGTGAGCCTGTGCGCGCGCACGAGTCTGTAAGCACGTCCTTTGCGCGCACACACTCAGAAAAGCATACAGTAGTCCTGCATGAGGCTTGAGTCAGGAAAACACGTAGCGACTGCAACTTAGCCTTACATGCATATGAATCCTGCAGATATTTCAGTACACACTCCACGGCCTCATTTTTCATCATACTCCTCCGTGTGCGCACGAGAATGTAAATTTGTGTGTTAGGGAGTCAGCTGAGCTCTGCTGACGTCGGCACCTCGTGCTTTGTTTCGCGGCCATCAATCAACCTGACTGCGGCGTCCCGCCCACTGCGGTAAGACGCATGCGCCGCTGGCTGAGCCCGCCTGCCCCGTGAGTCAGTCCTTCCGTCGCTCCGTGGTGTCCGACTCTCTGCGACCCCATGGACTGCAGCACACCAGGCCGCCCTGTCCATCACCAACTCCCAGAGTTTGCTCAAACTCATGTCCTTTGAGTCGATGATGCCATCCAACCATCTCATCCTCTGTCATCCCCTTCTCCTCCTGCCTTCAATCTTTTCCAGCATCTGCTGCTGCTGCTGCCAAGTCACTTCAGTCGTGTCCGACTCTGTGTGACCCCATAGACGGAAGCCCACCAGGCTCCCCCGTCCCTGGGATTCTCCAGGCAAGAACACTGGAGTGGGTTGCCATTTCCTTCTCCAATGTGTGAAAGTGAAAAGTGAAAGTGAAGTCGCTCAGTCGTGTCCGACCCTTAGCGACCCCACGGACTGTAGCCTACCAGGCTCCTCCATCCATGGGATTCTCCAGGCAAGAACACTGGAGTGGGTTGCCATCTCCTTCTCCAACGTGTGAAAGTGAAAAGTGAAAGTGAAGTCGCTCAGTCTTGTCCGACTAGTAGCGACCCCATGGACTGTAGCCCACCAGGCTCCTCTGTCCATGCGATTTTCCAGGCAGGAGTACTGGAGTGGCTTGCCATTGTCTTCTCTGACGATGCATGTTAGTCTATGAAAATAACTCACATGTGATGTACAGCCAAGTCAGTGATTTCCATCTGTCTTCCACTGAATCCTAGAGTTGGCCAGAGGTACCCCAAGGAACACTCCAAGCATGAAGGGGAGGGGTCCTGAGTCTCCCAGCTCAGGGCTCAAAATGGCCACTTCACTGTCCTGAGTTCTCTGGCACTCACAGTATACATGCAATTTGTGAAGGATTTTATCTGGGTTGAAAGAGCTGAATAGACTTTATTTTGGGGGGCTCCAAAATCACTGCAGATGCTGATTGCAGCCATGAAATTAAAAGATGTTTACTCCTTGGAAGGAAAGTTATGACCAACCTAGATAGCATATTAAAAAGCAGAGACATTACTTTGCCAACCAAGGTCCGTCTAGTCAAGGCTATTGTTTTTCCCGTGGTCATGTATGGATGTGAGAGTTGGACTGTGAAGAAAGCTGAGCACCGAAGAATTGATGCTTTTGAACTGTGGTGCTGGAGAAGACTCTTGAGAGTCCCTTGGACTGCAAGGAGATCCAACCAGTCCATCCTAAAGGAGATCAATCCTGGGTGTTCATTGGAGGGACTGGTGCTGAAGCTGAAACTCCAATACTTTGGCCACCTCATGCGAAGAGTTGACTCACTGGAAAAGACTCTGATGCTGGGAGGGATTGGGGGCAGGAGGAGACGGGGACGACAGAGAATGAGACGGCTGGATGGCACCACCGACTCGCTGGACATGAGTTTGAGTGAACTCCGGGAGTTGGTGATGGACAGGGAGGCCTGGCGTGCTGTGATTCATGGGGTCGCAAAGAGTCGGACACGACTGAGCGACTGAACTGAACTGAACTGAAGGGTAGAATTTGCCAAGAGGGTGGCATTGGAGCAGAGCTGGGCTGGTGAAGCAGTTAGGAACGTGGGCGCTGGGCAACAGTTCTGATTAGAAGGGAGAACTAAAGACAAGACACCGAGAAATTCGCAAACCCTGCAAGGACTTCAGGTTTTACCGAGCGAAACGGAGGGCCCGGCATTGCTCTGTTGTTCAGACGAATGACACGGTCCTACAAGCATCACAGAAGGATCTCTCGGCTCAGGGCTGAAACTGGGCACAGGGAGAGGAGATGCTGCAGAAACCCAAGCGTGAAGTGATACCATTCAGAGCAACGTAATCGTGGTGAGATAGTAAGATGCTGTCATGTTCTAAATACATGAAGATGGATTTGACAGGATTTCCTGTGGGATGTCAGAGAGACATCAAGTGTGACTCTAAAGAAATAAAACCTCAGCATGAACAGTTAGAGGTGAAGGTGATTGTAAGAGTAGCACCCCAGGTTGGAAACAGAACCAAGTATTCCCTTCAACTGGACAGAACGTTGGAGGGAATGCGGCTGAGGATGTGTTTCCCACCAAAGCGTGATGGGGGGAAGTGCGTATGAACACGTGGAGAAAGAGACCCGGAGACGGGAGAGCAGGGAACTTTATGAGAGTCATGGAGAGCCTGCCAGCCTTCATCAGAGATTTGGCTTCTGCCTTCTTCTCTTCAGAGAAGAGCCAGCTCAAGAAGTGAGAGATCTGATTCCCATTTTTAAAAACCTCTCTCTGAACGGACTTTTGGACATTATGGGAGAAAGAAACCGAGGGTGGGATGATTTGAGAGAAGAGCCTTGAAATGTACAACAGCGTTTGCCTTGTGTAAAATGGATAGCCAGTGGTAGTTTGATATATGACTCAGGGAACCCAAAGCCGGTACTCTGAGACAGTCTAGAGGGGTGGGGCAGGGAGGGAGGTGGGAGAAGTTTCAGGAGGGAGCGGACACGTGTGTGCCTACGGCCAATTGATGTTGATGCATGGCTGAGGCCATCACGACACTGGAAAGTAATTTTCCTCCAATTAAATAAAGGTCTCTGGCCACAGTACTGACAAGAGCCCATAGGGAGGTGAGGTTGTGGCGACCACCCCCCAGGTAAAGCTGGCTGGAACCACAGATAAGAGCTGACCGAGAGATGGATTCCTAATCTCTTAACGACTCACCCATCGTCTGCTTTCGTTGTGGCCATGCCAAGCTACACAGCGTTAACACTGAAATCCACAGTGTTGCTGGCTTTATCCTTCCTTGTGGTATACATTTCAGGGCTGGTCCTGTCTGCTGGATAGGAAACCAAGAGGTGAATTCTTTCACATCGCATCATGTTCAAAATCTCAATGGACTGAAAATTCGCCACATTGGTATTGCGAGAGCAGTCATCCAGTTGTAAGAAAAAATCATTTTGTCTAGACTTATTTTTTCTGCAGTTGGATTTCTGCATCATTATCAGCTCCTGGATGGATGGGACATGAGTTACCTTGTTTGGCACAAATACACCCACTATATGCAGGCAAACATCTGTGATATTAGGTCTTCCCTAGTGGTTCAGATGGTAAAGGATCAGCTTGCGATGTGGGAGACGAGAGTTTGATCTCTGGGTCAGGAAGATCCCCTGGAGAAAGGAATTGGTACCCACTCCAGTATTCTCGCCTGAAGAATCCCTTGGACAGAGGAGCCTGGTGGGCTGCGGTGCCTGGGGTTCTAAAGAATCAGACACAACTGAGCGACTAACACTTTGATTTTCACTTTCATCTGTGATATTGTCTTACATCAGAGTCTCAGTCACTGTATGTGGTGTTTTAGTCTTATCAGTCTGAAGTCCTTCTTTATAAGAAGTCCCCCAGTGTACCAGGGCTTCCCTGGTGGCTCAGAGGGTAAAGAATCTGCCTGCAATGAGGGAGACCCAGGTTCAATCCCTGGGTCAGGAAGATCCCTGGAGAAGGAAATGGCACCCCACTCCAGTATTCTTGCCTGGAAAATCCCAAGGATGGAGAAGCCTGGTAGGCTACAGTCCGTGGAGTCATAAAGAGTCGGACGCAACTGAGCCACTTCGCTTCCTCACTTTCCCCAGTGTACCACGTCCACTTGCAAAATGATGAACTTCTCTCTCTCTTTTTTTGTATTTCAATAGTCTGTCCTTCAGGGAGTTAAAAATTTATTTCCTTATGTTTTGCTTGTAAATGCCACTAGAATTTTAATGGCTGCTTTGCCCTATTAGCCAGTTCAGTGCAGTCACACAGTTGTGTCCCACTCTCTGTGACCCCATGGGCTGCAGCACGCCAGGCCACCCTGTCCATCACCAGCTCCTGCAGTTTGCTCAGACTCATGTCCGTTGAGTCGGTGATGCCGTCCTTATTAGCCAGGGCACCTCTGCAAATACTGTGCTCTGGTTTGAGCACTGACTGACTGCAGAACCAACCAGCAGCAGACCCAGGATCACACTTCTGAAGAAAACTAGGGAGACTTTCGGCCTTAATTCCTGTACAATAACTTTCATCACGCTCACTGGGTTTACTACTACTCGGGCACTAGTAGTAGTAATAAACAAATTTGAATAACACAAAATGTACGGCTAAACTCATACTTACTGGTGAGAAACTTAAAGCTCTCCTAGAAGACCAGAAATGAGCCAGAGAAGTCCGGTCTCACCTCTGCTTTTCAGCGTTGTCCTGGAATTGGTTTTCGTCCATTTCCCCCCCAATTTTGTTTACACACGTCACTGTAAAAGTTTAAGGCATGCGGCACGGTGACCCGACTTACGTATATTGTGAAGTGAGTTTCAGTAGTATCCACTGTGTCTTATAATTACAAAAGGAGGAGGAAAAGTGCTCTTTTGGTTGTGATGAGAACTCAGGATGTGCTCTCTTAACAGCTCTCCTATATATCACGCAGCGGCGTTAGCGCGAGTTATCATGTTACATATTGCATCCCCATACCTGTTTATCTGTTAAGCGGAGATTTTTGTTCATTTATCTGAAATTTTAGAGAAGTCTAACTACTGCAAGCGGATCAGGGTTTGCCTGGACGTGGAGGGTTGGTTGACAACCGAGAGAACCCTTGGGTGTGATGGAAACATTCTATAACTAGATTATGGTGTATATGGTATTTATATGTATTTATATGCCCTCTTCTCGTGGGAATCTCAGGTGCCCCGTCCCTCCTCCAAGCCCCGCTCAGAGCAGCCAGCACTGGAAACCACGGCCACGGAGCTGAGCCTGGGACCTCGGTGGACGGGAGACCCTCTCTCCCTTCTGACTCACACTTCGCAGAGCAGAGCTCTTGGAGATACTATGTTGCACAGAGTTTCCAGTGAAACATCTTGTTTTGGCTTTTCCCTCTTCCCCAGCCTATGGGTGGATAACATCCCGGTGGTGGGGGAAGTGGACTGTATTTATATATACCATAATCTAGTTGGTATATATACAACAGTACTGCTGTATACATTTGCCAAAACTAATCAAACTGCACACTTAAATGGGGGTGTGTTTTGGTGTGTGAAAATCATTCTTTAACAAAGTTAAAGTCGACTTAATGAACTGAGTCCTAAGAGAGAAGAAATGTGAAACTCCAAAGCTCAAGACACCAAGCCCAGCTCTAAAAATCATGCCAAGTGGCTCCCCGGTGGCCATAAGGGTCCTTCCGCCCACCAGGGTGAGCTGGGGAGGAGGGTGGGAGCTCTGTAGAAGCCATCCCTAACTCCTATTACGTGAAAATTCCTATTTAATGGAAGAGACACTGTTCAATGGGCAGCGCGCTCAAAGCACCAGAAAAAGCCAGACTGCAGGCACAGAGAACCCCGCTCCCCATCCCGTCCTTTCCTGGTTCTCCACCGAGTGGGCTCTGCGGGGGTCAGGAGACAAGGGTGAGGCGGGGACCCCCCAGTGCCCGCCTCCTCCGGGGGACCCTTTCAGCCCCTCCCTCAGCCCAGCCCCCACGTCCTGGAACATGAGCCGAGGGCAGCGTGAGGTGGGCGATCCCTGGCTCAGCCCGCTGCCCCAAAAGGGGAGCTGCCCATGGCCCCTCCTTTCAGAGCTATTTTCATTTTTTTATAGCTTCGGGCAATCTAGAGTGTAGGGGCCCCAAGCCACTGCAGAGCAAACACATGAAAAATTCACCACAGCCCACATTAAATATATATGGGTTTAGCTAAATTGCAGGAAACTAGTTGGTGTACTTTTTGTGGACATTTAGTTACACATTCATTTATTTCAAATTTTCCATGTTTTCCCCACCCACAAACGGCAGCCAATTTTTCCCCCCTCTGTCATCCTTAAAACTTTCAAAATCTCCAGTAGAGTAGGCGTCTGTGCCCACCAAGCCTAACATGTTAAATAGTCTTTCCCTTCACATAGCTGTTTCCGACACCCTGGTTGGACTATTTTTTCTTTAAAGTTTCCGTTTCATTTAAGGAGCACCCACCCATACCTAGCTGGGTGAATGGGCAGAGCGCTTATCGACTGCCCCTCCAGCATCCATCAGGCCAGGCCTTGGCCTTCTCCCCATTTACCTGGCCAGTCTGAGGGGCTCGGCTGGGCTGGACCAGGGGTCCTGCGTCTCTCACCGGCTCCGGGGGGAGCAGAGCGAGGGCTGCTCCTTGCCCTAGGCTGGGTTCCTGTCTAAGCAGTTCTTGAGGAAGAGTTCCTGGAGGGGCCAGTCAGGAGAGGGAACACAGGAGAGGGCAGAGAAGAGTGAGTGGAAGCGAGCTATGGGGTGGGGGGGTCAGGGGGAGAAGGGGGCACAGCTTCCACTGGAAGCCTGGGGCTCTGGAGCGAGCATCTCTGCCCTCACAGGCAGGCAGAGAGCTCCCCAACCTCCCAGGACAGCCCTCAGGAGGAGGTACCTGCAGCCACTCTCAGGGGACGTTCACAGCGGCAGGGCCCTGGAGAGGGGCTGCGGGTCTAGGGGCCATGCTGGGCACAGAACTCTGGTGCCCAATGCGTCAGCAGTGGGGGTCTTCCCACCACTGTGGATTTCCAGGATCCAACCCCAAGACAGAGATCATTTGCAGAAACTTCCCAGGGATTCCAGTTGCAGATAAGTTTGGGTGGCACTGAATTTTAACTGGAATGGCACTGGCTTTAACCCTCCCCAGTAACAGGCATCCATGGCCTGTTTCTGGCACCTTCTCTCATGGGCATCTCAGGTGCCCCTCCCTTCTCCAAGCCCTTGCTCAGAGCAGCCAGCACTGGAAACCACAGCCGCGGAGCTGAGCCTGGGACCTCGGTGGACGGGAGACCCTCTCTCCCTCTGACTCACACTTCGCAAAGCAGAGTTCTTGCTGATACTGTGTCGCACAGAGTTTCCAGTGAAGCATCTTTTTTTGTTTTTTCCATCACCCCCAGCCTACGGGTGGGTGACATTCTGTATTTATCCTGGTGATAATGTTGTCAGGATCTCTGCTGGTCCCATTCCTCCTGTGATTGGTAAGGACTGAGGACCGGGGCCATCTTTCTGAGGAGACTCCTTGGGCCTTCCTGCAGGGAAACCCCTGGCAGCCTTTAGACCAGTTCTGCTGACAGAGGAACTGCTCAAGCCAGCAATGGGACAGCCTCTCTGATTCTATCATTTTCTCTGGTTCTCGAAGTGATCCAGGTCCTCTCCTCTTTCTCCTCATCATGCTTTTCACCAGAAAGAACAGTTAATTCATCTAACACATCCAGTGTTGATCCTGAGTGCTTTGGGGTAAGAAGACTGTGTGTGTGTTATATGCATGTGTCCTTTTCACTTTTCATGCTTCTGTATCCATCAAACTGCCTACCGTGCAGACACAGAACACGTGACAGGCTTAGTCTCTAATCACAAAGGCTAAGTTGAGAAAGGGTGGGTGTTCGGCATTTTTTGCTGTCTGTATCCAGGTGTATGAGTCAAGTTTCATGAATGACCTCATTCTAAATTTCCATGCATGTGAAGGAAAAAATAATAGGAGGTCTTTTAAACATTGTCTTCTATAGTTAGCCTGCTCCATTAGCTACAAAAATCATACTATACAAAAACCTCAGAGCTTCTAATGAGCTGTTAGAATATTTTATTTACAATTATCACCTAAAATGAATAGTTTTATGGAACAGAAACCATTTGTACATCAAACTGCCAAGTATCTTTAGGCTTTATGTGGTTTTTCCAGACACGCTCAGAGAAAGACCAAGAAAAGCAAAGAGGGTGTTGGTTTCATGCATTTTCCAAATTACTATAAAATGCATATGAAATAACTATTTTAAATAGTTATTTCATATGCATGCATGCATGCTAAGTTGCTTCAGTCATGTCTGACTTTTTGTGACCCCATGGAATGTAGCCCACCAGGCTCCTCTGTCCATGGAAATTATTATCCAGGCAAGAATACAGGAATGGGTTGCCATGCCCTCCTCCAGAGGATCTTCTCAACCCAGGGAGCTTCATTTCTTAGTCTCTTGCATTGGCTAGGGGGTGCTTTACCACTAGTGCCACCTAGGAAACCCCAATTATTTCATATATAGTAGCTCAAAATGCTGGAGAAGGTAATAGCCGCCCACTGCAGTACTCTTGCCTGGAGAATCCCATGGATGGAGGAGCCTGGTAGGCTGCAATCCATGGGGTCGCAAAGAGTAGGACACGACTGAGTGACTTCACTTTCACTTTTCACTTTCATACATTGGAGAAGGAAATGGCAACCCACTCCAGTGTTCTTGCCTGGAGAATCCCAGGGACGGGGGAGCCTGGTGGGCTGCCGTCTATGGGGTCGCACAGAGTCAGACACGACTGAAGCGACTTAGCAGCAGCAGCAGCTCAAAATGCAGGTCTGTTTTTCACAGAAAATATAAGCATGTCTGAATAAGAAGGTGAAATGTGAAGATTCAGCTTCTATCAAGTTAATCTCATCAATGTCGGCATCAAGTTGTGTGTTTCAGTTTAGAACAATCTCGACATTTTGTTAGCATAGCTGTCTTGACTAATCTGATATATGATGATCACTAACACTTCGGTTCAGATAAACAGTCCAGTGACTGCTACTGTCAGATTACACAAATTATCTTCCGTTGGCACGTCTGGGAGACAGGGGAATGCAAGGGAAAGAGAACTGGGTGACTTGGGGGTCTGGGGTTCCATCTCACCTCTGTCACTCACAGCTGTGTGTCTCTTTGTACTCACATCATTCTTGAAGTTTGAAAAAAAAGAAGGTGTTAGTTGCTCAGTCGTGTCCAACTCTTTGGGACCCCATGGACTGTAGCCCAGCAGGTTCCACTGGCCCTGGACTTCTCCAGGCAAGAATACTGGAGTGGGTTGCCATCTCCTTCTCCAGGGGATCTTCCTGATCCAGGGATCAAACCCAGGTCTCCTGCGTTTCAGGCAGATTTTTTACCATCTGAGACATCACCACATCATTGTTGAAGTTTGGTAAGTCACTTCAGTCGTGTCCGACTCTGTGCGACCCCATAGACGGCAGCCCACCAGGCTCCCCCGTCCCTGGGATTCTCCAGGCAAGAACACTGGAGTGGGTTGCCATTTCCTTCCCCAATGCATGAAAGTGAAAAGTGAAAGTGAAGTCACTCAGTCGTGTCCGACTCTTAGCGACCCCACGGACTGCAGCCCACCAGGCTCCTCCGTCCATGGGATTTTCCAGGCAAGAGTACTGGAGTGGGGTGCCATTGCCTTCTCTTCTGTTGAAGTTTAGATCCAGGCACACTGTAAGTCCACTTCCTGAAGTTCCATGGCATTCTTGTCTTGAGAATGTGGCTTATTGAAGGCTAGTTCAAAATTAATCTCAACTGAAAAAAACAGAGTGTTATAGAAGAAAGTAACTGTAACACATCTAGAAATTAAACATACTGTCCAATCCATCTGGTTTCTTTTCTTAACCATTTGGACTTTAAGATGGATGCCTATGATAGGTAAGCAATTCAGCATTTACACATAGAAAATGGCCATGAAGCTAGAATAATGAGACAGATTTTAATGCCGGAGATACCTGAGATTTTTTCAGAGCTGAGTGTTGGGAAGCACTTCCCTGTGTGTCCTCCCTGGTTCTGACTGGCTTGCACCAGAGGCACAGACCATGTTTGTTCCGGGCAGCTTTGCAAGGACGCTTGTATGTGACCAGCCTTGTGAGACAGAGCTAGAGTCTTCCTCCCCAGCAAAGCTCAGGCATGCTCAGCATCCAGTGTGGAAAAGATAATGTCCTCCCCCTGGTGAAGGGCACGCTTGCCCATTACTGAGCCCTAAGTCAGGGTTCTTCTCGTGGATACCGACAATTGCAAAGTGAAAGTCCCTTTTGCGTTGCCTTATGGGAGCTGGGGTTTGGGGTTGGTCTGAGCTACTGGTAGCAGTTGAAGTTGAAAGTGATCAACCATCTTCATCCCCATGAACACACATGATCTGTGCAGGCTGACATGTTAGCTCATAAACAGGAAAAGGCTCAGATCCCTCAAAGGTCTTAACTGAAGGTTGCATTTGCTTAGCTTTCCTCTAGGGATCACTAAAACCGACAGTCATGATGATTAATAGGTTTCTTCTTCCTGGTAAGTTTTCAAGTATCAGTGCCCTTCTGAGAATGTCATAAGTTGCTTAAATCTTTGAACCTTCATCTCCTCATTTATAAAATATGAATAATGGTGTGACCCTCACAGGGGGATTGAATGAGACATCACATGTGGAAATACCCAGACGACGCCAAATGTTACAGACTCAGTTTTCATTTGTGGATTTTGAATTTGACGTGTCATCAAGATTTGTCAAAGAGCACAACAGGGAAAAAAGATGAGATTACCCTTCAACCCAGAAATTTCAAAAGTTAAACATTACATAATTCTCAGTTCTTAACTGAATTCTAAAAATATTAATTGTTTAAAGTAAAAATAATAAAAATATATTCTTGGGTGCATAATTCATGAAGAAGTATAAAATATGTCAGAACAGTAGCAAAAAATACAAGGATTGAGAAAAGAAAGTAAACAGTTGTGAGTTCTTTTCTATATGCACAATATTTTATGATGAGTAGTGCAAATGTTATCAGAAGTATATTTGAAAATTTTAAGATGCAGAGTAGACTCTAGGGCAAACAGATACACACGAAGAAAATACAGCTGATAATCCATTTATGGCAATAAAATTTAATTGCTAAGAAATTAAATACATTATGCCATGTGGTAACCTTGTGTGATAAATAAAACATGCATATACTGATAAAACTGTCAGTGCAAAAGAAAACAGCAGAATAGGGAAGCAGACAAATAATAGGTGGAAAAAATCAAAAGCAAGATAATAGACTTAAACCCAAACACACTGATAATCACAGTACATGAAAATGGTCTAAAGCAGGGATTTCTGCCAAGGGCCAGATAGTAAACACTTTATGCTTTTGCATGCAATACGATCTCTGCTGCAAATACATTAACTCTGCTGTTGTAGCAAGAAATCAATCATCCGCTTTCCTCAAATGAATGAGGGTGACTGTGACCCAACAAAGTTTATTTACAAAACTAGGAGATGGGGTTTGGTGCAGGGTCCAGAGCTCACTGTTGTCTTGTCTAAATGCTTCAATCAAAAGGCAACAATATGGAGCTGTATATATATGTGTGTGTATATATGACACTGATAAGCTAATAGTAAAATATTGGAAAAACATATTTTATTAAAACACCAATCAAAAGAAGTGGGCCTTAGGAAGCATCACTATGAACAAAGCTACTGGAGGTGATGGAATTCCTGTTGAGCTATTTCAAATCCTAAAAGGTGATGTTATGAAAGTGCTGCACTCAATATGCCAACAAATTTGGAAAACTCAGCAGTGGCCACAGGACTGGAAAAGGTCGGTTTTCATTCCAATCCTAAAGAAAGGCAATGCCGAAGCATGTTCAAACTACCACACAATTGCACTCATCTCACATGCTAGCAAAGCAATGTTCAAAATTCTCCAAGTCAGGCTTCAACAGTACATGAACCATGAACTTCCAGATGTTCAAGCTGGATTTAGAAAAGGCAGAGGAACCAGAGATCAAATTGCCAACATCATACAGAGAAGGCAATGGCAAGCCACTCCAGTACTCTTGCCTAGAAAATCCCATGGATGGAGAAGCCTGGTAGGCTGCAGTCCGTGGGGTCGCTAAGGGTCAGACACGACTGAGCGACTTCACTTTCACTTTTCACTTTCACACATTGGAGAAGGAAATGGCAACCCACTCCAGTGTTTTTGCCTGGAGAATTCCAGGGATGGGGGAGACTGGTGGGCTTCCATCTATGCGGTCACACAGAGTCGGACACGACTGAAGTGACTTAGCAGCAGCAGCAGCTGGATCATAGAAAAAGCAAGAGAATTCCATAAAAGCATCTACTTCTGCTTTATTGACTACACCAAAGCCTTTGACTGTGTAGATCACAGCAAACTGGAAAACTCTTAAGCAATGGGACTACTAGACCACCTGACCTGCCTCCTGAGAAATCTGTATGCAGCTCAAGAAGCAACAGTTAGAACCGGACATGGAACAATAGCCTGGTTCCAAATTGGGAAAGGAGTACATCAAGGCTGTATATTGTCACCCTGCTTACTTAACTTACACGCAGAGTAAATCATGCTAAAAATGCTGTGATGAATGAATCACAAGCTGGAATCAAGATTGCCGGGAGAAATATCAATAACCTCAGATATGCAGATGACACCACCTTTATGGCAGAAAGTGAAGAAGAACTAAAGAGCCTCTTGATGAAAGTGAAAGAGGAGAGTGAAAAAGTTGGCTTAAAGCTCAACATTCAGAAAACTAAGATCATGGCATCCAGTCCCATCAGTTCATGGCAGATAGATGGGGAAACAATGGAAACAGTGACAGATTTTATTTTCTTGGGCTGCAAAATCACTGCAGATGGTGACTGCAGCCATGAAATTAAAAGATGCTTGCTCCTCAAAAGAAAAGCTATGATAAACCTAGACAGCATATTAAAAAGTAGAGACATTACTTTGTTGACAAATGTCCTTCTAGTCAAAGCTATGTTTTTTCAGTAGTTATGTATGGATGTGAGTGTTGGACTATAAAGAAAGCTGATCGCCAAAGAATTGATGCTTTTGAACTGTGGTGTTGGAGAAGACTCTTGAGAGTCCATTGGACAGCAAGGAGATCCAACCAGTCCATCCTAAAGGAAATCAGTCCTGAATATTCATTGGAAGGACTGATGTTGAAGCTGAAACTCCAATATTTTGGCCACCTGATGTGAAGAACTGACTCATTGGAAAAGACCCTGATGCTGGGAAAGATTGAAGGCAGGAGGAGAAGGGGACGACAGAGGATGAGATGGTTGGATGGCATCACCAACTCAATGGGCATGAGTTTGAGTAAACTCCAGGAGTTGGTGATGGATAGGGAGGCCTGGCGTGCTGCAGTGCATGGGATTGCAAAGAGTCGGACAAGACTGAGCTACTGAACTAACAACTAACCATGCCGTTGCCTTATTCGGGAAGCCCATTGGCTGCTGTGACCCGCCATTGTCTAGTTCAAGTGCGTGGACCTGGGTTTAGGTTTCCATTCTCACTAGGCTACAGGGTGTGTGGGCACCCCAGGCTACCAGCGTCCTTGTCTAGTGACAAGCTCCTGTTCGTGATGTGTAAGACTTCTCAGAATTCTCTATCAGTGTCTAAAACATCTGTCTTCCTTCTCTTCAAGCAATCAAAGCAATTTTGTCAAGCCTTTAGGATTGTTCCAAAAGTTTTGAAATTTTGCAGGATTCCCAAAAGACAAAACCTCACAACACTTTAGAAAATAACAATGATAATAACTAACCTAACAACAGTAATACCTTCCAATAGGAACTTGCTTTCCCCAAGTAAAGTGTCACACAATTTTGAATCTTACTTCAAGTTTGTTATGATCATTATTTTGAATTTTCCACAGGAAATCAGACCACCGAAGGCTCAGAAGGTGTATATTTTCTGAATTATACTAAATGAGTAGAGATCTAAATTTTAGGGAGTTTTCAGTACATATGCCAGATTTATCCCCCGGGGAAAATGAAATAAGAAATTCCTGGCAATTAGAAGACACACGTGAGATTGCTGGGGTAGCAAATTGTCTTCCAAAAGCGCACTCTCATGAGCAAGACATCAGAGAGTCTTCCGGACTGGTCACCCGGCTGATTCTGTCAATCAAGTGGACACAAAGGGTCTCTCACTGTGGCTTTGATTTGCATTTCGCTCTTCACGTAACTATTTGCCCTGCGTTTATGCTTCTGGAAAAGTCTGTGCATGGGTTTTTGCCCATTCCCCTGCTGAATTTTTGTGTTTTTCGTTTTGATTAATATGAGGTATTAAGTACTCTTTATATCAATTCTCTATTGGTTACACTTTACAAACATTTGCTCCCAGTTTTTAGCTCACTTTCACTTTTTTTAAGATCTCATTTGGTAAACAAAAGTCCATAAGTGCAACATCATGGAATAAAGATTGTCTCATTTTTTTCTTTTCCAGTTTGTGTCAGTCAGCCAGGCGGGGCCAGTATAAAAGAGTGCCTTCCAGGTAGCTCAGGAGAAGGCAATGGCACCCCACTCCAGTACTCTTGCCTGGAAAATCCCATAGACAGAGGAGTCTGGTAGGCTGCAGTCCATGGGGTCGCGAAGAGTCGGAAATGACTCAGGGACTTCACTTTCACTTTTCACTTTCACGCATTGGAGAAGGAAATGGCAACCCACTCCAGTGTTCTTGCCTGGAGAATCCCAGGGATGGGGGAACCTGGTTGGCTGCCTTCTATGGGGTCGCACAGAGTCGGACACAACTGACGCGACTTAGCAGCAGCAGCAGCAGCAGCCAGGTAACTCAGAGAGAGATGTTCACCACGGAACTCCTTACAAAGATGTTGAAAGAGCTGAAAAGATTGTGAGGACCAGAAGACAGCCCAGAGGATGACCACATCAAAGGTGCGCGAGCATCCCTCCACCTCCAGGAACAAAAAGAAAGGAGGGAACCGATCTGAGAAAAGGCAGGCGAAAGGGCAGGGCAGTTTGAAAGTTTTGTTATTGACGTTTTAAGTTCTTCATCCATCTAGACTGGATTTTCACTCATATGTGAGGTATGGATCTGATTTTTTTTCCAGATTGTCCTGGAGGTGACAGTGTTTGTTGCTTCTCTTCCAGAGACTTGAGACTTTTTTAAGAGAAGAGGATTCAGGGAGTCCCCAGAGCTGTGCATCTCCCCGTCAGCCCCTGCTGCTCACCCCTCCCGTCTGCATCAGAAAGGGGGGCCCTGCCCCCGAGCTGCTGGGGGAGCACAGGCGCTTTTGAGCAACAAGAGAAGCCTCCGCAATGAGAAGCCGGTGCACCACACCTAGACAGTAGCCCTGGATGACCTCACCTAAAGAAAACCCCGCAGAGCAATGAAGACCCAAGGCAGCCATAAATAAATAAATAAAAGCTATTTAAAAAAAAGAAAAGTGGATGGAAACCAAGCAATGGCTTCGAGCCGTTGTGGTTTTTGTCTAACGCGTGATGGACTGCAGGCCGGCGACCTTCCTCACGCTCAGGTCAGCGTGTTATTCAGAGGTCACCCAGGGACCAGCCAGGGACTCTCCGCTCCAGCCCTTGCCTCGGTGCTTTCAGAGAGAGGGACCAGGGAAGCGAGTCTAATAAACAAGGAGACTGGTTTAGGACGAAGCGTTACAGCAAGGCTGAGGACCGCGGCTGGGAAGGGGACACCCCAGACCCTCGCATGTCTTCCATAAGACGTTGGCTCTGGGGCAGCTGGCCCCGCCCGAGGGAGGAGGAGATGCGAACGGAGGAGCAGGAGTCAGGCCAGGCTGGGCTGCGGAGGCAGGAGCAGAGGAGGAGGCCTCCGCCGCCACTTGGGGGAGGGGTGGGGGCGCTTGGGCTTTGTTTCACGATCTGTAAAGACCTGGAGGAGGAAATGGCGACCCACTGCAGCCTTCTTGCCTGAAGAATCCCATGGACAGAGAAGCCTGGCAGGCTACAGTCCATGGGGTCGCAAAGAGTCGGACACGACTGAAGTGACTGAGCACAAAGATCTGTAAAGTCAAGCAGCTGGACCACACCATACTTCCCTCCTTTAAGATTGCATTTCTTCCTTGTCTTAGGTTAAGTGAAAGCAAGCCCACGCTGCTTCATTCTGGGAATCAGGTCTCAGACCCTGGGCCAAGTCCTGGCTGGTGACACCCAGAGTGATATTAACTGTATTTCCACTGGTGTGCGTGCCTGCTAAGTGAGATCAGTCGTGTCCAATTCTTGGTGACTCCGTGGACGGTAGCCTTCCAGGCGCCTCTGTCTATGGGATTTTCCAGTCAAGAGTACTGGAGTGGGTTGCCATTGCCTTCTCCAGGGAACCTTCCTGATCCACGGATTGAACCCAAGTCTCTTACGTCTCCCGTATTGGTAGGCAGGTTCATTTTTTTTTTAAGATTTGAAAATCACCTCTTCTATTATTCACTTTCCCAGTATTTTATCCAAAGTATAACCTGCTCTTATTTTCATACGGGTAAAAATTAGATCATCAGTTCAGTTCAGTTCAGTTCAGTCCCTCAGTCGTGTCCGACTCTCCGCAATCCCATGAATCACAGCACGCCAGGCCTCCCTGTCCATCACCAAATCCCAGAGTTCACTCAAACGCATGTCCACAGAGTCGGTGATACCATCCAGCCATCTCATTCTCGGTCGTCCCCGTCTCCTCCCGCCCCCAACCCTTCCCAGCATCAGACTCTTTTCCAGTGAGTCAACTCGTCGCATGAGGTGGCCAACGTATTGGAGTTTCAGCTTTAGCACCAGTCCTTCCAATGAACACCCAGGATTGATCTCCTTTAGAATGGACTGGTTGGATCTCCTTGCAGTCCAAGGGACTCTCAAGAGTCTTCTCCAGCACCACAGGTCAAAAGCATCAATTCTTCGGCAATCAGCTTTCTTCACAGTCCAACTGTCACATCCATACATGACCACGGGAAAAACCATAGCCTTGGCTAGATGGACCTTTGTTAGCAAAGTAATGTCTCTGCTTTTTAATATACTATCTAGGTTGGTCATAACTTTCCTTCCGAGGAGTAAGCGTCTTTTAATTTCATGGCTGCAATCAGCATCTGCAGTGATTTTGGAGCCCCAAAAAATAAAGTCTGACACTGTTTCCACTGCTTTTCCATCTATTTCCCATGAAGTGATGGGACCAGATGCCATGATCTTCGTTTTCTGAATGTTGAGCTTCAAGCCAAACTTTTCACTCTCCTCTTTCACTTTCATCAAGAGGCTTTTGAATTCCTCTTCACTTTCTGCCATAAGGGTGGTGTCATCTGCATATCTGAGGTTATTGATATTTCTCCCAGCAATCTTGATTCCAGCTTGTGCTTCTTCCAGCCCAGCATTCCTCATGATGTACTCTGCATACAAGTTAAATAACCAAAGTGACAATATACAGCCTTGACATACTCCTTTTCCTATTTGGAACCAGTCTGTTTTTCCATGTCCAGTTCTGACTGTTGCTTCCTGACCTCCATACAGGTTTCTCAAGAGGCAGGTCAGGTGGTCTGG
Organism: Moschus berezovskii; assembly: GCF_049115385.1. NCBI lineage: Eukaryota > Metazoa > Chordata > Mammalia > Artiodactyla > Moschidae > Moschus > Moschus berezovskii. The sequence continues at coordinate 108,162,666 of NC_142469.1, forward strand.
GATTCCCATCACTTTCAGAATGTTCCACAGTTTATTTTGATCCACACAGTCAAAGGCTTTGGCATAGTCAATGAAGCAGAAATAGATGTTTTTCTGAAACACTCTTGCTTTCTCCATGATCCAGCAGATGTTGGCAATTTGATCTCTTGTGCCTCTGCCTTTTCTAAAACCTGCTTGAACATCTGGGAGTTCACAGTTCACATATTGCTGAAGCCTGGCTTGGAGAATTTTGAGCATGACTTTACTAGCGTGTGAGATGAGTGCAATTGTGCGGTAGTTTGAGCATTCTTTGGCATTGCCTTTCTTTGGGAGTGGAATGAAGACTGACCTTTTCCAGTCTTGTGGGCACTGCTGAGTTTTCCAAATTTGCTGGCATATTGAGTGCAGCACTTTCACAGCATCATCTTTCAAGATTTGAAATAGCTCAACTGGAATTCCATCACCTCCACTAGCTTTGTTCATAGTGATGTTTTCTAAGGCCCAGTTGACTTCACATTCCCAGATGTCTGGCTCTAGGTCAGTGATCACATTATCGTGACTATCTTGGTCATGAAGATCTTTTTTGTACAGTTCTTCTGTGTATTCTTGCCACCTCTTCTTAATATCTTCTGCTTCTGGTAGGTCCATACCATTTCTGTCCTTTATCGAGCCCATCTTTGCATGAAATGTTCCCTTGCTATCTCTAATTTTCTTGAAGAGATCTCTTGTTTTTCCTATTCTGTTGTTTTCCTCTATTTCTTTGCACTGATCACTGAGGAAGGCTTTCTTATCTCTCCTTGCTCTTCTTTGGAACTCTGCATTCAGATGCTTATATCTTTCCTTTTCTCCTTTGCTTTTTGCTTCTCTTCTTTTCACAGCTATTTGTAAGGCTTCCTCAGACAGCCATTTTGCTTTTTTGCATTTCTTTTCCACGGGGATGGTCTTGGTGCCTGTGTCCTGTACAATGTCACGAACCTCCGTCCAGAGTTCATCAGGCACTCTATATCAGATCTAGTCCCTTAAATCTATTTCTCATTTCCACTGTAAAATCATAAGGGATTTGATTTAGGTCATATCTGAATGGTCTAGTGTTTTTCCCTACTTTCTTCAATTTAAGTCTCAATTTGGCAATAAGGAGTTCATGATCTGAGCCACAGTCAGCTCCTGGTCTTGTTTTTACTAACTGTATAGAGCTTCTCCATCTTTGGCTGCAACGAATATAATCAATCTGATTTCAGTGTTGACCATCTGGTGATGTTCATGTGTAGAGTCTTCTCTTGTGTTGTTGGAAGAGGGTGTTTGCTATGACCAGTGTGTTCTCTTGACAACATTCTATTAGCCTTTGCCCTGCTTCATTCCATGCTCCAAGGCCAAATTTGCTTGTTACTCCAGGTGTTTCTTGACTTCCTACTTTTGCATTCCAGTCCCCTATAATGAAAAGGACATGTTTTTTGGGTGTTAGTTCTAAAAGGTCTTGTAGGTCTTCATAGAACTGTTCAACTTCAGCTTCTTCAGCGTTACTGGTTGGGGCATAGGCCTGGATTACTGTAATATTGAATGGTTTGCCTTGGAAATGAACAGAAATCATTCTGTAGTTTTTAAGATTGCATCCAAGTACTGCATTTCGGGAGTTGGTGATGGACAGGGAGGCCTGGTGTGCTGTGATTCATGGGGTCGCGGAGAGTCAGACACAACTAAGCAACTGAACTGAACTGAACTGCATTTCGGACTCTTTTGTTGACCATGATGGCTACTCCATTTCTTCTAAGGGATTCCTGCCCACAGTAGTAGATATAATGGTCATCTGAGTTAAATTCACCCATTCCAGTCCATTTTAATTCACTGATTCCTAGAATGTCTATGTTCACTCTTGCCATCTCCTGTAACCACTTCCAATTTGCCTTGATTCATGGACCTAACATTCCAGGTTCCTATGCAATATTGCTCTTACAGCACCGGACCTTGCTTCTATCACCGGTCACATCCACAACTGGGTATTTGTTTCGCTTTTGCTCCATCCCTTCATTCTTTCTGGAGTTATTTCTCCACTGATCTCCAGTAGCATACTGGGCACCTACCGACCTGGGGAATTCCTCACTCAGTATCCTATCATTTTGCCCTTTGTTACTGTTCATGGGGTTCTCAAGGCAAGTATACTGAAGTGGTTTGCCATTCCCTTCTCCAGTGGACCACATTCGGCTGTGGTCCATGTGATCAGATCGACTAGTTTCCTGTGATTATGATTTCAGTGTGTCTGCTCTCTGATGCCCCCTCGCAACACCTACCGTCTTATTTGGGTTTCACTTACCTTGGGCGTGGGATATCTCTTCACAGCTGCTCCAAGAAAGTGCAGCCGCTGCACCTTACCTTGGGTGAGGGGTATCTCCTCAAGGCCGCCCCTCCTGACCTTGAACGTGGAGTAGCTCCTCTCGGCCCTCCTGTGCCCGCGCAGCCACCGCCTATTGGACGTGGGGCAGCTTCTCTCGGCCGCCGGCCCTGGCCTCGGGCGTGGGGTAGCTCCCCTCGGCAGAGCTTCTTTGAGTGGTCGGTTGTGCCGCTGGGGCCAGCGTCTCCCGCGTCTGCGCTGCCATATCGCACAACTAATGTATTAGTTTCACAAGGAAATTCAGAAAATTAGATTAAATATGATTAAGGAGATGGTTCACGTTAAAATAAAGTCTGCTCTTTTCTTAAAATGTCCCCTTGCCCTTTGCTAGAAGGGTAACTTTTCTTTTCAGTAGGCAGGTCCTTTACCACTAGCACCACCAGGGAAGCCCCATAATTCCCACTGGAATAATTTCCACTGGAATTGAATTAAATGGTGACATGCAAACAGGAAGCTACCTTTGAAGATCTTCCTTTTCTGAAGAGAGAAAATAACCTATAACATACTTCATCCTCAATTTCCCAAAGAAAAGGGCTTTAAATAAAACTGTCTTTGAAAGATCTGCCATAAAGTATCTAGGCACTTTTTTGTGTCCATTGAATTTTGTTTAGAGAAGAAAGGAATGTGTCCTTCAGCGTTAGCTGAGAGTTAGGAAAGAGTAATTTGAGGTTAGGACAAAAATGCCAAACTTTACATCATCAATGTACATCCTTATTTTTCATATTAGTAACAACGAGAGTCACATCCAACCTAGAAAAACTTCCACTTGAGCACTTTTAAGCAACTATCTATTTATGATCTTACTTTACCTCGCTGAAACTCCAGGAGGAAATGGGCTGGATTACTGCTTTCTGCAGCTGTGCAAAGAGAGGGAGTAGGATCCCTCGCCATGTGGGTGAGGTGGGGGCGGTGGGGGCTGTTCCTCCAGAGGTGTCTCCAGCCCAGGGCTTTGTCTCCAGGACCAGACGCCATCAGCTGATGAGACTGCTGCCCGGGTGGGCGTCACCAGAATCCAGTCGGTGGCACAGAATGGACTCACTCTTTCAGTCTGGGCGGTGCAGGCCCCACCCAGACGTGTCACGAGTCTCCGTCACCGTCAGTTCTTCGTCTTTCTTTCCCTTTCTCCTTCTGTCCTTTCTTCTTTGCTCTACTTCCCTCTGAGTTGTTTGCCTGCTCAGGGACTAGTGTGGGGTGTCATGCATAGAAGGCGTCGGTAAACATTTACTGAGTAACTAAAGGACACATGGAACATGGAATGTTTACAGTGGCTCTGGAGGTAAACAGCCTGAGCCACACCGTTTGTCCACTGATATGATTGAAAGAGAGAAGGTTCGTGCAGTGCTGTCCTGCTCGCTGGCTCGGTGTCCGGGAGGGGTCTCTGAGCAGGGCAGCCTGAGAGCACTGCAGACACGAGTGCTGAGCGCCGGCCAGACGCCAACCACAGTGCTCCTGGCATGGCCTGCGGCTTAACTCTCACGAGTCTCGGGTGTGGTCGGGGCTCCTTGCGGCTACTCACAAAAATCAAGGGCCTAATGTTCAGAAGGGGCTTCCCAGGTGGCGCTAGTGGTAAAGAATCTGCCTGCCGATGCAGGAGACATAAGAGTTGTGGGTTCTATCCCCGGGTCAGGAAGACCCCCTGGAGGAGGAAATGGCTACCCACTCCAGTATTCTTGCCTGGAGAGTCCCAGGGACAGAGGAGCCTGGAGGGCTACAGTCCATGGGTCACACAGAGTCGGACACACCTGAGCCACTGAGCACAGTGTACAGAAAGGGAATATTTCAGGTACGCATTTTGAATCTTATGAAGCCTTTAAGGAGCTTGGGAAAGAGGCTCAGCAAGCAGAAACCAAGTGAGGTTAGGGACATGGGCGAAGGTCACACCCGAGGGACGGCCCTCCAAAGACGCCCCCACACTTCTGCCTCCTTTCCACCTCGCTCTCCGAGTTGTGACGCCCCCTCGGGGTGCAGCAGCTCGGGTGAGCATCTGGTTGGCTGGCTAGAGTCACATGCTCACATCCTAGCTGCCAGGGCTGTGGGCTTTTCTGGGGGAGAGGTGGGTCACCTGCACCAAGACTCATAATACAAACCATTAGTATCCAAAGGAACGTGTGCTTATATCTTGGGTAGGAAAAAAAATCCAACTAGTGTAGGTAGTATTATTCCCGGGCTTCCCCAGTGGCTCAGTGGTAAAAAATCCACCTTCAATTCAGGAGCCAGAGGAGATGTGGGTTCGATCCCTGAGTCAGGAACATCCCCTGGAGGAGGGCATGGCAACCCACTCCAGTATTCTTGCCTGGGAAATCCCATGGACAGAGGAGCCTGGTGGGCTACAGTCCATAGGGTCACAAAGAGTTGGACACGACTGAGCGACTTAGCACAGCACTATTATACCCATCTTACAGAGGAGGAAACCGAGGCTCAGGGAAGTTATGTAACCCATCGAAAGCCACACACTACCAAATTGTATTGCAATGCTAAGTGATGAACAGAGGCCCAAGGGAGTCTGTCCTGCCTTTTCATTAATCAGTGAGCTTATTCAACAGAATACAGGTTGAGCAATTACTCTGAGCCAGGAAGCGTTCCAGGTGATACAAATACTGCAGTGAGCTAGCTACATTCTACTATGGCAGTCCCTATCCTCTTGCTGTTTACAATCTAGTGGGGGTAAAGAATTAAACATGTAAGCTTGAGATGAAATAAACTAGGGCCGCTTTGTCACAATTAAGAAGAAAAAATACCACAGGGGAATTTAAAGTTGAATGCGGGTTTGTTAAAGTTGTCTGAAACGGGAGCTTTCATCTGAGTGGGGGGTCAGTGGCAGGAGGATTGGGGGGACACAGCGTCGCAGGCATTTCAGGATCCAGGAACCCCTGGGGTTGGAAAGAGCTTGACTTGCCTGACAGGATCACAAGCTCCTGTGTCTCTTCAAAGACACCCTTAATTAGAGTCTGCCAAACTCTCATTTTTCCAAGGCCAGAGTAAACATGTGTAACCATTAAATGCACGAGAAGATCTAAGTGACTGGTTATTGATCATTTCATGTCATGATGCATTCTTGACAAAAGTGACAAAAGTTCTTTGATGGTTTCCAAAAAGCTACAAGCCTACAAAGAGCCGAGGAAGGTCTCTCTGGCCTCAGGGGGCTCTGTCACCCGCAGAGGTTGTTCTCAGCGGTCCTGATGTCCATGTGGGAACCAGAGATGCAGAGAAGGAGACAGAGTTCCGGGAGGTTGGAAGTCCACCCTTCAGTCAAGGGAACATCAGCAGACCCTCTGCCGGTTTCTGCAGCCCTGTCCAAGCGTGCTGGTGCTCCAGGCAGGAACCATCTACTGTCCACATCCAGCTGGGCTTGGTTAAGCTTCGGGGACAAGCGGCCTCCGTTTCTGAGTGGTGGGGACAGTATGTGCTTCCTGCTCATGCTGCACGCTCACTGTGTGTAGGTGGCCGGTCTTCACTGCCTGCGGCCACTGAGGAGTGAGCTCAGCAGGGACAGACCTTGGCCCGGGTGAGGGGAAGGACCGTGGTGGCAGACACGCAGCGACTCTTCAGGCTTCGTCCTTCCAGTGACACGCGGCTCCCATCAGAGCAAGTGACGGGGTCACCGCCAACTTCAGAGTGGGTGGGCGAGTGCCTGGATGGGGGAAGGGAACTGAGCCCTTCACAGGGAAACCTAGAGAAAACCACAGGGCAAGCGGAGCCCTGGGCCTCGTAGGGTCTCAGGAGCATTACCAAGGTTTGCAGCCGAACCTTTACTCTTCCCTCCTTTAACTCTGGGTATCAGCCAGGATCCATTCGAGAAAGCAGAAACTACTGCAAGTACTTCAAGCCTGGAGGAATTTAGTTCTACAGCGAGGGAAACGCTGAGAGAGGGGCAGGGAGGGGAGGGAGGAGGATCAAGCATGACCAGGTGGATCTCGAGGGTGCGGGTGGCCCTGGGTTGGGGTCGCCAGGCCCGCACCGCGGCTGCACTTGGCTCTGCATCTGCCGCTAAGATGCCCCCTCCCGGGGCCGTAACTGCCACGGACCGTGTGCGCACAGCTGCACCGCTCGCCCCGGCGGAGCCTGACTGAGGTCGCGTCATTGTTTTATTTACAAATCAGAAGCAGACCCACAGACATAGAAGACAAGCTTATGGTTTCCAAAGGGAAAGCGGAGAGGAAACAGTTAAGTTTGGGATTAGCAGGTACACGCTGCAACATATAAAACAGGTAAGCCACAAGAACCTATTGTATAGCACAGGGAACTCTGCTCAACAGAATGGGAAAGACTATGAAAAAGAATATATCCATGCATGCATAACTGAATGACTTTGCTGTTCAGCAGAAATAAGATAATCTTGTAAATCAGCTGTGTGAAAGTGAAAGGCGCTCAGTCGTGTCCAACTCTTCTCGAACCCAGGGACTACACAGTCCATAGAATTCTCCAGGCCAGAATACTGGAGTGGGTAGCCTTTCCCCTCTACAGGGGATTTTCCCAACCCAGGGATTGAACCCAGGTCTCTCAAATTGCAGGCGGATTCTTTACCAGCTGAGTGACCAGCAAAGCCCAAATCAGCTGTGTACTTCAATTTTTTTTTAATGGCTGTATTGTGCTGTTGTTGTTTAGTTGTTCAGTCATGTCTGACTCCCTCCAACCCCATGGACTGCAGCCTGCCAGGCTCCCCGGTCCATGGGGTTCTCCAGGCAAGAATACTGGAGTGCTTTGCCATTTCCTACTGTGGGTATGTAGGAAATATCATTATACTTAGGAACACACATTAAAATATTAGAGGGTGACAGAGCATCAATTTGGCAAATCACTTTCAAAAATGTAGGTGAAAAGCCATGCTGTGTACTTTCTGGATTGCAAATATTTACAAGTTTGAGATTAATTTTTTTACATTTAAAAGCTGACGGTCTTCCCTGGTGTCTCAGTGGTAAAGAATCGGCCTGCCAGGGCTGGAGACACGGGTTCGATCTCCGATCCAGGAAGGTCCCACCAGCCGCAAAGCAAATAAGCCCATGAGCTGGAGCTCCTGAGCCTGTGTGCTGCAGCTTCTGAAGCCGGCACGACTACAGCGCGAGCCGGGCGACGAGAGAGAGCAGAGCGGCGAGGAGACAGCGCGCCGCAGCCGGGGGGAGGCTGTGCAGCAAGGGAGACTTACGACGTAATAAACACGTAAGTTATGTTTTCGGAAAGGAGCTGCGCTTGGGAGCGCAATAGCGCAACTGAACAAGAAATACCCTCCTGCCCTCCCCGTGGGAAGCCACAGCTGCGCTCCCGGGAGCACCCGCCCGTTCCCAGGCCAGCCTTGCCCGCTGCTCCCTCGCCACCGGGGCCCTGAGACGCGGGGTGGCAGCCTCCGCTTGGATTTTCACAGGACTCTCGCGGAGTGCCCAGATGGACGTGTCTGCCCTCTGGGAACCGGGACCACTAGGACGCCTCAGACGCCTTCCACTGGGAGAGCGGGCTCTCTCAGAGGGTCAAGAAAGAGGGTGGCCGGAACCCAGTCCTCCCCCCGGAAAGGTCACTGCTCGGGGTGCAGACTTTCTTAGTAGCTCTGGGGCGCCTCTTTCCAGGGCATTCCTTATTCTTTAAATCAACTCCGTTGAGGTGAATTGACATACCGTGAAATGCAACAGTTTCAGGTGTAGAATTCATGGGTTTTTCTTGGGATTAGAATGTCTATTACCTCAAGTATTTCCCCGTACTCCTTTGCTTTGTACTCACTCCCCCAAACCACCGATGTGGTCTCTGACACCGCCTTGAGCTTTTGCTAGCATTTCCTAGAAATGACTCAAACGGTCTGCGGTCTTCCGTGTTTGCTTTCCTTGGCTTAATTTCATGCTTTTGGGATTCAGCCGTGATGGGCTGTTTGAGTGATTGTGCCTTTGCTCTGCCTAATAGAATTCTACTACGCACACACACCACAATTTGTTTATCAGAATCCCGAAATCAGTAGTGTAAGTCCTCCAACTTGGTCATCATTTTTAAAAACTGTCTTGGATTTTTCAGGTCCTTTGCAATTGCAAACAAAGTTTAGCGTCAGCTCATTGGCTTCTACCAAAATGCCTGGGTTTGATTGGGATTGCCTTGAAAACCAGTCAGTTTGGGGAAAGAAAACATCCCAGCAGAATTGATTCCTCTGTGATATGAAGGTGGAATCTCTCTACACTTATTTGCCCCTTAATTTTTTTCAACAATTTTCTATACTTTTTTTGTTTGAGTTTAAAATACAGAATTCCAAACTCTCTATGCTGTTATTTAGCATATTTTGTTAAATTTATCCCTAAGTATTTCACTTTTTGATGCTCTTTTAAATGATCATACTCAAATTGCAGTCTTTAGTCAATTACTGCTAGTATACAGAATTTCTATGTATTGCTCATATAATCTTCAACCTTGCTAAAATAATTTTTCTAGTAGCTTTTCAACAGTTTCTTGGGGATTTTTCTGTGTAGACAGTCACACAGTCTGTGAAGAAAGTCAGCTTTAATTTTTCCTTTCCAAGCTACATACTTGTTTTCCTTCCCTTACCTTGTGGCTTTGTGTGGGATCTCCCAAACAAAATGGTAAGAGTGAGTCTTCTTGCCTTATTTTAGATCTTAGGGGCAAAGCATTCAGTCTTCCACTTTCACATACAAGGTTGACTACTGTAGGGTTTTTTATTGCTGTGCTTTATCAAGTTGATGAAACTAATTTACATGCCTAGTTTTCCAAGAATTTTATTTACTACAAATGAATATGAAATTTTGTAAACATCTCTTTTGAATTTATTAAGATGATCATAAGATTTTTTTAGCCCATTGATATGCTGAATTATACTAATTGAAAAGAAGGGAAATGAAAAGCAAAGGAGAAAAGGAAAGATATACCCATTTGAATGCAGAGTTCCAAAGAATAGAAAGGAGAGATAAGAAAGCCTTCCTCGGTGATCAATGCAAAGAAATAGAGGAAAACAACAGATAGGAAAGACTAGAGATCTCTTCAAGAAAATTAAAGATACCAAGGGAACATTTCATGCAAAGATGGGCACAATAAAGGACAGAAATGGTAGGGACCTAACAGAAGCAGAAGATATTAAAAAGAGGTGGCAAGAATACACAGAAGAACTATACAAAAAAAAGAGCTTCATGGCCCAGATAATCACGATGGTGTGATCACTCACCTAGAGCCAGACATCCTGGAATGTGAAGTCAAGTGAGCCTTAGGAAGCATCACTACGAACAAAGCTAGTGGAAGAGATCGAATTCCAGTTGAGCTATTTCAAATCCTGAAAGATGATGCTCTGAAAGTGCTGCACGCAATATGCCAGCAAATTTGGAAAACTCAGCAGTGCCCACAAGACTGGAAAAGGTCAGTCTTCATTCCAATCCCAAAGAAAGGCAATACCAAAGAATGCTCAAACTACCGCACAATTGCACTCATCTCACACGCTAGTAAAGTCATGCTCAAAATTCTCCAAGCCAAGCTTCAGCAATACATGAACCATGAACTTCCAGATGTTCAAGCTGGTTTTAGAAAAGGTAGAGGAACCAGAGATCAAATTGCCAACATCCGATGGATCATTGAAAAAGCAAGAGAGTTCCAGAAAAACATCTATTTCTGCTTTATTGACTATGGCAAAAGCCTTTGACTGTGTGGATCACAATAAACTGTGGAAAATTCTGAAAGAGACGGGACTACAAGACCACCTGACCTGCCTCTTGAGAAACCTGTATGCAGGTCAGGAAGCAACAGTTAGAACTGGACATGGAACAACAGACTGGTTCCAAATAGGAAAAGGAGTACGTCAAGGCTGTATATTGTCACCCTGCTTATTTAACTTATATGCAGAGCACATCATGAGAAAGCTGGGCTGGAGGAAGCACAAGCTGGAATCAAGATTGCCGGGAGAAATATCAATAACCTCAGATATGCAGATGACACCACCCTTATGGCAGAAAGCGAAGAAGAACTAAAGAGCCTCTTGATGAACATGAAAGAAGAGAGTGAAAAAGTTGGCTTAAAGCTCAACATTCAGAAAACTAAGATCATGGCATCTGGTCCCATCACTTCATGGGAAATAGATGGGGAAACAGTGGAAACAGTGGCTGACTTTATTTTTCTGGACTCCAAAATCACTGCAGATGGTGATTCCAGCCATGAAATTAAAAGACGCTTACCCCTTGGAAGGAAAGTTATGACCAACCTAGACAGCATATTCAAAAGTAGAGACATTACTTTGCCAACAAAGGTCCGTCTAGTCAAGCCTATGGTTTTTCCAGTGGTCATGTATGGATGTAAGTGTTGGACTGTGAAGAAAGCTGATCGCCAAAGAATTGATGCTTTTGAACTGTGGTGTTGGAGAAGACTCTTGAGAGTCCCTTGGACTGCAAGGAGATCCAACCAGTCCATTCTAAAGGAGATCAATCCTGGGTGTTCATTGGAAGGACTGATGTTGAAGCTGAAACTCCAATACTTTGGCCCCCTGATGGGAAGAGCTGACTTATTTGAAAAGACCCTGATGCTGGGAAAGATTGAGGGCAGTAGGAGAAGGGGACAACAGAGCATAAGATGGTTGGATGGCATCACCAACCCCATGGACATGGGTTTGGGTGGACTCCGGGAGTTGGTTATGGACAGGGAGGCCTGGCGTGCTGCAGTTCATGGGGTTGCAGAGTCCAACAGGACTGAGCAATTGAACTGAACTGATTAGTTTTCAAACTTTAAATCAACTTTACTTTCATGAAATGATACCCACCCATTTATGATATACTATGTTTCTTAGCACTAGGCAGCATTCATTTTGTTAATGTTTTATTGAGGTCATTTCCATCTCTGCTCATAAGGTATATTGATTTGCTTTTGGAGTCAGGATCATATTGGTCTCCTAAATGGAGTTAGGAAGTGTTTCAACTCCTCGCCATGTTCGTGAAGGATTTGTATACAACTGGTACTGCCCTCTCCTTAAGTATTTGATATTAGTAGAACCGCCAGGGAAGCTACCTGGCCTGGAGGGTTTTGCTTGTTTGGGGTGTTTTGTGAGAATATTTTAAAGTAGAATTTAGCTCTATAGCCATTCAGGTTACTAATTTCTTCTTGAGTGACTTTGGTAGTTGGCAGACTTTGCCTTCTTTATTTCATCCTAATATGTCTGCTTATAGTTTAGTAATTTTGCTGACTTTTTCAGATAACATAGTTCTGATTTCACTGATTTTCTTTACTGACTTTCTATTTCACTGATCTATTCTCTTTAACATTTTTTTTCATTCCTCTTGCTTAGGATTAACTTGTCTTTTTTCCTTATTTCTTAGAGTTGAAGCTTAAGATTCATCTGAGACCTTTCTTCTTTGACAATATAAGCATTTAATGCTAAAAAAGTTACTGTCTAGGCACAGCTTTGTCTGATTGCCACAAATGATGGCATGTTGTGCTTTCATTTTTATACAATTTAACATGTTTTCAAATTTTCTTTATGGTTTCTTCTTTTACCCCCGGTTACTTAAAATGTTTTGTTCTGTCTCCAAATATTTGGATATTTTCAGTGTAATTTCTGTTATTAATTTCTGATATTTTGCTGTCATGAAAGGAGAATATGCCTTTATGTTCTCAGTTCTCTTAAATCTATTTAGACTTGCTTTATGGCTCAGAATATATTCTTTCTGATAAATGTTTTATTTGTACTCGAAAAAAATGTGTATTCTGTTGTTGATGGATGGAGTCTGATACAAAAGTCAAGATATCAAGCTGGATGGTAGTTGTAAGCTGGATGCGTGAGTGCTCAGACACTCAATCATGTCTGACTCTTTGTGACCCCATGGACTGTAGCCCGCCAGGCTCCTCTGTCCAAGAACACTGGCGTGAAGTGCCGTTTCCTCCTCCAGGGGACCTTCCGAACCCAGAGACAGAACCGTCGTCTTTCACACCACTGCACCGGCAGGCGGCTTCTTCACCACTAGCAGCACCCGGGAAGCCCACAAGCTAGATAAAGACCCCCGAGCAAGTCCGAGCCCCGGGCCCTGTGTATGTTGCCATATATGGTGATGGGGACTTTGCATGTGGGATTGAGTTAAGGATCTGGAGATGAAGTAATCCTCCCGGGTTATCTCCCTGGGACTTAAATGTAATCCCAAGAACGCTTGTGACTGGGAGCCAGAGGTTGATTTGAAGATGCTACAGGGCTGGTCTTGAAGATGTAGGAAGGCGCCATGAGTCAAGCAACACAGTCAATGTGGCTTTAGAAGATGGGAAAGCCCCGGAGATGAGTTCCCATTGGAACCTTGTCTGTTTTCTCCTGCGCTGCCTAGTGTGATGTCTGTAAACCTTGTTTCACAGTTTGTCTGGTTTTACAGTTGTTTTAGCTAAGAGGGTAAATCCAGTCCCTATTACTGCATCTGAACTAGAAGTTCCCCACACGTCCTGTGTTTACCTGTCCAGGGTATTGTCTGGACATCGCACAAAACATGATCTGCTTGTGGATGTTCTGGACTTCATGACCACTTCTCTAAGATCACTCCCACCACCACCTACCATGGCAGTTCTGCTGTTCCCGCTTCCCTCATTGGAAAAATCCATCACTTTCCCAACATTCCAGGTCGGCCTAGCTGTATGTTTGCCCCGTCTTCTGGGGTCTTGCTAGGATGTTATGTCCCTGGAAATCACTCCAGGGAGATTAGGCAGGTAGCGGGTAGACATTTGAAGAAAAGGAAAAAGGTAAGTGGCCTGGTCTGATCCCTTTTTGAACATGCTGATAGGTAGCTGCTGCTGCTGCTGCTAAGTCACTTCAGTCGTGTCCGACTCTGTGTGACCCCATAGACGGAAGCCCACCCGGCTCCCCTGTCCCTGGGATTCTCCAGGCAAGAACACTGGAGTGGGTTGCCATTTCCTTCTCCAATGTGTGAAAGTGAAAAGTGAAAGTGAAGTCGCTCAGTCGTGTCCAACCCTTAGTGACCCCACAGACTGCAGCCTACCAGGCTCCTCCATCCATGGGATTTTCTAGGCAAGAGTACTGGAGTGGCTTGCCATTGCCTTCTCCGGCTGATAGGTAGACCTCATGACAAATGGCATTTTCTAGAAGAGTCCTTGACTATTGAATGTTTAAACATCTTATTGGCGTATAACTGCTCGACCGTGTTGTACTGGTTTCTACTGTGCGCAGAAGTCAACCAGCCGTCTGTACACACGTGTCCCCGCCCTCCTGGGCCTCCCTTCCTCCCCAATCCATCCCATCTCTCCAGGTGTCAGGGAGCACTGAGCTGAGCTGCCTGCGCTATAGAGCAGCTTCCTGTTGCACCTGGGGTAGAGAATACACGTCAATCCCAGCCTCCCAATTCATCCCCTCCTCCCTTCTCCTCCGGTGTGTAAACCTACGGTCAGCAAACCTAAACTCTGTGGGTTTATGGCACACGGTTCCCTAGAAGATGGCACATCAGCCATGCTGGGCATAAAATGAAGACATTTCATAGCCTCCAACCTGCCCTGCTGCATGAGGTGACTGGCACTTTGCTTGGGGACCTCAAGACTACTGCCCAGGTCAGCATCCTCTGTGTCCTGTGAAAGTGAGAGCCGCAGAGGTTCCAGACCCCTCGGGGCTCTGCAGGCACCTCCGGACCCTGCCAGCAGAGATCTGGATCCTGGGGAGACCCCATCCAACCACACTCTCTCCGTCCTCCTGGGAGCCCGCATACCCTCAACTGGACTTCCGTAGGATTTGACCAAGATATCTGTTTGGTTTCCAGAAGAGAAAACAGAGATCTTCTTACCCGGGGGCCTCAGCAGCAGAGCCTTCCTGCTCACCCACTCAAGTCAAGAGCTCAGACTCCATGTCCATCAGCCGGACCTCGGCCACAGGCTCTGTGTGTCCCTGAGGTCACAGGCATCATCCTCTGAGGGAAGTGGCTCTAGCGGAGCACAGCTGAAGTTCTCAGCACCCCAGGTGTGCTGTGGGGCCCCAGGCCCCGTACAACAGCATTCGATCTGAAAGTTTAAATGCTAGCTGGAAATCACCAAGTCATAACGACCTCCCTAGTCATCCTCCCTGGGATGGAAAAACACTGACCCAGCTCCTGCTTCAGCTGGCACCTGGCACCGCATTTGACAAATCGCGGGTGACAGATCACCCTGCAATTCCAGCTCGGCAAAAACGCCTTCTCTCCAGGAGCTGAGGCCCCAAACGGCGCGCGTTCGCTTGAGTCATCCTTTCCTCTCGCGTCCCACCCCCGCCCCTCCACCTCATCCGGTTGGCTCCCACTCCCAGAGGCAGAGCATCCAGAATCCCAAACACCTCCTCCCCTTCCGCGGCTGCCGCCCTGGCAGGCGCCCAGACTTCCACCAAAGGGATGCTTTGAAGATGTGAAGGAGATAATATCACTTGCTCTCCTCTGCTCAGAACCAACCGTGGCTCTCTCCACTCTAGTCCGAGTCCAAGGCTGAGGCTTGACAACCACAGGTCCCTTAGGGCCCCTGACCCCGCTGTGGACACAGCTGCCGCCACGACCGCACGCGGTCCGACCTCAGGGCCTTTACCTGGCACCCCTTCCTCGCACACCCTCTTCAGTGGGCTGCCCAGATAACCAGCTGTCCACCAGCGAGGCCCACATGCCGCCCTTCTGTTAAGAATCACGGCTCCCCCACACTTCCTCCAAAGCCCTGACTCCGCCCTGTTTCTTCACAGCGTTTCTGTCTCAGAGCATAGGAAGCAGTTCACATTGATGAACTTTTTTCTGTCTCCTCCACTAGACTTCCCACCGCACGAGGGCAGGTCTGTCCAGAGCATAGGAAGCAGTTCACACTGATGAACTTTTTTCTGTCTCCTCTTCTAGACTTCCCACCCCACGAGGGCAGGTCTGTCCGTTGCTCCCGGGTGTGCCCAGTAATTATGCGTCACTCCGTCAGCGGCTAACCTGGGGACCCTTTGACTTGTCATCTGTCCAAACGTGACCCAGGTCTTTAAACCATTCTCATGCGCATAATGGAAGGTCACGTAGTTGAGCCCTTAAGTGTGAACTTAAGAAAATGATTTGTTTTCAAAAGGTTTTCACTCCTAGATTAGTATTCCTCGGTTCAGATCTGCTTGGAAATTAAGAACAGTTTGATTGATGTAACTGAAAAGGCATTCAGGAGAATATCCTTTCTCCAAGCAATTGTCTCTCCGGGGCTTCTGTTGAAAGCAGCCTGGGATTCTAAGAGTCTGTTCTCTCTGCACGGCCGTATCCCACTGTCTTCACGCCAAGCCCACGGCCTGCACAGGTGGGCGGCCCAGCTGGTCCCGGCGTGTCTGGGGGAGGCTCGCGGCGGCTGACGTCAATTGGCAGAGCTCAGCCTGGAGCAGCCATGCTCAGCCCGCCTCCCACAGGCTCCTCTTTCCGCCCAGTCCTGTGAGCTCACTTCTGCTTCTCTCTACTCAGATGCATCTTCTCAACCTGGAAATTCACAACCTTTCTAGAATCTTCAGTCTTATTCTTAACCTGTGAATAGGTCAGTAAAAACATAGGAACTTAGGAATTAAGTGTGAATGGGTTTCCCCGATGGCTCACATGGTAAAAAAATCTGCCTGTAGTGCAGGAAACCTGGGTTCAATCCCTGGGTCAGGAAGATCCCCTAGAGGAGGGCATGGGGACTCACTCTGGTATTCTTGCCTGGAGAATCCCATGAGCAGAGGAGCCTGATGGGCTACAGTGCATAGGGTTGCAAAGAATCAGACATGATTGATGATCTAATCCTGAGTGTGAAGGGTTAATACTTCATGACACTTTTACTTATTTATTTCTCAAGGTACTAATATTAATTTTTTTAAATATCTGAATCCATTATTTTACAGTTTACATTTTCTATCTGAAAGGAGGATGAAGAGTTTTGCGGAGGGGAGCTGTGAAACAGTGCGAAGCAGAAGAGGACGGCAACTGGTGTGTCAGTTCTGCTCACTGGCTGCTCCGGTCTGCGGATTTACCTTTTTTCACTCTGTGTGTGAAGACCAGTAGCGTCCCTGGTTAGGCCTGTTAAACAGCAATACCTCTGTGTCACTGTGGTGTGCAAATAAACCGAGCAGAAAGATCACGTGGCGAAACCTAGGCTGGTTTTGTGTATCACTGAGCGGGGAAAGACATCCCAAAGCAGCGCGGTTCATCACGTGTCTAGGAAACGGCTTCTTAAAGAAAATCTCCTTTATCTAGCATTGCTTTCATCTGAAATTTCTGCTGCTGTGTTGGTTATTTAGTTTAACTACAGGGCTTGAGAGCCCAAGTATCCAAAACCAGAGATGGAAACAAGAAGGGTGAAGGAGCCCCGTGGAAAGCCGCACTGCTGGCCTGTGAGCCCAGGGCCCTGAATGCTCAGGGTCCCTGCGCACAGCAGGAGCCTGGCTCCTCCTCCCCAGGGACCTCCCGCCCATGTTTTCAGTGACAGTTCGACAGCATGCAATCCCCCCTCCGTTTTCCTCAGGCCTCTCACTCACCCTCTTCTGGGAAGCTTCCAGCTGCGTCCTGACCCCATTGAAGTACAACCGCTGTCTTCTCTGGCTTTCCGGATGGCGCTCGTGGTAAAGAACCTGCCTGCCAGTGCGGGAGACATGAGAGACTTGGGTCCCATCCCTGGGTCAGAAAGATCCCCGGAGAAGGAAATGACAACCCACTGAAGTATTCTTGCCTGGAGAACCCCGTGGACAGAGGAGCCTGGAGGGCTACAGTCCACGGGGTCGCAGAGTCAGACTTGGCACACACGCTCTGATTTCCACTGCGGCCTTCTTGTCGCTGTGCATTTGCAAGCCCATCCTCAGCCTCGCCTCTCAAGGTTTCAGCCCATTTTGTCCTCAACTTCTGAGGACACTCACCCCAAGTCTTCACTTCTTTAACATCTCTGACTTTAAGCAGCCCTTCTCCTTCCTCCTTGTTCATTGCTTTAAATACAGTACCAACACCATTCCTCTCACAGTTCTCCATTCCCATCTAGAACGTGGATTGGAACAGAGTGTCTCAGGATGAACAGGTTCATAGTAGTAAACCAGCTGCCCTTATACTCACTTCAAACCTGCCCGAACCTCCCTCCTGTTTCTAGTCGCTCGGGCTCACTCTCGGGCTCCGTGAGTCTGACTTTTGTTTCAATCTTCCTGGTGAAACAACCCTTCGGTGCCCATCAGCTCCTACTTGTCCACATCTTGGCTATCCGTCTCCACATGACTTTTCCAGAAAGTGTCTGTCTGCGAAAGACACACAGAGTCACGTTCTCATTAATTTTCACTATGATTTCAGACATACTCTCCTATACAAAGAAAATTACCTTTAAGTATAATAAAAATCACATTAACAATCATGAAATCCCCCTCAGTGTGTTTGATATTTTTAAATGCATTGTCCTTATTTATTAAGGAAAACCACCTCTTAGAGGTTGAATAACAGTAAAAATTAGTGGAGCCATAGCAAGTTTGGTGCATGGTTAATGGTACAGTGCCTTATGGAAACTGGCTTCCAGGTGACATGGTGGTAAAGAATCTGCCTGCATATGCAAAGATGCAAGAGACTTGGGTTCGATCCCTGTGTCAGAAAGACCCCCTGGAGTAGGAAATGGCAACCCACTCTAGTATTCTTGCCTGGAGAATCTCAAGGACAGAGAAGCCTGGTGGGCTACAGTCCATGGGGTTGCAAAGAGTCAGACACAATTGAGCACACACAGCCATATGGAAAGAGGTTTCCAGTGGAATGCCACAAAGCTTTTAATACGGTCTACAGCCTTAGAAACCAGTCTTGGAAGAAAACGATCTGTGTGTAGCATTTATGGAATGCTCCCATGGATAGCAAATGTGAAGGTTGGATTCAAAACCAAGTAAAACAAAAAGTAAAAACCTTAGCAGTCCGACATATTGATCTAAATCCCAAACAATGAAATGTGATATGTATCGCATCAAGTCTTGCATTTGAATTCTGCCCCAAGATAGCACAACTTAACAGCAGTTTATAATTAAGAGATTTGGGGAGTTAGAAACTCTAGGCTTCCAAGGGCAGCTTTGGCATAATCCACTGACCAGAAACCCACTTTAGCTATGCTCTTGGGCTACATTAAAAGCTTTGTTGAGAAGAGAGGAGATGTTAACTCTGCTGTGGTATTCCACCCAGAGCTGCAGTGGGGTCTGTAGGCACCTTCTCAAGGGACGTCAGCAAGGTTGTACAAACCCTGCTGTGAGCAGCCCGAATCCTGGGGTAAGGGTAGCCTGTTTGATGAATAAATGGATGAAGTGAAAAAAAAATCTCTACCAGAATTATCTTTGAAAAGTGAAAGTGTTAATCACTCGGTCGCGTCCAACTCTGTGGGACCCCATGAACTGTTACCCTCCAGGTTTTTCTGTCCATGGAATTTTCCAGGCAAGAATACTGGGTGGGTTGCTATTTCCTCCTTCAGGGGATCTTCCCACCCCAGGGACTGAACCCACATCTCCTGCTTGGCAGGCAGATTCTTTACCATTGTGCCATAGGAAATACCAAAATTGTTGTTTATTGGGCAAGGCTCAAGCAATGGGTAAGTCATGGGTGATGTTTGGCTTAAAAAGAAATCACAGCCATCCTCAAATATGTAAAGAGTTCAGTGCGTTAAAAAGTAGACTTTGGGACTTCCCTGTGGCCCAGTGGTTAAGATTCCAGGCTTCCAATGCAGGGGGCACGGTTCCATCCCTAGCTAGGAAACTCAATCCCACATGCCACAACTAACCAAATAAATAAATGGAAAAAAAAAAGAGTTTTCTTTTATCACCAATGTCAATGTTGTCTGATACAAACATCCTCTGTTGATCAGTTTCCTGGAAGATGTTGCCCCGTTGGCACATCCACTGCCAACAAGCAAACATGTTTCCCCACTGGAGACATCCGAGACCTGAGGAGTTTTTCCTGCCTCATACCTGCATTATTCAATGCAATTAACACTTTAAAATATTATTAATTCAGAGATCAACCTGGGAGACTGACGGGCTACATTTCTTTCCACGCCTTCTCATTTCCCACTGTCCCAGGATCTGCCCCCTGGATTATGGCAGGTGACCGAGGACTATTTCCAATCTGCCTTTGATGGAATTTGGTGTACACCCCCATGGAGTCACCACTGCAGTGAACATCTTCATCTCCCAAATGTGACAACAATGACGTCACTGCATGGCCGTCATCACCTGCAGCCATGGGTGCTCTCAGCCATCCTGGGTGAGTGCCCTTTCCAGAACTGCGTCTAAACGGACTCATCCACTTTAGTCTCAGGTCTAGCTTTTGATCAGGATAAGTTTTTTTTGAGATTCATCCATGTCATTACATGTATCAGTAAAGTAGATTTCCCTTGTATGGAAACCACAATTGTTATCCTTTCACCTATTGATAAATGTTTGTGGTGTTTTCCTAGGTTTTGGCTATTTTAGGAAAAGGTTTCATAAGCATTTCTGTAAAGTCTCTGTGTGTGAAAGTTGGTTGGCATTTCTTTTAGTTAGGTATCTAGGAATCATGGCCAGCAATTAAAAAAAAAATTCTGTTTTTGGCATCAAGCATAAAGGGTAGGGTTATATTCCTAAGTTCTTGGCACAGTGTCATCACTACTCACGCAAAGCCCTTTTCTTCTTTCATTTATTTACTTATTTATGAATTTGTTAATTTATTCCCTTTCATCTCCATTCCTCATACCACTTCCCTAATCAGCAATTTGACATGTGTTTGATGTCTAGCCAGAACTGATAGGAACTTTCTGAGGTATTTACATATTGGTTGGTAAATTCCATAGTCAGTAAGGCAGTACAATTAATCAATAACATAAACGTGGGTTA
The DNA here is from genome assembly GCF_049115385.1 of Moschus berezovskii. NCBI lineage: Eukaryota > Metazoa > Chordata > Mammalia > Artiodactyla > Moschidae > Moschus > Moschus berezovskii. Next base: position 108,182,777 of record NC_142469.1, read on the forward strand.
CTCAGTGTGACAGTCAGTTTTATAGGTCAACTTGGCTAGGCTTTACTGCCCAGTTATTGGATCAAGCACTGATCACAGTGTTATTGTGAAGGTATTTAGTTGATGTGCTTAACATTTACAGTCAGTTGACTTGAAATAAAGGCGATCATTCTGGATAATATGGGGTACTGTTGTTCAGTCACTAAGTAGAGTCTGACTCTCTGCGACCCCATGGACTGTAGCACGCCAGGCTTTCCTGTCCATTGTCTCCTGCAGTTTGCTCAAACTCATGTCCACTGAGTCAGTGATACCATCCAACCACCTCATCCTCTATCATCCCCTTCTCCCCCTGCCCTCAATCTTTCCCAGCATCAGGGTCTTTTCCAATGAATCGGCTCTTCACATCAGGTGGCCAAAGTATTGGAGTTTCAGCTTCAGCATCAGTCCTTCCAATAAATATACAGGGTTGATTTCTTTTAGGACTGACTAGTTTGATCTCCTTGCAGTCCAAGGGACTCTCAAGAGTCTTTTTCAGCACCACAGTTTAAAAGCATCAGTTCTTCAGTGCTCAGCTTTCTTTATGGTCCAGCTCACATCTGTACATGACTACTGGTAAAACCATAGCTTTGACTATATGGAAAATTGTCAACAAAATGATGTCTCTGTTTTTTAATATGCTATCTAAGTTTGTCATAACTTTTCTTCCTGGGAGCAAGTGCCTTTTAATTTCATGGCTGCAGTCACCATCTGCAATGATTTTGGAGCCCAAGAAAATAAAAGATGCCATTGTTTCCACTTTTGCCCCATCTATTTGCCATAGAGTGATGGGACCAGATGCCATAATCTTAGTTTTTTCAACGTTGAGTTTTAAACCAGTTTTTTCACTCTCCTTTTTCACCCTCATCAAGATACTTTTTAGTTCCTCTTCACTTTCTGCCATTAGAGTGGTATCATCTACACATCTGAGGTTACTGATATTTCTCTTGGAAATCTTGATTCCAGCTTGTGACTCATCAGCTTGGAGAAAACTAGCATTCTTTACGATATGTCTTGTCCAAGAGTATGGATCGTCTCCCCATTTCTCCATTGTCATTCATTAAATTTAAAATGTTTTCTATGAAGTTTCTACACATTAATGATTAATTCCTATGTACTCTGGAGTTTTGACTGCTACTTGGAATAATATTTTCACTATATTTCCCAACTAGTATTGTCATTGTAGAGGTATGGTAAGATTTCACGCATCCTTCTAAAGCTCTTATTTTATCTATTTTATGTCTGGCTGCTCTGGGTCCTCGCTGCACGCAGGCTTTCTGCAGTTGTGGTGTGTGGCCCTCTCACTTCAGTGGCTTCTGTTGCTGTGGAGCGCAGGCCAGAGCGTGGGCTTCAGTGGCTGTGGCACGCAAGCTTAGCCGCCTCATAGCATGGGGGCTCTTCCCAGGCCAGAGACTGAACCTGCGTCCCCCGCATTGGCAGGCAGATTCTTAGCCACTGAGTCACCAACAACGTCCCCTCACAAGTCTTGTATCTGAAAATGCTGGCAAATTCTTTCATTAGTTATAATAGTTGGATTTGGGGGGGATAAATGATTATATCATCTTCAGTTCAGTTCAGTTCAGTCGCTCAGTCGTGTCCGACTCTCCGCGACCCCATGAATCACAGCACGCCAGGCCTCCCTGTCCATCACCAACTCCCGGAGTACACTCAAACTCATGTCCACAGAGTCGGTGATGCCATCCAGCCATCTCATTCTCCGTCGTCCCCTTCTCCTCCCGCCCCCAACCTTTCCCAGCATCAGAGTCTTTTCCAGTGAGTCAACTCGTCGCATGAGGTGGCCAAAGTATTGCAGTTTCAGCTTTAGCATCAGTCCCTCCAATGAACATCCAGGATTGATCTCCTTTAGAATGGACTGGTTGGATCTCCTTGCAGTATAAGGGACTCTCAAGAGTCTTCTCCTACACCACAGTTCAAAAGCATCGATTCTTCGGCGATCAGCTTTCTTCACAGTCCAACTCTCACATCCATACATGACCACGGGAAAAACCATTGCCTTGACTAGACGGACCTTGGTTGGCAAAGTAATGTCTCTGCTTTTTAATATACTATCAAGGTTGGTCATAACTTTCCTTCCAAGGAGCAAGCGTCTTTTAATTTCATGGCTGCAATCAGCATCTGCAGTGATTTTGGAGCCCAAAAAAACAAAGTCTAACACTGTTTCCACTGTTTTTCCATCTATTTCCCATGAAGTGATGGGACCAGATGCCATGATCTTTGTTTTCTGAATGTTGAGCTTCAAGCCAACCTTTTCACTCTCCTCTTTCACTTTCATCAAGAGGCTTTTGAGTTCCTCTTCACTTTCTGCCATAAGGGTAGTGTCATCTGCATATCTGAGGTTATTGATATTTCTCCCAGCAATCTTGATTCCAGCTTGTGCTTCTTCCAGCCCAGCGTTCCTCATGATGTACTCTGCATATAAGTTAAATAAGCAAGGTGACAATATACAACCTTGACGTACACCTTTTCCTATTTGGAACCAGTCTGTTGTTCCATGTCCAGTTCTGACTGTTGCTTCCTGACCTGCATACAGGTTTCTCAAGAGACAGGTCAGGTGGTCTGGGATTCCCATCTCTTTCAGAATGTTCCACAGTTTATTGTGATCCACACAGTCAAAGGCTTTGGCATAGTCAATGAAGCAGAAATAGATGTTTTTCTGAAACTCTCTTGCTTTCTCCATGATCCAGCGGATGTTGGCAATTTGATCTCTGTTTCCTCTGCCTTTTCTAAAACCTGCTTGAACATCTGGGAGTTCACGGTTTACATACTGCTGAAGCCTTCAAATAACAATTTTATCTCTTTCTTCCAGTCCTTATTTCTTTTTTTTTCCTTAGAGCATTGGTCAGGAGATTCAGTACAAATGTTAAATAGTAGGAGTAGTGATGGGCATCTTTGCCTTGCTCACAAGTTTAGAGGAAATATTAAAATGACCTTCAGAAGGATGTTGTGACTTTGAAGGTATATAACTATAACAATTGAAGAAGTTTCTATTTCTAGTTTACTAACAATCTTCACTACAAATGTGTGTCAAACTTATCAAGAGCATTTTTTGCATCACCTCAGATAACCATGTGTTTTACACTTGAATGTTAGTTAACAGCTAATGTGATGAGTTCCACAGACATGTTCCCCAAAGGGGAATCATCTTGCATTCATGAAAAGAGTCATTTAATTATTGTTCCTTTTTAAAAACATATTGTTGGATTTTCTTAGCTATATCTTATTTAAGATATTTACAACTGTGTTCAAAATGAGCTATGCTTATAATTTGCTTCTCTTGAATTGTCCCTAGCTAGCTATAGAATGAAAAGCACAATTTTTTTGTCTTTTTATATTTGGGGGAAAATAACTAATTATGAAGTAAGAATTAAGGGTTCATTGAAGGTGTAATAGACTTATTCAATGTCAGTAAAACCATCTGGGCCTTAGAGTTTGATGAGGAGAAAGATGTTTTTTAATATTATATTTAAATGTGTGAATTGGGTGCTGAATGAAAGTATGATTAAAACAGTTTCAAAGGCCCTGGTTAAGGTAGACCCTGGAGCTCTTACCCCAGATATAATCTGTCTGTAGGCTCCAGCCTTCCCCTCCCAATCCACCTCCTTAGATCCCTGTGTGAGTCACACTGCCTGGTTCAGAGCTTGAACTGAACTCATCAAACTTAGGCACCTCTCATCATCAGTTGACTCTTTTCTGGACAAAAGTCCCAGTGAAATCTACCTGCCTTCTCTGACTCTAAATAGTTATCTTTCTTTCTATCCAAAACAAATCGTATTTTAGCACCCTGAGCTCCAGGTGTTAGAAATAACCAACTGAAACAATAGAAGCGGATCCACCATTGGCCTGGTCTTTACGAACATTCCCAGTGGGATTCGTTCTGTTCCACCGTGGCCAGGGGACAGGATTTACCTTCTGGCTCCAGTATCACCACAACATGTACAAGCACCCAGGCTCTGTTCAAGGTCTTGCTTACATGTGTCCTGACGTAGGGGAGGGCACAGAGGCTCCAGGTGATGTGTGACTGGGCAGTGGTCACTCCAGGGCAGCTGGACAACTCCCTTGTCGTTGGGAAGAAAGCATCCCTTAAGGTGAGACCCGGGCTCCTTTCAAATATTTGTCTCTCTGTGGGTCATTTCTCAGCCCTCCATCTTGTCCGTGCTCACACCAGAATCATTTGATTTTTGTTATGGCCTCAGTGTTTGGTGTCTCTCCAAAGCCACCCATTGAAACCCTGACCTCCACGATGATGGTATTAGGAGATAGTGCCTTTGGCAGTGATGAGCGCGAGTGGGGTTAGTGGCCTTATAAAAATGACCCTAAAGAGCTCCCTCGCCCCTTCCAGCTGTGTGAAAACAATGAGAACTTAGCAGCCTGTGACCCCCCCCAAAAGAGGATTCTCACCAGAACTCAACCGTGTGGGTACCCTGTTCTCAAACTTCCAGCCAGAATGAGAAATTTCTGTGGTTTATAAGCCACCCAGTCTGTGGTGTTTTGTTATAGCAGCCTAAACAAAACAATCTTTTAAGCAAAACACCTGGCTCTGTGATCTTGTCTCTTGGTCTCCACGTCTGACATTTGGTCAGAGTTCCCTTTGTTTCTGCTGGTTGTGGGCTGGGTGTGCTCATCAGGCACCAGCCGAGCTGGAAGCAGGAAGAGGGAGTCAGAAAACTCAGAGGCTAAACCCTGGGCGTCTCTGGTGGCCCAGCGGTAAAGAACCCGCCCACGATGCAGGAGACGCAGGTTCAGCCCCTGGGTTGGCAAGATCCCCCGGAGAAGGGAATGGCAACCTGCTCCAGCATTCTTGCCTGGAGAATCTCCTGGACAGAGGAGCCTGGCGAGATACAGTCCATGGGGCCACAAAGAGCCAGATACAACTTAATGACTAGCAACAGCAAAACCCCGGGGCTAAACCCAGAGCTGTGCCTGCCACCCAAGCCCATGTGCCTTCTTCGGTCCTGGGGTCACAAACTGCTAAATCAATGGGCAACAAAGCTGCTCTTCTGCTCTACCAGTAAATGTTTGATGAATAAATGGATGAAGTGGGAAAAAATAATCTCTACCGGAATTATCTTTGAAAAGTGAGCGTGTTAGTCATTCAGCTGTGTTGGACTCTCTGGGACCCCATGGACTGTAGCCCGCCAGGTTCCTCTGTCCAAAGAATTCTCCAGGCAAGAATACTGGAGTGGATTGCTATTCCCTTCCCCAGGGGATCTTTCCAACTCAAGGACTGAACCTGGGTCTCCAGTGACACCCATTATCTTTGGGTTAAAAAAAGAAAGGAGAGATAAAATGAGGCAAAATCAAGATGGGAAAAGGCGTCAGAGAATACAGACTTATGAATGAAGTGGATGGAAAACTGCCATGCCTTAGAAATTTTGAAATTGGTGGGGGGTGGGGGAATGTGTAAATCAGGTTTTCATTTTCAAAATGGACAAAGGAGAAGGTAGGGTTATGAATGACTTGACCCAGGCCATTCCCCGCTGTGTCATTAATATTGCACCACTTTGAGGTCAGCGAGAAACCACATCTTGCTAATTTCATTTCCTTTTTGGATGGGACTGTATATAATGGAAATTCTTAAAGTGCCTACTGACCCCAATTTTCTTAAGGATGTTGGAAGCAGCTAAAGACCATTCAGCCAACAACAGATCACCATTCATAACAAATCTTCAACTACCTCAGAATAAAGAAAGTGGTCAATGGATGTGCATAAAAGTTAACTTTAATCTAATCCCTAGGGGTACTTCAGTTCAGTTCAGTTCAGTCGCTCAGTCGTGTCCGACTCTTTGCGACCCCATGAATCACAGCACGCCAGGCCTCCCTGTCCATCACCAACTCCCGAGTTCACTCAAACTCATGTCCATAGAGTCGGTGATGCCATCCAGCCATCTCATTCTCTGTTGTACTTAGGAGGTAGTTAACTAATCAGAGGTAGTTATAGAAAGATTTTGAGACATTGTTACATAAATCTTCCATACAAATCTCTTTAGTTTGTAATTTTTCCTTGGTAAAATAAATGAAATTTTAAAATGTAATTGAATAGGAAAGTTTTATGGATTCCACTGCCCTTGAATGAACAAGGTATAAAAATCTGTAAACCTGGTCATGTAGCACTTCTGGAGTAATGCTCTAGGTCTGAAATTCTCCATCTAACAAGGGGTAGGGCTTCCCTGGTGGTTCAGATGGTAAAGAATCTGCCTGGAATGCGGGAGATCTGGGTTTGATCCCTGGGTCATGAAGATCCCCTGGAGAAGGGAATGACTGCCCACTCCAGAATTCTTGCCTGGAGAATTTCATTGACAGAGGAGCCTGGTGGGCTACAGTCCATGGGGTCACAAAGAGTCGGACATGACTGAGTGATTAATACTACTACTACCTCTAGCAAGGTCTAAGGATGATAGCTGTCCACCCCTGCCCCAAGAAGACTGGCCCTGACGCAGGTACCGCTGGGCTCACCACTTGAACCCGAGGAATTGTAGAAGGGATTCCACTAGGACTGCAAGATCCAGCTGTGCGTCTGCTGTGAGGTCTGTCTGTTAATATCGGCATATGAGGCCAAACTGACCCTAGCTTCTCTAGTTACAACAGCCCACCCGGTGTCAGGTTGCAGAGAAGGCAGCCTGTCTCTAATCACCAGTGATTAACAGAGCTCCTAAAAAAATGTGAAAGCTGTTTGCTAAACCTGCTTTGTATTAATATCATGGAATCCACCAGACCAGGGACTGGTGTCTGAACCAAAGGCAGGTCTTTCCTTGGGAAAAATAAACACGAGATGTAGAGTCTGTGGACAGAAGCAGAGATGTAGCACGGGGAGAGAGCGGTCAGTGGGAACCGTGAGATGGTACACAGAGATGGAAAGGGTTGGAAGACGGCAGGAGAGACTGCAAGCAGAGACAGGCTCCAAGCAGAGACAAGGCAGAGTCGTGGCCTCGTGACCCAGCCACCGAAGGGAGTGGCCCAGCTCCCCAGCGCTATGGGTGGAGGTAGGGGCACAGTGGACCACTGCTGGTCCAGAGGCCAAAACCATGAAGAAACATGTTGTTAGGATAACTTTTAAACCTGCAGACACTTACATGCATATATGTGGCTGAGCTGCTTTGCTGCTCACCTGAAACTACCACATTGTTAATCAGCCATACCCCAATACAAAATGTTTCCAATGTTAAAAAAAATTTTTTTTTTAAACCTACAGACACTCACTTGGAAGTAAGAGTGACACTGATCTGCTTGTGGCCCAATGAAACGGTCCCAGCAGACCTCTCTCAGTCTTCAAATACATCAACACTCCTTTGGAGAAGCTGTTTCTGTGCTGGGGCAGAGCCTGGCCTGATTAGAACTCTGATCAGGACCCTCACAGCTCTGCTTCATCTGGGTGAAATGAGAGGCAAGCAGAGGGGAGAGGTGATTTTTTTAATGTTTATTTATTTGTCTGTGCCGGTCTTACCTGAGCCATGCAGGGTCTTGGATCTGCGCTGAGGCCTGTGAGACCCTTTTCATTTTTGCCGTGGGCCGTGCAGGGTCTTGGATCTGCACTGAGGCCTGTGAGAGCCTTTTTCATTTTTGCCGTGGGCCGTGCAGGGTCTTGGATCTGCACTGAGGCCTGTGAGACCCTTTTCATTTTTGCCGTGGGCCGTGCAGGGTCTTGGATCTGCGCTGAGGCCTGTGAGACCCTTTTCATTTTTGCCGTGGGCCGTGCAGGGTCTTGGATCTGCGCTGAGGCCTGTGAGACCCTTTTCATTTTTGCCGTGGGCCGTGCAGGGTCTTGGATCTGCGCTGAGGCCTGTGAGACCCTTTTCATTTTTGCCGTGGGCCGTGCAGGGTCTGTAGTTGCGGCACGTGAGCCCTCCGTTGCTGCACGTGGCATCTAGCTCCCTGACCAGGGATGGAACCCAGGCTTCCTGCATCGGGAGTGTGGAGTCCTAGCCACTGGACCACCAGGAAAGTCCCAAGGAGACAGTTTTAAATGCTAAAGTTTAGAGGGGAGGAGAGATGGGAGAACTTGACAAGGAGTTGTGCAAACATGTACGGGCTGCCTCTATCCGAAAGGCATTTTGGGTGATAGAATTGGTGCACACCTTCCCCCCAACCCCACTCCCACCCCATCCACTTCTGCAAAGGACTCAAAATCCAGTAGAACAGACAGCTTCCTACAGAACTTTTCAATAGAAAAGGCAGTGTGTGATACAACAGAGGCATAAACATAATATTTGAACGTGGATAAAGACACGTTAGTACTCTCGCTATTTTTCAGTTGCTAAGTTGTCTCTGACTCTGCAAACCCAGGCTTTCTGCTCTCTGACTGCAGCATTCCAGGCTTTCTGCTCCTGCACTATCTCCCGGAGTTTGCTCAAACTCATGTCCATCGAGTTGGTGATGCCATCCAACCATCTCACCCTCTGCCATCCCTTCTCCTCCCACCTTCAATCTTTTCCAGCATCAGGGTCTTTTCAAATGAGTTGGCTCTTCACATCAGGTGGCCAAAGTACTGGAGTTTCAGCTTCAGCATCAGTCCTTCCAATGAATATTCAGGACTGATCTCCTTTAGAATGGACTGGTTGGATCTCCTTGCAGTCCAAGGGACTCTCAAGAGTCTTCTCCAACAACGCAGTTCAAAAGCATCAATTCCTCAGTGCTCTGTTTAGCCTCCTATAATCTGGAACATTGCCTTCATCTTTCTTTGTCTTTCATGACCTTGATTTTTTTTTTAAAGAATATATAGCCTGTACAAATTTTCAAGAGACTTTTTTTTTAACAAGATAATCAGCTTGAAGGAGAATTTACTCAGTATCAGTTTTGTTAGAATAACTTAGTCTTATTGAAAGACACAGAATGCCCTCTAACTGACAAGAAGACATAAAAAAAAAATTAAAAGAAAAATCTAAATAAGGAATATATAAAAGGTTTTTATTTGCGTTTATTTGTGTATCATTAAACCTTGAGATCAAACAACTTAGTGACGTAAAAACATAAAAAGTCTGAATAAGTGTGTCAGTCCTGAAGAAAAGGGTGCACTTTCTGAGCAACGGTTTTCCCCCTCGCCTCACTCATAGTTGCCGTTGATCAAAACAGAGAACTGACAATTTAAGGGATAAAAAGAGCTTCGTGCTTGAGCGCATACACACCAGTTATTTATGTAGAATGCAGTCGTGGGGCGGGTGTTAGAGGTAATCAAGGACCAAGAAAAACACGGTCATAGAGCAGGGTGCAGCCCACTTGTGGAGTCCCCGAAGGGCATGTATCATGGTCCACACTTGCCCGGCTCTGGATAAAATAACGAGCCTTCTGTTTGCCTGGGCTTTGGGGCACCTCGCTAGCTAGCCTGCCTGGCGGCTACCTCTGTCTGCTGTGAGACACGGTGATCCTGCCTGCGTCCGCGGCTTTTCCTCGCTTGGCGGCTCTGATCCAGGTGGGATTTGCTCTGACGAGCTCCCTCTGCTCCAGGCTGGCTCGCTTCCTGCACGTGGCTCTCCATAGTCAACCCCACCGCCTGACCATCTCCCCCACCACTGCTCTCCTGATCCTGTCCCTCCTTAGGGTTGGAGTCTGCCCTCCGCCCGGGGACTCTCTCCACATGCAACTTTACCAAAGCAAACCCCCCACCCCAGGCAGCTGCACCCACAGAATCTCTCCAGGGAAACAGTACTCTGGGCAATGGCTCCTGGACACGGTCAGCCCCTCGAGAGACCACGGGGCACTGTGCAGAGGGCTAGGCTCTGGGCCCCTGAGTTGGACGCAGTGGGCTGGGGTGACGGTCAGACATCACGCTCCCTGAGCGGGAGGGGAGCCCCCCACCCCGTCCGGCTGACACACCGTCAGCAAGCGAACCCACTTTCTGGACACAGGCAGGCCTCTCCCTAGAATTTTGCCAATAACGCAACTTCTTCCCTTGTTGTGTGTGAGTTATTTCTCAGGGAGAACACTCAGATCTTAGCCAAACGGCCTTAATGGACATAGTTTTTAAATTCCATTTTATTCCCCATACAAAGGAGAACAAAACCATCAATTACAAGGTTTCTAAAAGTTCCTGGAAAAGAACTTGACCAAATATCTTCCCTTCAGAGGCCTTTTGCATTTTCTTATTTTTCCTTGTCTTGGTCGAGAAATTGAGAATTATCTGCTGGTGACATTTTAAACCCAGAGCACATTTCAGTGCACTCTGTTGTGATTTTCTTGTATTCAGCTGGGAACTGAATTATCCAATTGTTATCTGATGTCCAGCTCTAACAGACACAAGGTCACCGGTCCTGGAAGGTGGTTCTGGGAGCATGTCTCCATGACCCAAAGGGTCTGGGTGGCCAGAGCCACGGGTGGCGATGGCCACAGACCCAGTGGACTGCCCCTCCTCTATCTGCACCTTCCCGTGTTAAGCAAGAACCACTGGCGTCAGCACGCAAAGCTGAGGAAATGTCCATTCAGCTCTCTATTGAAAGGGAGCATGTGGAGGCGCCTCTGCTGGCGGAATCAACTAATCGTCACAGAAGGGCGGGTCTGGAGCCCATTTTGTCCCATTGCAAAGGGCAGTGGTCATACCCATGTCCCCAACTGCCCACCCAGTCCTCTTTCTACCAAATAATAAGACTCCTCTGCAGTCTTCTCACTTTATTCATGATAAAATAGTGGCTACCTACACAGCGGTTTTGTATATTCTTCTAGAGCCGATAAAAAAAAAAAAACCAAAAAACTTTCAACATTTTGACACAAACTCAACATTTTGACAATTGCTACTATTCAAAAAATAAGGGACTTCCCTGGTGGCTCGGTAGCTGAGCCTTCAAGCTCCCAAAGCGAGGGACTGAGGTTCCAAACCTGCTCAGGGAACTAATATCCCACAAGCTGCAACTGAGACCCCTTGCAGCCAAATAGATAAAAATAAATATTTTTCAAAAGTCATTTATTTGGGTTTTTCCCTTTTTTTCCAGAAAGTTAACTCAGAATACATACACTTAAGCAATTTCTAACAAGTATCCATCTGACACTATGAAGCATTGTGAAACTGAGGTTATTTCTTAAAATCATGAATGCATAAACTCATGCAAGCTAAAGATTTCAACCACCCAAAATTTTTTCCCACAGACTTTTTTTCGAACTTCTGTAGTTAAAATAACAAGAATCACATGTACCTCTGAATTTTGTAAATATTTCCGATTTCATGGATTTCTTTTCCTCCTGTATTTGAAAACCAGTTCTTTACGAGAACACAAGAAAACGCTAACTGTGGGAGGTGTGAATGGTCTCAGCTCACAGCCTGTAGCCCAGCTCTATTTCAGTAGCGTGTAGAAATGGCAAGCTTAAAAATATCACACATTCTACAGTTTCAGCACTCCACATGTGGAGGGGTAAAGAACCAATTGCTGGCGCTCTCAGAAACTCATGGCTAGCAAACATTACTGCACTGAAAGCCTCCACACAGCCCAGAGCACCTTGCGGAACCAGAAATCCAAGCACATTTTACTAAAAATGGCTTTATGTTACTCATTACTTCCTGCTACAATGGATTCATTTTGAATTTGGCTCAAAGTTTTAGGGGTGTACAAAGCAAATAGCACATACTGTAACTGGCTTCTCAAAGGGGCTCTGGGTCCTGTTTGTCATGTACTGATATTGTTGTTCAGTCGCTCCGTTGTGTCCCACTCTTTGTGACCCCATGGACTGTAGCATACCACACTTCCCTGTCCTTCACCATCTCCCGGAACTTGCTCAGGCTCATGTCCATTGAGTCAGTGATGCCATCCAACCATCTCATCCTCTGTCGTCCCCTTCGCCTCCTGCCTTCAATCTTTCCCAGCATCAGGGTCTTTTCCAATGAGTTGACTCTTTGCATTAGGTAGCCAGATATTTGAGTTTCAGCTTCATCATCAGTCCTTCCAATGAATATTCAGGACTAATTTCTTCTAGGATTGACTGACTTTATCTTGTTGTTGTCCAGGGGACTCTCAAGAGTCTTCTCCACGATTGGAAAGCATCAATTCTTCCATGCTCAGGCTTCTTTATGGTCCAACTCTCACATACGTACATGACTACTGGAAAAACCATAGCTTTGACTATACAGACCTTTGTCAGCAAAGTGTGTTGACACAGATGTGGACATAATCTGGAATTTTTCTGGTACCATCCTGGTGGGGCCAATGGGAAGAAGGAGGGTCCACAGCTGCCATCCCTGAAAAAAAGAACCCTTACGCTCCTCAGTTATGTGAGAGGTAGATCATGCATGAACGATATCCAACAACAACAATTATCACTCCATCAGCCACTCGACAGTATTTGTGATGCAGTAACAAACTGATCAGACCTTCAGCCTGGAAAGTAAGCGATGAAATACATGGTGCAAAGGAAAAGGAGTACCTAACACTTCCCAAGAGAGTTGTGAAAACTTCACAAAGATTATCTACCATCATTCAACTGAAACTTGGAAAGCAATTAGAAATTTTTCAGGCAGCTAAGTAAGAGGAGAACAGAAGAGAGGTAATGACCATGTATCATAAGGCAGTTCCCAAATCCAAGAAACCATACCAGAAGCCATGAGAAAAAAAAGATAAAGAACAGTATATGTATAATCAAGAATAAAAAGATAAAGAACAGTGTACACATAATCAAGAATAAAAAGATAAAGAATAGTATACGTATAACCAGAAATTTTGAACTGTGGTGCTGGAGAAGACTCTTGAGAGTCCCTTGGACTGCAAGGAGATCTAACCAGTCCATTCTAAAGGAGATCAGTCCTGGGTGTTCATTGGAAGGACTGATGCTAAAGCTGAAACTCCAATACTTTGGCCACCTCATGCGAAGAGTTGACTCACTGGAAAAGACTCTGATGCTGGGAAGGACTGGGGGCAGGAGAAGAAGGGGACGACAGAGAATGAGATGGCTCGATGGCATCACTGACTCGATGGACATGGGTTTGAGTGAACTCCGGGAGCTGGTGATGGACAGGGAGGCCTGGCGTGCTGTGATTCATGGGGTAGTAAATAGTCGGACACGACTGAGTGACTGAACTGAACTGAATCAGAAATAAATAATAGGAACTGGGGGACATGAGAAAACAGGAAAGGAAACACAAAATAAATATGGAAGCTGGGTCAGTACACAAAAAATGTACCATTAGTTGCTAAACACCTGGAAATTTGGTTCTGTTTTTCCAGCCAGTCAATGAAAAGAGGAAAATACAATCAACTGCCTAACTGACAGCACAAACAAAGTTTCAAAAATTAGTTGTTCCGGAGATGTGCAAGTTAATTTAACTGAGCCCTGACATGTGACGATTCTCTGTGATGTACTGAACAGTGTCCCTTATGACATCTGAAAGATGAAGCCTTGGCAAATATGCCAGACAGGTTCCTTATGTTTGGAATTCTTTACCAAGTCACTATATCTCCTGCTGAAAATTACATTTTAAATTGTGAATTAATTAATCTCCAAAATAATAAAGATTAACCTGAGGATTTTAGATTTTGGTAGCTTTCATAGGACAAAGTTCCCTTCTGTCTGTATCCACACAAAAACGCTTGACTTGCTGTTTCATAGCCTAAAAATTTACCCTCAGACTTTCAACAAGAAAAAAAAAAGAGAATTTTATTTTGAATAGAACCGTATTCTCTTTAATGAAAAGGAAAATTGAATTAATACTGCTGATAAGCAATAGTGTAACACACCCATCTGATTCTTCATTTTTAAGTAAAGGGTAGCTTTTATCTATCAACAAAAAGGGAGAGGGGGCTTCCCTGGTGGCTCAGACAGTAGCAAATCTGCCTGAAATGCGGGAGACTCAGGTTTGATCCCTGGGTTGGGAAGATCCCCTGGAAAAGTTTTTATCTATATCAAGCATTTAAAAATCTAAATGCAAATAAACATATAAGGTATTCTACCCTTCTATTTTTAGACATATTGGGGACAGTGATAGATTTTTCAAACCACACACTTTTAAAATAAATTCTTCTCTAAACTTTACTGCTTACCTATTAGACAGGCAAACTTGCAGGACTACAGTAAAATGTGACAACAATTTCTGCATTTTTAGAAGATATACAAACAATGCATATTATTATAAATGTTAGTTCTGGAAAGAAGTAAAAACATATGTGATGTCGAGTTTGTTATGGAGCTTCTATTACCCAAGGTCTCCCCTTATATGCTCTCCTAAATATGAGAACCTCAAATGATATGGCTTCTCTAAGCCTCTCTCTTTCCCCTTTTTCTTTCTCTTCTGCATCTATTTTTCTTAACAGAAGATGAAACCCTTAAATATCTTTTATTACTGCTAGCAGGCTCCTCTGACCAATTTTATTGACTACTGAAAGAGCTTAGGGGAAAAAATCAGAGTTTTGGAATCAATGTTACAAAATCGACTGCCTCTCTGAAACTTTGAAAGCTTGCCCGCTGCTATGAAGGTTGGTAAAGTGCTGACTCACACCTTTTTTGTGAACACAAGAAGGCCGTATGTTTTCAGAGACACGGCACTGGGTTTTTCCATAAATGTGGGTAGAACCTCCACTTGGAAAAGTAAACAACCCAACTTCCCCCACACCAGTCCTGGTGCACGACTGGTCATTTCACAGCCTCCAAATCCCTTTTCAGGACCGTTGCAGAGGAGGATAGCCCATATGGTTTGAATCACTTGATCACCTCCTCTTTCCAGGAGGGTTGAGGCAGGAAAAAGACATTTCCATCCTCGGCACAGGTGGGCAGTGGTAATCTGCTCCCGGTCCAGCTCCTGGGAAGCATGGGCACCTGCGGCCACTGGACAGGGAATGTGCGAGGCAGGGGCTGTGACGGTGGCTGCATTTCAGGTTGTCAACGGCCAGCTTTGCGGTTTCCAGGCTCTCGTGTGCTCTTGTGCCAAGAAGCAGGGATCAGCTTGTTCCAGGCTCCCGGTGGGTCAGAGCCGCAGACAGTGAGAAAAGGCAGCAAAGTCAGGTTCAGAATAAAAACAAAAGGCCTTTGGCACCTGCAGTTCTCTTGGGCTTGAATGTCAGTCTTACTTAGTCTGTCCATCACTCTGACATTTGAATGCATGGTGAGGATTGGTTTCAATCTATGTCTATCTCACAATCTAATAAAACAGCAGCTGTGTTTTCTTAATAAAAGATTCTTGAAAAAACGACTTTGATTCCAGGAATGAGGTCTTGCTCTTGGGAAGAAGCACATTTTCTCAGTGCTTCAGTTTCTTAGTTCATAAAATGGGAGACCAGACACCACCACATTGTGGAATGTGGTGGGACAGAGGGAAAAAACATTAAATTCAATGTGAGTCCAAATCACCTGCTGTCGTTCAGTCGCTCATTCGTGTCTGACTCTTTGCGACCCCACGGACTGCAGCACACCAGGCTTCTCTGTCCTCCACTATCTCCCTGAGTTTGCCTAAACTCACATGCATCCAGTCGGTGATGCCATCCCACCATCTCATCCTCTGTCGTCCCTGTCTCCTCCCGCCTTCGATCTTTCCCAGCATCAGGGTCTTTTCCAGTGAGTCAGCTCTTCACATCAGGTGGTCAGAGTGTTGGAGTTTCAGCTTCAGTATCAGTCTTTCCAATGAATATTCAGGACTGATTTCCTTTAGGATGTACCGGTTGGATCTCCTTGCAGTCCAGGGGACTCTCAAGAGTCTACTCCAGCACTAATCACCTAAGGATCTTGATAAAATGCAGAATCTGATTGGGCAAGTCTGGGCTGAACACAGAGACTCCACGTATCTCACTGGCTCCCTGAGATGCCCACTCCATTCCTCCGACCACCAGGGAGCAGTTGGGTGACAGCGCAGGAATGCCATTGCCAGAGGGTGGCTTTGCAGGACCTGCTCAGATGATGATGCATACATTTGAGAGCGGAATATGATGCAAACACCAAAAGGACAATCAAGAGTCAAACTGCATTAAATTCTTTTAACAGAAATAAGATGGGATGGCGAGGAGAACCCGTGTAAGGTTTTCAGCCTACCACCCAGCCCGTGTCTCTGGCTCATATTAGATTAGTAATAGCCCAGAAGAGGTTGTATCTGTTTAAAGGCTACGCCCCGGATTTCCCAGAACAGTCCTAATTTCAGAGTTCTACCTCACTCACTATTCCCTTTTAGCACACATTTCAGTGGGATTGTAAATCCTCGTTTTTGATTCAGAAAATACAGGCCGGGACGTCTGCGTCGTCTCACTGCCGGGTCACGGTCCGGCCCTGGCTGGTGAGAAGCCGGGGCCGCACACCTTCCCTCAGGGGCCGTGTCCTCTGTCTGGCGGCTCACGGCTCGGCCTCCCTCGGAGCGCCAGGGCCTGCCTTCAGGCGGCGGTGGGCCGGAGCGGGCGGCGGGGGCAGGAGCCGCTCGTCCAGGAAAGCCCTCCGCCCGCGGCCTCTCCCCCGGGTCTCCCTGCCTCACGGCGACGCCATCGCCCCCTCCTAGGTGGGCTTCTCTTCCCCGGCCTGACCCCTGCGTGTTGGGTGGTCCTCGGCCTTCCTCGCGCCTCTCCCAGAAATTCAACGACCGTCTTCTTGCCGGAGACTAAGATCTCTCTAGCTCAGACTTTCTTCCAAGCTTCAGCCTCGATTATCCAACGGAAATGCCAGGAGTCTCAGACTCAGGTATGTGAGACTCTTCGCGAGGTTTTCCCCCAAGATATGCACCCAACGCCCAGCCTCCCAGCTCGGTCAGCAGGCCGCCATTCGCCCAGCCACTCCAGAGAGAAACCGAGGCTCCACGGCTCAGTCCCTTGGCGCTCACGCTCCGTTCCCAGCAAAGCCGGGCAACCAGCCCCGGAATGCAGGCCGCGCGCCCTCAGCGCGTCTCCAGGCCCGACGCCGCCGTCTCTCCCGGGTGACGACGCCCACCCCTGAGGCGTCCATCCGCGTCCATCCGTCTGCTTCCGCGGCGGGTCTCTCCCGGGTGACCTCGCCGAGCTCTGACGGTCCCTCTGCTTCCGCGGCGGGTCTCTCCCGGGTGACGACGCCCACCCCTGAGGCGTCCATCCGTCTGCTTCCTCCGCGGGTCTCTCCCGGGTGACCTCGCCGAGCTCTGACGGTCCCTCTGCTTCCGCGGCGGGTCTCTCCCGGGTGACAACGCCCACCCCTGAGGCGTCCATCCGCGTCCATCCGTCTGCTTCCTCCGGCGGGTCTCTCCCCGGTGACGACGCCCACCCGACGGTCCCTCTGCTTCCGCGGCGGCCGCTGCCCCGCCAGTCCGACTCCTTGCCCTCAGCTCCGTGTCACGCTTTAAGCCCTGCATGCTGACAGGCCTTCTGCGCTCCGCACCTTCACCTTGACCTCCTCCGCCTCCTCACTCACTCAGGCGCCATTTTGTTTCTTCCCGGAAGGTACTAACTTGTATTTTTCCTCAGGAGCCTTTAGCGCCGTTTCCGCTGTCTGAACCCTTGCAACTAAACTACTTGTGTGACTCTTCATTCTCATGCTTTATGTCTGGACTAAATATCACACCCATGAAGTTGCCCCATCACCCCCTCCACACACACACACACCCCCTTGTGAGAGCCGTGTCTGTTTGCTCAAGAGAACACCCCTTGAGCCCTGGTTCAGACCCGCAAATTCAGCCTTGCGTCCCCGTCACCCAGCACAACGCCTTCATGTACAGCAATCGCTTAATAAATATTTGGAGAGTGAATGAAAATCATTGTCATTCAAAACAGAACTCAGGCTGCATGCTTCAGGAGGAGGCAAATCAAATTAAACCACATTATCGGAAAATACTTTGTGATTGTAAAACAATTTAAGTAAGTATATTAGCACTTTACCTTCTGTGCATGTATGTTGGTAAAATTTTAATATATAAAATGTCTAATCCCATAATAGTAATTGAAATTTTTTACAGGAATACACAAAGGGACTTTTAAAAATTCTCTTCAGCAAGTTAATTTTAAATACCAATGTCATTTATGTGGGAGAATTGTTTTTATTCACTCCGAATTATATTTAACAGCCCACTCTGTGGCAACACCACCATCCCAATGTCTAGTTAACTCCCCCTTAGGAATTTCCCATCCACAGAGACCCCACTCTGCCCACCAGCTTTTGATCGTCAATTATCTTTGCTGTATTTGGAGTTGGGCTTAGTTCTACTCTGAAGTCACAAGCTCAAATAAAATCTATCTTGCTGTTTTCAGCAAGTGCCTGGTGTACTGCAGTCCATGAGGTCTCAAAGAGTCGGACACAACTGAGCAACTGAACTGAACTGAGTGCAAAATTATACCTTGTTATTGACTTTCTTCAGTGCTTTGGTACAAAACGACCAGAGTGGTTCCGTGGGTCAGATCTGACCATTGCAGCCCCGGGGAGCAGAGGAAAAGGTGGCTGGACTGAAGGAAAGGTGCCTTTCCCAAAGCATCCAGAGGACCGCCACTGCACTGGGGCCATAGTCCATCCCTGAAGAGCGTGAAACTGCCACCGCTGGCTTATGCTGTTGGGGATTCAGCTATGAATGGTGTATCTACCCATCATCCATATAGCTGTCCATCTCTCCATCATCCGTACATCTATCCATCAGCCATGTATCTATCCTTTACCATCCATATATCCATTCATCCCTCATCAGTATAGATACATACATATATAATCCGTATGTCTATCCACCATCCGTATATCTATCCATCAGCCATGTGTCTATCCATCTATCATCCCGATATCCATCCATCATCAGTATATATAATATGTATATATAATCTGTATGTCTATCCAACTCTCCACCATCCGTATATCTATCCATCTCTCCATCATCCATACATCTAGCCATCAGCCATGTATCTGTCCCTTATCTACCATCCATATATCCATCCATCTATCATCAGTATACATGCATAATATATAATCCGTATGTCTGTCCATCATCCGTATGTCTATCCATCTATCAATCCATCTCTCTCTCTCACTCTTTCTCTCTCTCCTGCATCAGACTTTCCCACCAGTGATGCCATTAAAAGGACCATAGTTGAATTCGGAGCAAGGGAGTCCCCATTAAGAAAGTACCTCCAGTCAATAACACACAGTTGTTCTCATAGGTAAGTATCGGGCCAGTATGATTGACTGTACTTTGCCAACTGTGGGTTTTCTTTGTATTTCTTAGGAAAAGGACACATGAGGTCCATGATACATGGCCTCATGAATATCAAGTGTTCACGTTCACTTCAGTTCAGTTCAGTCGCTCAGTCATGTCCGACTCCTTGCGACCCCATGAATCACAGCACGCCGGACCTCCCTGTCCATCACCAACTCCCGGGGTTCACTCAAACTCATGTCCATTGAGTCGGTGATGCCATCCAGCCATCTCATTCTCTGTCGTAGTGTTTCTTAAATATTTAGTGACCTCGGCAATCCAAATAAGAGGAGGAGTAGGTCAAGGCTGTATATTGTCACCCTGCTTATTTAACTTACATGCAGAGTATATCATGAGAAATGCTGGGCTGGAGGAAGCACAAGCTGGAATCAAGATTGCCAGGAGAAAAATCAATAACGTCAGATATGCAGATGACACCACCCTTATGGCAGAAAGTGAAGAAGAGCTAAAGAGCCTCTTGATGAAAGAGGAGAGTGAAAAAGTTGGCTTAAAGCTCAACATTCAGAAAACTAAGATCACGACATCTGGTCCCATCACTTCATGGCAAATATATAGGGAAACAGTGGCAACAGTGGCTGACTTTTATTTTTTGGGACTCCAAAATCACTGCAGATGGTGAATCCAGCCATGAAATTAAAAGATGCATACTCCTTGGAAGCAAAGTTATGACTAACCTAGATAGCATATTAAAAAGCAGAGACATTACTTTGTCAACAAAGGTCTGTCTAGTCAAGGCTATGGTTTTTCCAGTAGTCATGTATGGATGTGAGAGTTGGACTATAAAGAAAGCTGAGCACAGAAGAATTGATGCTTTTGAACTATGGTGTTGGAGAAGACTCTTGAGAGTCCATTGCACTGCAAAGAGATCCAACCAGTCCATTCTAAAGGAGATCAATCTTGGGTGTTCATTGGAAGGATTGATGCTGAAGCTGAAACTCCAGTAGTTTGGCCACCTGATGTGAAGAGCTGGCTCATTTGAAAAGACCCTGATGCTGGGAAAGATTGAAGGCAGGAGGAGAAGGGGACAACAGAAGATGAGATGGTTGGATGGCATCACCAACTCAATGGACATGAGTTTGGGTAGACTCTGGGAGTTGGTGATGGACAGGAGCCTGGCATGCTGCGGTTCATGGGGTTGTAAAGAGTTGGACACGACTGAGCAACTGAACTGAACTGAGGCAATCAGTATCATGCATATTCTGCATTTAATAGTTCAGGATAGCATGGATACTCAGGATCTCTGTATATTGGAAGTATTATGAATGTTCACTACCTAGGCTACTCATGAATATCAGGTGCCCATTTGTTATTTAGGCTTCCCAGGTGGTGCTCAGTTCAGTTCAGTTCAGTCGCTCAGTTGTGTCTGACTCTGTGTGACCCTATAGACTGCAGCACACCAGGCCTCCCTGTCCATCACCAACTCCTAGAGCTTGCTCAAACTTATGTCCATTGAGCCGGAAATGCCATCCAACCATCTCATCCTCTGTCAACCTCTTCTCCTCCTATCATCAATCTTTTGTGCATCAAGGTCTTTTCCAATGAGTCAGTTCTTCATCTCAGGTGGCCAAAGTATTGGAGCTTCAGCATCAGTCCTTCCAATGAATATTCAGGACTAATTTCCTTTAGGATGGACTGGTTTGATCTCCTTGCAGTCCAAGGGACTCTCAAGAGTCTTCTCCAACACCACAGTTCAAAAGCATCAATTCTTCAGCACTCAGCTTTCTTTATGGTCCAACTCTCATATCCATACATAACTACTGAAAAATCATAGCTTTGACTAGACAGACCTTTGTTGGTAATGTCTCTGCTTTTTAATATGCTAAGTTTGTCATAGCTTTTCTCCCAAGGAGCAAATGTCTTTTGCAGTGATTTTGCAGCCCCCCAAAAATAAAGTCTCTCACTATTTCTATTGTTTCCCCATCTATTTGCCATGAAGTGATGGGACCAGATGCCACGATCTTAGTTTTCTGAATGTTGAGTTTTAAGCCAACTTTTTCACTCTCCTCTTTCACTTCCATCAAGAGGCTCTTTAGTTCTTCTTCACTTTCTGCCATAAGGGTGGTGTCATCTGCATATCTGAGGTTATTGATATTTCTTGTGGCAATCTTAATTCCAGCCTGTGCTTCATCCAGCCTGGCATTTCACATGATGTACTCTGCATATAAGTTAAATAAGCAGGGTGACAATATACAGCCTTGACATACTCCTTTTCCTATTTGGAATCAGTCTGTTGTTCCACGTCCAGTTCTAAATGTTGCTTCCTGACCTGCATTCAGGTTTCTCAAGAGGCAGGTCAGGTGGTCTGGGATTCCCATCTCTTGAAGAATTTTCCACAGTTTGTTGTGATCCACACAGTCAAAGGCTTTGGCATAGTCAATGAAGCAGAAATAGATGTTTTTCTAGAACTCTCTTGCTTTTTCAATGATCCAACAGATGTTGGTAATTTGATCTCTGGTTCCTCTGCCTTTTCTAAATCCAGCTTGAACATCTGGAAGTTCACAGTTTGCCTGGCTTGGGGAATTTTAAGCGTTACTTTGCTAGCGTGTGAGATGAGTGCAATTGTGCGGTAGTTTGAGCATTCTTTGGCATTGCCTTTCTTTGAGATTGGAATGAAATCACCTTCTCCAGTCCTGTGGCCACTGCTGAATTTTCCAAATTTGCTGGAATGTTGAGTGCAGCACTTTCACAGCATCATCTTTTAGGATTTGAAATAGATGGCACTAGTGATAAAGAATTCGCCTGCCAATAAGGAGATGCCAGAGATACAGGTTCAGTCCCTGGGTTGGGAAGATCTCCTGGAGGAGGAAATGCAAGTCACTGCAGTATTCTTGCCTGAAAAATCCCATGGACAGAGGAGCCTGGCGGGCTGTTGTCCGTGGAGTCGCAAAGAATCAGACATGACTGAGCACATTTGCACACACGTTTGTTATTTAACACTCAAATGCTACTGACCACCAATCTCCACTTAGCACAACCTATGAATTCTGCCCATTTTTACAAACTTAACTAGCTCCTCTTCCATTCTTAAAATATCTTAAAAGTCTTCACCTATAGTTCACAAACTTTTCTATCTTTTATAGTAAGACTGCATACCCTCAAAAGTAAATGCACATACAAGCACACAAAGTCTAGTGATTCTAACAAATAAAAATGAACAGAGTTGAGTAATGACAGATTGCGTTTCATTCTAAAAAGTAAACAAGCAGGTTCCAACAACCAGGCATGCAGGGAGACCGTTGCTGGGAGTGGAATCAGGGTGACTTCTGAAGGATGAGTAAGGCGATCCGTGCAATGAGAAGGGGGTGCCCCACACTACCCCACAGCCTGCTGCAGGAGCACAGCAGTTCTAGAACCTGCCAGGACCCGGACCCTGGGGCTCAGGGTGGAGGTGGAGAAGCATGAGAGCTGCAGCCGGACAGGCAGGCGGGACTCTGGATTGCGCTGGAGGTCGTCTGAGGCTTTGAGCCGGGTCATCTCATAGTGCGCTTCATTTATACCTTTAAAAGCTCATTCTGGCCATTCTTTAGAGGCTGGGTTGGTGAGCAAAGCAAGAATGGAAACAGGTAAACTTATTAGGAAGCCATTGTGAAATCCAGCTCCCAGCGATGGTGGTGTGGACAGGCTGCTGGAGAAACGTGGGTGGTTCCAAGAGATACCGTGAAGGTCAAACCAGCAGGAGCAGCGGGTGAAGAGGATGAAGCAGAGTGGATGGGCGGGGTCCAGGTTGACCTCCTGGCTTGGGGAGCTGGGAGGGGGCCAGGGCCGTTTACTCAGGTGGGGAGAACACACTTGGGGAGGAAGATGGGAGAGTTCCACTGTAGATGGTCCACGTTTGAATGGCCAAGAAGAGACATTAATAAGACAACGGAATAGTCAGAGCAGCTTTTCAGATGATGGAGACATGACCCGCGCCTGCTCGCGTGGAGACAGGATGAGTGAGGTCGCCGAGGAAGGCACAGATGCTGAAGGGTTAGGGTTAGATATCGCGGGGCCCACGGTGACCACATGGCCAGCTTGCACGTGGCCCAGCCCCACGCATCCCTCCTGGAGAAAAGAAGACCTCATATTTACACAAATACTTACACATGAATAATTATAGCAACAGTATTCATAATCACCAACAGATTATGGAAGCAACAGAGACAGACGGCCTTCAGTGGGTGAGTGGATGAACGAACTGGTCTGTCCAAGGACACCACTCAGTGACAGAAATTAACGAGCTATTGGTACAAGGGACGCCACAGGTCAGCCCCAGGTGTGTTCTGCTGAGAACGGAAGGGGCCGTGTCACACACACACCCCACCGCTTCACCGGAGCATGGACACAACACTTGAGAAAAGGCAGGACGGAGAACAAGTCAGGCGTTGCTACGATTAGGGACCACAGCGCGGGGCTGATGGTGTGAGAACTGCTTCGTGTCCTGTTCGTGGAGTGGTTACAAACCCACAGGACTGTACACCAAAGAAAGTGATTTTTATTATATGCAAAGTTTTAAATACATGTGTCTTTTTTAAAAAACCCAAAGAGTCCCAAACCTGGGAGGTCTTTATTTTCAAGTTGGAATTGCTTCATTCGAAGTAAAACACATCTTTGTTACGTTTTCCACAGATATATCAGCCGTGCTCCTATTTATAAAGAGTGTGTTTACTCTTTCTTAAAAGATAAATGTGGATCCTTATTGCACCCTACTGTTGTTGTTTAGTCGATAAGGCATCTACGGTCTTTTGAGACCCTGTGGACTGTAGCCCGCCAGGCTACTCTGTTCATGGGATTTCCCAGGTAAGAGCATCGGAGTGGGTGCTCCTCCAGGGACCTGGGAGGTTTTGTGTGACTCCTGTTATCAACTCACTTCAAAAAGCGCCACAGACAGTGAGTTAGAAGGACCTCAAAGCCTGAGCTCACCTCCTCAGGAGACGCTAAGACGAGAAACAGAAAATAGATTCTCCCTCCCCAGATGGACTGCTGTCTGCACGTTCGAAACCAAACACATCCAAGTGAAGTGAGCCAGACAGAGAAAGATGAGTATCATGTGACCTCACTTATACGTGGGATCTGAAACAAAATCCAGATGAACTTATTTACAGAACAGAAACACAGACTTAGAAAACAAACTTACGGTTATGAAAGGGGAAAGAAATTCTTGGCCAACCTAGTATGTTTGAAAAAGAGAATGAAAACACTGTAGCATAACTTTTTAAATCACTATAGGACTTGTCAGGTTGTGAAACACACATTTCCTATTCAAGTCACCTATTCAAGTTGCATTTTGCACTCTTTGCGTGGTTGTATATTTTAAAGCAATAAACTACTCACTTTTTCTTGACAATCACCTCGTATGGCTCAGATGGTAAAGGATCTGCCTGCAATGTGGGAGACCCCCCTGGTTCGATCCCTGGATAGGGAAGGTCCCCTGTAGAAAGGAATGGCAATCCACTCCAGTATTCTTGCAGGGAGAACCGCATGGACAGAGGAGCCCGGTGGGTCGCAGAGAGTCGGACCTGACTGAGCTACGCACACTAACACTGGTTACTGCCGTCCCTCTAAGATTAACTGCAAACACGAGGAAACACAGAACCACAGGGAATGCCTCACTGTGAGAGAAAAACGAAACTCCCCAACCCCTAGATCTAGAAGCCATAAAACGTGCTTTTCCCAGGCGGGGTGCACGATGCTTGCCTGTGAACCAAGTCAGCGCGGCTCAAGCTGGTAAACTGTCAACAAGCAGCAGCATCTTCTCAAGGTCGTCCAAAGAGATGCAACAGAAAAGCCACAAGAGGGAGTTAGAAACCCAGAAACGGCCCCTTTTCCGGGCTCCAGGATCTGAGATAATCTGTGCGCTGTTCAGAAGCACAGAAGCTTCCAGAAACAGGAGTCAACGAGACATGTAATTCCTGCTCTGCGTGCCAGGGAGGAGGAGAGGGCTCGGGGCGGAAGTTCTGTTGGCTCTCTAATGCAGAGGTCACGACTCAGGGAGGGGCCTTGCAGGGAGGAGGTTACATTGCCCCCAGACTAAAAGAAAACAAAACAGAAATTCCTTAGCATTAAAGGAGTGGGAGGTGAGCGCCAGGCAGGTCAGCAGTGAAACTTCTTCAACTGAGGGCAGTTTGCCCTGTGACTTCCTTCACCTGTGAGCCAGCATCACACATGCTGAAAACGAGGGATTTCTTTCTGTCTCCTTCTTGAATGTATTACCATAAACCTGCTTGCTGATTTTCCAAATCAATCAGATTCCCCCAGAGCTTAATTACTCATTTGCTTACACAGTTACTAGCAACCCTGGGCACTCTTAATAAAGCACATTTATCCCACTACAATAATTCACAACTACTTTGAATATTCCTGATTTTTTAGCGCTTAGAACAAATGGTGTGGGGCAGACAACTGGAGGCAGGGCTGTATATCTATTTGGAGGAAAAGGCACGGATCAGCTTTGTGACCTTGGGAGGTCATTTAACCTGACGCCCACAGGGTTCAGAATTCCACGAATCTGACCCCCTGGAGCGCTCACTTGGCATGGCACTGGGTCTTTTGTATGTGCTAAGCTGCTTCAGTCGTGTCCGACTCTGAGCGACTCTGTGGACTTTAGTCCACCAGGCTCCTCTGTCCATGGGATTCTCCAGTCAACCAACTGAAGTGGGTTGCCATGCCCTCCTCCAGGGCATCTTCCTGACCCAGGGACTGAACCATCGTCTCTCACGTCTCCTACATTGGCAGGCGGGTTCTTTCCCATGAGGGTCACCTGGGAAGCACTGGGTCTTAGGAAACAAATCGTAGCAACTGTTTCATTATTACTTGATGGGAAGCCAAGATTCCTCTGCGTACGTGACTTGCCCAAGATGCCAACGATTTTAAGAGGCTGAGCTAGGATGCAAGCCTGGGATTTTGCTGTTGTTCATTCGCTCCGTCGTGTCTGACTCTTTGCAACCCCAGGGACTGCAGCTCGCCAGGCCTCCCTGTCCTTCAGTAGGTGCGGTTTTGGCTGTCTGCAGTCCCCAGCTCTCTCTCTCCTTGGGCTTCCCGGCCGCTTCTCCCGCACCATCTTGCTGCAGGGACGTCACAGACACCACTGACATTTGCCCAGACGGGATGCGGACAGAGTACCCCATGGTAGCGACGGGTCTCTTCCTTGACCAGCCCGCTGTTTCCGTGATCACTCACATCTTCAGTGATTCCCTGTCCAACTTCTCTGCTGGGAAGCCCCCCGGCTCACAAATCCTCAAACAAGCAGTAAAACCAAGAGCCGAGAATCCCTTTCTCCTCCCCGCTTCGCCCTCCCTTCTTCCAGGCCCCCTTGCCCCGCAGGCACACATGTTTACAAGTTGCCTGCTGGTCAGCTCTGCTCTGTGACCCCTTGCAATCTCACAGTTCAGTTCAGTTCAGTCGCTCAGTTGTGTCCGACTCTCTGCGACCCCATGAATCACAGCACACCAGGCCTCCCTATCCATCACCAACTCCCAGAGTTCACTCAAACTCATATCCACAGAGTCGGTGATGCCATCCAGCCATCTCATTCTCTGTCGTCCCCTTCTTCTCCCACCCCCAATCCTTCCCAGCATCAGAGTCTTTTCCAGTGAGTCAACTCGTTGCATGAGGTGGCCAAAGTATTGCAGTTTCAGCTTCAACATCAGTCCTTCCAATGAACACCCAGGATTGATCTCCTTTAGAATGGACTGGTTGGATCTCCTTGCCGTCCAAGGGACTCTCAAGAGTCTTCTCCAGCACCACAGTTCAAAAGCATCAATTCTTCGGCGATCAGCTTTCTTCACAGTCCAACTCTCACATCCATACATGACCACGGGAAAAAACCATAGCCTTGACTAGACCGACCTTGGTTGGCAAAGTAATGTCTTTGCTTTTTAATATGCTATCTAGGTTGGTCATAACTTTCCTTCCAAGGAGTAAGTGTCTTTTAATTTCCTGGCTGCAGTCAGCATCTGCAGTGATCTTGGAGCCCAAATAAATAAAGTCTGACACTGTTTCCCCATCTATTTCCCATGAAGTGATGGGACCAGATGCCATAATCTTTGTTTTCTGAATGTTGAGCTTCAAGTCAACTTTTTCACTCTCCTCTTTCACTTTCATCAAGAGGCTTTTGAGTTCCTCTTCACTTTCTGCCATAAGAGTGGTGTCATCTGCATATCTGAGGTTATTGATATTTTTCCCAGCAATCTTGATTCCAGCCTGTGCTTCTTCCAGCCCAGCATTCCTCATGATGTACTCTGCATACAAGTTAAATAAGCAGGGTGACAGTATACAACCTTGACGTACTCCTTTTCCTATTTGGAACCAGTCTGTTGTTCCATGTCCAGTTCTGACTGTTGCTTCCTAACCTGCATACAGGCTTCTCAAGAGGCAGGTCAGGTGGTCTGGGATTCCCATCACTTTCAGAATGTTCCACAGTTTATTGTGATCCACACAGTCAAAGGCTTTGGCATAGTCAATAAAGCAGAAATAGATGTTTTTCTGGAACTCTCTTGCTTTCTCCATGATCCAGCAGGTGTTGGTAATTTGATCTCTGTTTCCTCTGCCTTTTCTAAAACCTGCTTGAACATCTGGAAGTTCACGGTTCACATACTGCTGAAGTCTGGCTTGGAGAATTTTGAGCATGACTTTACTAGCATGTGAGATGAGTGCAATTGTGTGGTAGTTTGAGCATTTTTTGGTATTCCCTTTCTTTGGGATTGGAATGAAGACTGACCTCTTCCAGTCCTGTGACCAGCGCTGAGTTTCCCAAATCTGCTGGCATATTGAGGGCAGCACTTTCACAGCATCATCTTTCAGGATATGAAATAGCTCAATTGGAATTCCATCACCTCCACTAGCTTTGTTTGTAGTGATGCTTTCTAAGGCCCACTTGACTTCACATTCCAAGATGTCTGGCTCCAGGTGAGTGGTCACGCCATCGTGATTATCTTCGTTGTGAAAATCTTTTTTGTACAGTTCTTCTGTGTATTCTTGCCACCTCTTCTTAATATCTTCTGCTTCTGTTAGGTCCCTACCATTTCTGTCCTTTATCGAGCCCATCCTTGCATGAAATGTTCCCTTGATATCTCTAATTTTCTTGAAAAGATCTCTTGTTTTTCCTATTCTGTTGTTTTCCTCTATTTCTTTGCATTGATCGATGAGGAAGACTTTCTTATCTCTCCTTGCTATTCTTTGGAACTCTGCATTCAGATGCTTATATCTCTCCTTTTCTCCTTTGCTTTTCGCTTCTCTTCTTTTCACAGCTATTTGTAAGGCCTCCTCAGACAGCCATTTTGCTTTTTTGAATTTCTTTTCCATGGGGATGGTCTTGGTCCCTGTCTCCTGTACAATGTCACGAACCTCCGTCCAGAGTTCATCAGGCACTCTATCTATCAGATCTAGTCCCTTAAATCTATTTCTCACTTCCACTGTATAATCATAAGGAATTTGATTTAGGTCATATCTGAATGGTCTAGTGGTTTTCCCTACTTTCTTGAATTTAAGTCTGAATTTGGCAATAAGGGGTTCATGATCTGAGCCACAGTCAGCTCCTGGTCTTGTTTTTGCTAACTGTATATAGCTTCTCCATCTTTGACTGCAAAGAATATAATCAATCTGATTTCGGTGTTGACCATCTGGAGATGTCCATGTGTAGAGTCTTCAACTAGTGAGTAAATACATAACCCCCTTCCCTGGCCTTCCTCATCCCATCTGTACTTTCTTGCTTTACTCCAGCTTTGCCAGTTTGTCTGGCTTCTTCTCTTGACTCTGCTCTCTACTTACTCCTGACTTATTCAATTTCTCTTAAAAATCAGATAATTTCAGGAGGACAAGTCATCTCCAAAGTTACCTGGATCAACCGCCATCTACTGTCTGATCTCTCCCCTGTCCATGTCCCTCTTTAAATGTCCATGTGACGGGCATTGCCCCTCCGCCTAGCAAACCCCGTGGAAACACCTGTCATTTGTCACACTGAGACTGTCTCTGACAGCCGCATTCACCCCTGCCCTTGAGGTCAGCACAGTAGACCTCCTCCCTGACCTCCACACCAGCGCTTCAGGCACGGAAGGATCTCAGCTGCCCCAACTTCACCCCAAAGCTCTGAGGTTTCTTCTCTCCATACAACAGCCTGAGATATGACTTCTTACTCTCCACTCTCCTGCCACTGGGCAAGTCCCAACTTACGTAGGTTTAAACTGTGAATTCTGCTTGTCTGAGAGGATCCGTCCAGCACACACAGAGGTGCTCTTCATGAAGATGAAAGTGAGAGGGTCGATTCCTGGATGGAATGAATGAGGCCCTAAATGGATGGATGGGTGGATGGATGGAAGGATGTGTGGTGGATAAATGGGTGGATCGGTGGATGGGTGGATGGATGGATGGGTGGGTGATGGATGGGTGGATGTGTGGATAGATGGATGGGTGGGTGATGGATGGGTGGGTGGATGGATAAATGGGTGGATGGGTGGGTGGATGGGTAGATGGGTGGATGGATGAATGGATGGATGGATGGGTGGGTGGGTGGGTGGGTGGATGGTCACACAGGGCCGGATAAATGAAAGGAAGACAGATATATGCAAATAAATAAATGGATAGACAGATAGGTAGATAAACTGGATTTGTACATCAGAAGGAAACTCAAACCACAACTAGGGCCTAGCAGTTGAGATGTGTGCACGTTGCTGTGCCGGACAGACGTGAGTCCGTGTGTGAACTGTGTGTGGTCCTGAGCACGGGGGGAGAGCCACGTCTCGCGCACAGCCCCGCCTGCTCGCCAGAGGCAGTTCTGCCGCCTCAGACCTTTGCTGCTCTCTGAAATCACCCTTCTCGACTTTGCTGTTGTTGTTGGTTAGCCACTCAGTCGTGTCGAACCCTTTGGAGCCCCATGGACTGATGTAGCCCGCCAGGCTCCTCTGTCGACGGGATTCTCCAGGCACGACTAGTCCAGGGCATCTTCACGACCCAGGATCAAACCCTAGTGTCCTGCGTTGGCAGGCCGATTCTTTACCATCTGAGCTACCAGGGAAGCCCACTTTGACTTATGTACTTGGTTTGGTTTTTTTCCTGCACCCCAACCGCATACGTGGGGAGCAGACTGTCTTGTTCGCAGCGGGAGGGCCTGTACCTAACACAGGGCAACAACTCCATAAATAGGTGCCGGAACAATAAGTGACTCAGTAAGTGGATGAGCGTACGTCCCGCGGCAGGGAGGGGCGCTCACGGGAGGGCCCTAGACCACCGGCCCGGGACGCAAGGCCGAGGCTGCTGCGCCACCGTGTGGCCTTTCAAGGTATTGCGTTCTCACAGCTCTTCCAGGTGAGGATTCCTTCGGTGGCCCCACCGGCCGCTGGGAACTAAGTCAGAGGCTGATCAGACCTCAATGGAGGAGGGATGGCGATCCAGTCCAGTGTTCTGGCCTGGAGAATCCCGTGGACAGAGGAGCCTGGCAGGCTGCAGTTCGTGGAGTCGCAAAGAGTCGGACACGACTGAGTGACTAACACACACACACGCACACACACACACGCGCACACACACACGCGCACACACACACGCGCACACACACACACGCACACACACACACGCACACACACACACACGCAGGCCTCGCTCGCTCCCCTCTCCCTCTCCCAGCTCCCTGTCTTGTCTGCGTGCCTGGAGTCAGTGTTCCCTGGGGTCTCTTGTGGCCTCTGCCTTCCTCCCTGGGAAGTTTGTGTTGGCCCATTACACCTGCGTGCTAATTAACGACCACTGATTCTGCCTCTCACCCAGAGACCTCAGACTCCCCAGCTCAGGCTCACTTAAGCCTTCACAGGTGAATACGGTGTCAGCTGCCTCTCACACATTCAGCTGTGGCTCCCAGGCTCTAGGGTGCAGGCTCAGCACTTATGGGGCACCCGCTTAGCTGCTCTGCGGGATGTGGAATCTTCCCCGGACCAGGGATCAAACCATGTCTCTCACGCTGGCAGGCAGATGCTTTACCACTGAGCTACTAGGGAAGCCCAAGATTTTAATCCTTCTAAATTTGTTGAGATTTTATTTATGTGCCAACATATTGCCTGTCTTGGTGAATATATTACGTGCACTGGAAAAAACTTTGTATTCTGCACTTATTCAGCATAATATTCTACAAGCATCAATTCCTAGTGGTTTCCCTGGTGGCTCAGTGGGTAAAGAATCCGCCTGCAATGCAGGAGACCAGGGTTCGATCCCTGGGTTGGGAAGATTCCCTGAAGGAGGGCATGGCAACCCACTCCAGTATTCTTGCCTGGGAAATTCCACGGACAGAGGAGCCTGGCGAGCTACAGTTCATAGGGTCACAAAGAGCTGGACATGACTGAGTGACTAAGCACGTGGGCCTGAGTTAGGTAAAGGCAGTGGGTAGTGTGTCGTCATGTCGGTCTTCAGTGCTTTTGTGTCCATTTGCTCTGCCAACTGCGGGCAGAGGCGCACGGCAGCAGGGTCTGTCCTCCCCAGCCCTGCCCACTGCTGCTTTCTGTGTCTGAGCTCTGCTATGAGGACGCGCGCGCCTTTGATCGCTCAGCGCCCCGATGCACTGTCCCTTCCGTGACTGTGACGCTGACACTGTAAGAGCCGCTGAGTTTGTTTGCACCCTTTTTCCTGCTCACAACACATGCTTTTGTTCCAAGTCTTTAAACATGTCTTTGTCTTTATATTTCAAGCATGTCTCCTGTAGTCAGCATGTATCTTGGCCTTGCAATCCCTTACCAGATTTAGACTCTCAACATTTAATGCAGGTGTTGACACAGTGGGAACCTGGTCTCACATGTTGTTATTATTTTCTGGTTTTGTTCCTCTGGGCCGCCCTTCTTTTGGAGAATCTGAATATTTTGTGTTTTATTTTAATCTATCTATGGGCTTTTCAGCTATGTCTTTTGTGCATTTATAGTGGCTGCTATATGGGTTAAAATGCACACACCTAATATTTCACATTTGACAGAGTTGTATTGTTGCACTTCAAGTGACGTGTGGAAGACGGGCATATCTGTCGGACCCTCTAATAACCCTGCAACGCTGTCATTCAGATCTGAAGGAGACGTAAAGACTTACAGACAAGCAAAAGCTGAGAGTTCAGCACCACTAACCTGGCTTTAAAGGAAATGCTAAAGGGACTTCTCTCAGTGGATAAGAAAGGCCACGTACAAACTGTGAAAGCCACAAAAAGAAAAATCTCGTTGTTAGAAGTGAACACACAGCACAGACAGTAGGTTAGCCACTGAGAAAGCTGCTAGGAAGGTCGAATGACAAAGGAGCAAAATCACCTACAGTCCCAGGAAGCAGGTGGGGAAAGTGTTAGTCCCTCAGTTGTGGCCGACTCTTGGCGACCCCGTGGACTGTAGCCTGCCAGACTTCTCTGTCCATGGAATTCTCCTGGCAAGAATACTGGAGTCAGTGGCCATTCCCTTCTCCAGGGGAACTTCCCAACCCAGGCACCGAAGCTGGGTCTCCTGCACTGCTGGCAGATTCTTTACCAGCTGAGCCACCAGGGAAGTGCATTGATTAGGTAAAGGAGACACAAAACAAAAATAGATAAAACATGACACCAAAAACATCGGATGCAGTGGAGAGGATAAAGATGCAGGATTGTTAAAACCCAGTTGAAATTAAGAGATCGTTTAACTTAAAATAATGATGAGTATTTTCAAGTTACTCTATGTGTCCTTCATGGTCACCACAAAGCAAAAACCTGTAATAGATACACACACAAAAGAGAAAAGTATCCAGACACAACACTAAAGATGTCATCAAATAATACAGGAAGGAGCCAAAAAAGAAAGGAATATGAAAGAGCTACAGAAACAACCAGAAAGCAATTAACAAGATGGCAATCAACACATACCTATCAGTAGTTACTTCAAATGTAATTGGACTAAATACTCCAATCGAAAGATGTAGACTGGCTGAATGGATTAAAAAATAAAACCCATCTATATGCTGGCTAAAAGAGACTCACTTCCAATCTAAAAACACAAACAGGGGACTTCCCTGGTTGTCCAGTGGCTAAGACTCAGCGCTCCCAATGTAGGGGGCCCAGGTTTGATTCTTGGTCGGGGAACCAGACCCCACATGCTGCAGCTAAAAGATCCCATAGCAGAGACCCAGGGCAGCCAAGTAAATGAGTCAGCGCAGTGCAGCCCTCAGTCGTGTCTGACTCTGTGCGACCCCATGGACTGCAGCACGACAAGCCTCCCTGTCCGTCACCAACTCCCGGAGCTTACTCAAACTCATGCCGATTGAGTCGGTGATGCCATCCAACCATCCCAACTTCTGTCGTCCCCTTCTCCTCCTGCCTTCAATCCTTCCCAGCATCAGGGTCTTTATAAATGAGCAGCTCTTTGCATCAGGTGGCCAAAGTATTGGAGTTTCAACTTCAACATCAGTCCTTCCAATGAACACGCAGACTGATCTCCTTCAGGATGGACTGGTTGGATCTCCTTGCAGTCCAAGGGACTCTCAAGAGTCTTCTCCAACACCACAGTTCAAAAGCATCAATTCTTCTGTGCTCAGCTTTCTTTATAGTCCAACTTTCACATCCATACATGACTACTGAAAAAACCATAGCCTTGACTAGATGGACCTTTGTTGGCAAAATAATGTCTCTGCTTTTTAATATGCTATATAGGTTGGTCGTAGCTTTTCTTCTAAGAAGCAAGCGTCTTTTAATTTAATGGCTGCAGTCACCATCTGCAATGATTTTGGAGTCCCCCAAAATTAAGTCTCTCACTGTTTCCTTTGTTTCCCATCTATTTCCCATGAAGTGATGGGACCAGATGCCATGAGCTTTGTTTTCTGAATGTTGAGTTTTAAGCCAACTTTTTCACTGTCTTTCACTTTCATCAAGAGGCTCTTTAGTTCTTCTTCGCTTTCTGCCATAAGGGTGGTGTCATCTGCATATCTGAGGTTATAAATATCTTTTAAAGAAAGAATAAATCTAATCAAGGAGGTAAAGACCTTGTACCCAGGAAACTATAAGACACTGATTTAAAAAAAAAAAAGACACTGATGAATGAAATCCAATATGATACAAACAAATGGGAAGATGCACCATGCTCATGGGTTGAAAGAATTAATATTGCTCAAATTACCATACTTCCCAGGACAATCTACAGATTCAATGCAATCGCTATCAAAATATCAATGGCATTGTTCTCAGACCTAAAACATACCATATATAGTTTTAGAATAAAAATGTCTGCTGTCAAAATATAGGTATTAGCTTGGAAATGAGCACAATTCAGAACAGCTCCCTGCAGTCAGGACTGTGGAGAATATGACAGAAAGATGTTTAAAGAGGGGACTTTGTTTTGCACAACAGAGATTAAGGTGCACATTTCACTCTTCTTTGAAATTCTTGTATATGTTTTATAAGAAATTATTGAAGATGCACAGAAAAAAGACAATACAGAAATGACTGCAATAAAAGTCACGAGTCCACGAATGTCCTGGGAACTTCTCGTAGGATCCAGGATTCAAGCTCCTGGTTCCAAAAACTTGACACTTAGCAAATCCGTTTGTATTACAGTTGTTGAGTCGCTCAGTTGTGTCCAACTCTTTTGCGGCCCCATGGACTGCTACCCGCCAGGCTCCTCTGTCCTTGGGAATTCCCAGTCAAGAATACTGGAGTGGGTTGTCATGCCCTCCTTCAGGGGATCTTCCCAACCCAGGACTGAACCCTCATCTCCTACAATGGCAGGCAGATTCTTTACTGATGACCACTGGGAGGCTCTTTTTCTTTCATCGTGGGCAGTATCTGAGGAAGTGTGTGCTTCTGCTGGGCTGCCCTCTGTCCCTGCGATGAAGAGTGGGGTGGAAAAAAGGGAGTTGAATGGAGAAGTAGGGACAGTCCTTCAACAGCTACTGTTTCCGTGCCTCAAGCTGACTTTGTGTTCACAGAGACGCCATCTGCCCATTCAGGCAGGAAATTCTCCAGCTGGCTCCCCACGCTGGGGTGAACTGTTTTTTCCATATTGATGACTCACAGCCCCAACAGAGAACAGTAGCCAGTCCCTAGCAACCAGGCATTATTTCCTGACATTTCCTGGTTCTCTAGATTCCTGAGGAGATCGTTATTGTCTTCTTGCTTTAATCTTTGTGTGACACAGCAAAAGCTTCACAGCTTGTCTGCCGTCTTATCGGCGGAAGTGGATGTGGACTGAGCCAAAACAGGAGGAAGGAAACAGTTATAGACCCAATTCCTCAAACCATCAGACTGTTTCATATTCTCTTCAGCCCTAAAAGACAACTAGCAACAGTTGTCTCAGCTTCCTCTTGGTGTTACTAAATGCTTCCTGGTCTCCAGGGTCGGGATGGGCCTTGGACCAGCCACACCAGTTCACATGGCCTCCAGATTCCAGATGCTGGCATCAAACATCCAGTAAAGGACAGAGGACAAGGTGAACAGAAATGGCTGATTCGCGGACAGATAAGAAAAAACAGAAGGGACTTCCCTGGTGGCCAGTGGTTAAGACGCCACCTTCCACTGCAGGGGGTCTGGGCTTGATCCCTGGTCAGAAATCTAAGATATCTCGAGGCCCAAAAGACATAAAATAGAAGCAATATCATAACAGATTCCATAAAGACTTTACGAATGGTCCACGTAAGAAAGAATCTTCCCAAAAAAGGGGGGGGGGAGGAAAATTGAGCTGTTTTTCTAACATTCTTCTTCTAAACCTGGTTAACCTGGTGGAGCTGCTTCCCGCTTTCTGACCTCATCGTCCCGGGCAGGGCTTAGTCCCATCGAAGTTCTTCCTCCTCACTGCAGTCCGTTGATGCTGTGTTGGTTCTTCCATTCTGTCATCCTGTGGTTTTGCCAGCTTCTTGCCTTTCTGATCAATGAATGACAGTCCTTGGGGGTCTTCCGTGGTGGCCCAGTGGTTCGGACTCAGCACTTTCACTGCTGTGACCCAGGTTCAATACCTGGTCAGAGAACCAAGTGCCCACCAAACTCGGGGTCTGGCCCAGACGCACAGCGGCAGTCCCTCTCACTCCCACGCCCTCCCCCGGGCCTCCCTCAAGTCTGCTGAGTAACCTCATCCGTTCTTTGACTTCATGACTCACCAGCCATGGCCAGCAGCTCCTAGACTCACATACCCAGTGCAGGCTTCTTTAAACAGCTGTTTAACAAAATCCATGTGTGAATCTCACAGTGACACCCAACAGCAAGCCTACACTCATGTTCCCCACCGATGCGTCTCCCCACACGTCCCCAGCTCCAAGCATCCTGCCACCATCTCCCTCTTGATCCTAACAGACCTGCGTGTCACTCTTGCAACTGAGGGTCGTCGTCAGTTAGCTCCATCAAACTGTACATGTGCGTGGGTGCTCAGTCGTGTCCAACTCTTTTTACCCCAAAGACTGTAGCCCGCCAGGCTCCTCTGTCCACTGGAGTGCGTCGCCATCTCCTCCTCCAGGGGATCGTCCCGACCCAGAGATTAAACCCACATCTCTTCCATCTCCTGCCTTGGCAGGCGGGTTCTTTACCACTGAGTCACCATTAAACTGCAGCTTGCTTAATAAATAATGAACCAGAACCTGCCTTCACTGATGAGCTTGATTTAATTGTTTTTAGAAAAACTTGCACGTCCTGCAAGTGTCTCCTGGCCTAAACAATAAAATATTCGCCTGAGTTATTTTTCTGGCACTTGGAGTCTGCTGTGTCCAATTCCAGCTCAAGCTGGTTAAGACTGGTTGGGACGCCCGGCCCTCCAACTGGGCATGTGCAAGCATCAGATAAGAGACCCTTTGAGGTCAGAGAGCCAAGAACTCCACCCTCACAGCAGGCTCACCTGCCATCTTCTGAGCAGGCTTCCCGTGAAGAGGCCTGTGGCTCAATGACCTCTGTGCAGATCTCAGCTCCGCCTCCTGAGGGCGAAAGGCTCGGGATATTTACAGGAAATAAGCAGAAGGCTCAGGATATTCACAGGAAAAAGAAAAAGGGTGGTCTAAGGTGTGCGGAGCCTGGAGAAAGGTGACATGAGATTTGTTCTCCGATCTCCCGTGGGGCTGCCTCAAGTTTAAACCCCATTTTCTGCAGCAGCCTCAGCATCTCAGTGTACACGGGGCAAATGGACCTGATTCCGGGACACTCAGCCCTACCGCCCCGCTGCAGCCCCTCCGCTCCACAGGATCTCGTTCACCCTTCCCTGGCTACCTCCCTCTAGGCTGGTCTGCAGGCACCCTGGGGCACAGGAAGACAGCATTCCTCCTGACAGGACACAGAATTCAGGGGTGGGCGGGTACATTTCCACCAGCATCACTTTCTGGAAGAGGGAGGGATGGCGACAGCAACTCAGTCCTGGGGCCCCGGGAGTGATGGGTGATGACCGCCAGGGGCTGGGGTGGGGGACGTGCTGGGGTTGAGGACGTGGCGGGGGATCTGGAGGACCCCAGATTTCTGCAGCAGGTGGGAGCTGACCCTGAGCACGCCTGGGTCCCTGCCGCCTCCAGGCCGCATCTGGGAAATACCAAGAAAGGGATGTGTGGATTTTCCAGTTGCTGAGGTGACGGCTGTGTGAAAACCAGCAGCTTCCTGACACAGCTGAGCTCACCGCCCATCACCGCGGGCCCAGCAGGCAGGGAGGAGGGCGGACACTTAGAAACAGCCCCCGGCGGGTTGTTTGTGTGCCGTCTCCACGACTGCTCCTCAGACACACGGGCTCCTTGTCCATCTGAGCGGCAGCGCTGCAGTAAGAGCATGTGGGGTCAGCTGGCAAGGTTGTACCCCCCAAATTCCAAGGGGCGCTCTGGGGCATGTACAGAAGCTGAGTCAGCGCTCGGAGCAGGGCCCGGGTGACTGATGCGAAGACTGCAGCGGGGCGCTAGGCTGACTGGGGTGCAGGGAGCAGGAGGGGGCTTGGCCCCTCAGGAAGGGTCCTCCATGGGCTGGCGCCCCCTTAGCCTCACCGGCCGAGCCAGGCCGCTGGGTTAGGGTCAGAACCAAGCGCCTGCAGCCAGGCTCACGGGACCACTGTGGGCGAAAGTCTTCCCAAGGAGAGCCCCAGACTTCAGGAAGGGGGAGGTCGGGACTGTGTGCACTAATTATTAACCAATGAGTATTAATTATGGATTTTATTGCACAAATTCCCTACTACCTGTGAAACGCGTTTTCTTCATTGGCAGACCGAGGATAAGAGCCACTTCATAAATTGTAATGAAGACTAAAAATGCAATGACTAAGCTTTTCCTAACTGGGTTTCCCTGAAGGATGAACCAGACGACAGGAAACAGTTTACCCTTTGTGCACTTGTGTACCCTGCTGCTGTTGCTGCTGCTGCTGAGTCACTTCAGTCGTGTCCGACTCTGTGCAACCCCATGGCCAGCAGACCCAGGCTCCCCCGTTCCTGGGATTCTCCAGGCAAGAACACTGGAGTGGGTTGCCATTTCCTTCTCCAATGTGTAAAAGTGAAAAGTGAAAGTGAAGTCGCTGAGTCATGTCCGACTCTTCGAGACCCCATGGACTGTGGCCTACCAGGCTCCTCCATCCATGGGATTTTCCAGGCAAGAGTACTGGAGTGGGGTGCCATTGCCTTCTCCCTTGTGTACCTTACTCAGGGTTAAAAGACCCTGATCTTTATTTCCCTTTTAACTTCACTCTGGCTGAAATTAAACTTTTGATTGGGAAATACATTCACACACATATATATCTTTCCCCAACCAAAAAGCTTTATTTTGGCAAAGGTGAAGCTAAAAGGAAAATTCTACTTTTCTTGTCTTTTATATTTTGTGGTGTTTCAGTTCCGTTCAGTCGCTCAGTCATGTCCGACTCTTTGCAACCCCATGAATCACAGCACACCAGGTTTCCCTTCTATCACCAACTCCCGGAGTTCACTCAAACTCATGTCCATTGAGTCGGTGATGCCATCCAGCCATCTCATTATCTGTCATCCCCTTCTCCTCCTGCCCCCAATCCCTCTCAGCATCAGAGTCTTTTCCAGTGAGTCAACTCGTTGCATGAGGTGGCCAAAGTATTGCAGTTTCAGCTTTAGCATGAGTCCTTCCAATGAACACCCAGGACTGATCTCCTTTAGAATGGACTGGTTGGATCTCCTTTTTGGGTCCTTTTACTGCAGATGGTGACTGCAGCCATGAAATTAAAAGACGCTTGCTCCTTGGAAGGAAAGTTATGACCAACCTTGATAGTATATTGAAAAGCAGAGACATTACTTTGCCAACAAAGATCCGTCTAGTCAAGGCTATGGTTTTTTCCCATGGTCATGTATGGATGTGAGAGTTGGACTGTGAAGAAAGCTGATCGCCGAAGAATTGATGCTTTTGAACTGTGGTGTTGGAGAAGACTGTTGAGAGTCCCTTGGACTGCAAGGAGATCCAGCCAGTCCATTCTAAAGGAGATCAATCCTGGGTGTTCATTGGAAGGACTGATGCTAAAGCTGAAACTGCAATACTTTGGCCACCTCATGCGACGAGTTGACTCACTGGAAAAGACTCTGATGCTAAGAAAGGTTGGGGGTGGGAGGAGACGGGGACGACGGAGAATGAGATGGCTGGATGGCATCACCGACTCTGTGGACATGAGTTTGAGTGAACTCCGGGAGTTGGTGATGGACAGGGAGGCCTGGCGTGCTGTGATTCATGGGGTCGCGGAGAGTCAGACACAACTGAGTGACTGAACTGAACTGAACTGAAAGAAACTTTTTGCCAAACTCAAGGTTACTAAGATTGTTTCCTCTCTTCTCTTCTAGAAGTTACATAGTTTTATCTGTTACATTTGGGTCTAGGACTTGTTCAAACTGATGCTTCAAAATGGTGTTAAAGAGTTTATATTTTTGCTTTTGTTTTTCTGTGGCTACCAGTTGTCCCAGAACCATTAATTGAAGAGATTAGCTTTGAATTCCCATTGCACCTTTGTCAACTAACTAGCTTCTTGGATCTATTTTTATAGTTTCTATTCAATTTACCTTTTTCTATCTTTATGCCAATACCACACAGCTTTGATTAATGTGGTTTTATAACATGTCGTGAGATCACCCAAGATGGTGGAGTGCACTCATCTTCTCCTGCAAGAACTCCAAAGTTACAACTCACTGCTGAACAGCCATCAACAGGGGAATGCTGGATCCCACCAGAAAAAGATGCCCCACGTCCACCTAAAACAGAGCTCACCTGAGTGAGAAGCTGGTGGTGGCTTTGCCTGAGGAATGGGAGCACAGTCTGCAGGGAGACAGTGAGCCTCTCCCACGGACGACACTCTGCAGAAAAGGGCCTCGTTTAGTGTTTCCAAGAACCAGGAAGACACAGTCACGCAGTTAAACAAGAACAGCACAACCAGTGTTGATGGGACCTATCTGGAAAACGCATTTAAATTCAAATTATTTTTAAAACTAGGTGACCAAATGAAATATTTCTGCAAGTGGATACACAGGTCAAGAGTTTCTGATCCTAGTATTTTTACTTAAGGGAAAAGAAGTGTTTACACAGGAGGTAAAGTGAGGAAGTCAAATTACGGTTGCTGTGATGGGGAAGGGCGGGAGAAAGTTCTGAAGGAGACATTCTGGGTGGGGAGTGTTTTGGGAGACCCGAGAGGACCAGGAAGGTCAGCAAGGGTGGGCTGTGCAGAGGGCAGTGGGCAGCACATCTTAGCGTTGTAGTCACCGAAGTCACCCATACCCACCCCATTTCACGGAGAGTTTCATATTGTTACTTCTTCATCCACCACTGAGCTCTGTACTTGCAAGAGAGACTGCCTGGAGTCATAGAAAATCATCAGCTTTGGAGTCAGATGAGCGGGGACTCAATCCCAACCAGTTACAGCCACCCACATCCACAACAGCTATGTTTTCTGGCTTCTGCCAAATACAGTAAAATCTACGAAATATTGAGGGCACTGTTACAGAGCTTGACGTTTATCCTTAGGACCAAACATCGGGCGAAGTGCAAGCCTCAGCCACCGGGCTGCTGGCCAGCATTCTCTCTCCCAGGGGCCCCAGCTCATGTCCCTCCCACTGTGTCTCCATCTTCACGTTTCAAGTCTTCAGTTGCAAGACTTTCCTTTAACCAGGTAAAGCATCGTGAACAAGGGCCCCCTCCACACTTGTGCACAGTTGCCTTTGCAAGTTGCTAAATCGGCTATTTGTCTTAGAAGCCCTGCAGCCAGATCTGTTTACCCTCGTGAAGACCAAGCGTTCAAGAGCACATACAGGTTCTGTTTGTCTCCTCTGGAGGGAATGTTCTCACAGCCGGGACCTCAATAAGCCAAGTCATATATCACCCTGCTCCCTTTGACATTTTTAATCCGCGGCCACCCACCCACACCCAAAAAGAAGGCTCCACACTGCCAGTCACATCTAATTAAAAGTTACAGGACCCAGGAGGTGTTTTGGAAACAAACGAAAAACTCATTCTGAAGAATTCTAACTCAACACATTTTCTTCCTAAAAATTCCATCAGAAGCTTTTTCATGAGTTGTCTCCAGGACATGAAGCAAAATACGCTCCCCCGTGCTGGGTGTGTCCTGGGGGAGTCTCAGATCCACCCAAGTTTCAATGAGGAAGCAGCCGTTAGGTGCCTAGGACATGAAGCAAAATACGCTCCCCCGTGCCAGGTTTGTCCTGGGGGAGTCTCAGATCCACCCAAGTCTCAATGAGGAAGCAGCCGTTAGGTGCCTAGCCACCTCGCCATCCAGAGGCTAACCTGGGGTGCAGCTGCTTAGCTGTGCTGATCAGCCTGCCTGAGAACACATGGAAACCAGCGGTCAAAATCCCTGTGGCCTCACCTCCAGGAAGCCGGAAACCCATCTCCGTGAATATGGCTCCATCACATCTTCAGGAGATTTAAAATCTTTTCCGTGAAATTCAGTGTTATGCATTGAAAATTGTCTTCAGCTGCATTATCCATGACCTTAAGTCAGCGTGATGAAGAAATAAGCCAAGCAGTTTTCAGAATGATAATTTACACTTAGGTGCATAAGACATTTTCTGAGCAGCTGAGCTGTGTCATCTTGAAACATACATTGTCATGCTATAAAGAGTTATGCTATTTTAAAATGATGCAGAATGACTTTTAAAACGTTTTATTTTATACTAGAGTACAGCCAAATTAACAGTGTTGTGATAGTTTCAGGTGGACAGCAAAGGGACTCAGCCACACACATACATGTATCCATTCTCCCCCAAACTCCCCTCCCATCCAGGCTGCCACACAACACTGAGCAGAGTTCCCTGTGCTGCACAGTAGGATGAATTTTAAAATGGCTAATCTAATAACCTAGTTTTAATTTAGTCACCCTAGGTAAGAGGGCCCACATCACATGGGAGCTATCTTGTCCCTACAAACATCCTAGGCATGAAGTCATGGAAGGATCACAGGCTTTAGAAACCGACACAGACCTGGGTTTCACTCCCAGCATTCCATTAATTATGTCCACTTGTACAAGTGTCTGAAAACTCCAAAAAATGGTCAGATTAGTAACACAGGGTTATGTACCCCCTGCCATATATGTACCCATTGTGGGGATAGATCGCGATAAGAGGGCTCTTCCCTGTCCAGCCTAAGACTGGCCTGTGGATTTCCTTTGCCTCCTGATTTTCTGACATTCACATCTGGAACTGGCAAGCAGGCTGTATTGTAGAGGTCCCATGCTTCTGCTGCTAAACTGCACTTAGGAACAGTGCTCCCCCAGTGGGCTAGTGTGGAGGTAACCTGAGAACACGTTCCTGGGTATAATCCCTGGCACAGAGTAAGCGAGTCTGTGGATGTGAGCTATGAGGATCACGTTTTTTCAAGGTCCCGTCCAATTTTTTGAAGGGTCAGTATCTGTAATAGAAACAGAAAATCAAGGTGTGGAAGAGATGCTGTGAAAGCACAGAAGGGGCGACTATCCACATTATGGAAAGAAACCAATTCTGATCAAGATGGAAGACATCGGGAGTAACTACTAAAAATAGAGTTTATCTTCCTACACTCAGTGCTCTTCCACACGAGACTATTGGTTACAACTGAGACCATCATGGGTCTTCCCTGGTGGCTCAGACAGTCAAGAGTCTGCCTGCAACGCCGGAGACCTGGGTTCCATCCCTGGGTTGGGAAGATTCCGCAGAGGAGGGCGTGGCAACCCACTCCAGGATTCCTGCCTGGAGAATCCCACGGACAGAGGAGCCTGGCGGGCTACAGTCCACGCAGTCTCGAAGAGTGGGACATGCCCGAGGAACTAACCTAGCTAAGGCCATTATGCTGATGTATTTCTCTGCAAAACTTACACGGACATAGTGGGCACATTTCCTAGACCAAAAACTGAAGCACAGAATTAAGTAATGGACCGAAATAGTTTATTTCTGACAGTGCAGTAAACTAAACACTGCAACAGAAAACTCCTATTTCATTCGTGCCCGCAATGTTTCCAACACAGGATTTTCAAGATGCAATTAATTTGTGCTTCTAAATACTCTCAAGAGGACATTCTTTTGAAAATGACAAAACTAGGTTATTTCTAATTCTAAAATAATTTAAGTGTGTTCTTTATTTAATTCCCCTTCAATATATTGACTAGCAATTATTTATAAAAACATCTCAGAAACATCCTTAGCTCACAAAACATTGC
Source organism: Moschus berezovskii (assembly GCF_049115385.1). Classification (NCBI taxonomy): domain Eukaryota; kingdom Metazoa; phylum Chordata; class Mammalia; order Artiodactyla; family Moschidae; genus Moschus; species Moschus berezovskii. The sequence goes on from NC_142469.1 coordinate 108,226,387, forward strand.
TCTTTGGAGATGTTTTGAGGGTATGCAATTTCCTCAAAATATTTTCCCTAAAATGAAAGTAACTGTTAAAAGTTTCATGAATGCCAATTGTTTTTGTAAGATACACTTTATAAAAGTCAAAAGTCAGTCATGGTTCAACCACAGCTAATTATCGTGTCCAAAAACGAGGCTTTCGAAGCTCTGAAACACCTTCTTCAAAAGCACGTACTGCCGAGTCAGAACACACACTGCCTGCTGGGCTCCAGTCCGCCACCCATCAGTCACTGGGGCCAGAGGAATTTTTCTCAACGCTATCTGAACTATGTGTTTTTCCTGATGAGAAAATTCTCCTACATAGGTGAGGAATGGCGTTCGTTTCCACACTGGGCTGCTAAGAACAGAGCTCACACTAAAAGCCTGGGTGGAGATGCTGCCTGCAGTTGAGAGCAAGACCGCACGACCAGGCTCCCTGTGTATGCAGGCCTCAGGGCTGCCCCGATTCCCGCCAGAGAGAGGTCAGAGCGCTGGGTCTGCTCTTGTCTCTGTCCAGTGATACAAAATACAAAAATGATTTTAACAAAATCTTGACCTTTGACGAGAAAGTGGCATGTCCAAATATCGCCATAGAAAAGGTACATCCACATTCTGAGTTGTTTAGTCGCTAAGAAGTGGCCAACTCTGCGACCCCATGGATTGCAGGAAGTTGCTTAAAAGAACATGACTTAGTCAGAAATACCCTGGAAACTCTTTCTGGGCTGGAGGAAATTATCTGAAGAGCAAGGTCATGAAAGCAATCTGTTCTACACCTCATGTAATTTGTTGAACCATTTTTTGTCTGTCTTCTAACATGTTACTAAGCAACATTCAGTTCAGTTCAGTTCAGTTCAGTCGCTCAGTCGTGTCCGACTCTCCACGACCCCATGAATCACAGCACACCAGGCCTCCCATTACTAAGTGGAAAATAAGGCAGAATTCTCACTTCCAGAAAATTAGAGATAAGTTCAAAGCCATGAAACAGGATGAGAATGACGCTATAATTCATGGCACCATCTGAGCAGGCGCACGGACAAACATCATATTGATAATGGTGTTATTCATGAAGGACCCTGAAAAATGCCCCCTTGGCCACTGCCATCACTCGTGTCATAGTGGAAGTTCCATTTCCTAGATACACTTGAGTTTTCTGCACATTTGCTCACTACTCAGCCCTCCTTACCTTGCCTGCCACTACTCCTGAGGCTACAGAAGCGATCTGCAGAGCTTTTCTCAGCCTCTTAAGGAGCAGCAGCCTTAGGACATAGTTCTGGGGGTGAAGCTCAGAGAGCGGGTGATGGATGCTTGACCTTCTCTCTCTTCCTGCTTGAAACATGACTGGGGGCCTGGAGATGTAGCCGCCCCTCAGAAAGGTATAAACAGAAGGCTCAAGTTCAAGGTGGCGGAGACTGTGGAGCAGAGAAAAGAATCTCGGTTCCTGTGAGTAACATGAAGCCTCACTGTAAATCCCAGATTTCCTCTTCAGCTTCTCATTGTGTGATGTCAAGAAGGTCCCAGCTTTACCCAGGACTATTAGAGGTTTGTGGTTTTTGCAAAACTCATGCCACTCTTGAATATAAATAAATTCTAATCAGAACTTCAGATCCCTTATATATTAAATCAAGTAGAAATATCCCTTGAGCCATATGGACTTAGAGTGTTGATGCGCTCCATGGAAGAATCTAGAGTGACGCGCATATCGACGTGCTCCCTACCTGCAGACTGCTTGGCTAGATTTCAGAGCAATAGTGCTGCAGGGCTCTGGACTGAGACGCTAAGCTGTACCTGACTGCAAACACACATATCTGCACCCCTGTAGCCAAGGAGCTGTAGAAGCTGATTCTACGATGGCTGAAGAGCCAAGTGGGATGGGCTTGACCCAGGAACAAGGTGTTAACTGTCACTACGTATTTACAGTGAAGGCTTCCCAGGTGGCTCAGCAGTAAAGACTCTACCTGCAACGCGGGAGACACAGGAGACTTGGGTTTGATCCCTGGGTCAGGACGATCCCTTGGAAGAGGAAATGGCAACCCACTGCAGTATTCTTGCCTGGGAAATCCATGGACAGATTCACTCCAGGCTACAGTCGATGGGGTCACAAAGAGTTGGACAGGACTGAGCACCTGAGCAGAGCGCAGCGTGTTTTCAGTGAATGTTTCCCTCTTCCCCAATGTCTGTGCCTTAGGCAGGGGACAGGTGTAAGAGTTTTTCAAATTGGAAAAAAAAAAATTACTAAAACTTCTATCAATCTCCAAAGGACAAACAAAATTCTGGGAGCTCTTCTTGCAGAGTGACATACAAAAGTGAGAGGGCCTGCTCTCCCCGATATGCCACCGGCCACATTTCACTTTTGTTGCTGCAGACGTCCCAGGGCAACCATGGGAGCCTCCAGGCAGGAGCAGCTCCAGTGAAACTCTTCTGTTTTCAGCCAGAGATGCCAACTTGGAGATGTTCAATCCTTGGGTCAGGAAGATCTCCTGGAGTAGGAAACGGCAACCCATTCCAGTTTTCTTGCCTGGAAAATCCCACAGAAAGAGGAGCCTGGAGGGCTACTGTACACGGGGTCACAAAGAGTCGTACACAACTGCACATGGACACAAAGCATGGTCTTACCATCTCGTTTTGAAAGCTGGCCAGGAAAAAAAAATTCTCATTTTATGTAAAGATGAGCAATGAAAAAACTAAACAGTTCAATATCTAAACATATTAAATCAGGGGGGAAATCAGAGGAAAGAAAATGGAAAGCATTTTGTAGATAAGTAACACATCACAGGGGTTTTTGACTCTGGTTTAATTTTTTTTTTTTAATTTGTGTGAGACCATTGATTTTAACTTAAAAAGAAAAGGGAGATAAGCTACAAAATGATAGCACTTATTTAGAATTCTGAGGACACAAAGACACACAAGAAAGTGACGAGCTATCCATAGGAGGGAAGGCACCCAAGAATGCACTCATCCACAGCAGAATGGTAAGGCCAGGGTGAATCTACCACGGATGAGGCTAAGAAGAAATAGTCAAAGTTTTTACATCTGCATGTGAGCTGGATAGAATCCTGGGAGCCCAAGTCTCAGATCCTTTCTGCACCAAACCACCAACCATTCTCCGCAGGCCTCCACTGAGCGCTTCCCTGGGTGCTGAGAGCAAAAGCTGATCAGAGAACAAGAGCTCAAAGGGAGCTCAGTCAGGTCTGTGGGGTCTCACTGAGGTACAAGGAATCCCTTTCTGAATTCCAGAGGTGCACAGAGAGCTGTGAGCATTCCATCTTAGGTGTTCTGAGCCTTTAGAGATGGCAGGGCAACAGCTCAAATGTGAAACAGTTGAGACAGGTTCTGGAACCACACCCATGTTCAAATCCCATCCATCAAAACAGGTAAGCCAGCAGTTAACTGAGTCAGACAGAAACAGCAGCAAACCTCAGACTGCCCTGAACTACAGATCAGACTGACTTCCTCACCTCAGCCTGACAGAACAAGAGCTTGCCTATGTCTGCAGGTAAATATCATCTACTTTCAGCTCAGTTCAGTTCAGTTCAGTCGCTCAGTCATGTCCGACTCTTTGAAACCCCATGGACTGCAGCACGCCAGGCCTCCCTGTCCATCACCAACTCCTGGAGTTTACCCAAACTCGTGTCCATTGAGTCGGTGATGCCATCCAACCATCTTATCCTATGTCGTTCCCTTCTCCTCCTGCCCTCAATCTCTCCCAACATCAGGGTCTTTTCCAATGAGTCAGTTCTTCTCAGATGGCCAAAGAATTGGCGTTTCAGCTTCAACATTAGTCCTTCCAATGAACAGCCAGGACTGATCTAATTTCAGGTAGACTGGTTGGATCTCCTTGCAGTCGAAGGGACTCTCAAGAGTCTTCTCCAACACAGTTCAAAAGCATCAATTCTTCGGCACTCAGCTTTCTTTATAGTCCAACTCTCATATCCATGCATGACTACTGGAAAAACCATAGCTTTGACTAGAGGGACCTTTGATGGCAAAGTAATGTCGCTGCTTTTTAATATGCTATCTAGGTTGGTCATAACTTTTCTTCCAAGGATCAAGTGTCTTTTAATTTCATGGCTGCAGTTGCCATCTGCAGTGATTTTGGAGCCCCCCAAAATAAAGCCAGCCGCTGTTTCCCCATCTATTTGCCATGAACTGATGGGACTGGATGCGATGATCTTAGTTTTCTGAATGTTGAGCTTTAAGCCAACCTTTTCACTCTCCTCTTTCACTTTCATCAAGAGGCTCTTTAGTTCTTCTTCACTTTCTGCCATAAGGGTGGTATCATCTGCATATCTGAGGTTATTGATATTTCTCCCAGCAATCTTGATTCCAGCTTGTGCTTCATCCAGCCCAACATTTCTCATGATGTACTCTGCATATAAGTTAAATACTCAGGGTGACAATATACAGCCTTGACGGACTCCTTTCCCTATTTGGAACCAGTCTATAGTTCCATGTCCAGTTCTAACTGTTGCTTCCTGACAGATTTCTCAAGAGGCAGGTCAGGTGGTCTGGTATTCCCATCTCTTGAAGAATTTTCCACAAGTTGTGGTGATTCACACAGTCAAAGGCTTTGGTATAGTCAATAAAGCAGAAATAGATGTTTTTCTGGAACTGTCTTGCTTTTTCAATGACCCAATGGATGCTGGCAATTTGATCTCTGGTCCCTCTGCCTTTTCTAAAACCAGCTTGAACATCTGGAAGTTCACAGTTCACGTATTGTTGAAGACTGGCTTGGAGAATTTTGAGCATGACTTTACTAGCATGTGAGATGAGTGCAACTGTGCAGTAGCTTGAGCATTCTTTGGTATTGTCTTTCTTAGGGATTGGAATGAAAACTGACATTTTCCAGTTGTGTGGCCACTACTGAGTTTTCCAAATTTGCTGGCATATTGAGTGCAGCACTTTCACAGCATCATCTTTCAGGATTTGAAATAGCTCCACTGGAATTCCATCACCTCCACTAACTTTGTTTGTAGTGATGCTTCCTAAGGCCCACTTGACTTCACATTCCAGGATGTCTGGCTCTGGGTGAGTGATCACACCATCGTGATTATCTGGGTCATGAAGATCTTTTTTGTACAGTTCTTCTGTTTATTCTTGTCACCTCTTCTGCTTCTGTTAGGTCCATACCATTTCTGTCCTTTATTGTGCCCATCTTTGCATGAAATGTTCCCTTGGTATCTCTAATTTTCTTGAAGAGATCTCTAGTCCTTCCCATTCTATTGTTTTCCTCTATTTCTTTGCACTGATCACTGATCATCTACTTTAGTCTCTACTATTCTTTTCTACAAAAATACCAAGCAGAAAATCAAAAATTACAACACATATGAAACAGTAGGAAAAGAAACTCATGAAAAAAAAAAAAGAAATTATCAGTAAGTTCAGTTTTAAATAGTTTTAAAGAGTCAGAGACTTTAAATGGCTGTGTTAAAAATGTGAAAGTGTACTGTGGGCAAAGATTGCTTGTGTATACATGGAACTCTGCTCAATGTTACATGGCAGCCTGGACAGGAGGAGAGTCTGGGGAGAATGGAGATATATACATGGCTGAGTCCCTTCACTATTCACAGTCACCTGAAAGCATCACGGCACTATTTGTTAATCAGCTACAACCCAATACAAAATTAAAAGTTCTTAAAAAAGAAAAAGATAGCTTGTGTAAAGAGACAGCTAAATTCAGCAGATAGAACACTAGAAATTAGGACCAATTTCTAGAATGCTAGATGTTAGAAATAAAACTAATAAATAAATTCTCAGATAGGCTTCCCGGGTGCCCCAGTGGTAAAGAGTCCACCCCCCAATGCAGGAGAGACGGGCTCTATCGCTGGGTTGGGAAGATTCGCTGAAGGAGGAAATGGCAGTCCACTTCAGTGTTTCTGCCTGGAGTATCCCATGGACAGAGGAGCCTGATGGGCTACAGTTCACAGGGTCGCAAAGAGTCAGGCATGACTGAGCAACTGCGCATGTGCACACTGACGGGTCTAACAGTAGACTGGATGCTGCGTCAGGCGTGACCGAGCAACTGCGCATGCGCACAATGACGGGTCTAACAGTAGACTGGATGCTGCGTCAGGCGTGACCGAGCAACTGCGCATGCGCACACTGACGGGTCTAACAGTAGACTGGATGCTGCGTCAGGCGTGACCGAGCAACTGAGCATGCGCAGACTGACGGGTCTAACAGTAGACTGGATGCTGCAAAGGAAAGGCACGGTGAACTGAAGGCAGGTCAATGAAAAGAGTCCAAACTGAATAAAACGGGAAAGTAGAGGGAAAATCAGGCAGGAGCCAACAGAATCTGTGGGACGAGATAAAAAAGTCAGACGTCAAACATGCAAATGATTGGAGTCCTAGAGGAAGAGGAGAGATATAATGTCACAGAGAAAACCTGTCAAGCCACAATAGCTAAGAACATTCCCAAACTGGTGAAAAACACTAACTCACAGATACAAAATTCTCTGCAGACTCGAAGAGGGATTACTGCAAAAAATAAATGAATAAATAAATTTAGGAACATCATAGTAAAACTGCTGAGAACAAAAGGTAAATGACAGATCTTAGAAGCACCGGGAAAACAGTAGTGTGTGGTGACAAACTCACAGCGCAGTTTGTGAGAGTGCCGGGAGTGATGTCTGACTCCTCACCAGAAACAGTGGAGGGACGACTAAGGAATGGCCAAAAAGCACCCACAGCACATAAAAAGCCAGCAAACTAGAATCCTATACCTGGTAAAAATATTATTCAGAATTGAAAGTGAAATAAAGATGGTCACTGACAAAACCTGAAAGGATTCATCTCCAGCAAAACCATCCTATGAGAAATACTAACAGAAATTTCCCAGATGGAACTCCAAATCTGAAGGAAATGATGCAGATTGCCAGAAAGGGTAAATATCACATCCTACACTGATCATTTAAACCAAAAATAATAACAGTTTGGGAAGATAAACCTATTATAGACTTCCCAGGTGGCTCAGTGGTAAAGAATCCAACTACCAATGCAGGAGACGTGACTTTGACCCCTGGGTTGGGAAGATTCCCTGGGGAAGGAAATGGCAACCCACTCCAGTATTCTTGCCTGGGAAATCCCATGGACAGGAAAATCTAGTGGGCTACAGTCCATACAGTCACAAAGAGTCAGACACGACTTACTGAGTAAACAACAGCAGCAGCATCTATTTAAAGTGATCAAGAAGAGTAAAGTTGGAGAGCTTTCATTCCTTAAATTCAAGCATTATTATAAAGCAAGACTGAAATAAAGATAGGAAGACAGATCAATGGAACAGAGTAATCAGGAATAGACCCACACTTGGATGGCCAGTTAGTTTTAAACCAATGTAGAAAGCACCCCTTCCTCAAGGCCCCTCCTCACCCCAGCATCCAGCCAGCCGCGGTCCCTATGAGGTGTGGTTAAGCCGTGTCTCCACTGGATACGGCCGTACTGTTATCAGATGCCTCCATATTCTAACAGCACAAAGGAGCTCCTCCTGGAACCACCGTGGGTGCTCTGTGCCTCCCTCAGCCTCCCACGTGAGTGCACCAGGGAAGCCGCCTGACTTGTTTTGTCGGCCAAGCACACGGGTAGCAAGCGGGGGCTCTGCACTCAGATCCCCCAGCTGCATCTCCTACGCCTCCGCACACCGTCTGTGTGACCTGGGACAAGGCATTCCACGTCTCTGTTCTCAGCCTGCTTTTCTGTGAAATGAGGAGAGGTTTCATAGGAGGTCAGAGACACACACAATGTACTTAGAACAGTGGTGGTGGTTTCATTGATAAGTTGTGTCCGACTCTTGGAGAAGAAAATGGCAACCCACTCCAGTATTCTTGCCTGGAGAATCCCACGGACAGAGGAGTCTGCTGGGCTGCAATCCATGGGGTCGCAAAGAGTCCGACATGATTGGATGACTTCTCCAGAGGATCGTCCCAACCCAGGAATCGAACCCAGTTTCCTGCATTGTAGGCAGATTCTTTTACCAACTGAACTAGGAGGGAAGCCTCTGCGAACAGTGATGGGCACATACTAAGCACCCCAAACTGTACAGTTATCCTCTCCAGAGAATTTAAAACTGGGAGTCAGGAGGCTTCCCTGGTGGTCCAGTGGTTATGACCCTCCCTTCCACTGCAGCGGGCACAGGCTTGTGATCCCTGCCGGGGAACTAAGATCCGGCATGCTATAAGGCCCAGCCAGAATAAAAAATAATAACAATAAATTTTTTTAGAGTTTATAAAACTGTGAGTCAGATGGGCGAGCTCCCCCAGGCCGGCTGGATGTAGGTGACGTGCACTTGAGTGTGGGAAGGCAGCAGCTCTACCGTGCGGATTCTTAACGGGGTCTGCGAGGGAGGAGAATCTGGGGGCCTTTATGAGGCCTGAGGGTGGAACAATTGTCTTTCCGTTTGATGTCCGGAGGTTTTTACACCTGAGTCAATGAAGAGCCGGGTGAGTCAGCAGTAAACCTTTCTTTCAAGTGGAAAAAGGGCAATAGTGGCGGGGTCGGGAAGGGGGACTCCACCGCAAGGCCCTTCTCAAGCAGAGCGGCTTTAGGAGCGAGGATCAGCAAACAGGAGTCCACTCCAGCTTTCCCCGGGGCAGGAGGCTCTGCCGTGAACACAGCCATGGACAAGCCTCTGCAGTCCCTGCGCTGCGGGGGTCCCCCGTGTCCCGGGCCCCTGCACCCACTCGCCCCGGGACAGCTTCCCACGTGGAAGGGTCCCCCTGCAGGCTTTGTCGGTATTTACCGTTTTCTCAGGGAGGAAATGACAAGCCACTCCAGTACCCTTGGCAGGAAAATCCCATGGACGGAGGAGTCTGGGGGCTACGGTCCACGGGGCCGCAAAGAGTCGGACACGACTGAGCGACTTCACTTTCCTGTTCACGTTAGTATCTTTGTGATTGCACTGCTTTCTCCCTCTTGGTTTTAGAGGCAAAGTTTAAGGAGAGGAATGTTTGCTAACAGAGGTCCTCTGTCTATCAGAGGTGGACAGTAATTACAGGTTCCAGAGCAGGGCAGGATGGAAGCGGGGTGGGCATTCCTCTGCCCGTCAGTGACCGTCCTCGGCTGTCTCAGCCCAGCCCGGCTCAGAAGCAGCTGCCCTCCCAGCAGAGCCAGACCCTCTTCCAGGCTCTTAGGTTTCCGTCCCTGGGGGCCTCTTTCCTCCTGCGTGGCACAGTCCCTTCTCTTGGCAAACTGTTGATCAAATTTCCTGATGCCTTTTATTCTTCCTTGTAGAGTCCACAGTACTTTTCAATTGGCCAGTGGGACAGCCTGTGCTCCCGAAAAGTGTGTGTTCTAGGTAAAACAGATCCTTTTGACTTTATTTCTATGTTCTTGCACTTTGGGGATCTTAGTTCCTGGACCAGGGATTGAACCCACGTCCCCTGCAATGAAAGCACTTAACCACTGGACTGGACCGGGCAGGGAGATCCACAGGTCCGTTTTGACAGCACCCAGGTCTTTTCTTTGTCCATCTGGACAGATAAGGAACTTCAACTTCTAGAAGCATAGCTAACTTTCCTGAGGCCCCCACAGCAAAGGACGAGAATGGACACTCCTGTCCAGGTCTTCTGTACCAGAATTGCCGTCCTCTTGCTTTTTTTGGCTCTCACTGCCCTGCTACATAGCCAAAAGGATGCTATTGCATTTATTAAAATATGAACTCCTTGAATTTGCTCTCTGGGTCACCTTCAGAAACTCCAACATGTCAAAGCCCAGAGTGGAGGCCCCGTCTCCCTGCAGCCCCCAGCGGGGGCAGGGCCCCATTCCTGGCAGTGCTCCCCAGCGACCCGGAGCATCTGAGTCTCACTGGACACGTGCTCCTCTTCAATGGCAGCTCAGTCATCACTCACCAGCGCTCCTGAAGGCCTGGGAAGGGGCGGGTGCTGGGGACGGCCCCAGCCTTTGGACAGCAGTCAGGTGACGTGTTCTGGGAAACCCCATCATGATCCACCCCTGCCCCCGACCCCACCTCCTTCCCCGCCTCACCCTTCTCCTGCAGACCTCACGTCTGGGGCCAGTTTACTTCCCAGTCCTACTTGGGCAGTGGTTTATTTATATCTTTATATAAGAGCTCATCTCATCTGGGGTATTTCTACAGGAGTTGCATTAAAATCTAGTAGGAATAAAATCAGCTTCCCTGGTGACTTAGATAGTAAAGAATCTGCCTGCAATGTGGGAGACCTGGGTTCAAACCCTGGGTTGGAAAGATCCCCTGAAGAAGAGAATGGAAACCCACTCCAGTATTCTTGCCTGGAGAATCCCATGAACAGAGGTGCCTGGCGGGCTACTATCCATGGGGTCACAAAGACTCAGACACAACCAAGCAACTAACACACACACAGGAATAAAACCACGAAAAACTTTCAAGTGGCAAATAGTTCACAAGCAGCATGGCCTGACTGGAAAGCAGGCAGAGATACACCAAAGGTGCAGCCCTTTACACCTCCATTCTAGGTTCACACTCATAGATACAGGAGGTTCAGCGCTTCGAGCTTGAACAGCTGGGATTAAAGTAAGGGTTCTGCCACTAGGTGGAGAAATTGCCCCGATCCAGCGCAGGTGTGGTTCTGGCTCACTGCTGGGAAACCTTACTAGCAGGGAAGATACTAACAAAAGCCTTATTGTTCAAATGACTGTGGTGGCTACACCTGACACCTATAAACTGTAACCTGTTGCCAGTTCACTCTGTATTTTTGCTTGAATTGAGTGAACATCCCATTTAATCTTCATGGCATCATTATGTTCTACATTCTGTCAATATCCACATTCACCCCTCAGTGTTGGCTCGCTTGAAAATCATTTAACATCATTTGCATTTTTGTGGCAACGTAGTCTATCTATTGAGTAAATAAATACATGAACAATTCACTTCCAGTCCTGCCACTGATTGGATAAAATGTTAAAGTCCATCACAGACTGAAAAGCTCCTCCAGGACAGTCGTAAGCACGAGCAAAGTCTCATTCCGAAAGAAGAGGGGTTTTAAATAATAACTAGACCAACCGAGTTTTGCACGTTGCCTTTATTTTGCAGAAAATACTTTCTGCTGATTGTCTTTGGCTAGCTTATCAAAAGAAAAACATAAACAGTTGTAGGTTTAACAGTACAAGAGATCAACTACCTATGCTCAAAAGTAAACATTCTAGCAGGCAGAGCTGGACACTGTTGTTTCAACGACCATCTGCTGTCCTCCAAGAGTGGTTCAATTCTGTCTCAGCTGGGCTCTGGCTAGGACCCCTGCAACAGGGGTCCCAAAAGGGACCTGGAAGCTACTGGAAAGCAACAGGGGGGAGAACTGGAAGCGTGCTTTTCATCTCCCTAGAGTATGACCGGAGAAGTTACAAAGCCTGATGCGCCGGAGTCATCTCCAGGCCGTAAGTAAGAGAAACGCGGCTTCTGGATGCTAGCTGATCACTGTCACTGCGGGTCCTGGCGGGGGAGGCCCCCTGCCTTGCTTCCACACCTGCATTCACCCTCAGCACAGAAAGGACCCAGGACGCACCGCCACCAGGGAGGACAAAACCCAGCGCTGGCGGTGGGACCCTTGATACATAACAGAACGTGAACCTTCTTCCTCTTTTCCTTGAAGGGCGGTTAGCAGGCCTGACCCCCTTCCCGTGCCTGTGAGACTGCCACTCAAACGCTTGCAGTCCCGGCCTCCTTCCAGGCACAGGCCCCGACTCACATGGACGGGGGCGACACAGCCGTCCACGAGGCCAGGAGGCGGGCCTGGGCCGAGGCGTCGTACTGGCTGTCGGCAACATCTGTGGCCGTGGCGGCCCCCTCGTACAGCGGGGACCCCGACGAGGAGGATGCTGAGACTGGGTGGGCAAGGGGGGCAGAGTGGGCAGAAGAGCCTCGAAAGAACTGGGCTCCCAGCCCGCTGGGCACGCCCGCCGCCTGGGCACCTGGGGCGACGGTGCCGCTGCTCACGGACCACAGGCTGGGGTACTGGCTGAAACGGAAAAGTGGGGAGACAGACGGGTCAGAGACCTGGGCAGGCGCTCCCGGAGGGGAAAAGAGACCCCCGCCAACCCGACCCCAGATGGCCGGGGTATAAACGGCTCATTTCCTCTGTGTGATGAAATCACACTCGGACACAGAGGGCGCTTCTCATCTGCCCACGAGAAACAAAATCATCAGGAGCCGCCTAAAAACGCCTCGACGCGCACTGTTCTCACTCCAAAGACTCCAGCTTTGTGCTCAAGCTGAGAATCCAAATTCTCAGATGCACCGAGCCGATGTTTCAGAGGCTGTGCATGTGCGTCTGTGCTGACTAATAACTCCTGGGCTTCCCTGGTGGTCCTGGTTAAGAATCCACGTGCCAGGGCAGGGCACATGGGTTTAATCTCCGGTCTGGGAAGATCCCATGAGCCACAGCTACTGAGCCTGTGCTCTCAAGAGCCCGTGAGCCGCAGCTCCTGAAGCCCACACACCCTGGAGCCCGTGCTTTGCCACAAAAGCAGGCACTGCAATGAGAAGCCCCCACTCGCCACAGCAAGAGAAAGTCCGTGTAGCAATGAAGACCTATCACAGCCGAAAGAGTTAGTAAATAAATCTTTTTTTTAAAAAAGCTAGTCATTCTTATGAGGGAGGCAGACACGGATGGTGGAGGGCATCCTCCGGTGACTCCCTGTGGGCAGGCACCACATGTCAGCAGGTGTCAGCGTGACGCCCGGAGAGGAAAAGCCCCAGGACGTAGACCTAGAAGCAAACCCCCGTTAATACACTTCGTCAGGGGAGCCTTGCTCTGAGCCCACCTTCGAGGCTCTGCTTCCCCGTCCCTGAAGGAAGGAACTGGAAACGGACGTTAGCCCTCCCCTGTCTGAGAACACAGGCCTGACCAACACTACACCAGGCTAACACTTTGCTTCTGGAAAATGTCCCTCTCTTCTAGCAGAATCAATCCTTCCATAAATGAACAAGGAGGCCTCAGGCTGCGGCGGGCTATGCGGTTGATCAGGCCCCGTACTGCACTTCAGATGCCCTTGGACTTGCAAACAGGCCCGATGGCGTGAGGCAGGGGACTCTCCCCGTTTTATAGATGAAAAGCAACAAGGCTCCAAGAGGCACTGAGGTCTTCGGGGGGGACCCCGGTGCAGCCTGCAGGTCATCCAACTCACAGCAGTCTTCTAGGTGACCTTGGGGCCCTGGAAAGGCTTGCTGGTTATGTATTGGCTGCTCTATTTTTAAGAGTAAACATTACATTCTGACTTTAAAGGAATTGCTTCCTAATCATAAAGAATTAAGATCTTAGGCAAATTCTGATACTCTGTACAGTCCATGGGGTTGCAAAGAGTCGGACACGACTGAGCAACTGAGCAGGCATCCACACAGAAACAGCAGTGCTTTTGACGTCCAGGTGCCTTGTCCATAGACTCACTCTGCTGTGAGCCAACCTGTTCAACCATTTAACACCACTGACTGATTTTCTGCTTAGAAAATGTGGAAAGGGCTCTCACTTTGTCATTTTAGTTTTTATTATAATGATCCTATAAAGAAATGTAATACGCTGACCAACTAGCTTGATTTGTTTAAGCCAACCTCCCTCTATATAATTTTCAAGCTAATAATAAAACAGTCATCATTCTTTTCAGGTTACCGAGCACGTACGTTAAGAAACACACTGATTCTATACCCACAGAAATCCAACAAATGTACTTCCTTAATCTGATAGTGCCTGTCAGAAAAGGTTCTGGAAACTTGTCTTCAAGATTCACATACTGACCCCACAATCCTGCACACCTACAAGCCTGTAAAGACGGCTTGAGGCTGGGGTTATTTAGTGCCCTTTTCTTGAAGAAGCGAGGTTCAGGAGGCTTGTCCGTCACATGAACCAGTAACCAGCAGAGCCAGGAGAGGGTCCCTGCTCCCTTCCATGAGAGCCCAGCTCCATCTACCCTGAAGGCACCACTAAACTCCCAGAGGACAGGCTGAAGCAGGAACTCACAGCAGTCATGAAACCCGGGGTCCCGGACATAGCTGGCTAGTGGTCAAGTTACCAATAAAAACCCGTCACCCGTAAGTGAAGAGCAGGATACAGGCTGATGGATGGGACGGGATGACATCACAGGCACTCACGTTCCCAGAACACTTAGAATCGCTCCCCAGACATGGGTTACCTGGAGCCCGCAGGAGGACCAGCGTTCGGACCCATGGGCAGCATGCTGGTGTGGGCAGGCATTCCAAGGCTGGACCAGTTGTCATGGGGCTGGAGCATGGACAGACATGCAGATGAACTGTCGGAATAGGCTACAGATGTAAGAAAGTGTCATTACTGATGGGCGCGTCCAAGAGTGACAAGACACACTGAAATGCTACCCACAGCTGGAGCTACCCAACACTGAGACCATCACCTCCTTAACGGGTCATCAAAGGCGCATGAAGAGCATCACTGTCAAATGTACATACTGGAGTGTATTCCAGCACCCAGGCTTTTTATCATGAGATCAATAGCTAGCCCATAGAAATGGACTCCTACAGTCACATGATTAAGAACTAATTATACTGAAAAATCAATGTCATTTTTACCAGTCTTTTCTGCAAAGGATTATCGCTTAAGAATTAAAAGGGCTTTGAAGACCATTTACTCAAGGCAAAATTTAAAATATGATCTAGCCCCTAGTTGGACTGCTATTTCCTTCCCAAATAAGCTTCTTTCATTTCAAATCAGCTTTAACTGCTTAATTGTTTTATGGCGTTCGTTTGCTTTTTTCCTCCTTTCAGAGCCAGACAAAATGAAGTCTGGGGCATCCGTGGTTTTAGAGGGAATTAGGTCCAGGGGTCTTCACGGTCTGGCCCAGTGTTCCCACCACTCAAGCCTGCATCTAGGGGCAGGGATAAGCCTGTATCTCCTAGGGGCAAGTTAAATCACAAAGTGCTGGACCACCGTCCAATTCTGTGGGTCTGGGCAGATTTCAGATGATGCTGGAGCCACTGACCCTGGCCTCATACTTGGAGAAACACACTTGCGTCTCGTCAAGCTAGTAACCCTCGTGCCTGGCTGGCCTGGCATCACCTTACAGGGTTCACAAAATATGCAGACCTGGGCCCAGGGTCCCAAAGTAAAGAGGCTCAAGCGGTAGCAGTCACATTCAGCCCTGAAGACCCTGGCCAGGAGGTCTCTGTGGTCGAGTCAGCAGCGACGTGGACACGAAAGAAGGTCCCTCGAGCCAGTCAAGAGCCTGCTCCCTGGACACTGACCGACTGCCTCTCCCTTCCCGGAAGTCCTCCCAGCATCCCCAACCCCGGCGGCCTTCTGCTGGGACTCACTTGGAGAGCTGTTCCGATGCGCGTACGGGCTGGGGTAGGGGGCTGGCCGGTGGCTCCTCAGGGCCGGGTACCTTTCGCAGCCGTGCGTGGAGGGAAGCGAGAGGGGGCCTCCGAACTGGGGGTGGGGAGTGGCGGGTGGACACAGGGCGCTGGTTCCGGGGAGCAGCCAGCCCCCTGCTGTGAGAGAAGCACACTGCGGACCCCGCTTGGCCTCCCTTCTGTCATCGAGCGGGCAAGGCGGGGCTTCCCTGCGGCCCGGGGCTCAGGACTCAGAGTGCTCACTGCAGAGGGCCCCGGTTCAGGCCCTGGTCGGAGAACTCAAATCCCACGAGCCACGTGGCCGGAAACGAAGCTAAAGGACAGCGGGGCAGAGGCCAGGGGGCGGCGGGTCTCCTCCTCAGGGTCTGTGGACACCGAGGGCCTGACCCAGGCTTCAGGGGTCGTGGGCATCAGCCATGCGGCCAGAGAAGGGCCAAGGCGTCCAGACCCGCAGGGCACCCAAGAACCCGGGAGAGTGACCCCGACCTCGGCTAGCCCTGTGGCTTCCTCAAAAAGTCCCCTCCTCCCAGAATCCTCCCAGAATATCCCCAGGGATGTTCTGTCCCTCCAGGCAGGTCAGTTTTCAAGGCCAAACTACTGAGCGTGAATAAATGTTAAAACAGACAAAATCCAGGCTCAGGACGCACAGGAGAGCCCTGGCCCCAGCCTCTCCCCCTTCCCTCACCCCTGCAGATCACACCAACACGCAGAGGAGTCTCCTCCTGCCTGGACCGGCACCCGTGTTCTCGCTTTTCCTCTGCGTTCGGCTCACTCTTTCCCACCTTACACATCAATCAGAGAATCATTCCAACACTGCCCTGCCCTCCTTTAAAGCTCCCGTTTCTTCTCCATTCCCTTTATTTTCCACTTAAAAAAAAAAAAAATCAGAAAAGCAACCACTAGGAGGATAGCTACTCAGGCTCCCATTCCCAAACTCTCACTGCAGACACAGCCCAACGAGAGGGTGCAGACGGGGCCACAGAGCTCGGGCCCATCGCTGGCCAGAGCCGTGTTCATATTCTGCTCTGTGACGGGGCAGCTGTGAGCCACTTAGGAGAGCTGTTTGTTAAAGTAGTCCAGGAAGGAAAAGGAGGGAGAGAGAAAGAAAAGAAAGAGAAAGACAGGGAAACGGTTCTTTGAGGAAGCCGCCGCTCCGGTTCCACCCAAACTGAGAAGTGAGCAGCCAGCAATAACTTTTCTCTCCCAACCGTGGCCAGTTTCTCGTCTCTGTGTCCCCGCCCTGCCTGGACGGGTAGACAAAGCCTTTTCCCCTGATAGACTCTGCTGTAGACCCTAATCACTCCGCTGACTGCTTCACTGACTCCTAAAGGAGGCTGGACTGAAAGCAGACTTGCCCATCCTGCGAGCCGCTGTCTCCAGCACAACCCGACGAGCCATTCCCAGCCCCTGAAGCAAGCTGGGGGAGAGCTACACGTGATCAGAAGCACTGTCCCAAAGATGGTCCTTCCATTCTCAGCCATTAACAAAAAGACAGACCATCTCAGAGTGGATGAGAGCCAAGTTCTCCTCCTGCCCAACACGGCAGAGTCTGAACACCCATCAGGGTCTCAGCAATCCATTCTAGCCATGACTGGAGCTGCCTCTTGTGTGCTCAGCCCCTCGGTCGTGTCCATGGACTCTCTTTTCCATGGACTTGTAGCCCTCCAGGCTTCTCTGTCCATGGGATTCCCCAGGCAAGAATACTGGAGTGGGTTGCCATTTCCTCCTCCAGAGGATCTTCCCAACCCAGGGATTGAACCTGTGTCTCCTCCGTCTCCTGCATTGGCAGGCAGATTCTTCACCAGCATGCCACCTAGGAAGCCTCTGGAGTGGCCTCAAAGCAAAAGGACCCAGGCTCCTCTGTCAGGAATCCCGTGAGCTGGCAGGAGGGGGCATCTGCAAGCCCTGGATGGAGCAGAGGCTGAGGACCAGCAGTTCGATGACCAGTAGGAACAGCATCAACACGCAGGGCCACTGCCTTGCACAGCGAAGAGCGGTGTGCTCCCCAAGGGCACCCGGAAATTCTGTCTGCTCCATCCCCAGGCCCCTGCCCCAGACACACTAGTCCCTGAGACAAGGTACATCTGGGCAGAGTGCAACAAACCGTACATTGGTTGTACCCAGACTGCTGGCTGTCTCCTGCTTCTTCCATCATATCTTTGTGATCGCTTCTGTCAAGAAAGTGTATGGAATGGTCAAGGAGAATGTTCAGGAAACAGTATTTTCAGCAATAGCTCATCATTCTGCACACTTCTTCGCCCGAGGGGTACCGTTAGAATTCTCTCACCTTTCCTTTGCATCGAGGAAAGCTTTTGCAAATGGATTGTATTTAATTTTAAGAGCTGTGATCTGAAAAACAAGAAGTTGCATTTACTGGTACACTGCTGATTAGTTAGGACTTAATTAGGCACCAAGAAATCAGGCACCACCAATACCCCCTTTAAATATTCAAACAGAATCAGACTTCTTCCCAGGGATATTTTCCTATTTGAATCTGAAGTAGCTGAGTAATTATAATATTTCATAAAGAACAGCATAATTATGTAAAGCTTTTAAATGCTGATTTCCTAAGTGGAATTCACAATAATAAATTTAACCTATGGCTGACAAGGGCTTCCCTTGTGGCTCAGCTGGTAAAGAACCTGCCCGCCATGCGGGAGACCTGGGTTCGATCCCTGGGTTGGGAAGATCCCCTGGAGAAGGGAAAGGCTGCCCACTCCAGTATTCGGGTCTGGACTGTGTAGTCCATGGGGTCCCAGAGTCGGACACCACTGAGTGACTTTCACTACACTTCTTAACTGCTGACAATATTCTGTGTGCATCAGTCAAACAAACATGGCTCGAAACATAACCCAGGTACACTCAGGGAGAGTGACTTCTAGTTCTGGCTGGCGGTCGACACTCAGCCTGACCAGCTAATCACCTACTGTCTGTCCTTTGGGGTCAGGCGCAGACACAGATTCACAGGCACTAAACTGTATGCTGTATCTAGTTGGCTCTTCACAAAACACAGACTTGGAGGGGTGCCCCCGACCCTTTCAAGAAGGTTTTCAGGGTAAGGAGACACCTCTCTCTCTCTCTCTCTCTGAAGTCTTGTTCTCAAGAGATCTTACAGTCCTGAACCTGAATGTTTGATTTATCTTTTCATTTTGAGCATTTAGTGGATGCTTCTAGATTTAGACACTTTTAGGGGAAACTGGGCTTCCCTGGTGGCTCAGAGGTTAAAGCGTCTGCCTCCAATGCGGGAGACCCGGATTCAATCCCTGGGTCGGGAAGATCCCCTGGAGAAGGAAATGGCAACCCACTCCAGTATTCTTGCCTGGAGAATCCCATGGATGGAGGAGCCTGGCGGCTACAGTCCACGGGGTCGCAAAGAGTCGGACGCGACTTCTCCTTCTGTCCCATTTGGTATTGACCGTTATGGGAAATTATTTGAAAAGGCAGTAATTATCCGTCTAAACTTTAGATTCTAAAGGACACTCATCACACACACAGGAGCCCGCTGACTGCCCGCGCCTCACCTCCTCATTTTGGTAAGCGGTTACCGCGATGAACTGGGTCTCCGGGAAGCAGTGGCTGGTGATCATACGCTGTGGACCCCCAACTCTCACGATGTGGATTCGAGGCTCATACTTATGTAAGGAGTTCAACATGATCTGAGAGAGACATAACATGGGAACAGCGATCGTCAAAGTCCCACCGTTAAAGACAACAGAACTTCCATTTGTCCTGATGGAAACGCAGAAACTCCTGCAGCTCACAGGAAAATGTCTTTACTGCTGACGCTGGGGGCTTCCCTGGTGATTCAGGGCATAAAGAATCACCTGCAATGCAGGAGATGCAGGAGACACAGGAGACGAGGTATACCTGGGTCGGGAAGACCCCCTGGAGGAGGAAATGGCAACCCACTCCTGTATCCTTGCCTGGAAAATCCCATGGACAGAGGAGCCTGGTGGGCTACAGTCCCCGGGGTCCCAAAGAGTCGGACAAAACTGGGCAAGTTGAGGGTGGTAGGTTGCCCATCAGGTGCTGCTCCCACAACTATGTCAGAAAAGTAATGAGAGATGCTGCACACTATCAGAGGCAATGCTTGTCCTTCAGGAGGTGCTTGACCTGGTAGAACAAAGTTATACAGCTTCCAGGGTAGCTGCAGACAGCTCGGAAGGCCTGAGCGCCAGTGCTGCTTTCGGGAACACTCCCCAAGGAAAGACTGTCTGTAGAAAAGGACAGCTGTGCAAGTCTGTTCAGACTCTGCAGTCAGTATGTGGGCAGGTTCAGCTCTGAAGTGAGCGCTTACCCTCCACACGCGTATTTTCTCTACCCCAGGGAAGTTGAAGGCTAGGACGCAGAAGTTCCCCCAAAGCTTGAGAACTGCCTGCCTGTTCAAAGGCGAGGCTTTGCACCCTCTCCCTGCTCCCTCTCCAGGCCCGGGTGTTACTGCCGTCAGCTTACTATAAACAACACTGAGGGCTTAATTAAGGAAGGCAGACTTCACCTCCAGGCCAGCAGTGCCCTTCCAGCTCTCTGCCACAAGAAGGTGCAGAGTCGCAGGCCCCTCCTAGAGTCGACCCCACCCCACCGCCCCTCACACCTACCTGGCCCCCTCCATTGAGCTTGTTGGTGAGCTTGACTTTGCTGAAGGAGACGGGAGCCTTCATCCAGTGTGCCCCGAAGTTGGGCGAGTCAGGGTGGATGTAGACGCAGCTGGGCGCCTGCGGCTCCGGCTTGCCCCCGGGCACCCACTCCCCATTCACATACTTCCAGCGGTGGTTGTCGGCCGCCACAAAGTCCAACAGGAAGGAGTACATGGCGTTGGGGTCCAGGCCGGACACGTTCACCTTCAGCACCGGGAACATCCTCCTGAAAAGGAAGGGGCGCAGCTGGAGGACCCCGGATAGGATCGTGAGGCCCCTGCCGAAAGCAGGGGCATCTGTGATTTGGGGCAAAAAGCTCCCCCTGGGAGCTTAAAAGGAGCCACACACGATGCTCCTTCCCAGGACTCCCCTAGATCCGCATGCGCCCACCCCACCATCCCTCAGGAGGCAGGTGGGACAGGACCTGGTAGAGGCTGCAGCACACGGGTCAGTCCGCGGGACAAGAGTGGGCGAGGCATGGGTCCCCCGAGTTCCGGGGGAATCCCCCTCCCCAGGGTTGTGCTAGTTTCTCAGCAGTGTGGGACTCTTTGCGACCCCAGGCTCCCCTGTCCACGGGATTCTCCAGGCAAGGAGAATGCCTGGAGCCTGTTGCCATTTCCTTCTCCAGGGGATCTTCCCGACCCAGGAATCTGAACCGGGGTCTCCCGCATAGCAGGCAGCTTCTTAACTATCTGAGCCCCCAGGGACGCCACCCCGTCCTCCCCAGGAAAGTGACAATTCTGCGAAGAAGGCCCAAAGGGAGAGGGCGAGGCCATACGAGTCTATTCCCAGCCCGAGCATAAATGAGCGTAAAGACTAAGCGAAGGGTCGCCGCGCCGGGAGCCGGCGCGCCCACCTGCCGTTCTTAGTGACGATCATCTCGTTGGTGAGCTCCTTGAAGCGCAGCCACAACTCGCTCTCCTCCAGGCCCACGCGCAGCTCGCGCTCCGTGGGGTCGCCCTTCTCGCTGCCCGCCTGCAGTTCGCTCTCCACGGCGCTCAGCAGATGGTCCACGCGGTACTGCAGGCTCTTCCCCGGGCTGTCGGTGCCTGGGGAGGTCATCCTCCCGCCGGCCCGCCGCGCCCCGACGCCCCCCCAGAACCCGACTGGCTACGCGAGCGCCACCTTCGCCGCCGCAGACAGCCGCTCTTCCAAGAAGACCCAAGAAGTGCCCAGACCCGCGACGGCACAGACCCAGCGCCGACCTGCGTGGAGGGCGACGGTCTGGAGAGGGGGCGGGGAGAGGGGTGGGGGGGGTTATTCCACTTGAACTCCCGCAAGGAGGGACGAGACTAGGTCTCCTGGGAAGGAAAATCGCCCCCCGGCATAAATAGAGCCTGCAGCGTGGCGCAGGGGGGCGCGGCGGATTGGGCGGTGAGCCCTTTGAAGCGCCGGGGCCGCCGCCCATTGGCCGCGCGCGGCCATATCAGACCCCGCCGGGCGGGCCGCGGAGGCGGGGGCCATCAATGGGCTCCCGCGCCGGCTTTTTGTAAATCCGGAGCCGGACCCTGCGAGCCCCGGCCCAGCTCCTACACCTCCGCCCTCCCCCAAATGTTTGCACCTCCATCAAAGCGGCTGGGCGGGCCCCGAAAGCTGGGAGGAGGTGGAGGACTGGGTGGGCACGGACTGGCCGGCCCGCGAGCTCGCCCCGGCCCGCACCTTGCCCAGGGGCTGCTCGGCGGCCCACGAGGCTCCCCCACTCTCTCTCGCGCGCGGTCCCCTCCTCTCTCTCCGAGGGCATCCCTGATCCGGCAGGTACACCAGTCCCACCGCGGCTCCCGCGTGCGCCCGAGCCCTCGACCACCGCGCGCAGCCCGGCCTAAAGACGTGCCCAGGGCCTGGCCCGAGTCGGACTGGTCTCCACGCTTCTTCGAAGGCTCAGCTGCCACCGAGCCCGGTCCCGGCCTGACACGTTCCTCGGCGCGTCAGGTGACCCCACCAACACCCTCGACCACGGACCAGCCCACCGGGCGCCCTCTGTTCTCCGCAGCCCTCATGGGTCTGGAAAGGGAAATCGAGCGCTCCCTGCCCACAGTCCACCTCGCTCCCGGAGAGGGAAATAGACTGAAATCAATAAAACGCCCCCCGCCCCGCCTTCTGGATGTTTTCTCGCTTTCCCCTCTATAAAATCAGGACCTTGATGGCGAGGTCTGTGCGTGTACTGCGTGTAACCCGAGAGTCTGCTCGACTTCTGTGGGTTTTGGTCTTTGCTTTCGCGGAAGGCGGGAGCGGCAGGGGACGGGCCAGGGTTTCCTCGCGAGCGGGCTCGGGCGCGTCTCCTCGCGCGGCCGCGACGGAGCGCCTGGCAGGGTGGCGGGGCCCGGGTGGTTTATTACCTTCCGCGAGGACCGGGAGGAGAGCTCAGGAAAGGTGACAATGGGCAGGAAATAGTTCAATGGGGCCTCTCCAGACAATAACATTCCTCCTAAAGCGGGAGCCCAGCAAAGAAGGAAGCAGGCGCTCCTCGTGGGAACGCGGACTGCGCGCCTCGGACTCGCTCGCCCGCGGCTCGAAAGAGGCCAGCGTGGCCACAGCCTCGGTGCCCCGCGTCTGCTCCGCGCGCAACCCACCTCCAGGCTTTCTGGAAGGAGCCTCGCGTCGGTGGGGCGCCCCATTCAGAGCAACCCCGCGCCTTGGCAAGGGGGCTCTGCGCCCCGCGCTAACCCTTCCCCGCCCGGCGCGGGGCCAGCCTCGCTCCGCCGTGGAGAACGGCGGGGGCCACCGCGGGAAGGACCGCGACCGACCGCGCGCTCCCGCTGTCCCAGCCCTCTCCAACTCCAGCCGGTAGCCGGGCAGCCCCGAGCGCCCCGACTCCGTGGCGTTTCTCAGTTTCTTTGTTGTCTAGGAACAAGGAAATGCCCAGGGGCTGGCCCGAGGGGGACAGTTTCCTTCTGGAAGGAGACACTGAAATGACCTCCTGTGCTCGCGGCAGCCGGACCCTGCTGAGTCCTTCACCCGGCTCCTCGGGCCGCGGGCTTGGGGGGCTTTGCGTGTCTTTTCGGAGAAATTGAGAAGGTTATCTCTGCTGCCTGGGACTGCTCGAACCTGAGCACTTAGAATAAGGGGTGTGGGTGCGAGGTGGTGCGGGGAAGAAGCGTAAATACCAGGCCGTCCCGGGGGCGGGGAGGGCCCCAAAATCTCGGCTCGAGAGCGAAGCTTAGGTCGCTCCCCGACCCCCAAGGAGCGGAGCCCTCTTGGCGCTGACGCTTGGTGGGTCAATCTTTCCCAAAGTCTGGAAGCGCTGGTGAGGACCCCCGGGTTTCCCGGGTCCCTCCTGCCAACTGTAGTTCCGATTTCAGTTCGGCTCTACAAACGGGACGTGGCACGGCCGAATAAGAGGAAAAAGCCCGGCAGAAGGGAATGTTAGCTCTCCAGCGTGCACGAGGACACTTCTTCCCTCCAGCAGGCACGGCCGGTTTTCGGGATACCCCGCCCAAGGCCTCGCGCTCCGCTGGCTGAGAGGTTGGGGCGCAAGGCTGCGCCTAGCTGCGGAGGTCCCCCAGACGGTCAGCGCCTAGGTTTTTCCCTTTCGTTTCTGGGCAGGGGTTTCTGGATCGTCGTTCCTTCATTCTCAGGACCAGCGTCTCCGCTCTCTGGGTCCTTTCAAGGAAGGCTGCCGTGCATGACAGTTTACAGCCAAAAATTTCCTCCGGGCCAGCTATAAAGAGTTCTGAGTTAATAACAAGGTGCTTCCTTGGGAGGAAGGGAGACAAGGCTCCCCAGGCGCATCTTTCCCAAGGTCTTTCTCTTCTTTCGAGAAAAATAAGTAAAGGCTTTACGGCTGGGCCTCAGAATGCAACTGGACGTCACCCTCAGAAACAAACAATTTAGGAAGCATTTTACAAGAAATCACACACACACACACCCCTCAGTTCCCAGAGAGGCAGGTTTCCCCCAGACCAACCCCCTCTCAAGCCACAAAACCATTTGTCTTGTGGGAGGGGGTATCAATGGTGCCCTAATAGACTGGAGGATGGTCAGATGGAGCAGGGACTGTACTGGTGGGACCCCCACCACGCCCTCCGGCTTCCTTCTTCAGAGAGGAAATAAATTTACTTTTGATTATATAACCTGTGCTCATTGTAGAATATGCCGCACACGTCCGTGTATGTGCCTATCTGCACACACATCACATGGGCGCTCCTGTATGTGTGTGTGTCTGTGTGAAGATGCAAACCTCAACCACTAACCGCTGGGCCTATGTGAGTGTTTTCTTCAACTTTTTTTTTTTTCATTTTGTTCTTCTGCTGAGCTCTTCTTCCACTCTGGTTAAGCAGATGTAACAATAGCATCTGCATCCTAAATTTCAGCCCGCATATTAGCAGCTGCTGCTACTGCTAAGTCACTTCAGTTGTGTCCGACTCTGTGCGACCCCATAGACAGCAGCCCACCAGGCTCCTCCGTCCCTGGGATTCTTCAGGCAAGAACACTGGAGTGGGTTGTCATTTCCTTCTCCAATGCATGAAAGTGAAAAGTGAAAGTGAAGTCACTCAGTCGTGTCTGACTCTGTGCAACCCCATGGACCGTAGGCTACCAGGCTCCTCCGTCCGTGGGATTTCCCAGGCAAGAGTACTGGAGTGGGGTGCCATTGCCTTCTCCGATATTAGCAGCAGTTGATAGTAGATCTTTTCTGTCACCAATGGTGTATATCTATCCCACTGAAAGAAGCCTGATGAATTTTGTTATGGCTTTTAAAGTCGTACCATGCAATTCTTTAGACTCCTTCACATGGAAAGTTTTCCAAGACCATTGGGTTGTTCAGGGACATCTCTGGTTCGTGGGAAAGAGCCAAGACTTGTTTTTCAAAGTCTTTTCTCAGCACAGCGTCTTGGCCCTGGACCTGGCTGACCCAGCCCTGCAGCCTGGGGAACAGGCTGTGGGGCTACCATTTTTTGAGCTTCGAAAAGTCTCCCAGAAACTGCACGGGAGGGTGTGGCCTTTGCCATCGAGGAGCAGCATTCATTAACCCGAGGAAGTGCTTCAAGACCAAACCCATCCTGGCTATACTTGCAGAGTTTGCCACGGATGACAGTGTGCGGTTTCCTGACGGGAGTTCACACACAAAAAACAAACAAGCCTGGTGAGGCTGGAGCTCAGGACGGTGAGCTTGCTCTGTGCAAGTCCAGCCCCTCCGGACTCAGCCAAGGAGGGGCTCTGGAGGTGGCTGCACTGTGGTCCCGTGGCAGCGGGTCGCCCGTCCTGGGCTCTTGAGTGTTCACTCCTCGGAGTTCGCAGCTGTCTCAAGGGAAGGATCTCTGTTTCCCGGTTTTGCTCGGAAGGCTGGGAGTCTCTCAGCTCTGCCTCTCCCGATTTCAGTCGTGTTCCGACCTCGAGGCGAACCTGTGCTTCCAATGTCGTATTTCTTGCCTATCCCCAGTTTCTCCACCGTTTCATCCCTGAGACCTTTCTGCATGAATCGTGCACCCTGTGAGATAATTTTCCCACTTCCTTCTGTCAGTTTGCTTTTCTCCGTCACGTTTGGTTTTTACCACCTCCGGTGCAGGTTTTCTTTCTGCGCCGTAGGATGGATTCCCTCATCCCCGGCAGCCTCCCGGAGGCTCTTTTTCCTAGAGGCCATGGTTTTTGTGTCTGACTGGAAAGGAAGCCAATCCGTTTTCTGACTTTCTCTTCTGCTTCTTGTCACTGATTATTCCAGCGGCTGTTGCACCTCTGGGTTTCAGGACTCACCCCGCTGCTCCCAGCCCTGAACGCCTCGCTCCCCCCATTCTCCTCCTCCCTCAGTCCATCTCCCCAGCCTGCCCACCGCCCTGAGCACCCCTCCCAGCCGCCCTGCAGGCCGGCAAGGCGCAGGGTCTGTTTACTCACTCAAACCAGCGCCTGACTCCCGCTGGGGACCCAAGGGGTCCCTGTGGAGTGACTGGATTGGCAAAATCGGAAGGCAGCCCACACGGGCATCTAGGGAGAAGCTGGAGCTCCAGCCCCCCTCGCCCCCATGCAGACCTGCCAGGGAGCGTTTTAACAGCACTGTAGATGAGACATTCAGCCTTGACTTTCACCAAAACGGGAACCACAGAGTCCACAGTGGCCTTTCCTCAGCCATTATCATGGACTCAACTGCCTGCTGTCGGGAAGACAGTAAGGGGGGGACCGCCTGTGGGCGTTGTGTATGAAAGGAGACCTAAGAATGAAAAGAAATGAACTCTTTCAAGAGAAGTGATGGGTGAAGAGGTAGGATTTTAGGCTTAAAAGTGCTGAAGAATTCATGCCTGGGGACTCTCCCCGTCATCTGTTCCGTGACTACGTGATACGACTCTCGCCATGCTCCTCTCTATATACCTTAGTTTGGAGGATCCGATTTTGGCACAAATTATATCTGAAGTCCCAAACCAATCCTCTTCCAGGAAAGAATGCTAGAAATAAATGCAGGTAGATGTAACCTGGTTGTTGCTGTTACTGTTCAGTCACTAAATCGTGTCTGACTATTTGCACCCCACGGACTGCAGCATGTGAGGCTTCCCCTTCATGGATTCACCCTTATTATGGTGAAGGCTTGTGTAACTCAGTGAAGTTGTGAGCCATGCCGTGCAGGGCCGCCCAGATGGGTCATAGTGGAGAATTCTGACAAAACGTGGCCCAGTGGAGGAGGGCAAGGCAACCCACTGCAGCGTTCTTGCCTGGAGAATCCCATGGACAGAGGAGCCTGGCGGGCTACAGTCCATGGGGTCGCACAGAGTCAGACACGACAGAGTGACTCAACAGCAACATGTATAAAACAGATAACTAACATGAACGTTTAAAAACTTAACACAAACTGAGGACAACCGGGACAGCGTGGGCTTTTCTTGGCAGTGGAGGCTCCAAGGACACAGGCACCTAATCAGTAAGAACCAGGGGGACAGGAAGACAGGAGGGCTGAGTCTGGACGAGAGTTCATGGCGAGGCAGGTCTGCTCGGTGGTTTGGGAAGAGGAGACCGGCGGTCAGAGATGAGCCTGCAGGTATGGGGCTGGGGCACTGGGTGGGCTTCTGGGATCTTCAGGGACTAATAGCGGGGACTCTAGAAAGGTCTAGAAAGGACACAAGGGAGAAGATCAGGAGTGGTCCAAGTGTAGGGTTAGGGGAGGACTCAGCTGGGCCCGGGAGAGAAGGGAGACGGGCAGCCCTGAGCAGACACCCGCGGAAGGACCGGCAGGTGGGCGGCCGCAGCTGGGGTGGGAGCAGGAAGCTGGGGGGAGACCCTGGGGAGCCCCCGGGGGCAGAGCAGGGGGCAGGGTTAAGGTGCATCCTCCTTCCATATCAAGTACCAGACTGACAGTAAAAGCAAGACGGGACAAAGGGGAGGGTTAGCACTTCTGTGAGAAAGGAACCCCGGTCAGTGGTTCCCACCGCGGCGACTTTGCCAGCTGAAAAGAAGCCTCGGAGGGGGAAATTAGAATTAGCACATTCTGCCATCGAAACCCACACAGCTGCCAGGGTCCCAGCCGTCCCAGCCCAGAACCCAAGGAGGAGGAAGTAGCATTCACCGCGCTCTATTCTATGCAAGGAGTCCTGCATATGCTATCACCAGGCATCAGCTCTGCAAAGCCCTGAGACTCCTCTTTCATATTCAGGTAACTAAGGCTCCTGATGGCTCCTCAGGGGCTTCCCTGGTGGCTCCGTGGAAAAGAACGCGCCTGCCCATGCAGGAGGCACAAGAGACACCAGGCGGGGAAGATCCCCTGGAGGAGGAAATGGCAGCCCACTCCAGTGCTCCCGCCTGGGAAATCCCACGGACAGAGCCCCACTCCAGTGCTCCCGCCTGGGAAATCCCACGGACAGAGCCCCACTCCAGAGCTCTCGCCTGGGAAATCCCACGGACAGAGCCCCACTCCAGAGCTCTCGCCTGGGAAATCCCACGGACAGAGGAGCCTGGCGGGCTGCAGTCCATGGGGTCACGAAAGAGCTGGACACGACTGACCCACTAAACCAACCAGGACTCCAGAGAGAGGGAAAAATGGGGACCCTCTGGACTTCTGATCTGTCTTACTTTAAAACTCATCTTGTTTCACTAACCTAAACTAGTTACATATGCAGCAAGTGGAAACATGTATTTTTCTCTTTCCCACCCACCACACTCATAAAACTACTTATAAATGGAATCTGGTGTGTGTGTGTGTTTTCAGAGGGGAAACTGTTGGCTTAAATACTTTCAAAATCTGAAAAATGTTTCATCATGCAAAGGATAACAGTGTATTAGGAGCTGGACAACCACTTCCTTACACAACTTAAAATCCAGCAGAGTAGTGATTCGAGAGAAAAGCAAAAGTCAAATAATGCTTTGGCCTGAATACATCATCCCTGTGTTTCCAAAGCACCCTATGAAGGTCAGTACACTTATCCTCTTTCTTTTAAAAATTTCATAATAAAATGTGGATCAGAGAGGTAAAGAAGGCTCCCAAGGTCACACAGTTCCTGTGGAACTCCAAGTTATGCTAAGGGACTAGTGTCATTACCGAACAGAAGTAGGAAGACTCAAATTGTCTTCCTCGGTCTTTGTTAATTCATTTCTGTCAACTTGTATAACTATCAAACATCATCAAAAATCTCAAGAGACTGGCTTAAAAAAAAAATCTGCTATTGTAGCTACCTCCTTTGGGTGCTAGAGGTGTTGGTGAGATTAAAGGTGTGAAACGGTGTGGGAACTTGGACAGTTATCTGCTGAGGTCTGAATACAGGTTATAAACCATGTGATGCCCATGTTGAGAGTGTTCATGTGTGAGTTATAAGACTAGAAAGGGCATTTCTGGGTAAGGTCCACCTTCGGTATTTATAGTATTTGCTGAATTGTTTTCCAGAAGAGGTTGTAGCAGTTTTATATGCCCCCTGCAGTGAGTAAGCCTCCTCTCTCTTTGCATCCTGGCCAGCACCTAATACTGTCAGATTTTACAATTTTTCCAATCTGAAGGGAATCAAAAAGAATGTCCTGGTTTTAGATGGAGTTTCCTGGAGCACTAAGGATTTTGAGTCTTTTTCTTTGCTTTTAATTGAAGGATAGTTGATCCACAACGTTGCGTTAGTTTCTGCTTTACAGCAAAGATTTCGTTTACTGTACTTGTCCGATTTTTTCATGGCTTTTCCACTATGGTTTGCTGCAGAGTACTGAACTTGGTTCCCTGTGTCGCGCGGGAGGACCTTCTGCTTACTTCACATGTAGGGTGTGCGTCTGCTGACCTCCAGCTCCTAATTCACCCCTCCACACTCCCTTTCCCTTTCGGCAACCATCAGTCTGTCTCCTATGCGTCTGTTTCTGTTTTGGGAAATAAGTTCACCTGTGCCGTATTTTAGACAGCGTATGAGAAGTATATGGAATTTGTCCACTGACTCTTTCTTAAACATTCCATTGCAGGTATTTCCTTTAGCGCTGGTGCTCACCACACCTTGATTTCATTCTCCCCCTTCATGACTAGTTTTTCTTGTCCTCGATGATGTCTTTTTGCCAAAATAGAAATTCTCAATTTCAATAAGGTCAAAGGTCTCACACTTTTCCTTTCCACCTTATGCTTTTTGTGTCTTTAAGAGAGCCATCTCCCAAGATAGTCACTCGGATTTTTTAAGTTGTATAGCTCTGCCTTTAAACCATGCAGGATTGATCTCTGCACATATATGCGAAAGAGGTCCACTTTCAACATGGAAAACCGATTGTCAAGCACTGTTTATTAAATCATCCATTATTTCACTAAAAATCAGCAGTAGATCTGCCATCAGCAGTCTTTGCTCGGCATCTGAGTTTGGGCTCCAATCCTGGGCTCTCTATTCTAACTACTGATGGATGCTTCTGCACTCGTGCCGGTGAATCACTATCTTAATTGTTCTATGGCTTTGAATCAGGGCCTGACAGGAGGACAAGCCCTACGCCTCACTATTCTCTGTTTCCTGTAGGTCTTGTCTATTACAACTGGTTGCTCTTCTATATAAACAAGCTTGTCGTGTTCCGTGAAAAATTATTCAAATTGCTGTAAATCTAAAGATCAGACTGGGGAGAGCTGAAGTCTTGGAAATGTATAGGATTTCTCTCCATGAGGATGACATCCTCTTTATATCAGCTCAGTTCAGTTGCTCAGTCATGTCCGACTCTTTGGAACCCCATGGACTGCAGCACGCCAGGCCTCCCTGTCCATCACCAACTCCTGGAGTCTACTCAAATTCATGTCCATTGAGTCGGTGATGACATCCAACCATCTCATCCTCTGTTGTCCCCTTCTCCTCCTGCCTTCAGTCTTTCCCAGCATCAGGGTCTATTTTAATGAGTCGGCTCTTCCTATCAGGTGTCCAGAGTATTAGAGTTTCAGCTTCAGCATCAGTCCTTCTAATGAATATTCAAGATTGATGTCCTTTAGGATTGACTGGTTGGATCTCCTTGCAGTCCAAAGGACTCTCAAGAGTCTTCTCCAACATTAGCTCAAAAGCATCAATTCTTCGGCGCTCAGCTTTCTTTATAGTCCAACTCTCACATCCATACATGACTACTGGAAAAACCATAGCTTTGACTAGAGGGACTTTTGATGGCAAAGTAATGTCTCTGCTTTTTAATATGCTGTCTAGGTCTGTTAGAGTTTTTTTGTCAAGGAGCAAGCATTGTTTAATTTCATGGCTGCAGTCACCATCCGCAGTGATTTTGGAGCCCCCCAAAATAAAGTCTGTCACTGTTTCCATTGTTTCCCCATCTATTTGCCATGAAGTGATGGGACTGGATGACATGATCTTCATATTTTGAATACTGAGTTTTAAGCCAATTTTTTCACTCTCCCTTTTCACTTTCATCAAGAGGCTCTTTAATTCTTCTTCACTTTCTGCCATAAGAGTGGTGTCATCTGCATATCTGAGGTTATTGATATGTCTCCCGGCAATCTTGATTCCAGCTTGTGCTTCTTCCAGCCCAGTGTTTCTCATGATGTACTCTGCATAATTTAAATAAGTAGGGTGACAATATACAGCCTTGACATACTCCTTTTCCTATTTGGAACCAATCTGTTGTTCCTCCTCCAGTTCTAACTGTTGCTTCCTGACCTGCATATAGGTTTCTCAGGAGGCAGGTCAAGTGGTCTGGTATTCCCATCTCTTTCAGAATTTTCCACAGTTTATTGTGATCCACACAGTCAAAGGCTTTGGCATAGTCAATAAAGCAGAAGTAGATGTTTTTCTGGAACTCTCTTGCGTTTTTGATGATCCAGCGAATGTTGGCAATTTGATCTCTGGTTCCTCTGCCTTTTCTAAAACCAGCTTGAACATCTGGAAGTTCACGCTTCACGTACTGTTGAAGCCTGACTTGGGGAATTTTAAGCATTACTTTGCTAGCGTGTGAGAGGAGTGCAATTGTGTGGTAGTTTGAATGTTCTTTGGCATTGCCTTTCTTTAGGATTGGAATGAAGACTGATCGTTTCCAGTCCGGTGGCCACACTGAGTTTTCCAGATTTGCTGGCACATTGAGTGCAACACTTTCACAGCATACCGACAAACGGAGACACAAGTAAACTGACAGAGCGGCGTGGGAAAAGCATCCACAGGTCACACAGGACACGCAGAAAGGTCTAAGGGATGAAACAGTGGAGAAACAGAATTTCATTTCTGAAATTGAGCAAAACTATAAAACATTTTTGAGATATTTAAAAAGACCTATATAAAGGGGTCAATACTGAAATCACACTGATTATATTCTTGCAGCTGAACATGGAGAAGCTCTATAGAGTCAGCAAAAACAAGACTGGGAGCTGACTGTAGCTCAGATCATGAACTCCTTATTGCCAGATTCAGACTTAAATTGAAGAAAGTAGGGAAAAACCCCTAGACCACTCACGTATGATCTAAACCAAATTCCTTATGATTATACAGTGGAAGTGACAAGTAGATTCAAGGGATTAGATCTGATAGAGTGTCTGAAGAACTATTGGCGGAAGTTCGTGACATTGTACAGGAGGAAGGGATCAAGACCATCCCCAAGAAAAAGAAATGCAAAAAGGCAAAATGGTTATCTGAAGAAGCCTTACAAATAGCTGAGAAAAGAAGAGAAGCAAAAGACAAAGGAGGAAAGGAAAGATATACCCATTTAAATGCAGAGTTCCAAAGAATAGCAAGGAGAGATAAGAAAGCCTTCCTCAGTGACCAATGCAAAGAAACAGAGGAAAACAATAGAATGGAAAGACTAGAGATCTCTTCAAGAAAATCAGAGATACCAAGGGAACATTTCACGCAAAGATGGGCTCAATAAAGGACAGAAATGGTAGGGACCTAACAGAAGCAGAAGATATTAGGAAGAGGTGGCAAGAATACACAGAAGGACTATATAAGAAAGATCTTAATGAGCCAGTTAACCATGATCCTGTGACTGAGCAACTGAACAATAATGTTTTGTTTTGTTCTTTAGTCGCTCAGTCGTGTCTGACTTTTTGCGACCCCATGGACTGTAGCCCGCCAGGCTCCTCTGTCCATGAGATTCTCCAGGCAGGGATACTAGAGTAGGTTATCATTTCCTCCTTCAGAGGATCTTCCTGACCCAGGGATCAAACCCACATCTCCTGCATTGCAGGTGCTTTCTTGACCACTGTGCCACCAGGGAAGCCCTTAATAATACTTGTAAGCACTTTCATCTCATTACAAGATGTCATATAATGACTCATTATGAAACAAGCATTAGTGATCCCACCCCAGTCTCAGCAACCATAGGTTCCCTCCCTAAGCACAAGCCCTTATGTCCCTTTAAACATTTTCCAGAAAATTATAATAATTATTCTCTTGCTTTTCTGTGCTGGAATTTTTCTATTTAAAAAAAAAGATGTTTTATATATTTTATGAACCTTATGGTTTTTATTTCTTTTTTCCTTTTTATACTGGTCAAACTTCCAGTACAAGCTTGAATAGAAAAAGGAAAAAAATAGGCTTCCTTCTATCATTCCAAAATTCAAAAGTAAAGGTTTCAGTATTTCACCATTAAGTACATTGTTTATTTACAAATATTTTTTTTAAAACTATAATAACCAATTAAGGAGTTTCCCTCTTATTTATACTTTGCTATCATCTTCACTATAAGCAGAAATTACTGAAATAAGCGATAGTTACAAGGCTCAATTTATTAATATTTTGTTTAAAATTTTTGCAGCTATATTCTTGAGTGAGATTAACCATTTTTTTTCCCTTCTAGGTTATGCATCACTTCATGGGAAATAGATGGAGAAACAGTGGAAATAGTGTCAGACTTTATTTTTTTGGGCTCCAAAATCACTGTGGATGCTGATTGCAGCCATGAAATTAAAAGACGCTTACTCCTTGGAAGGAAAGTTATGACCAACCTAGATAATATATTAAAAAGCAGAGACATTACTTTGCCAACCAAGGTCCGTCTAGTCAAGGCTATGGTTTTTCCAGTGGTCACGTATGGATGTGAGAGTTGGACTGTGAAGAAAGCTGATCGCCGAAGAATTGATGCTTTTGAACTGTGGTGCTGGAGAAGACTCTTGAGAGTCCCTTGGACTGCAAGGAGATCCAACCAGTCCATCCTAAGGAAAATCAGTCCTGGGTGTTCACTGGAAGGACTGATGCTAAAGCTGAAACTGCAATACTTTGGCCACCTCATGCGATGAGTTGACTCACTGGAAAAGACTCTGATGCATGCTGTGATTCATGGGGTCGCAAAGAGTCAGACAGGACTTAGCGACTGAACTGAACTGAACTGAGGTTAGGCAGGCACCACAAAAAGAGGTGGAGGACTTGCCTTCTTTTTCCATTTTCTGAAAGAGTTTCCTTGTAAAAGATGACATTATTTTCCCTTAAACATTTGGCTGAAATTCACCCATGAAATCATATGGGCCTACAGTTTTCTTTGTGGGAAGGTTTTTAAATTATGGATTCAATTTATTTATCAATTGTAGGACTACTTGGATTTTCTATTTCTCCTTACTAAAGTAACTTGTCCACTGTTGCTATTGAGATGCCATCTGCATTTCTAATTGTTATTTCTTTGTAAGTGATCTATCTTTTCTCTCTGGCTTCTTTAAAGAATTTCACTTTACATTTGGTGTTGTTTTTTTTTTAATCTATTGCTCTTGTGGTTCTTTGAAATTGTTAAATCTGAGGATTGGTGTCTTTTATCAATTCTGAAATTGAAAAAAAATTTTCAAATATTGCTTCTTCCTCATCTTGAATATTTCTACTAGAAATGTGATGAAACACATGTTGGACTTTCTTACTCTGGCCTGGGTGTCCTTAACCTCTCTGTTATATATTCCACCACTTTGCTTCTCTGTGCTCTATTTTGGATAATTTCTGTTGATCTATGATGTGCTGTGCTTAGTTGCTCAGTCATGTCCAACTCTTTGCAACCCTATGGACTGTAGCCCGTTAGGCTCCTCTGTCCATGGGGATTCTCCAAGCAAAAATACTGGAGTGGGTTGTCATGCCCTCCTCCACGGGATCTTCCCAACCCAGGGATCGAACCCAGGTGTCCCTCATTGCAGGTGGATTCTTCACCATGTGAGCCACAAGGGAAGCCCAAGAATACTGGAGTGGGTAGCCTATCCCTTCTCCAGGGGATCTTCCCATCCCAGGGATTGAACTGGGGTCTCCCGCATTGCGGGTGAATTCTTTACCAACTGAGCTATCAGGGAAGCCCTCTGTTGGTCTATATAGTTCACTAATTCTATCCTCACATTTGCATAATATACTTTTTAATCCACTTGTTATTTTTACTTATTATATTTTCCACTCTGAAAATTTCTTTTTCAAACAAGTTTGATTCATTTTCATAGTGTCATACTTTTTACTCATGATTTAAAATTTGTTTGCAAAATTTTATTTAAGCATATTAATCATATTTATTGTCTTTTCCACACATGATAATTTCCATTATCTTGATTTTTTTGTGAATCTGCTTCAGCTGGTTCTTGCTGCTACTGATTTTTATTCATGCTTCTGGGTTTATATTATTATTTGCTAGATAGTGCCATAATTTCTTGCCATAACTTTGAAGAAAAATAATCTGCCATTTAATTACTGCCTTGGGAGTTTCAACATTTCTTCATTCTTTTCATGCAGGGAGGACATGACATTCGCATTCTCAATCCACATAGTTAGTCCAGTATCGACTTGCTGTCTTAGCCTCCTAGAATCAAAAAAGGAAAAAGCTACATATAAACTCGAAGGCAAAGTGCTGTGGGGATGTGCCACCCTCACCTCTACTATCACTGGAATTCTTGGCTATTTGCTCTTACTCACCAAGGAACTGGGGGAAATTCATGCCCCTTCACCCTCCTCCTGCCATCTTCGTGGGGACGTCCATATCTTCCGGCTGCTCACCCGTCTCACTCGGCCTCCCTAAAACCGCAGTGACCTCCACCCCCACGCCACCGAGGGCAGGCGCTCACGCTCCTGTCTTCAGGCACTGCCCAGAGCTGCTCCGACTCTCATCTTCAGCCCAGTATCCTGCTCTGACCCCAACCTCCCACCTCGGGCATCTCCGGCTTTTACTCCCACTTTAACTTGTTCTTCGATCTCCTGGGAACTACACCCTCTAACTAGCTGGGCAGAGGAAAGACAGGAGCCAACCAGAACACGGGACATCTGACTTGCTTGTTCCAGGGTGAGGGGGGTGGTGGCCATCCCTGGAGAGGCAGGCTTACTCCTCGTTTGTTCTGGAAGGTTACTCCTAAAGGAAAGAGACAGAGTCTTAAAGACTGTATTTACCAACAGTGAATCTTCTGAAAAAGAAATCAATCCCACTTACAACAACATCAAAAATAAATACTTGGGAACAAATCTGACCAAAAAGATGAAAGCTATCTACTCTGAAAACTGTAAGACTTTGATGTAAGAAAGCTAAGGAAATACAAATAAATGAAAAGCTATGCCCTGTCCATGGACCAAAAGAATTAATATTATTAAAACTTCAGTGTTACCGAAAGTCATCTAGATTCAACGCAAGCCTCATCTCAGGAATTCCCAGGCCCCCCCAGAATCCTGACTTTCCCAGTCTCTCCATAAGGCCCAGCTCTGAGATGTGGTGGCTCCTTTACAGTGCAAGGGGCCTTGACAAAAACAAGAACTGCATTCATTTCTCTCCAAAAAGACAAGAGGAGTTGACCAGTTAGCAAAGTAGTGAGATAAGGAACCCCAGTGTCTTGGCTTGGCTTTCCTGTGTCTGCCACATGAAGCTGGGCTCATGCCAAAAGCATTGTCCTCGCAGACACAATCAGACAAGGCCAGCAGCCAGGCGACAGCTGACCTTCTCCTCCTCAGAGGCCGCCTCACCAGTGCGGCTCCAGCTAGAGCCCAGGCCTCCCCTTCCCACTGTTATGAGGCTGTCCTCACAGCTCGGCTGGTGAAGGATCCGCCTGCAGTGCGGGAGACCTGGGTGCGATCCCTGGGTTGGGAAGATCCCCTGGAGAAGAGAACGGCTGCCCACTCCAGTATTCTGGCCTGGAGAATCCCATGGACTGTATAGTCCTTGGGGTTGCAGAGTCGGACACGACTGAGTGACTTTCACTTTCACTTTGGGAAAGGTCGCACCTGGATTAGAGGACATGCACCATCGCATCGCCATCTCAATGGACGCAACCCATGGGTACAAAGTACCAGACGGTCAAGAGCTTGTACCACGAGCAGGCGCGTTGTACGCACCGCACCTGCGTTGCTGAGTTCATCCTCACAACTACCCTGGAGCAGGTACCCTTGTACCCACCGCACAGAACGAGACCTCACTGAGGCCATCTGGGGAGACAGGGTCAGGCAGGACCTGAGTCAGGCATGCCCTGCCTGTGGGTGGGAAGTGGTGGGCGTGGGCATTGCACTGACTGTGTAGGCGGAAAGCTGAACGGGGAGGAGCCCACTTAGTCATTCATTCGGGACAAGCCATAGATCTCCTCTGTGGGCCAGTTACTGTTCTGGAAGTAGGAGACTCTGCAGTGACCAAGACAGCTCTTGCCCACTCACTGGTTTCCAACATGGGGGGAGGGTAGGGGGAGAGAGGAGGGCGTTATAGGAATACATAGCACCATCCCTCCATGGTGATGAGAGGAAGAAAACACCAGATGGGAAGATGGGGCAGGAGGGGCCCAGTGCAGGCCCCGCTCCCCACTACTGGCATCCTGGAAGGCTTCCTGGAGGAGGTGAGGGTTGAGATCTAAAGTGGAGCCACAGTCTGCAATCTCTCAAGTATCGTTCCCCTCCCCCTGCCAAATTCTTCTCAAAAACAGCAGAGGTTTTGAAGAATGGATAAAGATGTGGCACGTATATAGAATGGAATATTACTCAACCACTAAAAAGAATGCAGTTCGTGGGGTCGCAAAGAGTCGGACACGACTGAGCGACTGAACTGAACTGAACTGACGAAGAAAGAAATGATGCCATTTGCAACAACATTCATGGACCTCGCGACTGCCATGCTGCGTGAAGTAAATCAGAGATGGAGAAGGATCGCACGGCAGCCCTTATCCACGGAACCTAAGAAGAAATGGCATAAATGAACTTATTTATTAAACAGAAGCAGACTCACGGACTTAGAGAATGAACTTACAGTTGCCAGGGGGAAGGATGGCGGGAAGAGACAGAGTTTGGGGTGGACATGTGCGCACTGCTATGTTTCTAATGGATAACCAACAAGGACCTGCTGTCCAGCACAGGAGCTCTGTTCAGTGTTACTGGCAGCCTTGATGGCAGGGGGTTTGGGGGGGGAATGGATACACGTGTAATAGATGCATGGATGAATCCTTTTGCTATTAACCTAGAACTATCGCAACATGGTTAATCAGCTATACTCCAATACAAAATAAAAAGTTTTTTAGAAA
Organism: Moschus berezovskii; assembly: GCF_049115385.1. Classification (NCBI taxonomy): domain Eukaryota; kingdom Metazoa; phylum Chordata; class Mammalia; order Artiodactyla; family Moschidae; genus Moschus; species Moschus berezovskii. The sequence continues at coordinate 108,264,103 of NC_142469.1, forward strand.
AATAGCAGGGGTTGTTCTGTTCACTTTTTTCTTTGTTTTGAGTACTGCTCATTTCTGGCGCTTTTCTAGAGCACTCACGTGCCACCCAGGGCTGCGGAGTGTCCACTTGTCTTCTCATGGGAATCTTTCTTCCCGCTGGCCAGGCTGTCGCATCTCAGGAAGACGAGAGGAGGCCGGGCTTCGTGCTGGCGACCAGCGGCCCGGCGGGCACCCTCCGGCCGCCTCTCCGGGGGCCGCACCGGGTGCTGCCCGTGTCCACTGAGGAACACGGGGTCCCACTTCGGGAAGCAAGTGTCATTTTTGTGGTTATGGTTTTCATTAGAAATTACTTTTAAAACAGATCCTAGTCAGGAACAAGACAAGGGTGCCCACTCTCACCACTACTATTCAACATAGTTCTGGAAGTTTTGGCCACAGCAATCAGAGCAGAAAAAGACATAAAAGGAATACAAATTGGAAAAGAAGAAGTAAAGCTTTCACTGTTCGCTGATGACATGATCCTCTACACAGAAAACCCTAAAGACTCTACCAGAAAACTACTAGAGCTAATCAATGATTACAGCAAAGTTGCAGGATATAAAATCAACACACAGAAATCCCTTGCATTCCTATACACTAATAATGAGAAAATAGAAAGAGAAATTAAGGAAACTATTCCATTCACTGTTGCAATGAAAACAATTAAATACTTAGGAATATATCTACCTAAGGAAACAAAAGACTTGTACATAGAAAACTATAAAACACTAGTGAAAGTAATCAAAGAGGACATGAATAGATGGAGAAATATACCGTGTTCGTGGATTGGAAGAATAAATATTGTAAAAATGAGTATACTACCCAAAGTAATTTATACATTCAATGCAATCCCTATCAAGCTACCAACAATATTTTTCACAGAACTAGAACAAATAATCTCACAATTTGTATGGAAATACAAAAAACCTCGAATAGCCAAAGCAATCTTGAGGAAGAAGAATGGAACTGGGGGAATTAACCTGCCGGACTTCAGGCTCTCTTACAAAGCCACAGTCATCAAGACAGTATGGTACTGGCATAAAGACAGAAATATAGATCAATGGAACAAAATAGAAAGCCCAGAGATAAACCCACGCTCCTATGGACACCTTATCTTCGACAAAGGAGGCAAGAATATAAAATGGAGAAAAGACAGTCTCTTTAACAAGTGGTGCTGGGAAAACTGGTCAGCCACTTGTAAGAGAATGAAACTAGAACACTTCCTAACACCATACACCAAAATAAACTCAAAATGGATTAAAGATCTAAATGTAAGACCAGAAACTATAAAACTCCTAGAGGAGAACGTAGGCAAAACACTCTCCGACATAAATCACAGCAGGATCCTCCAAGACCCACCTCCCAGAATATTGGAAATAAAAGCAAAAATAAACAAATGGGACCTAATTAAAATCAAAAGCTTCTGCACAGCAAAGGAAACTCTAAGCAAGGTGAGAAGACAGCCTTCAGAATGGGAGACAATAATAGCAAATGAAGCAACTGATAAAGGATTAATCTCCAAATTATACAAGCAGCTCCTGCAGCTTAATTCCAGAAAACTAAGTGACCCAATCAAAAAATGGGCCAAAGAACTAAACAGACATTTCTCCAAAGAAGACATAAAGATGGCTAATAAACACATGAAAAAATGCTCAACATCCCTCATCATCAGAGAAATGCAAATCAAAACCACAATGAGATACCATTTCACACCAGTCAGAATGGCTGCTATCCAAAAGTCTACATGCAATAAGTGCTGGAGATGGTGTGGAGAGAAGGGAACCCTCTTACACTGTTGGTGGGAATGCAAACTAGTACAGCCACTATGGAGAACAGTGTGGAGATTCCTCAGAAAACTGGAAATAGAACTGCCATATGATCCAGCAATCGCACTCCTGGGCATACACACCGAGGAAACCAGAATTGAAAGAGACACATGTACTCCAATGTTCATTGCAGCACTGTTTATAATAGCCAGGACATGGAAGCAACCTAGATGTCCATCTGCAGATGAATGGATAAGAAAGCTTTGGTACATTTACACAATGGAGTATTTCTCAGCCATCAAAAAGAATGCATTTGAATCAGTTTTAATGAGGTGGATGAAATTGGAGCCAATTATACAGAGTGAAGTAAGCCAGAAAGAAGAACATCAATACCGTATATTAACGCATATATATGGAATTTAGAAAAATGGTAACCTGAACCCTGTATAAGAGACTGCAAAAGAGACATAGGCATTTAGAACAGTCTTTGGGACTCTGTGGGAGAGGGTGAAGGTGGAATGATTGGAGAGAATGGAATTGTAGCATGTATATTATCATAAGTGACCAGTCCAGGTTCGACGCATAAATTTTCCTCTGTTCATTTCTTTGCATTTGTGCTTTTTTAATAAAATTCTTTTTTAGATATAAAAAAATAAATAAATAAATAAAACAGATCCTGATACAGTTGGACTAGCAATAATCACTAAAATGTGTATTCAAATTCTCATTATACTCTATCTGATATTTTGGAAGATAGTATCTTATTGCTATCAATAAATAATGATAATAAATACCACTTAAGTCCCCGAGTTCATCTTGTCTATGATCGCCCACGGAGGGGCGGGAAGCTTTGCTGGGTCAAGAGAGTGGATAGAGAAGAGAGGCATGAAACTCAGAGCACAGACAAGCAGGTGCAGCCCTGGCTTGCATTGGTTTTAAATTAGAGTCAAAGTTAGATCTGTGTCTCTAAAACCAGAACTAACATCTCTGTCCTCTGGTCACCACATCAAGACCCAGAATGCAGATGGACATGTCTTCATCCTAGGTTGTAAACGGTGGCTGCTGCTTCCAGGCAGCCCTCCTGGATGCGTCAGGACTTGCACCGCACAATCTGCTGACCTGCAGCAGTGGGGTGGGGGTGTACTGTGCAGTGGTGGCCCCTGCCCACCCGCCCCACTCAGATCGGGGACAGAGCCTCCCTGTGCACCTCCCAGCCCGAGACGACACTGACCAGACCGCCGGCTCCGCCGTCCGCGCCCACATCTGCACGCCGGCGGCTCGCCTCCAGCAGGCTGCTCGGGGTAGCACCAAACAGAGAAAAGCAAACACAGAAGAAGCTGTCAGGCTCGGCGCCGTGAGCACGCAGCGACACATAAGGATGCCCAGAGGCTTTTCCTGGCTGGAAGCCGAGCGCGCACTCATCGTGAAAGAAGCAACAGTAAACCAGGGGCAGACGGCATTCCCGACCCCGTGCAGCGTGCGTTCACGTGCCAACCGTCTACACAGATTCTGTGTGAAGCATATCGCATCCACCATCGTTAGAGCCCATTTTCCTTCTCCTCCTCCAGAGCATCAGTAATAAAACCTGGCACAAACTGCGCCTGAACGCAGAATGTTAGCGGCTGACAGCGTGAGGCTGGAGGGGGCCTCCCTGACGCGGCTGAGGATGTGGTCCCCCGACCTGTCCCCCCAGCCCGGGTGAGCTGCGCACTGCTGTGGCCCTGGGCTTACCCCCTGAGCCCGCTCTCTGACCTGCAGCCCTGATGACTCAGAGGCCCGCAAGCGGCAAGGGGACCCACATGCCCAGTGCCCAGACCCCGGCCGGCCCCACCAGTTCCTGCCTCTCTGCCGATGCTAATAACAGGGGCAGCCTTTGTACCAGGGTGTGTCCCTTCTGCCTCTCTCACCTCCATCCTGGGGCCTGGGAAGATAAGGCTAGAGGCCAGGAGACCATGGTCTCATGGGGAATTCGCTTCAGGGTGCTGGGACCAGAAGGTTATGCTTGGGGCCCATTTCAGACCCCCCGGGGATGGTGACCCTTGTCACCGTGTCCCACCTCAATGGCTGTCAAGGGCCCCATGCCCTCTCCCCCAGGTCGCACAACAGCTCTGCCAGAACACGGAGTGATGGGGATCATCACTGATTTCAGAGGAAACAGACTCTTATCTAGCCCGGCTGAGAGAACGGCCCAGGGTAGCCGCTCCCAGAGGCGGTCCTAGATCCCCAGGGCTGCATCCTCCCTTCTCCCGGAGAGGTGGAGCAGCTGGAGCAAAGTACGGGCGACCCCCTGCCCCAAGGGCAAGATCCGGGGGTGTTGGCACCCCCAGCAGGGGGCAAGTGGGGTTCCCTGGCACGGGTGCCCGCACGCTGGGACGGAACAGGTGTCTGAAAGCCCGGTCTGCCGTTTGTCTTCTGTACACACGACACCGCAAACACCGAGGCAGAAACAAACACAGCCTTTCTCCCTCCTGGGGAGCAGCTGCTTGACAAATTGCTTTCCTCGGGAAAGTGCTCAGGCCTGTGGGAGGACACATGATAATTAGAAGACACGGTGCCTGCCTTTGAGGTCCTTACAGAGCTCACGCAGCTGAAGAATGCAACTGGTGGAAGGGTGGTTTCAGCCCTGGCTCAGGCAGGAACCCGGGAGTGAAGGGGAGGCATTCTGGAGGGCTTCCTGGAAGTGGTGACTTGCAGACAAGAAGGGGAGGTGAAGGGGACGGGTCAACCCAGTCTCAGAGAGTCCAAAGCAGGCAGGGAAAGGAAGCTAGCAAATGACTAAATGTCAGACACATGACCAAATGCTGCGTGGTGCGCTCAGATACCCTCTGCAGGCCCAGGGTGGTGTGGGAGCAAGTTTCTCCCTGTGCTGAGCCTGGTCCTGGGGCAGAGCAGGGCCAGAAGCATCTCATCTCTGAACATGCAGAGCAGAGCAGGGAAACCTCAGCTCCTCCCAGCTGGAGCTGAGACCATGGGTCCAGGACCCTCCCCGGGGCCTCAGGCTCACGCGACTTCTAGGGTTTTACAGTCTCGCTTTCCGGATGCTCTGTGGGGATGTCGCCAAGCCCGTCACCCTCACAGCCCAGGAGCCATAGGCCCTGAAGAGCAGCCAAGAGCTCTCCGGAGGGTGGCGGCCCGGCCTGGGTGTCAGGGCGCAGGAGTAAGCCATCCTGCTGACCTCGGCTCTGAGTTTGGCTACAAACTCGTCAACTTAGCAAAGACCTTTTTTTACACCAGATGGGTGGTCCTTAGTCATCTGTGTTTCTAAGAATCCGAAATCATCATGTCTGCGTGTGCATAATATGAGAAAAAGTGAGCGAAATAAAGGAACAAGGCAAGTGAGGGGTTTTGAGAACTTGGCCCAGCATCTTCTTCAATTTAAAATTTTGCAGCTTTTCTTCGCTAGGAAAGTGAACAGAGTGTCTCCTATGCACACAAAGTAAAAGCAAACTGCTCCCTGGAACCTGGGCCTTGCTTCCAGGGGGTGCAGGTGTCGCCTCTGGACCTGCTATAAACAGGAGCTGCCCCTCCCCGCCCCGTGCGCAGGCCATGGATCAGCCCACAGAGAGGAGCCCTCGAACGTCCGCCTTCCAGCTGCGTCTGTCCTGCTGTGTGTGCGTGCTCAGTCGTGCTTCAGGCGTGTCCGACTCTGTGTGACCCCCATGGACTGCAGCCCGCCAGGCCCCTCTGTCCATGGGATTCTCCAGGCAAGAACACTGGAGCGGGTTGCCATGTCCTCCTCCAGGGGATCTTCTCCACCCAGGGATCGAACCCATGTCTCCTGCATTGGCAGACAGTTTCTTTACCACTAGCGCCACCTGGGAAGCCATAATTATTGGGGTTGGTTTAATGCAAACAAAGAGAATAATATTTTGAAGATATCCAGCCAGCCTCTGACGGACAGGACAGCCGGCTAATGGAGGCGAGGGTCTCCCAGACTGAGCGTCACTTGCCGCACGAGGGGCTGGTCTCAGGCAGCTTCAGCTTTGGGACAGGAGCTGCGTTTGCATTTCCGAGGCCAGACCACACCTTTCCCGTATTTATCGCCATTTCCCCCAACTCTCTGCTCTGATTAAAGGAGGGGAGAAAATCACTTACACCCCTGAATTGCAACAACAAAGGCTGGGTTTCTCTTTTCAATCAAAACAGCAGGGCGGCCTGATTCAAATGCTAATCGCGGGGCCTGAATTGGCCACTAAGAGAGGGTCGTTTTCCCTGCAAACGACCACAAGGCCACTTCTTTCGCCCAAGAACCCGCAGGATCCACCCAGTCAGACAGCTGTGAGATCTGTGAAGTCGCTTCGCAGGAAACGGCCCCAAGGTGGTGTCCGGCGCGGCCACTCCGGGAGCCTGTTCCTGGAGAAGAGAAGTGGGCCTCCAGTTTGAACAAAGTTCTCCTCTTCCTGTTACACGTCCAGGGAGAAGTGACAAGATCTAGCATGACACCGGGCACGGTGCTGGTGTCCACACCTCCGGGTGCATCGTCGGGTGTCACAGGAGGGGCTGTCACAGAAGGGCGCCCCCCAGACGCCAGCTGAGCAGTCAGGGCGAGGCTGGTGCGGGGTGCTGGCGGGCCCCACGGGGCGCACGTGTATTCCTGCCTGGGGAGACGAACATGGGTCTCCTCTTCCCAAGACAGTCCCCCTAAGGACTCAGGGTGCAAGGAACAAACAGCACAGAACCAGGACCAAGGCCATGCCCTGAATGGCAGGACTTGAACTAGGATCATCTGGGCCCAAGGCTGCCTGTCTCCAGCTGTCCCACCTCCCCAGCAAGCAGAGCCCTGGGATGCAGGATGCTGGTGGGAGGACTGGGGTGGGGGGATGTGGCTGTGGCGAGCACAGTGGAAGCAAGGCCACCTCAGAATCAAGATGAATTAGGACGACAGCAGCCAACTCTAGACCTGCAGCCTTTTCCAAAAAAGGACACCAAAGTCTCGCCTGATGGAGAGGCTTTGAAATCTTCTCAGCCTCTCTCTGCCATTATCACAGTATGGGTCTGTTTTTGCAGGGTTCAATCAGTTTAGTTGCTCAGTTGTGTCCAACTCTTTGCGACCCCCATGGACTGCAGTACGCCAGGCCTCCCTGTCCACCACCAACTCCCGCAGCTTGCTCAAACTCATGTCCATTGAGTCAGTGACGCCATCCAACCACCTCATCCTCTGTCATCCCCTTCTCCTCCTGCCCTCAATCTTTCTCAGCATCAGGGTCTTTTCCAGTGAGTCAGCTCTTCACAGCAGGTGGCCAAAGAAGTGGAGTTTCAGCTTCAACATCAGTCCCTCCAATGAACATCCAGGACTGATCTCCTTTAGGATGGCCTGGTTGGATCTCCTTGCTGTCCAAGGGACTCCCAAGAGTCTTCTCCAGCACCACAGTTCAAAAGCATCAATTCTTTTGCACTCAGCTTTCTTTATAGTCCAACTCTTCCATCCATACATGACTACTGGAAAAACCATAGCCTTGACTAGCTGGACCTTTGTTGGCAAAGTAATGTCTCTGCTTTTTAATATGCTGTCTAGGTTGGTCATAACTTAACTTTTCTACCAAGGAATAAGTGTCTTTTAATTTCATGGCTGCAGTCACCATCTGCAGTGATTTTGGAGCCCAAAAAAATAAAGTCTGCCACTGTTTCCGCTGTTTCCCCATCTATTTGACATAAAGAGATGGAACTGGATGTCATGATCTTAGTTTTCTGAATGTTGAGCTTTAAGCCAACTTTTTCACTCTCCTCTTTCATTTTCAATCAAGAGGCTCTTTAGTTCCTCTTCACTTTCTGCCATAAGGGTGGTGTCATCTGCATATCTGAGGTTATTGATATTTCTCCCAGAAATCTTGATTCCAGTTTGTGCTTCATCCAGCCCAGCATTTTGCATAACATACTCTGCATATAAGTTAAATAAGCAGGGTGACAATATACAGCCTTGACGGACTCCTTTCCTGATTTGGAGCCAGCCTGTTGTTCCATGTCCAGTTCTAACTGTTGCTTCCTGACCTGCATACAGATTTCTCAAGAGGCAGATCAGGTGGTCTGGTATTCCCATCTCTTTCAGAATTTTCCACAGTTTATTGTGATCCACACAGTCAAAGGCTTTGGTATAGTCAATAAAGCAGAAGTAGATGTTTTTCCGGAACTCTCTTGCTTTCTCCATGATCCAGCGGATGTTGGCAATTTGATCTCTGGTGCCTCTGCCTTTTTTCTAAACCTGCTTAAACATCTGGAAGTTCATGGTTCACATAATGTTGAAGCCTGGCTTGGAGAATTTTGAGCATGACTTTACTAGTGTGTGAGATGAGTGCAATTGTGTGGTAGTTTGGGCATTCTTTGGCATTGCCTTTCTTTGGGACTGGAATGAAAACTTACCATTTCCAGTCTTGTGGCCTCTACTGAGTTTTCCAAATTTGCTGGCATATTGAGTGCAGCACTTTCACAGCATCATCTTTCAGGATTTGAAACAGCTCAACTGGAATTCCATCACCTCCACTAGCTTTGTTTGTAGTGATGCTTCCTAAGGCCCACTTGACTTCACATTCCAGGATGTCTGGCTCTAGGTCAGTGATCACACCATCATGATTAACTGGGTCATGAATATCTTTTTTGTACAGTTCTTCTGTGTATTCTTGCCACCTCTTCTTAATATCTTCTGCTTCTGTTAGGTCCATAAGGTTTCTGTCCTTTACTGAGGCCATATTTTTCATGAAATGTTCCCTTGGTATCTCCAATTTTCTTGAAGAGATCGCTAGTCTTTTCTATTCTATTGTTTTCCTCTATTTCTTTGCACTGATCACTGAGGAAGGCTTTCTTATCTCTCCTTGCTATTCTTTGGAACTCTGCATTCAGATGTATCTTTCCTTTTCTCCTTTGCTTTTCGCTTCTCTTCTTTTCACAGCTATTTGTAAGGCCTCCTCAGACAGCCATTTTGCTTTTTTGCATTTCTTTTCCATGGGGATGGTGTTGATCCCTGTCTCCCGTACAATGTCACGAACCTCCATCCATAGTTCATCAGGCATTCTGTCTATCAGATCTAGTCCCTTAAATCTATTTCTCACTTCCACTGTATAATCATAAGGGATTTGATTGAGGTCATATCTGAATGGTCTAGTGGTTTTCCCTACTTTCTTCAACTTAAGTGTGAATTTGGCAATAAGGAGTTCATGATCTGAGCCACAGTCAGCTCCTGGTCTTGTTTTTGCTAACTGTATAGAGCTTCTCCATCTTTGGCTGCAAAGAATATAATCAATCTGATTTTGGTGTTGACCATCTGGTGATGTCCATGTGTAGAGTCTTTTCTTGTGTTGTTGAAAGAGGGTGTTTGCTATGACCAGTGTGTTCTCTTGACAACATTCTATTAGCCTTTGCCCTGCTTCATTCCGTGCTCCAAGGCCAAATTTGCCTGTTACGCCAGGTGTTTCTTGACTTTCTACTTTTGCATTCCAGTCCCCTATAATGAAGAAGACATCTCTTTTGGGCGTTAATTATCGAAGGTCTTGTAACTCTTCATAGAACTGTTCAACTTCAGCTTCCTCAGCATTATTGTAGGGGCACAGACTTGGATTACCATGATATTGAATGGTTTGCCTTGGAAATGAACAGAGATCATTCTGTCATTTTTGAGGATTGCATCCAAGTACTGCATTTTGGACTCTTTTGTTGATCATGATGGCTACTCCATTTCTTCTAAGGGATTCCTGCCCACAGTAGTAGATATAATGGTCATCCCAGTTAAATTCACCCATTGCAGTCCATTTTAATTCACTGATTCCTAAAATGTCAACGTTCACTCTTGCCGTCTCCTGTTTGACCACTTCCAATTTGCCTTGATTCATGGACCTAACATTCCAGGTTCCTATGCAATACTGCTCTTTACAGCCCCGGACCTTGCTTCTATCACTGGTCACATCCACAGCTGGGTACTGGTTTTGCTTTTGCTCCATCCCTTCATTCCTTCTAGAGTTACTTCTCCACTGGTCTCCAGCAGCATACTGGGCACCTACCGACCTGGGGAATTCCTCATTCAGTATCCTGTCATTTTGCCTTTTCACACTGTTCATGGAGTTCTCAAGGCAAGAATACTGAAGTGGTTTGCCCTTCCCTTCTCCAGTGGGCCACGTTTGGTCAGAACTCTCCACCATGACCCATCTGTCTTGGGTGACCCTACACACCATGGCTTGTAGTTTCATTGAGTTAGACGATGCTGAAGTCCATGTGACTAGATTGATTAGTTTTCTGTCATGGTGGTTTTCAGCCTCTCTGCCCACTGATGGAGAAAGATAAGAGGCTTATGGAAGCTTCCTGATGGGAGAGACTGACTGAGGGGGAAACTCGGTCTTGTTCTTGTTTTTTTGCAGGGTTGGGAGGGTTTAAATCAGGAAAATGTGTTTCATTTACTTTTTAGAGGTGAGTTTGGGTTGTGCTGCTCCAGCTGCAGCGTGCTGGCCTTTCTGTTGACGATGTGCGGGCTTAGTTGCCCTGCAGCATGTGGGATCCACCAGGGATTGAACCCGTGTCCTCTGAGTCAGAAGCTTGGAGTCTTAACCACAGGATTTCCAGGGAAGTCCCATGTTTTAAAACAAAACGGTTGACTGGGCATCGGACACTTATATGAATACAGATATCTGGAAAAACTAAAGCTTGAGGTAGGGCTGAGAGGTGTGCGTGCAGGCAGCACGCCCCCAGAGAAGGGGCGTGGAGGCATCCCCCATGCACTCCTGACCAGCGTCTGATCGGCGCGGCATCTCCCTACACGTGGGACCAGGGCCCCTCGGACGTGCTGAGCTGCCACGTTAATTCACCGGGCCCACAACCTCAAGGCCTGCTCTCAGATTTATAACAGCTCCTGTTTAGCTGTAGATCAACTGAAATATTATATGTCAGTGTAAACACCTTTTCACATACTTCACCACAGAACTTGTCATCTTTAATCTCTTACCTTGATGTGTAAACATCTTACCATCAAACTGTCAACACAGCATGGAGCGCATTTTCCATGTGACTAAAATGAATGATTGAAGAGCTGACTGAAAAAGAACTGTGTGTCTTTTTAATACCTCTTTTTGTGTTGCCCTTATCCACCCATCGGGCTTTCCAGGTCGCACAGAGGTAAAGAATCCACGTGCCAATGCAGGAGACTCAGGAGGCTTGGGTTTGATCCCTGGGTCAGGAAGATCCCCTGGAGGAGGGCATGGCTACCTGCTCCAGTGTTCTTGCCTGGAGAATCCCATGGACACAGGGGCCTGGAGGGCTGTGGGCTTGGGGCTGCACTGTCCTTGGGGCTGCAAGAATCAGACACAACTTAATGACTAAACAACAACAACAAATTCTTATTGATTAGATTTTATGATGCTTCTTTAACTGGAAAATAGTGTTGGTACCATATTGTGTCGTGACAGTTCTTTCATACCTCTGTGAAAACACCATGGATGTGATTGTGCAAAAAGTATCTAAAATAAGCATCCATGTATGTGTTCGAAAGAGACTTACCTCCTGGAGAACTCCATGTTAGCGAGCGAAGTGGAATACATCTGATGTAAGCGACTAAGATATCTTTTACTTTGAGAATCCTTCTTATCTGATTTACAGATAATCTTGTCCTGAAAGAAATGTTTTATTTTTATTTTTGTGTCTTACCTCTGAAGCTAGAATTTAAGGCTGTCAAAGATGGGCCCTTATTCCTCTTTACATCTCTAATGCAGGGATTCATGTATTACACAAGCCAGTGTGCACTGTGTGCTGGAATAAGGAAGAAGCTTTGCAATCCATTACAAGTTACTCTCTAAAGGGACACTGACTATGAGTTTAGATTATACATGGCAGCCCATCTTTGGGAACCTTGTCATGCAGGTTAGGAGCATTACGCTAAAATATCTTTGCAGGAAACAAGGTGAGCAAGCCCACATGTGAATGGCTGCAGGAAGGAATGACACAGCCCCTCAGAAGGCTGCCTGGAGCCACCAGATGTTTGACTTCCCTCCCTCCCCTTTTAGTATAAAAGAAGCATGACTTCTAACTCAAGCAGGATGGTTCTCTGCAACACGAGTCTATCACCTTCTCGGTCTGGCGCCTTTCCTTGCCCCAACAACTCGTCTCTCAGTTTACTGGCCCGTCCAGTACGAGCTTGGATTCAGTATTGATGTTTACTATGCTGCATGCAAAGATGGGCTCGATAAAGGACAGAAATGGTATGGACCTAACAGAAGCAGAAGATATTAAGAAGAGGTGGCAGGAATACACAGAAGAACTGTACAAAAAAGATCTTCACGACCAAGATAGTCACGATAACGTGATCACTGACCTAGAGCCAGACATCTTGGAATGTGAAGTCAAGTGGGCCTTAGAAAGCATCACTACTAGCAAAGCTAGTGGAGGTGATGGAATTCCAGTTGAGCTATTTCAAGTCTTGAAAGATGATGCTGTGAAAGTGCTGCACTCAATATGCCAGCAGATTTGGAAAACTCAGCGCTGGCCACAGGACTGGAAGAGGTCAGTCTTCATTCCAATCCCAAAGAAAGGCAATGAATGCCAAAGAATGCTCAAACTACCGCACAATTGCACTCATCTCACACGCTAGTAAAGTCATGCTCAAAATTCTCCAAGCCAGGCTTCAGCAGTATGTAAACCGTGAACTCCCAGATGTTCAAGCAGGTTTTAGAAAAGGCAGAGGCACCAGAGATCAAATTGCCAACATCCGCTGGATCATGGAGAAAGCAAGAGAGTTCCAGAAAAACATCTATTTCTGCTTCATTGACTATGCCAAAGCCTTTGACTGTGTGGATCACAATAAACTGTGGAACATTCTGAAAGAGATGGGAATCCCAGACCACCTGACCTGCCTCTTGAGAAACCTGTATGCAGGTCAGGAAGCAACAGTCAGAACTGTACATGGAACAACAGACTGGTTCCAAATAGGAAAAGGAGTACGTCAAGGCTGTATCTTGTCACCTTGCTTATTTAACTTATATGCAGAGTACATCATGAGGAACGCTGGGCTGGAAGAAGCACAAGCTGGAATCAAGATTGCTGGGAGAAATATCAATAACCTCAGATATGCAGATGACACTACCCTTATGGCAGAAAGTGAAGAGGAACTCAAAGGCCTCTTGATGAAAGTGAAAGAGGAGAGTGAAAAGGTTGGCTTGAAGCTCAACATTCAGAAAACAAAGATCATGGCATCTGGTCCCATCACTTCATGGGGAATAGATGGGGAAACAGTGGAAATAGTGTCAGACTTTATTTTTTTGGGCTCCAAAATCACTGAAGATGCTGATTGCAGCCATGAAATTAAAAGACGCTTACTCCTTGGCAGGAAAGTTCTGACCAACCTTGATAGTATATTAAAAAGCAGAGACATTACTTTGCCAACCAAGGTCCGTCTAGTCAAGGCTATGGTTTTTCCCGTGGTCATGTATGGATGTGAGAGTTGGACTGTGAAGAAAGCTGATTGCTGAAGAATTGATGCTTTTGAACTGTGGTGTTGGAGAAGACTCTTGAGAGTCCCTTGGACTGCAAGGAGATCCAACCAGTCCATTCTAAAGGAGATCAGTCCTGGGTGTTCATTGGAAGGACTGATGCTGAAGCTGAAGCTCTAATACTCTGGCCACCTCATGCGATGAGTTGACTCACTGGAAAAGACTCTGATGCTGGGAAAGGTTGGGGGCGGGAGGAGAAGGGGACGACGGAGAATGAGATGGCTGGATGCCATCACCGACTCTGTGGACATGAGTTTGAGTGTTCTCCGGGAGTTGGTGATGGACAGGGAGGCCTGGCGTGCTGTGATTCATGGGGTCGTGGAGAGTCGGACACGACTGAGCGACTGAACTGAACTGAACTGATGCTGCATAAACCTAGCAGTTACTCTCTGAATTTTATACTTATAATGCTTCTGGATCTATGTCAAAATATTCTGGGTATGCTATAAATATTAATACTTAGACTTCCCTGCCCTGGCCTTCTGGTATAAACTAGTTGACAAGATAACGTTAATGCCACTGGACTGCAAAAACATCTCACGGACAGCAGACTCCCAGGCTAAGACTTGTACAAACCAAAGCACATGGTTTAGCACAGGGTAATTAAGGATAGTATTAAGTGCAGTATTTGAGACAATACTTTAAAAATTCAAAAATAGTGATGTAAATTATATCACCCTAAGTGTAGAAGAGGAGAAATTTTAAAAAAGTCAGAAAGCTAAAGTACTGGGTTGACCAAAATGTTCATTTGGGTTTGTCTATAAGATGTTATGGGAAAACCCAAACAAACTTTTTGACCAACCAGTAAAACCAACTGAATGCCAAGTGACAGAATACCAGGTTAGAGAAAATTCCAAACGGATGAAAAGAAACCAAGAAACAAGCAGGACCAGGAAGGTGGAGGAAGGGAGGACTCGGGGTTGAGTTTTCAGACCCTTTAGGCCTTGGTGGGGACGTGCACGGCTCACCTGGAGCCAAGGAAGGAGCTGAGCCCACGCGCCATCCCTTAACTTCATGTCCACCAGACCAAGCCGCCACCAGTGGTCATGGGCAGGTGCTCTGATTCAGGATTTCCCATGTTTGTCTAATCCTCAGAATCACAAGGATTCGCTGAGAAGTTTGGTAACAACGCAGATTCCTGGGTGCCCCCAGAGACCCACTCAACCCTAGTCTTTGTGGAAAGGCCTAGAACTGCCCATTTTACAGGTGCTCCAGGTGACCACGTGATCCAACACGTCTGGGGATGGTCACACAGCTGAGAATGACCCCAGAAGAGAAGCCAGAAATAACGGAAGAGTCAGTCTTTCAGACAGCCCCACAGCACCTGCATATCACTTACCCCTTCGCTTAAGGAATCAGATTTCAAGATAGACTACGTTAGTGATGGGCTTCCCTGGAGGCTCAGACAGTAAAGCATCTGCCTGCAATACAGGAGACCCAGGTTGGATCCCTGGGTCAGGAAGATCCCCTGGGGAAGCGAATGGCTACCCACTACAGTATTCTTGCCTGGAGAGTCCCCTGAACGGAGGAGACTGGCGGGGCTACAGTCCATGGAGTCGCAAAGAGTCGGACACGACTGAGCGACTAACACTTTCACTTTCATATTAGTTAGAGGACAAGGATTGTTTCACAAATGAAAGGCATTAGTGTGCGTTTGTGTTTCCAGTTTGTCTTGTTGGGGTGGTGGCTGTAATCTGGTCCCTAGATTTCTACACATTGATATTCATGGAATTTTACAGTCTGAACGAGTTGCTAAGAAGATCATCATCTCAAAGTCCCTCATTTGACTGACAGGAGATGCCGCTGTGTGCTTGCACATTTCCACATTGGTGTGCATAGGAAGACAGTACTACAGGCGTGGGTCTTTGACCCATTTCTGAGCCTGGGAGAATTCTGGCGCTTACTCCCTTAAACTTCAGCCTGCTATGCTATGCTAATTCGCTTCAGTTGTGTCCAACTCTGTGCGACGCCATAGACGGTAGCCCACCAGGCTCCCCCGTCCCTGGGAGTCTCCAGGCAAAAACACTGGAGTGGGTTGCCATTTCCTTTTCCATTGCGTGAAAGTGAAGTCGCTCAGTCATGTCCGACTCCTAGCGACCCCATGGACTGCAGCCTACCAGGCTCCTCCATCAGTGGGATTTTCCAGGCAACAGTACTGGAGTGGGTTGCCATTGCCTTCTCCTATAAATGAATTAAACAGAGTCCGATGCTAACTTTCATAACCAATGACAGTAAACCTTTAGGGGAAAGTTTGTGCAGCAAAATTCCAGGAGTTTCAAGAATTCACTCACACCCCAAGAAGCTCAAATACGGCTCAGGGTATCCTAACGTGACCTTGACATGCTTTTGGGAGACTGAGCCAGTGTATCTGACTTTGAGGCCGGCACTTCAGATAGTGACGATAACCCCTTTATCCCAGGGAAGGGAACCTTTGCTCAGCCCTCAGCCAGGCTTTGTAGCTATTCTCATGGTAAAGAAAAGCATTTGTCTGTGGCTTTCCTTTTCTTCTTCCCCACCACTGGTTCTTCTGAATTTCACTTTGAACCCCTGACACCTTGGGCCTTCTCTCAGGCTGAAGGGGTGGAATCCACAAGGCGCCCAGTGTGGGAGGAGGTGGGGTGGGGCTTGGGGGGGAAAGGTGCAGGGATGGGGTGGGGGTTGTGGGGGAGGTGCAGGGATGGGGAGGGTGGTCCAGCAGGGACGGAAGGACACACACACACACACACACACACACACACACCCCAGCTCACCTGCTCCGGGCCTCGGGGTCGCCGGGCTGCAGTTTCCCGCTGTTCACGCTGTTCCCTCCATTCCGTAAGCCGAGAAAGAAGGCCCTTAGGAGGAACGTGAGATAGCTTTTAATAAGTATCCTCCCGCGTTCACCGGCCCTGGCAGCCGAGCGTGGCCCTCCAATTTCCACCACGACTCACAAGGTGGGGAACTTGCCTCAGCGTTTTGTACCCGGACAGGGGGCGGCGGGGGCAAGGTCCCCTGTCATTTAAGGCTCAGGGCCCAGACGCAGCCCAGCGTGGCTGAGACCCACGGCTCGGCGATGCTTCTCCCGGTTTAAGACGCGCGCGCACCGTCTCTGGTTGGACGGCGCCGGGACCCCGCTTTCCGCGTTATGACGGCTCTGCGTCTCACACAGCGCGCCAGCGATGGAGCTGGGTCTCCTACTGCCTGGTTCGGCAGGAATGGGGTGCTTCAGACACAGGACGGTCTGCCGACTTCCTCCATGTGTTCTGCGGTTCCTCTCATTGCGGTTCTGCATGCCTCTGAGCGCCGGGCACAGGGTCTTCGGGGCGTCTGTCCCGTGCAGTGCGATGCCACTGCAGGCCGGCCGGCCGGGGGCAGGGACTCTCCCGGGGGGCCCACTGGGGGCCCACGTTCCTCCTTACTCACAGGCCCCAGCGTTGAACTGCGGTGCAAGGCACACGGGTGAAGGAGGCTTCGTGGCACTCAGGATGCCCAGCGGAATCCTGAGTTTGGATGCTCGGGTGCCAAGCACTGTTCCCAGGACTCGGGACCAGGTCAGCCTGCCCGTCCTGCTCGGTCTGGCTCCTCTCACACTGGCCCAAAGTGCTGGAGCCAGACGGGTGCCCTGTCTTCTGCAGCCGAGTGTTTTTGCCAGAAAGCGTCTGGTCTCTCCCACTCCAGCAGGCTACCATTCCAGTTCTCCAGGCGAAACAGGTTCAAAGGTTTTCACATATTTTATTTCATTGTTTTAGTCAGAACTCTTGTATCTCACAGTTTATAAGCATTCTCAAATACGTCTAGACCTGAGGTCACTGACACACCGTCCCTTTTTTAACCTGTATTCATTTTCTCTGCTCATTTTGGAAGTTACGCTGCTCTGAAGTGGTCAAGCTGGAAGTGGATGAAGCACAAGCTGGATTCAAGGTTGCCAGGAGAAATATCGATAACCTCAGATATGCACATGACACCACCATTATGGCAGAAAGCGAAGAAGAACAGAAGAGCCTCTTAATGAAAGTGAAAGAGGAGAGTGAAAAAGTTGGCTTAAAGATCAACGTTCAGAAAACTAAGATCATGGCATCTGGTCCCATCACTTCATAGCAAATAGATGGGCAAATAGTGAAAACAGTGTCAGACTTTATTTTTCTGGGCTCCAAAATCACTGCAGATGGTGATTGCAGCCATAAAATTAAAAGACACTTGCTCTTTGGAAGAAAAGTTATGACCAACCTAGAAAAAGCAGAGACATTACTTTGCCAACAAAGGTCCATCTAAGTCAACGCTATGGTTTTTCCAGTAGTGGTATATGGATGTGTTTGGACTATAAAGAAAGCTGAGTGCCAAAGAATTGATGCTTTTGAACTGTGGTGTAGGAAAAGACTCTTGAGAGTCCCTTGGACTACAAGGAAATTCAACCAGTCCATCCTAAAGGAAATCAGTACTGAATATTTATTGGAAGGACTGATGATGAAGCTGAAACTCCAATCCTTTGGTTACCTGATGTGAAGAACTGACTCACTTGAAAAGACGCTGATGCTGGGAAAGATTGAAGGCAGGAGGAGAAGGGGACGACAGAGGATGAGATGGCTGCAGGGCATCACTGATGCAATGGACATTAGTTTGAGTAAACTCCGGGAGTTGGTGATGGACAGGGAGGCCTGGCATGTTGTAGTCCATGGGGCCCCAGAGAGTCGGACACGACTGAGCAACTGAACTGAACCGAAATGAACTGAAGTGGTCAATCAATCACCTCCATTTCTGAACAGTTGTCCTTGTTTACGAGTGTTTCATGCGATTATCCACTTTAACCAGAGCACCATTTGCCCGCTATAGCTGCACAAGAGCCCAGGTGGATTTCTTCCAATCTTCAGGTGCAGAAGACTTGTCTGTTTGCAGCTTGTGTCTCAGACTTTTCTAATTTATTACAAGCTGTCAACCAGCTGATGAAGAGACACCTTCCCACGGGTTCTGCGCATCTTACACAGTATCACTGGATCATCCTTGAGAATCAATAAAATGCCAACTTCTGTTTACCTGTTTTCTGTACTTGGAAACGCATACTGACAATTGATTATAGTTGGAGTCAACACGGTAATTTTGCTTTCGTCCTATCTTTACCAGCCAGGCTAATTTTCCTGAAGCAAGAATAAAAGTAAGGCTATCTTGAAATCAATGATGCTCCCAGGAGGTAAAGTTGGGAGAAATTTTTCTTTTTAGCTCTAAGAGTTCTCATTTTTCCTTTTCTGGCTGCACTGAGTCTTCATTTTGTGCGGGCTTCCTCTGGTTGCAGCGAGAGGGGAGCAGTGTTCGTTGCAGTGGCTGCTGCGGAGCAGAGGCTCTCGGGGCTCCAGCTTCAGGAGTTGCAGCACTTGCGCTCAGGGGTTGCGGCTCCCGGGCGCTAGAGCATGCAGGCTTCCATGGCTGTGGTGCATGGCCTTGGTCTGTGGAGTCTTCCTGGACCGGGGATCGAACCCATGGCCCCTGCATTGCCAGGTGGATTTTTACCCACTGCACTACCAGGAAAGTTCCTTAAGGTTTTTCTAACTGCTTAGTTTGAAAGAATTTCAAATTTATACAAACTTACAAGAATTATACAATGAACTCCGATAAGTCCTTTAGCTCCTTGTATCAATTGCAAAAGTATTTCACACTGTGTCACATTAAATGCATGTTTTATGTCTCCCTTCCTCTCTTTTTACATGTTTTTTTATGTGTACATATAATTATGCTAGTATTATTATTATTAGTTCACCATTTGAGAGAAAGTTACAGACATAATGACCCTTTACTCATAAATATTTTATCATATCTGTTCATTTCAGTCGCTCAGTCATGTCTGACTCTTTGCGACCCCATGAATCACAGCACGCAGGGCCTCCCTGTCCATCACCAACTCCCGGAGTTCACTCAAACTCATGTCCATCGAGTCGGTGATGCCATCCAGCCATCTCATTCTCTGTCGTCCCCATCTCCTCCCGCCCCCAATCACTCCCAGCATCAGACTCTTTTCCAGTGAGTCAACTCTTCACATGAGGTGGCCAAAGTATTGGAGTTTCAGCTTCAACATCAGTCCTTCCAATGAACACCCAGGATTGATCTCCTTTAGAATGGACTGGTTGGATCTCCCTGCAGTCCAAGGGGCTCTCAAGAGTCTTCTCCAGCACCACAGTTCAAAAGCATCAATTCTTCGGTGCTCAGTTTTATTTACAGTCCAACTCTCACATCCATACATGACCACGGGAAAAACCATTGCCTTGACTAGACGGACCTTGGTTGGCAAAGTAATGTCTCTGCCTTTTAATATGCTATCTAGGTTGGTCATAACTTTCCTTCCAAGAAGTAAGCGTCTTTCAATTTCATGGCTGCAGTCAGCATCTGCAGTGATTTTGGAGCCCCAAAAAATAAAGTCTGACACTGTTTCCGCTGTTTCCCCATCTATTTCCCATGAAGTGATGGAACCAGATGCCATGATCTTTGTTTCTGAATGTTGAGCTTCAAGCCAACCTTTTCACTCTCCTCTTTCACTTTCATCAAGAGGCTTTTGAGTTCCTCTTCACTTTCTGCCATAAGGGTAGTGTCATCTGCATATCTGAGGTTATTGATATTTCTCCCAGCAATCTTGATTCCAGTCTTCCAGCCCAGCGTTCCTCATGATGTACTCTGCATATAAGTTAAATAAGCAGGGTGACAATATACAACCTTGACGTACTCCTTTTCC
This sequence comes from Moschus berezovskii, assembly GCF_049115385.1. Lineage (NCBI taxonomy): Eukaryota > Metazoa > Chordata > Mammalia > Artiodactyla > Moschidae > Moschus > Moschus berezovskii. Next base: position 108,284,040 of record NC_142469.1, read on the forward strand.
TATTTGGAACCAGTCTGTTGTCCCATGTCCAGTTCTAACTGTTGCTTCCTGACCTGCATACAGGTTTCTCAAGATAGTGTGATCACTCACCTGGAGCCAGACATCCTGGAATGTGAAGTCAAGTGGGCCTTAGAGAGCATCACTACGAACAAAGCTAGTGGAGGTGATGGAATTCCAATTGAGCTATTTCAAATCCTGAAAGATGATGCTGTGAAAGTGCTGCACTCAATATGCCAGCAAATTTGGAAAACTCAGCAGTGGCCACAGGACTGGAAAAGGTCAGTCTTCATTCCAAATCCAAAGAAAGGCAATGCCAAAGAATGCTCAAACTACCGCACAATTGCACTCATCTCACACACTAGTAAAGTCATGTTCAAAATTCTCCAAGCCAGGCTTCAGCAATATGTGAACCGTGAACTTCCAGATGTTCAAGCAGGTTTTAGAAAAGGCAGAGGCACCAGAGATCAAATTGCTAACATCCGCTGGATCATGGAGAAAGCAAGAGAGTTCCAGAAAAACATCTACTTCTGCTTTATCGACTATGCCAAAGCCTTTGACTGTGTGGATCACAATAAACTGTGGAAAATTCTGAAAGAGATGGGAATTTTATCATATATTTCCCAGTAAAAATGTCATTTTCTTACACAGCCTCAGTAAAATGACCAGATTCAGGAACTGAATATTGCTGTAATGCTATTATCTGATTTTCAGCCTACGTATTACCAACTGGTTTATCTAGAGTGGTATAGTTACAATGTTTTAAGGACATGTTGAGATTCAGTCAACTAAGACACAGGGATGTTATTAACACTAATAACTTGCTTTCAAAAGTGATCTGTATCATAAAGGGAAAAAAATCTATGTGAGAAACAGATCTATGGTGAGAAACAGGCTCAATCTACAAGAATTGTCTAAGTTCTCAAGAAAATATTGGAGGAATCACTTTGGCAATACGTATGCTAAAACTGGAACAGTGCAGAGAAGGCCAGCATGGCTCCTGCACAAGACGATGCATAAATTCACGAGGTGTTCACTATTCTTTTCAGAAAGAAAAAAAGCATTTAAGTGTTATGGACTGAGTTATGTTCCCCTCCCAGATCCTTGTGTTGAAGCCTTAACCCTCTATGTGACATGTCTGGAGACAGAGCCTTTTAAAAAGAAAGTAAGTAAAGCTGAAACTGCAATACTTTGGCCACCTCATGCGACGAGTTGACTCACTGGAAAAGACTCTGATGCTGGGAAAGGTTGGGGGCGGGAGGAGAAGGGGACGACAGAGAATGAGATGGTTGGATGGCATCACCGACTCGATGGACATGAGTTTGAGTGAACTCCGGGAGTTGGTGATGGACAGGGAGGACTGGCGTGCTGTGATTCATGGGGTTGCGCAGAGTCGGACACGACTGAGCGACTGAACTGAGCTGAACTGAAGGTTACCTAAGGATGGGGCCCTGGTCCAAGAAGACTAGTGTTCTTTGGGAAGAGGAAGGGACGCCAGGCTGCTCCCACACAAAGGAAGGCCCATGTGAGGACAGCTCTTTGCATGCCAGGAAGAGATCTCTCACCAGGAACCCAACCTGCTGGTGCTTTGATCTTGGCCTCCAGCCTCCAGAACTGTGAGAAATGAACTTCTGTTCTTTAAGCTGCTCAACCTGTGGGATTTTGATATGGCAGCTGTAGCAGAGTAATTCACTGGGCAAAAATAGCAGACTATCCTTCTCATGAGATTCTTAAATTAGATTTGATGGTTGAAGCAAACGTAACACTATCTGATGTAGTGTTCCATGTGTGCAGAGGAAATACTTAAGATGATTTTATTTTAAAAGCAGAAAGAATTAAAGGACGTAAAGGGGAGTAAACATTCAATATTTCACTCAGAGTGCTAAGATGTTGAGGAGGCCATGCTAAGTAACTTAAATGTGTCATAATATCTAGAACAGCCACTAAGAAAACTATGTAGAATGATATGATAAAAAAATGTTATAAATAATAAAAATGGTATTTTAAAATGTGCTGAGATAATCCAAAGGAAATCAAGAAAAGAAAAATAGAGGAATGAGAAAAAGAAGAAGCAAAACAAAAATTGAAATGTAAGCAAATTTTAAAAAACTGAAATCATACAGAACTTGTTCTCTGATCACGATGGAGTCATTTCTCAAACCAACAAAGTACCAAAACTCAGCTAAGATGAGAAACATAACCTTCTTAACCTCAGAAGTCTTAAAATCATGAAAGAAATTGAATTTAGAAATACCCAGTCCCAGATGATTTCACAAGGCAATTTTATCTAACATTTAAGTAAGAATTGGACTTCCCTGGTGGCTCAGACGGTAAAGCGTCTGTCTACAGTGTGGGAGACCCGGGTTCAATACCTGGGTCAGGAAGATCTCCTGGAGAAGGAAATGGCAACCCACTTCAGTATTCTTGCCTGGAAAATCCCATGGATGGAGGAGTCTGATGGACTACGGTCCGTGGGGTCGCAAAGAGTTGGACACGACTGAGCAACTTCACTTTCTTTCTTTTCTTTCGAAGTAAGAATTAACGCAAAATTTTATACAATCTCTCCAAGAAAATGGATGAGGAAGAAGTATTTGCCAACTCATTTTATGAGGTTAGCTAGTATGACCCTGACAGCAAAGGCCAAAATATGTTCTCCCTTCAAAAAGAAAATGTACAGAGTAATCTCTCTCATGACCATATACTCAAAAATTCTCAACAAAATATTAGCAAACCCAATCCAGCCATGGATAAAAAGAAATAAAACACCATGACCAAGTAGAATTTCCAAATAACCAAAGTTCAGTTCAGTTCAGTCGCTCAGTCGTGTCCGACTCTCCGCGACCCCATGAATCACAGCACGCCAGGCCTCCCTGTCCATCACCAACTCCCGGAGTTCACTCAAACTCATGTCCAGAGAGTCCGTGATGCCATCCAGCCATCTCATTCTCCGTCGTCCCCTTCTCCTCCCGCCCCCAACCTTTCCCAGCATCAGAGTCTTTTCCAGTGAGTCAACTCGTCGCATGAGGTGGCCAAAGTATTGCAGTTTCAGCTTTAGCATCAGTCCCTCCAATGAACATCCAGGATTGATCTCCTCTAGAATGGACTGGTTGGATCTCCTTGCAGTATAAGGGACTCTCAAGAGTCTTCTCCAACACCACAGTTCAAAAGCATCGATTCTTCGGCGATCAGCTTTCTTCACAGTCCAAGTCTCACATCCATACATGACCACGGGAAAAACCATAGCCTTGACTAGACGGACCTTGGTTGGCAAAGTAATGTCTCTGCTTTTTAATATACTATCAAGGTTGGTCAGAACTTTCCTTCCAAGGAGCAAGCGTCTTTTAATTTCATGGCTGCAATCAGCATCTGCAGTGATTTTGGAGCCCAAAAAAATAAAGTCTGACACTGTTTCCACTGTTTTTCCATCTATTTCCCATGAAGTGATGGGACCAGATGCCATGATCTTTGTTTTCTGAATGTTGAGCTTCAAGCCAACCTTTTCACTCTCCTCTTTCACTTTCATCAAGAGGCTTTTGAGTTCCTCTTCACTTTCTGCCATAAGGGTAGTGTCATCTGCATATCTGAGGTTATTGATATTTCTCCCAGCAATCTTGATTCCAGCTTGTGCTTCTTCCAGCCCAGCGTTCCTCATGATGTACTCTGCATATAAGTTAAATAAGCAAGGTGACAATATACAACCTTGACGTACACCTTTTCCTATTTGGAACCAGTCTGTTGTTCCATGTCCAGTTCTAACTGTTGCTTCCTGACCTGCATACAGGTTTCTCAAGAGGCAGGTCAGGTGGTCTGGGATTCCCATCTCTTTCAGAATGTTCCACAGTTTATTGTGATCCACACAGTCAAAGGCTTTGGCATAGTCAATGAAGCAGAAATAGATGTTTTTCTGGAACTCTCTTGCTTTCTCCATGATCCAGCGGATGTTGGCAATTTGATCTCTGGTGCCTCTGCCTTTTCTAAAACCTGCTTGAACATCTGGGAGTTCACGGTTTACATACTGCTGAAGCCTGGCTTGGAGAATTTTGAGCATGACTTTACTAGCGTGTGAGATGAGTGCAATTGTGCAGTAGTTTGAGCATTCTTTGGCATTGCCTTTCTTTGGGATTGGAATGAAGACTGACCTCTTCCAGTCCTGTGACCAGCGCTGAGTTTCCCAAATCTGCTGGCATATTGAGTGCAGCACTTTCACAGCATCATCTTTCAAGACTTGAAATAGCTCAATGGGAATTCCATCACCTCCACTAGCTTTGTTCGTAGTGATGCTTTCTAAGGCCCACTTGACTTCACATTCCAAGATGTCTGGCTCTAGGTCAGTGATCACGTTATCGTGACTATCTTGGTCGTGAAGATTTTTTTTGTACAGTTCTTCTGTGTATTCCTGCCACCTCTTCTTAATATCTTCTGCTTCTGTTAGGTCCATACCATTTCTGTCCTTTATCGAGCCCATCTTTGCATGAAATGTTCCCTTGGAATCTCTAATTTTCTTGAAGAGGTCTCTTGTTTTTCCTATTCTGTTGTTTTCCTCTATTTCTTTGCATTGATCACTGAGGAAGACTTTCTTATCTCTCCTTGCTATTCTTTGGAACTCTGCATTCAGATGCTTATATCTTTCCTTTTCTCCTTTGCTTTTCGCTTCTCTTCTTTTCACAGCTATTTGTAAGGCCTCCTCAGACAGCCATTTCGCTCTTCTGCATTTCTTTTCCATGGGAATGGTCTTGGTCCCTGTCTCCTGTACAATGTCACGAACCTCCGCCCAGAGTTCGTCAGGCACTCTATCAATCAGATCTAGTCCCTTAAATCTATTTCTCACTTCCACTGTATAATCATAAGGGATTTGATTGAGGTCATATCTGAATGGTCTAGTGGTTTTCCCTACTTTCTTCAATTTAAGTCTGAATTTCGCAATAAGGAGTTCATGATCTGAGCCACAGTCAGCTCCTGGTCTTGTTTTCGCTAACTGTATACAGCTTCTCCATCTTTGGTTGCAAAGAATATAATCAATCTGATTTCGGTGTTGACCATCTGGTGATGTCCATGTGTAGAGTCTTCTCTTGTGTTGTTGGAAGAGGGTGTTTGCTATGACCAGTGCATTCTCTTGACAAAACTCTATTAGCCTTTGCCCTGCTTCATTCCATGCTCCAAGGCCAAATTTGCCAGTTACTCCAGGTGTTTCTTGACTTCCTACTTTTGCATTCCAATCCCCTATAATGAAAAGGACATCTTTTTTGGGTGTTAGTTCTAAAAGGTCTTGTAGGTCTTCATAGAACCGATTAACTTCAGCTTCTTCAGCATTACTGGTTGGGGCATAGGCCTGGATTACTGTAATATTGAATGGTTTGCCTTGGAAACAAACAGAAATCATTCTGTCATTTTTAAGATTGCATCCAAGTACTGCATTTCGGACTCTTTTGTTGACCATGATGGCTACTCCATTTCTTCTAAGGGATTCCTGCCCACAGTAGTAGATATAATGGTCATCTGAGTTAAATTCACCCATTCCAGTCCATTTTAATTCACTGATTCCTAGAATGTCTATGTTCACTCTTGCCATCTCCTGTTTGACCACTTCCAATTTGCCTTGATTCATGGACCTAACATTCCAGGTTCCTATGCACTATTGCTCTTTACAGCACCGGACCTTGCTTCTATCACTGGTCACATCCACAACTGGGTACTGGTTTTGCTTTTGCTCCATCCCTCTATTCCTTCTATAGTTACTTCTCCACTGAGCTCCAGTAGCATACTGGGCACCTACTGACCTGGGGAATTCCTCATTCAGTAGCCTATCATTTTGCCCTTTGTTACTGTTCATGGGGTTCTCAAGGCAAGTATAAGCTAGATCAATATTCAAAAGTCTGTTAGTGCAAACCACCATATTAACAGGCTAAGTAATCCATTGGCACAGAAAAATGATTTGAACAAGTCTGTACCCAGGGACATAAAATCTCTCAGCAACCTGGGAATGGAGAGGCACTTCCTCTCCCTCATGAAGAACATCTACAAAACCTCGCAGCCAATATCACAATTACAGGTTAAAGACTGAATTCTCCTCCTTTAAGACTGGAAGTGACACAAGGGTGCCTATGTTCTTAACTTTAAATTGCAATCGTTCACTGTTGGTATATTGGAAAGTCGATTATAGTATATTAACCTTGTAAGCAAGAGCCACAGTATAATCATCTAATTCAAGGCATGTGAGGGTTCTTGGGAAGTTCGCCCTCGGAAATGTTCTTGCAAATATTTCCTCCAGTCTCTGATTTGTCTCCTCAGTCTTTTAACAGCGTCTCCCGGATTCACGACCACTGTACCACCTTGGCGGCCTCCAAATGTGAAAGGCAAACATATAAAACTTCTAGAAGAGAACAGGAGGAAAGCTAGGTGACCTTGCTTTGGCAAGGAGTTTTTAAGCTACCACGCTAAAAGCAGCATAGTCCATGAAAGGAAAAATTGATGTGCTGGACTTCATTAAAATGAAAAACGTAGACTCTGAGGGAGACAGTGCTAAAACGCTAAAGAAACAAGTCAGGGACTCAAGGAAATATCTGCAAAAACATATCTGAAGGGGGACTTCCCTGGCGGTCCAGGGGTTAAGGCTTTGAGTTTCCACTGCAGAAGGCCCTGGGTTTGATCCCTGGTCAGGGAACTAAGATCCCACAAGCTGCAGCCAATCATCATCATCATCATCATCAAATCATTAAAAATATCTGAGGGTTTGTATTGAAAATATACAAAAGATACTTGAAACTCAACAATCAGAAATCTGTACAATCAAAAAATGAGCCAAAGATCTTAAAAGACTACTGACCAAAGAAGACATACAGAGAAGCATTTGGAAAGATGTTCTACATTATATGTCATCAGGGAAATGCAAGTTAAAATGAGATACCACCACACACCTGCTAGATCAGCCAGTGTCTAACCAACAAGGACCTACTGGACAGCACATGGAGCTCTGCTCAATGTTATGTGGCGGATGGGAGGGGAGTTTGGGGGAGAACAGATACCTGGACATGGATGGCTGAGTCCGCCTGAAACTATCACAACATTGTTAATCGGCTATCTGTTCAGTTCAGCTCAGTAGTGTCCGACTCTTTGCGACCCCACGGACTATAGCACACCAGGCCTCCCTGTCCATCACCATCTCCCAGAACTTCCTCAAACTCATGACCATTGAGTCGGTGATGCCATCCAACCGTGTCACAATCTGTCGTCTGCTTCTCCTCCTGCCTTCAATCTTTCCCAGCTGCTGCTGCTGCTAAGTTGCTTCAGTCATGTCCAGCTCCGTGCGACCCCATAAACGACAGCCCACCAGGCTCCCCCGTCCCTGGGATTCTCCAGGCAAGAACACTGGAGTGGGTTGCCATTTCCTTCTCCAATGTGTGAAAGTGAAAGTGAAGTCGCTGAGTCTGTCTGATTCTTCGAGACCCCATGGACTGCAGCCCACCAGGCTCCTCGGTCCATGAGATTCTCCAGGCAAGAGTACCGGAGTGGGGTGCCATTGCCTTCTCCAATCTTTCCCAGCATCAGGGTCTTTTCCAATGAGTCAGTTCTTTCATCAGGTGGCCAAAGTATTGGAGCTTCAGCTTCAGCATCAGTCTTTCCAATGAATATTCAGGACTGGCTTCCTTTAGGATGGACTGTTAATTGGCTATCAGTTCAGTTCAGTTCAGTCACTCAGTCGTGTCCGACTCTTTGCGACCCCATGAATCACAGCACGCCAGGCCTCCCTGTCCATCACCAACTCCCGGAGTTCACTCAAACTCATGTCCATCGAGTCGCTGATGCCATCCAGCCATTTCATCCTCTGTCGTCCCCTTCTCCTCCTGCCCCCAATTCCTCCCACCATCAGAGTCTTTTCCAGTGAGTCAACTCTTCACATGAGGTGGCCAAAGTATTGGAGTTTCAGCTTTAGCATCAGTCCTTCCAATGAACACCCAGGATTGATCTCCTTTAGAATGGACTGGCTGGATCTCCTTGCAGTCCAAGGGACTCTCAAGAGTCTTCTCCAGCACCACAGTTCAAAAGCATCAATTCTTTAGCCATCAGCTTACTTCACAGTCCAACTCTAACATCCATACATGACCACTGGAAAAACCATAGCCTTGACTAGACGGATAATTGGCTATACTCCAATACAAAATAAAAAGTTTTAAAAGAAGAAAAGAATGGCCATTGTCTGGTCTGGAAAACTTACAATTCCAAATGCTGACCAGGATCCATTCACTGCTGACGGGAACACAGAATGGTACAGACACTTTGGAAGACAGTTTGGCAGTTTCTAATAACACTGAACATACTCTGACCACAAGATTCAGCAATCATGCTCCCTGGTATTTATTCAAAAGAGGGGAATATTAATGTCCACACAAAGACAGTTGTTTATAGCAGCTTTATTCATAATCACCAAAATTTGGAAGCAACCAAGATGCTCTGCAGTAGCTGATGAATAAATAGCGGGGTCCATCCAGACGATGGAATATGGTTCAGCACTAAAACGAAACGAGACGTCAAACCGTGAAAAGGCACGAGGAATCTTACACGCACATTCCCAAGTGAAAGCAGCCGTTCTGAAAAGGCTACATACTGTACGATTCCAACGATACTACATTTGGAAAAAGTAGAAACCAAAGAGACAATAAAATGGTCACTGTTGCCAGGGCTGAGGAGTTGGGGGATAAACAGGCTGAGCATAGGATTTTCAGGGCAGTAAAACTAACCAGTATGATGCTACGGAGACACACAGCAGTACACATTTGTCAAAATTTACAGAATGTACACCTCTAAGAGCAAACCCCAGTGCAAACTGTGGACTAGAGTTAATAAAATGTGATAATTTTATCTTTACCTTGCAGGGTCTTGGCTAGATTTTTAAAGTCTACCAGGTAGCGATCCAATAGTTGTTTATTATCTCAGAGAAGGTCAGCAAATTTGGAACTCTTTCTTTGCATTTATCAGACACTAAAATCTTACAAGTGTCTCATTCAAAATGGACCAGTAACCTCTGCATGGTACAAGAGTGAGTGGCCAGGGCCCACGTCATGACACCTGTCATTATAACAATCCTCACACAGCTTATGTTTTATTTTTAATAATCAGATGAATAATATCTTTGCCCATTTCTGGATTCCACTCATTTCACCTGAATTTACCTAGGAGGATTCAATGAATTAATTACACATATGATATTGCATCTGGGTTTCCCAGGGAGCTCAGTGGTAAAGAAATCGCCTGCAATGCAGGAGATTTGAGTTTGATCCCTGGGTTGGGAAGATCCCCTGTAGAAAGAAATGGCAACCCACTCCAGTATTCTTGCCTGGGAAATCCCACGGACAGAGGAGACTGGCGGTCTACAGACCCTGGGCCGCAAAAAGTTGGACACAACTGGGCGACTGAGCACACACACACGATTCTGGGTCTATAACTTTGCCCCAGGTTCATTCTCCTTAATTCCTGCCAAAGCTGTCACTACATCAGCAATTGCATTTTCAATGATTTTCCATAATTTTTAAGTTATTGACTCTTTAAAAATATGCCTTTATTTTATATACACCCTGGGTGATATTCAAAAATGTTTTTAAAATGGTGTTGTACAGACAGACTTCTCTGATGGCTCACTGGTGAAGAATTTACCTGCCAATGCAGGAGACGCAGGTTCAGACACTGGTCAGTAAAATCTATCTTAGCTAAGAGATGCGTGCGCCCACTTGGGAGGATCCTGAGATAAATATGGACCAAATATGGACCGCAAACCAGGGAAGTTAAAACAACTGGCCAAAGAAACCTGGAAGAAATACTCCATGAAAGTAAGTCAACCTGCCAAGAGGGCACAGCTCAGCAACTCTGCCTTTCCCTGAGTCTGCCCGTGTGTCTATACACGCATACTGTACTGTTTTCCTCTTAATGAACATTGTTTCACTATTTTCTGTCTTTTCTGCAAAGCCAAAGGGCCTGGGCATTGTCTCTGACCACCGGTCTAGTGCTCGGATCTGAGGCTCTCTCTGCAGAGACCCCGGCTTGGGTCTCTGGCAGGGAAGCCAAGCCCCACTCCAGACCTGCAGGCCGAGGCCCCGGGAGATCAGGAAAACCCTTCCATCCAGGCGGCGGGAGCCCTCTGCGGATGGAGGTCAGCCTGTCTCCCGAGAGAAGAGGGTGGTCAAGGATGCCCCTCCAGGGGTCCCGCGTTGCCCAGCAGGCAGGGTGCGGACTCGGGGTGGGGCAGCGGCCCCTGGAACCACCTGCTGGGAGGTGGGTCTGCTGCCTGTGGAAGGGATCCGGGGGTCTGAGGGGTGGGCTGGGGGTCCACAGCACCTCCAGCGAGGAACGCAGGCAGGGTTCAGAGCTCCAGAAAAGCAGAATGAGAAGCGCCCTGCCCGCCCCCCAGTGCTTTGCAGCTTTGCAGAAAGGTTTGCAGACACTGCAAAAGATAAACTAGAAGTCCCAAATCTCATACTCACTGTTGACTCAAATTAACCAGCGACTCTCACACTGTTTTCCTTAAACCATTTTCCCCCCAGTGGACACAGCTGATGCGGCTATGACCGAGGGCCTGGGCCCTTTCAAGCAGTTTCCTTCATCAGGCCGAGCAGATAGCCGGTGCTGAGCCAGTGGGGGTGGGCCGGGCGGGGAGCGATCGCCTGGGGCTCCCTGCTGTTCCGGTGTTAACACACCTAGGCGGGATCAAAGGCTGCCTGCCCAGCCCAGTGCTCCCCCCAGGGGAGGGAAAAGTCTAATATCATTAAAAATAAGCTGCAATTTGGCATCATCAGCAACTGTGACACTTGCTTACGGAGGTGGAGATTTATGGAGAGCAGCTTGTAGGTGCTGCGCCGTCGTGTCCGGCGCTTTGTGACCCCACGGGCTGCAGCCCGCCAGGATCCTCTGTCCATGGGATTCTCCAGGCAGGAATACTGGAGCGGGTTGCCATTTCTTCCTCCAAGGGGTCTTCAGTTTACCACAAGCCCACTGAGGAAATCGCTGCAACTTTTCTATGGGAAATTTCCAGTCTTTGCATCTGTCAAGATGTGGTCTCAGACCTGCTTGTTTCAAATGGTCTAGAAATAACTTTGAAGGTAAATGCCATTTCACATGTCGCCCACATCACATGCAGCCCAATACGAAATACCTCGTGGAATAGGTAACGTGGTCCTATTGATTAACTGAAAGGACAGGGTAAAGGAAATTGTGTGTGTGTGTGTGTGTGTGTGTGTGTGTGTGTGTAAGGGCATCTTACATGTCAGACTCTGTTAGAGGCTTTATTGTAATTACCTTCTGCTCCAATGAATATCCCATAAATGATGCATGGAGTGCTTGCTGAGACCTGTGCCAGCCATGGTGGGCCCGTTGGATTCCTCTCCCCAAGAGGTCTGAGTTCCTCAGGGGACACAGATGTCATTAACCAAAGAGCCACAGAAATACACCCGAAACTGCAGCTGGGTGAGGATGGGGACCCCTCCGAGAGAGGGAGGATGGGATAGAGGGGAAGGGAGGAGGGACAGGGAGGAGGGAGCAGGATGGAAAAGCGTGTAGGAGGCCCCGGTGAAGACCCCCTCCATCCACTTCAGGATTCAAAAGCCAGTGAGATGGGACATGAGGACACAGGGTCCCTCAAGACTGAGGCTTTCATCTTTATCTTAGGAGCACTGGGTCGACACTGAAGTATTTTGAGGAGGAGGCTAACAGGATGCTAGGGGTCCCTTTGAAGTCGCTCTGCTAACGAGCATGGGTGTAACAAAGAGCAGAGTGAACACAGAGGCTGTTGGTCCAGGCGCAGACAGCAGCAGCCAGGCCCAGCGTGGGAGGGTGCAGGGATGGGCAGAAGGCCTGGCCTCGGCCACCGTGAGTCTGGGGTGTTAGTCACAAGGGTGGGGGATCTGGCAGGGAGAAGGACGAGAGTGCTGGGGGGACAGCCCCCAGGGTTCTGGCCTCTAAACCGTCCTGGGTGTTGCCACACTGAACGCTCAGGAGGACCTCGCGGTTCACCCTGTGGTCACAGCGAGTGACCGAGAGCGTAGCTGCTGGTGCTCCCAACCGGTGGGGCGCTTCCCCACCCGAGAACCTCCCCGAATCCCCACTGAGCCACCAAGCAGACTAGCCCTCGGCGCTCCTTGAAATACGCCCACAGGCACCAGGGCCAGTTAAGCCAGAGGGCAGGACCTTCTGTTGTGACCGCGTGGCTCCATCCATCACCAAAGTGACGGTCATCGGGGGTCACCTGTGTTAGTTCCCTTCCAACGCCAAGTATAGCTATAATTAGAGTTATATAATTTAATGAGCTGTTCACATACTCTGGAAAAGTATAACTGGAAGGGGTGAACCACCGTGCTGTCTGCTTTGGGAAGACACAATACAAGTAAGTCACCTAAAAGACAACCAACGGATTCGGTCAAGTGAGAAAACGAGAAGGGTCTGAAAAGGATTCTGCATCTGGGTCTGGTGCCAGGAGTGTTTAACTGATCATGTAACCAGAAATCTGAAACGTGAATAGTGCATTCAAGTTGTTGGTGATACAAGAAAAGCCACAGGAAACTAATCAGCAAACCCTACTTTAAAGGAAAAGCCTTGACCCCGTCAAAAAGTTGTTAAATGAATCTATGATTGTATCTTCACTTTAAACATATTTACATTAAATGAGTCAAGAATAAACCAGTTTTTCATTTTAACTCACTACCAAACCAATCCAGATGGTTTTATCAATTATTATACTCACACCATGACTCTCTAGTGCCCCTCTACTTAATCAGCCAAAATTGATGGTGGTGGTTTAGTTGCTAAGTCGTGTCCAACTCTTGCGACCCCATGGACTATATCCTGCCAGGCTCCTCTTTCCCTGGGATTTCCCAGGTAAGAATACTGGAGTGGGTAGCCATTTCCTTCTCCAGGGGATCTTCTTGAGCCAGGAAACGAAGCTGGGTCTCCTGCATTGCAGGCAGATTTTTACTGGCTGAGCTACAGGGGAAGCCTAAAATTGATGAGTGCTATTTAAAATGTGAGCACCACGTCTAGAAGAAGTAACCAGGGACAATTCAGTCTATGGGCTTCTGTACAGTGCCATCACAGGAACCAATCAGAATGATAGAAAGTGCAAAGTCCAAATGTCCTTTAAAGTGGAGTCTGTGAAAAAGATGGCATTCCAAACAAGTTGGGAGAGAATGGATTTAACAACCAATGGATTATAACAGATGGATTTTAGGCAAATGGCTAGTTCAATTCAGTCCAGTCACTCAGTAGTGTCTGACTCTCTGCAACCCCATGGACCACAGCACGCCAGGACCCCTGTCCATCACCAACTCCGGGAATTTACCCAAACTCATATCCATCGAGTTGGTGATGCCATCCAACCATCTCATCCTCTGTCGTCCCCTTCTTCTCCTGCCTTCAGTCTTTCCCAGCATCAGGGTCTTTTCCAAATGAGTCAGCTCGTCGAATTAGGTAGGCAAAGGATTGGAGTTTCAGCTTCAACATCAGTCCTTCGAATGAACACCCAGGACTGATCTCCTTTAGAATGGACTGGTTGGATCTCCTTGCAGTCCAAGGCACTCTCAAGAGTCTTCTGCAGCACCACAGTTCAAAAGCATCAAGTCTTCAGCGCTCAGCTTTCTTTATGGTCCAACTCTCACATCCACACATGACTACTGGAAAAACCACAGCCTTGACTAGATGGACCTTTGTTGACAAAGTAAAGTCTCTGCTTTTTAGTATGCTGGCTAGGTTTGTAAGCTTTTTTTCCAAAGAGCAAGCATCTTTTAAATGGCTGCCGTCACCATCTGCAGTGATTTTGGAGCCCAAGAAAATAAAGTCTATCCCTGTTTCCATTGCTTCACCATCTATTAGCCATGAAGTGATGGGATTAGATGCCACCATCTTAGTTTTTTGAATGTTAATTATAAGTGTATTTATACAGAAAATACAAGCTTCCAAGAGATTAACATTAAGTAACTGCTGTCAAAAATAAAGATTTAAGGAGACCAAAAATAAAACTGCTTAATAAAAAGTGAAGCAAAAATGAAAGTCGCTCAGTCATGTCCGTCTCTTTGCCACCCCATGGACTATACAGTCCCTGGAATTCTCCAGGCCAGAATACTGGATTTGGGTAGCCTTTCCCTTCTCCAGGGGATCTTCCCAACCCAGGAATTGAACCAGGGTCTCCTTCATTGCATGTGGATTCTTTACCAACTGAGCTACCGGGGAAATCCTATAGTAGGACACCAAAACGACAAAGAGGGATGTGGACAAACCAAGAAAGTTAATGAAGGAAAGTGAGTAGCACACTGCCAGAAGCGTCTTACAGCCTGGGGTTTGGATCAGAGGGGCGAACAGTACAGCGGCCACCAGCCACCTGGGACTGGTGAGCGCTTGAGATGCTGCTGCTCGACTGCGGATTAAATTTTTAATGTTACTGGAGCTCCAATCCCTTAGCCACCTAATGAGAAGAGCCAGCTCATTGGAGAAGACCCTGATTCTGGGAAAGACTGAAGGCAGGAGAAGGGGGTGACAGAGGATGAGATGGTTGGATGGCATCACCAGTCCAACGGATATGAATGTGAGCAGCCTCTGGGAGATGGTAAGGGACGGGGAAGCCTGGTGTGCTGTAGTCCATGGGGTCACAAAAGAATCAGACCTGACTTAGTGACTGGACATCAACCATTGCATTAACTTGAAATGTAAATAGTCACAGATGACCAGTGGCTACAATATTGGACAGAAAAGGTTGAGGCCACATGCCTTGTCCCCGAAAGTGGGAATGGAGTCCCAGGGAATTCAGAGATTGGTTTGAACTCTTACACCCACCGAGTGAGACCCTGAGCATTTCAGTGATGGAAATGGAAGGATCCATGGGTTGGTTTCTAGGTTAATTTCCTACAAAAAGGGTGTCAGTATTTATGTTCCTTTTAATAGTTTTGAAGAAAAAGGAACAGAACGCTGAGATTCTTTGTTTTCTTTAAATATTATGGTGGCCTAGAAGCAGTCATTATAAAATGACCCTAATTCTTATTTTAGAATTGAACATCAAAGAGTTTAAATCTGATTCATTTTGCCTACCTTTCTTTAAACAGAGAGTTAAGATCATTGCTAAAATGTTAAATGGTGTTAACAAATGATGTTAACACCATTCAACATTGTTAAATGACCCAACAAACAAAGTTATCTGGAAATCACAGAACTGCCAAATACGAGGCTGTTATGTAATTTGAAAAGAATCCTTTATGCTTTTCTCATGTGCATGGTTCAGACTTCAGACCCAAACCCCACAGTCCAGCAAGGTCTCCTGAAGATCTGCTCTATGGGATTCAGACATACACACAAACACAGATGCACACACACTCTCCAGGACATCTCCTACTAAACTGTATAAAAGTGACAGAGCAGCTAAAATCCTGAAATCCTTTTCTTAAACAAAGAGAGAGAAATACTGAAAGCAAAGTGGAAAGGAAAAGCATTCAGTGGAAGCTAAAACTGAGACGGGAAAATAAGAGGAAAACGCAGTGCCACAACTCCTCTTCACTTCTTTACGCTTTTCCTTTAAGGACACAGCTGAGTAAGCCCAGGGGGACCAGATGAGGGGCGCGGTGGGGGCTTGTGCCCTTTCCCCTTCGACTTGAATCCAGAGAGCGCTCTGCACACTTGTGGGTGTGTGTTGGCAGAGCTTCACCCCTTACTACACACCTTCAGCCAAAATCCACACTTCTCGTCTGCTCCCTACAGATGCTGTCTCTGAATGAAGGCCCCTGGGCTCTGGAATTAAGAGGCCGAGAACCGAACCGTGCGGCCCTGCAGTGCGGGGAGGAAGTGGATCTGTCCTTGTAAAGTCAGCCGATGGTGGCTCTCAGCATACCTGGGACACCAATTCGAAAAGGAAAAAGAAAGTGGTCAAAGTCATGCTTTTTTGTAAACTTCAAAGGTTCTCTCTCCCTCCCCCCTCTTTACATTTTACTGTCTGGTGAGCTGACTGTCTGCAGCTGTTGGCAGAGACTGTGTCCCCTGGCGTCAAACCTGCCTTCTCACGCCCATAAAATTGCAGCAGGGGACCCAGAGGCAGGTGTGGGAGGCAGGGGCCAGGACACCCTCGTGATTTCCCTCGCGCCGCCTGCTGTGCTGTGGAGACCCGCCTCTCGGCTCACCCCACCCAGGCTTGCAGCTCCTCAGAATGATCCCCCAAATTTCCATGGTCCGTGTACTGGGGCTGTGGGGAAAACAGTCTCATATCCCTCTTTTGTAGATCCTCATGTCCCTACACCTGCCCAGCAGAAAGGTTTAGTGCAACTCACATTCACCAAAACCCAGGCCGTTCGGGGATATGGTGAAGGACAGGGAGGCTGGCGGGCCGCAGTCCGTGCGCTGGAGCCGGACACGACTGAGTGACCGGATGGCAACAGACCACTGAGAGGAAGGCAGACAGAAGCCAATCAACGCCGACGTTCATAGCCCACATTAAAAAAATGTCTCAACAGCATCAGGTGCCATCACACATGCTTCTGAAATCCACAAAGCCAGGCTCCAGTTCTTCTTCAGACTGGGAGAGATGGATAAACATCACACGTGTTTTTGGAGATGTCAGGACTTCAATAGTGAGAATGCAGTAGCTTGCCCTCTTCCTCTTCTTTTAGTGATGGGAAATGAATCATTGCAGATGACATATCAGTCAATCGTAATCTAAGTTTGCAAACCACTAGCTCATTGTGTCTTGTGGCTTAGTGTCAATATTTTGGGGAAAGAAAGGGGGAGGAACAGAAAATCAATTTATTTAAAGCCACTTTAAATTGTTCATCTTGCTTTTATTTGGCAGATTGAAAATGCATGCTTTTCTACACAAATGGAAACGTCGTTGCAACCTTTTGGCAAGAAGAGAAAAAGAAAATGGAAAGGGGAGGGACCGTCTTGAAGGCAAGCACAGGACTTGGCATTTATTGAGCTCCCACTGGGTGTGGAGCAGTGAGCACTTCATCACCTTGAGGGGAGGAGGCCACGGGAGGGGTGGCGGGGAAAGAATCATGGAAGAAATATGAGAGAGAAAGGGTCCTGGTTTTGCCCTCAAGGACACCACTTTACAATCAAGGAGGCCCAACAAATAAACACAAAATGAGCTTTAAGACACTTTAAAAACAGCAGTCGAGAATTTATCTTATCCCTTCACGGTATTTTCACTCTCTAACAGTGTGTTTGCACTACACACAAATATTGCTCATAGAGGTAATAGTTTCGGTAAATTGTTTCTGTTAGTTTCCATGCTTTAAATTCTACAGAAAACTGGGAGGGTTGGGATGGGGTGACATAAGGAAATATTCCAATTAAGGCTGATGGTAAAAAATTCAACTCTCAGAACTGAAGCCATCCTTTCAATACTATCGGTTTTGATGAAAATAAGCATGTTTTTGCATGGCAAGTATTTTCTAAGAACCTACTGTATATCAGGCATTGGGTTAGGATCTTAGCATAGAAGGATAAACATAATAGAGTTTGTGTTTACAAAGAAGAATGCAAGATTATAAAGAAGGCAGCTTTGACACTTACAGATCCCAAAAGGTGCAGGACACATTTCAATTCATTTTTC
Source organism: Moschus berezovskii (assembly GCF_049115385.1). Lineage (NCBI taxonomy): Eukaryota > Metazoa > Chordata > Mammalia > Artiodactyla > Moschidae > Moschus > Moschus berezovskii. The sequence goes on from NC_142469.1 coordinate 108,301,603, forward strand.
TATAATGTAAGCTCAGAAAGGAGAATATCAAGTTAACGTCCTAGATGAGACATCTGACAACTACAGCCTGTGGGCCAAGTTTGTGGTTTTCAGGCTTTTAAAGGGTTTTTGAAAGAAAGAAAAAGAGAAAGAAAGGAAGAAAGAAAAGAGCGAAGGAAGGAAGGACTGCACCACAGACGGAAGCGGCCTGCGGAGTCTAGTCGACGACACCTCCCGCTTTCGACGACCACCTACCGCTTTCTGCGAAACTCTGTTCTGCACTCATAAGTTCTGCACTCATAAGAACACAAAGGGGTGGGCCTTGCTTCTCCAGCTTTTCATCTTCCTCTTCTTAGAGTGCTCAGGGCCTCAGATACTTGAGGGCTAGTTTAGATTAATCCTAAATTTATCTGAATTTTTGGTTTAGCATTGATTATATTGCATTTTACTTAATGAAGGTATCAGTATGTTAGTTGTTTTTTTCTCCATTGGAGGATAATTGCCTTACAATATTGTGTTAGTTTCTGCCATAAATCAACATGAATCAGCCACAGGTATACTTCTGTCTCCTCCCTCTTAAACCTCTCTCACTGTGTTAAACAGTTTAACAATATTCAAGCACTGTTGATCCCCGAATGGTCTTTTTGGCCACTTCACCACAGCACCTCTTATAACCCAGACATTTTACCTGCTTAAAATAAACACATAAATTGGATAATCTGCATTTTTAAAAACCATAATTTCTATCTAATTGCACTTAAACCACAAAGATTATTTCATCTAGGGACAAATTACTTTTTAGGTGTAATTGAAAATAAGTCTTCATTTAATCACCAAGTTATGTCCCTGCTGTCAGTTAAAATACACGGTTTAAGCAAAATTTCAGACTACGTCAATTTCCCCAAGGAGTAAACAATGAGGTCGCTTAGATTTTCATGGACACGTTTACATGCTGCCTTTGTCATCGCTTTTTTTGAGTTGGTAAACTACTCATACGGTGAAGTCAGGGTTTTTAGAATTTTTATGTTAGGCATTTTATATTACCTTCATGTATACTTGGGAGTGAATGGGAATTTATACATTTCGAGAAATTAAGGCAAAGCACATCAGCTTTCTATTTATTTATGCATATGTAGAGTATCTACAAAAAAAACAGCACACCAAATAAAAAGAACATCTATTTGGAATTTGCCTCATTTTATGGATGACACATTTGCTCAATATAAACAACAAAACATGTTTTCCTGGAAGTAGGCAGAATAAAAGTTTGATCCTTGATCTAAGTGGAGGATATGGTTCATTCCTAAACCCAATGACTCCATTTGGCTGATGCCCATTTGAGGTCATTAATGCCATTTGTACCACCCAGAGCTGCAGCCACATTTCACAGCTGCCGGACCCAACAGGGACAAGCCCTGAGTTATAGATGACAACCTACCTGGGGACAAGCAGGGCCTGAGTAAGTACGCATTGCCTGCCACAATCAGGCAACTGCATGTAAAATTCCCAGCTGAAGCCATAAACTAAGGACCACAAGAAGTTGTTTCGAAATTTGCGTTAAGGCAAGGCGTCCCACCAGCTACAGCTATCCACCGTCCTAGATTTTATTGCTCAGTCTCTTTGAACAGAATGCAATCAGACACATTTTTCTGTGGCCCAGAGAATTCTTCCAATTTGAAAGTTTGGGGGAGAAATGCTACACAGTAGACACAAATAATTATTTACCAAAGATTATTGGAGTTGATCTGCGGACAGAAGGGGGTTACAAACTCCCTTAAATGTTCCAGAAAATTGGGGAAAAGAAATATCGAGAAGCATGAATGTATCGATAACTCTTATTGAGCAAAACCACGTGAATGAGCAGATGCTGTGTGTATCTGACTGGCAAGCGGCTGACTCCCCTCAGCAGGGAAGAAGACGCCCCTCCAAGGAAGGAGAACAGCGTGGGGACACTGAAATCCGGCATCACGTTTGACGGACAGCACCCATCTACAGCTCATCAACCAAACCTTTCCAGCCCAGATCTCCGTGGAAAAAGAGTAAAACTGTGCACTGGATCCATGTGATATAGAGCCATTTCTTAAATCTATGAAACAATAGAGAAAGCAGCTGCGTTGTGACCTGAATACTGAATTTATTCTGAATAATGGCAAACTAATTGGAGAAACTTCCCTGGTGGTTCAGATGGTAAAGAATCTACCTGCAATGTAGGAGACCTGTTTTTGATCCCTGGGTTGGGAAGATCCCCTGGCAAAGAAATGGCAGCCCACTCCAGGATTCTTGCCTGGAGAATTCCATGGACAGAGGAGCCTGGTGGGCTACAGTTCAGGGGGTTGCAAAGTTGGACACGCCTGGGCAACTAACAATTTCACTTTCTTTACAGAGTGTGATGTTCCCGCTCCACTATTTTCAATTCTTTTCTCATTTCAATCAGGGCTATTTTTAAATTGAATTCAGTTGGAGAGATAAAAAGAAGAACCTACATTCCATGAGTAGTAAGTTTGTGAAAGGAAGTTTATATGATTTAATTTGTTTGATTGAGTTCTTTAATTACTGAAGGGGGTAGGGATTACTGTTCCTATTTTAAACACAGGAACACTGAGAGCAAGCAGAAGGTTTAGCGCCTGCAACAGGCAGTGGGAAGAACCAGGCTCAAAGTCCACATCTGGCTGACTCAGAATAACTGAATAATAGTGTGTGTCACAGCTTACAATGTTTTCCAACAAAGCTAAAAAACCAAAGTGCTCTGAGGCATTATTGAGGAAATCTTATGTGTAGGTAGTAAAGGAGATTTAAAAGAAGCTATTTTTCTGGTTGAATAGAATCAGTCATTTGATGATTCCCAATAGTGGGAACTGTGTCCCAAGAGGCTTCCCTGGTGGCTCAGCTGGTAAAGAATCTGCCTGCAATGTGGGATATCTGGGTTCGATCCCTGGGTTGGGAAGATCCCTTGGAGAAGGAAAGGCTACTCACTCCAGTATTCTGGCCTGGAGACTTCCATGGGCTGTACAGTCCACAGGGTCACAAAGAGTAGGACACGCCTGAGCGGCTGTCTCTTTCAGCCTAGCCTCACCCTGAAATGAAGCCATGAATCTGCAGGCCCCACGGTGTCATCAAAACTGCCGACAACTTGTAAGGCAGGGCCACACGCTCTCTCTCAGGTCATCCTCGTAACCCAGGAGGGTGGGCTAGGACTCGTTCATTTGTTCATCCGCTCTTTGTCCTTTAAAGTTTATTACGCCCGCTCACTCTCTGCCTGCAACTGCATTAGAACTTAGACACACAGAGATTTTTAAAAAGATCTAGCTCTGGCCCAATGGAGTAGGAAATGGCAACCCACTCCAGTGTTCTTGCCTGGAGACTCCCAGGGACGGGGCAGCCTGGTGGGCTGCAGTCCGTGGGGTCGCTAAGGGTCAGACATGACTGAGCGACTTCACTTTCACTTTTCACTTTCACACATTGGAGTAGGAAATGGCAACCCACTCCAGTGTTCTTGCCTGGAGAATCCCAGGGACGGGGCAGCCTGGTGGGCTTCCGTCTATGGGGTCGCACAGAGTCGGACACGACTGAAGTGACTTAGCAGCTCTGGCCCAAAACACTCACAGTCTCACACACGGATTGAAAGAGGAAACAAGATGAGTGAAAACACTCCAAACCGAATCCACATAAACTAATAATAATTAATATTTTAAAGGGAAATACGCATGCATGTGTGCTCAGTCGGGTCCGACTCTTTGCAACCCCCTGAGCTGTAGCCGCCAGGTTCCTCTGTCCATGCGGATTCTCCAGGCAAGGATACTGGAGTGGGTTGCGATTTCCTTCTCCAGGGGATCTTTCTAACCCAGGGATCGAACCGGTATCTCCTGCGTCTCCTGCATTGGGAAGCGGATTCTTTATCGCTGAGCCACCGGGGAAGACCCAAAGGAAAATAAAGCACATTGCAAACAGGCCCCCAGTCATGGGACATGATTATCACTATTTATTTGTCTCTTCATTGTATATATTCCTTATTCTTTCCTTTTTTTTGGGGGGGTGGCAAGCCGTGCAGTGGGATCCTCTGACCAGGGATCAAACCTGAGCCCCCTGGGACTGCCCTGGTTTGTCTGGTGGTAAAGAATCCACCTGCCAAGGCAGGGAGCACGGATTCCATCTCTGGCCTGGCTTTGGAGGGACTAAACTCATGTGCCGCAAGAACTGAAGCCGAGGCTCTAGAGTCCGTGCTCAGTAACTAAGACCCGGCACGACCAAAAAAAGCCCTAAAAACCCTGAGCCCCCTGCCGTGGAAGTGCAGAGTGCCATTCACTGCCCACCAGGGAAGCCCTGTGCTGCTTCCATTTTAAAAGCCTGCACTTCAGTCTCACAGAGGGTATACTCTTGCTTATGAAAAAGCATAAAGGCGGATCATTTGCCTCAAGTCAAATGTGTTCTTTACACCAGAGGGAGAAGAGATCTCCTAAAATGGAATTTTGCACCCAAAGAAAGAGTTTTCGGAAAAGGAAGGTGATTTCCCATTGTCCTGGAGCACCGAGCATCCTCACCACCACGCTTGTCCGCGGTGCCGAGCGTCTCCGGGGGGTCAGAGGCTGGGCCTGACTCTTTCTGCGGCTGCAGGGGCCGCCCCGTTTCAGTCCATCCGAGTCCGGCTCCCGACCCTTTGTCAGGTGACCGAGGGGAGTGGGCTGGGCCGGGAGGAAGCGTTCTCCCTCGTGGGGCCAACCGACCGTGGAGGACGGAGCCAGAGGTGATGGCGTCACCACCCCATCTTGAGCCCGGTGAGAGCGTGACACGCCGTGGGAGGGGGACCCGGGTGAAGGACCCTCCGTCCTGAGAGGTTTAAACCTGGGGCGGATATTGAGGCTGTTGATGTGACGCACACTCCTGTGGGTGGACGGAGGAGGCTGAGAGTAAAGTGGTGTGGCTTGACCAGAAGAGGCCTGGGTCACGGGGACCCTCCCCTGGGTGCTCCCAGGCAGGGGCCTCCCAGCTGCCAGGCTGAGTGGGCCCTGGCGATGCACAGGGCCAGCCCTGGGGAGGTGTTGAAGCAGGACTCACCACCCCATCCCGGCACTGACAATCTGCTCTGCAGACTAAACTGGAGAGGAGAGCGGGGGTCACCTGGGGGATCCGCTGGGGAGGGCGTGCGGGGAGGCGAGGCGTGAGCTTGGCCAGGAAGAAGTCTGGAAGGGTGGAAGGGGGCGCCTGGCCAAAACAGGGAAGCCTGGCGACTAGGGGCCCCCACCCCAGGGAGCCGGGAGCTGGTGACAGTCGGCCTGGAACATTAGTTCTGACCACGTCCACAGCCAAACACCTTCACGGGTCCAAGCTCATGGTTCAGAGACTGTGTGTTACAAAGCAAAATGAAAAGTATTGCCAGGGAAAATAACATGCTTTCAGAAGACTCCCGAATCTCTTCATTTATTCATCAAGTGTTTCTTGGATGCCAGGCACTTTTCTAAGACGCTGGGGACTCTAGGAAACGCTGTGTAGAGTGAAGAGGATGCTCTAGAGGAGAGGGGACAGAAACACACCGAAGAAAATAAGCAAAGACTGCACAGCGTGCCGGACGGCGACGTGACCAGAAGAGAAACCAAAGCCTTGGAAGGGGGAAGAGTGTGGAGGCGGTGGGGACACGGCACACGGTTCCTGGGTGAGGCCTTCGAGTACAGACCGGAAGGAAGTGAGGGCACACCATGGGGATGTCTGGGGGAAGTCATTCCCGGGAAAGGGAACTTCAGTGCAAAGGCCCTTGGGTGAGAGGACCCCGCTGTGCTTAGGGAACACGGATGCCGGTGCAGCCTGGCGGGAAGAGCAGGAGCAGAAAGACAGTGGGTGACGTGAAGGAGAGCCGGCCTCCTATCATGGCTCAGAATCATTTCTAGACTTATTTCTGCCCCTGTGTGTGCATGCTCAGTCACATCTGACTCTCTGCGACCCCATGGACTGCAGCCCGCCAGGCTCCTCTGTCCATGGGATTCTCCAGGCAAGAATACTGGAGTGGGTTGCCATTTCCTCCTCCAAGGAATCTTCCCAACCCCGGGATTGAACCCGAGTCTCCGACGTCTCCTGCATTGCCAGGGGGATTCTTTATCACTAGTGCCACCTAGGAAGCCCTATTTCTGCTCACGTAGCACAATAAAGATGTCTGCTCACAAAGTCTGGCTCCTTCCAACCTCAGGAAGGGATTTAGCAGGTCCATCTTCAGAAATCATGATCAGTGCAAAGACCTCTGTGCACGTCCTTAGGTGTCCAGGAGCCTCTGAGAAAATTCATCACACGGGGAGCCAGTCCCTCACACTGAGAGTGAGGTGGGGTCTCATCCTGATGAAGCCTTGCCTCCAGAAGGGGGAGGACTTGACCAGGAAACAGCCCACATAGGGAGGAGGGTTTCTCTTAAGCACAAACCCTGAAACGATGCGTTTTCTCAGAGCCCCTGTAAATGGCGGGCAGGTACCCTCCCAGGAAGTTCCTTTGCCCCAACTCAGCCCTGACGGGTCCATGGGGGCAGCTGGATCCGAGGCTGACTCTCAAACACACCAACTGGGGCCTTCGGGATTTGAACATGAGGTCTCAAGGGCCTCCACCCTTGCCTTCCTCGCCAGGAGAAGTGTCAGGTCCCTGGCAAGGAGGCCAGAGGGGGAACTACACTCCCTAAAACCAGCAAGAAAAGCTGAATCCGGTTAACCAAAACAACGAAGACTTTTTAAGAACAGACCACAAGTGCATTTGACAAAATGGTATCGCCTTGAAACCGGAAGTGAAGTAAATGGCGGTGTTTACAAGCCAAGGCAAATGTTCAAAGGGAGACTCAGACACAAAGGACAGATGGCGGTGAGAAAGCCAGTGCGTTCAGCCAACACCCACAAAATGCAGATTTTTTTAAGTGCCCTGAAGGCTGTTTATGGCCCAAGGGCCCCGGGCTCCATCCCTCCAGCCCCGGCAAGTGCCTCAGCATCCACGCCATGGCCTGGAAGGGACAGCTGGCAGCCTCTGCTTAGGGAACTTTCATTTTCATGCGGATACAGCCTCCGCCTTATAAAAGCCAGTCAGAGACGCTCCACCTGCTATTTGACAAGGGGAAAAGAAAGGAGACGCTTGGCGGCGGGTGATTCACCTGCTGAAATTGCAAGAACAACGGGGGAACATCTCAAACAAACCATCACACCCTTCGCTGTCTATTCTAGGGGATATCCAAACCCCAAGGGACCCTGGGCCTGCGATTCAAGTCCAATTATAGGAGTTGCAGAAAGGCTCTGTAGTTGGACCTTTTAGGGATATCTGCAAAAATCATTCTAAAGCATTCTGCCCACATTTAATAGTGACCGTTTACATGAATATTAAGTACAGATTGAAGGATGCCGATAAAATGAAGGACAGACTGAAACCTTGAGTTGCTCGCAGTCAATCGGGTAGAAAGTAAGGCAGAAAGCGTGTGTTTCCATGGCGATCTTCTCATTACCTGTTATTTCTGGTCCCTGTAGAGCCTTTGTCTTACTGGAAATATTTTTAAGGAAAAAAAAAACCCAGCCAAGTCAAGTTGTACATACATTATCACAGTTAAAAATGACTCTACCACTTATTCTAAAACCCAAATCAAGTTACAGTACAATAATAGATACCAAAAATTTAGCAAAATTCTGGTCATTCGAGGAGCTGGTTCATCTCTTTGTCACTCACGGAATCTATTTTGGAGCACATTCAAGGTTTTTTTTTAATAGAGTATTTTTTTAAAATAAACAGGTGAGTGATTTTGATTATGTTCAGAAGTAAACTTGAGTTTTAGAGACGACACACACCCTCACATTTAGAACAGTATCCCCGATAGGAGAGACAGAAGGAACACACAACCAGCTTCATCTTCACAGAGAAAAGGCTGCCGCGTGGACAGTACATCACAGCCCCAAACTGAGAGATTCTGTAGTGAACGTCTTGGGAAGGAAGACAGCCTTCACCACGCTCAGCCCTGGTTTGGGCATCAAGATGATCAGTAATCTTAAGATTTCAAGGCCATGCTGAGGTGTCCTCTGTCACTTACTCGGGGAGGGGGCTTCTGAGGTACCTCCTGTGTTCACGCTGGGGAAGACACCGGGGTCTGTAAATAACAATAAATGCTCAGTTCCAAAGACAGGTCAGCTTTGATGAATGGATGCGTCATTGCACAAAAGCTTTTCACAGAAATAAAGTGCTTCTTATTTGGAGATGTGTTTTTCAACATTTCTGAGATTATAAACATATTCTGGCATGTCTACTTGGAATTTGGTAATGGAGATAACTTCTCATCACCTCAAATAAATACAGTCTTTATATCTGTTTAGATTCTCTACATATAACAAATGTTTTGTTGCACATAATAAGATGCCCCAAATGTACTATTATTTTCCATCATTTTTATCATTTTTTTATTTGGTATCATTTTTAGAGGAACATTATCTCTGATCGTTTAAATTCCTTGTGTGACTATCTGCCTGCAATGCAGGAGACACAAGGGACGCAGGTTTGATCCCTGGGTTGGGAAGATCCCCTGGAGGAGGAAAATTGCAACCCAGTCCAGTATTCTTGCCTGAAAAATCCCAAAGACAGAAGAGCCTGGCTGGCTACAGTCCATGGGGTCACAAAGAGTTGGACATGACTGAGCGACTAACACCCTCCATGCACACATATACACACACACACACACACATGTTAGTGATGGATAAATATTTATAAAACCAAAAAGTCATATGATTTATTGCTTCACAGAATATCTAGATGTGCTTTCAGTCAAAATAAGACAGACTGTCAAGAAAAATAACTTATTAGAAAAGTTAAACTAATATACTTGCAATTTCAGATTCATTAATACTGGGTCAAGTCCAATTAAACTACATTTAATATGATGGTAACTGTTTTGTCTTTTCACTTTTGAAGTTAGGAAAGTTTTATTATTCTTGATAAATCAATACAAATACTATTTATATTTATATTCAAGGAAAATGAAAATTTCAGCATTAACTATCCTCCTAAAATGAACATGTGCTATATCTGAATCAACTGACAAAAATTTTATAGCTAAATTATTAAGGCTTCAAAATTGTGAAAGATAAATAAAATGAAAATTTGAAAGAAGTGAAAAATAAAAAGAAGAATGACCAAATAGGGCATCCCTGGTGGTCCAGTGGTTAAGAGTCCATGCTTCAGTCCTGGAGGTACAGGTTTCATCCCTGGGGTGGGTGAGAATTGAGATCCCACAGGCCTGGCAGTGTGGGCAAGAAAATCAATGAAACTATCAGGGAATGGCCAGATAATAGTCTTCTAAAGGAGTCTTCCCGTATGTTTCTGATACATCCTTGGTGCTTTAGAAATGTGAAGAGTTCCCTCTTACTCTTAACCTAGATGCACGCTTATTGTCATTTGTTTTTATCTTCATCCTGTCTGAAAATGTCAGCAGGCATCTTTCCTGCAGAAACTAAGGACCTTCCCAAATTTAAGGGCCCTGTTGTTGAACAAAGTGCCACGAACTAAGCTTCGAGAATTAGAACACAATGTTTGCCTTGGTCATACTCTGTAAGTAGACTAAACTCAGGCTCTTAGCTGAGTGACTAATTTACCACTAACTCCAAAGCAAAGGCAATTCAAGGAAAAACCTCAGCTCTGGAGATCCGTTGCTGCTGCTACTGCTAAGTCACTTCAGTCGTGTCCGACTCTGCATGACCCCATAGATGGAAGCCCACCAGACTCCCCCGTCCCTGGGATTCTCCAGGCAAGAACACGGAGTGGGTTGCCATTTCCTTCTCCAATGTGTGAAAGTGAAAAGTGAAAGTGAAGTCGCTCAGTTGTGTCCGACCCTCAGCGACCCCACGGACTGCAGCCCACCAGGCTCCTCCATCCATGGGATTTTCCAGGCAATAGTACTGGAGTGGCTTGCATCTGTTAGAGAGCTAAAAACACTTTATGGCTGTATTATTTTAAAGCCTTCCCTGGTGGCTCAGTGGTAAAGAACCCATCTATCAATGCAGAAGACTCAGGTTTGATCCTTGGGTCAGGAAAATCCCCTGGAGAAGACAACCAACTCCAGTATTCTTGCCTGGAGAATCCCATGGACAGAGGAGACTGGTGGATTGCAGTCCATGGGGTCGCAAACAGTTGGACGTGACATAGCAACTGAACAACAATAACATGTCATTTTAATGTATTTTAAACTTAAAACTGGTACCTTGTTTTTGTTTTTTTTTTACCAATCAGAAAAAGGGGAAAAAAAGACTCACTTGATAAAAATTCACACATTTACAGGCCAGCAGGGAAGGTGGTGGTCATCCCTCTAAGGCTAAACACAGGTTTAACAGGAAGAGAACCTTCTCTGCTAAGTCTGGTCCCGTGTGGTTCTGCCTTCCGGCACCCACGGGCCTGCTGTCCTCTTGTTCACTGTGGCCGACGGCAGAGATTGTTCCCGCTGTTGGGAGCAGACTGACTTCTGGGCCCTGCGGTAGCCGGGGTGAGTGGACACCCTCCAGTCATGCTGGGTTCTCAGCTCAGTTACACTTTTGCTTCAAAACCTCAGCTCAGGCCCAGGAGGACATGTTCTGTCTCATGTGCGTCATAAGAACTTGCAGTCACCGGCATTGCCTTACACAACATCCTTCAGGGTGTGCTTGTAATTAGATAAAAACCTGTGTCTGGTTTACCGAAACGTGCACATTTTCCCTCTACTCGCTCCATAGATATTTGTTGAGCTCCTCCTACATGCTCTGCACCACTCTGGGCTTTGAAGACCACAGGACAGAAATGCTGGCTCGCAGGGAGCTTGTGTCCAGGTGAGGAGAGCTGAGAGCCGACAAGGAACGAAAAAACAAGTCAGCTCTCAGGCAGCTCAGGACCTCGGCCTTCAGGACACGGGGAGCCGCTGGAGGGTTTTCACAGGACCGGCCTCAGAAGGCACCCCAGCTCCTCCGTCTTCGCAGGGACAAGTGACCACTTCCATCCAGAGGTGGGACAGGGTCCCCTGGGCCATCCCTGTGACCTCCTGACTTACAGAGTGTGACAGAGTGGAATTCTGAGACTTCCAAACCCAGGTCCGAAGAGCACAGGCGGCTCCTGGTGCCTCTTTCTTAGAAAACAGGCTCCCTTTAGGAAGCACGGATGCCCCACCAGCGAGAGAGAATGAAGGGCGGCAGAGAAACCCAAGGAGAAAGGCAGAGGGAGACAGGCAGGAACAGAGGGAGACAGAAGAGACAAAGGCGGAGAGAAAGCGGCGTCGGAAGCCGGTCGGCTCCCTGCCAAATGCAGCCGGGTGACGGAAGCCCACGGAGGGGTCCTCAAACAACCCTAGGAACAATCCAGTCTCGTTTCAAGCCACTGGGCTCAGGGACCCTTTCGTCACAGGGCAGAGATCACTGAAATGCAGGCAAGCGTTGCCCCAGCATTTGTTAAGACTAAGGGGTGTGGTGGCGGCCAGGGGAGCAAAGGCGGTGGAGGGGAGAAGAGGCTGGCCAGCCTGGACGTGGGCTGCCATCAATTCATACGCTCGGTGACCCATGCTCAGGTTCTGGAGAGAGAGGCCTTGCGGTAGGACTCCATTGATTGAGGGTTGAAGGGCAGGCAGAACGAGCCTGTGGCCTCCTTGCTGACACGCAGTGTGGGCTGTGTGGCTTCACCAGCTGACGGGGCAGCAGCGCAGACTCGATCCAAACTTTCCATCAGCAGGTGCTCAGCCGCAGCTACAGGCCGGCTGTTCCCCAGGGTGCCTGGGGGAGGTCCCTGGCTACAGAGCTGCAGGATCGGGGTGAGCAGAGCTGGCGGGAGGTACCTGCCACCTGAGAACACCAGGGAGCTAGGAATTCCCTCCAGGCCCAGGTACTGGTGTTGAGCCCCCATGGAGGGCACCCAGGAGGGCAGACTGCTTAAGACCCCACCAGAGTCACCCAGTGGCTTCTTGGAGATGAACCTGTTAGGCAGTCAGAATAGGAAACGGGAGTCCAGAAGGGTGGTGGCTAAAGGACAAGGAAGAGGAAAACCCTTGACAAGAGAAGAAAGGAAGGTCCGAGGACCGGAGTGAGGACCTCAGGCAGAACAAACAGCACCCCTGGCTGGCCCAGTTTACACAGGGCAGGCCCGGGGGAGAAAAAACGTATAAAAAGAGGAGCCAAAGGGCCAGGACTCTCTCCTGCACGTGTGCCCTCTCGCTGTCCTCTTCACATCGCCCTCACGCCTCGAGGATGTATTGTCCTTTTATTTTCTAAATAAAACTGAGCTGTCACACGGAGCTGTAATACTGATCTGTCCAAGAGCTCAGACAGGTTCTGTTCGAGGGTTTTAATGTCCATCACTTCAAATTTGTGTGGTGACAAGACAGAACCAAGGAAATGACACACTCCCCTGACAAACCCGATCATGGTTTCGTTCTCAAGAAGCAAGGTCTCTCTGTTTGCTCACAGAGGGGACACAGTACTGGACGGTGAGGCGCTGCCAGGGAGAATCCAAGAGGACAGTGTCCTCTGGGACACACTCTTTCTTAAAAACATTAATTAATTCTAACAGAAGGATAGCTACTTTACAGTATTGCAATGGTTGTTGCCATACATCAGTATGAATCGGCCGTAGGCAGACACGTGTCCCTCCATCCTGAGCCCCCCTCTGTCCCACCCCATCCGTCCAGGTTGTCACAGAGCACCAGCTTTGGGGGCCCCGCATCACACATCAAGCTCACACTGGTCATCTATTTCACACGTGGTGAAATAAATGCTGCAATTCTGTCCTCTCAAATCATCCCACCCTCTCCTTCTCCTGAGTCCAAAAGTCTGTTCTTTACGCCTGTGTCTCCTCTGCTGCCCTGCATGTAGGATAGTCAGTACCGTCATTTTAGATTCTGTATATATGTGTGAATATACAATACCTGTTTTTCTTTCTGCCTGAGTTCACTCTGTATAACAGGCTCTAGGTTCATTAGAACTGACTCCATGGGACACAGTCTGTGGATGGTCATCAAACCCCAAGTTTACTTCCTCTCCCTGGATGGGCACCTCAACCCATCCACTGCTGTCTGCTGAGAGTGGTCGAAAGGAAGGGGAGACTCTGCCCCCAGGATCCTGGCTGTGACTGCAGACCCTCCTCGTGGCCCTGGTCAAACCCTGGCTCAGAAGCATGACTCTGGTCTCCAAGGAATACACAGGAGCGCCGCCTGCCTCCCCAGGAACTGGCCTTGGTGTTCCCTTGGTTTTCCCACTCCATTGGTGGGTCTTTTCTGGGCACCTACTGTGTGTCCAGGAACACTCTGCTCACCAGCTCTCTGCAAAGAGCTATTCTTTATTGAAAAGAAAGAAAGTCAAAGTCGCTCAGTAGTGTCTGACTCTTTGTGACCCCATGGGCTATATAGTCCATGGAATTCTCCAGGCCAGATTACTGGAGTGGGTAGCCTTTCCTTCTCCAGGGGATCTTCCCAACCCAGTGATCAAACCCAGGTCTCCCACAGCTGGCAGATTCTTTACCAGCTGAGCCACAAGGGAAGCCCAACAATACTGGAGTGGGTAGCCCATCCCTTCTTCAGCAGATCTTCCCGACCCAGGAATCAAACTGGGGTCTCCTGAACTGCAGGTGGATTCTTTACCAGCTGAACCACCAGGGAAGCCCCAAGAGCTGGAAAAAACAAAGTTCAGACCTGGCTCCTGGAAGGCTAACAGTCTGTGAAAGCACCCGACGGGTTATGTCCATCCCACAGCGCCTCAACCTCCCTGCTGAGACATCTCTTCTCTGCGTGGTTCACCAGATGACGAGAACGTTCTTCATTTTCCTTTCACCGCTTTCCCCCCTCCCCTCCCCTGCTCCCCGCCCCAGGTCTTGTCTCACCTCCCGGGACAGTGTATACTCAGAGCCTGAGTGTCACCAGTTCCACATCTCGCGCTGCGGAGGTAAAACCACGGACTTCAGCCCACGGACAGAGGAAGGGCTGGAAGCCGACCACACGTTCTCACAGCACGTGGGATCCTGCACACTGAGCTAGGGCTCTGCAGACCTTGGCTGCTGCCACGAGTGACAGTGGGATCTGAGACTGAAGCCAAAGGCCCGCGCGGGCTCAGGGCGTGTGCAGTCCCCGAGCCCGGGTAACATGCTGAAACGCCCCTGGGAACCAGTTTCGGTCACCACCCTGTGCTCGGGGGGCCCAGGGCCTGTATTCTAGGAAATGCCACGTGGGGTTCACACACACGTGTTCACACCACAGACAGACACCTCCGCCTCCTCTTCCCCCAACCCCGGCAGGAGAGACACCCCACAGGCCCCCCACCACGGCCCCCAGGCGAGTGTATCAGGCTCAGCGTCAGCACGGGGGCCACAGCCTAACCCCCGGTGGATCTCTGACAGATACGCCCCACTGTGGGCCAGGCGTCTGGACAGGCAAGCCCACACCTGCCCCGTGAGGAAACACTCAGAGCCCGGTACCCTGACAGACTGGAGTGCAGCTCGGGGCAGGGGGCGCTGGGGACAGGCAGGGAGTGCCCCCCACCCCGGGGCTGGTGCATGCAATGGGAAACAACCACCTTCACAGACAGGCCCAGAAGCTCACCGCTTAAAGGCAGGCAGCCGCCCACTGCAGATCCAGATGCAGACTCCACGGCCCTGCCATCAGATGGGACAGTCCAGCCCCCGAGCAGGGTGAAGGCAGGGGTCTGGCTCTCACACTCTAGCCTCCAGGATGAGGATCTCCTGGGGGGCTGTCAAACCAGACTGCTGGGGCAGCCCAGGCTCCTGAGTCAGGAGGTGTGCTGGGGCAGCCCAGGCTCCTGAGTCAGGAGGTGTGTGTGCATTTCTTGCTTTATTTGTAATGTATTTTATTTATTTGGCTGCACCAGGTCTTCTTTGCAGCAGGTGGGATCTAGTTCCCCAACAAGGGACCAAACCCAGGTCCCCTGAGTTGGGGGCTCAGGACCATCAGGGAGGTCCTGAGAATGCACGTTTCTAAGGAGTCTCCTGGGGTGCTTCTGGTGAGGGCCACTGCCGGGGACCACTGATGCCGTGCAGGTACGGGGTCGGGCATGCTGCTGTCTGGTGATGGTGGAGAATCTATCCCGACACGTACCAGAAAGGCCAGTTTGCTAATACATCTGTGCACACCTGCACCAAGCCCCGCCAAGCCAGTCCACCCTGTGGTCAAGGGCCGGGTTCAGGATGCAGACACCATGCACCTGACCAAAGGGCCCAATTTACAGCAAAATGACAGGCGACCTCACACCCTCAGAGGCCCCCAGACAGCAGAGGGTACAACTGTCTGTGAAGAGCAAGGTCTCTGTGTGAGATTAATAGTGACATACGCAGAGTCACAAGGTGATAATAAAGCACTTAGGACCCACCCACAGTGCCCACTGGTGGCACTTCCCTGGTGGCTCAGAAGATAAAGAATCTGCGTGCCGTGTGGGAGACCTGGGTTCAATCACTGGGTTGGGAAGATCCCCTGGAGAAGGAAGTGGCCACCCTCTGCAGTGTTCTTGCCTGGAGAATCCCATGGACAGAGGAGCCTGGTGGGCTGTAGTCCACAGGGTCGCACAGAGTCGAACGCGACTGAGTGACTAATGCCACTCTCGCTACAGTGCCCACCCGCTGAAACCCAGCCAACCACCCAAAGTCTGTCTTTGAAAGTGGCGGGGGAAGGCAGTTCCCGCCCCGGAGAGACACTCCTCGCTGTGGCCAAGGGAGCCCTTGATCTCTGCTGAAAAAGCCACTGGGACTGCCCAGCGTCTGGGTCTCCCAAGGGTGACCGCAGCCTCTCAAAGGGGACCTACAGCCACACAGGCCGAGCTGCTCACGGCCCACATGACCTGGCTTCGGTGGCTCCAGGGAGTCCTTTCTGGGATTTCTGCGAGGCTTCCTGGTTAAACCTTACCCAGCTTCTCACACCAGCAACCGTGGTCAAATGTCCACCTGGATCACGTCGCCCAGAGAAACCACAACCCAGCGCCGCGTGGCCTCAGGAGGGGACCGTGAAACGACACAGGACAGACGGTGCGGCTGCCCTCGCGGCAGGCCACAGACACGAGCGCGAGGCCCTCCCTTCCGTCCCTTTAATTTCCTGCCTGTCACCCTCCTAAAGGCCGGTGCATCCACTCTCACTGACCCCCTCTGTTGACACAGTGTTAGAGCAGCCTCCTGAAACTCGTTTTGGATTTAATTTCAAGTGGCACTTCTCCTTTTCATGTTGGAAAGGGTCTTGCCTCCTTTCAGTTTTATTTTTTTTCTCGCCCTTCTGTGAACAATCTCCTCCTCAGCTCAGCTCTGGAGTAACAATATTGAGTCAGAGATATGCTGGCCTCAGTGCAGGCAAACCAAACAGGTGCCCCAGGGCCGGCAGAGACCCACGGGCCAGATGAAAGGCAGCAGGCTTTCTCACAGCTGGGTGTGAGCTGCACCCACCACGCTCCAAACTCACCTGCAGGGTCCTTGCGCAGAAAGGCTTCAGAAATACCTACATGGAGCCAAAAGCTATGATGGGAAAGGGACTTTCAGGCTTGAGAGTCACTTTATGTCATCTTTTAAAATTGGGATATTTAGAAAGAAGCTGGCAGCTCAGACGGTAAAGAATCTGCCTGCAATGCAGGAGACCCAGGTTCGATCCCTGGGTTAGGAAGCTCCCCTGGAGGAAGGAACAGCTACCCATTCCAGTGTTCTGGCCTGGAGAATCCCATGGACAGAGGATCCTGGCTCCATGGGGTCACAGAGAATTGGACATGACTTAGCACCTACTCTCTCGTCTCTAATAAAGGCTTTTTACTTTTAGAGCAGTTTTAGCTTCACAACATAATTGAGAGGAAGGTACAGGTTTGGCACAACCTCCCTGTTTATCAGCTTTACTCTCCAGGATGTACATTTGTGACCAGGGATGAAGCTACTTTGACACAGACTCTGAAGTTTACCTTGGTGATTTATGGGTTTGAACAAACGAGTGACGGCATACATGTAACATTGTAACATCATGCACAGTACTTGCACTGCTTTAAAAATCTCTGTGCTCAGCCTATTCACCCCTCCCCCACCCCTAACAGGCTAACCGCCGATCTCTGACTGTCTCCGTGGCTTCGCCTTACAGAATGCCATGCAACTGGAATCATACTGTGTGTGCACTTACACACTGGCTTCTTTGACTCAGTTATAGGCACTTCAATTTCCTCTAGGTCTTTTCATGACGTGACAGCTCTTTTGAGGGGTTGATTAATATTCCATTTTCTGGAAGTACCACAGCTTATTTATCCATCAACTACCGAAGGACATGCTTCCAAATTTTGGCAATTATGAATAAAGCTGGTACAAACAACCACGTGCAGATTTTTGCGTGGACATAGTTTTCAGCTCCTTTGGGTAAATAAGGAGTGTGATCGCTGGGCTGTATGGAAAGAGTATGCAGAGCTTTGTAAGAACCCGCCAAACCGTCTTCCAAAGTGGCTTGTATCACTTTGTACTCCCACCAGCAATGAACAAGAATTGCTGTTGCTCCAGAAGCTCACCACCATTTGCTATTGTCAGCGTTCCAGACTTCGGCTATTTCTCTTTTCTATTGGCTGTTCTAACAGGTGTGTAGTGGGGTCTCATCATGGTCTTCATTTGCAATTCCTTAATGGCATATGAAATGGAGCATTTCTTCACATGCTTACTTGCTACCTGTATATCTTCTTTGGTGAGGAGTCTATTGTGGTCTTTAGCCCATTTTTTTGTTTATTTCTAAGATTTTGGGGGTTGGATCCTCACTGCGATGCACAGGCTCCTTGTCTGCTGCCTGCGGGCTTTTCTCTAGTTGTGGCGTGTGAGTCAGTTGTCCCTCGGCATGCAGGACTTTAGTTCCCTGACCCGGGATCAAACCCACATCCCCTGAATGAAACATGGATTCTTAACCTCTGGACCACCAGGGAAGCCCCTAGCCCATTTTTTTGTTTTATGCAGCTGTTTCTCTTCTTATGGTTGAGCTTTAAGAGTTCTTTGTGTGTTTTTGTGTAACACTCCTTTATTAGGTGTTGCTGCTGCTGCTAAGTCACTTCCGTCGTGTCTGACTCTGTGCGACCCCATAGACAGCAGCCCACCAGGCTCCCCCGTCCCTGGGATTCTCCAGGCAAGAACACTGGAGGGGGTTGCCATTTCCTTCTCCAATGTGTGAAAGTGAAAAGTGAAAGTGAAGTTGCTCAGTCATGTCCGACTCTTAGTGACCCCGTGGACTATAGCCTACCAGGCTCCGCAGTCCCTGGGATTTTCCCTGCAAGGGTACTGGAGTGGGGTGCCGTTGCCTTCTCCTTATTAGGTGTTGGCTTTTGCAAATATGTTCTCCTAGTCTTATAACTTGACTTCTCATTCTTTTTCTACTTTCTTGAATTTGATTGCTGATGGTTGTTGAGAATTTTTACATCCGTGTCATGAAAGATACTGGTCTGTAGTTGTCTTTTCTTGTAATATCTTTATATCATTTTATTAATTGATGCTAATACTGAAGTTAGCAGACTAATATACGGTTTTTTAAAAAAATAATAATAAAGACATTTCCATCCTTGTCTCGAAACTTCCATGAAAGTTGTCACCAAAGCCTTTCTCACTCTTGCCAGCGTAAATACTTCTATATACCTGCATGGACCTGCATGTACATTTGGACAAGGAAACTGCTTTCAGTTGCTCTTTGAATTCAGAGGGGCCATTAAAAACAATTAACATTAAAAATACTCTTAATTTCTTCCATTTCTGCAGACTATAAAGCCTTATTTCAAGTGGATCATGACTGTTTTCAAAAGCTCCACATTTCTAGCATTATTAAAGAAAACCATCTTTCTGAGATTAATATGTAAGATTTATCCTGCTTTAAAAGTGTTAAGCGGCTAGTCTACAGTCATGAGTGCATTTTTTCTTCTCTCCAGAGAATGCTGAACAGAAGTCAAATGTTTGCTACAAATTAAGCTTTCAGCCACCTCCAGCCATCTGACAGAGCGGCTCCAACAACCCTGCCCTGTCTGGCAGTGGAGAATGCTGTGGTCCTGACACCCAGGTGCGAAGGCCCGGGCCCCCCAGCTCAGCTAGAAGAGCTGGGGCACTACAGCTACGACAGACAGACGGAAGCACCTGCCCTCTGCCAAGGGCTGTGGGTACGGCCAGCACCCACACCATCTCCTAAAGACGAAGACGTTCAGGACACAGCCCACCAAGTTGTCCAGCAAAATAACTTGATAAAAATCATACACAACAAAATAAAATCTATTTTAAATAGCACACACTCTTCACTTTTGTCTTTAAGTGAATTTGTTCCAGGCATTTGCACGTAAGGATCTTCTCAGGACAGCCTCCTGAAATAAGCGAGATCTTCCCCGTTTCCTAGAGGCACTCAGGGGTCTGAGGACCTGCTCAGAAGGCCCCGGAGGAGCCAAACAAGGAGTCAGACCCAGATGGTCTCACCTCTGTCCTGCTGCTATGTGTGACTACACAAACAGAAACCCAGCACTAGGAACAAAGGCAAAAAAGTTCTTGTCATTGTTAAACCCAACCGGTGATGTACAGGTATCAAAACACGGTTCATGATATTTCACGTTCTATCCCAGATCCTCCAGCCTTTTTATTTCCAAATCGTGCCGTGCGAGCTTGCCGAAGCTGTTACGTGGGTTCTGGAAGAACAGAGTTCCCTTGGGAGGGAAGGGCAGCACACAGGACAGCACAGGAAGAAAGATGGCACACACACATCCTGTCAGGAGAAAACCATTCCCAGGCCCCACAGTAGTGGAACCGGGAGCTTAGCAGACAACACCAGCTAAAACTCACCAGAGACACACGGCGGGCAAGCCCTCTCCTTCCCGGAAAAGCAAAACCTGTAAGACTATACTAAAACCTGTTATGTACAGGAAACCTCTTCACTTTATTTTCACCTTGATTTTATAACAAAGGCTAAGGATAGTTTATTTTCTTTTTTTTTATTTTTTTAATTTTTATTTTATAAATGGTACAAAGCACAATGCCAAAAACATTAACAGTTAAAATGTCACCAAATGAAAAAAATACTATAAAAATACAAATATTTATAAAAACTATAAAATAAAAATATTTATTTTTCTGGTACCACGTGGCTTGTGGATTCTTATCTTTGTTCCCTCACCAGGGATTGAACCAGGGCCCCCAGCATTGGAAGCATGGAGTTGTCACCAGTGGACCACCAGGGAATTCCCCAGGATTATTTGTTTTCTTCCTCTCCAAACCTGTTTCTATCTGGTGAGTTCCTTACTCTCCTTGAATCACATTTACTGAATGCTTTTCCTCCCAGACACACTGTATTCTCTTTGCAGGCAGAGATCATGACTTCCTTCTTTGACGTCATCTAAATGAAACTATTTGGATGATGCAAAATGTTATTTTACATACAATAAGATTTTCAAATGCTCATTACACTAACCACTAAAATGAACATTTGAATTCTAAGTAATTAAAAAGCGCGGAACACAGCAGACATGCAAAAACATCCCCGATGGAAATAAATACGGTATTAGAACACACACGTGTCGTCAGTATGAGAAAGTGCGCCTCTCCCCTCTGCTCAGTGTTGATGAATAACCTGGTTCCTATTCTCCTAGGAGACCACACTGGAAAGAATATTTAATTACAAGGTCCTGTTTGCTCATGGAGTAGTGTACTGCAGTATTTGACATTACGCACTTTCATTACCTTATAAATAAAAAAGAACATGAATTCACAGTGAGATATACTGCTTGATATTTAAGGCCAAAGCCTGGATAGGGAGTGGGGTCTGGGGGACAATGAATACATGTAAATGTATGGCTGAGTCCCTTCACAATCACCTGAAACCATCACAACATTGCTTGTTAACTAACTATACACCAATGCAAAATACAAAGCTTAAAAAAAAAAACAACAAATAAATCTAAACAGTAAAAAAATATATATATTTAAGGCCAAGTTTAACATTTGAACAATAAATTCTTCCTTTTGGTTTAAAACTGGAAATTTACAGTTCTTTCAACTCTGCCAGATTTACTCTGATATTTCAGTATCTGATACTATTATTTATAAACCTAACTACTGGTTGACTTTTTAATTTATCATTGTATACAAGTAAAAAATTATCAATGTTTTAATTCTTAAAGTTCTCAGAGAAACTAAGCTTATCTTGGTAGAGACAAGAAATGCATTTTATATACACCATTTAAATATTCCAACATTAAGGACCTATTGTATATAGCCTAAGGAACTTTACTCAGTATTTTGTATTAACCTACAAGAGAAAAGAATCTGAAAGAGAATATAAAGAGAATATATATATATATATATACACACACACGTGTGTGTGTAACCGAATCACTTTGTGAACACCTGAAACAGGACATTGTAAATCAACTAGATTTCAATAAAGTTTTTTTCTGAAATTCCGAAACTATCACAAGCAACATCCGCAGACACTTGTTTAGATCAGAGCCCGTACTTTCCAGAACACAGCACTATTTTTCTCCCGAGGGGTCTGCGAGCCAGCTGCCAGCCGCCAGCCTGGTGCTCAGACTCCCTCAGACACTGAGCCTCATCACACAGTTGAGACATCCTTGATCGCTGTGACAACTGCGATTCCCAGCAGCAATGAAGACCCTTCATCACGCCGTCCTGTTACACAAGACAACAGCTTTCACCTTCACAAACAGGGTCTCAGTAGTGAGGAAGGTGTTTCTGCTCCACCTTCCAGCTCTAATTTAAAACCCTTGTTCAGATAGTCAGCGTTCTGCGTCCACTCTAAAAGGTCCACCTGAGTCACCAGGATTAAGTCGTGCGGACAGAGAGATGGGCAGTTCGGGGTGAACACGCTTAAGCCCGTGTTCAACACCGACCAGCTCCAGCAGGGTCCCATATCCCTCCTTCCAGTCTGGACCAGCCCACTGGCTCCTTTCCACAGCCCCACTCAGAGGAGCTTCCCAGAACCTGGCACGCCATCACCTCCCTTCACCAGGGCTGCAAAGCTCCACACACCACTCCAAAATTTGCCCTTGACCCTTCCATTCTATTAAAAAAAACAAGTCACTCTACTAACATTTAAATCTTCTCTGGAAATGCCACATTAAGTGGGTTAAATTCACAAATTTCTTAAGAAATTTGCAAGCTTGAGCAAAATTTCTTTAGACATTTTAAGGAAACGGTACATAACAATATACGGAGTGACGTGAAAGATAACCTTGCCTTTAAAATCCAGAATGCAGGTTAGAGAAGAGAGACTGGAATCTTCATGCAGGACATTAATGTGAAGTGCTTGTATCAGTCACTCGGTCATGTCCAACTCTTTGCAACCCCATGGACTGTAGCCCGCCAGACTCCTCTGTCCATGGAATTCTCCAGGCAAGAATACTGGAGTGGGTAGCCATTCCCTTCTCCAGGGGATCTTCCTGACCCAGACAGCAGGCCCGTGTCTCCCGCATTGCAGGCAGATTCTCTACCTTCTGAGCCACCAGGGAAGCCCCGTTAATATGAATGCATTAATAAAAGGGGATGCTCACCTGAACTCCAGGAGTTGGTGATGGACAGGAAGGCCTGGTGTGCTGTGGTTCATGGAGTCGCAGAGTCGGACATGACTGAGCAACTGAACTGAACTGAACACCTAAAAATGCTTTGCCTCAGCAATGTGTCTATAGGAAAACTATCTGCAATTATTGGCCTGTAATGGTCCCCCTGTACCAACTGGGACCAGTTCTGGCATGGTGAGCATTTAATAAATATTTTTCCAAGAACTCCAGAGGGTTTCATTATCAAGAACACTTCAGACTTCAGGGAAGGTGACAGTCACCCACCAAATTCTATAAGATTCTCATCAAGATCATATGAACCAACCAAAATTTACCCAAATGCACCACAAGCCGCTCAGAGCTGTTGGCTAATTCACTTTCAAATTACTGCTATCTCCAACCTGCTGAAAATTCATGCTTCTGTTAGCATAAGTGATGCTGTTGGGATGACACCACTGTGTGATGTTATTAGTGTCCTGCAGCCCTACTTGAAAATCTCAAACAAGTTTTGGCAACACTGGTTTCTCAACCCTTAGGCTACTTGTATCTGTATTGGTGCACAGTTCTAAGCAGAAAGTAAGTGCTCCACTTTATTGAAACGGGTTTTTTTTCTTCGATGAAAGAAGCAGCTCAAGTATTGCACCGAGTGGGAAAAAAACACGTACTTCTGTTCTGCCTCTGAACTGTAGCTCTTGATGATTACTGCTATCACTGACATCCGTACACAAAAGGAAAATACCAAACACAGAAGCACTATTTTACAGTGCTTATTTTACTTAAGAAATTATATTAAAATCAATATAGCTTTAAAATACTTTAAAATGTTATGTAATGTTAACTTAATTGGAAGGCAGATTACATCACTACTTCCCAGAATTAATTGCTAAAAAGTGGGAAAAAAATTATTCAATTTCAGAAGGAAAAAAAAAGGATAAATACAAACTTTAGTTTTTGTTTGACTGCTGTTCCACAAACTTCCTCCTGAATCAACTTCCAAAAATCCTCATTGCTATTCCTGTTCTTCAAGATTCCATATTTGGTCAGTTCATTTTGCAGCCCTACAATCTTATTTTCAAAAAGAACAGCATATATGTGTGTGGGCATATATAGATACACACACATACATATATCACAAGGTGACATTTTACTGGCAAACAATAAGTCAGTGGGTAATTAGAAATTTAAAATCCCATTTCTAAGCATCAAGGGACAACACCTGGATAACTTGCAGCTATCTAGTTAGGAAAGGATTATTTTCAACAGTAACTGACGCCAGAAAAATAACACCTTTAAAAGTCTCTGTCCCTTAAATCTAGGGGTTATTTATATTTAAAAACTAGAGGAAACAATTCCAAGGGAAGTAAACTGTTTTCCTTTCTTTCTTCTTCATTTATTTTCATCCTAGATGGTGGTAAGTAGGAGTTAATATAAGGAGAATTCTTCGGAGAGGTGGTGGGGGAGAGGAGGGCTTCGGGAAGGGAAGGGAGAAAGGGGTGGACGACTCGAGGAAGTAGATAAAGGTAACTTTCTCCTAAAATTCAGTTTCTAGTTTTATCACCTTGACATGCAGACTCCAGAATTACCATACACTATAAACCAATCGTCACATAGGAATATGCTGCTTGTGATAAAAGAGGCGTCCGCCAGGTTCACAGAAAACAGGCACCAGACGTCTCACTGCTTTTAAATATCATTTCATCTCTTAGAAACTGATAAGGCCTGTTTTAGGAGGTACAACTAATACAGGAAATAGCTTCTTTGAAACAGTACCTCCCCAGAAGAACCCTCTAATCTCCCCGAGGATTTATATCGATAGCATGGGGGTGGAATTTTCCATTCAATTCAAGACGACCCTGAGGAAGTCCAGGGCTCCAGGACGGTCGGGAGAGTTTTACGGATGCTGCCAGGGTAACTCGGAGGAGCACTAACCAGTGTTTTCAGTCGGATTCCTACAGCAATTCCTCATTTAGGAGGTCGTTTCAGGCGGCACCCCAGACTCCCTCAGATACCCAGCGCGGTCCCCCCTGCCCCCCAAGGTAGGTAGGTCCCTTCCCCTCCAGAGGGAAGGGTTTTCATTCACCGGGGCCTGTTCTCAGGACTCTGCTCAAAATGACGTGCGGTCTGGAATGAGATTCATCGGTATTCCCTGCTCTGGCCAGGGGGCAGCCCTCCGGGAGCGTAAAGGCTGTGAAGGCCCTGGGGTTCGGGTCTCCCCTACCGTCAGCTCCCAGCACTTCACGTGTCCCCGAGGGGCGGACGGGGCCAGCAGGGCTCCCACCAAATTCTGGGCAGAGGGGCTCCGAGGGCAGCGGCTGGCCCAGGGACGGTTGCGGTGGGGAGGCAGGGACCCCCACCCCCAGCCCCGCCATTCCTGAGCCATTCTGACGACGAAGCGCACTTGACCGGGAACGCGGCTCCCGGGGGGCCAGAGGGAAGGCTAGCCTAGCCGGTCGGCGCACGTCCAGCAACTCCCGCCGCGCGCTGCAGAGAAGCCGAGAAAAGTCGCGGTCAGCGTGCGGTGCGGTAGCTGGGCAACAGAGGCGAAAACAAACCACAAGTAAACATCCAGCCCCGGGGAGCCATTAAGCAGAGTGGGCGCTAATGAGCGCGCAGCGGGGACCCGCCTCCCGCCGAGGGGCGGCCGCGGCCCCCACGCCGTCCGCAGCCCCGCCGGCGGCCGTCCACCTGCCGCGCTCCCCGGCCTTTCAAGGCGAGACTTCGAAGCTGCAATTCCTGTGGTCCCCCCAAAGAGGCCCCGGGGGCCGAGGGTAGGAGCCCGGGATGCCTGCATCTCACACGTTAAGCCGTTTCCCGGGCGCGAGTGGAGGGCTCCGCCCAGGGGCGGGGGTGCAGGAGGGCCCCCCTCAGGTGAAGGGACACGGAGATGTCAGTACCAACCCACTTTCCGGGGCGTCTTTTGGAAGCTTCTCGTAAAAATCAACCCTTTTGAATAACCTTTGTGCGCCCTTCAACCATTCTTTAAAACTTGGTTTCCAGTGGCAGTGGCTTGTCCAGCAAGGACTAAGGGTCTCCGTTGAACGCTTCTGTCTGAGCTCTTATTTAAGATGCCTTACAGCTCTCTTTGATTTGGGGAGCAAGGGTCCCTTCCCGGGACTCGGGGGGGATGCGCCGGGGCAGGTGGGAGCTGCCCGCGGGGGCCCTGCGGGGCCCAGGCCTGCTCTCTGCAGCAGCGACACCCCGCGGTCAGCCCGGCGCGTCCCGGTGACGCCCCCGCGGCGTCCACCGCTGTCCCAGGGCGGGTCCTGGGGACCCACAGGTTTCATCTCCCCGGGTTCAGCCCCCCAGACCACACACGGAGACGGGCTTAGGAACTTAGAGGGCTATGCAAAGGCGCTTCCAACAGAACCTGCCTCTTAAGACTGTTTATCTTAAATATTTTTAAAGCAATTGGTAAAGTGATTTGGTCTGCGTTAGAGCTCGGGGAGCCAAGGAGTCACTCCGTGTCACCTAGGACTTGAGAATAACTTCTATCTGGTTTCTTTATACGTGATAAATCCCCTTTATCACAAGGAAGAAAGAATATATTTAATCATACATCACAGTAAGGAAAGAACGTCTAAAATCAGAAATCTATAAATACCTATGAAGATATAAAAGCTGATAAAATGTAAGGGGAGATAACCACCAATCACTTTAACGAAATAATCCTAAAAGGAATTCCAGTATATATAGCATGGTTATTTTCCCACTGAGGCGATTCCACTGTGTTCTGTGTGTGTGTGTGTGTGTGAGTGTGTGTGTGTGTGTGTGTGAGTGTGTGTGTGTGTGTGTGTGTGTGAGTGTGTGCACGCACCTTTACCTTTCAGTCGGGTCGGTTTGTCCTTCTCAGTGAAAGACACTATTTACCAGCCACTACATAAATCTTCATCCGTGAAATTCTCTTTTGAATCAGTCTTAGCATCTCATCACCTTATTAAGTCATTAGTTGAATCAAATCTTTGATACATGTGCCTTTATTTTTTTACTAAAAAAAAAATAAAAGAATCAGTTCACCTATTTCTCCCACCTTCCAACTCCCTACCCGTCTGTTCTGCCTGTGGGCTTTGGTTTGGGAGGTTTGTGTTACTTTTTAGATTCTGTTCTAATCTGTAGTCAGATTCCAGGGACAAGAGCGGTCACAGTATCCTTATTTCACTTAGTATGATGCCCCCTGTCGAGGTCCATCCAGGTCACAAATGGTAACTTTTCATTCTTTTGATGGTTCAGTAATATTCCATTGTGTATCTAGAGCACATCTTCTTTATCCATTCATCCATCAATGAAAATAGGTTGTTTCCATACCTTGGCTACTGTAAATAATGCTAAATGAACATGTGGGTGCATATATCTTGTCAAGTTAGTGTTTTGTTTTCTTTGAATAAATACCCAGAAGTGGAATTGCTGGATCATATGATAAGTTTTATTTTCAATTTTTTTGAGGAATCTTTATACTGTTTTTCATAGTGACTGCACTGATAGACAGGGGCTTCCCAGGTGGCTCAGTGGTAAAGAACCCACCTGCCAATGCAGGGGACACAGGAGACACAGGTTCAATCCCTGGGTGGGGAAGATTCCCCTTTAGGAGGAAATGGCAGCCCCCTCCAGTATTCTTGCCTGGAGAATCCCATGGACAGAGGAGCCTGGTGGGCCACAGTCCAGGGTGTCGCAAAGAGGTGGACATGACTGAGCGTGCACTCACACTCACACAAATAGACTGAGCGTGCACTCACATGCACACACATACACATCCCCACCAGCAGTGCACAAGGGGCCCCTTTCCTCCACATGCTTTCCAACACTTGCTCCTTGCTGCCTTCTTCACAATAATCCCTCTAATAGGCGTGAGGCGCTATCTCACTGTGGCTGTGACGTACGTTTCCATGGTGGTTAATAACGAGGAGCATCCATTCCTGTACCCGCTGGCCATCTGGCTGTCTTCTTTGGAAAAATGTTTATTCAGATCTTCAGCCTATTTTTAACTTGGATTGTCTGGGGTTCCTGTTGTTGAATTGTATGAGTCCTTTTTAGATTTTGGATATTAGTCTTTTATCAGATACATGACTTGCAAGCATTCTCTCCCTTGCCAGCATTTTGTTTAAAAAAATTTGGCCACACTTGGTGGCATGTGGGACCTTGGTTCCCTGTCCTGGAATTGAACCCACATCCCTTGCATCAAAAGGCAGAGTCTTAACCACTGAACCACCACTGAAGTCCAGTGTTTTTATGTTTTGGCCGTGTCGTGTGGCTTGCTAAATCTCAGTTTCCCAACCAGGGAATGAACACAGGCCACGCTAGTGAAAGCCCAGAGTCCTAACCACTAGGCCACCAAGGAACTCCCTCCGTGCTAGTATTTTGTTGAGTACTTTTGCATGTATGCTGACCTGTGGTTTTCTTTCTTGTGGCATCCTTGTCTGGCTTTGGTATCAAAATAATGCCGGCTTCATAAAATGAATTTGGAAGAGTAGCTGAAATAATAAAGGAAAGTGCTTGCATTTCCACCACTCATGTGTTCAACATAATTATGAAAATTTTAAAACACTGAAAGATTATCACTCTAAAAAGAAAATGTGTTGGTTAAAGTAAACAGATGAATAGCACTGAGGGAAGAGACTCTTCTACCTCTGTAACTTTTAAAACTTTAAAAATAACCAGCATGATGTACATAAAGAATGTAAATTTGGGGGTACATCTAACTTGGGCTCAAATCCAAGCTCTGCCCTTATGGGCAAGTCATTTAACATCTTCAACCCTCAGTTTTTCCAGTTGCAAACTAGACTTAGTGACAATATCTTTCTCTCCGGATTTTTGTTTGTTTTACGACTATAACCATTTAAATAAATTTTTTAGTGGGGGTACAGTTGCTTTACAATGTTGTGTTAGTTTCTGCTGTACAAGGAAGTGAATCAGCTCTGTATATACATACATAGAGCCTGGGCCAGCCCCCGCTTTTGTTTTTGAGAATATGATCATGTCTGGTAAGTGCCTAGAACTATCTGATAAACAGGAGGAGATCAAAGCACAATTAGCAATCCTTTTGCACCCCATAAATCCAAGTTAGATCTAGTAAGCTGTATCAATTAAAATTTGAGGGCTAAAAAGTTAGAGAAATTACTACTCTGTGCAAAATTGTCTTAACATCTTAATGCTTATTTCATAAATTAACTGGGCTATAAATATTCTGAGACTCAGATTAATGAAAATAATGAAGCAAAGCCAGAATCATATATCCATTAAAAGTTTTACTGTATATTGGCATCACACCCTTTACTCGTGTTAAAGGAATAAATTGCATGCGCTAATTCTCTGTGGCTGTGTAACAAATTACCACGGCTGTAACACCTTGAAACAACACACAGTTGTGATCTCCCAGTTTTCGCGGGTCCGAGTCCAGGGAAGGGATGGCGCAGTCTCCTGCCTAGGGCCTCACGAGGTGTGGGCCAGGCTTCTTCTCATCTGGAGGCCTCATTGCAGAAGGATGCATGTCCCTGCTCACAAGGATGTTGACAGTATTGTTTTCTTTGGTCACAGGACTCGTGGTCACTAGCATCTTCAGAATCAACAAAGGGAGAGAAGGTGAGTTTACTAGCAAAATGGAGTCTTACAGACTGTACCATGGTCAGCAGAGCGGTATTTGTCACCATTGCCATAAGCTGTGGGTGGGTTAGAAGCAAGTCACAGGTCTGTGAAGTCGGGGAGGGGATTCCACAAAGGCAGCAGCAGCAGGACCACGGTGGGTCTGTCTGCCACCATCCACCCTGTGGCTTTTATTATTCAAACACATTCAGCTGCTCCCAGGGCCCCCAAGATTCTTACCTCTCATAGCGCAAACTCAAAGTTCATCAGCTCCTCACTGGAATTAGTAAAAGGTCAGAGGAGGCTCTGGGTATAGTCAAGTTCAGTTTCTGCCCATCCATGGACCTGAGAAGTGAAGGTTGCTCAGTCGTATTCGACTCTTTGTGACCCCACAGACTGTGTAGTCTGTGGAACTCTCCAGGCCAGAATACTGGAGTGGGTAGCCTTTCCCTTTTCCAGGGATCTTCCCAACCCAGGGATCGAACCCAGGTCTCCCACACTGCAGGTGGATTCTTTACCAGCTGAGCCTCCAGGGAAGCCCAAGAACACTGGAGTGGGTGGCCTATCCCTTCTCCAGGGGGTCGGGTCTTCCTGACCCAGGCATTGAACCAGGGTCTGCTGCATGGCAGGTGGATTCTTTACCAGCTGAGCTATGAGGGACCTGAGAAGCCAGAGGGAAAAGCCACCTGTCCCCAGCCCAGCCGACAAACCATGGTGGGCCAGGCAGCAGGAAAGGGCTATGGACTGCTCATTTCACAAGAGGAGAGAAAGGCAGGTGAAGAGGAGTCTCTGTGCTGTAGGAATCCTGAAGCCACACAGTGAGCTTGGAAGTTCCCCAATTAGGCTTCAAGTCTGGGGAAAATTGGGCCTTCCCAGGTGGCGCTCCTGGTAAAGAACCTGCCTGCTAGTGCAGGAGATGTAAGAGACCTGGGTTTGATCCCTGGGTCAGGAAGCTCCTCTGCAGGAAGGCATGGCAGCCCACTCCAGTACTCTTGCCTGGAGAATCTCATGGACAGAGGAACCTGTGGGCTACAGTCTACAGGGTTGCACAGCGTCGGACACGACTGAGTGGGCACACACGCAGCGTGCTGAGGATAATCCTCATGGCTTCACCATCAGCTGTTGGCTCCACCTTCTGAGTCTCTGCTTTGAAGTGAAAGGTATAGCGCTTGTTTGCAGCTGCGTGGTCTTCTCAGCCTGCCACCTGACAGTGGAATCTGGGGGTTGTACTCTCTCCATTCCTTTCTGCCCAAGTGGGCAGTGTTTTTGCAGAAGTAGTTTGCTCAGAAACGCTGTGTGTCTCCCGTGGATTTCAGTGAGACTCACTGCATGAAAAGAAGACCTCGCTCACAGACGTTTTTGAGATGACCTCTGTCTGGATCCTGCTGAGATGACCCTGGATGGAGGCCCTGAAACTCCTCAGAGGCCCCAGATGGGCTGGCTGGCTCTGAGGCTCCCCCTGAGTCCCTTGAAAAAGTCCTAGTGTGACTGGAGTCCCTGACCTCGGAATCTTTTTGTTGCCCCCTCCAAACACTGTAGTCACATCCTCGGCTTTTTCTCCCAATCGTCACATCTTAATTTTAGCACATTAGTCATCGGGAGAGGCTGACACGGTGCGTTCAGACTTCCGCACTCCAGAACTGCAAGGGACTGAACGCCTGTGCTCACCACCGCTTTGTGGTCACTCCTTCCATAGCCCCAGGGAGCTAATTTGCTGAACCAAAGAACACGTGCAGCTGCTTCCTCCCAAACTGTTCTTAAATGCTGTTCAGTGTCAGTCGGAGAGCAATGTGCCTGGAGCTCCATCGATGGCTGGTCTTGTGGGGTCTTCAGTCCACCCAAAGCTCATTTGCACATCTCTAGTTGAGGGCCCTGCCTGCTCATGTACCTCTGGGCCTCCTGGGCTGAATTCTTGGGAAGTTGCTGGGATTTGGACCACGGCCTCTCTCTCCGACTGCCGGAGCCCAACTCCAACTCTGCGCTCTCTAGCTGGGTTTCTGGGACATACGTGTACACACCCTTTTCTCTTCTAAAGATGGGGAGAGACAGGGGAAGCCCACACCCACACCGTTGTGAAGACAACTGAGCTGATCAGTGCTTACAAGAGGGCCTCTCCTGGGGACGGCAGTATGGGGTGTGCTGTCACGCGTGTCTTCAAACTGCTTGTGCCAAGGACGCAAACCTCTGTGGAATGAGCTCTGCTTTATTGCTGTGTCCGAAATGTTCAATTGGGTTTGATTTTTTTTAAAAAAAGGTATAATTTTATGTTTGTGTGTCTTTACCATAAGCCAGATTGTCTTCAGGCAATAGGTACAAATTAAAAACAACCATTGATCAGCCCCTTTTCTACTCCAGAAGTCAAAGTAGTAAAACTTCAGCCATCCAGAAACTTAGGGAATTCAGACAAGCTGGACGGTCAGATTGCCTAGGTAACAGGATTTTAAAATAAAGTTTTAAACATTATGTTCATTAAAAAAAAAAAAGCATAAGCTACTCTCCTGGCATTTTTCCCCCCCACTGTACATTATTATCGTTGATTTTACAAGAATAGACGTATAGGCTGAAATCATCTGCTCTTCGCGTGTTCTGCGCCTCTTGTACTTCTAACAATAATCAAAGTGACTGCTAGTCCTGAGCACCGTCCAAGCCCCAGGCAGCCTGGAGGCCTCCGCGCTTGCTGCCTAACTCCACAGCTGGGTGCTGAACCCATCTATTCTGAGAAGTCATGCTCTGCTCTGTGCGCTGGATCTACTTAACAAACATGAACCCACGGCAGCTTTGCGAAGTGGTCATTTCATTTCGTAGGTGGGAAAACTGACCTAGAAGCAGGTCTCTTGGTGACCCCAACCCCAGTTGGTCCTACTGGGCTGTGCCCCGTGTCTCTTGTGATAACCAGGGAAACCTGTAGTTCACAGATAGGACCTGGTATGTGCAATTTGGTGTTTTGATTTTTCAGTGAAGTTGAAGGTCCAATACTTTGGCCACCTGATGCAAACAGCTGACTCGTTGGAAAAGACCCTGACGCTGGCAAAGACTGAGGGCAGGAGGAGAAGGGGGCGGCAGAGGGTGAGACGGTTGGATGCCATCACTGACTCAGTGGACATGAGTTTGAGCAAGCCTGGGGAGATAGTGAAAGTCAGGGAAGCCTGGCGTGCTGCAGTTTATGGGGTCCCAAAGAGTCGGACACAACCTAGAAACTGAATAGCAACAACCAAGAAAATGCATGAGCCTACATGAATGCCTTTACACAAAAGGCTGTTTGAAAGGCTGGAGGGTCAACTAAAGTGTCTAAAATCTAGAGCACCCTGCTGCTGCTGCTGCCTGGGTTCAAATCCCAGCTCTGCCACTGGAAAGCTATGGCACGTTAACAAATGACTTCATTTCACTGTACCTCAATTTTCCTCATCTGCAGAATGGATTTGAAAATAAAGAGTGTCCAGCTGACGTGGTTTCTGTAAGAACCAAGTTAGTTGATACATGCACAGCCCGTAAGGAAGGCTGGCCTGTAGCTGTGCTCACTGTTTACCAGTTTTGTCAATATCAACTTACATAGTGTATGGAGTCTGTGACATGTATTTTGATCGTTTAAGGCCAGCTAGC
Source organism: Moschus berezovskii (assembly GCF_049115385.1). NCBI lineage: Eukaryota > Metazoa > Chordata > Mammalia > Artiodactyla > Moschidae > Moschus > Moschus berezovskii. The sequence goes on from NC_142469.1 coordinate 108,334,224, forward strand.
TTATTTCCTGTAATCAATAAAGTTCAGAAAGGCTCAGAGTGGTGGATAGTTAATCCTGTATGGGAAAGAGATCAGGGAGCTGCAGGAGTACAGAGTGGGTTGATCCTGACCTGTCTTTGTGTCAACAGTATGATTTTAAAAGACACACACATGTATTCACACACATACACACACCATACACATCTCAGGCATTCATTTGTGCTAAATAATAAAGGCAGATTGAATGTCATTAAGACACAGCAGAAAGCATTCTGCTGAGAGCATCGAAAATAATAATGTTAACCTATTGAAATGAATTGTCTCAATTTAATTCTGATTACTCTCTTTCTGGAGTATAATGTAGTTTGTCATAGTATGGTTTTCACTGAGTTCAAGGTCATAGGAAATTGTGTGCTAGATTTCCTGACACAAAAGAATCACTATGAATTAAAAAGTCAATTATTTCAGTGTTGTGTAAAACCAACAATTGTATGCACCTAATGTATGCAAAGTAGCAAAAGAAACAGAATTTTCTATTTTAAAAACCATTCAATTATTTCTGCTACCAGAAATAATATAATACTTTTTTTTCCACTACTGATATGTATATTTTTATTGATTTTCTTTTTTTATTAATGTCTTCAGGTACAATTAATAGAACAATGCCCACCTGAACACTGCTGAAAATAATGAATACAATCTTTCTAACCCATCAGAATCTGCCAAATGCTAGCACTTTCCCATAAATCTCAGTTCCTGCTAAATTATTCACATTTATTATATTAAAGTTATTTAAGTGAACAATTTTATCTTGGTACGCACTGACCCTCTGGGAGGGCAAGCTTATAGCACATTCTTTTCTGGGAGTCGGGGCTGGGAAACTTCCTCTTCTGTGAACTGGGCTGGGGCATGTGTGTGCCCCAGTCACTCAGTCGTATCCGACTGTTTGCGACCCCATGGATTGCAGCCCACCAGGCTCCTCTGTCCATGGGATTCTCCAGGCAAGAACACTGGAGTGGGTTGCCACGCCCTCCTCCAGGGGATCTTCCTGACCCAGGGATCGAACCCAGGTCTCCTGCGGCTCCTGCCTTGCTCTGCCTTGCAGATTCTTTACCCCTGAGGCACTGGGGAAGCCCGGTATCTTTTTTGTTTTTTTTTTAAGGAGGGAAATTAAAATTAAAGTTCAATGTTTTAAAAGGTATTACACAGGAATCTATTAATTTATAAATAAATGGTCAGTATATGCACTGGTTTTAAAATATTTCATTCTAATAAATACCAAGTGTTCATTTTACAGGTCAGCCATTCTTTGAGTTTCATCTATTATATATGAATGACAAATCTGTCAGTCCAAATCATGAATGCATGTGTGTGTGCTTGGTCGCTCAGTCGTGTCTGACTCTTTGTGACCCCATGAACTGTAGCCTGCCAGACTCCTCTGTCCATGGGATTTCCCAGGCAAGAATACTGGAGTGGGCTGCCATTTCTTTTTCCAGAGGATCTTCCCGACCCAGGGATCAGACCCATATCTCCTGTGTCTCCTGCATTGCAAACAGATACTTTACTGAGCCATCAGGGAAGCCCCAAAATCATGAGTACTTGCATTTGAACAATTACATAGGATTTTCTACCCCATGTTGGGTAAATGGGGCTTCAAAGCCCTAGCCACGCCAAGTTGTGTGCTGAGTGACTGGTGGGCTGGCACCTATGGCCAGCTCTCCCGAAGATGTCTTGCCCTGCATTTGTCCAGCTCTTTCCTCCAGGACATACTCCACAACAAATGCCACCGCCGTACCCTGTGCTTGAGACAAATTAGCGGCACCTGTGTTCACAGCTACCTGAGAAGGAAAAAATGGGCACAGAATTTCCCCAGCAAAGATGGTGGCGCCCAGGAAACCCCTCTGCAGACTCCTCTTGAAACAGGGTAAGAGAATCTACACGTCAGGATGATGGGGGAGGGTAGGGATGGTTAGGTACAGCCTAGTTCCTGCTGATTCTACTTCAACAGCCTGCCTGAGGTCTGCTGCTAAGTCACTTCAGTCGTGTCCGACTCTGTGTGACCCCATAGACGGAAGCCCACCAGGCTCCCCCATCCCTGGGATTCTCCAGGCAAGAACACTGGAGTGGGTTGCCATTTCCTTCTCCAATGTGTGAAAGTGGAAAGTGAAAAGTGAAAGTGAAGTCACTCAGTCGTGTCCGACCCTTAGTGACCCCACGGACTGCAGCCTACCAGGCTCCTCCATCCATGGGACTTTCCAGGCAAGAGTACTGGAGTGGCTTGCCATTGCCTTCTCCGGCCTGAGGTCAGTATCTATTAATTCAGTTGAATGTCAAAGTCTAGATCCTTCCAATGAAGGGAAAAATGAAAGCCATGGAAAAGTAAAAGTAAATTCAGATTTAGCCATTTAGGGGACTTCCCTGCTGGTCAGGTGGTTAAAAGACTTGTCTTCCAGTGCAGGGGGAGTAGGTTCAGTCCTTGGTCGGGGATCGAACCCACGTCTCTTCCATCTCCTGCATTGCAGGCAGGTTCTTTACCGGCTGAGCCGCCTGGGAAGGCCATAGGACACCGCGTCCCTCTCAAATAGCTTTGTGTTGCAGATGTGAGTCCTTGTGCCAAAGAGCTACAGGATGGACATTTGAGATAAGATAGGAATCACACCTTAAACACAAACGCAAGGCCGTGGGGGGTCGTTTTCCGAGTTGGAAACTCACCCCATGTCTCTTATGAACAGAACTGTAGGAAATCAGTCCAATCTCTCAAAAGTCAGCTATAAAAACGTGTCTTAGAGCAGACTCTGCCCTTCAGAGACTGAAGTTCTTAGCTCCTGGGCCTGAGGAAAGTCCATAAACACCTGGGAAGCATGATGTGACCTAAGGAAAATCGCTGCCAGGTCACAACCCACGAGAAAAGGGCGTTTGAAAGCGGGGCTAGTGAGCCCACCCTCGTGCGTCCTGCCCCCGTGTGTCCCACTTACAAAGCAGGAAGCAGAACCAAAAGCCTAGAACTCAGGATAATGCCATTCAGATCCGCTCTCCAGAGTCCAGCTAACACAGACTTCTAGAGTCCAAGGGACGGTTTCATGAGTAAGTGCGGGCACTTTGATGGGGTTGAGCCTTCATGCAACCGATGCCAAGCTGGGCAGCACCATGTCTCTCAAATCCTGGTGAACTGCAGGTACAATAAATGTGCATTGCACTCACTTCTAACCAGAAAAGTGAAAAAATGAAAGTCGCTCAGTCGTGTCCGACTCTTTGTGACCCCATGGACTATACAGTCCATGGTATTCTCCAGGCCAGAATACTGGCGTGGGGAGCCGTTTCCTTCTCCAGGGGATCTTCCCAACCCAGGGATCGCACTCAGGTCTCCCGCATTGCAGGTGGATTCTTTACCAGCTGAGCCACAGGGAAGCCAGAAGAGTTGATTAAAATTGGTTAAATATAGTAACAAAAACAGAAAGACTTCTGAAGCATTGGATCAGACAGACGCCGAGCCAGGACAGAACCTAGGGAGGGAGGCTGCCCTGGCCCCTCAGGGTCTCTCCCACCAGGAAAGTGGACCAGAGGATTTCCAAGCTCCATTTAACTCTGCAACTGTGCAAACTTCAAGAGGTTCACACCCTTGGTTATGAGAAAAATGAGATAACTAAATAAGTACGCTAAAGCCTTTAAGATCTTCAATGAATTCAGTCTCAGAGACAGAAAGTTTTTGTCTCCCCCCCACCAAAGCCTATTTTAGCTTCTTGGAAGCATGCAAAATTTACCAAGAATGTTTGCTGAACGTTACTAAATATTTTAAAACTTTTCATTAAAAGCTAGTTCTTTTTTTCCTATTTGTACTCTCCGTACCATTTTTAATCTACTTTAGCGATGGCATGCTATTTTGAGCAGGAAATCTATTCTTTAATGTCTCTAAACTAGAGCTCTTTTTATAATTCCCTCATCGGACCTGGTTCAAAGTCTACGGCACCTCAGTAATTGTTTGCCCCGCCCCAAAATAAAAGCATTAGTTAGGTGTTCGTTTAAATTCCACACAGAAGGCAAGTCCTTTGTAGTCGCCAAATTTCCTCGGAATATTTTCTCAAGAGCCTCACCCACAGCTTTAAAAAGGAGGGCAGGAAAAATGCCAGCTGCAATCTCCCACCCTCATTAGGGCCCCCTGTCAGAAATCGGTTAAGGAGCAGGGAATAAGGGGTAATTTTCCTTTAAAATGGAGAGGAGTTTCCTTTAGAAAGGAAATTCGCTGAGGAAGTTGTTTTAGAGCAAATCACTGTTCGGGAGGAAGCCGGCAAAAGGTGGGAGGGGCTCCCTTTGATTCCCCGTCTGTGTATTCGGGCTCAGACCAGACAGCATTTTATGCACATATTAATAGAATGCAAATGAGCCTCCCGCCAGGACAGTGGTAGTTGGCACAGAGCATTGTCAACAGAAAGGGCTTGGGTGTATTTTTTTAATCCCATCAAGGTGCCCCATTGCGGGGGGAGGGGGTGGGAGGGCGGTGTTGGGGAAGGTGGGGGACCCGGGTGCTTGGGAATGGATCCGGGTCTGACCTCCAGTTGGGTGGAGAGCAAAGCGCTTTTTCTGTCTCCACTTCAAGGCCCTCTCCGGAGCTGTGAGCATCCTCTTCAAAGTCCTCAGGTGCTACTGTTTACTCAACTCTGTTCACGGGCAGCAAGGGCCCCTCAGAGTCAGCTGGAGCTCGGCCCATGGTGTGCGGCCCCCAGCGCCCCCCACCGCCCCTCCAGGCGCTGACTCAGCAGGTCTGGGGAGCCTGGGGCTCTGCTTCACCAGGGTGTTTCCCCCCGGGATTCTTGGATGAAAAGGGTGATGTAACCTGGAGTTTCCTCTGCAGTGGGATGAGGACATTCTTACGCTCTTGCGGGGCCAGTTCAGTCAGTCAGTTCAGTCGCTCAGTCGTGTCCGACTCCCCGACCCCATGGACCACAGCACTCCAGGCCTCCCTGTCCATCACCAACTCCTGGAGCTGACTCAAACTCATGCCCATCGAGTCAGTGATGCCATCCAACCATCTCATCTTCTGTCATCCCCTTCTCCTCCCGCCTTCAATCTTTCCCAGCATCAGGGTCTTTTCCAATGAGTCAGCCCTTCGCATCAGGTGGCCAAAGTATTGGAGTTTCAGCTTCAGCATCAGTCCTTCCAATGAATATCCAGGACTGACCTCCTTTAGGATGGACTGGTTGGATCTCCTTGCAGGGGTCAGAGGGACGCCTAGAAAGCTCCTTGGGGTGAAGCCTCTGGGGCGAGGTGGGGATGGGGCAGGGGCCAGAGGTGGAGGAAACCTGCGATTTCCAGGTCGATCCCTTGTCTTTGCACAGACGGCTTACTGGTAGATAGAAGCCGCGCAGCCCCAGCCGAGGCTGTGCCGTCAGCTATAGGCCCACTTCAGAGAAACACTGAAGGTGAAAAGTGAGGTCGCTCAGTCGTGTCTGACTCTTTACTGCAGCCCGCCAGGCTCCTCCGTCCATGGGATTTTCCAGGCAAGAGTACTGGAGTGGGTTGCCATTTCCTCCTCCAGGGAATCTTCCCGACCCAGGGATGGAACCTGGGTCTCCAGCATTGCAGGCAGATGCTTTACTGTCTGAGCCACCAGGGAAGCCCTCAGAGGAACACTAAGTGCTTTCTATTCGTGCCGCTGCTCAATTCCTCCGAAGACACGGCTTAAGAGCCCCCTCCGCGGCAGACACTGTTCGGGGCTTTGGGGAGACACTGGGGAACAGGACGGAGCACGCAGATAAACGCTTCCCTCCCGTGAGCCAGCGGGGAGACGGACTGGGAGGTGATCTGGCGCGCTGGGGGTGGCCGGGGCTTCGGGCGAAGGAAGAGAACCCGGGGAGCGGGCAGGGCGGGCGACCGCGGGGGCGGGTGAGGGCGGAAGGGGCGCCCTCCGGGGGCAGCAGGGGGCCTGGCGGGGCGGGCAGTGCCCGGGCCAGGCTGAGCGTGGCCGCGGGGCGGCGACGGGGCCGCGGTGGCGCCAGGTGGACGGAGGCCGGGCGGGAGGGGCCCCCACTGTGCAGGGACGGGGCGGCCGGGGGCCGGGGGCCGGCGACCCCGGAGGGCAGCGCTGCGCAGACGGCTGAGCTGGGCGGTTTGTGTACGAGGTTGCGGGGCGGCGGGGACCGAGGTTTTGTGTGATTTCCCAGCGAACGCACAGAGACCCCCGAGGAGGCCGCCCACGGCCGCTAGAGAAAGTCCGCACCCGGGGCGGCAAGACGCGGCGGAGAGCCAGGGACGCGGCTTCTCTGGCCGGTGTGGACGCGGGAAGTCGGACCCCCGGGCCCCGAGGGGGATCCATCCACCCCTGCGGCCCTCAGGGCTGCGGACAGTCTTGGGGGCCCTGGGAAGCGCCTCCCAGTTTCTGCCCCGTGGTCACAGGATCCCCCCCGCCTGTGTCCAGTGTCTCCTTTCCCCAGGACACCAGTCACCCTGGACTAGGACCCCCCACCAGGACGGCCCACCCTGACTGCTCACGCGCCCCCAGGCCCTGTTTCCGGCCCCTGCTGGCGGTCTTCAGCACCTGTTCCGACTCTGCCCTCATTGAGGACTCTCTCCCTCTGTGGGTCCTCTTCCCCCTCCTCCGAGGCCTGCCGGAGTCTGCGTCTGGTCAGGGCCCCAGCAGCCTCCGGCCCCGACCGTTAATAAATGGGAGCTATGTGGCCTGGGGTGCCCGCTGGACGCGCTCTAGATGCGGTGTTTCCCCACAGCCTCACAGAGGTGCCCCCAGGAACTTGCCTGGGGTCCAGGGGTTAGGACTCCGCACTTTCGCTGGGTTCAATCCCGGCTTGCGGAACTAAGAGCCCGCAGGCTGAGTGGTGTGAGCACAATATAAGAACACCGTCCTCCCTTAGGAGCTGAGGGCACTCCAGACAAACGCCAGCCCTCGCTGTGCTGCGCCCCGGGGAACCACAACACCGACACCCCTGAGGGCACCCCAACAGCAAGTGGCAGACCCGGGGCAGCATCAGCCGGATTCCGAAGTTTGGGAGTGGACTGTGAACTTGCTCTTTGTCGATCCCACTCTCTGCTAAACCCTGCGGCGGCGCCTCATCAGACCCAAGGTAAAAGCTGAAGTCCTTCTGGCCAGTAGGCGCGAGATCCCCGTCCTGCCCCTGAACCCCGCATCTCAGCTCTCCCAGCACCGAGGGGTCCTCGCTGTGCCCTGCTCACCACACACACCCCAGGGCCTTGGCACCTGCTCTTCTCCAGGGTGGTCAGACCCAGAGACCCACAGGGCTGCCCTCCCCAGCACCCCAGATATCCTTTAACCTGCCCTCCATTTTCTTCACAACCTGTACCCTCTCCCATCTTACCATTGAATCTATTTTTTTTAATCTTTTTAAGTTTTTTTATTATTATTATTATTTGTCTCTCATCGGCACAAAGTAAATGCTTTGGAGGCAAAAGCTGCATTGACCATGTGCTTCAGGGAAGGTCCCAGATCCATGGAACTCAGGGTTTTGGGGCTCTGGGGATCAGCCTGAGGCACGAAGCCAGCAAACTTCAGAAGCAGCTTTGTGAGGGACTTCCCTGGTGGTCCAGGGGCTAAGAGCCTACATTCCCAATGCAGGGGGCCCAGGTTCGCTCCCTAGTCAGGGAACTAGATCCCACATGACACAGCCAAGGGCTCCCATGCTGCAACTAAAACATGCCGCCTGCTGCAGCGAAGACCGCGTGTGCTGCACGTAAGACCTGGTGCAGCTCAGGATTGCGGGAGAGACAGCAACAGCCTCAGGTACGCAGATGGCACCACACTCACGCCAGAAAGTGAAAAGGAGCTGAGGCGCCTCTTGATGAAGGTGAAAGAGGAGAGTGAAAAAGCTGGCTTAAAACTCAACATTCAGAAAACCAAGATCATGGCATCTGGTCCCATTGCTTCATGGCAAATGGATGGGGAAACAATGGAAACAGTGACAAACTTTATTTCTTGGGCTCCAGAATCACCACAGATGGTGACTGTAGCCATGAAATTAAAAGATGCTTACTCTTTAGAAGAAAAGCTATGACCAACCTAGACAGCATATTAAAAAGCAGAGACATTACTTTGCCAACAAAGGTCCGTATAGTCAAGGTTATGGTTTCTCCAGTGGTCATGTATGGATGTGAGAGTTGGACCATAAAGAAAGCGGAGTGCTGAAGAATTGATGCTTTTGCACTGTGGTGCTGGAGAAGACTCTTGAGAGTCCCTTGGACTCTCAAGGAGATCCAACCAGTCCATTCTAAAGGAGATCAGTCCTGGGTGTTCATTGGAAGGACTGATGCTGAAGCTGAAACTCCAATACTTTGGCCACCTGATGCAATGAACTGACTCATTGGAAAAGACCCTGATGCTGGAAAAGATTGAAGGCAGGAGGAGAAGGGGATGACAAATGATAAGATGATTGGATGGCATCACTGACTCAATGGACATGAATTTGAGCAGACTCTGGGACACAGTGAAGGACAGGGAGGCCTGGCGTGCTGCAGTCCATTGGGGTTGCAGAGAGTCAGACAGGACTGAGCAACTGAACTGAACTGACTGAAAAATAAAAAGGAACTGTGTTGGATTATTAAAAGGGGTATGGGAGAAGGTTGTGTGTGTTTGGGAGCTGCAGAGAGCAGATGAAGGCTTCCTGAACAGGGCAGGATGGTGGGAAGGCCCAGCCCCCCTGCAGTCAGGCAGGCCATTGACTAGGAGGAAGCCTGGAGTGGGGAAGGCGTATGAAACATGTCTGAGATGTCTGGGCAGCCTCTCTGGGGAGGCTTGAGACAGCAACTCAGAGGAGGAATTCAGAGAGAGAAACAGGAAGGAGTCTGTCCTGGGCAAGCTCCGCTCAAAACGGGCCTGGACTGTGGGCCTGGACTGTGGGCCCAGCCTGTGGGCCTGGACTCTGGGACCGGACTCTGGGCCTGGACTCTGGGACCGGACTCTGGGCCTGGACTGTGGGCCTGGCCTCTGGGACCAGATTGTGAGCCTGGACTGTGGGCCTGGACTGTGAGGGAGCGGGCAACAGGGGTGGCAGAAGTTGTGAGTGGGGGTAAAGCTGGTGAGAGCCCTCTTGCCAAGGGCAGTGAGGAGTAGCCAGCGGCCTGGGGCACACCCCGGCTCTGCCACTGCCCGGCTACGTCTGGGGGCAGCTCCCTGACCTCTCCCAGCCAAGCTCTCCCCTGGGAAATGGTTCGGATAAGATGCAACAGGAAGGGCTTGTGTGTGAGGAGGTGAAGTTGGACCAGGCGCCTGCTGCGAGCCTGAGGCCTGAAGGGCGCTTCTCCAAGCATGATAACAGCAGCACGCGGATCGGCCCTGAAAACATGACAGACCACAGATACCTCTCTCTGCTGACTCCCCTGGTCCTGCTGAGAGCTGAGGCCGGGGGTCTTCCTCTGCCTCTGCTGCGCCTTCATTTTCTCTTGGAATATCTTCACCCAGAGAGCATCCCTTGGTCTGTGCTTGTCCTTGTGGAGCTCAAGATGGTGCTGAAAGAAACATCCCGATACAGACTAAGGAACTGATCATTCAAACAAGACCCACAGCACTGGGGACTCACCGGGGAGAGAGTATTCTATATCCTGTTGGGGTGAAGGCTCAGAGTCACACGTTCATCAATAGTCATCACGGGCACACTTGAGATGGGTGGACTTTTGCAGTGTGCAAATTACACATCAGAAAAGTTGCTTACTTTATGATTTTTTTAAAAGATAAAATACGTCCTTATCTTTTTAGTTTGCACCATAGATGATTCTTCAGTTCAGAAAAGTTCTACACGACAAGGTTTAAGTACAAAGAACCAGGGCTGATCCCATCAGTTCAGTAAGTTCAGTCGCTCAGTCGTGTCCGACTCTTTTCGACCCCACGAATCACAGCACGCCAGGCCTCCCTGTCCATCACCGACTCCCGGAGTTCACTCAAACTCATGTCCATCGAGTCGGTGATGTCATCCAGCCATCTCATTCTCTGTCGTCCCCTTCTCCTCCTGCCCCCAATCCCTCCCAGCATCAGTCTTTTCCAGTGAGTCAACTCATCGCATGAGGTGGCCAAAGTATTGCAGTTTCAGCTTTATCATCAGTCCTTCCAATGAACATCCAGGATTGATCTCCTTTAGAATGGACTGGTTGGATCTCCTTGCAGTCCAAGGGACTCTCAAGCGTCTTCTCCAGCACCACAGTTCAAAAGCATCAATTCTTCGGCGATCAGCTTTCTTCACAGTCCAACTCTCACATCCATACATGACCACGGGAAAAACCATAGCCTTGACTAGATTCATAAGCGGGCATAAACATCAATCTTACTATTTTATAATCGAATAGTCAAGAAGCATATAATACAGGACATAACCTACTGCCACGAGTAATTTAGGGTCCTGTTTGAGATTCACACGTATCCCCCCAACCTAACCTTGAAAAAGGACACGTTTGGGCCTTGGGAGCAGATGGGAGGAAAGCAAGAGGGGGACAGGTGGTCCCGTCACCCACTGCTCTCACTCAGGGCAAATAGGAGGCAGGAGCGGAGGAGACGCTTCCTTTCCAAAGTGGAGACAGGTTTCCCAGTGGTCGGTGAGCTGTCGCCCCCCACGGTCTGGAGCGCTCCTGCCCGGAAGAGCAGGGCTGTCTCACACAAGACCTTGCCTGTCTCGAGCATCACTGTTATCGAAGCCAGGGTGTAACTGCACTTTAAATTCTTGCTGCTTTGGCCTCTTCTGGTTTTTAATTTTTCCAGTGTTGCGTTGGTGCCTTCCATATGGCAGTGTGACTCAGCCGTCGTTACACACACGTCCCCTCGCTCGGGAGCCTCCCTCCCCCCGCCCCATCCCATTCCCTCTCGGTCCTCACAGAGCGGCAGGCTTGGCTCCTTGCGTCATTCATATACAGCAGCTGCCCGCCGGCGATCCATCTGACGCCGGGTGGTGCATGTACGCGGATGCTGCTGTCTCCATTCGTTCCAGTTATTCGCTCCCCCACTGTGGCCACAGTCCAGTCTCTACATCTGCGTCTCCATTCCTTCCCTACAAACAGCTTCATCTGAAGCATCTTTCTAAATTCCATACAGTTAAAAGTCCAGTCGCTAAGTCAAGTCAGACTCTCCACGACCCCATGGACTGCAGCTCGCCAGGCTTCTTGTTCGTCACCAACTCCTGGAGACTACTCAAACTCATGTCCATTGAGTTGGTGATGCCATCCAAACATCTCATCCTCTGTCGTCCCCTTCTCCTCCCGCCCTCAATCTTTCCCAGCATCAGGGTCTTTTCCAGTGAGTCACTTCTCATCAGGTGGCCAAAGTTTTGGAGCTTCAGCTTCAGAATCAGTCCTTCCAATGAATATTCAGGATTGATTTCCTTTAGAATGGACTGGTTGGATCTCCTTGCAGTCCAAGGGACTCTCAAGAGTCTTCTCGAACCCCACAGTTCAGAAGCATCAATTCTGCTGAGCTCAGCTTTCTTTATAGTCCAACTCTCACGTCCATACATGACCACTGGAAAAACCATAGCCTTGACTAGACGGACCTTTGTTGGCAAGGTAATGTCTCTGGTTTTTAATATGTTGTCCAGGTTGGTCATAGCTTTTCTTCCAAGGAGCAAGCGTCTCTTAATTCCATGCATGTGCAGTAATATACTCTGTCTCTTTCTGACTTACTTCACTGTGTATAACAGGCTCTAGATTCATCCACCTCATTAGAACTAACTCAAATTCGTTCTTTTTTATGGTTGAGTAATATTCCGTTGCATATGTGTACCGCAGCTTCTTTAGCCATTCATCCGTCAGTGGACTTCTTGGTTGCTTCCATGTCCTGGCTATCATGAATAGTACTGTGATGAACACCGGGGTGCAGGCGTCTTTTAGAATTGCAGTTTTCAGCATTTATGTCCTGTTTAATCCTCTCACCTTTGAGGAAGTTTGCCTCAGTGGAGGCTCTTCCTCTCTGAAGAGTTAGGATGCTGGATGCCCGAACAGTGCCGTGAACCACCGTGGGGACCCTCACAGCATGGGCACCAGCAAACAGACATGTGCGGAGTCCGTGCAGGTGAGTCTGCGACCGCCGAGCAGACCCGAGATCCTGGTGGCGGGAGCAGCCCCAGCACTCAGTACTGCACTCGCGGAGGTCCAGGATAGCATGGCACACCTCCAACCACCTCTGCAGACACTGCTGGCTTCACTTCTGCCTTGCTGATCTCTGAAGCACTGGGATGAGCCCGGGCACAGCACAGGGTATGGATCCAGCTTACATTTTCCCAGAGGCAGTCCACATGTCTCCACAGTATTCAGTAAAAAGCCCATTGTTTCTCCCAGTAAGGTCTAAGAGGATGAACTTATCACCCTAAATTTCCATCTGCTCTTGGGCTGACTCCTTGATTTTCTGTTCTGTTCCAGTGATGTGCTAACACTACCTTGCTGTATTGATAGACACTTTATCACATGTTTTAATGCCTGGAAGGGCTAGACCCTTCCCCCAACCTAAATTCTTCTTTGTCAAGATTTTCTTATTGATTCTTACTTATTTATTTTTCATGTAAACTTTATAATCAGAGGGAAAATTGATAGTTTTTATTTGGGAACAATAGAATGGGAAAGATTATAGATCTCTTCAAGAAAATTAGAAATACCAAAGGAACACATCATGCAAAGATGGACACAATAAAAGACAGAAATGGTAGGGACCTAACAGAAGCAGAAGATAATAAGAAAAGGTGGCAAGAATATATGGAAGAGCTATACAAAAAATATCTTAATGACCCAGAAACCACAGTGATGTGATCACTCACCTAGAGCCAGACATCCTGAAATGCGAAGTCAAGTGAGCCTTAGGAAACATCATTACAAGCAAAGCTAGTGGAGGTGATGGAATTCCAGTTGAGCTAATTCAAATCCTAAAAGATGATGCTGTGAAAGTGCTGCATTCAGTATGCCAGCAAATTTGGAAAACTCAGCAATGGCCACAGGATTGGAAAAGGTCAGATTTTATTCCAATCTCAAAGAAAGGCCAAAAATGTTCAAACTACTGCACAATTGCCCTCATTTCACATGCTAGCAAGGTAATGCTCAAATCCTTCAAGCTAGGCTTCAACAGTACGTGAACCATGAAATTCCAGATGTTCAAGCTGGATTGAGAAAAGGCAGAGGAACCAGAGATCAAATTGCCAACATTTGTTGGCTCATAGAAAAAGCAAGAGAGTTCTAGAAAAGCATCTACTTCTGCTTCACTCAATATGGTCGCAGAGTTGGACACAACTGAGCGATTTAACTGAACGTCTTCATTGACTGTGCCAAAGCCTTTGACTGTGTGGATCACAACGAACTGTGGACAATTCTTAAGGAGATGGGAATCCCAGACCACCTGACCTGCCTCTTGAGAAACCTGTATGCAGGTCAGGAAGAAAGAATTAGAACTGGACGTGGAACAGCAGATTGGTTCCAAATTCAGAAAGGAGTACGTCAAGGCTGTATATTGTCACCCTGCTCATTTAACTTATATGCAGAGTACATCATGAGGAACGCTGGGCTGGATGAGTCACAGCCGGAATCAAGATTCTGGGAGAAGTAACAACCTAAAATTTGCAGATGACACCACCCTTATGGCAGAGGGTAAAAAGGAACTGAAGAGCCTCTTGATGAAAGTGAAAGAGGAGAGTGAAAAAGCTGGCTTAAAACTTGACATTCAAAAAACTAAGATCATAGCATCCAGTCCAATTTTCTCATTGCAAATAGAAGGGGGAAAAGTGGAAGCAGTGAAAAATTTAATTTTCCTAGACTCCAAAATCACTGCAGATGGTGACTGCAGCCACGAAATTAAAAGATATTTGTGCCTTGGAAGGAAAGTTATGACAAATCTAGACAGTGTATTAAAAAGCAGAGACATCTCTTTGCTGACAAAGGTCCATATAGTCAGAGCTGTGGTTTTTCCAGTAGTCATGTATGGATGTGAGAGCTGGACCATAAAGAAGGCTGAATGCCAAAGAATCGATGCTTTTGAATTGCAGTGCTGGACAAGACTCTTTAAGAGTCCCTTGGACAGCAAGGAGACCAAACCAGTCCATCCTACAGGAAATAAACGCTGAATATTCATTGGAAGGACTGATGCTGAAGCTCCAACACTTTGGCCACCTGATGCAAAGAACTGACTCATTAGGAAAGACCCTGATGCTGGGAAAAATTGAAGCGGGGAGGAGAAGGGGACGACAGAGGATGAGATGGTTGGATGGGATTGCTGACTCAATGGACATCAATTTGAGCAAGCTCCAGGAGAGAGTGGAGGACAGAGGAGCCTGGTGTGCTGCAGTCCATGTGATCGCAGAGCCGGACATGACTTAGCAACCAAACAACAACTATTTTGAAAATCAGGGAGAACTGGTCTCTTTATGTCAGTAAGTCTTCCTATGAAAGAACGTTGTACGTCTTCTCTGGTTGAAGGCTTCTCGACCTGAAATTCCTCGAGCCTTAAATCACACGCACAGATGCTACCTAGGCCGCAGGTGCGCTCACAGCTGATTTTGTCAGCACACCTGCTCACTCGCGCCATCCCGACGTCCTGCTGACCCTCGTCACTTCCCCTTTCCTCCTGCAGAGGGCACCCGGGACCAAGGAGCCGCCACCCCTGCAGCTGCTGCTTAAGTCACTTCAGTCGTGTCCGACTGTGTGACCCCATAGACGGAAGCCCACCAGGCTCCCCCGTCCCTGGGATTCTCCAGGCAAGAACACTGGAGTGGGTTGCCATTTCCTTCTCCAATATGTGAAAGTCCTGGAGCCAAGCGTGGCTCGGGCAGGGAGAGAATTCACAATAGGCGAGGTCCTTGGATTTTCCACACTATTGGCTGAGTTCATGTTCTCTTTTGAGACTGTGGATGGCGAGGTCCTTGGATTTTCCACACTATTGGCTGAATTCATGTTCTGTTTTGAGACTGTGGATGGCGAGGTCCTTGGATTTTCCACACTATTGGCTGAGTTCATGTTCTCTTTTGTGACTGTGGATGACGATGAGCTGTGTGAGTTTTTCACACACGCTCAGGTAAAGTGACCTTTTGCTGAAAGGTTTGTTAGAAACTGCAAATTCACACTCTTCAAAGTGTTACTTTTGCCAGAATATAGGCTTTTTAGCATACACACAACAGGGACATTTTCTGCCACTAAGAACGGCCGGGCCGTGTTGTCACATAGGAGCTGAGGGCGTTATGCAGAGAGATAGTAAAGGCCACAAACTCAGCTTGTGACGTAAATGGTTACTGCCTCCTCCAGCAGAACGTGCTGTTTCCTTTGTCTTCAGTTGAATAAAAATATCTGTTGCTGAGGCTCTTTCCGTTAAGCCGTTTCTCTTGATCTTTCAAGATTCGTGACATATTAAGGCACACGTGAGAAGAATCGAATCAAGCTGTGGATGAAGATCACTGTTATTCTAAGGCACCTTTCACCCTGTGTTTTTTCCTACACTTCACAGGATGTGGTTCCCTACGATGCTGCGAGAAGGCTGGGGTATTCAGTTTGTACTAACGCACAGCAGAAGGATGAGCAGGCAGATGGCAGAGACAGCCGTCAGCCGCCGTGGGCAGCCCTGCGTCCCCAAGGCTCGGGACTCCGTCAAGCAGAAAGGGGCTCCACAAAGCCCCCGCCCAGGCTCCCGGGGGGCGGGCGGAACAGGGATGAAAGCTTTTGCACAAGGCAGCTGTGGACGCAAGACGCGTGGAGGACCAGACAGGGGACACTGAAGAGGGACTGTCTTCACAGCACAGCCGCGTCTGCTCCAGGCCCGATCCGCCCGCAGACGCCGTGAGTCGCCAGGGCTCAGCCCGGGGAATTCAGCCACCACAAGCCTTTGTTTTATGTCTGCTTTTTCTCCTTCCTGGAATTCGGAGCCTGGCAACAGCGTGGAGTCTTTAGCAGGTGGCTGCTCAAAGGCACAGGGAAACAAGCCAGTGGGGTCCTGCAGGGAAACACTTCCTTCACATTTTGTCCTCATTTGTCACGTCTCTCTTCTACTGGGCACTTGCATTATCCTCTTCTGGAGGTTAGCAGAAGATTGGTTTTTAACTGAGGCATGCAATTCACAGGTCATAAAACTCACCCCTTTAAAGAGTTCACTTGAGTGTCTCTCGATGTACTGGCAAGGCTGTGCGCCCATCACCAGAATCAGGGTCAGACCGTTTTCATTGCCCGTTAGCTTCAGGTGGCTCTGGAGGTAAGGAACACGCTCGCCAATGCAGGAGACATAAGAGATGGGGATTCGATGCCTGGGTCGGGAAGATCCCCTGGGGGAGGGCACAGCAACCCACTCCAGTGTTCTCGCCTGGAGAATCCCGGGGACAAAGGTGCCTGGTGTTGGAGTCCCCACCTCAGCCCGTCAGGGTGTGACTGGACGTGGCGATGGAGGCTTCACGAGGTCATCATTAAAGTGAGATGGTCCAACCTGGTGGCTGCCCCTATGAGAAGAGGAGATTCAGACACAGGGAGAGCCAGGGGTGCAGGTACAGGGAAAGGCCACGTGAGGACACGCGGGGGCGATTGTCTGCAAGCCAAGGAGAGAGGCCTCAGGAGAAACCAAAGCTGCCCACACCTTGACCTCGCAGAGCCAGCCTCCAGAGCTGTGTGGAGTTAAACATCTAAATGCCCGCCCCGACTGTGGTCTTCTGTTAGGGCAGCCCCAGCAGACTGAGTCGGACCCCAGCAGACCTCTAGTCTGGACATTTCACACAAATAGAATCATTTCAAACAAATAGTACCATGCAACATGTAGTCTTTTACATCTGGATCCTTTCACTAAGTGTAATATTTTCAACTTTCATCTGTGCTACACCAGATATATAAGAAGGTATTCCCCTTTTATGGCTAACTGGTATTCCATGGTATGGAGAGGCCGCATTTTGATGTCCATTTATCAGTTGATGGACATTAGGGTTGTTCTCACTGCTTAACTCTTATGAATCATGCTGTTACGAAAATCACGTACAAGTTTCTCTGTGAACATAAATTTTCTATTATCTAAGGTATATGCGTAGAAGTGGAATTTCTGGGTCATATGGTGACTCGAGGCTGAACTTTTTAAGAAACTGTAAACTACTTTGCAGAGTGACTGCACCATCTTACGTCGTCACCCGTAACGTACAGGGCTTGGGTTTCTCCACATCCTCGTTACCGTCTGTCCTTTTTTATGACAGCCGCTTGAGTGACGGTGGAGTGACAGCTTGCTGAGGTCGGGATGCTCTTTTATGTCAAGAATGGAAACCGTAACGCACAGGGCTTGGGTTTCTCCACATCCTCATTGCGTCTGTCTTTTTATGACAGCCACTTGAGTGATGGTGGAGTGGCAGCTTGCTGAGGTCAGGACGCTCCTTTATGTCAAGAATGGAAACGTAACGTGGTCGGCTTCTCTGTGCCTCGGATTCCGACGCTGGCACTTCTCACAAACGTGAGAAATGTAATCGCTGGCTCTGATCCCGCTGTCAGATCTCACATAGCGGCTCTGTAGCTCATCCAGGCTGGTGACGTCGACCTTGTCCCAGTGTTTGTGTGCACAAGTGTGTGTGATGTGTGTACACATGTGCGTGTGGTGTGTGCACGAGTGTGACGTGTGTGCATGTGTGTGCACATGTGGCTGCCTGCGTGGGGTTGTGCAAATGTGTGTATCCTCCTCCCTGTCCTGGCCAGAGTGACTTTGCTGTTCCCTTGCCCACGTTGCCTACACAAGGCTGCAGACAGCTGGTGCTTTACAAACCCAAGGAGCTTCTGGGCTGGTCGCTCCAGAGGGGCTTTGAGAGCCCACTCCCACCGTGCAGGCCCCCAGGCTGCCCTCCGGTTGCCCTTCCAGAACATGGCTCTGACACCTCTTCTCTCCCTGAGGCTTCTTGCCATGGAAGTTCCCCTGCCTGCGTGACCTGCACCCCAGGGCAACAGCTCACGCCCAGGCCCGGGAGCCTGGCAACCACTTCCCTAGGAGCTCTGTCCAGGCAGGTCTGTGCCCACGTCTGCACTGCGGGCCCGTCCCACCCCCTCCCAGCACATTTCTTGCTGGGAGGCCCAGCACCTACCCCTGGTGCTCAGCTGCATCCCTGATTAATTTTCCTCCACTCTGCTCATCACATCATGGCAAACTTTTATGTATGTAATTTACTTGTGCGTGATTTTACCTGATTTATATTAACAAGTGATTTCCCTGCTGGTTCAGCAGTAAAGAATCCATCTGCAGTTCAGGAGATACAGGAGACACAGTTTCGATCCCTGGGTCGGGAAGATCCCCTGGATAAGGAAATGGCAGTCTACTGCAGTCTTCTTAGCTGGGAAATCCCATGGACAGAGGAGCCTGGTAGGCTACGGTCCTTGGGGTCACAAAGAGTCAGACATGACTGAGCGACTAAACAACAATAGCTGACTTTTCTGGCTCCACGGCTGTCTCCCTCCAGCAGAATCAAGGCCTGTGAGGCCGAGGGTTCATGTTTTGTTCACCTCTTGCGTCTCTCCCCTGAGAATGCGGCCTGGCCCACAGGAGGCACCCGTACGTGGTCCTGGAGCTGAGTGTGTATTACGCGGCTCAGAGGAGAGAAAAACCCTGGAAGCTGCTGAGAATCCCAGCCACTCTCATGAAAATCCTAACCCCGTCAAGGAGAGGGGAAGCAGCAGCTTCCTGTTGAAGTAACCCAGGGGCACCAGGCATCTTAAACGGATATGTTTAAACTCAACCATGAAATAAAATAGTTGAAATCTCTTCATGTCCAACTCATCTCTGTGCTTTTAAAGCTATTATTAAAGTATTTGAGGCCCAAATAAACCTCTTCCTAAAAAGTCTTGGGCTTTGCCATGGTAACAGAAGTGAGAGAGCCTCAGAGGAAGAAAATCTTGAAACAGGAACAGATATGAACTGTCAGGAGACCTGGGTTCAATCCCTGGGTTGGGAAGATCCCCTGGAGAAAGGAATGGAAATCCACTCCGGTATTCTTGCCTGGAAAATCCCATGGACAGAGGAGCCTGGCGGGCTGCAGTCTGTGGGATCACAAACAGTCGGACACAACTGACTGCCACCTTCACTTTCACGAAGTGTCACATGTGATTAAAGTACAGATAGACTCAGACCCTCTATTTCACAAGCACCAATGCTCTGAATGAGCTCATAGAGGCTGACAGTAAGAAACCGCCATCACGTTGACCCCAGACGTGACTTCCTGCTGTTTGATCAGAACACGGTGATCTGGTCAAAACAGGACTAAAGCCCGCGTGAGCATGGCGCTGTGAAATTACATCTTTATCTTCACAGCTTTCACAGAGCCCACTGCTGATAACAGAATCAACCTTTGAAAATCTGAGTTCTGGGTACACACTATGCTAAAAACAGGCTCAAGTTTAAGAAGGAAAACTGTAATTTGACTGCAACTCTGGTGGGTTGAATCACCTTCACTAAAAATTTATGGGTTGATGTCTTCAGCCCCAGCACCTAGAATGTGACTTCACTTGGAAAGAGGGTGGTTGGAGACATAACTAGTTGAGACAAGATCATACTGGAGCAGGGTAGGCCCCAGATCACACGTGATTAGTGTCTGTATAAACAGGAGAAACTCAGCCACAGACGCACACACATAGGAGAATGCTATGAAGGTGAAGGGAGACGCACCTACAGCCCAGGAACCTCAAGTATCACCTCCTTCGCTGTGGGCCGGGGGCAAGGCCAAGGCAGGAATCAGCCCTACCCAAGCCTCAGCCACAGATCTCTGACCTCCAGAAGTATGAGACAGTAAAGTTCTGGGGTTTGAGACATCCACTCTGTGCCATTTTGTCACAGCAAATGAATATATTACCCATATCTGACATTCAGGGATGTTACCTATTTCACTGCGGGAAAAACTATTTAAAATCGTAGAATATTCTGTGTCAACTTTTGACCTGAGAGTTGGTGCTATGAATGCAGTTAGTTGAAGAAAAGAGAAACCCAAACTGTTAAATTCTGAGGAAAAATAATAATAATACTAAGACTCTGATGCTGGGAGGGATTGGGGGCAGGAGGAGAAGGGGACGACAGAGGATGAGATGTCTGGATGGCATCACCGACTCGATGGACATGAGTTTGCGTGAACTCTGGGAGTTGGTGATGGACAGGGAGGCCTGGCATGCTGTGATTCATGGGGTCGCGGAGAGTCGGACACGACTGAGCGACTGAACTGCACTGAAGGTCACAAATGAAGGAAAGTGCAGTCCCATCACTGAGGCCCCTCTGTCCCCTTGGGGACCAGACACCTGGAAGGCCAGACACGCGTGGAGGCCACGGCGGGAAAGCGCCCCCAGCTCCAGCATTCGGGCCCCGGGCACAGCCCTCAGCCTCGGCCTCTCCAGGACCGCCTGGTACCTGCCGGCCCGGTTAACAGCCGCTGAGCTGTGCTTGTCATCAAGCTGTGGGCACCTCCTTGGGTGCATTGGCACATCTGTGCAAATTGGCAGAACACCCTCCATGCGAGAGTGACTGTCCAGGCAGTGGAGGTGCAGGAGATGCAGAGCGGCCCGAGCTCTGAGCCGGGCTGCGTCCTCCATGCCCGGGCAGCCAGCGCCTTTGGGAAGAGCGTCTTCCAGCGGCTTCAGGTGGTGACAGAGGAGCGGCGTGTCCCTGGTTCTCACCCGCTCCCCCAGCAGCCTCTTCCAGCTGAGTGCTGCCTTGTGGCCTTGGCTCCCTTCTGTGCTGCACGATCTCAAGCTTCTCATGCGAGGTTGACCAACCCAAGGAATTCCTGAAAGGTCACCAAGTTCAGTTCAGTTCAGTCGCTCAGTCGTGTCCGACTCTTTGCGACCCCAAGGACTGCAGCACACCAGGCCTACCTGTCCATCACCAGCTCGCGGAGCTTGCTCAAACTCTTGTCCATTGAGTCAGTGATGCCATCCAACCATCTCATCCTCTGTCGTCCCCTTCTCCTCCCTCCCTCAATCCCTCCCAGCATCAGGGTCTTTTCCAATGAGTCAGTTCTTCTCATCAGCTGGCCAGAGTATTGGAGCTTCAGCTTCAGCATCAGTCCTTCCAATGAACACTCAGGACTGATTTCCTTTAGGATGGACTGGCTGGATCTCCTTGCAGTCCAAAGGACTCTCAAGAGTCTTCTCCAACACCACAGTTCAAAAGGTCAACAAAGGCCCGCCCCAGAGGGGACCAGCTCTGGCCCCAGTGCAGCTCTCCAACAGTTTTGAGCAACCTGACCCGCTGTCTCATGCCGGAGGAGGGTCTCCTTCTGGACCCCACAGCCTGGGTTATGCTGCTGTTTCTGGCCTTGATGGTGTGTGTGTGTGTGCGTGTGTGTGTGTGTGCACGTGTACCCTGGCCACCATGTGGTCAGACCCTTTCCTGGTCTTTCTTTCACCCTGCGATGACACCCCTGTGCCCTGCAGAAGCCTGAGAAAAGGAGCAGTCGGCACGTGGCTTCAGCCTTACTCTCCTCTTTAATCCTTTATCACCATCTACACAGTCCACCCGCTCCAGCTCCTGACCTGCCCCCTGACCCAGGTCAGCTTCACGTCCAGGGAAGGTCATGTCCCCTGTCCATGGTGCTGGAGGTGTGTTTCCACCAGGCACCTGCCGGTCCCTTCCCTGCGGGCGAGGCTCTCCTCCTGACCCACGGATTTCGCCGCAGCGCAGACTGTGCAGGAAGCCCACACGCAGACAGCAGACCGGATGCCCCGCCCCAGCTGGCAGCTCTCACACGGCCCTCAGCGTCCGGGTTCCTCGGATTTCAGCGACTTCAATTCACTGCTAGCAAACCAGGTTTCAACTTTTCGACATTTCTGCTTCGTTCCCTACCAACTAACGTTCAGGTTTTCATACCAACTGTATTTCACAACAGAAAATATTCTCTGCTGATGTCCTGGCTGTTAAAAGCTTTATAATTTATTATGCTGATTCCTGTGTGACAGAATACTAAACACTTTTTTTTTTCTGTAACTATTTTGAAAAAAATTGAGTGTGTAATTTGTAAATTTTAAGGAGCTGGAAATAATTTCCTGGAATAATACAGTTTTCTTTAACAATAGTGATTACATAACATGCACAAATACACTGGTGACTCTTACAAGTCACAACCCACGGGTATTTCAGTGTTCACATTGCTTTTCTTCTGTTCCACATCAGGTACAGATTCTGAGATAATGAGATGCCACCAACTTGAAATTTCTGGAGGTTTCCGTGGTAGCACAAGTCCAGAGCTCCAAGATCCAGTTTCTTGTCTGACGAGAGTTTGACAGATTGAACTATGCCTTTGAAAGAGAGTTTATGCAACTATAAATGACGGTGTCCAAGTTTCCAAAACATTTGCAAAGCCAGTTGTCAGCATGGGGACAATAGGGGACACGGTGCTCCCCCCAAGGGAACTGTGCAGCCAAGGTACTTTTTGCCGTGAAGGACAGGGTGTCACCCCAGAGTGCAGATCCAGTTTCTGTCCCACAGCCTGCTGTTGAAACTAGGAGGAGGTGACCCCTGTGTTTGTGCAAGAGGACAGGGGCAGGGCGGACTTTGAGTCCCGTGTGGAGAGGGGCTCCGGGCGGCTCCTAGGCTCTTGTACCCAAGCAGTCTGCACTTGGGAACCTCAGTCTCTGCTTCTGAAGGACTATTATGAGCTGGCCTTTCACGGCTGGATTCAGGGTCCAGAGTGCTCACCATTACACCATGGGATGGCTCGGTTGGCAAAGAATCTGCCTGCAATGCAGGGGACCCTGGTTTGACTCCTTTGTTGGGATGATCCCCTGGAGAAGGGAAAGGCTACCCACTCCAGCATTCTTGGGCTTCCCTTGTGGCTCAGCTGGTAAAAATCCTCCTGCAATGCGGGAGACCTGGGTTAGGATGAACCCCTGGAGAAGGCCAGGAGTATTCTGGCCTGGAGAATTCCATGGACTGTATAGTCCATGGGGGTCACAAAGAGTCAGACACGACTGAGAGACTTTCACTTTCATGGCAGGTCTGCAGATTCTGTGTTAAAAGCTGATGACTCATGGTGGGATTTCCCTGTTTTAGGCAGGTGCTATGCTACCTTCTTGATGGTGCTCAGTGTGGCTCTGTAGCTGGGAGTTGGCTGGTGGATTGCCCACGAGCTGGTTGCCTCTCTTGTCCCTGTCCAACCCCCACCTCCCCCAGCCGAGAAGTGAGATCACAGTCCACTGCAGCTGCTCCCTGCATGCTCAGGAAGCCTTGTTTCCCTGAAGAAAGATGGCATTATTATCCATCATTTGTCACATCCAAGCCCAGCATGCCCTTGCTAGTCTCCAGGAACTGTTATGTTTTCACTTTGGAGGGAAGCTTTGTAAATGAAGCTGTCTGTCTCCTCATATTTCATCAGAATTCCTGCCTGTGCTGAGTCAGCCCATGTTCTCTGGGCAGCTTAGACCCCACCGCTGTGAAGGTGACGAGGGTGAGGACAGAACAGACAGAAAGGTGAATGGCCTGGATATTTAACTGGCCCAGACTGTAAATGACTGAAGAGAAAGATTGCTGACATTTCAAAACAGACAATCACACACAGCCTCAAGGACAAATGAGAGGGAAAGAGAGATTAATGAGGCAAGGAAAGGCAGAGGAAAGAAAAGAACGGCGTGCTGGAAAAACAGAGGAAAGCACAGAACCAGCTTTGTGCGGTTTGAAATAAGTATTGCACTCCTATGAGAATTCTCATCCTTTTGTGCTTCACTACAGAGTCTTATTTTCTCAGTAAGTAATGATGCTAACGACTCTGGGGCCCTCCTGATTTACTGTGGTGTCAAATAACTACAACTCAGAAGCATGTAGAATAAATTCTAAAAAGAAAAAAGAGAAATTTAAATTGAATGAACTCAATGTTGAAAACAAAACTAAAGACAAATTGAAATGCATTTCTAGAGGAAAATGTGTTGCCAATGTATGTGGACTTTACAAATCGAAGGACACCTTCCCAGAAAATATTCTAAACTTGAGATGAATTGCTTTGGGAGATTTGGAAATACCAAGAATATGGACTTTTATCCCTGAAAAACATTTTTTAAAGAAAAGGAAAAAATTATATTCTAGTGCCTTTGTATACCAGATAGAGCCCTCAAGTAAAGGCCACCGTATTTCAGTGCTGTTTGTTGTTCAGTGGCTAAGTCATATCTGACTCTTTGCGACCCCATGGACTGCAGCACGCCAGGCCTCCCTGTCCCTCACTGTCTCCTGGAGCTTGCTCAAACTCATGTCCATTGAGTCAGTGATGCCATCCAACCATCTCATCCTCTGTCGCCCCCTTCTTCTCCTGCCCTCAGTCTTTCTCAGCTAAAACTGGCTAAAAAGCAAACTTCTTTGCAACTGGAGACACCCCTTCCCTGCCGGAGCCGGGAGGTAGTGGACGTCAGGGAGGACCCTGGCCTGGCTGCCCAGACCCTGCCCGCTCAGCTAGGACCACAGGAGGAAAGTCTGTGAATCTGTGCCGCAGTTTCTTTCTGCCTCAAAGAGGAAAGGAAGCAAGTGAGCCTCTGACCACATTTAGGAATGCACCTGAAAGTTTATCCATTAATCTGGGCACTTTTCCAAACCTCAAGTCTGCAACCACTAGGGTCATGTATTCAGTTTAGTGGATCCAGCCATCATTTTTTATGGAACAGAAGAGAAAATAATGCAACATACTCTGTATACTATAAATGTAATAGAAGAGAAGAGATTGCGCTTCACGTACTAAGGGCGAGCACGGTGTCATCACACCTTTCTGATTGGGACACACACAACCCGTGTGAAGCTCCTTTCCTCCGCAGGTCACAGTGAGGCTGGGGGGTTGGGAGAGGCTCGCATGACCCTCCAACCGGAAGGGGATGCTCTACCCACAAGCAGACAGAAACCAGACTGGCCCTGTGTGGACCGGGCCTTCACCTGTGTTGTCATGGCAACCTGCTCCTACCACCTCCACGTGGTAGCCTCCTGCCACTCCCCACTGCTGGGCCTGTGAACCTGCTGTCTGGGGGGACCCTGCACCCTGGGCCCCTGACGCCCACAGTAGCAGGGCAGGAGGGAGCCGGATGGGAAGCCCCCAGCCACAGACCCGCCGGGTGGACTGATTTATTCTCATCAGCAGGCAAAGCTCCCCTCTTGTGTTTTTTCCTGTTACATGAGAGATGCGCTTACAGGGCTCGGAGCGAGTGGTGGAAGGAACAGAAAGACGGTCCCAGTTCCCTTGGAGACAGCCTGAACCTCCGGCACGGGATTGGACCGCGGCTGGGGGCTGGGATGTCCCCTCGCTGGCAATGAAGCAAGATGAAAGGAAATAAAGGCCACAGAGGCACCCCGGGGACCCGGCGCGGTGACGTGGTTTCCTCGGGAAGTGGATGCGGGGTTTCTGTTCAGAGCCTGCGGTGTCTGCATTTTGATCTTTCAGTCATTGAAGAAAAAGACACACTCAGAAGGGCAAAAACACCAACGACAAAGGAAACTGTTTAAGAAAACCACATTCATGGCAGTGTCCGTGTAAGCCTAGTATTTCTAAACCTTTTATAATTTCTCCTCGTTAAATATTTGATCCCTTTCCAGTGAGTGCAGGGGGCCTTCTCAGGTGGTGCTAATGGTAAAGAACCCACCGGACAATGCAGGATACCCAGGAGACAGGGGTTTGATCCCTGGGTCGGGAAGATGCCCTGGAGGAGGCCATGGCAATCCACTCCACTATTCTTGCCTGGAGAATATTGCCCGTATTCTTGCCTGGAGAGGTTGCAAAGAGTTGGACAGGACTGAAGTGACTTCACACACACACACACACAGTGAGTGCAGGAACCCTGTAAGGTTTGAATGAGGAAAGTCACCAGAAACAACAAAATTTTTAAGTGGGCAAAAGATTTGAATAGACACCCCACCAGAGAAGATCCAGGGCTGGTAAACAAACATGTTGCTGAAATCAAAATCAGGATGAGATGCTATCAAAGGTCCAGGAGAACAGCTACACTTGAAGAAGGGGCCACACCAAGTGTGGGCGGGACATAGAGCTCGGCCTCCAACAGGTGAGGACGGAAAACGGGCGGAAAACGGGCCACCACGGTGGTTTCCTAAAGTGTTAAACATACATTTACCATTTGAATCCCCTTTCCAAGCCTAGGTATTTACCCAGAAGGAAGTGAGGAATGTCTGTGCACCTTTGTGTTTATAGTAACCTTATAAGTCACAGCCAACAGCTTGGATTCCACTCGGATAGATTCTGGAAAACGCAATCGATCGTGATGAAAAGCCCGTCAGTGGGTGCTTTGGGGTGGTGGAGGGGAGGGCCAGGGGAGGACTTCCTAGGAGGAACCAGGGCTTTGAGGCTGAGGACACAGCCACCGTTTTGATCGTGGCGATGGTTTCACAGGTGCAGCCAAAGTATATGGGTTTACGTATGTGCGGCAGACTGTCCGCGAAAAGGCAGAAAGCTTCAAGGACAAACAGAAACCCTCCTTTGCCTCTCAGCTCCCGGGGAGCGCTGTCAACCGCCTTGTTTCCTCTAAAGACGGCATTCTCTTCCTTCACCATCTCGCCCCTTACTTATCGCAGCTGTGATCTGATTTCTACTCTCACAACTCTACCGAAACCACTCCTGCAAAGGCCACTTCTTACCCGCAGAGTGTGAGACCCCTGGCGCTTGCCCATCACCTCGCCCGGGCCCCGGCCGGGGGTCCACTCCTGTGGTCTCCCTCAGCTCTGGCCCCTGGCTCCTCCTCCCATCTCCCTGGCCTCTCTCCTGGGTCCTCCCCTTGCCCACGGGCCGCTGGCTTGTCAGGGCTCTGTTCTGCCATCTTGGTCCTTCTGTGGTGACCCCTAGGCTGCTCTTGGCGCCACATCCCAACTCCACACTGGCATCCGTTGGGGGGTCCCGTCAGCCCCCGGAGCCCCACGGGTCCTACTCTGAGCTCCTTCTCTTCTCCTGGGAGTCACCTGACTTTCCCAATCTCGGGCACCGTCACACCGTCCTCCAAATCAGGAATCTAGGGGTGCTCGGGCACGTGTCCCTGCACCCACAGTGCGTCTTGTGAGACCCGCCCCCGAGAGTTCACATCCGGTCTCTGCTCCACGTGTGCCTCGGTTTCACCATCTCCATCCCAGCCTTTCTAACCTGCTCCACCTGCCAGAGCGACCTTTCTAGAAGGGAAACCTAACCGCCCTCCCCTGTCCCCACTTACAAAGTGCCCATATCCACAGCACTCAAGCTCTAACGTGCATAAAACCATCTGGGAAGACTTTAAAAAGCAAGCTCTAACCTCAGGTCCCGGGGTTTCTGCTCCAGGGGCTCTGACGTGGGCTGGGGAACTTTAACAAACCTTTGATGGGGTCGGGGGCCGCGGTCAGGAGGGACAGACACCGTTGCCTGTCGATCATCATTCCTGAGGAAGGGGCTGCTCGTGTACTCAGTGAACAGAGGCCAGAGGTGCTCCCCGACGTCCTCCAGTGCACAGGCGGCCTGCCCACCCAGCGCCACCGGGAACAGCCCACCCTAACCGTCAGTGTCGTGGAGATCGGGCCACCCTGGCCTGGAGGAGCGGCGTCTGTTCTCTTTGCAGGACACACGAGGCCCCCTAACTCTCCAGAGTGCAGTCCCAGGGGGAGACGCTCGCAAAGACCCAGAGCTGGTCACTGTCCAAACTCACCTGCTCATGGAAGCCCCCACCACCTTCTACTCAAATGCCAGGTCCTGGCAGCGTCAGCTGAGCTCGGGACCTGCATTTGCCCACAGGAGGGCTCGTGTTCGGATCCTGAGGGCTGGACACAGCGGGCGCGGTGGTGGGCGCAGCAGGGCGCCGGGCCAGCGGAGCTGGGGCGTGCAGGCCCTGGTGACGGTCCCCGCCTGTGGCTCCCCACCCTTTGGTCTCCTCCATGCTGCCCGCTTTCCCACAGCCGTCTGTAGACCCTTTGTCAGCTCTGTGAGCTGCTAACCATCCCTCTAATCGAGTCCCTTTTTTTTTTTGCAAAGTTATTCAGAAGTGGTTCCTACTGTTTGCGGCCAAGAGTCTCACTGACACAGCCTTGTCACTCTGTGTCTGGAACCTAAAGGTGCTCAATACGTATGTGCTTGATGACTGTCATTGCCGAGAGGAAAAGTGGAAGGCCGAGAAAGCCAGGGAAACCCGACCTGCGTCCACCAGCAGGGCGGCACTCACCGCTTCAGAGGCAGGGCTGGCTTCGCCGACCGGCGGGACGGTTACTGACAGCGATCCAGTCGGCCTCTGCACCTCCACGCTGGCTTTCGGAGCAAACAGATGATGAGTTAGATTACAGCCTCTTCCCGAAGCTAAGGAAGCACTCTCCAAAGCAGAGTCAGAGAAAAGGGAGAGGGCCTGCGGAGGGAGGGGTGATGCGGTGGCCGCAGGCGCCTCTGGGGTTGCACCCGACAAGCCCACGCTTGTCCACCTGAAATACAATGCACCGGGAAGGATGACGGGGCACGTGTACAGCTAATCATTTGCCAAAACAGCTGAGAAGATTAAATGGAGTGGGGCTTAAGGATAGAGACACAGGGAAGCCTAAAGCAAAGGTCCAATAACATGTGTGCCGCGCAAGCTTCCTGATCTGGGTAAAGTCTCTCCGTCAGCTCGTCAGGAGCTGAGTTCAGGCTCCCAGTCTTAAACAAAGTCACATCTAGAAGAACTAAAAGTGATGCCCTGCGCAAACCCACAAGGAGGCAAAGGTCCTTCAGAATCGTGATGCTCAGTGCTGGTCCTTGGGAGACGAGTTCAGAAGCCGATAGGAAGGAATCCAAAACTGCCGACAGAAAAGTGAGAGTGGAAATGTGCGTGTGTGCTCAGTCGCTCAGTCGTGTCCGACTCTGTGTGACCCCATGGACTGCAGCCTGCCAGGCTCCACCGTCCACAGGATTCTCCAGGCAAGAGTGCTGGAGTGGGCTGCCATTTCCTCCTCCAGGGGATCTTCCTGCCCCAGGAATGGAACCCGGGTCCCCTGCGTCTCCTGCACTGGTCAGAAATCAGGTCTCTTACATCTCCTGCACCGGTGGGAACCCGGGTCCCTGCGTCTCCTGCATGGTGGGAACCCGGGTCCCTATGTCTCCTGCACCGGTGGGTACTCGGGTCCCTTGCGTCTCCTGCACTGGTCGGAAATCAGGTCTCTTACATCTCCTGCACCGGTGGGAACCCAGGTCCCCTGTGTCTCCTGCACCGGTGGGAACCCGGGTCCCTGCGTCTCCTGCATGGTGGGAACCCAGGTGTCCTGCGTCTCCTGCATGGTGGGCAAGCCCTTCACCACTAAGGCCACCTGGGCTACAACGCGTGTCAAAGAAACCTCACATCTGTCAAATTAATAATAGAAAACTTTGCTGTGTACTTTGCATATCTTTAAAAAATTTCATTGAAGTTGAAAATGGAAAAAATCTTGATTCTTCACCCCAGATAACTTGAGAAGCAAAGAAAATGTATAAACTAATGGGTTGATCTAGGGCTTTACAGGTGGCACTAATGGTAAAGCACCCACCTGTCAATGCAGGAGACTTGGGTTTGATCCCTGGGCCGGGAAGATCCCCTAGAGGAGGGCTAAGCTACCCACTCCAGTATTCTTGCCTGGAGAATCCCATGGACAGAGTAGCCTGGAGGGTTACTGTCCAGGGGGTCTCAAAGAGTTGGACATGATGAAGCAACTTAGCACGCACAATGGGTTGATCTATGGAAGTAAGAGTCTGTGGAAATCAGTCAGATGAGTATTTCACTTCTATCAGCACAGTCTTCAGGGAAGGAGCTGAGATGGGGCAAAGCTCTACATGGAGGCATCATCACGGTGTTTGGAGCTCTCCTTCCCTGGGAGCTTCCCTACCGGGGAAACGAAGATCCTTCCAGAAGGCCACGGCCCAGGACCTCCTTCCATGGGAGAGGCAGCAGGAGCTTCTCAAGGAACACTCCCAGCCCACCGCCCGCCAGCACTGGCCCCACAATCTCAGATCCTCAGTCCTGGACACGGAGCCTGGAGGCGGGGAGGCAGGAGTGTGTCCTGCACACAGAGGAGAGGCCAGGAGGGAAGAGGCGGACAGCCGGCCTCCTTCGTTCACACATTTCACACCTGTAGGGGACTGCCCCCAGCCGGCCCCAGTGTCAGGCGCTGGGATGTGGCCAGTGCGCCCTGCGGGGCCGTCGCCAAGTCGCACCACCGTTGTTTCCTCTGCCCTGTTCTCCGCCAGCCCCAGGCCCCTGGTGGGGAGACCCTGAGGAGGGGGCAGCCTGGCCTGCAGCTGACGTGACCGGACACCCGTGGGCTGCAGGGGGTCCCCCAGCACGACCGCAATGGCCACAGGAGGAAAGCTTTCTTGCGAATGTGCTCACGCGGCACATTTGCAGGGTGGCATGCAAGAAGGAGGCGATGCTGTGACCATCTCGCTGCTCTGTGCTGCCCGGAGGATGGAGGCTTCTGTCCGCAGGGGGCGGCACGGGGGGGGTGGGCACGCCTGTGGTCACACCGTGTGAGGGCAGGTCCGCAGGGCATCACCTGCGGGGACTCAGGGGTGAATATCGGTGAAGCACAGCCCGGGACGTCACAGCACACGGCCCAACCCAGCATCAGCACCCAGGGAGAACGTGAGTGTGCCTGTCTGGGATGATGGTGGTAGAGCTGGACGGAGTGAGAGACACAACGGGGTCGGGGAACGGGGTGCGGGGCCTCAGAGGCAGTGTGCCTGTCTGGGATGATGGTGGTAGAGCTGGACGGAGTGAGAGACACAGCGGGGTCGGGGAACGGGGTGCGGGGCCTCAGAGGCAGAGAGCCTGTTCTGGGATGATGGTGGTAGAGCTGGACGGAGTGAGAGACACAACGGGGTCGGGGAACGGGGTGCGGGGCCTCAGAGGCAGAGAGCCTGTCTGGGATGATGGTGGTAGAGCTGGACGGAGTGAGAGACACAACGGGGTCGGGGAACGGGGTGCGGGGCCTCAGAGGCAGTGAGCCTGTTCTGGGATGATGGTGGTAGAGCTGGACGGAGTGAGAGACACAACGGGGTCGGGGAACGGGGTGCGGGGCCTCAGAGGCAGTGAGCCTGTCTGGGATGATGGTGGTAGAGCTGGACGGAGTGAGAGACACAACGGGGTCGGGGAACGGGGTGCGGGGCCTCAGAGGCAGTGAGCCTGTTCTGGGATGATGGTGGTAGAGCTGGACGGAGTCAGAGACACAACGGGGTCGGGGAACGGGGTGCGGGGCCTCAGAGGCAGTGAGCCTGTTCTGGGATGATGGTGGTAGAG
Organism: Moschus berezovskii; assembly: GCF_049115385.1. NCBI lineage: Eukaryota > Metazoa > Chordata > Mammalia > Artiodactyla > Moschidae > Moschus > Moschus berezovskii. Next base: position 108,365,316 of record NC_142469.1, read on the forward strand.
CTGGACGGAGTGAGAGACACAACGGGGTCGGGGAACGGGGTGCGGGGCCTCAGAGGCAGTGAGCCTGTTCTGGGATGATGGTGGTAGAGCTGGACGGAATGAGAGACACAACGGGGTCGGGGAACGGGGTGCGGGGCCTCAGAGGCAGTGAGCCTGTTCTGGGATGATGGTGGTAGAGCTGGACGGAGTGAGAGACACAACGGGGTCGGGGAACGGGGTGCGGGGCCTCAGAGGCAGTGAGCCTGTTCTGGGATGATGGTGGTAGAGCTGGACGGAGTGAGAGACACAACGGGGTCGGGGAACGGGGTGCGGGGCCTCAGAGGCAGTGAGCCTGTTCTGGGATGATGGTGGTAGAGCTGGACGGAATGAGAGACACAACGGGGTCAGGGAACGGGGTGCGGGGCCTCAGAGGCAGTGAGCCACCTCGGGGCAAGGGGCCCCTGGAGGGGTGAAAGGGCCCAGCAAGGCGGAGCCCTGGGGCCAGTGTCCAGAGTCTGCTGTTAAGTCTGACTTGGGCCATAACTCCAAACTCACGTGGCTGAGTCATGGAAGGACAGGAAACCGCCCAGGTGCGGCTGACCCCGACCCCGACGTGTCTAACCCTCTGGCCTGTTAGGGACTGCTGGGCCTCCCTCTAAATTCTGTGACCTACCCTGTAAATGGGACTGGAGGGACAGCACCTGCCTGATGCAGGGACTCCCTGTTAATGTCTTGGGACCCTGTGGCTACAGACTCTGAGGGCTCCTCCTGTCCATAACCCGAACCAGCAGGAGGCAACGGGACTCCGGTCTAGGGCAATGCGGGTTTATTGTCTTGGACATGTTTCAGCATTGCCGGAAGCCAGAATTCCGCTTGCCTGGGTTTCCCTACTGGGAGCGGGAACTCCCCGCATCTCCTTCTAGTCGCTCCACTACACCGTGAACGCGTGCTCCTCTGCCACCTGCGCTCCCGGGGTTTCCCCTCCACAAATGCTGGTGAGAAGGGAAACAAAACACTTGTGGGCTGTAAGTTGCTGGTGTCTGTGATGTGCTTAAATAACTCCCTGGGCGTGTGGAGTCTGGGTAGTCAAGTTTTAGACAGAGGTTCCCAACTCTGGCCACACCTTCCAGTCACCAGGAAGTTTCGGTCTGACACCCAGGCCACCCGGGGATTTGAATCACTAGGCGTCGTCTCCTGTTTTGTTTTGTTTCTAACTATCCAGGGGCAGCCAGTGTTGAATGTGACACAGAAGAGCAGTTAACTCAGCTGGAAGGTAAAAGACAGTATAACGGCGCTGCCACTTAAAACTCATTTTAATGACTCAAAAAAAAAAAAAAAAATCAAACCCTCCACATTGTTTCCAAGAGTATTTAAGAACATGTGTGTGTTAGTTGCTCAGTCATGTCCGACTCTTTGTGACCCCATGGACTGTAGCCCACCAGGCTCCTCTGTCCATGGAATAATCCAGGCAAAAATACTGGAGTGGGTAGCCATTCCCTTCTCCAAGAGAATTTCCAGACCCAGGAATAGAATCCAGGTCTCCCGCATTGCAGACAGATCCTTTACTGTCTGAACTACCAAGGAAGCCCATTTAAGAATGTAATACATTTCTTTTCTCTTGAGTCTTTTTCATGAAAAGTGAAGGGATACAAAAATCTTATCTCCATTGCCAGGTTTAATTTTGCAAAACAAACCCCAAAGCTACCAAACAATGCGACGTTTGTTTTTAAATAAAGAGGCCTGACAAGCCCGCTGCAGCATTTTCAGGCGTGGTTCTAGTCGCCTCTTAATTCCCTAGAAAAACATTCAGCCCACAGTCTTTCCTGGGTCAGCACAGAGGGTGCCCAGGTGGCCTCCCGGGGAAGAAGGTGCCACAGAGGTCGGCGCACCCATCCCCTTACCCTGCCCTCTCCTCTCCTCTGCTGCCTTGCACACCCCAACCCTGATCTAGTGGACCCCCCATCTCGCCAAGCTCCAGCTGCCTGCGTGCCCACCCCAGCCCCGAGCATTTGGGCGCAGCTCCAGCTGGCCCTCGGTCCTATGTGTGCACCCCCAGTCCGGGCCGGGGAGTCATGCTGGCCTGAGTCTCTATAGCTGGTTGTCACAACATCCCAGCAGTGCCTGGCGACCAACGGGTGTTCACAGTCCCCTTGCCAGCATCGCCAGTTCTATTCTACCATCCTAACAACAGCTGCCCTTCATGTCGGAATTTATTGCTGGTTCACTCTCACCCCATAACTTTCTTGCTTTTTTTAGATTCTTTCCCCCAAGAAAGCTCCTTGGACATTAGGATCTTTGCTCTTGCCTGGAAATCAGTAAGCACTTGGGAACACCACATGTGTTTGCAGTTTTAAAAGCCGCAGGCACTCGTGATATGGAGAATTATACTAAACCAACCCACTCTGGTATTCTTGCCTGGAGAATCCCATGGACAGAGGAGCCTGGTGGGCTATAGTCCGTGGGGTCGCGAAGAGTTGGACGTGACTGAGCGCGAACGTGGGAGTCAGCCTCATGGAGCCTCAGGAGGCTGAGAGGCCATGGACGCAGACGTCATTATCTGTTTGCCCTCCAGCCACATCATTCCGTCCTTTCTGGTCTTTCGTGCGTCCTGGCGGCAGGACGGTGAGACGTGTGGCCAGGGCAGGTTTGGGGTCTGGGCGTCTGCAAGTGGACCCTGTTCATGGAGGCACAGAGAGACAGCAGAAGGCCTGCCCTTTGACACTTGTTTCTACTCCCCCGGGAAGTGGGCAGCTGCCCTCGAGGGGGACAGAGCCTTCCTGCTCCCCAACACAGACTTTGCACGCTCAGCTCTGCTGTCCATGGGGTTCTCTGGGCAAGAGTGCTGGGGTGGGTTGCCATTTCCTTCTCCAGGGGATCTTCCTGACCCGCGTTGCAGGCAGACACTTTACCCTCTGAGCCACCAGGGAAGCCCCCTAAGGGGAGCAGACTGCTGGCAAATAATGGTTGTGTTTATAATGTTTCACAGAAGTCCAGATAGGATCGCTTTTGCCAATGAAATTGTTGGTTTGAATAGTATGTTCCTTTTTGGTGGGAATGTAAATCAGTTCAACAACAATAGAAAATGGTATGGAGGTTCTTCAAAAATTTTTTTAAAAATAGAACTACCAGACAATCCAGCAATCCCACTTCGGGGATTATATCCAAAGGAAAAGAGGTCATTATGTTGAAGAGATATCTAAACACATGTTCACTGTAGCATTATTTACAATAGCTGAGATAAGGAAGTGATCTCAGTGTCCATCGGAGGATAAATGGATAAAGAAAATGTGATTTTCTATATATACATATATACTTGCAAATAGATATACATACTTTTTTCTTCTAACACGAAGAAAAATAAAACAGCTTAGAAGGGGGTGTCTCTGCTGATTGCAAATCTGCAGGCCCTCTTCCCTCCAACCTTAAAGCCCATGAGACCGTACCTGTGGTGTCATTGGGCGCAGACTGGCCAGGTTTGCTCCTAGCCCCCACACTGACCGCTGTGTGACAGTAGGCGAGTGACCAGGCTTTCTGGGCCTCAGTCTTCGTGTCCTCAAAACAGTGCCTACCTCACAAGGACGTCAAGATAATTGAATGAACTCAGATTCGTACACTGTGTGGTGTTACAGATGGCACTTGTGAAACTGGTAAGGAACGTGTTATCCCGGGCTACTGCATTAGGGTCAGGACTAGTGGCAGACATACACAATTACCTACAAAATAGACAACGGATGAGGACCCACTGTACAGCACAGGGAACTGAGCGCTCTTTGTTGACCTAAATGGGAAGGAAATCCACGGAAGAGTGGATACATGTTTAAGTGTGGCTGATTCATCCTGCTGTACAGTAGAAACTAACGCAACATTGTAAACCAACTGTGCCCTGATTTAAAAAAAAGGAACAATTATCTCCCCTCCTCAATAAAAAGGTTTTCACAATAGGAAGGGAGGCTGGGCTTAACTCCAAATATAGCAAATGCAACCGGGGATTCTGAGTGGAGGAACAGAGCTGGGGCAGGGGCTCAGCGGGTGGGAACTGCTGGTGAAGGTGCCAAGGGTGAGGGTTCTTGCTGAGGGCGGGCCAAGGTGAGCAGGTGCCGCCGAGGAGCGGAGTCTCCACCCCCACCCAACAAGGTTCCCGCTGCCCCCACCCTACCCCCTGGACGAGGCAGGCCCAGCACAGGCCTCAAGGAGGAGGCCCAGGGGACGGGGTGCCGGGAGCCCATCTTGAGTTTGACCAGGCAGAGTTTGCAACTGGAGACAAGTCTAGGAGACACTAAAAGCTTTCTAAATATGAGTAATTATGGTCAGCTTTCATATGCTGAATAGAATACTTTCAAAAAACAGCCAAGGTAAACAATTTATCCAAGAAGAGAGACAGTAGTTACAACATGAAAATAAATACAAAGTTCAGGTTCACTATTAATCAAAGAAAACCCATGGGCTGTCTCTTTTTTCCCCTATCAAGTTAACTTTTCTTTAAGTGATCCTACCACATGCTTGCAGAGGTCAATGGGAAGGACATTCTCAGATACCACTTTGAAGTGTCTATTATCACAGACTTTCTCAAAGAAAAGCTGTAAGGATTTCCCTGGTGGTCCAGTGGCTAAGACTTACTGCTCCCAAAGCAGGGCGCTCAGGTTGGATCCCTGGCTAGGGAACGAGATCCCACATCCCACAACTAAGGTTTTGCAAGGCACGACTGAAGATCCTGCTTTCTGTGGCTGAAAAAAAAAAGTCCTGCACACAATAGCTAAGATCCAGAGCAGCCAAATAAATAGACACTCGTCCAATTTTAAAAGAGAAAAGCTACTTTAAAAAGACTTGACATATTTAGACCCTTGGTTCCAGAAATTTATTCCAAGAAAAATCAGAGATGCAGATAAAGATGCATAAACATCCCTGTTCACTAAAGTGTGACTTACACCAGTTCAGTTCAGCCGCTTAGTCGTGTCTGACTCTTTGCGACCCTTGGACTGCAGCACGCCAGGCTTCCCTGCCCATCACCAGCTCCCAGAGCTTGTTCAAACTCATGTCCATCGCGTCGGTGATGCCATCCAACCATCTCATCCTCTTTCGAACCCTTCTCTTTCCGCCTTCAATCTTCCCCAGCATCAGGGTCTTTTCAAATGAGCCAGCCCTTCGCATCAGGTGGCCAAAGTATTGGAGCTTCAGCTTCAGCATCAGTCCTTCCAATGAAAACCGAGGACTGATTTCCTTTAGGATGGACTGGTTGGATCTCCTTGCAGTCCAAGGGACCCTCAAGAGTCTTCTCCAACACCACAGTTCAAAAGCATCAATTCTTCTGCACACCCACTCCAGTGTTCTTGCCTGGAGAATCCCAGGGAAGGGGGAGCCTGGTGGGCTTCCGTCTATGGGGTCACACAGAGTCGGACACGACTGAAGTGACTTAGCAGCAGCAGCAGCAGCAGCAGCAGCAGCTTTCATTATAATCCGAGTCTCACATCCATGCATGAAAAACCAAAGCTTTGACTAGAAAGACCTTTGTTGGCAAAGTAATTATGTCTCTGCTATTTAATGTGTTGTCTAGGTTGGTCATAGCTTTTCTTCCAAGGAGCAAGCATCTTTTAATTTCAAGGCTACAGTCACCATCTGCAGTGATTCTGGAGAAAATTTAATGACTTACATAAATGCACAAGTGTTAGCAGACACAGCTACTCACTGTAGTGTTGCTTAAAATGCCTCCCCCAAATGGAGGGCAAACTGAATACTTGTCTAGGGAATTTGTTTTAAAAATTAAAGTAATAGGGGAAAGCTACACAGCCAATAATATCATATGGTGGAAAATGTTTAATAATGTGAAAGAATTCTCATGCTAATTTTCGTAGCGCTCTTTACAATTGCATAGATGCTAAAAGGGAGAAATACAAAGATGATCAAAGAGATGACGTGTAGACAGCAGAATTATGAGAGGTTTCTATTTTCTAATTTTTATCTCTCAGTGTTCCCCCAGGTTTTTATAAGCAAGAAAAGCCTAGTTATTAAAAAAGAACAGAAGCTCATTATTTGACTTTGATGTTTAGAGGAAACAATCACTTTAAGTTACTAATTCTTTCATGGTTACCAAAAATCTCAGAAAATTTCTCAAAATCATGTTTTCTGTGTTTGTATTTTACCATTGTCAAATACTTCATCTCCTAAGAAATGAGCATTCCCTCTATCTAATCTGATATTTTTGTTAACAGAACAATGAGACAAAACATAGGAAAATGCTTTGACTACTGTTGCTCAGTAACCAAAACGTAGGTAGGACACCCGCAGGATGAACAGGAAGAGTCCTCATTCTGTTCCGATAACTGGTGCGGCACTTGGGACAGGACCAGTCTAGTCACAGCCTGGCTTTGCTCAGCAGCGCTTAGCATCTTTAATTACTTCGCTGCACAAGAACGATAAAATGTGACCGTGAGATCAAGCCATAGAATTTCTCCTTGCACAAAGTGAACATCTGCTATTTTTGGTATTTAATTACCCTTTAAAATTGGTTTCAAATTTCTGTAAGGTACTACTGAAAAAGTAGCAGCTTAGCTGACAAGTGAGCCATGTTTCTTCCTTCCCCAGAGGACTTTGCAGAGATGGAGGTGACCCCGGTGGTGGGCTGATGCTCACAGAATGCCAGGTCCTCCCTGGGGGTGGGGAGGGAAGGTAGCACACGAGGCACAAAACTACCGAGGCGGAACCGCCAACCGGCCGCTGAACAGCTGTGGAGACCCTGGCAAGCACCGCCCTAGAACTACCTACCGCCGGCTCACGCGGTCCCTGCGCGATCCCTTCGCCTCCCTGCAGGGCCACTGCCCATTCACCACGCAGGCTCCCCGGGGCTCAGTCCCACCACGGAGCTGATCCTCCTACCTGAGGGCTAGTCCCCAGTATTCAGCATCTCCTGCCACCAGCGTATAAGCCCCATAAGGACGTGCAGTGATGCGCCCCGAGGTCTCAGCAAGAGGCGGCGGGGTCGGATTTGGTAGGTGGGTGCCGATGGTCACCATGGGGACAAGCTCAGAGGGGCCCTGTGCAGGGCGGTGCTCCACATCCCCGGCAGGCAGTGGCCAGTGGCATCCAGCCCGTCCCTCTTTGGGCAAACATCCTCACTTCCCCACCCCCACAACGTGACCGCAAACCCCCAAATCTGCACCCCGCAGGGACTGACACAGAGTCACCCAAGGCAAACCCCCCATTACTGCCTGCGGGCTGGATACCCACTCTCACCAAAGCCTGCTTCCTCAGGTTTTCCTCCCATTCTTTCAATGTTTTAAAAATTGAAGTCTGATTCACTTGCAAGCATGCTAAGTCGCTTCAGTCCTGTCTGAGTCTTTGCGACCCCAAAAACTGTAGCCCGTCAGTCTCCTCTGTATAGGGGATTTTCCAGGCAAGAATACTGGAGTGGGCTGCCATTCCCTCCTCCAGGGGATCTTCCTGACCCAGGGATCGAACCTGCATCTCTTATGTCTCCTGCATTGGCAGGCAGATTCTTTACCACCACCTAGGAAGCCCATAGCTAACTTACACTCCTACAATATTGTATGCAATGGCTGAAGGTGTACAACACAGTAACTTTGCATTTTTACACACTAGGAAATGATCACCAGTTAAGTCTAGTCACCCTCTGTTGTCACGCAAAGTTGTTCCAATGTTAATGACTATATTCATCAACCGACCCCTTTCTTTTCAAGCTGGAGGTGTGCCTCTCAGTCTCCCTCACCGATGCCACTCCCCTACTTCCATTCTTTTCAGATCCCTCAACCTTCTCAGAACTCTCTTTTTGATCAAGTTGAGGCATCAGTTCAGTTCAGTTCAGTCGCTCAGTCGTGTCCGACTCTCCGCGACCCCATGAATCACAGCACGCCAGGCCTCCCTGTCCATCACCAAATCCTGGAGTTCACTCAAACTCATGTCCACAGAGTCTGTGATGCCATCCAGCCATCTCACTCTTGGTCGTCCCCTTCTCCTCCCACCCCCAACCTTTCCCAGCATCAGAGTCTTTTCCAGTGAGTCAACTCGGCGCATGAGGTGGCCAAAGTATTGCAGCTTCAGCTTTAGCATCAGTCCTTTCAATGAACACCCAGGATTGATCTACCTTAGAATGGACCGGTTGGATCTCCTGGCAGTACAAGGGACTCTCAAGAGTCTTCTCCAACACCACAGTTCAAAAGCATCAATTCTTCAGCGATCAGCTTTCTTCACAGTCCAACTCTCACACCCACACATGACCACGGGAAAAACCATAGCCTTGACTAGACAGACCTTTGTTGGCAAAGTAATGTCTCTGCTTTTCAATATATTATCAAGGTTGGTCATAACTTTCCTTCCAAGGAGTAAGCGTCTTTTAATTTCATGGCTGCAATCAGCATCTGCAGTGATTTTGGAGCCCAAACAAATAAAGTCTGACACTGTTTCCACTGTTTTTCCATCTATTTCCCATGAAGTGATGGGACCAGATGCCATGATCTTCGTTTTCTGAATGTCGAGCTTCAAGCCAACCTTTTCACTCTCCTCTTTCACTTTCATCAAGAGGCTTTTGAGTTCCTCTTCACTTTCTGCCATAAGGGTAGTGTCATCTGCATATCTGAGATTATTGATATTTCTCTCAGCAATCTTGATTCCGGCTTGTGCTTCCTCCAGCCCAGCGTTCCTCATGATGTACTCTGCATATAAGTTGAGGCATACTTAGCTTTTATTTTAGAAACCAAAGAACTAAAAATAGATTTTGCTTTCTCTATTTCCTTATTGAGATGCTCTTATGGACTGCAAAAACCAAACTTAAAAAGTTGCTTGTTTTTATTTAATAACTGAACTGAGTATTCAGTTACCACCCAAAGAAACCTCAGCCAGTCATTTGGAAGAGCTGGAAGTTAGCACGGCAGCCCCATACTTCAGACTGCAGAAGCTGCCCGGTGGTGAGCTGCAGATCACCCCTAGTGGAAGCCATGGAACAGAAATTCAAGTGCTCCTTCTAGCAGGATCTGATACCAAAGAAATAGTGTCCAAATCCCCCTGTCCTTCCCAGTACCTCACTCACATCACACTCCTGTTATCAAGGAGGACATCAAATTCTTTCCTGCTAACCCACTGAAAAACTGTCAGGTCACAATCTCATCAGGCTGTGTGTGTGTGTGTTAGTCACTCAGCCGTGTCCGACTCTCTGTGACCCCATGGACTGTAGCCCGCCAGGCTCCTCTGTCCATGGAATTCTCCAGGCAAGAATACTGGAGTGGGTTGCCATTTCCTTCTCCAATGTGAATTTTGGTAGTAGTAGTTTAGTCGCTAAGTCGTGTCCGACTCTTGCGACCCCACAGACTGCAGCCTGACAGGTTCATCTGTCCATGGGAATCTCCAGGCAAGAGTACTGGAGTGGGTTGCTATTTCTTTCTCCAACCTTATCAGGCTACTTAATAGTTTATGTAAAAATGGATATAAAAGATTATTGAAGAATGGGACTTCGCTGGTGGTCCCTGAGATTAAGAATCCACCTTCTAAACCTAGATGTCCATCAACAGATGAATGGATAAAGAAGCTGTGGTACATATATACAATGGAATATTACTTGGTCATAAAAAGGAGCACACTTTTTAATCAGTTCTGATAAAGTAGATGAACCCAGAGCCTATTATACAGAATTAAGGAAGTCAGAAAGAGAAAAACAAATATCATATCTTAGTGCCTACATATGGAACCTAGAAAGATGGTACTGATGAACCTATTTGTAGGGCAGCCACAGTGTTCATATCTGGACTGATATTTAATTCCAAGCACATAATACCGAAATGTTGTGCCCTGCTTAGTCACTTAGTCATGTCCAACTCTTTCCGATCCCATGGACTGTAGCCCATCAGTCTCCTCTGTCTGTGGGATTCTCCAGGCAAGAATACTGGAGTAGGTTGCCATGCCATCCTCCAGGGGATCTTCCTGACCCCGGGATCGAACCCAGGTCTCCAGAACTGCAGGTGGATTCTTTACTGTCTGAGCCACCAGGGAAGCCCAACACACTAAATACTTTTGTTTAACTCTTATTTATTTGTCTGCTTGAAGAAAACAAGAAGAGGGAAGACAAGAGAGAATGAATCTTTCTGACCAAGATCACGTGACCACTGGGCAACTTCTTTTCTCCTCTGCTGTTATCTGACTTTTTTTTTTTAATTACAACTAGGAGGGGAAATCTAGTATCTCTATATTTATTGCAAATTACAAAATTTGTACTTGACTGCAAACTTTTATGATATACTAAGCTTTTTGATAAAGGAAAAGCCAAATGAATAGGATCCTGGAGTCAAATTAGTTGATACAGAAATAAAATAGGTTTCTACAGAAGCTGGGACTTGTGGAGACCGTGCTCGTGGGTGGTTTCCACGGTGACTTTACTCCAGGCCCTCAGGTGCGCACTCTGCCCGGGACTCGCCCTTTACTGTGCTCTTGCTATTTTAAGGCTCGTTATTTGACCAAGACACAGAGTGAATTCTGAATGAAAGCGATCACTTCCTTGATTTGGGTTTGCCGTGCACCAAAGGGGCCCTTATTTGGTGCAAAGGAGCTGGAAGAGAGCCTCTCAGATCCTTCCAGCCGGCAGTTCTGAGGGGACGAGGGAGAGGATGGAAGGTGCCTCAACCGAGCTCGGCCCTCAGTTCTCCTGACGGAAGTAAAGTCAGTAAAGCCAGCGAGGGGCGGCGGAAGAACCTCAGTGAACCGGAAGTAAAGCCTGCGTGGGGGAAGATGCTCAGTGAACCGGAAGTAAAGCCTGCGTGGGGGAAGAACCTCAGTGAACAGGCGTGTCCCTGGAAAATCTGGGGTTGGTGGGTGTGGCAACGCTGTGACTCCATCTCCCTCCCACCTGGAATGGGAAGGTGGTGATGCTGGCTCTTCCCCACGGGTGCAGACGTGGGGAGGCCCCCAGGAAAGCACGGCCAGGGCCGCTGCTCAAACAGCCCGCTCTCTGGCACTTTGCCTTCAGGAGACAAAGAACAATGGCTCCCAGTGGCCACCAGCTCGATTGCCCCACGTGGTTGGGGCCGGTGTCCCTTTGATTCACACCAGTACCTATCAAAGTCTTTTAGTGGGTAAATGAGGGAGTCTTTTTTCAGATGAATGCTTTTAATAAGCTTTAAAATATTTTTCATTTGGCTTCAACTTTCGTTTTAATTTCACAAAATTACAGTACCCCCCCTCCTCAGCAGAAAGATAAGAGCAAACCGGAGGTCGCCTGCAGAAGGCTGGAGGAACAAAGTTAGGGTTCATCCTGGGGACACGGACTCCTAACTTCTTCTTTAAAAATCTGGTACCTTTGGTCACAATGAGCTTGGGTAATTTAGAAATTTTTAAAAATCTGATTAAGGAAAGTTGTGACTGAGTCTTTCTCCTGCGCGATGCCTGATGTTCAGCTGATTCAGGGGAATTCCTGTCTATATCACATGCCTATCCAGGACCACAGACAGGACACAGGGCAGCTTCCAGGTCACCCTAGCGCCAGCTCAGCGCAGTCCGCTAGAGCACAGTGCTCCCAGCTCAGTGATGTCGAAGAGCAAGTTTTCTGCGCGGGCCCCTCCAAGGTTCCTGAAAGACCCCTGCGCGTGTCCCCCCACAGCTCCAGCATACCATGTGCCCTGGGTGGACATCCCCAGGACCCAGCACTCGGGTTCCTGATCTCATGAAGGAGTCAGTAATACCAAAGTCAGCAGTCATGTTCTGGAACAGTGGCGTCCGCGGCCCCAGCTAAACGAGCAAGACCTGCTTTCTCTGTGGCTCAGAGTGGGGTGTTAGTGATCCTTCGCAGTTAAGGACAGTCTGGGCTCTGAGGTACAGCCGGCCTGACTGTGCTGCTGTGGAGAAGGACAGGGCCGCTCAGGACCGTCCACCACCCAGGTGCTGGGACCGTATCCGAGCATGTGGGGCATCCATGTTCCAAGGCAGGCACCCCGCCAGCAGGCAAGCATGGAACTTCTGGTCACACGTCTCCATGAACTGGGTTCCAACGTGTGTGCGTGCGTGTAGTCACTCAATCATACCCGACTCTGCGACCCCATGAACTGCAGCCCACCAGGGCTCCTCATCCACGGAATTCTCCAGGTAAGAATATTGGAGTGGGTTGCCGTGCCCTCCTCCAGGGTATCTTCCCAACCCAGGGATCAAACTCAGGTCTCCCACACTGCTGGTGGATTCTTTACCATCTGAACCACCAGGGAAGCCCAGTCTTACATTCAAATGTATGTTTGAACAGTGACGTCATGAGATACGGTTTGGGTTTATTTCCTTAAAAGCAGACTGTGAGGGTGTTTTCCGTGGAGAGGTACCAGAACCCTCTGAAACTTAAGAGAGTTTGCTCACACCAGGAAGACGAGGGCGAGGGAGGTTTTGGAGGTGGCTGGTCTGTACACTGCCCAGGAGGGTGGGCTAAAGGGGCCTTGGGCACATCACTTAGCCCACCCCCAGTGTCTTCATCCCCCTCTCTGCTCACCAGTTTTCTCCTGCCCCTTCCCAGGGCCAGCAGACACGACATCGCCAGTGGGCACAGCTGACCGATGCTCCTACCCCATCCCTCCTGGTCCTGCAGTCCCCCCACCCCCACCTCTGCTGATGCCTATGCCGGGAGAAAACCCCACATTTGTTCCTGGAGCAAATGGGCCGCCTCTGGTTACACAGCTGTGTGAAGAGTTACCTGCATCTCAGGGCACAGCTAGAATCTTCATGACAAGGCCAGTAAGTGTGCACGAAAGACTCGTCAATGGGCAGCTGCAGGGCAACTGGGCAACAGGCCGACTGCGGCCCTTCCCGTCTCATTTACTGTCTTTTAAAATATTTATTGTTTGGCTGCGTTGGGTCTTCGTTGTGATACGCGGAATCATTCCTGGCAGTGCATGGACTCTAGTTGTGGTGTGTGGGCTCAGTTGTTCCCCAGGATGTGGGCTCTTAATTCCCAGACCAGGGATGGAACCCACGTCCCCTGCTTTGCAAGGCAGAGTCTTAACCACTAGACCACCAGAGACGGTCCCCTCATTTACTTCCCTAATGAGGATCTCCTGGTGATTCTAGAATGAAGGTCAGTGCAGCTAGACTTCAAGGCACCACTCATGTGATCGCAGCTCCGTTTTTGCCCGGATGTCTGCTCATCTTTTCTTTTCCACTGGTGAGGGGTCCCCTCCCTTTGTGCTTCATGTTTAACATTTTGAGGACATTTTTCTAAACTATGGTCAAATATTCCATTGTTAGTGGAAGAGTAGTGTAATCTCTGCTAGGAGCTGCCGGACTCTGAGCACAGGCAGGCATCCTTGAGAAGGTGCCCCTGACTTTCAGACACGCCTTCTGAGCAGATGGAAAGTGAGGAACGAAAGTAGAACAATCTCTGTGATTGGCTTCGACTGTGGGGCCTGGTGCCCACCAGCCAGTCTCGCGGGACAGCTGTGCTCTGTAACAAGCATGAAGTCATCTCTGTCTGTCACTGGCGCTCTCATCACCCGCAGCGTTTCTCTGCAGGCCCCCGGACAGCACAGCAGTGGGGACTGGCTGTGCTTGGCTGTGAATGGGCCCATTGTTGGAAGTCCCGTCCCCACCACTGAGAGAGCGTTTCAGAACTCTCTGGCTCGGTTGTCCCAGCTGGTGCAGCCCCGGGGTCAGTGGGGTCATGTTCAGGGGTCTGAGCCCTATGAGTGCAAACACCACGTCACCACACGCCAGGCCGGGTCCCCCGCCCAGAGCTCCCATCACCCAGGTCCAGAGCGGGAAGTGGGGCAGACAGTGACCAATGAGGTCACTGTGAATGTGGGGAGCTGGGATGGGCCAGGCCCTGGGCTCGGGCATTGCCAGCCCACCTGCATCATCACGCAACCCCTGGACACCGCTCGTGCCCCTCGGGGTCACCCAGCCTCCTTCAGTGTCTCTCTGCTTTCTCCTTTACCCAGAAACTGAGTTTCCCGAAGAGCACCTTCTCAGCAAGTCCCTGGGATAAGGCTTCCATCCTGGAGACCACGTCACCCCATCCCAGCCCTGGGTAACACATTGGTGAGTCTCAGGTGACTCTCTAACCCTCAGGAGCATCGTGACTAGGAGGGTGCTGGCCCCTCCACCCATGAAGTGACAGTGACGAGTCCATGTCGGGAGGTGTCCGGACAGACTTCCCAGGATGCTGCCCCGCGGATGTGGGACATAGCATCTGGGGGGTGGGGCAGAGTGGGTTCCCCTTCCTCCACCACCCCAGCACCGTGGAGCCTGGATCCACTGGGCACTGGCCAGTTTGGTTGCTGCCACTCACACCTAAGTGCTTGGGCCACATCACGGGTCCTCCTTCTGTCTATAAAATTGACCAAAGAGTGTCATCCAAATCAATGGTGAATATAAGTGCTCTGAAAAGAAGGCTAGTCTTGTTATCAATGGGGCTTCCCCAGTGGCACAGTGGTAAAGAATCCGCCTGCCAATGTAGGGGACACAGGAGATGCTGGTTCAATCCCTGGGTCAGGAAGATCCCCTGGAGGAGGAAATGGCAACCCACTCCAGTATTCTTGCCCGGTAAATCCCATGGACAGAGGAGCCTGGCTGCTACCGTCCACGGGGTCGCAAAGAGCTGGGCTGACTGAGCAGCACACGCACACTCGTTATCAACACAGTGAAAAGGGCAGAGACCAGGGAGCAGGGCAGGGACTAAACCCAGAGGCTCCGCAGAGACCGCAGCCTGTTGTGGGGGAGGAGTGGGCCGTGGGGCTCCCAGGGATGAGGGCACAGCAGAGGCCCCTCGCTGTGAACGATGTGGCCTTGCAAACCAGGCTTTCCCAGTAAAAGGGAAGCCAGTTTTCCCAACGTATTTGCGACTGTGTGTTGGACGTTTTCTGTTTAATCTTTGCTTAAGGAAACAGGCAGAATCCTCCTTGCGTCCAAATGAATCGCAATGCAAAATAAGAAAACATTTATGCTTCACACATGCAGATATCAGCTGTTCTGTTTGGCAAACTAGATATTGACCTCGGAAAGGAAATGTTTCTGAAATAACACAGAGAAAACCTCAGTTGGTGCCTGTTCCGACCAGCACTGTTGGCAGTGGGTGGGAAAGCTGTTACTTTCATTCTGCCTGTCCCTGGTTTGACTGATTGCCCTTTTAAGATCTGTAGGGTTGCAGTTAAATTCCCCCTTACTCGTGATCTTGGCAGTTTGTGATTTTTTTCTGTCTTTCTTTTTTCGTGATCAGTCACAACAGGTACTGCTCATTTTAACTAATCTTTGTGAGCTAAGTTGCTTAGTCGTGTCCCACTCTTTGTGACCCCGTGGACTGTAGCCTGTCAAGCTCCTCTGTCCATGGGACTCTCCAGGCAAGAATACTGGAGTGGGTTGCCATTTCCTGGATCTCCAGGGGATCTTCCCCACTCAGGGATGGAACCAGCATCTCTTACATCTCCTACATTGGCAGGCAGGCTCTTTTAGCTCTAGGGTCACCTGGGAAGCCCAACTAATCTTTAAAAAGAAGCAACTTAAGCCTTTGTGGGCTTTCTGTATTGCTAGTGTCCTATTTTGTTGATTTCTAGTGAAGGGCTTCCCTGATAGCTCAGCTGGTAAAGAATCCACCTGCAACACAGGAGACCCCAGTTTGATTCCCTGGGTTCAGAAGATCCCCTGGAGAAGGGATAGGCTCCCCACTGCAGTATTCCAGCCTAGAGGATTCCGTGGACTGTACAGTCCACGGGTTCGCAAAGAGACAGACACTTTCACTCACTCGCTCAGTGTTATTTTTATCCTTGAAAGGTTTTGAATCCATCCTCCATGGGAAAGTTGGTTCCATGGAAATCCCACTGAGGGCGGCACCTGGAAGTGGCCCCCTGTGAGGGCCCTCCCCAGGCGTCGCCCGTGCACCCCTCCATGCTCACTAGACTCTGCGTGCGAAGGTTAAGAACTTGAACCCGGTGATGAGGACAGCTCTGCAACTGAGTGCCGGTGTGCGAGGCCCCCCAGGGCTCACGGTCTCACCTGCGAGTGGGGGAGGCTGCTGCGCCCCTGCCGGCAGCACTGCACCCCGAGCGGCCCCGGCGTGCGGAGACACCCTGGGGGCCCCTCCCAGACTTCCGGAGACGCCCAGGCCCCAGCTCTGGTACTCCTGCGGGCTTCCTCCAACTGTGGGCACTTCAGGCATCTTTCGCATCAGGGGGCCAACGTATTGGAGTTTCAGCTTCAGCGTCAGTTCTTCCAGTGAATATTCAGGGCTGATCTCCTTTAGGATGGACTGGTTGGATCTCCTTGATGTCCAAGGGACTCTCAAGAGTCTTCTCCAACACCACAGGTCAGCTCAGTTCTTCGGTGCTCAGCTTTCTTTATAGTCCAACTCTAACATCCATACATGACCACTGGAAAAACCATAGCTTTGACTAGACCGATCTTTGTCAGCAAACTGATGTCTCTGCTTTTTAGTATGCTGTCTAGGTTTGACATAGCTTTCCTTCCAAAGAGAAGGGCCTTTTAATTTCATGGCTTCAGTCACCATCCACGGTGATTTTGGAGCTCAGGAAAGCCATCTGTTCCTGTTTCCACTCTTTCCCCTTCTATTTGCCAGGAAATTATGGAACCAGATGCCGTGATCTTTTTTTTTAATGCTGAATTTAAAACTAGGCTTTTCATTCTCCCCTTTCACCCTCATCAAGAGGCTGCAGTTTCTCTTCACTTTCTACCACTGGAGTGACGTCATCTGCATATCTGAAATTGCTGATATTTCTCCAGGTGATCTGGATTCAAGGGTACAAAGTTACAGTTTCAGAGTCAGTTTAATCTGACCAGATCCCACAGATCGTCACTGTCGCAGAACTGTGCCATTTGTTGGGAAACCACAAAACTGAAGTTTCTGATTTCTGGCATCTGCTTTTTCCAGGAGGAGAACAGATGGACATAAAACCTCTCTTAAAGTGCCAGGGTGTCCCCTAGATATGTGGAATTAAGTCACACGTACCCTGCCCTTCGATAGAGACCTTCCATGTCCGCTCACTATAGCACAGACGCCCGGCCTACAGAGTGTGTGCTCCCAGCCCAGCTATGGGCAGGGCAGCGATGGGAGGATTAGGCCCGAACATCACCAGTTACCCAGAGAATGCGGGGTTCCACCTTCTTCCTTCCATGGACATCGTTTATCACCTTTTCTCCATGGACCCAAAGATTTCAAAGACAGACCTCATGCTCTGAGTAATCTATAGCTCTCACCATCATTCAAACCGACTCTTCTGATTGGAATGACCCACCAGACTGAAACTACTTTCAGCAAAAGAAAAACATTGTAGTAGTGAGAGTAGATGGAGCTCTTAATCTGGGGTCATGAGCTCCCCAAAACATGCACAGATTTTGTTGTCGGCAGGCATATTCTTAGGAGTATTTCTAGAATTAGCTCTCATGGGGGTTGGGACCCCACAAGAGGTTAGGTACTGCCTTGTCAAAGTCGCTAAGTCGTGTCCAACTCTTTGTGACCCCGTGGACTGTAGCCCGCCAGGCTCCCCTGTCCATGGGATTCTCCAGACAAGAATACTGGAGTGGGCAGTCGTTCCCTTCTCCAGGGGATCTTCCCAACCCAAGGACTGAACCCAGGTTTCCCAACCCAAGGACTGAACCCAGGTCTCCCACATGGTAGGCGGAGTCTTACCATCTAAGCCACCAAGGAAGGCCAAATAGTTTTATTATGACACTATTTGACTTAGCAATAGAATTCTTAAAATCCTGGTCATTGCTGGCAGCAATTAAGAGCTAGTGGTAAAGAACCTGCCCTCTAACGCAAGACACATAAGACTCTGGTTTGATCCCTGGGTCTGGAAGATCCTGTGGAGGAGGAAATGGCAACCCACTCCAGTATTCCTGCCTGGGAAATCCCATGGACAGAGGAGCCTGGTGGACTACAGTTCATGGGGTCGCAGAGAGTCAGACTCGAGACTGAAATGACTTAGCAGGCAGGCATGACCCTTGGCTAACCCCTGGAAATTCCAAAGCCTCAGGTAGGGCGGTACCAGGGAAAGGCCATCTCAGAACTCTATTTTGGGTGGCGTGTGGGGTCTTAGTTCCCTGACCAGGGACTGAACACATCTGTGCCCTGGGCAATGAAAGCACTCAGTCCTAACCACTGGGCAATCAGGAATCCTCTCGGAATACCTTGGTGATCTCTGCTCTTCCTGGCCAGTCTTTAATATCCTCTTAAAAAGAAATACAGGCATCAAGTTTCTCTTTTACTTAAACATGAAGAAACTGCAGTGCAGTGACTTGGAAAACATCAATTACAACACGAACGCACACCATGTGTAGAACATTTTTTTTGTCTTTTATTGAGGGTCATCAACCAGAGCAACACGAACCTTTGACCCATCTGCTTTTAAAATGAAGAACAAGGCACACAACTCCATCCAACATCGCAAAGGAGAAAAAGTACGTGGTGTCCGTGGCCAGTTACGAGCGAGACAGGGCTGGGGGCCCGGCGGAGTGGGGAGGGGAGGAGGAGGCAAAGGACGGGACACAGACACAGACACACAGACGCAGGGCCAGGACGGACACACAGACGCAGGGCGCGCCACAAACGTCGATTCCTTCAGGAAAGTCTTTACAGTGTCCTTACTGTCACGACGGGCAGGAGCCTGGGCCTGTTAATCACTGGGGTTTGTGCCAAGTGCACATAAGGCCAAGGCACGCCGCTGCCCGCCTTGACCTCACAGTTGACGTCCAGAGTAGCGTTGCTCCCCCAGGACCGAGCTCGGCAAACTCCACGGGGGTGCCCGCAGCATTCACAGAGACACGTTTCTTAAAGTCACCTCCGCACAGTTGCTGCGTTTGCCATTCTGGTATTAAGACACGCATTTAAAATAAATCACAGTCCAGCTCTGGGCATTCATACAGGAGGCAAACTATTCGGCAGGTGGAGGTCCTTGGTCCTGCATCTCATCTGGCAGCTGATCCAGCTCCCACAAAATTAGATGCTTCGTGTCTACCTAGATGTCTGCCTAGCACAGGAGAGAGACAAGAGCAGAGACCTCCGCAAGAAAAATACAAAACTGGTTTTTAAAAACGTAAGGCTTCAATGTACAATACAAGCAAGACTTGACACTTTAAAGTCTAATGAGATAAACATTAAACTAGTTATTGTTAAAAAATAAGTCAAAAGTTGAGGTAATACATTACACTGTCATATAACCAGCTTTATCTGAGTATAACCTTCTCCCCCTTCTCAACCTTGGCATTAAATAGACTCAGATGCACTGAAGAAATCAGCCTGGAGTTAGTGGAGCAGAGTATGACCTCTAAAAGGCAGGGGAGTCTTACCCTGTATTCAAATAATAAATAGAAACTTCCCTTTTCCAAATCACTGTATAAACTGTACAGAGCCACCACGTCACCAATTCTCACACGGGGACTAAAAGCACTGAAAATACCCATCTGCCCTGCACTCCCACTGTCCCGGCAGAAACGGCTCTCTGGCCCACACATCGCGTCCTGCATGTGGGTCCAGCTCTCTGCACGTCACCTCCCCCCTCTCGCTGTGGCACAAAAGACACTTGTGAACAGCACTCAACTATAGAGCGTGCATTCTCCAGAAGCGGGGCCTCGCTGAGCTGCCACCTCACCCCGGCGCTGTGTCCCCGCAGCTGTGCTCGCCCATGTGTGTGTGTGAGTGGAGAGAGCACGGTGGGCAAGAACACGTATGTGAGCCGGCATGAGTATGTGTGCATGAACGAGCATGAGTGTGAGAATGGATAAGTGTGCGTGAGCACAAGTATGTCAGTGTGAAAGCTGAGTGTGTGAAGGTAAGCTTGTGTCAGTGTGCAGGCAAGCACCTGTGTGTGTGGGACTGTGCACGCGGGCCCCCGGCCCCCAGGAGTCTGCGTGGTGACCGCAGAGCACTGTGCCCATCAGAGCGCCCACTGGTCAGGCCGACTCCCCTGGTGGTCAGCACCCTCCCCCTTGCCGTCGGGAAGTTCGGTTCACCTGCGTCGTCGGTTTTCCAGGCCCCGGGACATGTTTCCCACTCAGGAGAAGCAAAACCGTCCATGCAGCACCAAGCGCAGCTCCGCACCTGACCGCCACCCTCCCGGCCCCCGCACCTGGGGGTCACCAGGCCCCCTGCACCTGCAAAGCCACACCCACCGACGGGCCTTCCCCCGCTGAGGCGGGGAGACCCAGGGGGCCCTTAGGGGTGGGGGCTGAGAGGCATGGGCACCGCGGCTCAACCCCACCCACGAGCCCCGAGGACACCCGTGGGCGCGGAAGAGGCCCACAGGTGCAGAGGGCAGACCCGCGGGGTGGAGGCCCGGCCGGCGGCAGGGCGGGGTGGCGGCCGTCTCCCGTTCTCTGCAGGTGGTGGGCCGCGGGGCCGGCTCTCGGGAGCCCGGGAGGGCCGCGGGCGCGGTCACAGCGAGCTCAGGTGCGGCAGCGCGTCCAGGGGCCCCGCCCGGTCGCGCGCGGCGGCCGCCGACTCCACGCCGCGCAGCCACTCGGTGCACTTGCGCACCAGGCCCTCGTCGGCGGCCGCGGCCTCCTCCTCGTACTCCACGTCGTCGTACTTGTGCCTCTCGTTGAGCAGCGACACCTTGAGCAGCGAGCGCAGGTCGGCGGGCCGCGGGCCGGGGGCGGGCGGCGGCGGCGGGGCGGGACGGCGGCCGAGGCCCGCGGCGCGGGGGCAGGGGGCGGGCAGGCGCCCGGCGTCGGCGGGGGGCGCCCGCCGGGGCCGCGCCAGCAGCTGCCTCTCCAGGTGGCGCCGCTGGATGACCAGCACGGCCTCGGGCGTGAGGCTCAGCGAGAAGCGCAGGGCGGCGTCGGGCCCGGCGCCCGAGGCGGCGCTCCGCGCCCCCGAGGCCGCGGCCACCGCGGGGCCGTCGCCGGAGCCGGCCGGCCGGGGCGCGCACGGGGCCGGGGCGCGCGGGGAGGCCGGGCCGGGGGCGCGGCGGGCGGGCGGCCGCTTCAGGGTGGCGGAGGGCCAGGAGCTGGACTGCGGCCCCGGGGGCCGCTCGGGAGGCCGCCTCTTCTTCTCCGCGGCCGCGGCGGGCGGCGCGGGTCCGGGCGGGGCGCAGGTGGGCGCCGCCGCCTTGCGCGGGGCGCCGGGCTTCCGGGGCGGCGGGCGCGCGGCGGGGACCCCCGGGGCCGGGGTGGGCGGCGGCGGCGGCGCGGGCGGGAACGGCATGGTGGTCAGCGCCCTGGAAGGAGAGGGGCGGCGACCGTGTGGGCGCGCCGAGCCCGGCGCCCTCCCCGGGGGCCCTCCCGCCCTCCGCACCCACCTGCGCGGGGCCGCGGCATCTCCGGCGCGCACACGCCCCCCGCGGCCACACCCAGGGGCTCGCGCCCGGGCGCCCCGCTGCCTTCCTCCGTCCTGCTTCCTTCCGGGGCCAGGGGCTCTGCCGGCTCTCCTCCGGGGACAGCGGCGGCCGGTCCGCGCGGAGCCGGGCGCGCCCGCGGGAGGAGGGGCCGCGGCTCCCGGGGCGGCCTTCCGCCGCGGGGGCTAATCCCTCAGAGGCGGGGAAGACCGGGCGTGTCCTCCGCCCGAGGCGGGGTCCTCGCACGTGGGCCAGAAAGTCGTGTGCCGCCTCCCGGTGTCTCTAAGATGGTGCGCAGGCCGGCGGCGGCGGCGGCGGGGGTACCGCGGGCCCCACGCGCGGCCCCGCATCCCGGTGTCGCGGGAGGAAGCTGGCCGGAGCTCAGAGGCGGGCACAGACATTTCAGGGCATCCTTCTGGTTTTGTGTTTGGATCACGTTGAAAGAGTCATTTTAAAATTTAAAACCTCGTATTCCTTGACGAGGACAAAAAAAAAAAAAAAAGGCCAGTTTCTGTTAAATCGTGATATAGGAACTACCAGACCTTCAGTTCATTTCAGGAGACTCCTATGAGCACACGGAAAGCATTTACTGCTTTAACAGTGATTCAAAGGAATGCGACAGCTTCACTGTCAACTTGGAGTCTAATGGCAGAGACCTGCAAGCACTCCTTCAGGTTTCAAATGTGTGTTAAATAAATGAATGATTCATTGACTAATTACAGAGCAGTGCGTCCTAAAGTCAAACTTTCAAATGAGGAGTGCCTGCATTACTTATGGAGAATCATCCATTGTTTAGAGCTCAAAAAAAAAAAAAAAATTCCCCCATGCATGGGAAATGCTTTTCTGGGCCAGGGAGAGCATTAGTCGTTCACTTATGTCGGACTCTTTGCAACCCCATGTAGCCTGCCAGACTCCTGTGTCCATGGGATTCTCCAGCCGTTGACTGGATATGGTATTCTGGAGTGGGTTGCCATTCCTTTCTCCAGGGAACGGAAGAAATTCTCAGGAACTCTCCAGTAACTCCCGGGAATTCTCCAGGGAATTCCTTTCTTCCTGACCCCAGGATCGAACCTGGGCCTTCTGTACTGCAGGTGTACTCTTTACCACGGGAGTCCCCAGGGAAGCTGGGGGCTAACCAGGAACGCAGCTAGGTTGTGTGGGTTATGGCCTGGGTTAGCGGAGAGCCCTCAGACCTGGCCGGTGCCCCCTGCCCAAGCCCTGACCTGCTCTCCAGGCTCTCCTGCTTCCCACCAGCACCTCCCTGCTGTCGGGGCCCCCTTCCCACATGCTCCCCTGCTCAGGGCGCGCCAAGAAGGAACATAATGGGTGGCCGGAAACATTCTCTTGATGGCCTGGGATGGACGGGTCGATTTAGGCCCTGTCATCTCCACCATCACCCTCAAACCACCCCAAGTGTCCATATTCTCCATAAAATACACAGTCCCCGCTTCCAGACAGGGCTCCCCGCTGTCCTTCCCCTGGACCTTCTCCCTGGCCCTGCCAGTGTCTCAAGGCATCGTGTCTCCTCCCAAGGCTCAGGGGAAACACACTGGGACAATTTAGGTCGTAGAACACCTGTGGCGCCGCCGAAATCACGACGCGTTTTATCCCAGCTGTTCCTGGGCGAGTGTGGACGAGCTGTGGACACTCCTGCCAGGAGCGCGCAGGGCAGCAGAGGAGGTGAAGCCGGTGCTGAGGGGCGGGGTGGGGTCAGGAGGCGGGAGGACGCGGAGGGGCTAGGGGACCGCGTCTATGGGCGCAGCCCCGGGCAGCTGGACGCCCAGACAGGGATTCCAGAAGGGACCTCAGCACTTCAGGCGCTGTGCAGGTATCAGCCATTGGGCTTGCCTGTTTCCTGTTTCCTAATTCTTGTGATGCTTCGGAAGTGACCCTTGAAGGGTGAGGGAGGGAGGTGAGCGTGGGTTGGCATCTGACGGTCACGACAGCCGTGTATGTCCACGCACACAATGGATGTGCTGTGTGGCCCCTGCCGTCCCGCCCCTCTGACTGTCTCCAGTCTCCTAGAAAACCAGGGCTCCCGGGCGGAAACACCTCCCAGCCGCACGCGGCCCCAGGGGAGGAGGAGATGAGCCTCAGCCCAGCCGTGGGCTCCAGGGCCGCGTCTGAACCTTCAGCACACTAGGGGAGACAGGGGCGACGCGGGTACGGAGCCTGCAGCACCCGCAGCAGCAGCAGCAGGTCGGTCTTTTCCTCCGAGAGAAACTGGGAGCCGTCGGATGGACACACAGGTCCCACCAGCCTGGTCCGTGGGCTTCTCCCGGTCCGCCCGCGTCGGTCCCAGCCCGGAGGCTCGGGGACTTGGCACGCGGCACGTCTGCCAGGCCTCAGGCGGGAAGGGGAACGCCGCGAGCCGCCCCCCAGCACCCACCCCGTTCCTCCGCCCTCTCCCCACCCACGCCGCCGCCCCACAGCCCCCGTGGGGGAGAGGAGTCCCAACCTCGTGGTGGGTGGGCTGCCCTCCCAGGGGCCACAGAGGGGTTAGCATTTCTGGAGGGCTTCGGGCCACAGACTCTGCGAAAGCCCCCTGCCGACGACCTCCTCTGCCTGGAACTTTCAGCCCCCTGACATCGGGGCCTGGAAAGCCTGCCTGGGCCGGCAGGAGCCCGCGAAAGCCGCCTGTGTCTGCCCCTGTCACGGGCACGCTGGCTGTTAGAGAGCCTGCTCAGCATTCTATTTGGTGGACTTGTTAGCCGGCGACAGTTACCAGTAAGGAAAGTCACACCAGGGAAGATGGCAGACCTCCGTTCAGAATAGGAGGTGGAGCAGAAAAGGGATCAGTCAAGAAATACAGTCCGATTTAACTCATAATTTACATGGGCTTTTGTATAACATGCCCAGAGCACAGTAGTGGGGATAAACTACTTGTATACTAAGTGGTAAGACTGGAATACTGTGATGAGACGGTGCAAGAGGTGTCTTAACGATGTGAAATCTACTGTTTGAAATAAAGCTGCTGCTGCTGCTGCTAGTTGATTTGAAAAACCACTTAAAATCAAATACATGTGTTCAGAACTGTCCATAGTTTTTACATGTGATATTTAATTTCCAAATTTATTCTATTTTCAAATTTCAGATAAACAATAGCAAAACTTCTCCACCATTTGGAAATCAGTAGTTTTTTCTCCTACTGTTGTAGCAGTCAGTGTATGGACAAAGGCTTTTCATTACAGTGCTTGTGCTAAGTCCCTTCACTCGTGTTCAACTCCTTGTGACCCCATGGACTGTATTCTACCAGGCTCTTCTGTCCGTGGGATTGTGGGTAGCTATACCCTCCTCCAGGGGATGTTCCCGACCCAGGGACTGAACCCATGTCTCTTATGTCTCCTACACTGGCAAGCAGATTTCTTTGCCACTAGCACCACCTGGGAAGCCCCTTTTCGTCATAGTTCAGTTCAGTTGCTCAGGCGTGTCTGACTCTTTGCAACCCCGTGGACTGCAGCACACCAGGCCTCCCTGTCCATCACCAACTCCTGGAGTCCACCCAAATCCATATCCATTGAGTCAGTGATGCCATCCCCCCATCTCAGCCTCTGTCGGCCCCTTCTCCTCCTGCCCTCAATCTTTCCCAGCATCAGGGTCTTTTCAAATGAGTCAGCTCTTCGCATCAGGTGGCCAAAGTATTGAGTTTCAGCCTCAACATCCGTCCTTCCAATGAACACTCAGGACTGATCTCCTTTAGGATGGACTGGTTGGATCTCTTTGCAGTCCAAGGGACTCTCAAGAGTCTTCTCCAGCACCACAGTTCGAAAGCATCAATTCTTCGGTCCTCAGCTTTCTTTACAGTCCAACTCTCACATCCATACATGACTACCGGAAAATTTGCCTTTTCATACTGTTCATAGGGTTCTCAAGGCAAGAATACTCAAGTGGTTTACCATTCCCTTCTCCAGTGGACCACATTCTGTCAGACCTCTCCACCATGACCCGCCCGTCTTGGGTGGCCCCACACGGCCTGGCTTAGTTTCATTGAGTCAGACAAGCTGTGGTCTGTGTGATCAGACTGGCTAGTTGTCTGTGATTGTGGTTTCAGTCTGTCTGCCCTCTGATGCCCTCTCTCTAGCACCTACTGTCTTACTGGTGTTTCTCTTACCTTGGACGTGGGGTATCTCTTCACGGCTGCTCCAGCAAAGCGCAGCCTCCACTCCTGACCTTGGATGTGGGGCAGCTCCTCTCAGCCACTCACCGCTCCAGCGCCTCGCAGCCACTGCTCGATTGTAACCACCCTTTAAAATATTTTCAGGATGAGTAAAATAAATGCAGAAAATATTTCAGTCACTAAAATAAAATACCAAGAGTGTATCGATGCGCGAGTAAAATTACAGAGGGCGATTGTTCCACAGGTTTGAAACTGAACTGAAAATGACAGAGAATGGTGCCGCGCCCACAAAGAAGGGCCACAGACGTGCTCCCACCTCACGCCTGGACCCCACAGACACGTCCAAAGCGGACCAGTGCTGTCTGCCAGACAGACACTCTGCTCAACTGGTCCTCACCTTGCAGTTACCAGTGGATTAAATTACAGCCAGTGATCACATGAATACCAAAAACTAACCATGATTTCAAGAAATCTTTCATTTTCCTCATTAATGTTTTGTTTAAGTTCTTGGTTCTACTAAGGCATATACTTCAATGTTCAGAAAAAATTCAGAAAGGGAAACAATACTGTCTTTCCAATTACACCCTCTTCCCATAGGCTCAACTTCACTTCTGACTTTTGATTCAAAGTTTTTACTTGATAGAGTGAAAAGTACTCAAACATCTGGAACTAAAACTAAATCTGAGTTTTAAAACATGGAAAGCTAACTCTAGTTTTTTAAAAATCCCATTTAAGGGCTTCTCTGGTAGCTCGGTAGTAAAGAATCTACCTGTGGTTTCAGTCCCTGATCTGGGAAGATTCCCGATGTCTCGGGGCAGCTAAGCCCATGAGCCGTGACTGCTGAGCCCACGTGCAGCGACTCCTGACGCCCGCTTGCCCTAAAGCTCGCGCTCCACCAGAGAAGCCACCACAGTGAGAAGCAGGAATAACAGCCAGGGAGCGACCCCCACTCGCTGCAACTAGAGAAAAGCCCAGGCAGCAACAAAGACCCCGCACAGCCAAACAGAAAGGATTTTTTTTAATGGATTTTGAAAGTCCTATTTTATTACTGAGAAATAGAGAACTTGGTCAACAACAACATCAACGAAAACCACCTTCTTCTAACACTGATCTGATTCGATGAAAGGCTTTGAGAGTAGAAAGACATTTAGGGCTTCCCTTGTGGCTAAGAATCTGCCTGCAATATGGGAGACCTGGGTTCGATCCCTGGGTTGGGAAGATCCCCTGAGAAGGGGATGGCTGCCCACTCCAGTATTATAGCCTGGAGAATCCCATGGACAGAGGAGCCTGGTGGGCTACAGACCATGGAGTCGCAAAGAGTCAGACACGACTGAGTGACTAACACTTTCTCTTTTCCCATCATTAAGTCGGTAAGCCACTTTATCTAGATTGCGTCATTGAAAGCCATTGAGAGTCTGCTGAGAGGCGAACCAGTAATCCTTGCATTTTCCAGATGAACAGGCCAAGGTCTGCCCTGGCAGTCCACATCATGACCGGGGTGGGCTCTGTCCAGGGAGGGAGAGCCCTGTACTCTCTGCTCAGTGCCGCTGAGTCTCAAGAGCCCTTGACACTCTCACGACCCACACAGCTTCTGTTCTGTGGCCTGTCTACTGATGTCATTACTAAACATTTAAACCGAGTCTTTAAGAGCAACTTAGTAAAACATTTAGTGAAAATGGTATTTTCTACAGCAAACAGGTCAGAATTGAGTGGCTGCTGTGCTCCATCCTTGTAAGATCGCCTAACAGCCCCAGGGCTCCACTGTGAGCTCACAGTACAAAGAGTTCAGTTCAGTTCAGTCGCTTAGTCATGTCTGACTCTTTGTGACCCCATGGACTGCAGCCCGCCAGGCTTCCCTGTTCTCAACCATCTCCCGGAGCTTGCTCAAACTCACGTCCATTGAGTCAGTGATGCCATCCCCCCATCTCAGCCTCTGTCTCCCCTTCTCCTCCCGCCTTCAGTCTTTCCCAGCATCAGGGTCTTTTCACATGAGTCAGTTCTTCGCATGAGGTGCCTTTTCATTGTTTATGGGGTTTTGAAGGCAAGAATCCTTAAGTTTGCCATTGCCTGCTCCAGTGGTACATGGTGCAGCATCGGGGCTATTACCCAGCGGACGCTGGGAGGGTCCCTCACCCGGGCCACGCTGAGCATTGCTGTACTGCCTGCCAGGTGGCAGAAGGACCTGCTCTAAGGCTGCTGTCCTAGGGAGCGAATACCCATAGCACCTGACCTGGGGGCCATCCTGCTGAGGATTGAACATCCGACCACGAAAGGCCGGCTCCCACAGGGGACCCCACCCTGAAGAAGCAATAAGGAAGTTTGTCTTTAACTCTGTCACTCTCACACCAGGGCAGGGCCCAGCGGCCTGGGCAAAGCAAACCTCTCATGCCGGCCCTCCCTGCTGGAGACACGCGTCCACCGAGTCCCACTCAGCCCCCAGGCTCTGAGGCCCATCGTGGGGTCCATCCTCCCCAGCCTGGTAGGCCCTGGCGTGGCTCGCCAGAGCATCTGCACCGCTGCCACCTGGCTAGACAGGGGATCCCGTGCAGACTGAGCGCTCCAGGGGTCCTCTGCACAGCACCGAGCTTCCGGCCGGTTCTGGGGACTCGCCGATGTGTCTCAGGCGAGGCTCTGACCGTGGCCTCGGCTGGAGACAGGACCCACCCAGCACTGGACGCCTCCCCTCTGTGCTCAGCAGCCCGGTCTCCTGCTGATTCCGCGCAGATCTCTCGACACAGGAGCCCCTCCCGTCCCGGCTCAGTCACCAAGGCCCGAAAGGCCACCCTCCTGAGGAGCGGGCCCTCGCCCTGGGCCCTGGGTCGTTGACCGGCCAGTGACACGTGGGGAACTGAGAGGCGAGGGAAGCTGGCGACGTCTGCCTGTTCCGACCTCCCCGGATCCAGCCCCGCCTCGCAGCGCTCCCTCCTGGGTGGGCCGGCTCCTCCCTCTGGGCCCCTCACCGGGACCTGGTGGTCAGCTCTCCCTGCACCTCCGCTCCGCCTGACCTGACCTCCTCCTCGGCTGTCCGGGCCGCCTGTTTTCAGGCCCACCCTGCACAACACACTGAACAAATGCTTTCACCATCACCCAGTCTTCTCATCCTTCACCAATCTACTCAGTGCAGCTATTAGGACAGAGATCCTATCTTACTCGTTTTACTGCAGAAGGGCTGCACAAGTGTCCAAACTACATTTTATTCAACTGAATCAACGGACCACCCACTTAAAACATAAACTTGAAAAAGAAACAAAACCAAAAACTTGATCAAGAAAATGTTATTTTTTCCAAGTGTGGGTTTATTTCAAAATTATGAAGATTTATATATTATTTTTTATTACATACAATAAAGCAGTTTAGCTTAAAGTAAAAGCTTTCACATTTAAAGTTTTTATTTTAAAAACATATTTTTAAAATGTAGACCCTTAAAAACCACCAAAAAAGCTGAATATATCTTGCAGCGTAGGTTTATCCTTAAATATTCACATCTCAAATGCTGTTTAGAAAAGATTTAAAAACTGGCTAAAAATCATTTACACTTGGCAATGATTAAAATCTCATCTCTGACAGAGCGTATTAATGACACATAATGAATTTATTGTCACAAGCATTTAACAGTTTAATGGGTACATAGTTTTATCAGTATACAAAATGGTCTTAGATGGTCAGTGCAGTTGTTCTGGAGTGATTACTGTATCAGGAAAAGGACACCGCACCAAAAACAGAACATCAACTTTCAAAAGGTCTTTTCAAACAGTTTCCTTCTTTTCAAACAGCTTTCAGCTCAGGAGAGAAGAACAGCACTTAATTACTGCATCCCTGATTTAAAGAAAAAAAAGAGGAGAAACAATATAATGATTTTGCCTCCAGAGTGAACTTGCAAAAAGGTTCCTGCCAAGAGACAAGTGCACCATCACCTTCTCCCATCAGAACTCAGTGGAGCACCCCCAGCGCGTTTCCTGGTTAACTAAAACTTTCTTGAGTGTCACTTGATATCAAGAACTGAGACACAGAAATAATTAGTTGCTGAAATGGTATTTATGTATTTATTTAGAAATATTAAACAGCACTTATTACTAATTTTCTAGTGAAGATATACGAAAAAAAATTTTTTTTAAGAAATAATGAACATGATTTTAAAACAAAAGTGTTTGTAACTACATTCTAAGAACTCAAAAAAAAAAAAAAAAATTCCACGTGCTAGACCTCATTCACCCTCCACGACAATTAGTCTCAACGTGATCCCTGTTACAGACTGCTCAGGGTGAGCCCAGGCTGGAGGCGCAGGCCCACACGTCTGGGGAGCGACATCACGCCCTGGCTGTGCGCCTCCGCTGCACCGGAGTGGACGTCGTTCCCAGGGCGCCTCTTCCCCTTGCGGAGGGACAGCAGGAGCCCTCCCAGCTAAGGCTGGCTCTTGGTCCAGGTCACCCTGGTTTGCCTGTTCTCCTTTTAAGTGTTCGTCAGAAAGACTCACCCATTTGAATAAAAACAGAATTTCTGCCAATTTCCCTCACTGTTCTATTAGGCACACAGTTTTGCTGTTTTCATACACAACCTACATTTCCAGATTTCATGAAGAAGCTGTGCCTCAACAGAATATGCTTCTGAACCTGTCAGCTTAAGTCCCTCCACAATTACATTAACACATTTTTCTGAAAAAAATTTAAAAATGGCCGTTGCCTCAACATGCAGAATAAATGTTTCTGGCTTAAACCAAACATCTGTGTATCAGCCGAGCTTCCCATTTACCGGGTGTTTACAGTCGTGGAGGACCCGGGCTCTCTCGCCAGCGCCCCCTACCTGCAGCTGTTCAGTGCCATATCTGCAGTCAGCTCCCAGCCCACCTGGGACCCGCGTTCACGTGTTTTTACTTTATGTGGCAAGCTTCTAGCAAGCTCGTTTAAAAACATTTCCTTTTGGGGAAAAAAGTCAATTTTTTAAAAAGTCCTGTAAGTCATATTTTAATATGAAAATTACTAAAATCCACACATCTCTGTAAGAAGAATGAGAGGAGCAGAAACAACAGGAAGAAATTCAAACAAGCTCACCTTGCATATGGGATGTATGACAGACTGTACCTGCAAGAAAAGTTCAAGAACGCTGAAATTTAAGTGACGTTTTTCTTTATGCCAAATGGCCATATTCTAACAGCATAAAAAAAGGAAGCAGCAGAATATTACACAGTGATTCTCAGGGCATGAGCTGGACAGCACACAGCATCACTGGGGAACTTGCTAAAAAGGCAAATAATCAGGGCCCAGCCCACACCTCTTGAATGAAAAACTGCTGTTTTAATAAGCAATCTGTGTTTTTAACAAACTCTTAAGTGATTCTGATGCCTGCTAAAGTCTGAACTTGTTATAATAGGTTACTCCTTTTAAGTTATTAAGAAAAAAAAACTATAAAATAACAATAAACTCTCCTTCAAAGATAAAAAAATCGTTAAGTACGTATCAATAATAAAAAGTAACATATTAATAGAAAGTAACAAAGATTTACATTTTTCCATATGTCACTGAAAAAGAGTTAAGCATCTGACAGTTATTCTGCGACAGATAAAGAAGTGCTTTTAACATGTGCTGTGTCTCAGTGGAAAGGTAGGGACAGCACCAAAACAGAGATCCTAGACCGGCAACATCAAGGAGACGCCACACAGCAAAGTCAGGGGGGGTTTACTGACTCTTACGGGGACGCAAACGAGACTCAGCTCTAGAGAAGAAAGGAAGAACACTCTGAAAGGCCTTTTGTCTGCGAGAAACACTTTTCTGGTCTGACCGGAAGCACGCGAGGGGGACACATTCAATCCAATCACATACTAACCGGGCCCTCGGTGCCGCCCAGCCCCGACGGCCCATCAGGAGGGACCGGGCACTCGGGTGGACGGGCGGAAGCCGCAGGGAGACGGGGAGGCAGGGCTGCAGCGAGTGCTCAGGGCCAGAGGCGCACAGGGACGAACTCGCTCGGCAGCTGCTCAGCAACACCGCACAGAGCACGGGGTCCCTGCCATCCCCCGGGCTCAGCCTGTGGCCGGCCTGGGTTTAAGCGTGCAGGTAGCACCCCAGCCTTGCTCGCCCTTTCTCTTTCACACAGCAGAGAAGTGCAGGCAGCACCGTGTGAGGTCACACGGCCCCGTCTCCCCGCATGACGTCAGCACGAGCCCACCTCCTGTGCAACACGTCAGCAAGGCCCCGCCTCCCTGCGTGACGTCAGAGGGGCCCTACGGCCACGCCTCCCCGTGACAGGCCAGCGCGGCCCCGCCTCTCTGCGGCTCTCCTACGTTGTCTCCGCCCCGCCCATCACCGCCACCCGGGCCACACCGCAGACCGCAGGCAGCTGACCCCTCAGGAGGCCCTTTCCCCCAGGGCCAGGAGAACCTCACCAGTGACCTCCCTAGGCTCACAGGCTGGAACGAAACGCTTAGCGCTGATGAGGAACTACCTTTCCAATGAGTGTAGGACTTACCAGGTCATCGACAGGAACTGCAATATGCAGAATAATACGGCCAGCCCCTTCTTATGCCACTGACAACAGCAAACACAAAGACATAACCAGTTAAACATTTAAAAATTCTTATAAGGCCTAGTTCAATTCCTTCCTTTCAAAAGACATAAATGATAACCATTCATTTCATTAAATTTTACTATGAGAAATTTAAGATTCAGTAAATCTGAAAATTAAATATCCACAAATTGTATTTTCTTTCTAGAATTCTGATTCCATTTACTCAAATGCTGCTAAATATATGGCATTAAATGTTCATGAAATAACTGTGCACAGGCTAAAACTATTAAACCCCTTTGATGTAAGGCCTTTTAAGTCAAGGCTAACTTTTCCAAAGTCAACATCAAGGGACCGCCCTGGCAGTCCAGTGCCTAAGACTCCCTGCTCCCAAAGCAGGGAGCCCGGGTTTCAATCCCTGGTCCTCTGGTCAGGGAACTAGATCTCCTGCACCACAACTGAGACCCACCACAGCCAAATACATAAATATGTATTTGTTTAAAATAAGTAAACAAAATTGGCATTGAAAAGCCCACTTGGTTAGCAGATTAATATCCTATGTGGAATTTATGTATCTAACTCATTGGCACTTCTTTCCTTGAGTTACTTTTTGAAGTAAAACTATACTTTATTGTGATCTTCCAGAATAATATAAAGTTTCCATGATTGTTTTAAAATGATCCATTTTTAGAATGTGTCCATCTTTATATTTACTTCTTCATTTATTTTTAATCTTCTGCTTATAAACAGACCGCTAGACCATTCCACATCAGAAATCAAGTTCCCAAGGAATATGCAAAAATTGCTTAAGAAAATTCTTTTAAATTACAACTGGGAAATGAGGTATTAGTGAATTCCTGTGTAACTCAAGCCCGGGCCTTATATCATTAAACTCAGAACACTTTTGGTGGGACATTTCTGAAGTGCATTATATACGACCCCAACATCTTTGAAATGCGCTGTATTCTTGGGAGCTCAAGAACAACCTCAATCCCCTTTGGAAGTAGATCAGGAACAGTACGTAAATACAGTGAAAGATCAGGAGCATCGGGAAGTAAAGGACGCTGTAATAAAGCAGCTTGTCTAGAGGCTACTGAAGAGCTGCAAGTGTGCAAGAGTGCGTCCTTTTGTCCCTGGCGCTGTTTTGTCTGGCCTGCTTCCTGGCCCTCTCTCCTCGTGGCCAGGACACCTTTAGCCCGCGAGGCCCTCCCCGCCCAAGAGCCACAGAGCAGCGGACAGAGCAGCAGACCCTCAGCGAGGGCGCCTGGTGACAGGGCCGTCCTGGCCTGGAAGCAGGCAGGACCTCACCTCTATCCGTTTCAGGTGGCAGGCTCCACTGCCAGTCTGGCCACTAACTGGACGCTACACACATGACTTCAAGGACACCAGTCTTGGGTAGGTTTTAAGAAATCAGACTGTGAGCTCCTCTGAGGTGGCAGCCGAATGACACTGTACCTGGTGAGGGCCCACAGAGCAGAGAATAGACACGGCTGAGGCAACTTACCCACAGAGCAGCGCACAGGGTCAGCACGAAACACAACTAGGGAAATGCAAGGAGAATGGTCAGTTTCGAGTCTTCTCAGAAGCCTAACAAAAATGCACACACAATTCTGCGATCATCTGCACAACACACCACACAACAAAACTAGTGAGACGGCTCACTTGAACTGTCCTCACATATTCCCTGAGTATTATTTTAAAGTCTGTGACTGCAGTCTTCGTGGCAAACCGGAAACACGTAAGAAGTCATCTGCTGACTGAGCCGACAGAGACCGCTTCACGAATGCACCAGAGTGACAACAGCTGTTCTCAGGGAGGTGTGAATGCGTATGTTAATGTTCAGTAACTCAGACCACCAACGCCGTATTTAGTACAACTGTTAATGTACGGTGAGCCCTACTCTACTCAGCTTTCCATAAGGAGCCTACCACAGTCATTTCATACAGGAAGAGTGCACTGTCAGTCCACACCCCATCCCCAAAGGACTGAAAAGGACAGGCAGATGAAAGCAGTGGGGACAGGTCTGAAGACAGAGAACAGGGTATTTGTCCAACAGTCCAACAGGAAAGGGACAAAAGCCAGGTGACTCTCCCAGAGAAGACTCAGATGGACCCAAAAGTGACCGACCTTCCAGTCCCACCCTCCAGAAAGTCCACACAGTGGTTCAGTAAGAAAGGCTGTACGGGGCTGGAAAATGAAACAGGTGCAGCTCTGCTTCCCACCTGAAATACACAGCACTACGCTGTTAAGAGAATGCCGAAGAAAACAGGATTCCCCCAGCCAATCATTTAGGTAATACTGCATAATCCAAACTCTTCAAACACACAGCCTGAAGGATGCAACTATCACATTCAGCCAGGGAAATATAACATGAGTTCCTCTGTACACAAGTGGTTGATAATTCAAAAAAAATGCCGAAAAACACCCTCCTATGAAAGTTTCTTTAAAATGATCAGTATTTACTTACAAGCATAATAATTGTTGCAAGCAATCTCGTTGTTTCAAACATTTTCTTCAGTTGTTTCACGGGTCCCATTAAAAAGCATGTACTATTTGAAACAAAAGAAATGAGAGATGGATCTGTTAATTGGTCTATGTAAAAATAAGTGCTTTTAAGAAAACAAACCCTGTCAGCTTAATTAAACAATCTCACTAAATCTGTTTTATGGCAGAAAGTGAGGAACTAAAGAGCCTCTTGAGGAAGGTGAAAGAGGAGAGTGAAAAAGCTGGATTAAAACTCAACATTCAAACAACGAAGATCATGGCATCAGGGGTCCCAACACTTCATGGCAAACAGAGGGGGAAACAATGGAAACTGACAGAATTTATTTTCTTGGGCTCCAAAATCACTGCAGATGGTGGCTGCAGCCATGAAATTAAAAGATGCTTGCTTGCTGGAAGAAAGGCTATGGCCAACCTAGACAGTGTATTAAAAAGCAAAGACATCACTTTGCCAGCAAAGGTCTGTACAGTCAAAGCTACGGTTTTTCCAGTAGTCATGTATGGATGTGAGAGCTGAACAATAAACAAGGCTGATCACCGAAGAATTGATGCATTTGAACTGTGGTGTTGGAGAAGACTCTTGAGAGTCCCTTGGACTGCTAGGAGATCCAACCAGTCCATCCTAAAGGAGATCAGTCCTGGGTGTTCACTGGAAGGACTAATGCTAAAGCTGAAACTCCAATACTTTGTCCACCTGATGCGAAGAACTGACTCATCTGAAAAGACCCTGATGCTGGCAAAGATTGAAGGCGGGAGGAGAAGGGGCCGACAGAGGATGAGATGGCTGGATGGCATCATCAACTCAATGGACACGAGTCTGGGTAAATTCCGGGAGTTGGTGATGGACAGGGAGGCCTGGCGCGCTGCAGTCCGTGGGGTCGCACACAGTTGGAGACGACTGAGAGACTGAATAACAAGAATCAGAAGGAAACTTTAATCTTTGTGCATTCCATGACACAGGAACGCCTTTCGCACTCACTCACAGCATCACTTCTCTGCTCTGGGTCAGCACGGCTGCTGCAGCCGGCCCAGGAGGACCAGGCAGTGTGTCCTCAGCGTGGGCCCATTCGGCGACTGCTTCCTTATCTCCATGCACACGACGCGCATGAACAGTGCGGTCAACTCCAGAAGCACTGTCAGGGCAGAGCTTCTAACAGCGAGACGGTGTGCAATCGCTCCCCCAGGCTCCTCCAGACTGTGGTCTGAGGGGTGGCATAGGCCCAGAGACTGACCGGAGGTTCACGCCCGCCCCCTCGCCACCGCCTCTGACCTGGAATGCCCCTGAGGAGACGGGGCTCACCTCTGAATGCTGAGAGCTCACAGACGTGACAGCTACATCAGCACCCCCCGAGATGCGCCCGGGCCCTCAGAAAGGGCCCCCGACGCCCAGTGCACAGTCCTCAGAGTCACTGGCCTACATGGCCCTGCCCAACCCCTCTGCACAGCACTGCCACCCGGATCTGCTCCCGCTGGCCGGCCAGGCATCTGACCGTCCCCCTCACGAGGCAGCTACGAGCCGGGACTCCAGAGGGCTGTCGGGTGGGACCCCAGCCTGGTCACCTCCCCAGGCACTTCCCCAAGGACTGACCGCCCCCTCTCTGTGTTATTACACCTGGACGTATAATGGAGGGGTGACAGGCAATGCCTCCAAATGCTGGCTCTTCTCATCATAAACACTATGGTGGCAGCTGGCACACAGCAGGAGTCTAAGCATTTGCTGAGTGAATGTAATTCTGAATTCACAATATGTATAGACTGACAGAAATACATCCTATTAGAAAAGAAATTTTGATGACAGCAAACAAAACATTTTGAGAAGCCAAACTTCCATACATACCTGGCTAATGCAGCAATGTTTCCAAAGGTATAAAACACTGCAAAAAGCTTTATGCCTCCAGGGAGCCACAGCAATCCAGTTCCCTGAGTTAAGATGTTAGTTATTTAAAAATAATTTTACCACTATAATAGATTAAAACATAAATCTGCCATTATAATAACGATAGTATATAATAATATGATGTTTAAGCATAAATGTGATAACATTATGGTCTCTATGCAGTTTCTTAAAAAGCAGTTAATTTTCAATGCTATTTGCTAATTTGAATCTTATGCTTATTTGCATATAAGTATATATAAATGAGCTATTACATAATCTTCTTTATATACCTAAGTAAATCTCTCTTTAAGTATTCTTTTTATAAAGGGCAAGTTACAAAAGGTAATAAACTCTTCTAAACCACTGGCTGAAACTCTCCTAACACACACAGTGGTTTTTCTTCAGTGAAATTATTTTAACAATACATAAACCCCCCTAAATATTAGTCTCTACCTCTTTTTATTGATCTCTACCCCTTTATATCAAGTGACTAAATAAGTCCCATCAAAACAGCCCAGATAAATGGAATGCTTAGTCTCACACGAAGCAGACATTATTAAGCAACATAAAGCTTTAACTCACAAGGATGGAGAAGAAGATGCCGCTGACGAAGCATATGGCAAACCACTTCAGCCTGGTGTTGAAACTAAGTGTCGAGGCATCGAGGACCTTAAGAAAGGGGAATTAGAACATGTTTTTACATCACCACTTGGCCAATCTGATGCTTTACATGACACTAAAGCAAACCTTCACTTTAACACAGACGATGAACCTGTTTAACTTTCACACAGTAGCGTGGCTTAAGAATATGAGGACTCCTCGGCTGTGAAGGGGAATATAAACAGTCTGGGGATCGGCTGTCCCGGAGACACTGTCACCTCTGCACATGGGATAACAGCACTGAGTTTGGGAAACTCTTACTGTGACGGCCAGGAGAAGCACCGATGCGGACGCAACGACATCCGCGATGAGACACAGTATAAAATGCTCACTGATTAAAAACCAGGGGAAAGATGAAACAAGACGGACAAACTGCTGACAGGCGCTGAGGTGGAGTTGGGACACACACCCTCTGTGTCTCTGTGTCTGAGGGCGTCTGGGCCAGGCTCCTACACGCAGAGCCTGACTCGGGGATGGGCCTGCAGGAGCCACTCCCAAGGGGAGCCCTGAGGGCCCAGGGAGGCTGGGCAGGGAAGGGGAGGGGCCGAGCGAGGCCCTGACCTCAGCTGGCGGGTGAACACCGCACCTCGCTGTCCATCCAGCCCTCAGGCCCACTGACACTTTGCGACCCACCTCCCACCAGCTGCTCTGGCTGCAGGGTGTGTGTGGGGGGGTTGCGTGTGTCACAAGGAGGGCCCAGCGTGCCACAGGACCTCCAGAACGAGCCCAAGGGGACAGCTGTGAGCTGAAGGGCAACGGGTACATCCGCCCAACGGCCAGGACCTGGGGTGAAGCTGTCAGGCTCTGCCATGGGTACCCCGACAACTTCAGTTACGAAAAGCTCATTTGAAACCAACTCACAAAATAAATAAATAAAACCAACTCACGAAAGCCTGCATTTCCTAGACCTAAGTTATTAAAAAGGTGCTTTGAAATGATAACTAACTCTAGAGCAAAAACATTCCAGGATGTCATGGATATCCTAACCAAATCATATGGGAAAAGCATACCCCATGTATTTCATACAACAGTCTGGTTACAGTAATGGTTAAAGCACAATCTTCTTTACAGAAGTACAGTCGGTTTGCAATGTTAGTTTCAGGGGTACAGCACAGTGACTCGGTATTTTTACGAATTATATTCCCTTTGCAGTTACTGGAAAGCAACGGCCACATATTCCTGTGCAGCGTAAGTGTCTCAGCGGCGCTCTGCTCACGCACAGCAGTCGGACCTCTCACCTCTACCCCATCTTGCCCTCACTCCCCTCCCCACCGGTGACCACTAGCTTGTTTTCTCTGCCTGTGCATCTGTTTCTGGTTGGTTATGTACACGCGCCATATTTTTTAAGAGTCCATGAATGAGTGATAACATATAGTATCTCTCTTTCTCTTCATGAAGCTTAACACCCTCCAGGTTCGTCTACATTGTTGCAAATGGTAAGTACATATTTATAGTACTAAATACACTATTACAATTTATTTCCCAATAAGGCTGAAAAAGTATCAACACAGGCTGTTTCAAGACAACTAGAAATATACAACAGGGATTTATATTTCAGAATTTAAATTTCTAACGTGTATTACCATATACTTAAAAGACCACATGCTTATAATGTATTTTCAAAAATCAGGAAGCAAAAATAGAGTTTTTGTATGCAAAACCTGAGAATACTTTTGTCACATTCCTTACCTCAACAGATTAGTCTATGAATCCTTATGCAGCATGAAAGGTAGATAAAAACAACGAAATCAAGATTCTGTCAATGCGACACCCAGCACTCTTTCAACACATGTTAAATGGTTTTAAATTTGCTTTACAAACAGTCTTGGTTCCAGCAACGTCATCTGCTTATACTGAAACTGACCACTGTAAACAAAGAATGAACTTGCCTATAACAACATCTAAAATTTCATTTTTTTTTCTGGTCAGGAATAATACACATCAAATACATTTTAACCACATGGGTGAGAATGAACCCTGAAGACGGCACACTGCACAGAAACAATCTGCTGGTCTGTGAAACGGTGTCCCAGGGGTAGGGTGTCTAAGTGGTCAGTGCGGACACATGGTGACCGTGGGGGGGTGGGGGTGGGGGACTCAGCAGGCAGTGAGTGGATGCAGCGTGTGCATTCACTTTCTTTCTCAAGTTTCAGTCACCCCGCTGTCTTTGTTTGACTTGGTTTTCAGCACAGTCCTTTGTGTAACAGCAGATATTTTTCCT
Source organism: Moschus berezovskii (assembly GCF_049115385.1). Lineage (NCBI taxonomy): Eukaryota > Metazoa > Chordata > Mammalia > Artiodactyla > Moschidae > Moschus > Moschus berezovskii. Next base: position 108,404,417 of record NC_142469.1, read on the forward strand.
CTTAGTGTCATCTGCCAAATTCTTTCCATTTGCAAATTTGGAATATTCGACCCACAAGCAAATGACCTGTGCAAGCCCTGCAGATTGTCCAGGACACAGAAACGTATCACAGGTTGCTTAACTCACATTGTAATGCTGGGAAAACATTACAATGTCCATCCATAGTGCCAAAAACCCAGGCCCTGCCCTGTCCATGCGAGAGACAAAGGGAGCCCTGACCCCACAGACAGACGGCGTGAGCATGAGCTGGTAGGTGCGACGTGTGGACCAGGATGGGGCCCAGCAAAAGCAGCAAGTGCTCTGATCTCATACACTGAGTCTTAGGAGAGAAATACACACTGAAATTGCCACCAGTCCTTGCACCTGTTGTCACAGGGAGCGGAAGCAGAGCGCGCATCTCATGAAGGAGCGAGCCTCCCGCTCTCTCGTGTCCGCTTTATGCTGCAAGAAATCAGCAGCACCTGCAACTAGAACTTCAGTAAAAAGAACAAAATGAGTCGGAAACAATGGAGGAAAACATCCTCCCGGCAGCACCGTATCACAGGTGAAGGAACGGACCACGGGGATGGAGGAGTCGGGAGGCGGGCACCAGCGCGAGGCGGGCAGTGGAGGCCGGAGCCCACCTCCCAGGCCACCACCCCACGAGTCAAGGGAACCGACAAGCACTGAGCTCCCAGCGCTGCGCCTGCAGGGACGGCAAGGACGCGGAGCCGCCCGTACGACGGCAGGGGAAGCAGGCGGGCACACCCTCCCCGCAGGGCCACACCCCAAGCCCCTCGGGGCCCCTCTCCCGGTCACCCTCTCTCACCAGGACCCCAACCGCAGGTCCTGCCCCCTCCTAGCAGAGCCTGGGCCGATTGCTGCATCCAATGACAGCCCAGCCTTTCTGCTCCTCACCCCTCGGGGACCCAGGGTCTCTCACGCCCTGAAATGACCCCGTGTCCAAGCCCAGGCTGCTGCTCTCCAGCCGTGACGTCCCCCTGGGCTCCCGCCTCACCGCCGCTAGCCCCCTTTCCAGCGCAAACGGCAGGGTGCCTCACTTCGACAGACAGCAAGGGTTCCCCTTCTCTCCATCCACCTAGCAACACCCCATCAGGACTCAAGCCTTCCTTCCGTGTCCTCTGGGCAGAGTCACATACAACAGGGCATCAAACCAGGGCGTCTGCACTTCAAGAGCCCTGGCCCCGGCCTGCTGGGCCTGCCCCAAGCATGGCTGTCCAACTGTCCGCAGCACCCTGCCTTCCCACTCCACCACCACTGACCACTCCGCCCCACTGCCACTTCAGCCTCCAGTTCCGCCGGGCGCCTCTGCTGGCGCCAGGGCTTCCTCCATCTCCCACAGTGAACAGACGCCTGCCCACCACCAGGCTCACCTGGGACTCTCACCTCTTCCGGTCACCACCACCACAGAGGACAAAGGTCAACCTAGCCGCCAGGGCTTCAGATGCCACGCCCTCTGACCTCCCAGGGACCTGACCCTGTCGGATTTCTCCCCAAGGCCAACAGAAAACCGTGTTGCCTCGGAGACACCGCCATCCCCCCACACCACCGACCAGCAAGGACTGAACAAGCTTAAGGCTCTTCCATCTTAAACACACAGAAAGCCTAACACCCTCCAGCCTCCGCTCCTTCACTCAACAAACACCTCTTTTGGGCTCCTGGGGGCCTGTGTTAAATGCAGGCGAGGGGTCTGGCTCTTGGATAAAAGGAGCTGGGAGAAGGTGAACGCCTGGTACACAGCCCCTGCCGTGGTCAGGGATGGGCGGTTGGTCTGTCCTTCCACTCCCAGCCCCGAGGCCCTCAGGAGAGCTGGACAGCAGGGGAGGGGCCCTGCAGACTCACGCCTCAGTCCCTGCCCCTCTCTCCTGACCTCGGAGGCCATAAAACTGCCTGACCCCTGGTCTTCGCTGCCCCAACAGACCCCTGATCAACACCCACTGCTGGGGGAAGACGGAGCCCAAGGCAGCTGGCGTGTCCTCCGGCTTTAGCCAGAAGCCAAAGTGACTGACGGCTGAGTGAGCCCCTTCAGTTCTGGCTCTCACATGAACTGATCAGCTGGTGTCTGCCCCGCCCTTGCCCTCTCCAGGTTCCCCCACTTCCTCCCTGGCTGCCCCCTCTCTCCTGAGCTCCTCACACTGGAAAGACCCAGAGGTCAAACCCGAGCCTTATCTCGTCTGCTTACCCACAATCCCTTGGTTATCGCAAGTACTTCCTCCAGCATCTCACACCAAGCAGCCTTCCTGCCTCTCCAGTCAGCAGCTGGCATCTCAGACTCAACACCCAGACTCTCCCCACTCCCCGCCCTACCACCTGCGCCTTCCACAGCCCAGCTAAGGGAGACTTCCTCTCTCCAGCTGCTCAGGTCAAAACCAGAGGCGTCCTTGGCTCCTTGAGTGCTCACGCATCCAACCCGTCAACCACTAATCCCGCCAGCTCTACACCCAAGCCATTTAGAGCCTGGCCACTGGCACTTTAAACTGTCACTCCCATCTCCCTGATCCGGCCAGGGGTCTCTCCCCAGGACCACTCCCCGAGTCCTCTGAGCAGCCTCCAATCTGTTCTCCACAGGCCTGCCAGTGTGGTGCTTTAAAGCCCAAGGCAGTCACAGACCCGCTCTGCCCACGGCTGCTCAGCGCGCTGAGTGAAAGCCGAAACCCGCACTGCGTCCCGCGAGACCCCACGCAACCTGGAGCCCCACTGCGCTCCCCCTGCGCCCCAGACACCCCAGCCTCTTTAGGGGCCTTCAACAGCTGAGCACTGTTCTCAGCATCTACATTTGCATGAGTTGCCCAGGTACCCCGGGGACTCTTTGGAGGGATGCCCTTGATGACCATCCAACGCAATCAGGCAACCCCAACCTCCTCAACTTGCTTTACCTTCTTCCATGCCGCTTACCACTGGCTGACATATTTTTATATTTACTTGTTTATTAACTGCTTTCCCCAATTAAAATATAAATTCCATGTGGGGGAAGCGGAACCAAACACATGCAGGTACCAAAATATCTGTTGAACGAATAAATGACCACCTCTTCTGAACTCACAGTACATGTCCCTTCCAGTCACTCCCAGCTTCCATCAATGACTTCTCTCCATAATGTTTCTCCCCTCTAGGGAGTGGGCTCAAGAGAAGAGACACCCTTACCCTCCTGTCCCCAAGATTTAGAGCAGCTCAACAGACTTTCTGAGTGGCATGTCCCAAGCTTGCAATGTCCTATGCAACAGCCACTAACTTCCATGCTTAGCAAGCACCTGAAACGTGGCTGGTGTGGCTACAAGTAATTTTAAGTTTTAATTCTAATTAATTTAAATTGAAATAGCTGCATGTCGCTAGGGCTGCTGTTCTAGAGCAAAATGGGAAGCAGAAAATAGTGGCTCAATAAATGAGCTGGGTGAGCCACTGCTGCCTAATGGACATTTCTCATATTACTATTTACTGCTTCTTATGTTAAGGTTATGATTTGCCAAACTGATTACAGATTTCACTTAGAGCAGATGCTTTGCTTTTAGTCTCTGAACCCTCAGAGTAGTCCAGAATCCTGTTCACTAGAGGTGTGGAACAATTATGACCACAGGGAAGGAAGCTGGGACAGGAGAGGGCACAAATAAAAGGTCCTTCTGTAACACCGTATCCTTTTAAATGTTCCACTTCGGCGACAGGCAAGCATGAATTTGTCCGCAGGCGAATAACACAGATACTTACAGAGCAATTCCTGCTGCACTATTTTTAACCCTCTAAATAGAGGAAGTAACCCTGATCAAGTCTCGTGGGTAAACCACAGAGACAAGCGTTTTTTTGTCTTTTGTTAAATCTCTTAACAGAGCTCAACAGACAGCTTTTGATTCCGTATTATTTCACTTCTCAATGATCTGGGTTTGTTTTTTTCTTTTTCTCCCTCCAGTCTCCCTCCTTCCACAAGACTAGACACACACTCACCACACCTCCCTTAACTCCAGGGGCCAACAGAGGCAGCGGAGCTTCGCGGCTCCCGCTTCTGCGGCGCGGGCACCCTCCTGCCTACCGCGCCGCCAGCCTGGGTTCAGTCTGCAGCGGGCGCGCAGCACCGGGCGAGGCTGGGGACGGCGGCGCGGGGCCGGGCGGGCTCTCGGGGGCGGGAGACGGGCAGCGAAACGGGTTCCTGAAGGTCTCGAGGCCACACGGGGTGCGGGGGGAGGCGCCTCAACGCGAGCACCCGCAGACGCACAGAGACGCCGCGCACACCCGGAAGGCTCCCCAGACTCCCCGGGAGGCGCCGCGCCCATCTCCGCGCGCCCGCCCCGGCGCCGGTTCGCTACCTGCGCGGTCAGGCCCTGCTCCTCGTCGTCCTGGCCGCTCAGGACCCGCCGCAGCTTCTCCATGGCCGCGGCAGCGGCGCCCGGCCCGCCCCGCGCTCGGCCGCTGAGAAACCCCGGAAGTCGACACTCTTCCGGCCAGCCGGAAGTCCCGGTCTCCAGCTTCCGGCTCGCCGGCTCCGCCCCCCTGCGGCCGTCCTAGCGACGTGCGCATGCGCGCTGGGCTCGGTCGCCCGCCCGCCCGGGCCCCTGCGGTTGCGGGGCGGGGCGGGGGCGGGGCTTGGGCGGGGCGTCGGGGCTGCGCTCGCCCCCCGCCCCCGGCACCCTAGGAGACAAAGCGGCTTCTGCAACGCGCAGAGTGGGAGCCCACTGCGCTTGGGTTCAGCCGTCGCTGCCTACCCGCCACCTCCAGGAGTCGGGACGCAGCGGGCGCACGGCCGTTGCTGGTTGGATGAATAGGCCCACGAACGTGGATCCTCACGGGTGTCCTAGACTCCGGGTGCCTCGGACCCAGGTCCAGGCCTGTAGACCAGGGGGTCCAGTGTCCGGACCAGAAGTCTAGCTCTGCAGACCGGACATGCATTACTGCAGGCGCCCGTCCAGTAGGCCAGAGGTCCAGCGCCCAGATGCACGTCCGTCTGATTCTGCAGACTCCTGTCCAGCGCTGCAGACCCGAGGCCCCGTGCCGTAGACCCCGGTCCAGGCCTGACGGAAGAACACTGGGGGCTAGTATCAGAACGGGCTTCCCAGGTGGCGCTAGTGGTAAAAACCCGCCTGCCAGTGCAGGAGATGTAAGAGACGTGGGTTCGATCCCTGGGTTGGGAAGATCCCCTGGAGGAGGGCATGGTAACCCACTCCAGTGTTCTTGCCTGGAGAATCCCACGGACAGAGGAGCCTGGTGGGCTACTGTCCATGGGGTCGCAAAGAGTCGGACACCACTGAGCAACTTAGTACAATGGGAAAACAGGGACAAGGGTTCAGTCTTAAAGAGTAGCCTTGTTGTGCCTTGAACAACGTGGGGGTTAGGTGCGCCAGCCCAAACTGTAGTCTAAAATTGTTGTATAGCTTACAGCCGGGCTGTCATATGTGTGAATCACCTCTGTCTTCGGTCCTTTGTGTCCGTGGTTCTGCATGGTGGGCTCAACCAGCTGAGGACCAGGTAATGCTGTAGTATTTACTTTGGAAAAAGTCCAAGTTTAAGTGGACCTGTGTATTTCAAAGCTGTTTTGTTTAAGGGTCAACTGTACTTCAAACAGCCACTCCAGTACTCTTGCCTAGAAAATCCCATGGATGGAGGAGCCTGGTGGGCTGCAGTCTGTGGGGTCGCTGAGGGTCGGATACGACTGAGCGACTTCACTTTCACTTTTCACTTTCACACATTGGAGAAGGAAATGGCAACCCACTCCAGTGTTCTTGCCTGGAGAATCCCAGGGACGGGGGAGCCTGGTGGGCTTCTGTCTATGGGGTCACACAGAGTTGGACACGACTGAAGTGATGCAGCAGCAGCAGTACTTCAAACTGTCTCAAGAAAAAGCAGGAGGCTGCTGCCTTCTTCCTTTCTCCTTGTGAGAGGTGTTTAAGTTTGTAAGAGCAAAACCCTCCCTGTAAAAGGAAGAGCCAATCCAGCCCAGCTTTCCACTTGTGCGTAAACACTGCAGACCTCTGAACAGTGTAGACACAGTTCTCCACCTGCACTGGGGGGTGGACACTAGCAATGAGGTCATGACTCTTTTGCTCTCATTCTCTACCACACTAAGGAGAGGGGGAAAACTGGGGCTTCCTGTACAGCGTGAATTCCACCGAATCTTGGGTGTGTACTCAGTCGTGCCCACTTCTGAGTCATGACCCCGTGGACTATTGCCCACCAGCCTTCTCTGTCCATGGGATTTCCCAGGCAAGAATACTGGAGTGGGTTGCCATTTCCTTCTCCAGGGGATCTTCCTAACGCAAGGATAGAACCGAAGTCTCCTGCATCTCCTGCATTGGCAGGCAGGTTCTTTACTGCTGAGCCACCAGGAAAGCCCTTGGAGCTTCTTCCAAGGTCATCAAGTGATGCGTTTTGCCTTACAGTTTGGTGTGATCGTGATGAAAATGCCTGCCTACGGTTTTGCTTATTAAGTCACCTACTTTATTCCTTCCCTAAAATCTCACATTTAAAAGGTGAAGTCCCCAACACTTTTATTGTCCATCCTTACTCTCTTCAGTAGAATTTTATCTAATCTCAGTGAGATAGAAAACATAAGACCCCTAGAAAAACACGATGCACTTGCTCTGATAAAGCATCTTTTATGTGGAAATACTTATATTTGGCCTCTTTATACTAAAGTGTGAGATCATCTCCTTTTTTCCTTAATTTAAAAAGATCAGAAAATAGATGAACACATCTTCTGTAAAATGGTAAACCTCTATGCTTCTATTTAACAGAGTACATCTATTCTGTTTTTTAAATTTTTCCTTTTGAAGTATAGTAATTTGAGTTTTATGTATGCAAAACGATGAAATAAACTACCTCTACTAATGGCGAGAAAGCTTTCCAAGGACATGTGAAGCTGAACCATGTGAAATTGCCAATGTCTGGCTCTGTTTAACCTGAAAAGGGCAATTTCACATCTTTCAACCTGTACCTGGGTTTAAGAAATTTTACTTAGCATATAATACTGGAGATTTAAGAGTGTGATCCTGACTTTCTCATGTCTCATGCCCTGTGAGTCAAACTTAGTTTCCTAAAAAAATATTGCATAAAATGCACTGAAGGCATAACGCACTGGAAACGATGATGGAGTCTAGGCTCTGAGTCAGACGGCCTGGGCTAGAGTCCTGACGCCCCTGTTCCGTAGCTGTTGGGGGCAAATCAACCTCCACTCCCGTTTCACTGTGTCATGTGAAAATCAGGGTGATCGTGGTTCCTATCTTGCAGGGTTGTTATGAGGATGAAATAAAAATATTACATCTCCTGACCCTCTTTATTCAGGGGTTCTATATTCAATATTCACCCACTGGCCAAACTTTATTTGTAACCCAAAGTTAATACTTGCACACACGTTCTCAGTCGCTGGGGGCAGGTGCAGAGCCGTGAAAAGTTGGTCCCCCAGCATCCTTGGTCAGGCTGGGGTGGAGCGAGACTGTGCTGTGCCTCCTTGTTTCCGCTCACACTGCAAACAAGTGTCACTTTCATGGTCTGCTTACTGCCACATTTTTCACACATTTGTGCCTTTTGTCGGTGATCTCACTGTTTAAAATAGGCCCCAAGCCTCGTGCTGAAGTGCTATCTAGTGCCCTAAGCACAAGAAAGCTTATGAAGGAAAATGTGTGTTAGAGAAGCTGCGTCCAGGCTGAGTTATACGCTGATGACTGTGAGTTCCACGTGAATGAATCAATAATGCGTGCTAAGAAGTTTTTCAGCAGAAGGACATCAGGCAAGGCTGTAGGTTGATCATTTGAGGAAAGTGCTCTCGGAGCTCACAGACACCTGACCTATGTCTCTCCTAGGAGCAATGCCTCAGTCTTAGTAAACCAGTGTTTGCAGCAACTTCGTCAAACATAACGGGCAGATAACAAGAACCGGTGTAGACACCAAGCGCTAAGTCAATGTTGGATTTCGTGACTATGGTCATTACTGTTGGTTCATCATGTGTAATTCCTGCTCTGGTTCCCTGTCTCCCTTCCCATCTGTGGAAGGAAAATCTAAATGAGTCGGTGTTGCTCAGCGGGCTCTGTGACATGGAGCCGGGAGACCACAGAGGAAGGTGACTCACTTGCCTCCGCCTGGAGAGGGGCCTGACCTCTTGACCTGATGAAATCATCCAGAACACCTGCTGGAAAGGCAAGGTGTCAGACCTACAGGCAGATGTGCCTGCAGGCAGCCGGACTCAGTCGTGTCCGACTCTTTGCTGCCCCACGGACTGGAGCCAACCTGGGCTCCTCTGCCCATGGAACTCTCCAGGCAGGAATACTGGAGTGGGTTGCCAGTTCCTCCTCCAGGGGATCATCCCGACTCAGGGATCCAACCCGCATCTCCTGTGGCTCCTGCATTGGCAGGCGGGTTCTTTACCACTGTGCCCTCTGGGAAGCCCCAAGATACCGGGACATTTACCCTAAAATGACTTGGAGCCGTCTATCTGCTTATTGGAGGCCGGCCCTAAAACATGATTTTAGGACAAATCTTTGTCCTAAAGGACAAAGGAGTCTTTAAGGACAGATCTTTTCTGACTCTGGGTCCGTCAATCACAGTCCTCTCCGGGCAGCTTCTCGTGTCTTCTGCCTCGTTTTCTTCTTTCTTTCCTTTTTCCCCTGGCTTTGTGTCTTTAGAAGCCCCTGATCCTTTCTCCTTTGGGGTTACCCTGAATCTGTGTCTCCAAATTGCCCTTCTTGAGGCCCCAAATAAACTCTCCCTGTTTGCAGACTCCTGTGTGACATGTTTTGGCAGGCACATCCTGGTGAAAAGTCTGTAAGGAAACCGACCTCTCGCCCGTAATCCTAGAACAAAAGCCAGGAGCTGCCTACTTCCTTCCTCTTCCTGCCTCTCAGACACAGAGCTTTCCAGAGCCAATGGCCTTTTCACACACAAGGCAGCGGGACAAGAAAGTTCCAAGGGGGAGACACGAGGCTTGACAGAGTCTTTTCTGGGCCCTGAGATAAGAGTCCCCACTTTCCTCTAGTCCTGCCGGGGGGCTGGTGGAGGGGTCTCCACACCTGCGGTCCGTCCCGCCTCCCTCCGTCTGTTCACCTGACCATAGGGCAGCAAGGGTGTCGAAGGCAAACACAGGTCCCAGGGGCAGAGCCCCCAGTCAGGGAGGAGGAAGTCCCCACCGGGGAACACGTGGTCCCTTCTGCAGACAAGCCCGGGCCCAGAGCAGCCCTCGGAGGCCTCTCCACCCCACCTCGGGACCCCTGCCCCCAAGAAGCCCATGCACAAACCACCACCCCTCCACCAACTGACGGTAGTGACAGGGGCTGGCTTCCCAGAGGGGCCTGGGGATAGGTAATGCCTGATACAGGTATGCGGGAACCCAACCCCATGGCAACATTTTAAGCATCTTGAAACAAAGATAATATAAAGCATCTCAAATTGCCTATTCTCATTTCTTAGGTTTCATACAGTACTTGGTAGAAAGTTGTATCAGACACTCTCCAGCGACAATTCAGCTAGGAAATTTCACTCAAATCTGAGTCCCTGTGCATCTAGAAGTACCTTAGAAAGAGTGCAGAACTCGGGATAGAGCTGATAACTGTCCATCACTGGCCATTTACTCTGTCTCATCAGCTCATCTTAACTGCTTCTCAGGACATGACAGAAAACCTTGGTACAAAATGTAACACCGAGCTTTTCCTCCATGAGGACTGAGGCCCCAGATGCCTTCTGAGTGAATAAAGTCAGTTTCCCATTAAAGCTGTGAGGCTGCTCCCAGGCAGAGGGTCAGGACCAGCTGTCAAGGTGTGGGTGGAAGAGAAGGAATTGGGGACAGTTCAGTTCAGTCGCTCAGTCATGTCCAACCCTTTGTGACCCCATAGATTGCAGCACACCAGGCCTCCCTGTCCACCCGGAGTTTGCTCAAACTCATGTCCATTGAGTCGGTGATACCATCCAACCATCTCATCCTCAGTCGTCCCCTTCTCCTCCTGCCCTCAATCTTTCCCAGCATCAGGGTCTTTTCCAAGGAGTCAGATCTTCGCATGAGGTAGCCAAAGTATTGGAGTTACAGCTTCAACATCAGTCCTTCCAATGACTATTCAGGCCTGATATCCTTCAGGATTGACTGGTTGGATCTCTTTGCAGTCCAAGGGACTCTCAAGAGTCTTCTCCAACACCACTGTTCAAAAGCATCAGTTCTTTGGTGCTCAACCTTCTTTATGGTCCCAACTCTCACATCCATACATGACTACTGGAAAAACCATAGCTTTGACTAGACGGACCTTTGTTGACAAAGTAATGTCTCTGCTTTTTAATATGCTGTCCAGGTTGGTCATAACTTTTCTTCCAAGGAGCAAGTGTCTTTGAATTTCATGGCTGCAATCACCATCTGCAGTGATTTTGGAGCCCAAGAAAATAAAGTCTGTCACTGTTTCGCCTAGAAAGATGGGCTTCCCAGATGGCGCTAGTGGTAAAAAACAAAACAAAACCTGCATGCCAATGCAGGAAACATAAGAAATAAGAGTTGGATACCTGGGTCAGGAAGATCCCCTGGAGGAAAGCATGGCGACCCACCCCAGTATTCTTGCCTGGAGAATCCCATGAACAGGCGGGCTACGGTCCATAGGGTCGCGAACAGTCGGACACGACTGAGTGACTAACACCTCCACGGTGTGTACTAAACTGACTTAGCATGCATGCACGCCGCCAAGGATGTGGGTGAAATGAGAAGAGGTAAACCTTTAAGGGAAACAGCCTTAGTTCTGATGCTGCTCCCTGTGGCCCCGGAGAGACCTCAATTCCTTTGTACCATCCCAGACAACATCCCTGCAAACAGATGCTCCGAGGGTCCCACTGCAACAGGAGCCTGGTGCCATCACCACGCTGCCTCCTGGGTCAACAGGGACCCTGAGATGATCGCCAGACCACCCACCCCCCAGGGCAGGCAGATGTGGGGGCCAGTAAATGACACACGACAACACCACCATCCCGGGAGACACACAGCACGGAAGTGGCCAATGTCAACTCCAGCTGATCCGCCCAGATTGGTACCGCTCTGGCTGTTGTCTGCACGTGGCATGGAGGTTGTTTAAGCCTGTTCATCTCACTCCTCTGCTTAAGAACCTTCAACAACTCCCCTCCTTCCTCAGAGTGAAGGATGTTATCAAAGTAACAAAAGACTAGATAAACCAGGTAACTCGCAGAGCTGTCATGACCCAGCCCAGCTCTTCTCTGCAGCTTACACATCACCACAGCTGCCTTTCTATGCACGCGCGTGCACGCGCGCGCACACCCACCCACACACACTGTAGACACCCACACAGACCCACAGCTTAGCCAGGTCTCCCTGCTCAGTCTGCAGAAGCCACAGTCCCACCAAGAGGCCTTTGTACCCTGTTCTCACTGCCTGAAATCTTGCTCCCATGTGCCCCACCCGCCCCGAGCTTCTCCAGACTTCCTTTCTTGGGCAGCTCCTGCTTGATCTCCTCAGTCTCCTCCTCTGGGTAGCCCTCCTGGACCTCCTACAACGTGACCAGGGTCCCCTGCCTGGAGCTCTTCGTGCTGCCATGTCCATCCCTAAGCAGGCTCACCAGTCTCTCCGTGGCTTTGCCTGGAGGAGGGCAGCCTTGTGTCCAGACCCCACCCTGTGATAGATGCTCGGAGGATATTTCCAGAATGAATTAATGAGTAACAATTATTGTTCAGTCACTAAATTGTGTCTGACTCTTTGAAACCCTGTGGACTATAGCACACCAGGCTTCCCTGTCCATCACCAACTCCCGGAGTTTACTCAAACTCATGTCCATTGAGTCGGTGATGCCATCCAACCATCTCATCCTCTGTCCCCTTCTCCTCCTGCCCTCAGTCTTTCCCAGCATCAGGTTCTTTTCCAGTCAGTCAGCACTTCGCATCAGGAGACCAAAGTATTGGAGCTTCAGCTTCAGCATCAGTCCCTCCAGTGAATATTCAGGGTTGATTTCCTTTAGGATGAACTAGTTGGATCTCCTTGCAGTACAAGGGACTCTCATGAGTGCTATAAGCAGAGTATATTTGATGAGTCTGAGACATAAGTTGCCTCCACCTGCCATCTAAAGTTAGTTGTGGGGAGAAAGCTAGTCTAGTTGACAACATATAAACAGTGCAGAGCCCATCCTGTGTGTAGCTCCCCTCTTGGAGGGCTGGTGAGGTCTAGAAAGATAAGCTGGGTATTCAAACGGCTGACATGAGCAAGGCGTTTGTCCCACCCAGGTGCCCACCGGCCGTCCCTCCATGACTCAGGAGAAGGTCTGGAACCTGTGTGCCAGCTACATGGTGTCCAGCAGTGCCCAGCATGCCCTGACCCTGGGTCACAGCCCTGGCGCTGAGCCACGTGAGCCCCCGAGTGAGGCGTGGAAGGGCATGTTCCCCAGGGGTCTGCTCTGTCGGAAAATGTCCCTCTTCTCCGTTTTACTCACAGGCGGTTTTCCCAAGAAGGACACAAAGGTGATTCTTTTTCTGATTATCTGTTGGGCATTATGCCTTCCCAAAGAGAAGGTTTTATACCTCAAACCGCTTGATGCGCGAAAATGCCATCCCTGAATTCTGTCTCCCAAGAGAAGAGAAGGCCTGGCCAGTAAGAACAGGACTCTGCTCTATGTCCATCCTTCTGTCAACAGGTGGTTTCCTCAGATCAAACCGCTGCCACTACAGTCTCAGCTCTGCTGTGAATGGGGCTTCTGGGTGCCCTATTCATGTCCGTCTGAGACCTGCAGGAAACCCCTTTGCTGGCCTCTGAAAACAAGGCTTCGAATGAATGAACCAGCTATAAATGAGTTTGGATGCTGCAGCTCAAAAGCAAGAGTAGGTAGAAGCCAACACAACCATCTAAAGCAATTATCTTCCCACTGAAATTGTTTTAAAAAGCAAAAGAAAATTGAGCATTTTGATCATCTATTTCTCCTGCTCTGTTTGCGATATCCCTATTAATTGATGGAAACACAACTGCAGGATGACACAAATGGTTAAAATATGTTTCCATGGCAACCAGGATGCAACCCACAGAAAGCGAATGTGTATTAGTGCAATTAACTTAAGGTCCAATTAAAAATAACATAATCCCCCCCTTTAAGGGATTAGTGGATAAAAGCGCATTTATTTTCTACTTGGTACTTGTTCAGAAAAGAAAAAGATACTATCTCACCCATGAAGAATTTTTGAAATGATATTTAATCAGAAATGAACAAAAAACAGTGCATGGTGAATTTTAACTTTGGATGTTAGAGGTCCCTGAAGACAGCACCTGGGAGGTTGTTGGGGACACAGAGTCTCAGGCCCTGGAGTGAAACTTCCAGGTAGTGGGCCCCTGGGAGGACAGAGATACACAGTGAGTCTGCACGTACTGGCCCCCACGGGGCAGACAGGGTGAGCCCGGGGCGGCTTTATTCAGAGGGCTGATTTGGAGGGATACTTGCACAAAAACAAGGATTTGCTGCAAAACTTCAGAGATTTCACTTCCAGGTCTATTGATTCCATTTTTCATTCTCCATCTCAGCTCTCTCTTGCAGAGCCCGAGCCTCGTGCCCTCGTGGTGGGCATTCCCGCCTCTCCGCTCCAGCTCCGGCTGGACTGTCAACCCGCTGACCGGAGAGACGCGGGAGATGGCCCCTCGGTATCCACACCTGCTGGGGCTCCCTGACACACACGTCAGGTCCTTACCACCTGCCCTGACTGGGTCCCCACGGAGACGGAGCAGCAGGTGTCTGCACAGGACGCAGGCCCAGCCCGGATGGGTGGTGATAGAAGCAGACATGCACTCAGACCGTGGAATAGAGTCACGGCAGGGGCTTCAGGCCCATCCTGGGGAGGGGGGGGGTAACTGTGTGGAGGGGAAGGTCCAGGCCTCCTCTTCTGCGTCCATCTGCCATTAGGTGGAGGCTGGCCCTGGGCACAGGTGTGGCCCAGTGTGAGGTGGCCGTTCCTCAGAGGTGGTTGACCCAGTCAACACGAGTGGCTTAACCGAGGTCAGGCAGAAAGGGGCAGTCAGCCTGGGAACCGTGGAAAGGTGGGCACTGCTGTGGAGCCACCTGCAAGGTGAGTGTCGGGAGCCCAGCCCAGGCCGGCCATGGTCACGGCCAGCTGCAGGCAGGGTGTGCAGTGCAGCTGCTGTGTCCAGAAGTGTTTCTTGACCACAGAGGGGGTCAAAGAGTGATGTTAGACCCACACCCCCGGCTCCATGAAGCTGGCTTGGCTGAAGAAGAGGAAGTCAGCTTGCAGACAGGTCGGGGCACCGCTTATGCCGATGTTGGGTCCGTGTTTGAACCCTGTCATTTCAAAGGACCCATTCACTTCATGTTTGTGTCCGCCTCCTTTATCTTCGCTGAAAACTGGAACTCATGGCAGTGCTGACACGACAGGGATGTTGGAAGGATTAAATGAGACTATGCAAGTAGAGACCGAGGACTGTGCGCGCTGCGTGCTGAGCGCTTGCTCCAGGACCGATGGACATTAGCATCATTTATTTACATAAACCAGTGGCTGTTTCTCAGCCTGGTGCCTTAGTTGCTGTGAACTTGTTCAGGTTTTCTGCTGTTTATTTTAAATTCTTCATGTTTCTACATAGAAATAATACTATTTCATGCACTTCTCATTGATTGCAGCTTTTGGAAGTTCTATTTCCTGGATAAGAAAATGAATTTCAAATTTGTGTTCAGATGGGGCTTCCCAGGTGGCGCTAATGGTGAAGGACACCCCGACCAATGCAGGAGATGTAAGAGACGGGGGTTTGATCCGCTGGGTCAGGAAGATCCCCTGGAGGAAGGCATGGCAGCCCATGCAGTCTTCTGGCCTGGGAAATTCCATGGGCAGAGGAGCCCGGCAGGCTAGGGTCGCCACCACTGAAGTGACTTAGCACACACACAGTCAAAGGGTAAAAGGAAAGAACTGCTTTGGGCTGCTACAAAGGACATTAACCTTCTCGATGCGAGCGCTGGGGTCTCTCTTGGAAGCCAGCACTCTTTCTTGGAACTCCACCACCCAGGCGGACTGACCTGCAGGCTGTCTTCACTCCGGAATAGGGCACACGCAAACGTCAGAAAGTAGACCAGGCATCCATCGTGAGCCTCATCTGTGTTTATCTTCCTGTCCTCAGAGTCCTGAACGCATCCCAACTCTCGACCTCAGCGTTCGAATCTCGTGAGGCCACGAGATGGCGTAATTTTGCCACAAAAGAGCCTCAAGTCTGGGGTGAGCCTCGGAGGGGCAAGCCGCTCTGGGTTACATCTGCTTCTGGGAGAGTCAGGTGTGTACGGACTCCAAGTTCTCCCTTGGGGACAGAGTCCTTCCAGCCCAGCCTGGTGGCTGTGCTGCTGGGGGATCACTACTTAAATCAGGAGGAGCACCGTCCTCCCTGCAGACAGACCGACGGCCTAGGGGAGCTCAGTGATTTGTGTGTTTCACTGAAAACCCCAAATGTTGAACTGGTTGCTAAAACTGACATACAGACAAATTCCCTTTCCCCTCCTCCCTCCTGACCCTCCCATGCCCCCCCCTTTATTCAGGAGCCCCCTCTTTACTCCTTTTGGCCTTGACCTTGCAGTTCTGTCTGGGGATCAGCCCAAAGGTGCCAGTGTAAACAGGAGAAAGCGCAGGGTCCTCCTGGGAAGGCAGGTGTGTGCCCGGGGTTTTTTGGAAGGACTTGTCTGATTGTGTTGTATCCACGGAATGAAGTTCCTGTTCTCTGACTGTTGTATGTCATCTGAATTAGGAAGACTCTAGCTGGATGCAGATGCCTGTACGTCCTGCCGGTGAAACCTGAGCTGAGATTAGGTAAGACAGATGTGTTATTAGATGTGACTACCTGCATTTAACACGTCAGAACAGGTCATCTTAAACTTAAGGTTGCCGGGGCCCCGGGGGCGGGGGAAGGAGGGGGAAAGGGATAGATAATGAGTTTGGGATCAACATGTACACATGGTTGGAGTCTCTCTTGGTACTCCAAGAAAGTGTTCGTCTCTCAGTTGTGTCCGACCCCATGGACTGTAGCCCACCAGGCTTCTCTGACCATGGGATTCTCCAGGCAAGAATACTGGAGTGGGTTGCCTTTCCCTTCTCCAGGGGATCTTCCTGACCCAGGGATCGAAGCCAGGTCTCCCACATTGCAGGTGGGTTCTTTACCAGCTGAGCCACATACCGTTTTTAAAATGGATAACCAACAAGAGCCTACTGCATAGCATGGGGAACTCTGCTCGATGTTATGTGGCCGCCTGGACTGGAGGGCGTTTGGTGGAGAATGGACACAAGTACATTATGGCTGAGTTTCTGTGCTCTCCACCTGCGACTGCCACAACACTGTCGCTCGGCTACACCCCACCATAAATGAAAAGTTAAAGAAAAAAAAAGAAGAACTTGTCGTCTTAGGCGAGCGTTCCACCTTTACTGGGAGTGGAGACTGACCAAGTAGCTTGGTGCTCAGGTGGTGGGTGCTGGTCCTGAAGACCTAGGTTCAAACCCTGAGCCCCTTGGCTGCATGGTTGAGCTCAGACGAGGTATTTAACCCCTTCGTGTCCAGTCTCTATCCATGGAGGAGGGAGCACACTGGTAAGGAGGGGCATCTTAAGTGCTTCCTAAACACTTGTGATAATGTCCCAATTTTTACAGTAGCTCATCTTTGTCCTTCAGGATGTCGCCTTTCAAAATAACTTTAAAACGTTGCAAACACAGTAGATTTTGCTCATACTCTTCACCTAATTTCTCCCACTCTCAGCATCTTACATCATCAGACCATGGTGATCAAAACCAGGAAATTCATGTGGATGCAATTAAGTAACTAAGCTTGAGGTTTTATTCATGTCTCACCAACCGTCTCATTTACACGCTCCTTTGAGTCAGGACCCAGTCCCACTGTGACCAGCAGCCCCAGCCCCAGGGGGGTGGGGTGCGGGGGTGTCTGCAGGCTTCCTGCGTCTTTCACAACCTGAGCACGTGGGAGATCTCTGGCAAGCAATTCCATGGAATGTCATTTGCTTTGGGATAATCTGATATTTCCTCACAGTTACATTGAGCTGATGTGTTTGGGGCAAGAATCCCGCAGAATTCTCTGCATCCTATCGAGAACGACAGGGTGTCAAGAGTCTTCCTCTGTAACCAGGGGTTTTAAATCTGGTGGATTCCACCAATGGAAGTTGAAGGAAAACATTAAAAAAAAATTTTTTTTTTCTGGAAAGTTGCAAAAAGCAAACAAGTTTCTAGTGCCGACACAATTTACATAGTGTTTACACCATACTTACAACTATCTACATAACATTGACATTTTATGAGGGGGGTCTTGGAACCAATTAGAACCAGTCAGAATGATTGTTCTGTTAATGTTGATGATTCGGGTGGTGTCAGCGGGGTTTCCTCTCTGTAGAGGCACTGTTTTCCTTCGTCATTGGTACACAGCTGTGGGCTTCCCTGGCGGCTCAGACAGTAAAGGAACCTGCCTGCAACACAGGAGACCGGGGTTCTACCCCTTGGTCGGGAAGATCCTCTGGATTCCCTGGGTCAGGAAGATCCCCAGCAGAAGGGAATGGCAACCCACTCCAGTATTCTGGCCTGGAGAATTCCGTGGACAGAGGAGCCTGGTGGGCCATAGACCATGGGGGCACAAAGAGTCTGACACACACACACACACACACACAGATGAGATGTACTGAGACTCAACCATGATTTCTCAACAGGCTGACCCTGCCCTGTTTAGCAACAGTAGGTGGTTCTGGCTTACGGACATAATTACTGTGGTGTCAGCCTAAGGGAGAGTTTCTATTTGCAACATCTGCATGTATCTTTGTGATTCTGTTACAAGGAAGAGCTGTCCCTTTTCCCCTGTATGCATGTGTGTGTGTTCAATCCTTCATTCATCCCTCACTGATATGGCTATGGACTTATGGGTGCTGACTTTATGCTATGGATTAGTAATTACTGTCACGGTTTATTTTGTTGCTCAAATTGTCCCATACTTCACCTCTGGGGCTCCTGTGTTCTGCCCACATGCCCTCATCGTTTTTTGAGCACTTGCTTAACTTCTGACACCATAGCATGTTCCAGGCTTACGGTGTGTTTTCCCAACCCCACGCCGAGTCAACCGTTTTCCAAGGAGTCTTGCCTCCTTTATTGGAGACTCATCAGTTCAGTTCAGTTCAGTTCAGTCGCTCAGTCGTGTCTGACTCTTTGCGACCCCATGAATCACAGCACACCAGGCCTCCCTGTCCATCACCAACTCCCAGAGTTCACTCAAACTCATGTCCATCGAGTCGGTGATGCCATCCAGCCATCTCATTCTGTTGTCCTTGTCTCCTCCTACCCCCAATCCCTCCCAGCATCAGACTCTTTTCCAGTGAGTCAACTCATCGCATGAGGTGGCCAAAGTATTGGAGTTTCAGCTTTAGCATCAGTCCTTCCAGTGAACACCCAGGACTGGTCTCCTTTAGAATGGACTGGTTGGATCTCCTTGCAGTCCAAGGGACTCTCAAGAGTCTTCTCCAGCACCACAGTTCAGAAGCATCAATTCTTAAAAATATGTGGCCTCCAGGTTGCCCACTGTCCCGGGGGTGTCCTTGCCTTTGGGCCACCCAAATGGACAGAACGGGAGTGATGCCTGGACGCCGTGGGTTTATTCCCTCAGCTCCCATCATTCCCTCCTCGTCTTTGCCTAAATCCTAACATCTCTTCCCGACAGTGAGAAACCTGGTTTTCAACCCCGCGGTGTGTTTACATAGTTGCTCAATCCTAGATTAGCCGCACTGCACTTCAGAGTGTCTTGCCTTACCCTGCGGGAAGCACAGTTCCAAACGACAGTAAAATATTTGAGCAGGGATCGCTCTGTCCTGAGCTGCACCGTGTGGTCAATAAACTGTTTTCCAAACGTAACAGGTTAGTGATCGGTTCATTCGGAACCGCTGCGTCCCAGCAGCTTGCCCCTCATCCTGGCTGATTCTAAGTGCTATTCCGGGGGAGTCGTTCCAGACACACAGCGGCCGCTTCCCCTCACTCCCCACCCCCCTTCCCGCACTGCCGACTAATCTCAGGTCTGGTTTATGCATCGGCATTTCTTTTGCACAAAGAGCAGATGTGTTCTCTCCCCACCTCCCTTCTCTTTTACAGGAAGACAGGATACTAAGTACTCTTGTATTTCACTTTTTTCACTTAGCAGTGTATCCTGGAACATCCATATCAATTCTTAGAAGTCTCTCATTTTTTTAACGCTGCTTTGTGTTCAACAGTTTTCTCAATGACTACTTAGGTTCTTCCTACATTTTTTCAACAACAAATCATGCTACAATGAATAACAATATATACACATATACATAACCTCACACATACACACACATATACACACATACATGTACACACACATACACATTTTGATTATACGTATACATACACATCTGGTGGCTCAACGATAAAGATTGTGCATACCAAAGCTGAAGACTTAAGAGACGCAGGTTCGATCCCTGGGTGGGGAAGATCCCTTGAAGAAGGAAATGGCAACCCACTCCAGTATCCTTGCCTGGAGAATCCCACGGACAGAGGAACCTGGTGGGCTGCAGTCCATGGGGTCACAAAGAGTCGGACACGACTGAGCACCCAGCTGCACATACACACAAACACGTGCATACAGATGTATACATGGAGTTATGAGTTAGCTACTACCGTACAGCAAGTCCCTTCCAAATGTAGTATCTTAAAACAGCAGATGTTTATCACTTTACAGAGTCTGGCAATCAGGAATCCGTGCACAACTCAGCCAGGTCACCTGGCTCTGGGTCACGGTACCGGCAGACGGTGGTCTCATGCTAAGGAGGACCCGCATGCAAGCTCGCCAGGCGGCTGTGTGCAGGATGTGAGCCCTCTGCAGTGCTGGGCTGGGAGCCTCACTTCCTGCCTGGCTGGAGGCTGCCCTGAGTTCCTGGGTTGTCTCAGGGGCTCACAGCTTCGAGTCTGTCTTCCATCCATGTGAGCGAGCAAGACGGAGCAAGACCTAAGGCGCAGTCTTTTTGAAACCTAATCTCAGATGTTGCCTTCTATCCCTTTCATCACTTTCTGTTAATTAGAGGTGCGTCACTCCCGGTAACTCAGATGGTAAAGAATCTGCCTGCAGTGTGGAAGACCCGGGTTTGATCCCTGGGTTGGGAAGATCCCCTGGAGGAGGGCATGGCAACCCACTCCAGTATTCTTGCCTGGAATCCCGTGGACGGAGGAGCCTGGAGGGGTACAGTCCAGGGGGTCGCCAAGAGTCGGACACGGCTGAGTGACTGACAGTTTCACCAGGTCCAGGTAACACTCAAGGAAGAAAGGAGCGTGGAGCATGAGCCCCAGGATTTCAGACGCCTGGGGACCGTCCGGAGCCTGCCTGTTGCAGGCTGTATCTTCAGGGCACATTCTCAGAAGAGAATTGCTGAGTCAGTGTGTGTGTGTGTTTGCCGGCAGATGGATCACACAGATTTGCATCCCCACCAGTCATGTGTAAGAGTGTGTTTGCCCACAACCTGGACAGTGGGGTGTACCACCAGAAATTTCTATTTTTACCAACCTGACAGGTGAAAAAACAGTATTTCAATGAAAAACACGCTCACAGTCATTCACGCATAATAAAAAAATCAAAATAAAACAACATTGCAATACTGCTGTTTTCCTGCTGTACTTCCATATCATATGTAAAGAGACTTTTTACTTCTTCTTTGCCAGTTCTTATACCTGCAATTGAATACTTTTTACCTAACTGCATTGCTGAGCGTATACTGTGTGGAACAGCTGAGAAAGTGACGCACGTACTGTACTTTGGCCTCCCGGTGGCTCAGATGGTAAAGAGTCCCCTGCAGCGCTGGAGACCCAGGCTTGATCCCTGGGTTGGAAAGATCCCCTGGAGGAGGGATGGCTACCCACTCCAGTATTCTTGCCTGGAGAATTCCATGGACAGAGAGCCTGGAGGTGTAAGGTCCATGGGGTAGAAAAAAGTCAGACATGACTGAGCAACTAACACACTTTTACCTTGTTCTTTATGTTAGTAAACTGCCTCCAATGTTTCTTCATTAAATAAGATGCTTGCCTTAGGACCAAAGAATATCTATGGTATTATTATGATTATATTAAGAAAGTATCTTAAGTAAGTAATTTTTATCAGGAATGGTTCTGAATTTTGTCCAAGATTTTTACTGCTTCTGTGGAGATAATTATAAGATGTCTTCCTGGATCTGTAAAAATATGCATAATATTAATGGATTTTCAGATATTGAATCAACTTTGCTTTCCTGGAATAACTCACACTTACTCATGGCAAATTATTTTCTTAATATGGTATTGACTTCTACTTACTAACATTTTATTTGTATTTTTTCATCCTTTATCCTTAATCTTTCAGTATGTTTCTGTTTTAATCGTGCCTCTTCTAGACATCATATTAGTGCATATATTTTTTCTGTATTCAATCTGTCTTTATCTTTTATATTTGGTAAGTTTTATCCATTTATATTTATTATAGTGACTGTACGTTGGGATTTTGTTTTGTGATCTTATGCTTTGCTTTTATTGAACTTTTTTTTTTGCTTCTATTTATTCTCTTTTCCTGCTTTCTCTTGGCCATTTTGAGTTTTCTGCTGGTTTAAAAGGTTAAAGGTTATATTTTTGTTCTTACTGTGGCTAACCTCAATTTAAAACCTGTAATTAAATGGCAACCCACTCCAGTGTTCTTGCCTGGAGAATCCCAGGGACGGGGGAGCCTGGTGGGCTTCCGTCTATGGGGTCACACAGAGTCGGACACGACTGAAGTGACTTAGCAGCAGCGGCAGCAGCAATTATGCGTATTTACCCGTCGTGGTAAACTTGGCGATATCTTATTGTATCTTACACTTCAGGCCGTTTCGCTCATGGTTTTGGGCTCCCTCTTCCTTCAGCCCCCATGGTGTTGATTCTTTCGTTCTGGACTGTTGTGGACACAGTTTCCCACTTGGTTCCTATAGTAGGTTTTTCATCACCAGGCATTTCATCACCCTTAACTCTGTGTCTCTGATAGCAGTCCCCTGGATTTGTCTCTTTTCGTGTCTGAATCCTTCCTCCAAGAGCCTTTTTCAGCGGATGGCAACATTTTTGAGGCTTGTATGAGTGAGAATGTTTATATTCTCACATCTGAGCGACAGTTCAGATTTTAAAAAGCTAACATTCAAAGTCCTTTTCTTTCACTACTTTAAAACCATTAAAGGACTTGCTTGGTGGCACAGTGGACAAGCGTCCACCTGCCAATGAAGGGACATGGGTTTGATCCCTGGTCTGGGAAAATTCCTCGTGCGTGGAGCAGCTCAGTCCACGCGCCACTGCTGCCGAGCCTATGTTCTAGAGCCCGAGACCGCAACTGCTGAAGCGCGTGGACCCTTGAGCCCGTGTTCGGAAACCAGAGGAGCCACTGCAGGGAGAAGGCCACGCACTGCAACTGGAGTCGCCCCCATTTCTCTCTGCAGCTAGAGAAAACTGGAGCACAGCAGTGAAGACCCAGCACAGCCGAAAATAAATAAAATTATTAAAAAAAACAACAACAACACATTACAGCAGTATCCTCTTGTGCTGTTTTCCTACCAAGCTGTCTCTTACTCCTTTGCAGATAGAGTGAGGATAACATTCAACCATGAAACCTCTGCGATTGAAGGGGCACTTCCTGTAATGACACTCGGGCCGCAGATGTAAACTAGAAGGGCCTCAAGCTAACGGAGACACCCTTCTCCAGGGGATCTTCCCGACCCAGGGGTCGAACCCAGGTCTCCCGCATTGCAGGAGGATTCTTTACCAGCTGAGCCACCAGGGAAGCCCAAAATGGACACACACGCTCTACTTACTGGCAGGTTGTTTAATCACCCTGCTCACAGAAGCTCACTTCTCTGTCTCTGGAAGCGTCTGGAATTCTCTCCGTGCATTTGGCGTTCTCGGGTTTGGTTTCAGCGCTAGCTGTGTGGATTTGCTGTTGCTCCCCTCCTGTGAATTCTGCCCGTGCCACCCCTCTCCCTCCACCCCTCCCTGCCCCGCCCTGCTTCTCCCTTCCCTGCTTCCCTCCCTTCCCTCCGTCTGTGTCCCAGCGGCTCCTGCTGTAAGCTCTCTTCCCTACTCTTTACTGGAGTCAACGGTAGAGCTACTCATCCTGCCTACAGGAGCCGTTTCAGTCCAAGTGAAATGGATTTATTACCACAAATTTTTAAAAAGGCATTTTGTTGTATTCCCCTGTCCCCAGTACAGTTTAATTTTCAAGTGCTGTTGCAGCCTTAGGCACTCTGGGCCTGGGGAGTCAGGAGCCGCACCCCTTGACCTTCCTAAAAGGCCTTTCTGATCCTAAAAGGTATTTTCAGATACCTGTGGCGCTACTGCTGTTTCTCCAGGAATTGTGGACAGGAAGTCTCAGACTCCACTTCCCTCATCTCAGGATGGCTATAGCCCCTGACCACAAACAGCAGCATCTCCTCAGACCAGTCTAAGCAAAAAAGGGACTTAGTAAATGCTACAAGATCCATCCGAGAATCGCGCAGAATGGGAATGCATTTTAAGACTGTGCTTCCAGGACCGGCACCTGGGCGGTGTGATGGGCGTGGACAGGTGAGAAAGTGGTTCCCCGATCAGTGGTGGGGGCCCTGCTGCCAGAACCGGCCCGTCTTGTCAGCGATGAAGCTGCCTGCACGGGGGCCCGTACAGTGGACGTTCTGTGGGGAGCCTGCTTCTGGGGCGCACACGTGGGAGGCCTGGGGGAGCCACGGGAGCCCCAACCTCGCCCCCTGCCCGCTGGCTGCCAGGGAGGCCTGTGAGGAAACAGGAAGTTTGGGAACTTCCTAAAATACACAAAGGCTGCTTGAATCATTATGGACTCTGCTTACAGGAGACGTTCGCCAGGACCCTATAAGCCAACAGAGGAGGAAGACCAGCGAACTTCCCAAAACTGCCCCGAGGAGGACAGGAATGGATCCCAGGTGTTATGTCCAACCGAAGACAGCTCCGCCAACCAGGAACATGTTCACATTTCTCCGCGTGCTTGCTTAATTCTCCCATCTGCAGGAAAATGAAGCCTTTTAAATTAAATTTGCAGAGTTGTCTCTCATATGTTCAAGAAGTCTTCAGATTATTTTAAACATGCTATAAGCCTGCCAGTTCCACGGAGACGCGGCCTCATTGATCAGGGGAGCTTTCAGAGCACCCGTTTACGAAAAGCAACTGCTAAGATTCAATGCCCTCAGGAGGCTTAGGTGCCCAAATTGTGTTGAAAGATTTACTCGTTGCTCTAAGTAGCAACTTCTGAAAACTGTAACAAACAACTGTGAGGTCATGTAATTCTTCATTAGAAAGGCTTCCAGAAGAAAGGGGTACGCGGTTGTGTTTAAATGAAGCGAAACTGGAAAGACCGGATCCACGCACTCAGAGCGTCGCCAGCGTCAGCATCGTGTGGGGCTCAGCGCTGCTCTCCAGACTCCGAGGACGGCCGTCAGCAGGCCCAGGGCTGGTGACGGGAGCCTGTTTTCACAGCTTCACCGCGTGCTCGGCTCTCACTCTCGGCCAGAAGCAAAGATACTGCGGGAAATTCAGTGAAATTCACCGCAGCACGTGTCGGCCTTCCATCGTCTCAGTCTGACCTTTACCCTGACTCGTGGCAAAAGTGGTGCCCAGAGTGGTACTACAGTTACAAGTTAAACAAATGTGGCCAGAGAACTCTCGGGTTTTGTTTGTGTTTTTAAGTACCTAACTACAGTCACTGTAAGGTTTGAGGTGGGTGAACTACTTAGGGGCCATTTGATTATGCTAGAAAATATATGTGCGGATGCAAGCTCAGTCACTTCAGTTGTGTCTGACTCTTTGTGACCCCATGGACCGTAGCCTGCCAGGCTCCCCTGTCCATGGGATTTTCCAGGCAAGAATACTGGAGTGGGTTGCCATTTTCTACTCCAGGGGATCTTCCCGACCCAGGAATCAAACCTGGGTCTCTTGCATCTCCTGCATTGCAGCCACCAGGGAAGCCCGGAAAATATATAGAGGAAGCAAAGCTTGCATTTTTGACTTCTGAATGAACAGAGGATTTCAGATCCTAAAGAGTGAGAGAGAGAGCTTGCTTTTACACACGCTGTTTTGCTTATCGTGGAATCTTTCTAATAAACAAATATTTTATTTGCTTGGCTGCAGCAGGTCTTAGGTGCAGCATGCGAACTCAGCTGTGGGTGTGGGATCCAGTTCCCCGACCGGGGGCGAACCCAGGCCCCCTGCACTGGCAGCACAGTCTCAGTCCCTGGACCACCAGGGAAGAGCCTGTCCTACGGAATCTTGGGACCGTCTGTCTCCTCAAACTCCGCCTACAGGACGAGTGAATGACTGCACAGGGTCTGGAGGATATTAACTGAGAACATGTGAGTGTGTGCAGTGGAGCCTCGGTGTGGAAACGCAGAAAGTGTGGTTCAGTTCAGTTCAGTCGCTCAGTGGTGTCCGACTCTTTGCGACCCCCTGGACCGCAGCACACCAGGCCTCCCTGTCCATCACCAACTCCCAGAGTTTACTCAAACCCATGTCCATTGAGTCGATGATGCCATCCCACCATCTCATCCTCTGTCGTCCCCTTCTCCTCCTGCCTTCAATCTTTCCCAGCATCAGGGTCTTTCCCAATGAGTCAGTTCTATTATTTTTATTTAAATAGAATGGTGATAACTCAAAAAGGGTACAAGATAAAACTTGCCTATCACAACAAAATTAAAAAATTAAACTGGACTTCCCTGGTGGTCCAGCGGTTAAGAATCCACCAGCCAGTGTTGGGGGCATAGATTCGATTCCTGATCCACGTGCCACGGAGCAAGCAAAGGAAACCACGGCAATGAGGAGCCCGTTGTTTGCAAAAAAAAAAAGTTAAAATATAAACTCTCTAGGTTGTAACATTACTAGAAGCTGAATACCAAAAGGTAACGTTGATTCGTTTAGCAGGAACCCATGAGTGTGGACAGACCTCACCGCCTACACTGAAGAACTGACAAGATCAGAGATACTGAATTGCCCGGGCAGCTGTGTGACTCTTGGCCTGATTTCCAGTTTCCTGTACTGAGAACGCGAGCCCAGAGCTTCCCCTTCTAAGAACCACCAGCTACTGGAATGCAAAAGCCTTCACACTGAAAACAAATGCAAACACCTGTGTTGAACTCTACATTGGGTAAGTGTTCATGTGGCAGAGAGAAAAGACTGTCTCCAGTGAATTTAGAACTATTGCTTGGAACTTATATATTGAGGACGTGCATTCCAAGGACAAAGAACAAGGGTAACTGCCAAGCTTGCCTTCAGTAGTTTCATTCTTTGCTGTCATAATGGAACGATTGAGAAGCTATTTTTACATGGTTGGGTAAAGCAAGTAAGGAATGGAATGCTTGTGTCAGAAATAATGCAATTCAGTGTAAACGATTCGATTACAAAAATGAAAGAAATTAAGTAGAAGTACTCCACAAGTACTGACCTGACCTTCCTCTTGAGAAATCTGTATGCAGGTCAGGAAGCAAGAGTTAGAACTGGACATGGAACAGACTGGTTCCAAATAGGAAAAGGAGTATGGCAAGGTTGTATATTGTCACCCTGCTTATTTAACTTATATGCAGAGTACATCATGAGAAACCCTGGACTACTGGAGGAAGCACAAGCTGGAATCAAGATTGCCAGGAGAAATATCAATAACCTCAGATATGCAGATGACACCACCCTTATAGCAGAAAGTGAAGAGGAACTAAAGAGCCTCTTGATGAAAGTGAAAGAGGAGAATGAAAAAGTTGGCTTAAAGCTCAACATTCAGAAAAGTAAGATCATGGCATCCGGTCCCATCACTTTATGGCAAATAGATGGAGAAACAGTGGAAACAGTGTCAGACTTTATTTTGGGAGCTCCAAAATCACTGCGGATGCTGATTGCAGCCATGAAATTAAAAGACCTTACTCCTTGGAAGAAAAGTTATGACCAACCAACCAAGACAGCATATTAAAAAGCAGAGACATAACTTTGCCAAAAAAGGTCCGTCTAGTCAAGGCTATGGTTTTTCCAGTGGTCATGTATGGATGTGAGAGTTGGACTATAAATAAAACTGAGCACCGAAGAATTGGTGCTTTTGAACTGTGGAGTTGGAGAAGACTCTTAAGAGTCCCTTGGACTGCAAGGAGATCCAACCAGTCCATCCTAAAGGAAATCAGTCCTGGGTGTTCATTGGAAGGACTGATGTTGAAGCTGAAACTCCGATTTTTTGGCCACCTGATGCGAAGAGCTGACTCATTTGAAAAGACCCTGATGCTGGGAAAGATTGAAGGCAGGAGGAGAAGGGGACGACAGAGGATGAGATGGCTGGATGGCATCACCGACTCAATGGACATGAGTGTGAGTGAACTCCGAGAGTTGGTGATGGACAGGGAGGCCTGGTGTGCTGCGGTCCATGGGGTCTCAAAGAGTTGGACACAACTGAGCAACTGAACTGAACTGAACTGAACTGAACTTTACAAGAATTGACAGGGAAATATCAGTGTAAGTGCATGATTTTTTTTTTTAAAGTCCTTTTGAGTGCTGTGGGCTGAACTGGCCAAGACATCCTGCGCCTCCGGCAGCAGGAGGGAGCTGGGCTGGCGTGTAGGCTGTTGACACACTCCCCACCCGAGGAGGAGGGTCCTCACCGTGGGGCTGGGCTCTCGTGCTGGGCTTAGTGCGATCAAAGCAGAGAGACCCGGACGGGGCTTCCCAGAGGCCAAAGTGATGACCGTTGAACCGAAAACAGTAAACATCACTGAGGAAAACAGTCTCTGACAGTTTCTGAGTTGGCTCTGCTCAAAAGGGAAAACACCAGAAAAATTACGTCAAGATAATCTGTTACAACTGAAATGGCTATTGAACCAATTATACTCAAAAAATCAGGCAGAAAAGGAACGAGTTGCGTATTTATCTTGCTTCTTCAGTGGGGCCCATGTCCAGGTATAAGTGAATAGTTTAGTTAATAGAATAATGCGCTACCTTATAGTAAAGCTCTGATAACTAGACAGAGAAAACCACTGTCCAGCTGCCCTTGGGACTGTCTAGGTAAGAGTTACTGGTTGCGGCTGGTACCACCCTCCCCACCCCCAGGGTCAGCCTCTGCCCTCCTCGCACCCCACGGCTCCAAGGCCAGGGCCCGGCCTGGGCAACAGATGCCTCGTGTGACTCTGCTCCGTTCGCCCTCTCTGGGCCTGAACACCGAGTTCTTCTGAGACAACGACACGCTGCGGAAGCGCTCCGATGTAACGTCGGGTGTCAGCACCTCAGACGCTGTGACAGCTCGTGTTTTGGATGCCCTTGGCCAACCCTCCTGCACAAACACACCTGAGAAGCTGGCTGAGAAGTCCGGGGCGAAAACCTGAGAAGGCACAGTCCCTGAGCCTGGCCAGAGGCCCCGAGTGCCCCCGTGGCGGGTGGGAGCAGCCTTGCAGGAGGTGTGGGGCACGGCCGGCGAGGCAAGAGGAAGGTCACTGAAGGGGCCCGTGGATTTTCCGGCCGCCACGCCTGTGCCCGGGGACGTGCAGGTCCAGCCCGGGGCGGTGCGGGACGTTCGTCAGGGCACCACCTCTGCCCCACGACCCGTCAGAGGAAGGAAGTGTCCTGTGGCTGAAGCCACCATGGCCCTTTGACACGCGATAGTCGACGTCACTCATCACTGAAGTGTCACAGCACAGGCTTCGAACCCCGCATTTTATTATTTGAAATGAAAAACATTTTGAGCCCTGGAATATTGTTTTTAGACAGAACGTTATACGTGGTAGTTTAAAAAATTGAAAATGTGTGGCTGCTGTTGACTAAAAACAGACGTACAACTTGAGAGTTGTGAGTTAAGTTTTATTTGGGGCAAAACGAGGACTGCAGCCCAGGAGGCAGCATCTCAGACAGCTCTGAGTCTGCTCCGAGGCGGCGGCGGGGAGTCAGTGTATGAGGTTAGGGTGAAGGGGAGGCCACTACCGTGAAGCACTCATTTTACAACAGGCGTTTGTTAGTCATGAGGATCTGATGTCACCACGAAGGGATGTAGTGCTTCTCTAGGTATGAGGAGATGCAAGGATTGAGATCAGAAAATCTGTTCCTAAAAACATCAGTTCAGTTCAGTCGCTCAGTCGTATCCAACTCTTTGCGAACCCATGAACCACAGCACGCCAGGCCTCCCTGTCCATCACCAAATCCCAGAGTCCAGCCAAACCCATGTCCACTGAGTCAGTGATGCCGTCCAACCATCTCATCCTCTGTTGTCCCCTTCTCCTCCTGCCTTCAATCTTTCTCAACATCAGGGTCTTTTCAAATGAGTCAGCTCTTCGCACGAGGTGGCCAAAGTATTGGAGTTTCAGCTTCAACATCAGTCCTTCCAATGAACACCCAGGACTGATCTCCTTTATGATGGACTGATTGGATCTCCTTTCAGTTCAAGAGACTCTCAAGAGTCTTCTCCAGCATCACAGTACAAAAGCATCAATTCTTCAGCGATCAGCTTTCTTTATAGTCCAACTCTCACATCCATACATGACTACTGGAAAAACCATAGCCCTGACTAGACGGACCTTTGTTGGCAAAGTAATATCTCTGCTTTTTAATATGCTGTCTTGATTGGTCATAACTTTCCTTCCAAGGAGTAAGCGTCTTTCAATTTCATGGCTACAATCACCATCAGCAGTGATTTTGGAGCCCAAAAAAATAAAGTCAGCCACTGTTTCCACTGTTTCCCCTTCTATTTGCCATGAAGTGATGGCAAGTGATGAAGGGACAGATGCCATGATCATAGTTTTCTGAATGTTGAGCTTCAAGCCAACTTTTTCACTCTCCTCTTTCATTTTCAGTCAAGAGGCTCTTTAGTTCTTCCTTTTCGGCCATAAGAGTGGTGTCATCTGCATATCTGAGGTTATTGATATTTCTCCCGGCAATCTTGATTCATTTGTGCTTCCTCCAGCCCAGTGTTTCTCATGATGTGCTCTGCATATAAGTTAAATATCAGGGTGATAATATACAGCCTTGATGTACTCCTTTCCCTATTTGGAACCAGTCTGTTGTTCCATGTCCAGTTCTAACTGTTGCTTCCTGACCTGCATACAGATTTCTCAGGAGGCAGGTCAGGTGGTCTGGTATTCCCATCTCTTTCAGAATTTTCCACAGTTTATTGTGATCCACACAGTCAAAGGCTTTGGCATAGTCAATGAAGCAGAAATAGATGTTTTTCTGGAACTCTCTTGCTTTTTTGATGATCCAGTGGGTGTTGGCAATTTGATCTCTGGTTCCTCTGCCTTTTCTAAAACCAGCTTGAACATCTGGAATTTCACGGTTCACGTATTGCTGAAGCCTGGCTTGGAGAATTTTAAGCATTACTTTACTAGTGTGTGCTGCTGCTATTGCTGTTAAGTCACTTCAGTCATGTCCGACTCTGTGGGACCCCATAGACAGCAGCCCACCAGGCTCCCCCATCCCTGGGATTCTCCAGGCAAGAACACTGGAGTGGGTTGCCATTTCCTTCTCCAATGCATGCAAGTGAAAAGTGAAAGTGAAGTCGCTCAGTCATGTCCAACTGTTAGCGACCCCATGGGATTTTCCAGGCAAGAACACTGGAGTGGGGTGCCATTGCCTTCTCCAGTTACTAGCGTGTGAGATGAGTGCAATTGTGCGGTAGTTTGAGCATTCTTTGGTATCGTCCTTCTTTGGGATTGAAATGCAAACTGACCTTTTCCAGTCCTGTGGCCACTGCTGAGTTTTCCAAATTTGCTGGCAGATTGAGTGCAGCACTTTCACAGCATCATCTTTCAGGATTTGAAATAACTCAATTGGAATTCCATCAGCTCCACTAGCTTTGTTCATAGTGATGCTTCCTAAGGCCCACCTGACCTCACATTCCAGGATGTCTGGCTCTAGGTGAGTGATCACACCATTGTGATTATCTGGGTCGTGAAGATCTTTTTTGTACAGTTCTTCTGTGTATTCTTGCCACCTCTTCTTAATATCTTCTGCTTCTGTTAGGTCCATACCATTTCTGTCCTTTATCGAGCCCATCTTTGCATGAAATGTTCCCTTGGGTTATCTAAAGACCTGTCCCACAAGATTCCCTGGAGCACCAAGTGCCTCACTCCACCCTGAACTCCCCCAGGGCGTGTTGAAGGTCAACAGTTATAGCAGCATGGGGTTCAATCTCCGTAGAAAGTGAAAGTGAAGTCGCTAAGCCGTGTCCGACTCTTTGCGACCCTGTGGACTGTAGCCCACCAGGCTCCTCCGTCCATAGGATTTTCTACTCAAGAGTACAGGAGTGGATTGCCATTTCCTTATCCAGGGGATCTTCCCGATCTATGGAGTGAACTCAGGTCTCCTGCATTGTTCAGTTCAGTTCAGTTCAGTCGCTCAGTCGTGTCCGTCCGACTCTCTGTGACCCCATGAATCACAGCACGCCAGGCCTCCCTGTCCATCACCAACTCCCGGAGTTCACTCAAACTCATGTCCACAGAGTCGGTGATGCTATCCAGCCATTTCATTCTCTGTCGTCCCCTTCTCCTCCCGCCCCCAACCTTTCCCAGCATCAGAGTCTTTTCCAGTGAGTCCCGCATTGTAGGTAGATGCTTTTTACCGTCTGAGCCACCAGGGAAGTCAGATGGCAAATTCCTTTGTTGTTCAGTGATTGGCAATTCTCTTGGTAAGTGCCAGTTTGTAGTTGACACTACCAACTGAAACTTGGGTCTCCTCGCCCACACAGTAAAGCCAACCCACTGACCCTGGGCTGTGGGGCAGGAATGGGCAGAGTTTACTGCAGGTGACGAGCAAGGAGTCTGGACAGCTGGTGCTCCAAACAGCACAGCTCCCTGTGGGTTTCAGCAAAGTGTGTTGACAGGCCCGGTGAGGGAGGGGGTCCCAGGGAGTGTGATCTGTTCTCTGATTGGTTGATGGTGGGGTCACAGGGAGGGGTCAGAGGTTCACACGATCACCCTCAGGTGCTGGTATGTCTGGGACCATGTGCTGTTGGTCCAGTAGTTGACGTCTTCCTTCTGGTGGGGGTTTAGCATCCGGAAGACAGCTCAGGAGTGAGCACCAGACACGTCATCTTGGGGCTTGAGAGCGGGGCTCAGCGGAGGACCTGGCGGAGGGGTCCACCCTGGAAGGCCCGTGGGTCCTGCTCGATTGGGCTTTCAGAGTAACCACATTTGCACCAAACCAAGCGTGTTTTCCTGCTTTAGTTGTTATTGCCGTTGTTATCACTGTGTATGTGACCGTATATATGGTTAACATATTTACATATTTATGTTGCCTTGGTGTTCTCTCCTGACACTCCGCCCAATACCCAGGTGCGACGCCCTGAGGGCACCCTGCAGGAAGCAGGCACTGCCCCCGGGGTGCTGATCAAATAACCACCCCGCTCTGTGATAACTCACTTCTCATGTCCCCCAAGACAAGGCTTGGTACGTTCACAGGAGGAGCACAGATCTGGAGTGCCCAGAGTCTGCGCTCCCAGGAGGGTTCCGTCCAGCCCGCTGGGAGAACGAGGTTTTAATACCATGTGGCCAGCCTCTCTGATGAAACTTGCACTTGTAAACGGAATGCCCGCTTGTTCTGCTAATGATTCACCGGTCATTTTAAAGGAACCGAGAACCTTTAGGAGAATAATTCTGGTTCTGGGACATGGCTGTCCTGTTGGTGCTGATGCTGAAGGGAGTTAGGAGTCGGATTGCAGCCAGCAACGCTGCACCCGCACCTTTTCTGGTCGTTCCTCTGGGGTCCTGGCCTGTGTCCTCACCAGGACTCTGCACAGAGAACTGGGGAGCTGAGGGCTGCCGGAGACCCCGTCGGGAAGCTGGCCCCCGAGGCCCCTCAGCACCCGCTCTGATGTGGGCCGTCCACCTCGCGGGTCCCATGGGCCCCTTCCCCGAGCCCTGCGCCCATGCACACACCGGGCTCGTCCGCGTCCACTCAGGGCAGAAGTGGTCCTGCCGGCCTGTCCGTGTTTCCTCACCAGGTGCCCCAGGTGTGAGCTGGCAGATGGTATCAGTCTCCCGACTGCCACCTGGAGCGAGGCGGGCTCCTCGCTGGCACTAGAGGCAGGCAGGACGGGTTCTCCAAGGTGCAAGGGGGAGGGGAGGATCCCAAACCACAGGCTAAGTGGTGGCTCCGGACGGGACAGGCTGTGGAGCTCCTTAATGTGCGCCTGGATTGTTTGCGTTGCTTACAAGGCGTGTTACTTGCGTGACTGATCAAGCAGGAGGCACTGTTTTAATTAAGCCCATCTAGGCTCTGATCGAAAGCTCCTTTCAACCACCCTCACTGCAGGCAGCCGTGGAGGCGTGAACCTGATGGAGCAGGAAGGGCTTGTCCCTGGTCCTCCATCTGTGGTGGATGCAGCCGTGAGGCAGGAGGCCCCAGTCACACAGGCCCCCTGCCCCCTTGCCTCTGGTTCAGCGGGGACAGGCTGGCTGAGAAGACAGGACACAGAGCCCGTGGACTCCTGTCCACCTGCCTCCCTCGGCCATTACCGCCAGAGCACAGCAAACCCGCTCCCGTCCACGGGGGAGCGTTAGAAACCCCATCTGTGCTGCGTGTTGACCCGAGGCGTCAGGACAGGCTCCTGGGGTTGCCCCACCCCCGCCCTGCGAGCGTGCCCCTGCCCGGGGTCAGCCTTCCCTCCCGGGGCCTGCAGTCCCCACGGCTTCCCCGGAAACAGCATGGGTGTGGGGTGACCGGCCTGGGGATGGGGACCTGAGCCCAGGACACTTCGGCAGGGTCCAGGTGCAGGCCCAGGGCACTCACTTTCCATTGCCTGCCCACAAGCAGAGGGCACTGTGAGCAGTGGGGACTGGGGGTGCCCTCTGGAAACAGGCCCTGGCCTGTCACTGCCCCTGGCCGGCTCACCCACTTTCAGGGAGCTGCAGTTTTCACCCGCAAGTGTCCTTTCTGGGATACAGTTCTTCAGTTTCTTAACAAACACAGCAAGGAATTTAACCATACTCATTTGACAAATATTTAAATCATTTATTGCCATTAATTTACAGCATTTCAATATACACACTGCACGGAAGTACAAATAGCTTTTCAAACATTGGCAATGTGCTTTCCTGTATGCGGCCAGCTGTCGGCCAGGTCATGGTCATTAAGGACACAACTGCTGAGTACTTAAATGCTAATGGTTACAAACTTTGTTCTCTTCAGTTTTTCACTGAGTATATTCTTACAGATAACACACGTATTGCTGCAGATGAAACCTTCACTGAGAATTATGACGCTGACTGCATATTTGTGCTACTCTCTCTGAAGAGAAGGAAAATATTCAGTGCTCGTAAGGCAGCAGAGAGTTGGTTTACGGACTCTGCTATGTCTAGAAAAATAGTCTGGTTAGTAAAAATAGCATTCCACGTATTTTCCTCAGCAAGACTATTCATGATGATGGAACCCGTGACTCGGCAAGGCAGCTGGCGATGCAGTCCCTTCAAAGGCCGGTTCTTCATCTCCCATTGTTAGGCTGACGCCTTTTTAGACATCCTGGGGAGGAGCACAAGGCAAAACCCAGTGAGGAAACAACTTTTCCACCAGCCTCAAAGGTCAGGAGGGCTTTAAGAAAGGTCATGGAGAGCTTAATGTAACACTTATTTCAAGTCAGGATTTTACAGAAACAGTGATCTACTTCATGCCAAGGTTCCTGTTTTAATCAGTGACTTTTCACGGTGCTGTATTAACCACCCAATCACTGTTTCAAATTCTCAGCATATTTTTGCTCTGAATCAAGTCTCCCCAGCTGCCGATGCACTTCTGTCCACACCCACACCCTAGAGGTTTCTGTGCCACTCCGCCCAGCCCCTCAGAACACAAAGGGTGGGAGGGGTCTGCTCACTCGTGCCGGATCAGCCGTCCTCCCTGGATGAGCTGTGCTACTTCGTTGGTGGCGTGGCAGGCAAACAGGAGCCAGTTCCGAGGCTGCACCTTGTAGGCGAATCTCATGAACGTGAGGGAGTAACAGCAGAGGGCTGTCAGGACATGCAAGGCAGACAGTGACTGAGAGCCGCCAGGACCAAGCACTGCTGGGCCGCCTGCTCCACACAAGAGCCGCTCCTGCTGCACCCTTCCCACGCCTCCGCAAACGGGAAACGCATGAGACGGTTTGCCCTGCTGCTATGCACCCTGTTATTGATTAAAGTCAGTGCGTGGACAGGTCTGAGCTCCTTTTCTGTCCCTAGAGTTGTTTATAGTCCGTTATCTGAAAGACCTGCCATTTAATCCCCTCAACATGTTTTACAGTCAAATATTAAGAGTTTCAAGTAAACTTAAAGATACTTTTTCTGAATAAAGCTCAAGAGGACACACTCTTTAACTAGGGGTACTAAATGTGAAAGGCAGACAGGGCCCTAACAAATACTTCAAAACACAGCAGCCCGGTTTCTCCCTTCCGTGTGACATAAGGTCTCTGGGTGCAAGCAGGCTCTTTGCGGTACTTTCTACTGTGACTGCAGAATCTGGGGCGGCAAACTTGAAATGCATGCAGGAGCCGTGTCATGCTGTAATTATACACAAAAGTCCTCCCAATTACCCACATCTGCATCCTTACCAAATGTCATCCGCCCACTGATAATCTCTGGGGACTTCTTCATGTCATTGATGGCGGCAATGGGAAGACCCCAATTGGCTACTGGGCCCCAAAAGTGCTATAAAAAATGAGGAGAGAAAGAAGAGGAAAAGTGAAGATGGAGCCATGAACAGCTGCAACTTCTACCTTAGATGGTAACGCAAACTGTACGGTTAACCCCTGGAAGGTTACCAGGCGCTGGGTTGTGCAAGTGCTGGCCTATGAATCAGCAGTTCTCACAGGTGAGACCCCAAACCGAAGGGAGCAGGCACTTTACCAAGGTCCCTGCTAACTTCCAGATGACAGTTAAGTAATCTCTGACTATCTCATTTAGAGAATTTTCAAATGAGATTAACTGCTTGCATAATTCAATCTTGCCACAACTTAAACCTTGTTACAACTATTCTCTGCAATGTTTAAATCTATCAGAACTTCTTTTTTCAAGTTTTCATTAAGATATGTCAGTATCTCTTAAAATACAGACCCTAAGTTGGATACTTTTTCTGAAGAAAATAACTTAGAAAGGGAAGAAACTGATCACATCCAGATCAGAGAACCAAAAAATCTATACTTGGAACCTCAGATAGTATGAAATAAAGATTGAAAAATACTTTTAAAATAATAGTAGCAAGCTGTATTTAGAAAATGGACCACCCGTTTCTTACCTACAACCACAGCCATCACAACTAAGCCAAAACTTAGTCGTCCATGTTGAACAGCAGTGGCAGCAAATTTAATTTAATTTCTGAGGCTGAAATAAGCCTAGGGGCTTTTCCTTTAAATTAAAACTTGTCTTATTTATGCATAATTTGCAAATAATACTTGAAAGTGTGAAGGAGGGAATCCCTGGCGCCAGTGGTTAGGCTTCAGTACTCTCACTTCGGAGGCCCAGGTCTGATCCCTGCCTGGGGAACTAAGATTCCCACAAACTACGCGTCACAGCTGAAAAAAATAAAAGTAAAATATGAAGGAAACCACACATCATTGGCCAAAGACCCTTTTTGGTTATCAGAACATTAAGCAGTGCTTTATTTCTGCCTATCAGAGCATTTAAGATAAATTTAGACTGCAGAACACATTTCTAGATCTGCATTTTTAATACTGACCAAGTCATTAAAATTTAAAACCTCCTAAGAATGTGAAAGAAGGGAAATGCAAAAAAAAAAAAAAAAGATGAGAATTACCTTTGTCATGATCTAATATTTTGAAATGTTCACACAATATGCTTAATGCAAGCACGAGGCTGTGCCTTGAGAAGCTATCCAGCGTCAGAGCTGTCCTGTGGCCAGCATGCTGACAACTGTGGTGTCCGTGTCTGAGTTGAGGACCCTGTAATTTAGGCACAGCTGGTGCACAGAACCTCTGAGGTGCTGGGGTGACTAATCAGTCCTGCTTTCAGACTGGATTCTGTCTAGACACACACGGCTGAAACTTTCCCAGTTCTGGTGTCTAGATGAGGGCTGGCCGTTTCCCTTCTTCCTACCCTCCAGGCCTCCGGGGACACAGCGTCTCCCCCTCCTTACCTGCCCACTTCAGGGAGGGGCCTGTCCTCCCCCGTGGCCCCGCACTTTATCCCACATCATCCTCTTCTCCGCCTTTTCTGACCACGTCAGTCTATCCCCATCACTTGCTGTTTAACTGTTTCCCATCACTCTGCTCTGCTCAGCGGCCTCTGGATCTACACGTCATGCACACAGCTCCCTGCGGGGCTCGGCCATACCAGGCATCTGCATCACGGCTGTGGCCAGACAGTGGAGGCCTCGGCGTGAATCTGAAATCTGAGGCAGGCCGGGGACTTCCGGTCACATGACAGTGCTCACAGTTTCCCTGGCCTGAGTGTAGGGTTATATGACACAGGGTTCTGCAAGCCAAGGGCTATACATACACTTCTGGTTATAAGCACTGAGATATACTTAAGATACATTTCTTAAAAAGAACATAAAGGGTAAATGTAATTTGAACACTAGTTACAAAATTATCTAATCGCAGAATACATGTTTTCTATCTAGTATGAGGTTCCAGTTGCCACTTCCCTGCCCTGGAGTAACGCCTGGCCTGTGCTGTCAGATAGTTGTAGGTCAGTGCGCTGGTCCTCCAGGGAAGTCAGCATCCAGAGGGGACCCTGAGGACCCAGGGGGCACTACGTGCCCCGGCCCGAGGCCCACAGGATGGAGGCAGGATGTGCTATTTCCTGTCCATAACTGCTATGGCACAAAGTCTGCAGAAGCCTCGAGCGAAGGAGAGATAGGCTCTTACCGTACTATTTCGTGAGGAGCCGCCGAGGTTCGCACAGAAGAGACATAGGGAAGGAAAACAAAAAAAGATCAGATGCTTTGAAACATTTCAGTTTCTTTAATGGTGCACGTGTCCACGCCTCAGTAACAGAACTACAACACAAGCAGCACATTTTTAGAAAGATGATTTAGTGACATTTCTAACAATAGCCTTGACTTAATGAAAGTAAACCTTAATTTTATCAAAAATAAACTTAATCCTTAAAGCCAGGCTATCCAATAGGAATACAATGCAAGTCACACACAGGAGCCACACAAGGAAGTTAAAGATTTCTAGAAGCTATGTTAACAAAAATGAAAAACAGGAGTTAACCTTATTTATTTATTCCAAAGTTTCAAAATATTTTAATTTGGACACGTAATCAAGAACAACCTCACAATGAGGCATTTTACATTATTTTTTGGCTCTAAGTCGCTGAGATCCAGTGGGCGCCAACACTCCTGGGACACCTCAACCTGGACTTGCCACTCTCCATGAGCTCCGTGGCCACTTGGGGCTGGGGGCTCTCAGACTGGACAGCACGGGCTTCAAGGGAGCATTTCTTTGAAAACAACTAGTTGGACAGAAGCACAGTGCTCTAGAATTCTATCCGCAACGAACTTTCCACTCTTACTGACTAACAGGCTATCACCAGAACATAAGCCCCTAAAAATAGGCTTGTAATTCTATATTCTGTTCATGACTGAAACTCTGGTCCAAGTGACACCCTGTATTCACAAGGCATTCAAACAATGTTTGCTGAATGAAGAGAAAAATCTTTCAATGTTAAGTGAACTGTTTTCCTGAATGTTAAAACTAATGCCATTCAGAAACATGTCGAGTTACTTTTATTGCTGAGAGGGTAGTTCTTCTTTCCAGGGTAGAGCTGAATAGCTGTGTTAAGACCAACTCTCACTGAAGCGCAGCTACCGAAAGAACCACTGGAACAAACGATAAAAACCTTCATACGCGGTCACGTCCAAAGAGCTCGTCTTGTTCTTTCGGTTTTGGTCATGTCGCACGATTCCCCCCAGCCAGGAATTAAACCCGCGCCCTGCACCCTGATTTGGAAGCAGAGTCTCAACCACTGACTCACCAGGGAAGTCCCTCCTCTAGTTGTTTCAAGTTAGGGCTCAAGGAACTTCTAATTTTCAGCATGAAAGTACTTGCCAAAGGTGCTAATAATACACTTCAAATAGCTTCCATTAGGAAATACGACCAGCCTAGAAAGAGCCCGTCTTTCACAGTTAAGTGAGCTGTTCTAACAGATGACGTTTCCACTATGGAACAAGCAGGTCCCAGCTGAGCACAGGACTTTACTGGGGGGCAATGTCCTGAGCCAGCCAGGGCAGGGTCCTGCAGTTTACAGGCTGCACTCACCTCTGGGGTTGCTCTCCTCTGTTCAGGGTCTGAACACAGGCCTTTTATTCACCGATCAATGAACAATGGCTGTTTGTTTTTTTCCCCTACAAATTATTTTAAAAATATTCCAAGATGTAGTTCTTAAATTCCAAAATGTCAACTTGATAATTTAGTTTTCAATTCAGAACTGTCTCCTTGGATTGTACAATCAGTTCAGTTCAGTTCAGTTCAGTCGCTCAGTCGTGTCCGACTCTCCGCGACCCCATGAATCACAGCACGCCAGGCCTCCCTGTCCATCACCAACTCCCGGAGTACACTCAAACTCATGTCCACAGAGTCGGTGATGCCATCCAGCCATCTCATTCTCCGTCGTCCCCTTCTCCTCCCGCCCCCAACCTTTCCCAGCATCAGAGTCTTTTCCAGTGAGTCAGCTCGTCTCATGAGGTGGCCAAAGTATTGGAGTTTCAGCTTTAGCATCAGTCCCTCCAATGAACATCCAGGATTGATCTCCTTTAGAATGGACTGGTTGGATCTCCTTGCAGTATAAGGGACTCTCAAGAGTCTTCTCCAGCACCACAGTTCAAAAGCATCGATTCTGCGATACCTACCCTGTTTTACAGCAGGTGACCTCAGGGCAGATTATAGAGGAGTGTGAAGGAGGAATTAATTTCTGCCACCAGTCCCTGCTCAGTACAAACTTATCACAAAAATAATGTTGATCACATCACTTTAATAGTGGTTTAATGATTACAAAACAACCTTGAGAATAAAACTGTCCTAAACATCCCTGGGAAAATCCACAAAAATCCACAACTCAAGTCTCTTAATTCTGTGTCAT
Organism: Moschus berezovskii; assembly: GCF_049115385.1. Lineage (NCBI taxonomy): Eukaryota > Metazoa > Chordata > Mammalia > Artiodactyla > Moschidae > Moschus > Moschus berezovskii. The sequence continues at coordinate 108,444,382 of NC_142469.1, forward strand.
AGTTGCCCAAAACGTGAATCAATCAGTCAAAAAATCTAAAAAGGACACTGGTGCAGGGCCAAACTAGAAAAAGAAAGTTTCCCAGTATGTATGAGCATCTGTTCTAAAGGAAGATAAACCTACAAGTAGCACAAACTGCGCCTGGGGACAGGGGTGTGAGACTGTGGACAGCACCCTTGGCTCTCTCTCCACAAGGGATGCTGCCTTTACTTCAGTGAAGGTTAAACAGCCTCAAAACAAAACAAAACAACCTCAAAACAGATACAGGGTTTCTTGGTTCACTTGACCTTGAATTTTCGTGAAGGAGAAACCAGGTAAGAATGTTGATGGAAGGCGTTCCCTGGTGCTCCATTGGCTAAGACTCTGCACTCCCACTGCAGGGAGCCCCAGGGTTGATCCCTGGTCAGGGAACAAAACCCCATCTGCCCCAACTAAGATCCCACCTGCCCCAACTAAAGATCTCGCACAGCTGAATAAATAATTTTTTTTTAAAGCAGAATGATGACGGGGGTGATAGAGGAGGAGGACCAGGACCTCCCTGAATAACCTTATCTTCTTTTTCTCCTTTCTTTGGAATACTGCTTGTTTGGTTCCAGGTTTCTTCCCCGCCCATTTTTATTTTCAACAAGTCTCCTGGGCACTGCCAACTTGTTTCTTCTTTTCCTAAAATTACTGACAGTAATTGTTAGTTTTCTCTGCAAGTACTCTGGGTAATTTAGGTAATTTATAACTTGCTTTTACAGTACCAAAAGGATCCTAGCATAGTCTGTCTATATCGCTGCTGAGAGTAGAGTACGGTTCTGAGATAGTCTAGATCGCAATTCTCTTACAGGCTGAAAATGCTGACCACCATTTCATTTATTCTCACCAACTTTTACCTGATTTTCTACTTCAAGTTAAAATCAGCGAGGTTTTACAAATCATAATGTGTGATACTCAACTGGTCAAAACTAAACTGGAAGGCAGAAAAGAGACTCTTTGTGGCCAGTTCTGCTTCAACATTCAGCCTCAGAAAGTGTTTGAAGGTCATTTACATGACAGGGAAGTAAAGCCAAGGGCAGGGTATGGAAGTTCGTGGCAGAGAAGGGAGACATATACGGGAAAAGGGCGTGCAAAGAAAGCACTGACACCTTCTTTTCAACACCATTTTTGTGCGTAACTATTTCCCTTCAAATCCTGTTTTGGCTTCACAACTTTGGCGTCCAGAGGGTCTCGACGTCTCAACTTTTCTGCATGGTTTGGATCTTAGTTTTCCCATATGGCCAGCGATGCACTGGACCATCTGATGTCTGAGGACCACTCAGCTCTAACTTTCTATTCTATTTGGAAAGATTTGTTTTCCCCTGCAACTTCTCCCTTGGTATTAAGTATAAATTCTTAGAAATTAAAATTAACAGAATAGAAAACCTTATTAGCTGGAGAATACTCATTGCAGACACTCAACCTGCCTGGGGTTTATAAGAATAGGCTGACTAACTGATTTTCTTTTTTTTTTTTTTTTCATTTTATCCTGGTCTTTTAATTAATTCCACTTCTTTGTGCAATTCAGAATAAAAAATCTATAAAGAACTTTGCTGATGTTCTGTTCAAGTAATAATGCAAAATGGAAATACATACTTTCCTTGCTCTAAATCTGACAAACTAGAAAAGCAATTTGAATTACTGAGGATGATCCTTCAGTGATCCGAGTCCTTCTCAGCATACCCAAGATCCAACAAGTCTTTTTTCCCTTAACTTCTAGAGCACTTTCCCCTCTTCTTTTATATAAGAAGATATTCAAGCCAACCTACCAAGCACTTTAAAAAAAAAAACAAACATACAGTGAAATGCCTGGTGAGAAATGATAGATGCATTACTTTGGTTTCTTCTGCCAGTTGCCCTTTCAGGTCTTGAATCTGCAGAGTGAAGATACTCTTTTCCCTGGAAAGTTGGTTTATCAGAGCTTCCTTTTCTTCCAGCCTTTTTCCGAACTCACCATTCTTACTCCGTAGCTTTGTTTTCTGCGCTGTCATGTCATTTGCTAATTGAGTCACTTCATCCAGTTTTGCATTTGCTTCTTTCAAGCGCTCCTCATACAGACTACAAAGCTACTCAGCGTTAGCCTTAGCTCTGGTCATCTATTCAACATGGGTCAGGAGATCGTTCACTTCGAGCTGCAGGTCACTCCTGTCTTTTTCCAGTGTCTGCTTGCCCTGTTGTAAATTTTCTACCTGGCTTTCCAGCTCAGCCAGGCTATCTGCGTGTCTCTTCTTCAAAGAGGCAGAGGTGGCCTCAAAGTGCAGTGTGGCCTCTTCCAGGTCTCGGCGGAGTTTCTGGAATTTTGTTTCTTGTTTCTTAGTTATCTCCAGCTGAGCCGCACTGACACCTCCTGCCTCCTCCAGCCTCTCATTCATGTCTTCCAGCTCTCGGATGAGGTCAGCTCTCTCCCTCTCTACCTTGGCTTGAGTGGTCCTTTCAGCTTCCGATTCTTCTTTCAAAGGTTGTATCTGAGTCTGGAACTCTTTAACCATCTTCTGAAGCGGAGCCACCAGGTGTTCTCATTCCCCACCTTTGACCTCACTGCTTCATTTCTAATTCTTTCCTCCTCAGCTTTTGTGCTAGTTGCAGTTGCCTGCCCTCCAGGTCCTCCATGCTCTCCTGGTTCCTTCTCACAGTTCGTTCTCGCTCTGCTCTCCTGCTCAAGGGCACCCTCAAGCTCATTCACTCGCTGCTCCAGTGTCAACCTGGCCTTGCTCAGGGTGTGGAGTTCCTCCTCCTCGTTGTGCAAGTCCTCCGGGGTCAGCTGGTGGGTCTCCTGTGCAGCCCTGGCTGCTCGACGCAGTTTGCTCACATCCTCATTGAGAGACTCCACCTCCTCAGTCAGGTTCTGACCTTGAGCTCTGTAGCAGGCTTCTCCTGTGACATTGCCAATAGTGTTTCCAGGTCATCGATTTCTTCCTTCAACTGAGACCATTCATCTTCAAGTTTCTCGATAAACTGATTTTCTAACACTCACGATCTAGGCTCACTTAAGAAGGCCTCCTTTGCACATATGTGTACACACACATCCATTCACTCCTCTAGGAAGGGGGAATGAATCTCCAGTATAAACATATACAGACCTTGACAGACCACAAAACACACGCCTATCTCCAAGCTTAGATGCTCCTTCTAATTTATTTTTCTTAATTCAGGAGGGAGAATAAGAGGAGAAGAGGACCAAAAAAAAAAAAAAAGCTATCTTCTTTTGCTTTCCACTGATAAGATATGTGAGGAAATAATTTACTCTTCTTTAAAAAGTTAACAGAATAGAGATTCAGAAAGTTCTTGATTCAAGATTTTCATTAAGGTAAGAAGAAATCAGGGAAAGGAAAGCTGAAAGGCACCAAAAGGAGAGTACCAGGAACCCAGGGACTAAGCACGGAATATTCATAAAAATACAAATAAATAGAACACTTCCTTTGGTAAATATACACAGCATGTTGTGTCATCAAACAGCTACCGAAGCACAAAAACTAAGAAATTTGTCCAAGACTACACAGCTGGAAAGCAACAGGGCTCGGATTCAAACCTATCATTCAAATTCAATACTAGGTGTAATAATACTGCCATCACACACAACAGAAACTATTGCTAATTACTTAATATTTTATCACTGAGACCCTATTTTAATGTCCCAGTTGTCCGAGTAATGCCTTTTAGAGCTGTTTTCATCCATACCAGATCCAAACTAAATCCACACACTGCCTTTGGTTAGAGCCTGCTCTTTCCACTCAGGTTCCTCGACCAAAAAATAAAAATAAAAAAATCAACATTTTAAAATACACTTGAAAATTCACTTCAGTAAGAAAGGCATTTCAATCTTACTCAGAAAATGTAACCGACAGGAGTTTATAATCCATGTGAAACATGACTTTAAATTTTTGCTGCAGACGTCAATTCTGTCGTTAATAAGATGACTTTAAAACTCTACGACAGTTTTAGTCGGAAAACCTCTATACCCCTTTGGCAGGCTGTGAGAAGAAGGCTGGAGCTCTTGAGTAGTCCAGGACTGCAAAGACTGTAGAACTGATGAGATGATCAGGCACAGAACCCACTTCTGATTGGAGGAGAACATGACATTGTCTTTTTATTGCTTCACTTGCCTTTGCAGAAGCAAAGCCGGGGCTGTAAGGAAGACTGGAAGAACAAGCAGCGGAAACATCCCTCTAACAAGTTCTGGAGAGAAAAGTCTGACTTTCTAGGGGAAAAGGCTAATAAAAGAGCTTCTGATGAGAGCTTTGATACCAGTCCTCAAAGCTGTCCTCAATCACCGCCTGGCAGGCTGGCATGAGAGCCCACTGCTGCCAAGAACAGCAGGGAGAACAAGCCCAGTAGGACACCCCCTTCCTCCATTCGGTCCACAAAAGTATTTCCAGGTCAAAATACACAGCTTCACACCTTGTGAAAATGAACGGGACCCTGTAGGGCCTTCCTGGGTACAAAAGCCCCTCCATGCCCCCGTTTCTTGTTACAGAAAAGGGCTTTAGTCTCCAAGGCCTTCCTGAAGTTCCCACGGGCAGATTCAGGCAGTTGCTAACTGGGAAAGTGGGGAAGCACAGAAAGAAGGAAAGGTAAGCAAGAAAAGTAACGAAAGAGTAAACAACAGTTCAGCAACAAACCGAGTCCTAGCTCCTCCTAAAGGGGTACACACAGCAGTCTAACACAGACCTTTGACTTGTTCTACAGGAACAAAGACCTCACCCACGGCGGGGGTGGTGACCACATTCCCACCACAAGAAGTTGGAACTACCAGGTTGTCATTAAGATTCCCCAAATCACCTGGTTACGTCACCACCCACCAGTCAGAAGTCCACAAGCTGATCACACACCCTGCAACCCTCGCTCTTTTGTGTCTTTAAGAACCCTCTCTTGAGAGTCATCTGGGAGTCTGGGTCCTTTGAACATGAGCTGCCCCTTCTTGGTTTGCAGGGACCCTGCAATAAACACGGCACTTTTCTTCCCCACGATGCGGCATCAGGAGATTAGCTCTGCTGTGTATCGGGTGCACAGATTCAACCTCTGTTCAATAAAATCCACATTTATGATTTTAACTTTTCCCATAACAGAAAACTTTTAAAAATGTTTCTGCTACAAAGACATCAAGATATAATAGAAATACATAGTAATTTGGGGTTTCCAACTATTTTCACACCCCTCACCTGGTTTAATGTTCTCAACAACCCATTGAGACAGGACATTGTGATTAAGCCCATTTCATGATGGGGTAACTAAAGTCCACTGGGATTGACTGCTGGGTGTCCCTTGGCCTGAAGTCGTTCTTCAGAATCCTAGCTGGGCGCCAAACCTGGTAGCACTTTCCTGGACACTGCAATTCTCTTCCTCATTTAGTCAGAGCTTAATACAATTAAAGCAATACTAGAGAAGTTTAAAGCTACATGAACTTAACCTCTGAAAAAAGGTTAGATCACACATCAAAGCATTCAACTGAAATGCCTGGCTCTCAGACACCTATCTAGTAGAAAAAATTTAAATTTAGAAAAGTAGGGCTCTCTTCCTTGAAAATACATATATTCTACAAACTCTTCGTAGGTGATCATCAGCATATTTCTAATGTGGATAAGATTTTATTCTTAATTACACCATACAGCTTTATCCTTAGCTGTCCTTAACTATTAGGAAGGCTCATTCACAAGAGAAATCATCAGTAAAACCTAAGATAGTATCTGAAGCCACAGGGAAACTTAACTGCAGGGACTAAGCACACAGCCTCACATGACTACTTTGCTCAGACTTTCCAGCACATTAACCTGATAAATACTGTACTCCAAAGTAGTAAACATCTACCTTAATTAACCACAGTCCTATACAAGTACAGAAAGTTTTTTTTTTTTAGAAAACTCAACAGTGAAGTTCTTGATCCCAAATTTACGGCAGAAAATTATTTTTCTTATCCTATTGATGTTTAAAATTAGAAGCAAACAGTATTTGCAATAAGATTCAGAATTAAAAAAAATTATATATATATATATATTTTACTGGTAAATGAAGCTGCCTTCATACTGTACCCTATGGATGGTTAGACTTCTTAGCTGTCATTACTTCTTTACTACGTTAAACTATTGGAAAATACTGCCGCGCTACATTTACCTAGGTTTAAGAAAATCACACAAATAAAAACTAAAATTTAAATTTATTCTCCAGGGAAAGAATACTGGAGTGGGTTGCCATGCCGTCCTCCAAGGGATCTTCCCCACACAAGGATTGAAGCTCCTGAGTCTCCTGCATTGGCAAGCCGGTTCTTCACCACTAGCGCCACCTGGGAAGCCCCCAAATAAACTATATAAAACGGTTTTAAAGTTTTATTAAATGTTTTTAAATACAAGGCAGGCGTCTCAAGGCTAGAGATAGAAATAAAATACAAAAAGTGTCTTCAGGCCTTTCATCCCTCCAACGCCCTTTCTACCTGGAAAGAATCAATGGAAAATACCATGTAAAAAAGCGTGCGCTCGGTTGGCAGAATATTCGTCTGTAAAATCGTGTTGGATATGCCTCCCTCCCACCCACGCCTGACGTCCTGAAGCTGAGAAACGCGGAGGACGAGTCGACCCGGCGGGCTCGGTGCCCTTGTGGCGGAGAAGGAGCCCCGGCCCCCGCCGCTCCGCTGGCTCCCCGCGCCGGCCCGGCCGCCCGCCGCGCACCTGCCGGGCAGGTGCCGGGAGGCGGAGCCCCGGCCCCACTCGCCGGACCCCGCCGGCTCTCAGCGCCCGTCCGCGCCGGGGCTGCACCTGCGCCCCTGTCCGCAGGGCCCCCAGCCGCCCGCCCGCCACCCCGGGACCCTGCTCGGCTGACCGGGCTCCCGCCCCGCGCCCTCGTCACGCGCGCCATCGGCTCCGGAGCCCGCAGTCCTCTGAGGGTCCAGGGCCCGGCGGGGGGACGCGTCACCTCGGCAGTGACCGGACTCCCGCCGCCCCGCGCCCTCGTCACGCGCGCCACCCGCCCCGGAGCCCGGAGTCCTCTGAGGGTCCAGGGCCCGGCCCCGGGGGACGCGTCACCTCAGCAGTGACCGCACTCCCCGCGCCCCTCGTCACGCGCGCCACCGGCTCCGCAGTCCTCTGAGGGTCCGACCCCGGGGAACGCGTCACCTCAGCAGTGACCGCACTCCCCGCGCTCCTCGTCACGCGCGCCACCCGCCCCGCAGTCCTCTGAGGGTCCGGGGTCCGGCCCCGGGGGACGCGTCACCTCATGAGGTAGTCCCGGAAGTCTTTGCTCCGGACATAGTCCGCCGCCTTCCGCACCAGCGCTCCTGCCATGGCCGTGCCGGACCCCTAGCCGCCCGCGGTGCCCTCGCCGCAGCTCCTCGGAGCCCAATGACACCCGGCGGAGCGGACAGCGCGGACACCGCACCCTGCCGCCCGCGCACGTCACGACAGCTCGGCCCCGCCTTACGGCCGCCGCCCGGCTCTCGGCCTACGGGAGGGCGCAGAGCGCGAGCCGGCGGCGCCGATTGGCTGGCGCTCGCCGCACACCTCCGCCCCGCCCCTCGGAGGCGGTGCGCGGGGGGCAGGGGGAGGGCCGCTGCCGTAAAACGGCCGGTGCCCGGCGCCGATTGGCTGGCGGTTGCTAGGCAGCTGAGCGGGCGCCCGCCGGGCGGCAAGTGACAGCTGCTTGGCGCGCGGGTCTGTCCCCGCCGCCCGCAGGGGCGCGCTAGCCGCCTCTCGTGGGCTTTTGCAGCGGCCGCAGGCTCCGGGCAAGCGGCGTCCCCAGAAGCCGCCCTCTGCACAGGCAGGAGAGCCGGTCACAAGCCCAGGACCGACGCTGGAGCCGCAGAGCCACGTGCGGGGCGAGCCGCGGGGACAGGGGGACGTGGGAGGGCCCGGCTGTCCTGGGTTTTGTTTTGTTTTTATTGTGAATGTTTCACACTGGCCCAAACTGTAGAGGAATGACTCAGTTAAAAGGCCTTTGGTGGGGAGAGAGCAGGGAGGGGCGGCGGGCCAGAGGCCCTGGGGCATCTCTGGCAAAGACGCCAACTGGAACGTAAACACCGTTATTATTTATTTATTTTTTAATATGGGAGGATGGATGGGAAACGATTTCCATAGCCACCAAAGGGAGAGAATCAAAGAAATCGGCCTGCGTCCTTTCCACGGAATGCCTAAAAGGTAAGGGGGCTGTGCCTTCTGATATGAAAATACAGCCCGCAGAACCCTGTGGGGCCTCCTGGGGAGCAGCCTTTCTCCCCGCTCCCCCATTCTCTGCTTTACCAGATAATAGTATCTGATGCACATTTCCGGAGTTGCTTTATAGATATGAAAACACCCCACCACATGGGAGATTTAACTACTGGGGCATAGAGCCCCAGGCTTCATGGAGCAGAGGTACTGATAAAGGTAACCCCTGTGACACCACCCTGTTCCCTCACCATCAGCCAATCAGAGGTTTGTGCACCAGATGGTCACTGTACCTTGCCACTACCCTGTCTCACCTGGCTTTTCAACGTGCTTTGCCAGAACCCTTCAGGGTTGTTTTTTTTTTGTTTGTTTGTTTTTAAGACATAAGCCACCTAACTCCTTGCCTGGCCTGGCAGTAAACCTTTCTCTCTTTCAAATGCCAATGTTTCTGTTTGTTTGGCCTCAGTGTGTGGGGCACAGGAACTGTTCTAACAGAAAGATTTTGAAGCTATATAGGAAAAAAATTAAGGTGCAGAATCACGTGTGTAGTATGCTAGTCATTTGTGCATAGAGACAAAGAAAGTATATAAATTTGTGTTCCCAAAGATCAAGAGAAATGTTGGCAATGGTTGCCTCTCAGGATGTTAAGGGGGTGAAGGTTGGAGGGTAACTATTCTCTGTGTACCCTTTGTTCCTTTTGAAACTTGTACAACGAACATATGCTGTCTATTAAAAATAAATATTAAGAAAAGAAATGCCTTTGGGAATTGAAATAGCAATCATTTCATTGAATCAGATTTATTTTCTGTTAGGGTGTCTCGAAAAGGCAGAGGAACCAGAGATCAAATTGCCAACATCCGTTGGATCATTGAAAAAGCACAAGAGTTCCAGAAAAACATCTACTTCTGCTTTATTGACTATGCCAAAACCTCTGACTGTGTGAATCACAACATACTGTGGAAAATTCTGAAAGAGATGGGATACCAGACCACCTGACCTGCCTCCTGAGAAACCTGTATGCAGGTCAGGAAGCAACAGTTTAAACTGGACATGGAACAACAGACTGGTTCCAAATCAGGAAAGGAGTTCATCAAGGCTGTATATTGTCACCTTGCTTATTTAACTTATATGCAGAGTACATCATGAGAAATGCTGGACTCTTCCACAGGTCACTAATCATATCATCTGTTCTTCGGTTGTTATGATGAAAGAGGCAACTTCTGAAGAAGTACTTAGTGGATGATAAAAGTGTTATAAATAATAAACAAGAGTCTCATCGTATAGCACAGGGAGCTCGTCAGTATTCTGTGATAAACCATAATGAAAAGGAATATGAAAAAGCATGTGTATATATGTATAACTAAGTCACTTTGCTGTACGGTGAAAATTGACATTGTAAATCAACTATACTTCAGTAAAATAAAAAAATTTTAAGTGTTTTTGTCCTGTTGCCCATTTTTTATTTTGGCCAAATAAAGTATGGCTTTCTTTGGTTCCGGTCAGGCAGGCACAGTTCAGTTTGGTTAGCTTGGTATACTAATTTAAAGAGCGTGGTAAATGAGTAGCCCATAGAATCCTGCAGTTCAGAGCAGACCTTGACACTTAAATTCAAAAGCCAAAGTACATTTTCGAATCTGAAGGCAAAATATCTCAGCCGAGCCAGCCCCTGCCCTCCCACCTGTAATGAATCCGCCGCACTGCCCCCGGGGCTTGGGGAATCCGTTCAGATTCTTCCCAGGTGTTACTCGGTACTACTCAGCACAGAAAAATCTCAAAGAGTCTTTCACAGCAAGGAGTCTTCACTCTGCCTAGCAGTTCAGTAATTTGCTAGTGAATTAATGGCAAAGGAATAAAGAAAACAGAACCATCACTGACTGGCCTTTCCAATTGAAATGTGCGACAGTTCAGGCTCCAGTATCAAGGGGTGTAGCCTGGCCCCTGAAAGGCGAGCTGGGCTGAGTCCCCCCGGGGTGCCTGGCTGTCACCCAGAGTGGCTGCTGCTGGTCACGGGAGAAGCAGGCGTCACACAACCTGAACACAGGCAGCCTCCCCAGCCCTGCGTCGTCCGGAGTTTCAGGGGGAAATGGTGAGGGCAGTTTTCTCGGTCAAATGTATTAAAAACTTACTTGAATCAGACAAGGTTAGTTTCTTCTATAACTCTTCCAAGTCTTTACTAAGGTTCTGGGAATGATGGGATCATAAAACATGCTTGTTCTACATAGCATTCCCCAAATTCCTTCCCCACGGAGCCCTTTGGGAAGGAGCATCTTACAGACTGTCCCTCTCGGGGGTCCAGGGCCCGGGTTCCTGCCTCCAACCCTCCGAGCCAGGGTGCGGGAGGAGCTCAGACCTCCCATTCAGGCCGACACCCTGCTCTTTAGCTGCCTACATGTGGCAAGTTCCTCGAACCCCTCAGGCCTCAATTTTTTAACCTATAAAGTAGAAACATTGCATCATACATGTTGCTGAGCTTTTGTGGGAATGAACAGCAATGACGTCCGTGGGAAGACGCACCGCCAACAGCCGATTCTGCCTCCCCGCGGCCCCTTAGGACATCACGGCCCACTTCTTTCTTGCATCCCCCTTCAGACAACTTGGGCCTGGGATCCTGCCCACCCACCTGTCTTTTGCTACTGGGTTGCTTGTTTGATTTTTCTTTTTCGGGAGAGGTTGTACCTCGCACCACCCTTTAATCCTCTGCGTTTTATCTTCTCTCCAGAAGGACAACGGTGGAGAGAGGTTGTTCAGTCGCTCAGTCGTGTCCGACTCTTTGCGACCCCACAGACTGCAGCCCGCCAGGGAGAGAGGGTGTCTGTGGGCATCCGTGTCCTCGGAGGGAGGTCGGAGGTGTCGGAGCTGGCTGGGTCCTCACCTCCGCCTCTCCTGCACAGTCACTGGGCTCTGTGTGTGCTGAAAACCAGGCTGGGGGGAAACCAAACCTGCAGAAATGGTGGCTCCCTCCTCCCGCACAGACATAGCAGGCGGGGGGAGCTGCCCACCTGCTCAGGCCCCTGCGTGCCACAGGCAGAGTGGTCCCAGCCATGGAGGCGGGTTCGGGGGTTGTCTGAGCCTGGAAAGTCCTCCCTCCTTTCCTGCTGACACTGACCTGAAATTCTACCTTTGTGAGGATGCTGATGGAACAGCAAGCTGTGCTTGGAGGGGCTCTCCCTGGCTAAACACAGGGCAGTCTGAGTATCGAAAATACTGACTCTGGACAGTGGAAATGTGGGAGCAATTCTGTGAATTCATGATTCTCAAGGGAAAACAAAAAAGTAGGACGTTCACAGAATGGGGTATTTTTAGAAATCAAATATCTGATAAGGGACTTGTATCTAAAATATTTAAAGAACTTCTACAACTCAATAATACAAAGACAAAAAACCCCAAATAATGACCAAAGAAGGACTTCCCTGGTGGTCCAGTGGTTAGGACTCTGTGCAGGGGGTTTGGGTTCAGTTCCTAGTTGGAGATCTAAGATCCTGCATGCCATGAGGTGTGGCCAAAAAAGCAAAGATCGAATAGACATTTCTCCAAAGAAGAGGTACAAATAGCCAATAAACGTATGAAAAATGCTCAGCAGCATTAGCCATCAGGGAAATGGTAATAAAATTTGTAATTAGATACCTCTTCACACTCTCCAAAATAGCTACAATCAAAAAGAATGGAAAACAGCAGGATACAGAGGAATAGGAACGCTCTGCACAGCTGGAGGGAAAGGAAAATGGTGCCTCTGCTTTGGCAAACAGTCTAGCAGTTCCCCAAGGATTAAACCAAAGTTGCCGTGAGACCCAGCAATTCCACGCCTAGGTACACACCCGAGAGAAGTGAAAATATATATCCTCAGAAAAACTTGGCCAGGAACGCTCATAGCGGCATATGAACAATGGTGAAAAAGTGAAACAAGTCAAGTGTCAGGTCAGCTGAGAGCCGGTAAACGTGAAACCCTGGAGACGCGCTACTGCACGGCCGGTTCCTGCAAACACCGATGAAGCACAAGAAGCCAGACACACGGACCATCTCTCCTGACTCCGGCTGCCCTGATCGCTCAGCTGGTCAAGAACCCGCCCGCAACGCAGGAGACCCCGCTTCCATTCCTGGGTCAGGAAGATGCTCTGTAGAAGGGATAGGCTACCCACTCCAGGATTCTTGGGCTTCCCCTGTGGCTCAGCTGGTAAAGAATCCACCTGCAATGTGGGAGACCTGGGTTCGATCCCCTGGAGAAGGGAAAGGCTGCCCACTCCAGTACTCTGGCCTGGAGAGCCCCAGGGACTATACAGCCCATGGGGTCGGAGAGAGTTGGACACGCCTGAGCGACTTTCGCTTTCTCTTTATCCTGATCCCACTCGTATGAAGCATCCAGCGCGGGCAAATCCACAGACACAGTAAGTTGCTGGTGACTGCCGGGGGCTGGGAAACAGGGACGTTAATGCATCCATGCTCTCCTCTTGGGGTGATGAAAATGGTCCAACATTGGTTGTAGCAATGGTTGCACAACTGTGCCTGTGCTAGAAACCATTGGCTTATTTACTCTAAAGGGGTCAGTTGTAGGATATGTGAACTATATCCCGACAAAGTTAGTCTTTAAAAATTTGACAGAGAAACAAATTCTTTGAAACAATGCAAAAGGAATTCCCTGGGGGTCCAGAGTTTAGAACTCTGCGCTTCCACTTCAGGGGTTACAGGTTCGATCCCTGGTAGGGGAATTAAGATCCCACAAGCTGTGTGGCGAGGCCAAAAAATAAAATAAATAAAAGTAAGGTGCAGACGGGAGTAAACAGCAAAAATCCAGACACCTGTTTGCCATAATCAGTGCACCAAATCTGCAGGCAACTAAAAAGGAAGAAGCATTGATCTGTGTGAACGGTTTCAGACAGCCTTAGTCACAAGGGGAAGCTCTTCTTTCTAGAATAAGCTCAGCGAATAAACATGAAGGAACGGCAGAATTAAAGCAACATCACTGTGTAATCCCTGGTGAATTCTTATTTTGTCACGCGGCTGTGGGAATTTAGTTCCCTGAGACCAGGGATCAAACCTGTGCCGTCTGCAATGGAAGTACAGAGTCTTAACCACCAGACTGCCAGGGAAGTCCACCCCCACCGCCACTTCCTCTTTTCTGGTCTGTGATCCTTCGTAAAATATTGATGCAGACAAAGTCATCAAGGATGCAGACCTGATTTATTCAGAAAGCGGATGGAACTGGGTCTCCACAGGGCGGGTCTCCCAGGGCCGTCTGAAAGGGGGAAATGCCAGTTTACAGTCAGGGGTGCAGCTGGACCCACTCAGCATAGCAGCCCATTCTAAGTGCCCCCTGGCAGCACCGGGCCCACAGTCCACCCCACATCTTGATTCTGAGTCTAGTTAGGCCTGTGGGTACATCTTCCGGTTCCCTGGCAATGAAACTGTTAACAGGACTAGTTAAGGGAAACTCTGAGGAAGTGACCCAGCTTCCCCAGTAAGTGAAAGTCACTCAATCGTGTCCAACTCTTTGCAGCCAGAATTCTGGAATTCTCCAGACCAGAATACTGGAGTGGGTAGCCTTTCTCTTCTCCAGGGGATCTTCCCAACCCAAGGATTGAACCCAGGTCTCCTGCCTTGCACGCAGATTCTTTACCAGCTGAGCCACCAGGGAAGCCTGAGAACACGGGAGTGCGTAGCCTATCCCTTCTCTGGTGGATCTTTCTGACCCAGGAATCAAACTGGGCTCTCTTGCATTGCAGGCGGATTCTTTACCAGCTGAGCTACCTGGAAAGCCTCAATAATAAATATTATAGAAGTATTTTATTTTCTTTTTTTCATACTATGTCTTCAATATCTGATGTGTATTTTACACTTACAATTCATCTCAATTTACATGCTAAATTTTGATTGCCAATACTTGATCTCTATTTAAATTTCATAGCATTTATAGTTTAAAAAAGTATACTCACACACGCAAGTTGTTCCAAACATACTGAAAAAATTTCCAGATCTGAACTGAGTACCAAAAAAGAAACAGAAAAAAAAAATCATTTTCCTTATCATCTGCATTCTCATCGACAAAAGTAGTTTACTTTTGAAAAAGAATTTGAAGGAAAAGCATATCAGACTCAAAGTTATATCAAGGACTTTCCTGGTGGTCCGTGGTTAGGACTCCATGATTCTACTTCCGGGATCCCGGGTTCAGTCTCTGGCTGGGGAACTAAGATCCCACAAGTCTAGGGAATAAACCCCCAAAACCAACAGTTAAAGTTAAATGAATTCACCTACATTGTTTCAAGTCAGTTGTGTTAACCTTGACATCAAAGGTTAGTGATTACCTAAGTGGAAAAGTACCGCTTCAACTTGGGAGTGGAATACATAATACAGTTTACTACTATTAAAGCGTTCTGCCTGTTTATTCACATTAGGAAACTTTGTAATATCATTATTATTGATTTGTATTCCAAAATTTTCAATTGCAAGTAAATTTGCATACCTGGCTAGCTAGGTCACAAGGGTTTGTTTTGGTTTTTTTTTTTAGTATTTACTTATTTGGCTATACCACATCTTAGTTGTGGCATGTGGGATCCAGTTCCCTGACCAGGGATCGAACCCAGGCCCCCTGCATTAGTAGCACAGAGTCTTAGCCACTGGACCACCAGAGGACCGGTCAGCAGCTTCTGTATGAAGGCGTCAAGCTTCAGGCTTAGCTCCATCTTACAGTGTGCTGTTGGGGAGACAACAGATGTCACAGTGCTGTTTGCTGCTCTGATTACTGAGCATTTGGCAAACTTCCCCTTTATGTCCAGAAATTCTTGAGTTCGAGGAAAAGTAGGGGTTAATCTTTGTAAAACTCTTTCAATGAGCACTGGCAAGTATCATCACACTCATTGTCTTTAATTTCTTTCAATAGTTCTATAAACTCAGGAAGAGTCATAACATTGGCACATATTTAATGAAAAAATTTTAAAGAACTCTATGACACTCTTCACCGTGTCTACTCCAGAAAGTCAAATGTGAATAGTTTCAATATGCATTACACAATGGAATAAAGCAATAAGAGAACCACCAGTGTCTTATTTTAAATTCCCATGAATTCTTGATTTTTGGCTAAATAGTTGAAGCATTGTCTGTTGTAACTGAAATTACACCTGTTTTTTTCACTTGTAGCTGATACGCTGCAAGGCTTGAAAATGTCCACCATGGGCTGTGTTTTTTAGGGCGTGACTTGGCAATGTTACTGTGTGAGTCTGCAGGGCTGTGGTTGGCCCGGGGCGTGACTTCAGCCCCAGCCCAGCTCAGCAGTTCTTCATTCATCTCGTATCTTGTTCCATATCTGTTCCACATGCTTAGGTGTGTTTTAGATCATTTATTATTATTACTTTTTTAAAACCTAAATGTTTCAAGCAATTGAAAAATGTGTATATTCTGAATACCGAACACTGGCAGCTTGTCACATTTTTCATGAGCATGAATTTCCTTTCTCATAACAAGGGGTCCCCAACCTGCTGTGTCAGCTGCCAGTCTCTTTGTGACACAGTACAGATCGTTGCCTCTGATGCTCCGTGAGGGTCTCTTCCTGTTTTACCTAATACCTGCTGGTGAGCTCAGGGCTTTCCACAGCAGTGCCTCTCTGAAGCCTGAAGCCAGCGGGCTGGGAGCCTGGATTCCAAAGGCTCCGACTGGCCTCAGTTAGCACATCTTCTAAATGGGGTGAAGGGCAGAGATCGAAGTAGCCAGTGGCATTCGGGTGAGTTGAAGTGTATACTGCGCGTGTCCTATGGGTACACGGCTTAGTCACAAGCACTGAAGCACAGAGTAGGATCAATTTCTTCAGAAATCTTCCACCCACAAAGCAGGTTATCAATCAACACGGTTAGGCTTGTTGACTTGACCTCAAAAACACTTCCACGTGGGCCGTGCCCTGTGGTCTGGACTGCAGCTCTGAGCGGTGAGTCTGAAAGCTAATATTTGGTTTGTCCTCATCGCTTATCCCGGCCTAGTTCTACGCTTAAAAGAAGAGGCAGCTTTACAGAATTTAATGCTGATCAAGCAAACGCTAGTGTCCTTGGGTCATTTCACTGAAGGGGCCCTGCCTGTAGCAGTAGTAAGAGTTACTCTGGACATCTCCACCGAGGGAGCAGGGGACCCCATGTGGCACCTTTTGTGGTTCCCAAGTGTCATATGGCTCCCCCCGGAGGGGAGGGACAGGACAGCCCCGACGTCACCCTTCAGTCCCCTCCCTGAGATGGGACAGGTCCTCTTGCAGCTCAGAAGGGCCCAGGGTTTGAGCCCGTGGCTTCCAGGTGCCTGAGCACGTGCGTTTTTCTGCTCTCGGCTGCTACCAGCTGTGGAAGTGAAGTTTTCCAGTTGTTGTACAGAGAAGGCAATTCTGACTCCACGTTGGAGCGGTTTCTTTGACTTGCTGTTCTTCACTTTTGTTATCATACAGAGCGGCCTGCCTCAGAGGACCCTGCCCCTCTGCCTGACTGTTAACTGAAGTGCCTTTGTTCAGATCCCTGTCCACGGTAGACCGCCCGAGGGAATTAATTAGCACATCCCCCGCCCGCGGCTTGCCATTCTCCGAGAGGCTTGCAAGGCTACCGTCTTCTCACTTTGCTACCTCACCTCCCGCACGTCTGACCTGTAAAGATCCGGGGGTCCAGCCCCCAGTTAGACGGCTCTTTTGAGGCACGAGCCTGCTGTCTTCTCCGTCAGCTGGCTTTCTAGATCGAGTCGGTTTCCTTGCCTCAACACCTCATCCTGGATTCACAGGCCTCTTGTGTGGCGAGCAGAGCAAGCTTCGCCTCGGGAACACGGTGACCTTGGGGTGGGAGGGGACCAAGGGGAGGTGGCTCTCACGGGAGCCCCTGCCCGTCTCTGCGCTGCTCCCCACGCTGGTCCAGCCTCACCTCCATCTGTCCTGCAGGCGCTGCTGGGACCCCGGGGGATGCCAGGCGGTACCCCTGGGGCTCAGGCAGGCATAGATGGTGAGGGCTCTGCTCGCGTTCCAGCAGGAGAAGCAGGCGGAGCGGGAGGCAGAGAGGGAGACGCGAGTCAGAGAGGCGGAAGCGCCGACAGGGAGGGCACCTCAGTGCGCCGACGCCCAGGGCGAGGAGGGCGAGGCAGGGAGATGGGAGCGGGAGAGAATGGGGACAGGCTGGGTCGGGAGGGCGGCGCGCAGCAGCCTCCGACCGGACCATCAGAGACAGCGCCTCTGAGAGTCTGAGGCCCGACTCCTGGACAGGAGCCGCTGGGCAGGGTGTCTCGGCAGAGAGACAGCGCGCAGACCAGGCCTCTTTCGGGAGGGGTTGGGGTGGGTCGCCCAGCACAGGGGCCCCGTGCCAGCTGGTGGCTCAGCCCCCGGCATCCTCCCCGGGGCCTCCTCCAGGGAGCCTCCCTGGCTGGCTGTGAGCCCGGCTCCACACCGCCCCGGGCGACCAGCCGGATCAGGCTTCTGTGTGTGCCTCACCCGGCGCTCACCACCCCGGACCGCACTGTCTTGTTTCTGCCCGGGGGGCTCAGAGCCAAGGGGGTGCACGGGGCTGGGCCCCCTCAAACCCTCGTGGTGAACCCTCACCCGCTGTGATGGCATTTGAAGGGGGCCTTCGGGAAGTGGGAAGGCTTCGATGAGGTCACGTGGGAGAGCGCTTGCAGGATGAAGGGCCCAAGCCTTAGTGAACCAGGAAGAGGGTCCCCCCAGACACGAGTGTGTGGGGTACGTCTGGTAGACCCGCACCCTCCAGAGCTGTCGGCAGAGTTCTGTCTCAAAAGCGGGGCTGACCGAGCCGGGAGGAAGGAGACGGAGGCCGCTGCCTCCAGGATCCCTGGTCCTCCGCACGTCTCAAGGACTCGGCCTTGTTAGGATCCGCGGAGGGCTCACAGGGCAGGGCTGGGGGCCTGGAGCCCCTGCAGTTCTGGGCTTCTCTCTTCCTCCCAGGTTCCAGGCGCTGGACTTTAAGGGCCGCGGGTGCTGGCGGGACCCAGTGGGTCATGAGCAACAGGTTCCCAGCTTTGTCTGTGCTCTTGGGCTCTGCAGGGGGAGGGTTTCAGGACACGAATGCTACTCCATTAAGCTGGCCTGGAGGACACCCCCAGACTGAGCTGCAGGCCAAGGGCACCTTCACGCGGTGAGCTGTCCTGATGAGCTGGGACCGGACAAGGGGTCCTGCTACAGCGGGGAGGGAGGGGGGAGGTGCAGGGATTGCAGGTGGGGGACGAGGCAATCCTGCAAGGGGGGGTGCCAGAGCCCAAGACCCCCAGACACAGACACAGAGTCCCAGCCAGCGGGGACGTGTGTGAGGGGAGAGGACCCGGGAGGCCTCTGGGAAGGCCGCCAGGACCCTGCAAGCAGCCTGGGGAGGAGGGACTGGGGTATGTTGTCCCTGGCTGTGTGGCTTCCACACCAGCTCTCTCAAAAGTTCTGCAAGGTATCTACTATTCTGTGATAATTCCCTTTCCGCTTAAACTTGCTGAAGTTTATGTCTGTAACCAAGACTCCCAACCGATATTCTGTAACTAAGACTCCCAACCGATATTCTAGAACGGCGCTGTCCAGTGGAACTTTCTGCCTTCACGGAAATATTCTAGAGTCTGGGCTCTCCAACTCGGGAGACCTGGCCTGGGTCAGCCACAGGGCTCTTGATATTCAGAACGGAATTTCAAATTTTATTTAACTTCTCTGTGGCGCAGTTGTAGAGACTCCGCCTGTCAATGCAGGAGATGTAAGTTCGATCCCTGGGTTGGAAAGAGCACCCGGGGAAGGAAACGGCAGTCCACTCCAGGATTCTTGCCTGGAGAATCCCCACGGACAGAGGAGCCTGGCGGGCTGCAGTCCAGGGGGTCACAGAGTCAGATGAGACTTGGCAGCTAAATAGAAACGACAAAGCCATTCACATTTAAATAGCCAACTGTGGCTGGAGGCACCCTCTTGGAGGGCACCGCACTGTGATATTAGGGCGCACCTCAGGATTAGCTGAGATCTCAGCAGCCGAGATCATGGGGCTCAGAGACCATGGGGCTCAGGGATCGTGGGGCTCGGCCCGAATGAACCAGGCTTCCTCCAGGAGGACCAGGGAGGCGGCAGCGCTGCAGAGGAAGCAGGCGGGAGGTCAGAGCGGAGCCCAGGTGAGCAGAGCGACTCCCAGGAAGGGAGGAGAGGAAGCCCAGGGTCAGGAGGTGACCTAGCAGGACAGGAGGTGGCTGGTGTGGCAGGGTGGGGGGAGACCCCATAATGAGGGATGCCAGGACGGATCCTTGGGAGGCAGTGCAGGTCAGAGGGCTTCAGTTTCAGCTGAGTTAGGGAGTTGGGCAGGAGCCGCCAGTTTGGGAGGCTGAGAGGCACGCAGGAGGCTCAGGGCTGATGGATCAGGGGGAGGCTTGTCAGGGAGCCCTGTGGCGACAAGCAGCCCACAGTGGCCGGCAGTCTGGGGGTCAGGGCAGGCCTGGGCTGAGTTTGGAGCTTGGAGGCGCACGTGGTACTGTGCGTCTCCAACAGGGCCAGTCCATGGAGCCACAGGGGTGCCTGAGAAATACAGGTGTGTTGTCTGAGCCTTTTTCCGGGGGTTACCTAAGTTGTTTGTACTACCAAAGACCTATTCTGAGATTAAATTTTTCTTACAGATCTGTTATAAGGAAGATTTTGTCTAATAATTAGGTAACTTTTCTGCTCCTCTACCAGGGTGTTTTAATTAATTAATTAAGCCATGACTTGTGGCATTTGGGATCTTCGTTCCCTGAAGAGGTGAGTGAAGTGAAGTGAAAGCCGTTCAGTCGTGTCCGACTCTCTGCAGCTCCATGGGCTGTACAGTCAACGGACTTCTCCAGGCCAGAACACCGGAGTGGGCCTTTCCCTCCTCCAGGGGATCTTCCCGAACCAGGGATTGTACCCAGGTCTCCCACATTGCAGGCGGATTCTTTACCAGCTGAGCCACCAGGGAAGCCCTTAGTTCCCTGACAAGGGATCAAACTGAGTCCTAATCACTGGCCCACCGGGGAATACCCTACAGGAGTTTTTTATTTCTTGTTTTACTTTTTAATTTTTTTTAATGGGAGGAAAGTTGCTTTACAGTGCTGTGTTGGTTTCTGCTGTACAGCGATGCGGATCAGCTGTGTGCTGTGTCACGTTCAGATGCTCAGTCGTGTCCGACTCTGCGAGCCCGTGGACTGCAGCCCACCAGGCTCCTCCGTCCATGGGGTTCTCCGGGCAAGAATACTGGAGTGGGTGGTCATTTAAAGAGAGATTTTCTCCTGTGTGTGAGAGAGCTATGCTAACATAAAATCAAGAACTGAAAGGATCCTGACATTCTGTCCTGTGTAGGTTTATGGTGTATCCATGAGCTTCTGTGTCATGAGCTTCCCAGAGCTTGTGGCAATGTTGACAGACGCCCAGCTCTGCAGAGATCTCGGGTCAGCAGCTCGTGCTGGGGCATAAGGAGCAGAGGCAGGATCTGGGACAGCTGACCTCCCCACGACACCTCCCTTTATAAGGAAAGCGTGTGATCTGGGAGGAGGTGCAGGGGACCGAGGGACGCTTTCAACACCTGCAGGACCCACACTGCCCTCTGGTGGCGTGTTCTGAGAATTGCAAATTCGCGGGAAGCCCTTACTCTGCGGGGCTCCGGGGCTGGGTTGGGGGTAGCTCTAGTGAAGCTCTGGGAAGAGGAAGAGAGCTCATGAAGTCCTTCCTGCCACGCAGTCCCCCCCCACCCCTCAGCTCTGCAGTTCCTCCCCCCAGCCCCAGCCCTGCAGCGCCACCTTTCCTGGCCCACCAGCTCCTTCAGAGCATCCTCTCAGCGAGACCCTCTCCCTCTGTCTGCACTTGCCCACCGCTGCCCCCTTGGCCTCCCTGTGTCCCCCACAGCACTCGGGGTCCTGTGATGGTCACAGCCTTTGTGTGATATTTTTGTGTCTTCTGTTTCCTATCATCAGGAAGAAAGCTGATGGAGGGTAGAGTTCTGCTGGCATCCCTGGGGCCTGGCGAGGAGCTGGTCTGAAGAAACGTTTCTATGAACAGACGGAGCATCTCTCCATCTGTCCTGGGGAGAACATTCCTGACCGCGCCTCAGGGCACCCCCTTTCCTACTGGACTTCCCCTGCCCTGCACCCCTCTTCCAGCGTTTCTATCAGCCCTCAGGAGACCGAGACCCCGCCTTGGGTTACCAGGGCGGCCCTGCCTCCTCATTTCACAGGGGGTCCTAGAAGGCTTTGTTGGAGGAAAGGGAAGTCTGAAGCCACTTGAACTTTCTGGGGACGTGGGAACCCGAGTCCCAGCCCTGTGGACCACGTCCTGGAAACCTGCGTCTGGCCTTGCGGACTGTGGTCTGGGCCCTGCCGACCTCTGGCCTGCTTTTGTCCCACACATCAGGGACAGACGCTCGTCTGGTGGCCGTGAGACTGACATTGATTATTATAATTAACCTTCCCAAGGGCTTAGACATTATTTTGGATCAAGTCCCACGTGATTCCGGATTTCTCTGGATGTTTTCTAGGTCTCATTGGGGATCTTGCATGACTAGGCCAGAGTTTGTTGTTAGCAAAAATCTTAGGCTCTGAAAATGTGTTTTAAATTTATGTTTGGAGCCTAACAGTGGTCTTAATTTCTCTTTAAAAAAATCTTTTCTTCAGTCCGAGCATCTACCTTTTCAACTGCTATTTATGACTAAAAACAAAACCCGATCGATCCGGTTTCCAAGTCCATAGGTTTACCTGATAAAGAAGCAGAGTTGGAAAGAAAGTCTGCAGGCTTTGACGTGTCCATGTGATCAAAGTTTCCAACTTCACAGTCCATCCCTCAGCCCAGAGCAGAGCCCAGGAGCCCTGAGGTCAGGGTCAGGGGCTGAGCTGACTTCCCGTTCCCCCAGGAAAGAAACCCTGTGTGATAAGATTTGTGGGAAACACTGAAATCACGAAACTCATTGCTAGCAGTGCTGTTTCTGAGCTGAGACCACACCTACGATTTGGAAATCGTGACTCTCTTGCCTAAGCTCAGGTGCTATGAAAACAACATATTGAAATTTTTTTCTCTGCTAAACGTTTATGTGATGTTTTTCTTCGTCATAGTAAAGTGACAAACACACACCCAGATTGGACATGTGTCACACAGGAGGGCTGTTGATTTTCGATCCTGAATTAGAGCTGGTGTTGGGGAATCAACTAAATAAAACTCGAAAGCCATGGGCTGGACACGGAAAGGCTGATAAGATCTGTCTCTGAAAACAGCCGGCACATCTTAAGGCCTCCGCTTTGAATCCCCTTCCGGAATGAAAGCACAGCTCCCCTTGTCTGCAGAGCTGGCCTCCCCGCAGCTGCTGTGGTGTGTTGTGCTGTTACTGGTTTACTTCCTGTTACAGTTTATGTTACTGTTGCCCTGTTCCTCTCCTGCTGGAAGCTCGGCTTCAGGAGAGGCAGGCCCAGGCCCGTGGCTCAGAACCCATCAGGACCGTGATGAGCGTGTGGTACCAGCTCAGGAGATGTGCTCTGACTCAGCCCCTCTGCACGGGGGACCACGTGTTGAGTGTGCGTGTCCGTGCGTCAGTGATGAAATGACCACCACTGTGTCAAAGCACGGACAAGCAGAGGTAGCTGAGGCGGGTGCCCTCCTGGGAAGGGAGGCGCCCTCATCCGCTGTCCGGCCAGAAAGCCGAGCCCTGAGCGGCAGAGCCGGAGCCCACGCCCGGCGTCTGACCTGGGATCCCGGGTCACATGCTGACTGGTTTCTTTCCTTGTCCATGAGCGGGACTTATCACCTGGGTGGTCTCAGAGCGGATGGACGCCAGGCTCTGCTGGGGCCCAGAACCGCGTGACCCGGGGGTGCCCTGGAAACCAGGGGCCCAGGCCCAAGTCTCCCTCACCCGCCTCGGGTCCCAGGGTCTTGGGAAGCAGATATGCCTACTGGCCTGGTTGGTGGTGCTTAGGACAAGTGACAAGTGGGACTGGAGAATACAGACGGGATGTTCTGCAGGAAAGGTGTCTGCAGGCCCATGTCACATCCTACAGAAGGTGCCTGCACTGGTGGTTGAGGGTCACCGGGATGTCCAGTGAGCTGAGGCCGCAGACCGCCCCCGCCCGGCCCAGCCCTCTCCCGCTCTCACGGGTGACGTGAGGACAGCACATACGGACCGGAGCCGCCGGTGTTGGGGAGGGCGGAGCCCCGGCCTTGCTCATCTGCACACGTGCGAGCAGTCACGGAGCTGACGCTCACGGACAGCACACGGCCAGGGGCACAGAACTGTCCCGACCTGGGCAAAGGACAGCAGTCTGTCTGTAGCCCTAGGGAGGCCTGCGGTTCCCCAAGTCTGGCCTGGCAGTGACACAGCACCTGTGAGCACCCCGGCCTGGGCTACGCCCCCCACCCCTGGAGAGACCCGGTGGGGGGCGGGTCCTGACCCCGAGTCTCCTATCCGGGCTGTGTCCCTGAGACTGCAGCAGGTAGCAGTAAGCTCCTGAGAAGCAGAGCCGGAATGTCGTAGTTGCCTGCGATCCACACACAGTTTGACCTTTGCCCACCCAGCAGACAGGATGTCGGGATGTCACGGGCTGGTCCGGGGCAAAGGGATGCTGAGACTGCAGGTGGAGTTCGGGCTGCAGTGAGCTGGCCTCACAGTGGGGAGCACATCCTGGGTTCTGGGGCGGGGAAGGGGGGAGGACGGGGCAGCGGGGAGGACGGGGCAGCTGGGAGGATGGCGGCCTCGGCTCTGAGGCTGCAGGGAGGGACCAGGAGCCGGGGAGTGCGGGCGCCTCAGAAACTGCAGACAGTGGGGCTCGGAGCCTCCAGGAGCCCCCAGAAGGTACGTGGCCCTGCCCTCACTCCGTGGGCCCACCTTGGACTTCTGACCTCCAGAACCACTTCCCAAGGGACTGCTCAACACCCCTGGCCATGGGGGCTTGTCACGCAGCAACAGACCACACACGCGAGTTGCTTTCTCCAGTCTCTTCTGGGGGGGTTTCTGAGCACCCTCTGGGGCTGCAAAGAACTCCTTGTGTATTACTGCTGGCCCTGAAAGCCAGCACGCCTCCTGCCTGAAGGCACTCAGGAGGGACCCCTCTGCTAGGGAAGCAGCCCCGAAAATGTGTGTGTGTGTGTGTCAGGGCAGTGGCCCGGCCTTCAGAGAGAGATATGTGTGTGTGTGTGTGCATTTGTGTGTGTCGGGGGGGATGGCCTGTCCTTCAGAAAGAGAGATGTGTGTGTGTGTGTGTGTCGGGGGGTGGCGGCGGTCCAGCCTGTGGAGAGAGAGGGGTGTGTGTGTGTTGGGGGGGCGGTCTGGCCTGCAGAGAGAGAGGGGTGTGTGTTTGTGTGTGTGTCAGGGGGGGTTGCCCGGCCTGCAGACAGAGGGGTGTGTGTGTGTGTGTGTGTGTGTGTGTGTTGGGGGGCCGGTCTGGCCTGCAGAGAGAGAGGTGTGTATGTGTGTGTCCTGCCTGCCGACACACGCAGGTGAGGACCTGACCAAGAGGGAAGAAGAAATGAGGTTGGAGAGCTGATGACCAGCAGCATAGCTTCTTGCTTTATTTCTGTACAAAGAAGAGATGGCCGTGAAGTGGCACGTGGTGGCACACAGGGGAGACCGGGGATGGAGACCAGCAGCCCACTGCCCCCCCAGGCCTGCTTCGCTGCCAACACAACCGTCCACTGTCTCCTGCCCGGCTGCCCGGAGCGTGCACACACAAACACACACGTGCACACACTCAGCACTCACATCTACACGTGCACACACACAGCCATGCCTCTGGCCCCCAGGACGAGAGGAGGTCGGGGGCAGTGGCAGAGGCTGGCAGGAGGGCAGGAGGCGGGGAGGCCAGACGCTCATCTGCAGACCGTCACCCATAACAGTACAGAAAGGCCAGTGTAGAGCTGTGCTAGAAAAATAGTACACTTCATAAAACCCGTGTTTATTAAAAAACCTATTCAGAAAGTCTGGAAAGCGTAGTAAATACCGTAGGGTGGCCGCCCATCTCCAACATAAAATATAAAGCGTGAGCACACGAGTCCCCTGTAAACACGGACGCGGGCTGGGGGGCAAAGTGCTGGGCATCGGGCGAAGCGGGGGCGGGTCCCTTCCTGGGTGGCCTGAGCCCCCAGAAGCTCAGCGCCCCCTTCAAGCTAGAACCCCACGGCCCTCAGAGAGGCGGGGGGAGCCAGTCCACATGGGCAGAGAAGAGTGCAAATCGGATCCTCCTGCGGGGGTGGGGCTGGGGAGGCGAGGGGACACCCGGGGGAGTGGCGGGGCGACACCCTGGTGAACACACTGGCTCCATCAGTGCTACGACCGCTCACAGGCTGACGGCCTTCCTGACAGTGAGGGTGGTCTGGGATCCTGGACAGCCCGACCTGGGGAACACGGGAAATCCCACTCTCCGCTGCTCTGACACTGGGGTGCAAAGCTTTCACTCGGGGCGGGGGTGAGTCAGGTGTTTCTCTTAAAGTGGGGCGGCAGGGTGGATGAGACTAGAGTGGGCACCCCAGAGGGTGTGACTGGGGGGGAGGCCTGCGATCCAGGGCTGGGCATCTGCGATTTCTATGAACTGGGGTGTTTGGCTCCGTGAGGGGGCAGGGCAGCCGGTTGGTCTGCTGGTGGCTGCTCCAGGCACACACGCCCTGCAAAGCCCTGCGTGTGAGCGGTGGAGGCACCCCACTCGCCAGCCAGAAGGCCCAGCTGCGGGCTGCTTCACTCAAAACTTCTGTAAGTTCAGTTGAAAATGGGCTCTTGACTTCTCCCGCCAGACTTTCTGCGGAAAGCCTCTTTTCTGAGGAGGCTGAGGGAGGGGGGTGCTGCACGGACAGTCATGTCGGGCCGTCGGGCCCTTCAGCAGAGCTCCAGGGCAGGGGCGTGGGCTGAGTGCCGGGGTGCCCACGTTGCTCTGAGAGGTCAGAGTGGAGGGCTGCACGTAGGCGAGCCGAGCCCGCGGGCCGCTCAGAGGACACGCCGATCAGCTCCCAGCGCTGCACCTCCTCCGCCTTCCCTTTTCCTCCACCGCAAGGCTGAGACTCGAACCAAATGAATGAAGCTGCCCACAAACCCAGGACGAGGCCCAGGAGCTGGTGGCCCGCACGCTCCCTGTGCAGCAAACAAGACACAAAGGACCACCGTCCACCCCGGGGAGGGCGAAACCTGTGACCTGGGCCGCTCGGGTTCGCCTAAGTGTCCAATGACAGGCGGGACCGTTCTGACCGGAGACAAAACCCTTGCGGGTAGAAGTCTCTTGAGCCTCGGGGATAAAGCACTTTCTATTGAGAAATATGAGAAATGCCTGAAAGGGTTTTGTGGGAAAACAGGTACACGGATCTGTTCCCACCTTTCCATTCTGTGTGGCTCTGAGGGGGAAAAAAGCCTCGTGGAATAAAGCTTCAGCAATATGCTTATATTTTAAGGTCTGAACTAGGGAGCTATCGTTTTAGAGTGCAGCGTTCGTTGATTTTGGGGTTGGGTACCAGAGTGAGTGGAGACGGAGGGACTTTTAAATCCTGTCTTCTTGGTTAAAATCTGGCTGACAACAATAGGCGCGCCCTCCCAGCCTGAGTGCAGGTGGGGCTCAGCGAGGCTACACCCACACCCGCATGCACACGCCCAGCAGAGACATGAAACATCCCTGAACTTCAGCTGAGGAAGCACAGCAGCACAAAAGCACAGCTTCCACAAAGGGCACCCTGCCCTCTGCAAGCGTCCTGCTGCTCGCCTCTGGCCCTGGGCGGGGTTGGGGGGGTGCGGCTGAAGTCTCCAGGGGAACAGAGAAAGGGCGGAGGGAAGCAACCGAGCTCGGGGTTTCTGGCTTCCTAGGACCAGGAAAGGGAGAGCCAGCACTCGGGAGAGGCCAGGACCTCTCGCAAGTTCGGGACAGGAGTGGAGCAGCCCTCCGCCAGCCCCCACTCCTCATCAGGGGCCACAGGCTTCGACTGGCTCCTTCCTGGGTGAGGGGACACCAGCGATGCTTGTGAAACGCGGCCACTGGTTCTGAGGTGGCCTCGGCCCTCCCCAGCTTTGCAACAGGAGAGAAGGCGGGGTCTCGGTCCAAGGAGGGGGGAAGGGGGTTGGAGGAGACGAGGGCTCTTTGGATCATTCAGAGGGATCAGGCATCCACCCGCCAGTCACTCAGCACTCAGCCGCGGGCACAGGCTGCCCACTGGGGCCAGGCCCGGGGGACACGGCTGGAACCGCCTCCTCCTCGTGGTGACATCCAGGCTGCGTGTGCCAGAGGTGGGACCAGGTTGCTGACTTTACAGCTGGAGGAGGGATCTCTCCACAGAAACATAGCCATGTGCAAGGCCCACAGGCCGGGAGGAGCCCCCAGATGCAGGGGTGCAGGAAGGACTCCGTCTAGTTGGTGGGGGTGGAGGAGGCAGGTCGGCCTGGCCGCGCGTCCGGGGGTCCCCGTCCGATCCTCTCCAGGCTGCAGGAGAAGGCGCGGGGCTCGGCTACAGCCGCGTGGACGTGAGTCTCTTCATGCCCCGGCGCTGGGCCAGGTTGGACGACAGCACGGGCTCCAGCCGCGGGGCCTGAGGGGCTCTGTTGAGAGCGAAGTAGGTGGCGGCCATGGCTCCCTGCAAACCGAGGGGGAGGCGGGTTCGCTGAGCCTGGGTGGCCGGGAGGCCCTCTGTCAGGCCCCGGGCTGGCGCACTCAGACATCCGGATGCTGCTCTGAGCACCGCGTCCGCCCACCCACCGCCCACCGTGAACTGCGCAGCGACGCGGACCCACCGTCCAGTGAACTGGATGGACGCCTCGGTCTCCCACGGAGCCCCCGGGTGAGGCCTCCTGATGCCCATCCTGCTGGGTCCCGGGGGCGCCCTTCTGGCAACAGCTGAGCCCGTCAGCCCCCAGCTCTGCCCATTTTGACGGTTTAGGACCCACTTGGGGGCCTGGGCCGATCCTGGAGCAGCTCTAACCGCCCGGGGAAGGTCGGGCTGGGCGGGTCCTCGCAGGAGCCCCGGTCCCTGCACGGCTGGGGCAGCGCACCCCTCCCGGAAGAGGGTCTCAGCAGGATGCAGGGCTCCCCGCAGATGGGCGCTGGCCTCACACGTCCTGACAGGGCGTGGGGCTCTCTGGCCAGGCAGTGATGGGCCAGGCCGCCTGAGGAGCAGGACTGGGCCACAGCGCTGCGTGTCATCACACCAGCAGCGCCGATAAGGTGGGATCAGCCTCTGCTGGCAACCAGGAGCGCTGAGGCATCAGCCCTTCCGGCGCACAGCCCGTGGGAGGGAGCCCCTGTCCCCGCCGTGTGGACCCCCTGGTCTTCTGGACACCGGCCGTCTGTCCGGGCTGCACCACAGGGGCTGGGGCGTCACCAGCGGGTGACCAGCAGCCACTGCCTGGCTGTTCGTAGGTTCAATGACACACAGCTGCAGTGGCCTGGAAATGATGGCTGCCCCACAAGGTCAGAAGAGCCAGGCAGTGCGGGCCCGCCGTAAAACAAGGATGAAAGAGGCAGTGTCTCCGTGGGGTGAGGCCTCTAGACCCCCGAGCAGGACTCCCTCTGCCGTCTGCCCTGAGCTCTGCGGGCGCAGCTGCGCTGGGCTCACCCATCGTCCAGGGCTTCCTGCACGGCCCCCAGGGTCTCGAGATGCCCTAAGCTAAGAGGCCATGCCAGCGGGGGCGTGGTGGTGGGTGAGCTACCAGGAAAGGCTGGCTGCAGAGGGCCGGGGAGGGCCAGGGGTCAGCAGACCCCGGCCCGGGGCCCAAGCTGGCCGCTGTCTGGTGTAAATATGCTCTTCCTGGAACTCACTGACCCCTCAGGTGCCATCCGGGGGGGTTGTGTGCTGTGACACAGAGGTGGGCAGTGACAGCCATCTGGTGAACCCTCAGCTGTGTGCCGCCTGGGGTTCACAGAGACGCCTGCAGAGCTCAGGTCCAGAGCGGAGGGCCTGGCGCCCGGCCTCGTAGCGGGCCCTCAGCCTGTCTCTCCTCCCTGTCTCTCACTCACGCAGACACACACGTGATGAAGCTGTTCAGAAGTTGCCCCTTCGTCAGAGTTGGTGTGTGACCGCGGGTGTGGGCGGTGCCAGTTCCTGGCTCCCCTCCTGCACCCAGGAGCCCCGGGGGTTAACCGGGCAGGAAGTCCCCCTCCCACCGACAGGACCAGCGGGCGTACCTTCACCAGGTGGACGTCCTGTCTGCTGAGCTGGCTTGGGGACAGGTGCTCCCTGTTGACGATCCAGGGGTGTTTGAGGACCTGAACTGCCGTCAGGCGCTGGTGAGGGTCCACGTGGAGCATCTTGGACACGACATCCTGCGGGGGGCGGGGGGCGGGGGTGAGGGCTGCCCGTGCGCGGGGCCGACCTCCTCCTCCTTGTCACGGCAAAGCCTCACCACTGTCCTGGGAGTGACTCTGTGAATCTGGGGTCACACGTTTGCTTTCAGGTTTGTAAGAAGGTGAATTTTAGAAAAACAAGTTTTAACCCTCATCAACACGGTGGGTCCCCCCCAGGTTTATTTATTTTTAAGTTATTTGGCTACTGAGTGTTGTGGGATTTTAGTTTCCTGATCAGGGACAGAACCCGAGCTCTTGGTTGTGACGGCATGCAGTCTTAACCACTAGGGAATTCCCACTCCAGGTTTCTATTGTGGGAAAGATTTCACATCTAAAGAGAAATCAAATGTGGAGATGTTCAAGAGTGCATGTAAGTTACTGCAATATTGAGTCAAAATGATAATCTTCCCAAGGGAGAAGCTGAAATAAGGACCACCCCACAGGTACAAACCTATCACTGTGTCCTCGGCTACATTTCATGACCTCTAATAAAATATTACTGTCCTCAACGCCACACATATTTGGTACAGCAATTGCTGCAAATAATTGCCAACTATGGAATTAATGGTCTGGTTGCCATTAATAAATATTGTATTAATAATACAATGCATTAACACATAGTGTTCAAAGGCTTCATGTTGCATAGAGGTGATTTTCTTCTTTGATTACAACATAATAACAACAAAAACTCCTAAAATGGGTTTAAAGACTGAGCTCTTCTTCATATTAACATGTTGTAATACAGGCAAATGTGTGCACACACAGGTACGGTCACAACTGTGATTTGCATCTGCGTGGAATTCATGCGACTGTCTTCACACCCTGATGCACCTGCTCCTGTGAGTCATCAGGGCCGTCCCCGGGGAGGGGGCTGAATATGACGCCCGTGTTGCAGGGGAGGATGTGACGTGTCCACACGTGCCCAAGGACCGGCCCCGGGGAGAGCCCGTGGGTTCCTGCCAGCCTGCTCTCCCGCCCTTAGTGTCCCCACCACGTTCCAAAATGAAATGAAGTCAGTTGAAGTCTCTGCATGGTGTGAAGTTGCATTGCTCAACAGAACTTGTGGTCATCAACCACAACGAAGAAATACCATACACCCTCAAGCAACTCCTCCTGCAGAGAAACCCAAAGCCTTTTTACATTTGCTCACACTAGTCTTGGTAACTTCTTGAGACAAACATCTCCTAGAAGGATTGTTCTTCCCATTTTCAGGTGTAAAAATGAAAAGTTGGGAAAACTTTATTGACTTGCTCAAGACCTCAGAGGGACTGCCCTGGTGGTCCAGTGGTTAAGAATCCTCCTTGCAATGCAGGGGACACACGTCCAATCCCCACTCAGGGAACTAAGACCTCCCCTACTGCAGAGCAAGTGAGCCCTCGAAACGTGACTGCTGAAGCCCACATGCTCTGGAGAGTCCGTGCACGTGACAAACATCTCGAGTGCCGCCACTGAGACAATACAGCTAAATAAAAAAACTCTCACAGTAGGGACTTCCCTGATGGCCCAGTGGTTAGCACTCTGCGCTTTCACTGCTGAGGGCCCCAGTTCGATCCCTGGATGCAGAACAAAGATTCCCACAAGCCCGGTGGGAAGGCGAAAACCTAACAGAAACCAAGCCCGCTGGCCTAGATGTTTCTGTGAAGGTGACATTAACATTTAAATCCATCGACTTCTCCATAATGTGGGTGGGTCTCATCCAAGCAGTTGAAGGTCTTAAGTGAAAAAAGACTGAAGTCCCCAAGGAAGAGGAGATTCTGCCAGATGACGGCTTTGGATGAGAGTGGCAACTTCCACACCTCCCTGAGTCTCCAGGCTCCCGGCCTGCCCTGGAGATTTTGGACTTAGCATTACCAGCCTCCACGATTCCAGAGAAATAGACCTCCCTCCCTCCCTCCCTCCCTTCCTCCCTCTGGCTTAGTCCCGCTGTACATACACGCCCTAGTCTGTGTCCCTGAAGAACTCTAACACACAAGACTATGGGAAATGTAAAAACGGCTACGAAATATTTTTTCAAAAATAACTTTTTTTTATCTGAAAGGCATACAAAATCTCTGAGTATTTGCATGAAAAGTATCCTCTAGCTTCCTCGGAGATGTTCCTGCAGAATCTCTGCCCGGGGGCCGTGAGGGCACCAGGCAGAGAGCTCACCTTGGCGGCGTCAGAGATGGAGTCCCAGTTTCCCCCGGAAAGGGCGTACTTTCCGCTGCCGATCCTTGCCAAGATGTCCTCAGGGGTGTCATCTGGCCCGTTTGCAAAAGGGGTGAATCTGTGTGATAAGAGATTTGTGGTGACGAGCTTCCATTTCATAATCTGAGATAAAGCTCATTGTGCCTCTTTGTTGTGAAAACAATCATTTTTTTTCCCCATCATGCTCCAAATTCAAGATTCCTGGCAAAGCGTAATTTATTTCTTCTTCCAGTGTCTCTTTTCCTTGCTCGGCCAGTGCTAAAGGTTGGTAGGGCAGACGAAGATGTGGACCCAAAGATGAGCCCTTCCGGACCGTTTCTGGCTTCCCTGGTGACAGAGTGGTACAGTGGTTTCCCCGGTGATATGGTTTCCATGGTGACAGTGTGGTATAGTGGATGGGAGCCTGGGATTTGAAGTCTGAGAGACCCATGGTTGATATATTACCAACACTGGGTTCTTTGACAAATTAATTTTTTGAGGCTCAATTGGAAATGGGCAGCATAATATACTCTAGCAGCGGTGTGCATAGACACACATAGAGCGTGAATAGTTCTTGTGCCATCACTAAGGTGTGATAGATGTTTCCTGCCATCCCTTCACATAAACCAGGGCGGGTGAGTGTAGCCTTCCTCGAAAAGGAATTGCGTGTAATTCTAACAGCACTCCCTTCAGTGGCAGGTCTGGGCTCCTAGTTATGTATTGGCAAAGTGAGCCCTGGAAGGGCCACCAAGCATGGCGCCGGGAAGAGACGGCAGGCCACCCAGGGTCCCCCTCCACTGGACACCGTCCCCGACTCACTGGGAACTGCAGGCCATCCTCGGTCACTCCTGCGAGGCCCTTTTCTCCATTTTGCCCAGTAAAGAGGACTGGATGGCCTAGACATCTCACCCTCCCCTCCGCCCAAGTGTTTAATAAAGTTTAAACTGCTGGGCACTAGGGGATCCTTGGATTCCAGACCTTCCTGGCTGGAAGGAGCCTTCAGTGTCACACGGTGCCCTCCTCTTATTCAAAAGTGAGGACAGTGAGGGCTCAGGTCAGGATTCACCCAGAAGCAGAGCGGGTGAGGGTGAATCTGTGCCCTGGAGCCTGGGGCTGCCTGCTGGCTTCAGGACACTGCAATTCCCTGGCTCGAGAAG
The DNA here is from genome assembly GCF_049115385.1 of Moschus berezovskii. NCBI lineage: Eukaryota > Metazoa > Chordata > Mammalia > Artiodactyla > Moschidae > Moschus > Moschus berezovskii. The sequence goes on from NC_142469.1 coordinate 108,477,053, forward strand.
ACGTTTCTAAGCAAAGATGTGACCTTTCCAGAGGGTGTGTGGTCCAGAGGCAAGAGTGGTCTTGTGGTCTGATGCTTGGGGTTTTGTGGGTGACCTGAGCCCTGCAGTGCCAGCTCCCTAATTCTGTAGACACCCTTGAAGGACAGGCACCACTAAACTTCCTGCCCCCGCTCTCTGACCATCCACCGGGCCCCGGGCCTGAGCTCCGGGCCTGGGCGGGGGCCCGAGTGGCTCCCACACGGGCTGCCTTACCCCGCCAGCATGGTGTAGAGCAGGATCCCCAGGCTCCAAATGTCACATGCAGCATCATAGCCCTGCCGCTTCAGGACCTGTGGGAAGAGCAGACGTAGATCAGTGCTGGGCAGAGGCGTTCAAAGCGTGTTGCTGTGATGGGACCATAAGGCCAGTGGAGGGGGGTGGGGTAAGTCTTCAGTGAGACCGTCGTGTACTAGTGCAAAGCCAACCCCAATTTCCCACAGTAGGATTCCCCCAAGCCCAGCACACACAGAGAGCCCTGGCTCTTGATGAATATACGACAGATGGAAAAGGAAACATTTAACTTAGGAGGAAAAAGAGTTTGCGGAGCTCCCTGGTGGCCTTGTGGTTAGGATCACTGTGGTGGCCCGGATTCAATTCCTGGTTGGGGAACTGAGATCTTGCAAGTCACGTGGTGTGGGGGAAAAAAGGCAGAATTATTTTTAATGTAGTAAAATATACTTGGGCTTCCCAGGTGGTGCTAGTGGTAAAGAACCTGCCTGCCAATGCAGGAGACATAGGGATGCAGATCAATCCGTGGGTCAGGAAGATCCCCTGGAGAAGAAAATGGCAACCCCCTCCAGTGTTCTTGCCTAGAGAATCCCATGGACGGAGGAGGCAGGTAGGCGACAGTCCATGGGGTCACAAGAGTTGAACACGACTGAAGTTGGTCATTCAGTTGCTTAGTCACGTCTGATTGTGACCCCACGGACTGCAGCACGCCAGGCTTCCCTGTCCTTCACCATCTTCACCACCAGCAGGTTGGAGCTCGCTCAAACTCATGTCCATCGAGTCGGTGACGCCCTCCAGCCATCTCATCCTCTGTCGTCCCCTTCTCCTCCTGTCCTCAATCTTTCCCAGCACCAGGGTCTTTTCCAATGAGTCGGCTTTTTACATAAGGTGGCCAGAGTATTGAAGCCTCAGCTTCAGCATCAGTTCTTCCAAGTGAATATTCAGGACTGATTTCCTTTAGGGTTGACTGGTTGGATCTCCTTGTAGTCCAGGGGACTCTCAAGGGTCTTCTCCAACAGTATAGTTTGAAAGCATCAGTTCTTTGGTGCTCAGCCTTCTTTATGGTCCAACTCTCACATCCGTACATGACTACTGAGAAAACCAGAGTTTTGACTAAATGGACCTTTGTTGGCAAAGCAATGTCTCTGCCTTTAATATGCTGTCTAGGTTTTGATTTAGCTCACAAAACACTTCGCACAACATCCCCGCTTCCCCATGTTCAGGTGTGGTTGGTGGTATTACTCTACACGCACACTGCTGGGCAGCCGTCACCACCTTCCCTTCACAGAACTCATCTTGTCTTGAAAAACTGAAACTCTGTCCACCAGAAACAGCTCCCCACTCCCCTCCCCCTGCCCCTGGGAACTACCATTTTACTTTCTGTCTCTATGGATGCGATGACTTTAGGTCCCTCATGCAAGAGGAATCGTATAACTGTTTTTCTTTATCAAACTTTTAACACAGTGTCCTCAGGGTTCATCCATGCTGTGACGTGGGACAGGATTTCTGTCCTTTTTGCTTAGTCGCTCAGCCGTGTCTGAGTCTTTTGAGCCTCATGGACTGTAGCCCACCAGGCTCCTCTGTCCATGGGATTTTCCAGGCAAGGATACTGGAGTGGGTTGCCAGTTTCCTTCTCCAGAGGATCTTCCTGACCCAGGGATGGAACCCGAGTCTCTTGTGTCTCCTGCATTGGCAGGCATGTTCTTTACCACTAGCGCCACCTGGGAAACCCTTCCTCTTTTAAAGGCTGACCAATATCCCACTCAACCATTCTTCCATCGATGGACACTTGGGTTGTTTCCACCTTCTGGCTGCTGTGAATAACGCTGCTGTCAACACGGTGGACAGATTTCCATTCCGGCCTTTCGGGCTTACACCCAGAAGTGGTCACTGGGAAAGTCTGTGTTTGATTTTCTGAGGACTAGTGAGGATGGGAGAATTTTCTTGTGTTCCAGGATCACCCAGTTCAGAAGAGAGCAATCCTCTGCTATCCTCACGGTTGAGAATAACAATAAAGAAAGAGCACAGGTGCTCCTGGAAGCTGCATGTCACTGGGTTTATGCTGAACATGGTGCCAGGAGAACTGTGTACGATTTCCTTAGACACAAGGGCCGGGTTCTCGGTACTTGGGGCACGTCACCTCCAGCACTGTAGGTAGGTCACCGAGGTGTGTGAACGCACCCAGGGGTCGGTGTTCAAGCTCTTCTCATCTCCACTAGCTAAGTATCTTCAACGTCCCTTCCACGCATGGAGACTGTTTTTTTGTTGTTTTGAATCTGTGAGATGTGGCTAACAGTATCTACCCCATCCGTTCCATATGGCATATGAGGATAAAAGCAAAAAAATATTGGTAAAGTGCTTGGTAAATGGTAAAGTGTAAATGATCAGTGTGAGGTAGTCTACAATCACTAAAACCATTCATATTATTATTAGCATAGATCAAATAAGGCAGCAATGTTGACCAAATAGAACCAGATTGTTTTTAAAGGGGCCACAGGTATCATCTGGACAGTCTAATACCAGCCCCACAGGCCCAGCCCCGGCTCTGCGCCCATCTGCACCCTGGCAGGCATGCAGACATCCTCCTCCTCCTCCTCGGGGGACCACTGCCCCGGGTCAGCTTGCAGACCTGCCCGCACGGCCTCTCGGACAGTTCAGAGCCTGGCCACTAGGTGTCAGCATGACTCTCAGGACGCGCGGTTCCTGCCAGCAGCGCCCACGAGGAACGCCCTGGGGCAGCTTCACCCGCAACCAGAAGCTTGTTTCCCTTCCCGACAGCGCCCCACCCCACCCCCCAGCATCGTCAGCCTCCTCTGCACTAGTCCGGCTCTCGCCAGCATCCCTGGTTTGGCTGGTTCCTGAAAAGCAAGAAGCTGGATTTGTCTTCACAAACGCATTAAGGCCTCCAGGACCTACGGGGTACGAGCCCCGCAGTGCGGAAAAGGGGAAACGTGCTTATAAGATGCGCTGCTGCGGTTCTCTGGGGCCGCGAGAGCAGGGCGGAGGAGGGCCCTCAGGATCCACGTGGGTTCTCATCCGCAAATCTCTGCAGAACCATGACGTTCTACCCCTCGGCCCCTACGCGCGCCTGTCGTGGAGGAGAGTCTGGAGCTGGAATTCTGGCACAAGGTCCGTGCACACACACACGCTCTCCCAGTGCAGCTGTGGGTGGATTTCTGATCCCGGGTGACCCGCTGGCTCCCCTCCCAGTTGTGGAGAGACCAACGCATTAGTTCTTGCTCTGTGTGCATGCGTGCTAAGTTGCTTAAGTCATGTCCGACTCTTGGTGACCCGAGGGACTGTATCCCGCCGGGCTCCTCCATCCATGGGATTCTCCAGGCGAGAATCCTGGAGTGGGTTGCCATTTCCTCCTCCAGGGGAGCTTCTGGACCCAGTGATGGAACTCAAGTCTTCTGTGTCTCCTGCATGGGTAGGTGGGTTCTTTACCACTGGGGCCACCTGAGATGCCCACTTCTCACCACAACTCCTAACAAATAAGCAGATTTGGTTGAAATCGTCTATGGCACAACGACAATTCTACATTACAGGTTTTACAAATAGGAAATGAAAATGTTAAAATAGCAGTGTCTGAGCACGATCAGCGGCTGACCCAGCAGAGACCGAAGCTTCCCTTTCCTGCCCACAGGCGCCCCTGCCCACTCCCATGGCCCACACAGGAGGCTGCTCCGGTGCGGGAGAGGGCCGACCCCCGCCGGCCCAGTGGTCCTCTCACCTCCGGGGCCACGAAGTTGGCCGTGTAGCAGGGGGTCATGAGCAACCCGTTCTCAGCTCGCAGCTGCTTGGCGAACCCGAAGTCACAGATGCGGATGGATTCGGGGTTTCCGGACTCGTCCATGTATAGGATATTGCTTGGCTTCAGGTCCCGATGAACAACCTGGAGAAGCAGGCAGGAGGAGTCAGGCCTAACTCAGGGACCCGGATGGAGCAGGGGCAGGAGGTGGGGGGATGCCTCAGGAGATAAGGGCTCAGCTGGAGCAGTTTACTCCGGGTGCGTCCGGCGGCAGGAAGCCACTGGCTGGGCTGCTGTGAACTCTGCGGGTCCTTCCCCCTTCTTTCTCTTACACCGACGCTCAAAATCAAGGACCAACCAACAGCCCCAGCCCCTCGGATGGCGAGTGTCTGGATGAATAAATAAGTAGGCAGCTGTCCAGGATCAGGGGGCCCCCTGGGGCCATCACTCGGGCACGCCGCTGGTGCATGGGAACGTGGATTTCTGAGGATACAGGCCGGCCGTGTGCAGCCACGTTCTAGCATGGGCAGGTGCCGGGCACCCCAGTGGGTGTGCAGACAAGGAGCTTCCGTCCTGTGCTCACGGCCAGGGGGCAGAAACCCGAGACTGCATCTGTGGCCGGGGAGCGGCCGGGCGCTCGGAGCACCGGGGACAGAGCCAGCGGCACCTCAAAGCACAGAGACTGTTCAGCTCTTCAGGGCACAAAGCGGCTTCTTCTGAAGGGACAGAGGGCCATTGTGAGAGCACGTGGCATGCCCGCACCCCGCGTGGGGCCCATGTGTCTCCATTGTTCTGTTCACGCCCAGACAGAGGACGGGGGAGGCAGATGAGAAAAGGCCTTGGCAGATGGTCGGTGGGGCTTTAGAGGCTGCGAGGCCAGGAGACTAAAGACCCCGGTGCCAGCTCCCCTCTTGCAATGGAGCAAAAGCGAAAGTCACTCAGTCGTGTCTGACTCTGTGACCCCATGGACTGTATAGTCCATGGAATTCTCTAGGCCAGGATACTGGAGTGGGTAGCCTTTCCCTTCTCCAGAGGATCTTCCCAACCCATGGATCGAACCCAGGTCTCCCGCATTGCAGATTCTTTACCAGCTGAGGCCAGTCTGCAAAACCATACTCTGAAGGGCCGCCCCTGGAGTCTGACTGTCCTGGGAAGGGTTTACAAATCCCGGAACCAGCAACCACCGTGTGGGCCTGGAGGAGCGCCCTGTTCAGAGGGCACACGCGTACGGCTGGCCGAGGAACAGTGCAGGCATCCCGGGGCTGCTGACCAGGCGGGGAATCTGGGGCTGGGGAGGGGACAGGAGCAGGGTGCTGCAGGGTGCAGCTTTGGGCCAGACCCTCAACCCTTCTGTGCTCTGGCCCCCTCATCTGTGAAATGGGTCTGATCCGGAGCCTATAACCGACCAGAGGAGGAGCTCAGAGCAGCACCGGATCCCGGTGAGGGCTGAGCCCCCGGCTGTCACGGTCATTTCATCACCAGCCTCCTGGGCGGTGGGGGCAGGACAGTGATCAGCACCCCACTGATCAAGCCCAAAGTACGTTTTCACTGTAACCGGTCCCAGAGAATTTAAATCTCCTGACCGAGCTCCTGGACGCAGGCTGTGTGCGTCTGAACTCACGCAGGCCCATGAGGAACGGCTGGGGCTCGGGAGGAAGGCCGGGACGCCTGGTTCCCGAGTGCTGAGCCCGCGGCCTGGGTGAGCCGGCCTCCCGCGCCCCCCGGGGGCGCCTTACCCCCTGCGAGTGCAGGTAGTCCATGGTCTTGGTGAGGGTGCACAGCAGGGCGCTGGCCTCCCGCTCCGAGAAGTACCTCTGCCGCAGGATGCGGTCCAGCAGCTCGCCGCCGCGCATCAGCTCCATCACCAGGTACACGAACTTCCCGTCGTCGTAGACCTGGGGGGCGAGAGAGCGCGCGCCCGGCTCAGGGACCCCCGCGGCAGGTCACGGGCACAGGGGCGCCACGCCGGGAGCGGCAGGGGCAGGCCAGTGGGTGCCGCCTGGGGGCTGGGCTTCCCTTTAAGCTTTGTTCGCAGAGGCCTGTCCTCGGAACTGAGTCAGCGTTAGGAGGGCCTCTTATTCCCGGCGTTCACGGCGCCCTGGGGAGATCGAGGGCGGGTCCTAGCATCTTGAGGTTCTGAGTTGACGACCCTGGGGTCACTCTGGGGTGGAGGGCAGGTCGGAGAGTAGGCCAGCGCGCTCCCCGTTCCGACTCCCGGGCCGGGATGGACGCTGCCAGGAGCATCCGACTGGCTCCGGTGAGCCGGGCCACCCCCTCCCTGTCCTTCCAGGGACAAGGACCCCCCATGACGCAACACGGCCAAGGGAAGCTGGCCGGGGCCGTGGACCTGGAGCCTCAGCGCTGAAGCCCCGCTTCATGGGCCCCACGTTCTCCGCGACGGTGAGAGACCGCACAGCCGGGTTAGACTCCTGGCGGGTTCTGTCTCCTCTCCCCCACGGCGTGCCCCGCTGCGGGAATCCGCGAGGAGGTGCGGGGCCATCAATGGGCTGTGAGGATCGGCCCGGCAGGTCGGGCCCGGCTGCCGGCTGACCCCGAGGGTCCCGGGCAGCAGCGGCCTCGGGCTCCGGGGCACCAGGAAGGGCGGGTTAGCGGGCGGCAAGACTGCTCCGCATCCTCGGGGCTTCCGGCTCCACATCTACGGGGTTTCCGGGGGCACAGACACCCAGCTCGCCGACAGCGGGGGCGCTGGAGGGCACTCACGTCTTTGAGGGTGATGATGTTGGGGTGCTGGCCGTACCGCAGGAGAATCTCGATCTCCTCCGAGGGATCCCTTTTACTCTTGTCGATGATCTGAAACAGACAGGGTGTACTACGGGAGGTGTCCAGCGGGCGCCGGCAACTGGGACCCCTTCTGCACCCTCGCCCTCCCCGTCTCCAGCTTGAGCTCAGCCAAGATAACCCAGCACTGCCCAGAAATGCACGGCCATCCTTTCTTTCCTGGTGAGCAACAGACTGACACTGAAAAAAAGCGGGCATTCGCCTCCAGGCGCTAAATTTTAAGCTGTTGCACAGTTGGATGAAGATGGGTGAGTTTGGGGAGCTCACACAGGCACCCCAAAAGCAGAAGGTGCTTTTTTCTACACTCGTCAGGCTCTGGGGGCGGGGGGCTGTGCCCTCTCTGTCCAAAGCGGGCCTCCAGCAGCTGTGTGTCTCTCGCCTCATTGGGAGGCTATGCACCAGGCACAAAGGGAGACCCAGCGTGGTTCTGACCGGGAGACGCTGGGCTGGCGTGGCTGCGCCGCGGCTCATCCGAACGGATGCTCCTTCAGGCTGCTAGCCTCCCTCCTCCCCTGGCAAGTGTAGCCCAGGTCTTAGGATGGCAGATAAAATCTTTTTCTCCGTGAAGATAGATGGCTTCCAACCACTGCTGCTAAGTTGCTTCAGTCGCGTCTGACTCTGTGTGACCCCATAGATGGCAGCCCACCAGGCTCCTCTGTCCCTGGGATTCCCCAGGCAAGAATACTAGAGTGGGTTGCCATTTCCTTCTCCAATGCATGCATGCTAATTTGCTTCAGGGACTCTGTGGGACCCTATGGACAGCAGCCCACCAGGCTCCTCCGCCCACAGGATTCTCTGGGCAAGAACACTGGAGTGGGTGCCATTTCCTTCTCCAGCTTCCAGCCACAGGTGTCATGGACGAACGCCGACCTTGATCCAGGCAGGCGTTCATTCATGCCTTGGCGCCTGTCGGTGCATCACCACACGGAGGCAGCTCCCTGCGCCCTGGACCTGCCCTCTGTGGGGATGGAGCGGGCTGGGGAGAGGACCCTGAGCACGCCATCTGCAGCACCTGGTGGGACACGACACTCAGAAGCGGTGCTCTTCCCTGCGCGCTAGCTTCACCCAATTTCAAAACATTCGCCATGGGGAGGACATGTGTTTCAGAGGGAGGAAGACTCGCTTTCACTCCCCATCGCATCCAAGGCTCCAAGCAGAGCTCGGCATAAGCTCACTCTCTTCTTCAGGTGAGCAAAATACCCGGGGTGGGGTGGGGTAGGACCCAGAGTGAGTGCTCTGCCAGCCCCTCTGCCCCTTCGTGGCCTCCGAGGAAGGCGGAGTCTGTGCTTCTCCCCGGCTTGGATTCCACTGCCAGGCCCTGCTGACATCACACCGCGACCACGAGCCCCAGGACACACTGGGGCTCAAGTCAAGTGAAACGTCCCGCTTCCTTTCTTGGCCCAGCACCTTCCTCCTCTTGTTACTAAAGTTCCAGCTCAGACACCAGTGTGACTTCTGTTATTGAAGGAAGCCAACACACAGCACGTCCTCTAGAGGAGACGTCTTAAAGTCTCCTTCAGCGGCTGGTGAAGGGGCAGCCTTAACAAGAGGATGCTTAGCTGTCTGTCTGCGGTGTGGTCTTTACTCTGCATGGGTCCCACACTGGCCAGCGAGGTTCTAGGATCCTCTGTGACCCAGCTGCCTGCCGGCCTTTCAATTCCTGGGCTGTGACCCCTCTGCAACTTGAGAAGATTAAAATCATTAGTGTTTTTTTAAAAAAGTTAATAGCATATTCTTTTCTGTTTTTCAAATAAAATTTTAGGACTTTTGCTGCTGTTCAGTCATGAAGTCATGTTGGGCTCTTTGCGACCCCATGGACTGCAGCATGCCAGGCTTCCCTGTCCATCACCAACTCCCGGAGCTTGCTCAAACTCATGTCCATCAAGTCGGTGATGCCATCCAACCATTGCATCCTCTGTTGTCCCCTTCTCCTCCTACCTTCAATCTTTCCCAGCATCAGGGTCTTTTCAAATAAGTCCACTCTTCACATCAGGTGGCCAAATTATTGGAGCTTTAGCTTCAGCATCAGTCCTTCCAATGAATATTCAGGACTGATTTCCTTTAGGATGGACTGGTTGGATCTCCTTGCAGTCCAAGGGACTCTCGAGAGTCTTCTCCAACACCACAGTTCAAAAGCACCAATTCTTCAGTGCTTAGCTTTCTTTATGGTCCAACTCTCACATCCATACATGACCACTGGAAAAACCATAGCTTTGACTAGACGGACAGATCATGATGAAACAGGATGCAGGATGAACAAGAAAGAAGAAACTTTTACCATGCTGATGGCCCGGGACAGGGGGAGGGTAGCTGTCACGGGACCAGAGTGGGTGGCTGCATGGACAGGGCCCCCCCAGGCCCAGAGACGCTGCCCTCCTCCCTCCTGGGGTGTCTCCTGAGGTGGGACAGACCAGAAGCCAGGGGGCGGGCAGGGCACCGTGGTGGGGTCCCTAGTGGGCCTGGAGGTGGGGAGTGGGCAGTGCCTGGAAGGGGGTCCCCAGGGAACGGAGGCAGGCTCAGGCTCCCGCACCTGCCCTGCTGACTGCTGCCCGCCCCCCAGTCTGGGCAATGGGGGACCAGCATGCGGTGATGAGTTCTGTTCAGACCCAGCGTCCTGATCCTGACTGTTGTCAGCAAGGGCTGGTCGCGTTTATCCACAGATGTTTTCCTGCGGTTCTTTGCAGATAGCTCAGGACGGACACACAGAGGCATGATGACTGGTCCCTGTGTCTGAGCACAAAGCCCAGGTCTGTGGCGGACGGCTCTCGGAGGTCGCGAACAGTGTCCAGGAAGGAACTTCTTCTCTGTGGGGGTCAGTTTCTTGGGATGGCGATTGTGGGACTGGCTTCTCGTTCAGGCGAGCCCTGGTCCATCGAGTCCCTTATTCTGAGAACAGTATTGCTTTATAATCTTCCTTATGCAACAAAAGTGAGGGGGCTTCTCAGTAAACAGGTCCACATGCTAGGCCTCCCTTCTCTGTGCGGACGCTCAGAGGGTGCGGACGGACCCCAGGTGGGGAGGACCAGAGGGACTGTCCTCACCTGGCACAGACGCCACCTGGCGGTCAGCGCCCAGCGAGGCTGGCAAACCAGACTCTCCAGAAGCTGCTGTCTGAGCAGCTGTATGCTTCCACAGCCCACGAAGCAAGTCCAGCCCCAGCAAAGGATGCAGAGGACAGGATTCTCCTTAGCAGGGAAGGCACACAGGTAGGTATCAGCACGTCTAATTCCTGCTGGCTGAAGGTGGGGACGAGGCTGGTCCAGATGTCACCAGCATCCACACGCTTGCTCCTCTTCCTTTGGGTCTCTGCTTTTACCCATCTTGCTCTTCCTCACCTCTGTCCAGCACGGGCTCCCCTCTCGGACACTGAATAGCACAGGGCTTTGAGGTGCACAAGACGGGGCAGGGGGAGAACTCCCAGGCCCGCCACACCCCCTCCTGAGGTGGGGTGATTCCTCTGACTTGTCGAGAGGATTAATACTGTATTTGAAACGAGACTAGCAGAGCGTGGAGTCCCTTGTGAAACTGAACAGATACCTTCTCTTGTTCAATTACCTTAAACAAATGACACAGAGAAAGGGCTCCAAGTTTTCCTGCCAGAAAAAATTAAATTTCCACGCCAATCAGTTTTCCTTCTAAAAATAAGCTCTATTCACGTCAGCCATCTGTCTTAATTCCACTGCTTTTCTGGTTGACAAACTACAGACGCAGCATGAAAATGAGCCCAGAAATGTGGAGTAATTATCAGCAGTCTGTTGTGAATACAAATGGGGTGGACAGTCAGCCCAGCTTCAGCCCCGCGTGTGTCGGCCACCCTTCACTAGAATTACAAATCGGGAGACGCTGACTCCGGCACAGTTTCAAGGATGGTGCTTTATTTCTGCCTGACTCTATTGCTGTTTGAAGAACACAAGAATCTGCTCCTGAAAGGACTCCCAGCTGTGCTGCCCCTCGGGATGACGTGGCCACGGCTGCTGACGCCCACTCGGACCCGTGTGAGCCTCACAGACGCACAAGGAGGAAACGGACAAGTGGTGCCTTGGGTGACAAGGAGCCTGTGTCTGTGTGTCTGCAGATGAAGCAGGCCACCAGGAGAGGCTGCAGCCACAGAGGGCTCCCTTAGTTTTCGATTCATCAGCGATATCCCCGTTTGGCTCTGGGCTCTGGTTCTGTGATCAGTAAAGCCCTACCTGGCTGGACTGTGAGTTTCCCGAGAACAGGTTTGCTTTTGCCTGGAAGCTAGCACTGTGTCTGCCTGGGAAAGAGTTAATACAAAATGGTAAAAAATGAATGAAAGTAACTGGTTACTGAACAGAGGGGCTCAGTAAGGGAATGCGATCTGGACACAAGACGTGTTGGGTGGACCAGTCTTCCTGCCCGCTCTGACAGTAAACAAGCCAAAGGAAGGGATGCCGTGACTCTGAATCTGAAGAAAAGCCCCTGACTGCTATCTCTCTCTCCCTCTCCCCGTTTCGGTCACACCACGTGGCTTGTGGAATCTTAGCTCCTTGACAAGGGGTTGCACCCAGGCCCCAGGAATGAAAGCACAGAGTCCCCACCACGGGGCCACCAGGAAACTTCTGGTACTTTTCTCTCTCACTATCCATCCTTGATACCACCAAGCATCATGACAGGTGTGGACAGGAAACAAGCTGGGAAGCACGTTGGGTTTGAAGAGCCCTGAAATAGGCACCGCAGGCCAGGAAGATGGGGACAGGAGGTGACCACACTGTGGTCAGAGAGACTGATGCCCAGCGTGGAGAGCAGAGTTCTGGGTTCAGGGAGGAGTGCTTCCCCCTCTGGGAGTGGACTAAGGATGGGGTGAGGAGGGGCCGGAGGAGCTCCGGGAACAGGGCGGTGCAGGCCTGCTGGCCACTGCAAGGATCTGGGTTCCACCTGAGTGAGAACAAGACGCAGATTCCCCCACAGCCAGTTCCTCCCATCAGGAAGCTTCCCAAGCTCTTATCCTTCTCCATCAGAGGGCGGACAGAATGAAAACCACAGTCACAGAAAACTAATCCATCTGATCACACGGACCACAGCCTCGTCTGACTCAGTGAAACTATGAGCCACGCCGTGTGGGGCCACCCAAGACGGACAGGTCATGGTGGAGAGTTCTGACAAAACGTGGTCCACTGGAGAAGGGAATGCAAACCACTTCAGTATTCTTGCCTCGAGAACCCCATGAACAGTATGAAAAGGCAAAAAGATAGGACACTGAAAGATGAACTCCCCAGGTCAGTAGGTGCCCAATATGCTACTGGAGATCAGTGGAGAAATAATTCCAGAAAGAATGAAGAGATGGAGCCAAAGCAAAAACAGCACCCAGTTGGGGGTGTGACTGGTGATGGAAGTAAAGTCTGATGCTGTAAAGAGCAATATTGCATAGGAACCTGGAATGTAAGGTCCATGAATCAAGGCAAATTGGAAGTGGTCAAACAGGAGAAGGCAAGAGTGAACATCAACATTTAAGGAATCAGTAAACTAAAATGGGCTGGAATGGGCTAATTTAACTCAGGTGACCATTATATCTACTACTGTGGGCAGGAATCCCTTAGAAGAAATGGAGTAGCCATCATAGTCAACAAGAGTCTGAAATGCAGCACTTGGATGCAATCTCAAAAATGACAGAATGATCTCTGTTCATTTCCAAGGCAAACCATTCAATATCATGGTAATCCAAGTTTATGCCCCAACCAGTAATGCTGAAGAAGCCGAAGTTGAACGGTTCTATGAAGACTTACAAGACCTTCTAGAATTAACACCAAAAAAGATGTCCTTTTCATCCCAGGGGACTGGAATGCAAAAGTAGGAAGTCAAGAAACACCTGGAGTAACAGGCAAATTTGGCCTTGGAGCATGGAATGAAGCAGGGCAAAGGCTAATAGAGTTTTGCCAAGAGAACGCACTGGTCATAGCAAACACCCTCTTTCAACAACACAAGAGAAGACTCTACACATGGACATCACCAGATGGTCAACACCGAAATCAGATTGATTATATTCTTTGCAGCCAAAGATGGAGAAGCTCTATACAGTCAGCAAAAATAAGACCAGGAGCTGACTGTGGCTCAGATCATGAACTCCTTATTGCCAAATTCAGACTGAAATTGAAGAAAGTAGGGAAAACCACTAGACCATTCAGATATGACCTCAATCAAATTTCTTATGATTATACAGTGGAAGTGACAAGTAGATTCAAGGGATTAGATCTGATAGACAGAATGCCTGATGAACTATGGACGGAGGTTCTTGACACTGTATAGGAGACAGGGATCAAGACCATCCCCATGAAAAAGAAATGCAAAAAAGCAAAATGGTTCTCTGAGGAGGCCTTACAAATAGCTGAGAAAAGAAGAGAAGTGAAAGGCAAAGGAGAAAAGGAAAGATATAAGCATCTGAATGCAGAGTTCCAAAGAATAGCAAGGAGAGATAAGAACGCCTTCCTCAGTGACCAGTGCAAAGAATTAGAGGAAAACAACAGAATGGGAAAGACCAGAGATCTCTTCAAGACAATTAGAGATACCAAGGGAACATTTCATGCAAAAATGGGTTCAATAAAGGAAAGATAGAGTATGGACCTAACAGAAGCAGAAGATATTAAGAAGAGGTGGCAAAAATACACAGAACTATACAAAAAAGATCTTCATGACCCAGATAATCATGATGGTGTGATCACTGACCTAGAGCCAGACATCCTGGAATGTGAAGTCAAGTGGGCCTCAGGAAACATCACTATGAACAAAGCCAGTGGAGGTGATGGAATTCCAGTTGAGCTATTTCAAGTCCTAAAAGATGATGCTGTGAAAGTGCTGCCCTCAATATGCCAGCAAATATGGAAAACTCAGCAGTGGCCACAGGACTGGAAAAGGTCAGTTTTCATTCCAATCCCAAAGAAAGGCAATGCCAAAGAATGCTCAAACTACTGCTCAATTGCACTCATCTCAGAGGCTAACAAAGTAATGCTCAAAATTCTCCACACCAGGCTGGATTTAGAAAAGGCAGAGGAACCAGAGATCAAATTGCCAACATCCGTTGGATCATCGAAAAAGCAAGAGAGTTCCAGAAAAACATCTACTTCTGCTTCATTGACTATGCCAAAGCTTTTGACTGTGTGGATCACAACAAACGGTGGAAATTTCTTCAAGAGATGGGAATACCAGACCACCTGATCTGCCTCCTGAGAAACCTGTCTGCAAGTCAAGAAGCAACAGTTAGAACTGGACATGGAACAACAGACTGGTTCTAAATTGGGAAAGGAGTACATCGAGGCTGTATATTGTCACTCTGCTTATTTAACTTATATGCAGAGTACATCATGAGAAACACCGGGCTGGATGAAGCACAAGCTGGAATCAAAATTGCCGGGAGAAAAACCAATAACCTCAGAAATGCAGATGACACCACCCTTATGGCAGAAAGTGAAGAGGAACTAAAGAGCCTCTTGATGAAAGTGAAAGAGGAGAGTGAAAAAGCTAGCTTAAAACTCAACATTCAGAAAACGAAGATCATGGCATGTGGTCCCATCACTTCATGGCAAATAGATGGGGAAACAATGGAAGCAGTGACAGACTTTATTTTGAGGGGCTCCAAAATCACTGAAGATGGTGAGTGCAGCCATGAAATTAAAAGACGCTTGCTCCTTGGAAGAAAAGATGTGGCAAACCTAGACAGCATATTAAAAAGCAGAGACATTACTTTGCCAACAAAGGTCTGTCTAGTCAAGGCTGGTTTCCAGTAGTCAGGTACGGATGTGAGAGTTGGACTATAAAGAAAGCTGAGCAGTAAAGAATTGATGCTTCTGAACTCTGGTGTTGGAGAAGACTCTTGAGAGTCTCTTGGACAGGAAGGAGATCCAACCAGTCCATCCTAAATGAAATCAGTCCTGAATATTCATTGGAAGGACTGATGCTGAAGCTGAACTTCCAATACTTTGGCCCCCTGATGCGAAGAGCTGACTCATTTGAAAAGACCCTGATGCTGGGAAAGACTGAAGGCAGGAGGAGAAGGGGACGACAGAGGATGAGATGGTTGGATGGCATCACCGACTCGATGGACATGAGTGTGAGTGAACTCCGGGGGTTGGTGATGGACAGGGAGGCCTGGCGTGCTGCGGTCCGTGGCGTTGCACAGATTCAGGCCTGACTGAGGGGCTGAACTGAGCTGAACTGAGCGAGGAGACCACTGCGGGCAGGGTGGGGTTGTGGGGACAGCGCGCAAACTGGCACAGACTAGAATACGCACCCGGTCGCGTCAAGCCACAAAGACCTGAAACTGAAATGAAAGCAAAAGTGCATGCAGTTTGTACAAAGTGAGCGCAGAACCTCTCACGAAAGAAGATTATGAATTATCTTTTCCTTCCAAATACACCTGTCCCCTTTGAATCCTCCTGAATCATAGTTACCTTCTGCAGTTCATGACTGATTCCATTTCACTCCTATTTTAAGTGAAAGGTGCACTCACACCTTGGCATCTGTGCAGTTTGTGTGTTGTGTTATTTCCAAGGCCTACACAGTTTCATCTCCCCCGCTGGCCTCGGGCTGGCTGTGAACACAGAGCGGACCTGAGTCTGTCATCAGACTCCCACGAGGACGGCTCTGCGGCCTCAGGAAGCAGGGCACGGCTGCTCACTGCAATGTGCCTGAGAGAATGCTGCGGTCCTTCCCCGTCAGCCCTCCTAGCCTGAGGCGGGTGCACGGGAGTCACCCCCACCAGATGAACCTGAGGTGGGGCTCAGCGTCGTGTCCTCTGAGGTCAGACTCTCCCGGCGGGAGATCCTGGGCACCTGGTGGTGTTTGCCTCAGCGGGGGGCAGGGGCCAAGTCTAGGGACCAGATTCTTATTGCTGTTCAGTCGCCAGGTTGTGTCCGGCTCTTTGTGACCCCATGGACTGCAGCACGCCAGGCTCCCCTGTCCTCCACTGTCTCCCAGAGTCACTGAGTCGCTAGTCCATGTGGTCTCACTAATTCAGAACCTGAGTATAAAAACGCAGCTGAGAACAAGTGCAAACCCAGCCCTTTTGTTTCCTGGATGTATACCTGGGTGGGTTGGTTTCAGTATATTGGTATAAAGACCTAGAACTGAAATTGCAGTTAATGTGATGGCAGAGCAGTTACAATACAAAAGTAGGTATTTGTAAGGCTGACATAGCTTAAAGCAAACACAGTGCTGTTGCCGAGAACGTGAGAGCCGCTGTACGCCGTACCCTGAGCTCGGAGGCTGACGGCTCAGGACTGACCCCAAGGCCCCTCAGAAGGGCCGCACCCGGACCCCAACTCTGGGCAGAGAGGGGGTGTCCCGCCCTGCATGAAGCGTGTTCCTGGTGCACGGCCATCCAGGTACCAGGACAGCAGGCAGAGGCTCCACAGAGAAGGAAACCGCCCTCATCTCCAGACACCATTTGTCTACCTGACACTGCGTTATCTTTATGCTTTAGGCTGGGGTTCCCAACCTCGGCACGCCTGACCTTGTGGGGTTGAGTCCCTGGGGCACCGGGGGCTGTGCTGTGGGATTCGGGGCACCACACGGCAGGAGCTGCTCCTGCCCCGCGCGTGTTCCCCCAGGGGGCAGAATCACCCCGGTGTGATGGCCTCAGGCAAGGCCTGTGTATTCCGCCCACAGGCCTTCTGTCCGGGGGCCCGCGGTCTCCTCCTGCGGCTCTGCACGCAGTGGGGACGTTCCCGCCCCCTCCCTCTAGCCGCACAGAGGACACAACTGCACAGTGGTGGCCTGGAGAGGTGTCGCCGGGGTTCAACAGGGCGAATGCAGAGCTGGGACCCACTCTCGCCAAGTCGCTGGTCCGCGTCACATTCAGAACACGCCAAGCCAGGCAGCTCCTTGGCTCCTCCATCAGCGAGTGCGGTGCTGCTGCCCGTCGGGTCAGCAGAGCACAGCAGAGCCAGCACACGCTTCCGCTGTGCTCTACCTGGAAACGCTGGCGAGGGAACAGAACGGGGAGCCGCGGCGGGGCCGGGCAGCTTTGGGAGCAGATGGGCTCGTCTTAAATGCTCTCTGCCGTGTGACTCCCGCTGGCTTTCATCTCAGAAGAAAATCCAAACGGGGCATCTGCCCCCCGATGGAGGAGCCGACGCTTGGTGAGTGGGTAACCGTGCCCGAGGCAGCCACGGTCCCCGTTGAGCATCTCCCTGGGAGGCCTCCCTCCTTCCTCGCCTAATCCAAGCAAGTTCCAGACAACGAACCACGACCCCCCAGGGGCTCGGAGACCATGAGGGCAGTCCCTGCGATGCCCACCTGTCCTGTCTGTCCAGGGAACCCCAAGGATTAGACTTCAAGGAACTTCAACTTCAGCTCGGACTCCCACCATCAGCTGCAGTCACAGTTCCCGGCTTGAGTGCCCAAGAGGCTGGGGCTGGAATCCCCGGAAATGCCAATTGTGGGGTCTGATCTTTGGGGACGGAGTTATAAGCCAGTTGCTGACAAAGCTGAATTCAGACAGTGTCTTTTGGTGAGAGCTGGATACAGGGATGCTAGGGGAAAGACACTGTTGCCTTTGTCAGCGGGGGATCATTTTCAGAAACCTCCCATGTCAGGCTGCGCTATGGAAGGGCACAAGTGTTGGGTGCCTGCTGAACAATAGACGCATTTCTCTGTGCTCAGCGGAAGCCTCGATTGTCTCTGGGACTGCTGCTGGCCACCCGACACACTGTCTAAAGAAATCCTGTGAGGAATGAGCCACGCAGAAAGAATTTAAGAAGCCCCTGCAGGCTTACGAAGCATGTGAGACACGTTAAGTAAAACTGAAGTCCTCTCGTCGAGGCAGGATTGGGTCTCCTCTTCCCCATCGGCTCGTCTGGACATGGGAACAGCATCGTGCGAGATCCCATTAAATCCTCCCAAGGACGAGGAAAAATGAAACTTCTCAGTGAGCCAAATCCCAAAACACATCAGACCCACATGCAGGGTGGCCCCACTGCAGTCGCAACCCCACCTGCCCAGGGATTTAAAATCATGAGCTATTTCCTTCCATCAACCGCTCCTCGACATGGTCAAGACACTGGGCAGGCTGACGACCCCAGAACAGCGGAACGCACAGACTGAGGCTTCCTCCAATGTCAACACTCTGTGTTGTTTGAGGAATTCAAGATATATTTGTCACAAAGCCATAAATTCCCAGCCCCTGTTAAACCAAGGGACCTGTGATGCTTGGGGTTGGTGTCTCTCACAGGGCTGAGCATGTCCTTGGGGTGCGAGGCAGTGGGCAGACGTCCTAGGAACAGGGTTATCTGTTCCTAGGAGTGGCTGGGGAGCTGGGGGTGGGGCAGAATGAGGTCACGGCATCGCAGCCATCGCTTCGAACAATCTTCTCGAGCTCAGGAGATCACAGGGGCTGGAACAACTCCACTCACCCCACTGACTGCTGCACAGGCTCCATCTGTCCCCAAGGCTCCTTGAAGAGCAGGGACATCACGTGCGCCATCCTGGGACAAGCCAGGGTGCCCTGATCACCATGACACCATCGGCTGGACCTGGGTCCTCAAGCGCCTCCTGGCCTGCTGAGTGAGCGAGTGGTGGACAGACCAGCTGTCACCCTCGTGGAGGGAGAACGCACACGCCATGCTTTTCACAAAAATTAGATTATGACTTTAGTAGCAAGTTTTAGCTTTCATCCACATTTTTGTTGTTACTGTTCCATTGCTTGGTTGTGTCCAACTCCTTGTGATCCCATGGATGGCAGCACGCCAGGCTTCCCTGTCCTTCACTAATTCTTGGAGTTTGCTCAAACTCATGTCCATTGAGTCGGTGGTGCCATCCAACCATCTCATCCTCTGTCATCCCCTTCTCCTCCTGCCTTCAATCTTTCCCAGCATCAGGGTCTTTTCCAGTGAGTTGGCTCTTTGCCACCTTATATCGGAGCTTCAGCTTCAGCATCAGTCCTTCCAGTGAATATTCAGGATTGATTTCCTTTAGGATGGGCTGGTTGGACTTCCTTCCTGTCCAAGAGACTCTCAAGAGTCTTCTCCAACACCACAGTTCAAAAGCATCAGTTCTTCGGCGCTCAGCTTTCTTTATGGTCCAACTCTCACATCCATACATGACCACTGGAAAAACCATAGCTTTGACTATCCACATTTTACCAACCAGAAAATGCAAGAAACTGATATTTTGGATTTCCAGATCAAATACTGAATTTAGCAACAATTACAGAAGCAAAGGCAGGATGGAGAGAATGCCAAACTGGGTGGAAGACAGTGGTCAGTGTTTACTGGGCTTGACGTTGAGGGTAAGACTGCCAGCTCTCTGCTGAAGCTATTGCAAATGGTACACAATATCTGCTTCTGTTTATCTCCTTGATTTAAGTCTGGTGACAGAAGCTTCCTTCCTCATCCCCACTCCCTATTCTTCACTCCTTCCCCAGGTGGACTGCCTATATCCCAGTTCTGTATTTTCCAAAACACCGAGCACCCAAAGCTTTTGTCCCAGTGTGTTTCAGGCGGAAAGTTACTAAAGGCACTCAGTACCTATCTACACGTTGACAGAAGAATATACTCAGGATTTGTGAAATCGCTTTTTAAGAAGTGACCTGATATCAAGGCAAACGGAACTGCCCACATCAGAGCCTGCAGAAAGATGCGTGAGAGGGTGTTTACGAAGCTGGACGTGCGCGTGGGGGCCGAGCGGCTGCAGACACGTGCCCGGGCACGCTGCTCTTACCTTCACAGCGTACTCGGCATCCGTGGCTTTGTGCACGCAGCGCTTGCACACGGAGTAGGAGCCCACCCCGATGTCCTCTTTGATCTCGTAGCCGTCAGTGAAGTGGATGTTGTTCCCGTGTAGCTGCTGCAGAGACGGCGGCAGAGAGTGGGGTCAGGGGGCTCTGGTTCAAGTGCACCGATCGCAGGCGCTCAGGGCGCTCCAGCCTGCACACATGGGGACACCGAGGCCAGGAGGGCGCGGCGGCCTCCGACCACGGTCACAGGGCTGGTTGGCGGTGGTTCCAGATCTCAACCCCAGCGTCCCTGTCTTTTGGGTCAGGACCCTGGGTCAGCTGCCTTGCCTGCTTCCCCCAAAGACCCCAGGGAGTGAGGATCCGGAGGGGGAGGTCAGTCCCCCTGAGACACAGGCGGCGGCTCTGGTGCTTGTGTCTAGAGCGGGGTCTGGGTGCCAGCGTCTGATGGGAATCCCACCCCTGACACTGCTCCCCATCCCCACTGCCGCCTCAGGGTGTAGACAGAGTCACCCATTATGGTGACTCGGCCACAGCGCTGTCCGCTTTAGACAAGCTGTGTTTTCCCGAAGGGCCTTGGGGAGAGAAACACGGCCTTCCAAGGCCACCCACCGCACCCAGACTCTGTTCCTACAGGAAAAGTAGTCCTGATGGCTTGTGAGAGTCTCTATTTTACACCGTGCAAACCTCCTTATGAAAATGGCACTTTCACTGACCCCCAGAAACTACAGTTCATGATGGCAATTGGGACATCCACCATGGTGGACACTCATGGCCCTGGGGAGGTGGGTGGAGTGAACCAAGGGTCTCTACAGGATCCCCTGCATGATGGGGGACCGCCTGGAAGATGGGGGGCCGCTTGGACGCAGGGGACCTCCTGGATGCGGGGGACCGCCTGGGCGTGGGGCACCGTCTGGATGCGGGGGAACGCCTGGATGCGGGGGACCCCCTGGATGCGGGGGACCTCCTGGATGCGGGGGATGCCTGGACGTGGGGGACCACCTGGACGCTGGGACCTCCTGGACGTGCGGGACCTCCTGAACGCAGGGGGCCTCCTGGAAGAAGGGGACCGCCTGCACGCGGGGAACACCTGGATGTGGGGGACCGCCTGGATGCAGGGGAACGCCTGGATGCAGGGGAATGCCTGGATGCGGGGGACCGCCTGGATGCGGGGGACCGCCTGGATGCGGGGGAACGCCTGGATGCGGGGGACCGCCTGGATGCGGGGGAACGCCTGGATGCGGGGGAACGCCTGGATGCGGGGGAACGCCTGGATGCGGGGGAACGCCTGGATGTGGGGGACCGCCTGGATGCGGGGGAACACCTGGATGCGGGGGAACGCCTGGATGTGGGGGACCGCCTGGATGCGGGGGAACACCTGGATGTGGGGGACCGCCTGGATGCGGGGGAACGCCTGGATGTGGGGGAACACCTGGATGTGGGGGACCGCCTGGATGTGGGGGACCGCCTGGATGCGGGGGAACACCTGGATGTGGGGGACCGCCTGGATGCGGGGGAACGCCTGGATGTGGGGGAACGCCTGGATGTGGGGGACCGCCTGGATGCGGGGGAACGCCTGGATGTGGGGGACTGCCTGGACCATGGCAGGTTACCTGCACGATGGGGTGAACCGTGGCTTTGTGCAGATCTTGCTGCGAGGGCTCCTGGACCAGGCTGGAGGCCACGAAACTGAATCCTCTAAACAGATGATGGGCGTTGGCGCTGGGGGGGACGCCGGGTGAGTCTGCAGGCAACAACCAGAGAGTCAGCCTTCCAGGGGAGCTGAGCCACGACGCCGTACAGGAACCCTGTGGGTGAGTGTGCGTGTGTGTGAGCTGTGTGTGTGCACCAGTGTGCATGGGTGTGTGGGGGTGAGTGTGTGTGGGTGAGTGTGTGTGTGTGGTGTGTGTGTGTGTGTGTGTTAGATGAGGAGGTGACCCTGAGATCAGAGCGGCTGAGCCGTAAGAAACCGCACTTTCTTTTGTGGCTCAGCTAGTAAGACTCCGCCTGCAATGTGGGAGACTCGGGTTCGAGCCCTGGGTTGGGAAGATCCCATGGAGAAGGAAACAGTTACCCACTCCAGTATTCTGGCCTGGAGAATTCCATAGAGTCCATGGGGAAACAAAGAGTCGGACACGACTGAGTGGTTTTCACTTTCACTACAGCAAAAATACTCAGAACAAAAACTTCAGGATGATCATTGATAATAACATGTTCGATATTCATTCTGAGCCACAGCCCTTTGCCCTGCCTGCTCCAGATGGAGCCTGGAGCCACCAGCAACCTCGGGGTGAGCTGTCACTGTGGGCGGGGCCCGGGAGGCCACACTCTGAGTGTCTTGGTTCAGCAGAACCGGGCACAGGGACGCAGGCCCAGCAGGGTGACCCTTCTGTCCCCCGAGGGGCCCACCCGCAGCATGCAGGGTGCTCTGCTCCCAGACCCTCAGGGAGCCCTTCAGCGCTGACCCCCCTGAGCTCTGTGCGTTTGCTCAGGCTTGACTGCGGCTGAGATGGGTCCCGTTCCACGTTCACCACTAAGGAAAACAAAAGGATGAAAGGCTGGAGAGAGAAAAGGTCTGCACCATGTACGACAGACAGAGCGCTACCGTGCAAAAAGCTCCCGGAGGCCGCTGAGAAAAGCGGGGGTACGGACGGTGCTCCTACCTGAGGGGCGCTCGGTCCCTCTAATGGCGACACGGTAACCAGGGTAACGCGCTGCCCGACAAATCGGCAAAAGCTAACCAGGCACATGCGGGTTTGGTCAGGGCTGGCACTTCAGTGGTGGGTGGGAGCCCAGGTTGGCTGAATCTTTGCAAGGCTGATGTGGAGTGGCTACCTAAGCATAAATCCACCTGACTTCTGCAGAGCTGCAGTGATACCTCTACCCCACAGAATTACTTTAAGGTGATTAGAAATAAATGTGGACAATGTTGCTCTTAGCAACACTTGTAACAGCAAAAAAAAATCCTGGCGACGACCTGGATGTTTATCTCAAGGAAACCATGCTGCATCCGTGTCGTCTAAGTGCTGCTGCAACCAACAAAGCTGTGCCCGCGTCATCAGGACGCTTGGTCTGGGTGTGGGTAACATTGGCCCAGGATGAGACACGACTGTGCCAGCTGACAGCGCAGCGGGTCAAGTGGGGAAGGAGAAAGTATGCTGTGGAGACGGACGCGAGAGCGTGCATCTTCATACACTCTGCAGCACGCCACAGTCGAGCCGCGAGCACCATGTCCTGCACTGGGGGCTCCCCAGGTGGTGCTGGTGGTAAAGAACCCGCCTGCCACTGCAGGAGACATTAGAGACTTGGGTTTGATCCCTGAGTCGGGAAGATCCCCTGGAGAAGGGGATGGCAGCCCACTCCACTATTCTTGCCTGGAGAATCCCATGGACAGAGGAGCCTGGCGGGCTACAGTCTATGGGGTTGCAAAGAGTCAGACATGACTAAAGAGGCTGAGCACGCATGCGTGCAGCACATATGTTATAAATATATAAATCTATAATAATATATAAAGTATATAATGCGGATGTAATTTTTTCTTACTATGTATATATGTAAAAATTAAATCTGAATTATCTAGAAAACACTGGCAAATGGGACTGGAAAGGTCATAGGAGCTGGCCTTTGCTTTTCTATTTGTTTTCACTTGGGTTTCCCAGGTAGCTCAGTGGTTAAAGAATCCGCCTGCAATGCAGGAGACGCAGGAGACATGGGTTTGATCCCTTGGTCGGGAAGATCCCCTGGAGGAAGAAATGGCAACCCACTACAGTATTCTTGCTTGCAGAATAACAATGGACAGAGGAGCCTGGTGGGCGACAGTCCATGGGGTCGCACAGAGTTGGATATGGCTTGAGCACGAGCACACCTTCTGACTTGGTTTGAATACTTTATTTTGACGTGGGAACAATATATAAACTAAGGCTTTCCTGGTGGAGCAGGAGGGTGGGTGGGGGTCAGCTGCTGCAGGAATGTGCGTTTTCCTCCTGAACATTTTATTTGGGGGGAAAGGCAATTGGGGTGCTCCTTCCGTACCCGGGAGCTAAACCACGAGCTGCAACCAAGTAGCCCACTTGGCTCTTCCAGGGAGACCTCGCGGGGTGACAGGGGCTTCGTGGGCTTGGCCCACCCCCTTTCAGCACCTCTGACCACGAGGACGCAGGTCTCAGCCCCTGACGTCTACCTGGCAAAGGGCTCCAGAGTCACCCAAGTGACTGACATCAAAGCTGACTGCACTTGGAAGCAAGGTGTCAATGTGCTAGACTGGAGAAGCTTAATTAAAAAGCACAAGACTCGGCTGCGTAGTTTCTAGAATTTGGAAAGTGTGCATCGAGACAGCAGAGGCAGCAAGTGCCTTCCAAAGAGGTTTTGTTCCCGGGCTGGTTTTGACTGTTTTTCCCCTGCAGAGAACTCTGGCTTTGAGGTCTGCCTGCTCTTAAAAATCCCCCAGGTGACATGTCCTGCTCCAGGTCTGCACCAAGAACAGGAACACAGCACCGGTTCAGCCACCGTCGAGCCCTGAGGTGCAGGTTTGGATGAAGAACTCGAGCCCACGCCAGGATCTATGGCGAGCCACGTACAGGCTGAGAGCCGAACGGATACAGGCTCAGTTACAGCAACTGGGAGTCTGCGCGGGCGGGATGTAGCTTCCTGCGAATTTGAACTGATATACCTTCCTGGGCGAATTGAAAGTCTGCGGATCAGGTAAGCAAGGACTTCAACCGCCAAAGAGGTGTGAAGCCCGTGTAAGCCCGTGTGAAGCCCAGGGCCATGCCTTCTAACACTCGGGGTGCCTCTCCCTGCTCAGACCCAGGACAGACCAGCTGAGGTTCACACGGACCTCACGAGAGGTTATCACAGCCAACGGCCCGTGCGGCTAGATGTGACCACATGGTAGTGGCAGCCGTGACTTTTAACAGGCTTTACAATCAGCTAGGGGACACCAATTTCTAGCTCAGTACTAAAAGAAGGGCAAACGTGTGAGGTGGATGAAAGGAAATTTAAAGCTGAGTGCAGTCAACCTTCGTTGATCCTAGGAGTGATTTCTGACTTGTCACAGTATGTTTGTTGTGCTTTTAAATCTTAGGCTGGCATCTCCCATGGGTCAGCAGACTCTGAAGGGCAGCTGGTTTGTCATCAGGGAAAGTCCACCAGCTTTAGCATCAGCTTAAGCTAAAAATGAAGGACTTGAAGACCGCGACAAAAAATTCCTATGGTGCGTCCAAGTCTAACACGGGCCGAGGATTACTCGCTGCTCCAGGGTTACACCGCGTCTGCTGCCTTTTCACAGTCATGAACTCGAATCACGTGCTCAGAACAGTCTGGTCTCTTTTTAGTATAGAGAGTTATTTTTCTATGTCTTGGCATTTCAATTACTACCTCCTCAAAGGCAAACCAGGTCCTGCAGTAAGTACAATTGGAGAAATCCAAATAGTAAGGGATAAAAAAAGCTATTTCTGGACAGCATTAAAATGCACTGTGTCTAATTATGATTTTCTTTAGCTAATAATAAAATAAATTTGAATTCTCGGCACAAAAGATATATGATGTGCTTTAAAAAAAGCCTGCTAACAATACGGGCCAGTTAGGTTGGGGTTTAAATTCTTCATGGATGAACAAAAAGCATGCACAGGTGAGTAATTCAGAGCTGACTGCATTAGCGTTTTCTTGCCAGGCAACACAAATCCGGTCTGTATTTCAGGATTTTAAACTCAGTTCCAAATGATGGAAACCCTTGGTGAAACCGTGCACCTTTCATTAAGGACCTGGAGGTGGTGAGGGTGCTCGTCACAGGCAGAGTTCTCTGCTGGAGTTAACCCTTTCTGGGTTCTGTGGCGTTTGGGTAAGCCATGGAGTGGGCGGATGGTGACCTGCTCAGGTGAGCTGGAGGCACAGCCAGGATGGAATCCCCCTTCCTGCTCCGTCTTTCCAACCTCTGGGGCTAAAGAGTCCACCTGAGTCTGTGAACTGGGTCAGTGCTGCCAAGAGGAAGGATTGGCCACCCCTCCAACACACAAGAACTTCCCAAGGCTCCTGAGAGCTGAGTGAGCGCCCCACCACCTTTCCTAGAGGACACCCCCCAGGTCTCCACCTCCTGAGCAGCCACGCGAATCCCGCAGCAGCGACTGGTCACCCCCAACGGCCGGCGACTACAGGCCTCACTGGGGCTCTGGCCGTGAGGACGGTCTTGGTTTTATCTGGGGATGCAGGAGGACCCCAAAGAGACCAGTGAGTCTGTGCCTCGACTCCCGAACCGATAGTACCCAGCATCCGCTTTCTTTTGAGCCCTGGAGCCTCCACTGCGGGGGACCGCAGGCGCCTTCCAGGCCCCAAGGACGCCCCCTCCCCACCTCTGCGTGCACGGAGCTCACATCCCGAAGGGGCCCCTCTGTGGTGTGGAAAGCCAAATGGATTCTCGATTGTAACGTTATCCACTTGATGTGTCATATTTGACCATCTATCTATTTTACGATGGTCTTTTTTAATCACAGAGAATTTCAGATTCAGTAACTGAGAGAGGAGCAGGAAATGGCCACCCACTCCAGTATTCCTGCCGGGGAAATCCCACGGACAGACGGAGCCTGGTGGGCCACAGTCCACAGGGTCGCAAAAGAGCCAGGCACGACTCAACAACAGCGAGCTAAGCGTGGGAGCCCCATGCGCACAGCACGCAGCCTCAGGAGCTGCCAGCGGGCCGAACGCGTCCCGCCCCGTCTCCAGGATAAGGCACGCTCAGTCGTGTCCGACTCTGCGGCCCTGCAGACTGTGGCCTGCCAGGTTTTCTGGAGTGGCTGCCATTTCCTCCTCCAGGGGATCTTCCTGACCTAGGGTTCAAACCCGTGTCTCCTGCATTGCAGATGGATTCTTTACCACTGAGCCACCTGAAGAGCGGGCACAATCTCCAGAAGGGGCTTGTCATGTTTTTTTAGACAAAACCACCATGCCTTTACCTGTGTCCCACAGAATTCCCAGGCCAAAGCCCGGAGTGATTGTACTGGGAGAAGGGGTCTTGAGGGTGTAAGTGAGGTCGTAAGGCTGGGGCTCTGAGTCAACAGTCTGCTGTCTTTACAAGAGGAGGAGGACCCCAGGGCCCTCTCTCTCTCTTCTCGGATACAGAGGCCTCGTGAAGACAGACGGAAGGCAGTCGTCTGCAACCCAGGATAGGGCTCTCATGGGAAACCAAGATAAATTTCTGTAGTTGAAGCTTCCCAGTCTGTGGTATTTTGTTAAGGCCACCTGGGCAGACAAAGACAATCACCATATTTTTACAACATTAATGTGCTCAGTCGCTCAGTCCCATCCGGCTCTTTGAGACCCCATGGACTGTAGCCCACCAGGCTCCTCTGTCCACAGGATTTCCCAGGCAGAATATTGGAGTGGCTTGCCATTAATATCACAGAAGGACAACTTTTAAAGGGAGCTGAGAGTTGGACTGTGAAGAAAGCTGATTGCCGAAGAATCGATGCTTTTGAACTGTGGTGCTGGAGAAGACTCTTGAGAGCCCCTTGGACTGCAAGGAGATCCAACTAGTCCATCATAAAGGACATTAGTCCTGAATATTCATTGGAAGGACTGATGCTGAAGCTGAAACTCCAATACTTTGGCCATCTCATGCAATGAGTTGACTCACTGGAAAAGACTCTGATGCTGGGAAGGATTAGGGGCAGGAGGAGACAGGGATGACAGAGAACAAGATGGCTGGATGGCATCACTGACTCGATGGAGGTGAGTTTGAGTGAACTCTGGGAGTTGGTGATGGACAGGGAGGCCTGGTGTGCTGTGATTCATGGGGTCGCGGAGAGTTGGACACGACTGAGCAACTGAACTGAACTGAACTGACCAGCTGTGATTGAATTTGGTAGCCCTTAGGAGTAATTCAAGATGCATCGTGGAAGCTAAACTAACGAGTCCATCTGCTGTGCTGAGCTACAGGAGCTGACGCAACTTTTCAAACCGCTGTTTGGTTTTTTTGCACAAATAAGATCAACAGTTCATGCATTTACAGACTTAGCTGACAGCCTCTCTCTTCCCATAAAACCTCTAATTAAATGACACTTTTATTGCCTCGAGCTTCTTCTCTCGAACTTTCCAGGGTGAGTCCCTGGAGTCGGCAACTCCGGCCAAGAGGGAGCAGGAAGAGCAAGAGCCCCAGGAAGACCTGCAGGCCAGGCGCCCCGGGGTCACTGAGAGGTGGCTTCATCACAGACACCTTTGTGACGAGCAGAGAGACGAGAACACCAAACAGACCTGAGGGTCACTTCCCCTGGAAGCGCCTTGAACGTGGGGCTCTGACTCCGGGGTGCCTGGCCCTACCTTGCCGGGCTAGAGGACCCTCGTGGGAAAGTAGCCCAGGCCACCCCACCCCTGCCCGCACACACCTGTGGGCGTCCTCGCCGTGAACTCAGGGTCGAAGTGGAAGGTGTCCTCTGGTCTGCCCACCGCTGGCTTGAAGGGAGGCTTGATCTCCTTCCTGTACAGCTTCTGCAGGGACGGCAGGACAGGGCAGGGGCTGAGGGCTGACAGGGGGATGCGGGGGAGGGGCCGCCCGTGCCCCTCCCCCCTCTGCCAGGGCCCACGACCCCGCCCCCGGCTCTGACACGTGCAGGAGCACCCCGAAAACACGTTGGGCTGAGGACAGCATACAGCCATGTCGTCTGCAAGGAGACATCAAAGCCGTGGCTCCAAGGAAAAGGCTTTGGGGCCATCTAAACACCCTGATTTTAGCGCGACAGTCTCAATCATTTCTGCGCAATAGAATCTGCTTCAACTAGCATCTGACAGGTCAGTCACGTCCGCCCCCCGAGGTACCAGTAGGAAGAGCCCTGCTCCTCTGCACCAACCCTCTGTCCCCAGGGCTGGGAGCCAGCAGCTCAGATGCCGCCGGCTGCTGGGGACACCGACCCCATCTGCATCCCCCTCACCCACACCGCACCGGGCACCTATTCCTGCCGCTCCCGGATTCGGGCCTCCAGGTCCCTCTGTTCAAGTCCAGGGGCTGAGTCGGGCTTTGCGGTTGATATACACGTTTTTGCACACTTGAACAGGCCCTCGGAGCGACGGTCAGAGAGCCGGCCACTTCTGGGGTCTGACTCAGTCTCACGGTGACTGCCTTGGACAGGGTTCAAGGGCACACACTCATGTACGTTGTTCCAAGCCTGACTCCTAGCTGATTGCTTTTAAGGAGCAACACAAGGGCGTTCAGAGCCGGGCAGGACAACATGATGGATGATGCTGAGGTGCAGGGGGAGGCAGGGAGAGGTTAGAGGGCGGCCCCAGGGCCCGGGATGCCTGTCTGGGGAGGGAGGTGGGCACTGGACCGGCAGGGCCTGGGATGCCTGTCTGGGGAGGGAGGTGGGCACCGGACCGGCAGGGCCTGGTGATGCCAGGTGTGGGCCGGGGTTCCGGCTAGGCGGATTTGGGAATGGGAGGCCTGGTTTCAGTCAGATTGCCCTGGAACAGGCAGCAGCTCGCGTCAATCGTGGGGAGCCGTGCACCCCCGCGGCAGGCTGTGGAAATCAGGAGGAGGGTCTGGCTGCAATCCGTCAGCATGCGTTCTCCCCATCCTGCCTCATCGGCGGGTCCCCAGACCCCGGCTGGGAACACAGGGGCCTTCCCAGGGCTCCGGGTCACCAGGCCTGAATTCAGGGCCCCAGACAGGAGGGTCTGCAAATGGATGCAGCGGCCTTTCTGGATCTGCTCCCAGTCTCTCAAGAACTCGAGAAAGCAGATTTTATCACCAATTTTATAGACGAGAAAACTGAAGCTATAATAGGTTACGTAAGATCCCCTCCAGGGTCAAGGGTGACGAAGGCACAGGTGGGCGGTGGGCCTGGGTCTCCAGACTCTTCCTGCCTCAGCGGAGACCCCGCCGGAGCACACCCTTGCAGAAGGTGCCGTCCGCAGACGCACTGATCGCTGGGTTCCCTCTCGGGTTCAGAGCGGCCTTGGCCACACGTGCACATGTGGAGCTGGGGTGTGCACTGCGCAGCCCTCGGAGGAGGAAAAGTGAGCTAGTCCAGCCCCCCATTACTCGGTCGTTTCCAGCCCTGGGTGAAGAGATTTCAGTAGGAACTTTCCAGAAATGGAAAGATGCTGCTTTCTGTGCTGATGCACTGGTGTGTGTGTGTGTGTGTGTGTGTGTGTGTGTGTGTGTGTGTACTTCCCTGATGCTGGTCAGGGGAAATCTAATACGCAGGGCGAGCTCTGTGCTCTGGTTGAAACACGCGCCGTTACCAAGTCTGCCGGCCGCCCAGCCTGGCCCCTGCCACTGGTCATTCTCCCTGGGGTGTCTGCGCTGGGCCTGTCCCCAAATATGTGTCCTTCTGCTACTTCCCGGAGGACGGGGAGGAGGACGGGAGGAGGGCGGGGAGGAGGGATGGGGAGGAGGGCAGGAAGACAGGGACCTCCAGCAGAGCCCTGTCTCCCACTTCCACAATGAGGGGGCATTTGTTTACACACAGATTTCCACGAAAGAGAATGACACATGTGGTGGCCGGGGCGGGAGGGGGTTCTGGTGACTGAAACGGGTGAGGGGGTTAAAGGCACGTATCTCCAGTTTACAATGGATAAGTCCTACGGATCAGAAGACTGGTGCATGTTTGAAAGTTGCTGAAAGAGGAGATCCTGAGAGTTCTCATCCGAAGGAAAAAGCTCTCAACTACGTGTGGCGACAGATTTCAAACGGACTCACTGTGGTGATCACGTCATAATACGTATAAAGAGCAAATAGTTCTAACTAATATAACGTTACATGTCAACTGTATCTCAGTAAACACACACGCAAGGAGAGCTCTTGCACTTGGAGGCTGAAGCCCAACCATTTCGGCTCCTTCCCTCACTCAACACCCAGGCCAAGTCTTCGCCCGCCTCCACGGAGCTGGGAGGTGGTCCTGGCCAGGAGGCTGACCCCTTGGGAGGAGACGCAGACCCCCACTTGCAAGTCCTCATGTATAAGGAGGCGAGCTCGTCGGAATCAGAGGGTCCCCCAACAGTGAGCTGTTGCGGCTTCGTCTGGGTGGAGAGCAGCATGTAGTTTAAGTGGAAACATTGAGTGATAACTTGGGGATCCAGAGAGGACGTGGCCCCTGGGGAATCCTGCTCCGGGACGGTGATCGGCCCACACTTGCCCCTGCTCTGCCCGGGGCAGAATCCCAACTCTAGCGCCCGCCACGCCGGTGCAAGAAGCGGGTCTGCAGCCTGTGCACCCTCTGGCTTCACGCAGCAGTGTGTGCAAGCGTGGCCATGTTTCCGTGCACTTTCCCAACAGCCTCTGTAAGCCTGTGTGTCAGCTGCAGAGAGCCCGACTGACCCGAGACACAGTGTGGGGGAAAGCTCCCCGAGGCTTGCTGGGGGGGCAGCAGGAAGACCCCCCCAAGACCCCTCTCCCCTGACACCGGGACCTGCAGTGACAGAGCCTGTCAGTGGAATACGCCCCAGAGCCCGTCTCGGGGGCGTGGTGCGGTCTCGTCCTGGTTTCAAGAGGGCAGCAGAAAGCCTCAAAGTCACCTGGTGTGTTTGGTCCTCCTGCCCTTCCGAGGCACCCTGGTGTTTGCTGCAGTCTTAAGTGTCTTCCTATCACTGGATGAACATTTTGGAAAGCGCTTTGTTGTCGTTTAGTTGCTGAGTCGTGTCTGACTCTTTGCGACCCCAAGGACTGCAGCCCGCCAGGCTCCTCTGTCCATGGAATGCTCCAGGCAAGAACACCGGAATGGGTAGTCATTGCCTACTCCAGGGCATCTTCCTGACCCAGGGATCAAGCCTGAGTCTCCTGCATTTGCAGGTGGATTCTTTACCACTGAGCCACCAGGGAGGCCTGGAAAGCACCAGTCAGTGGTATTCTTATACACGTCTTCCCTTTCCCTGTGTCCAAACCTTGGTGTGGGCTTGAAGATTTAGAGAAAAGGAGAACTTGCTCCTCATTCTAAGCGCAGGGTCAAACGGAGAGTGGATGGGCACACCATCTTGTGGAGGCCTTTGAGCTTCCTAATTCTGACCTGGACGCCCCTCTCTGAGCCTCTGGGACAATTCACCTCACACTGATGGAAAGACAGTGGGGTCTCAGAACCAAGTTCACCAGGCATCACTTTCATTCTCAGAGCTTGTCCCGGTATCTTGGGATGACACGAGCTGTAGCAATGTTGGAACGGATTTCATATCATATGTACAGACTGGGGCGCTCCGAGCAGGTGCATCTGAATTCTATTTATACCTATAAGGTGACTAGTGAAGGACAGAGGGAGCAAAACAAAAACAGCAACTCGATAATGGAAGAGAGAACTGATTGCAGTTCGGGGTCACAGACTGAACATCTGTTTTCTGCAAGCACTTGTGGCTCCAGGCATTTCAACATTAACATGCTCCAATTAGGCAAAGGGCACCGTTAGAGATGCTTCCTGAAATAGCAGAAACGATGCCGAGGGGTGACAGGACAGGAGGGGGAACAGGAAGCAGTGGAATGGCTCCAGCATGCCGTGCGCGGGTCTGGGGTGTCTGCTCCACGCGGCACAGCTCTGCCTCCATGGGAGACCCCACCATGAGTGTTCCAACCCCAGCATCTGGGTTTACAAAACCCCTGAGCCAGGGGGCAATCAGTCCTTGAACAGGCTCCTGTCAGCTCCTCGGAAGGGTGGGTCCTTCTGGGGTATTTAACATGGGAGCAGGTCTAGAGAAATCTCCCAGGGAGCCATGGAGGGGACCCTGGTACGGCGAGATGCTGAGTGGCAGCTGCGAGGTCCCGACACCCAGAACCCTGGGGCCTGCCCTCTGTGCATAAGCCCCACAGCGCCCAGAGCCCCACTCCGTAGCTGCCGGTCCATGTGCTGCTGGGCTCCCCGGGTCCGAGGGCGTTCCTCTCATGACCCCCAGCCTCAGTCTCCCCAAGGAGTCCCTTCCACCTCATGTGTGACTCTGGCAATGTGCTTGGAAGGGTTTCAGAAAGAAGCCTGACTCCAGCCCTGACGGACGCAGCTGCAATCACAAGGCATCACATTACAGGGAGGGCCCTGGGGTGGACACTTCATCCCTCCCAAGAGGAGCCTGGTGGGGCTGGAGGGCTCCGGCCTGACTCGAGGCCCTGAGGCCATTCGCTCTGACGAAGCTTATCTTGGGCTTCTGTTCATTTCTGTTCTCAGCGCGGCTTGAGCCAGCAGGGAAAAGAGACGCAGCTCCTGTGCCCGCACTCCCATCCCCGTCCACAGAGGATGCGGTTAATGCGGTCCATGATGATGGACGCATTATTTTTCATTTCTCCTGACACGGGGAGCGAGCCTGCAGGGGCAGTGCCCCCTGGCAGGTGCTAATTGCCAGGCTCTGGGGGTGAATTGGTGGCAAAGCAAGACGAACGGGGCAGTGACCCCCAAGGGCAGAGACCACGGACTCACTCAGTCCCACCAGGAAACCGAAGACCCTGGGGAGAAGACGTGTTGCATGACAGGCATTTACTTAAAAAAACAACAAAAAACAAGAACTCCTGCTGGCAGTTTGGGGTCAGAGAAGGAAGCAGAGGTGAAATCACATCCTTCCATTTTCCAGGCTGGCTGCCGAGGCTCAGAGTAAAGTCAGCGACCAGTCAAGGTGGGGCCTGGTCGTTCTCATTTTCTGAGTGTCTGTCTGGCAGCGGGATGGCCTCTCGGTTTTAATAGTTTTTGCAGAGGGGCCGCCACTGCGGTTTCCAGTTACCGAGGCTGCCGGAAGCAGAGCGCGGACCGCCGGACAGACCTGTCCTGTCGCCCGCCGGGACCTGCGCACGTCTTCCTGGAGCCGGGGCTGGTCCCTGGCCTGGAGGTGTGGCTGGGCCCGAGGCTGCCAGTACACGGCGGCCCCCGCCCGGCTGACCCAGTGCCGCGGGGGCTGGAGGGGACCTGGGAGGCTGGACTGAGGCTGTGGCCCCAGAGGTGGGAGGTCTTTGCCTGGACTCCCTCCCTCTTCCTCCGCCCCCGCCCGCTCGTCAGCCCTCTCATAGCATCGCCGCCCCCTCCCCGATGGGGCGCCCCACTGCAGCCGCATGTGGCTGGATGATGGACAGTGGTCCCCCAGGGCTCAGGGCGGCAGAAGGGCAGCGGTGTCTTCCCATCGCTGTATGCTGGTCACCTGGACATAGGCGAGCACCCAGTGGTCATGAAACACGTCCGCCTGCACCAAGTGGGGTCTCAGAGTGGGGAGCTCAGCGAGGCCTCGCTGCTGCTCTGGTTCCTGCTGGTCACGCCCCCACCCGCCCCCAAAGACACGAGATGATGGCAGGGAAGCTTGTCTGAGTGCATTGGAGGGCTTCTCTCAAAATCCAAAGCAAACCCAAGTGAAACCAAACGCCAAAAGAAGCAGAAAAAACTTGCCAACCTAACTGCAGCCCGATTTACTTGGACGGAACACGGAAGTGCCACCTTCTTGGCACAGGAGTCCGGGCACCGTGGCCTTGCCCAGGGCCCGTGCAGACCTGTGCGTTCAGGGATGCATGGAGCCCAGCCTGCAGCGTCCCCAGCCATCGTGCTGTGAAAACTCCACGCACCCCGAGATGCTGACTTGGCCCCCATCCCAGGGCAAGCACCTTTATCGTCCTGGCAGGGGGTGAGCCTGTCTGTCCGTGGCCCCTAGCCAGGCTCGCATGGGGTGGCTGCTGGTCGCCTCCCAGCACAGCCCCCGCCCCGGCAGGGCGGCCCGGGTTCCCCAAGCACCTCATCGCCAGGGAGTCAAGGCTCCTCTCTTCTCTCACCTTGGCAACCAGTCTAACTGTGCCGTGTCTCACCAGAGCCCCAGCTCTAGGTTTGGAGCCCCCAGTCCCCCAAGCCGGGTGTTCCTGGGCTCTCGTGTGGCGGATGAGGGGCTGTAGGGGCTTCCTCTGGCTCTGTCCAGTTCCCGCAGGAGTGCCGAGCCAGTCTGACCACCCCCGCCCTCCACATCTCATCATCCCGGACACCGACCCTGCTTGATCACGATGCCCGCCCCAGCGCGAGTCCTGGCAGGTGGGTTTAGCCAGAACCCCCACCTGGTGTTTCCCGCTAATCACCTTCTGTTCGCTGACAGCCGGTCCTCACCCCACCTCCCTCCCGAAAGCAGGACCCCCACCCCCGAAGTGGTCCCACACCACTGTGGCGGCGCCCCGAACGAGTCTTCCTACGTCTTTAACAAGCATCACAGACAAGTGTCTTCCTCGGTCGGGGTAACGCTTTTCTGTAACAGCTTCTATAGCAGTGAGAGCTGATGCGGGCAGGACCCTGACTCCAGGCAGGAAGCTGCCCCCAATCTGGGCCCAGAGGCCCCACACCCAATGCTCCCAGCAGCCGGGAGCGGGCCAGGGTGGCCTCAACTCGGTCCTCAGGGAGGCGAGAGGGCGGCAGGGCCACGGGGGCCCAGGGTCTCCAACCGGCAAAGGGCTGGACGGGTTCCAGGCTAGAGCCGCAGGGGAGGGCTGGGGGCGTCCCCGGCCTGTGCCTGGGAAATGCCCCGAGGGAGCGCCCTCCTCCAGGGGACGGGTCTACGCTGACCGCTGGCCGGTACCCAGCAGCTGCCGTGCCCCCTGCCCCAGCCCTACTTCCCTGCAGTTTCCGTGCACAAGGGACCCGGGCCGGCAACTTACGTTCCAGTCAATGGTGACGAAGAAAGGGTGGCGCTTGATCTCCTCCACACCGTCCAGCCCGGCACCTGGGAGGCCAGAGAGCAGAGAGCGTCAGAGCAGAGCTATGACTGCATGCCCTCTGACGTCAGAGCAAACCCGTGATGGCACGCCCTCTGACGTCAGAGCAAACCCGTGATGGCACGCCCTCTGACGTCACGGCAAACCCGTGATGGCACGCCCTCTGACGTCACAGCAAACCCGTGATGGCACGTCCTCTGACGTCAGAGCAAAGCCGTGACTGCACGCCCTCTGACGCAGCAGTGAGGCGGGTGCCGGGGGCATATACAGAGTGGTCCCGATGACCTCCAGGGAGAAGCAGACCCAGCTGCCCCCTCTCCTGCCAGCCCCCCCTTGCCTGCCTCACAGCCTGCAGAGGCCACCACACCGCCCTGTGGGGCTGTGACCAGCTGAGGGGGGCAGGGGAGGGGCAGACTAGACGCCCCCAGCGGCGGCTGTGAGCTACCCTGGCAGCTGGGCAAGGACGTGGAGGCCCGGCCCAGCCTCCATCGGAACCAGCCGCAGGCCGGACCTTCCTGAAGGATGAGAGGACATGGGCGCGGGGGCGGGAGCCCAGCATACACAGACTTGGCTCCAGGGCTCCTGGGGAGGAAGGCAGGGCCCGGGGCGCCCGTGTCCTGCAGGACAGCAGCCTGGAGACAGGCCAGCAGGGAGCCGTGTCCACCCCTGTGAGCACTGGACACGGAGTACCGACAGAGCTGCTTGTTGCTTATTTCTGCTTAACCTCTGCCCGCTTTGCTGCTGACGTTATATTCCGAGGCCTGAGGGAGGGGTCGCACGAGGACGTCAGGGCAGCGGGACTGTCCGACCCCTGACGGCGGACGCACGTCGTCAGGGATCCCACACCTCCCAGAGTGAAACCTGCCGGGACCTCCACGTCTCAGGGAGTGAATATATGCTGACGTGGTTTCATCAACACTAATAAAGGTGGGATTCCCCACGGACGCGGGAAGGGGTGGTGGGCCGCCTCCAGTGGGCAAGTCCAGCTCCTGCTGCAAGTCGAGGGGAAAAAGGCTCTCCAGCTCAAAGGAACAGGCCGTGCGGGAGGCACCCCGAGCCCCAGGGGCCCAGCCCTGCCCCAGTGCAGAACCTCGTCCAGGTCCAGCCCCACTCAGCCAGCCCCCACCCCAACCTGAGGTCTCGTCCTTGGGAGGGAGGCAGGACGATGCGGAGGTCAGAGGGCACGTGGCCACCTGAAGCCGTTGTGGTCCCTGTGGAGCCCCCAACCTGGCCTCCCCATCCAACCGGAGGAGCTGGGGACCCTCCCCCGGGACACTGGGGTCCCGGGAGACACAGCCTGCTGTGGGCCTCATTGGGAAGCCACCCATAGAATCAGGCCATCTCTAGGTGGGCGAGGGTCCAGCCGGGAAGCCTGGCCAGGCCAGCATGGGGGGAAAGAGCCCCTGCCCAGATCACCGCACTAGCCTCCAGGACCTGCCGATCAGCCCTTTGATGTGCAAATGACCATAGACAGGAAGGGGTCAGACCTGGAATGTTCCCCTCCAGAGACCTGGGGAGGCAGACACATCAGAGGGCTTTCCCACTAAGTGAGTTACTGCACCCCTGGACCACCAGGGAAGTCCCTCATCTAATCTTTTAGACCATCCTGTGCAATAAAGCAGTCACAGTCACAGGAGCACCTTCCTGAGATCTGGGATCTGTTCTCTGAATTACCAAAGCTGGTGTATGTGGGGGGTTTGGTCCTGGGAACCCTGGGTTTACACCTGGTCAGCAGGAAGCACAGCGACGGCCTGGGACCCCCGGCTGGTGTCTGAGGCAGGGGGTCTGATGGGAGTGACCGTGACCCTCTGGGGTCCAGGATAACTCCGGCCGTCAGAACTGCGCTGAGTCCTAGGACCCAGGGGTGTCTGCGGAGACGGGGAGAGTCCGTCCATGTGGAAACCCCAAGCGTCTCGTGTCAGGAGTGTTGTCAGTAGTGGAGAGAAACAGCATGGTTTGAGGGCCCTCCGCAAGTCCGTGCCCATCCCCATAGAAGCCCGGGACCTGAGCCTGGAGATCTGGTCCAGCCTGGGCATCCCCAGCACCTGGAGGTCCTCCCAGGTGCCCAGGCAGCTGCAGGAACATGTCAACAATGAACGTTCTGGCTTCGTGCCCACCTGCACACAGGCCTCCTTTGATGAAGCCCAGGACTCAGGATTGAAAAAGATTTCTGGCCACATAAGTAAAGCAAAATGAAAAATCACCTCTGATTTGTACTCTTTCAGCTTTTTTGGGGGGCTTCCCTGGTGGCTCAGAAGGTAAAGAATCCTCCTGCAATGCAAGAGACCCAGATTCGATCCCTGGGTCAGGAAGATCCCCTGAAGGAGGAAATGGCAACCCACTCCAGTATTCTCGCCTGGAGATTCCCCATGGACAGAGGGGCCTGGAGGGCTACAGCCCAGGTGGTCGCAAAGAGTTGGACACGACTGAGCGATAAATACTTTCACCGGTCTTTTTTGCAGGTTTTACCCACTGCATTTCATGCTCACTCGTTATTTGCAAGTACATGCCGCAGGAATCCAAATAAAACAGGGCAGACAGGAAATACAGGTGTTGGTAAAACTACAAGTCTCTGTTGTACCAGCTGGGTTTTCTTGGGCACATTTTTATCTGCACCTTCTTCTTCCACTGCAGTGAGATTCTGCACCATGTTTGTGCTTCTAGGCCTCAGTAAACACTCGACGGTGAACTAACGTTTTGGTTACGACTCAAAAATTATAAGTATTCCAAAGCAGGGAAATGTAAAACAGAAAGTTTCTGCACGGAGCTCTCTGAAGCCTGTGCCGACCTTCCTAGGGGAAAGTGTGGTGATTATTTTGGATTCTAGTTCTCTTCATCCTCTCCTGAAACACGTTGAGATAGCCTACTCTGCACTTGACAACTCCTTTTTGTTTAAACACACTTGACAAACACCAGTGAGCAAAGATCCATCCTGGGATACTCTGGGGGAGTCTGTGCTCGTCGCTGAATCTCGGCTGACTTGCTGTGGGATCGTCACCAAACGCACTCAAGTCTCACTCTGTCCCCAGAGGCGAGAAGCAGACACAAAGGCAGGTGCGCGCGGACAGAAACGTTAAGAACAGAAGAGCAACCTCTAGGCAGCTTAGCGCGTCTTCACTAAGATCCCGATGCCAGCCAAATATGCAGATTCAGGGATTCACGCTTACTCTCTGCAGTGCGAATAAGAACCACACTTAATTACTTCTGCCGCGATCACTCGAGGGCCGTCTTCCGAACGTGGCTCTCTGGACCACGTCTGGATTTCTCCGTGTTGGTCCAGTGGTGATATTACATCCGTGGGAACCGACCTCCATTGGGCGCGGCTGTAAACACAGTGCTGGGCCTGTGGCCGGGACCTGACCATTTCTGACCCTGGTCACCTGGAGCCCTTCCACTGCACATTTTTTAACAAGGTGACCCTGTTCATTTCCTCCTGGGCTTAATCATCGACAAGCTTCCACATTCTCAGTATATCATCCCTCAAAAGGTCTGAGGATCTGCCAAAAATGTTTTCCTTGAATCTTCCTGGCCACAGAAAGTTTGGGGAAATGTTTAATCCCTGGGCCCTTTGTGACTGTTGAGCTATTTATTTGGTGCTGTGTTTGTTGTCTGAGGTCACACAGAGTCGCTCTCTAGTTCTTTCGGGCGTGTTCACAATCCGCTCACGTCTGGCTGTTTTCCTCGCGCACTTTGCATTCCACTGACCCGCACACTCCCGAGGGCCAGTCTAAGCTGCCCAGGATGGTCTCCTTTTCACATCCTCATCCCCACAGATCGTCTACACATCGCTGTTACGGCTCTCAAGTATCTTCGGTCAGCTTGATACTACATTTGACGCTTAAGAGTCTTTGCTCGGCTGTGGCTGTGTCTCTCAGGGCCCTGCTGGCTGAGGGTGGGGCCCCTGCAGATCCTCAGGGCTGGTGTGGAGCCGTCAGCTCCCGGCGAGGACAGGGTGTTCGTCATGACCAAGCCATCAAGGGCCGGCCCAGCATGAGAGGTCTCGGGGTTGCCAGCCCCGGAGATGACAGGACAGCAGGGTGGCCAGTGTCTGAAGGCAGATCAGGAGAGCACAGCCCCTGGAGATGGACTCTGGAAAGGAGACGGAAACCGGAAGAGCAGAATCCTCATGAGCGGACGGCCCTGCCTCCGTGTTCCCCAGGCGGTCGGTGGTAGCTTACTGGCGAGGATGTTTTATGCTCAGCGGCACGTCTGACTCCAGATCTTGCTGCCTGGTCTCCCAGGAGCCTGGGATGTCCCAGCACTCTTCAGAGAAGCTGCAGATGTTCACAGGGATGAGCTAGGGACCCCCGGAGGGTCCTTGTCT
This sequence comes from Moschus berezovskii, assembly GCF_049115385.1. Lineage (NCBI taxonomy): Eukaryota > Metazoa > Chordata > Mammalia > Artiodactyla > Moschidae > Moschus > Moschus berezovskii. The sequence goes on from NC_142469.1 coordinate 108,516,501, forward strand.
AATTCATGACCAGAATGACCGACAGAGGAACCAGACCCCCCCACTCTGTGGCCTCAGATGGTCTCACCCTGGGGGCTGTTCAGCCTGCATGGCCTCCCCGGCCCCTCCTCTAGGCCACCTGAGGTCACACGTGCTATCCAGGGCTACAGGATCCTCCGTGACTCTGTGTGGGATGTTTCTCCAGCCCAGGACCCATGCCCCCCACTGCCCCCCAGGCTAATACACATACAAGGCTTGGAGACACCACCCCAGGTCCTCAGGCAGCCCTGCCGGGGGGCCCTCCTGACTACAGCAGCTGGTATATTTCATGCCTGCTTCCATCACTGAACAAAGCACAGTGTGTAATAAAAGGCGAAGCCCAAATAATCCAGTCTTCCAGCTGCTGGGTCCACTTGCACCATGGTTGAAATAGACACAAATTTGACTCCATTTTTGACAAATATAAAATAATATATAAATATAAAATCTCTCCACTTATGGCACAGAAAACAACCCTGTTCCTGCCGTCCAACCCACTGGCCACCCAACCTCTGCCAGGCCTGGTTGGGGGCCCGCCTGCCCCCTCGATCTGTCTGCTCCCAGCCCCGACTCACCCCTGCCCCTTGCCCCTCGGGTACTGCATCCTGCCGGGGAGGGGGCTCCCTCTGCCGGCTCCTCAGCCTTCTCAGGTCTGCAGGGAAAAGGCAGGGGTGAAATCCACTCGAGATTTCCAGCCTCTTCACCCACATGACCGGGTTTCCCGGGCAGCATCACCGACCTGCGTCCCCAGCACCTGCCACAGGCGTGTGGGGCACCTCACTGAAGAGTGCACGCCCGCGGCCAGCAGAGGCCGGGGGACCTAGACCCGGACTCGTTGGGAGAGGATGTCGTGCCTTCAGGGGACGACGGGGTGGAAACCCATCTCTAGACTCAGCAGCCGCCTCCAGCAGGCGATCTGGGGCAAGGGCCTCAGTCTCGTCAGCTGCCAGGTGTGTGACACCAACCAGATGAACTTCTGCCGTTTCTTCCACGGCAGATGCTATGGACTCATTCTCGGAGATACTGAGCTGTGTTCCTCCAGATTCATGTGGTCAATTCCTAACCCCAGAACCTCATGGGAAAACTTATTTGGAAATGTGATTAGTTGGGATGCGTGCACCCTGGGGCAAGTTGGCCCCTGACCCCATATGGCTAGGGTCCTGATCAGTTCAGTCGCTCAGTCGTGTCCAATTCTTTGTGACTCCATGGACTGCAGCACACCAGGCCTCCCTGTCCATCACCAACTCCTGGAGCTTGCTCAAACTCATATCCATCGAGTCGGTGATGCCATCCAACCATCTCATCCTCGGTCGTCTCCTTCTCCTCCTGGCCTTCAATCTTTCCCAGCATCAGGGTCTTTTCCAATGAGTCAGTTCTTTGCATCAGGTGGCCAAAATATTGGAGTTTCAGCATTAGCATCAATCCTTCCAATGAATATTCAGGATTGATTTCCTTTAGAATGGACTGGTTGGATCTCCTTGCAGTTCAAGGGACTCTCAAGAGTCTTCTCCAACACCACAGTTCAAAAGCATCAATTCAGTGCTCAGCTTTCTTTATAGTCCAACTCTCACATCCATACATGACCACTGGAAAAACCATAGTTTCGACTAGACGGACCTTTTTTTGCAAAGTAATATCTCTGCTTTTTAATATGCCGTCTAGGTTGGTCATAGCTGAAGAGTAGAAATTTGGACACAGGGGACCCCTCTACAGTTCAAGGATCAATGGACAGAGATCTGGGCTGACTTGAAGGTGATGGGGACAAACCACAGATTGACGAGAGGACCCAGGGCTTAGGTGAGGTCTTCTGATGTTGACAAACTCACCAAACAGCCAGGGGACTTTGTGGGGTGGGAGAGGAATAAGCCTCAAGGCAACTGAAAGGGGGAAGAAGTCCCAGCCTTCTAATCGAGCCGCCTGTGTAGAGCAAAATTAATCTACACAACATAATTTTCACTTTAGAGGCCAAAGATTCGCGGCAATTAAATTTAGTAGCTGACCTGAGTCAAGTTGGGTGAGTAATAAATCTGGCTATGATTTCCTCTTTATGTGAGTCTGCACACCCTATGACATTAGTATGAAGCGGTCTTGCAGGACGGTCCGTAACTCCTGGACCTTTACAATAATTCACTTTAGAGATTATCAGGAGGGCAGTTCTCCAGGCTGCTGGAGGCTCCACTAGGCTAGTATAATTTGATGATTATTTATCCACCTAATGAGATGAATCCATCCTTCTCTCTCATCAGGTATGCAAACTAAATAACAGAACAATATTCGGGGTTAGAGAACTATGATTTTTGTGATGTTAAATTCTAAGACAAAAGTAAATTTAGAAAATTCTTTCCTTTTTCCAGAACAAAGGAAGAACAAATACATCCCACCCCCTCAGTTTGGTCCCAGTCACCCACCAATGCCATGAATTCTCCCCACCAAATACCATGATATTTGAAAGAAGAGCGGGACTCCCAAATAAAATTCTTCAGTCGCTGCAAGAGATGAGACTGAACTGTTTGTTCTGTGTGTTTCAGTGGATAAGTGAGCTGATGTCTCCATTTCTAGTTCCTGACTCCAGTTTCTGCCTCTGGGGAGGTTAGGCAAGTGAGACCATACCTGGGCACTGCCTAAGGGCAGAGCAGTTGGGAGTGGAGTGGTGTGCCTGCTGCCTGGGAGGCAGGGGCTTTGCGCTAACGCTCACATAGGCATCCGTAACAGAGCAGGTGTTTGGAGTTTGTTATGGCGCTCTCTAATGACAGCGCAGAGACTGGGCGGATTTTCATAACAAAACCTTGGTTCTGACATCAGAGCTTCCACCGTCAGCAGATCCGCTGGCGGCAGGCTGCGTGATGACGTCTCAGGGCGACAGGCCAGGGCGGGCCCTCTCCTCCACAGCTGCTTCTCGCTTCTTGTGCTTCTGGCGTGAGCTCAGGACCCAGCCGGGCGCGTCATGCTTCTCTGTCTGGTGCTGCCGGCCCTTCCCGAGACAGCCCAACAGTCCCTCGCCCGCTCTGCCTTTTTGCAGTGATCTCGGGGGACAGTTTAACAAGACCTGTTAAAATGCACTGCACAAGACGATGGTTTCCTCTGCCAGTAACTGAGCCTCCGACAGATCTATCTGTCCAAGCGGCAGGGAAAGAAAGATGCCCTCCCCACCCCCCGCGCCTGTGCACTCCAATCATCTCTGCTTCTCACACGTTCCTTTGTCAAACACACTGCGTGTTTCCTATGTGGCAGGTGCCACGCTGGCTCTGGAGGTCTTCCTCACAACCCTGTGAAGAAGCTCTGCTGTGATGCTCACTTCACAGGCCGGGAACCCAGGCTCAGCGAGGGGCAGCCCTCTGCTGAAGGTTGCACAGCAAGGAAGTGCCGGGTGGGACGGGGTCCTGGTATTCCAGTCCCCACCCCCGGCGCCGCCATGCAGGGTTCCTCCTGAGCTCTGCTCCCCTGGGTTCACACCTGCGTGTCCTCCACATTCCAACCACCCCCCGGGCAGCCCCGGGTGGCTCAGGGGTCGGGGGGCTCACCCAGCCGGTTGCAGGGGTTCCGTTTGAAGAGCGCTCTCAGCAGACTCTGGGCCTCCACGCTGAGGAACTGCGGCATGCCTAGCTTGGCTCTGAAAAGCACAGTCATATTTTAGGGGAAGAAGGGCGAGCCCACGGGGGACCAGAGTTTGCTCCAATGCTCTGGGTTCCTGCACTCAGCATCCAGAGAAATCCAATCAAACCAACGTGACCAGAGCAGCTATTCACAGCAGCTGTTTAATAATTCATTAAAAAACAATAAAGCCCCTAAAAATAAACAGCAATGCTCCCATGGACATAAATAACATTTTAAATGGAAATTAACTATGTTTTCTGAGACAATGACATCAAAGGCTTTGGAGAGATGAGTGGCGTTGCTGACATTTTGGGAACCTCTCTCAGTTTGATGAGGCAGCTGGATTCTCCCGTCCGCCTCCAGTTTAGTCTGTGGTCACATCTGGGAAAGGAGGGCTTTGCAGGCCCCTGGGGTCCTGGACACCCCCACCTCCCTTCAGGAACCACGTGACCACAGTCTGGCGCTGCCCCTTCAGAAATGCTGTCACTCCCAAGCGACAGGCTGTAAGTTCACACCTGGGATTTGCTGGGAGGAAATTATTCTAGCTCCAGAAAAAGGTCTTGTGTCCCCTTAGAATGAAAAGGAGCAGAGACCATCAATAGAAACAGCAGATTGTAGTTAGGCATGTCATCACAGTATAAGGTCACCTGATACAGGAAAACACTGTTTATGGGATGTCTCTTATGTATAAAATGATGTGATCTACAAAAATGCAAGGCTTGCAGGTGCCTCTCGGTTTTATAACAGTTGCATGTCCACCTGCAAGCAGAGTTTGGGAGAGCTGGTCACGAGGCCAAGCAGCCTCACAGCTTCTCCTGCAGGTACGGTGAGCACCCCCCTCCGCCCCCTACCCCCGGAGCAGGGAGAGCTGGAGTGACTTGGAGTCCACCTGTTCCAGGGGCCACTTGCCCACTCTTGTCTGCCCTCCGCCTGCTTCTCTCTCTCCCATGGCTTGCTATCTGACATCTGGCTCAGATGAAGCCTGTTCACATTTAAGGAGTTACAGCAAGGCACTTCCCTGCTGGTCCAGTTGTTAGGACCTGGCACTTCCACTGAAGGGAGCGTGGGTTCGATCCCTGGTCGGGGAACTCTGGGGAATCCCAGGAGCCATGCAGTCCAGCCAATAAAGTAAAATGATGTTTTAAAAAAGGATGTTACAGAAAGACTGGCTCTGCGTTTAGATCTCTTTCTAGGGTTCTGAAAGTAAAACCTATTTTCATGGTAAAATATTCCGCATGAACGTTAAGGAGAAAGTTATGTTCACATGCTTCCCAGATGACGCTAGTGGTAAAGAACCCACCTGCCAATGCAGAAGACATGAGACAAGGGTTTGATCCCTGGGTTGGCAAGATCCCCTGGAGGAGGAAATGGCGACCCACTCCAGTATTCTTGCCTGGGAAATCCCATGGACAGAGGGGCCTGGTTGGCTATAGTCCATGGGGTTGCAAAGAGTCGGACTCGACTGAAGCGACTTAGCATGCACACACTCAGTCACACGGGACACACGACTCCTGCCCATGTCAGGCAGGAGAGCTCAGGCCCTGGCTTAAGCAGGCAACAGGCAGAGCAGGGAGGCTCTCTCGGGAGCCCCTGCGCCCTCTGCCCCGGAGTGCATTTCTGAAGGTCACCAGTCATCATGTCTAAAGACCCTGCCATGGGACAACTTTGATGAGTTTCATGGATGGGAAATGGAATCTTCGATAGATGATTTAATCAGAGTCACACCGCACTCACTTTATCCCCTGACAGGGAAATGCCAACCGTGCTCACTGCCACCATTGCCTACTGGACACTCCTGGTTTCGAAGACAGAAGCACTTACTATCAGAAGGGGTGAGCAAGTGCTGGGGTAGATCCCACGGTGGGAGTATGACTCACTTGAGGATGAGGGCCATGGTCTCCTTCCTGTCCTTCCCCTGGAACGGCAGTGACCCCGTGAGCATCTCGAACTGCAGAGCAACACAGAACAGGAGGAAGTGTTCAGACCAACCCCACTGCCCAGTGGAGGGACCCAGATGGGCAGAGTGCGCCCGAGCTCATGTGGCCACTCAGAATCGGCGCCAGCCCACGTGCTTGCTTAGAACAGAGCCACACGGTGGGGCTCGGAGTGCGGAGATGGATGGCCGGGCGATGGACATGGTCACCAACTCAGCTCCACGGCAGGGAGCGGCGGTCAGTCCCGGGACGGGGACCTGCAGGGATGGCAGAACATGGCCACACCTTCCATGGGGGCGATTGAGGACCCGTCCTTCCCTGGTGGGTGCAGTGGAGCAACTCAGCGAGGAGGAGGCAGGGGAGGGGAGGGAGGTCCTTCGGTCCCGATCGAATGCGAGGATGCCCTGTGGACTCTGAGAGCCGTGCAGACTCACCATCGTCAGGACGAACCTCCCCCCCCACCTCCTGTGAGCCCCGGCCCAGCAGCCACGACACTGAACGTGGAGCGGACGGGCCCTGAGTGGGTGATTCGGGACGGAGCGTCCTGCGCCCGAGAGCAGGGTGGCCGGACAGTCCCTGCAGTGAGGACCGCGGCAGACAGCAGGGCGAGAGGCCAGCCTCTCTGGGCCACTGTCTCCAAAGCCCGGGGCCATTTCCTGGGGAGCGGGGGCGGCGGGCCCGCTCTGCACTCACTGCCTGCGGACCCTTGGGGCCCAGACCTTCCTGGGCTGGGGACCCGTGAGGGTCACGCCCTGTGCCCGGGAGACCTCGCAGAGACAGGCGTTGGTGCCACAGGGTGAGGCGCGTGTGTTCCTGAGCCCAGACGAGCGCCCCGCCCCTGCTCTGGGCTGGCCCTGCCGTCGCGGCCCTCCTCCCTCGTCTCTCCTCCCTCGGCCCCGGCTCGTCTCGTCCATCCGTGTCTTCACCGTCCCTTTCAGTCTCTCCATTCATTAAACATGCAGCGATTTTGACCAGAAAACAGCGCCTGAGGCATATTTTATCTTCATGGGGTAGATTTTATGTCTGTTGTCTTAATATATAGAGACACGGACGAGGAGGCACGGCCCCGCTCCCCCAGAACCCTCACAGCGCTAACTCCGGGAGGCTCTGCCGCGTGTGGCTTTGCGTGCAGCCTTCTGTCCTGTGCTGGCCGCTAAGACGGTCCTTCTCCCCGGGCCCAGGCCGGCCTCCTGCTCTGCTGTTGATGAACATCAGGTACAGAGACACGTGGCGTTCTGTGACTTCAGAGCTTCGGGCACGGGCTCCCTGGGGAACCGCTGTGTGGTCTCTGGTGAGCCCAGTGTACACCCTACGGGCTTCGAGAGTGTAGGGATGGGGTTCAGGGACAGGAGGAAGCCGGGGGCCCTCAGGGAGCTCACCCTGCCCCCTGCTTCTCAGGGGGACCGAGGGGGACGGAGGGGGATGGAGGCCGAAGAACCAGAATCGCTCCTGAAAATGCAGAGCTGTGACCTGGGACCTGGAAGACCACGTCAGGAAGGTGATACCAAACTTCTGGTAAAATCTGCAGTGAGGGTGCTGACGCCCCGCGCCCACCCCCACCACACACCCTGCAGACAGGCTGACGGGGAAGCACCCACATGGACGGGACAGGGCCGTGGAGGGGAGAAGCTAACCTGACGGCTTCACTGATGACGGCTGGTCTGAAGGGACAGCTGGACGTCCCATCACAGGGGCCTCCGCCATGAAGACGGACTGCGTCTCAGCTGGGGTCACTCGAGGTCTAAATAACCAAGAACATGGCGAGCATCACCAGCGCCCTGGCAGCCAGCACTCATGAGGCCCGCGTGAGGTCGGCAGCTTGCGCCAATCACCTTGCCTGGATTAACCCGCTTCACTTGCTGTGACCCTGTTTGGGGAGCAGCCTTCTCATCACAGTTTGACTTCCTTGCGAGTGGCTGGAGAGGAGAGATCACTATGACCCTGGAGGTGGGGGCGCTGCCCAGCACGGCGGGTGGTCTCTTCTGGAAACCCATGTGCTGGCATCCAGGCTGACCCCGCCCCCTGAGCTGGTTCAATGTGTCTGCCCTGCAGACAGAGGTGAGGGGTCTGTGCTGACAAGTCCAATCAGCCCGCACTTCTGAGTCTGCGGGGCCAAGGACCAGAACGAAGAGACCAAGTGAGCCTCCTGGGCGCCAGCCGGAAGGCACATGGTGGCACCCTGCAGCACGGAGGCCAGAGGTCCCATGGCCAGGCTGTGAGGCGTGTGCTGGAAAGAGGCAGCCAAACAACCTCCAAGGAATCCCCGAGAACTCCTGTCACTTGGTCTCCTCATTCATTACACGCAGAAGGAGGGGGGGCTGGACAGCCCGGAGAGGCCACGATGCTTGTCCCATCCAGTGTCAGACCCAGGAGCCTCAGACGTCTGGTTCCTGCTGAGGACACGCAAGCGTGGAGGGGCCGCCAGCCCAGGGCCCGGTGCAAGGGGCCGGGCGGGGGCAGGGGACGGGGAAGGCTGAGGACGGGAGGGCCGTGTGAGCCAGCACCACTTCTGTTGTGACTACAGGACAGCCCGTCTAGAGGGTGTTTGCTGCATGCTCTGCGAACACACGATCCGAAGAAAATCCACGTTTCTAGACGTAGATGTAAAAATGCTCCACTCGTGTGTTTTGGTTCATGGTGACTTTTATGACTAAGTGGAGAGATTCTGTGATTGAAATAAGAAAAGCATCTTTAATCTGGAAATGACCGCACCCTTTAAAATAACGTTAAGAATTTTAAGGATAAAGAAGGTCTGACTCTTCACACATCTGTATCCTTAGCTGAATCCCAGCTCTGTTTCCCGATGCTGGGAGCCTGGGGAGGATGGAGGGGAGGCTGCGAGGAAATGCCAGGCTCAGGGACAGATGAGTCACACAACGGGCATTGTTTTCCTCAGTTGTTCCCGGATCTCTGAGCTCCGGGGGCGGGCAGGCACACAGGGGCACAGCGACCCGGGCGCCCGTAGACTGTGGCTGTCACACCGCAGGCACGCCACACCGCGCGCACGCCGTACCATGAGCACGCCGAAGGACCACCAGTCTGCACTCTGCGTGTGGCCCCGCCGGTTGACCACCTCAGGCGCCATGTACTCGATCGTCCCGCAGAAGGAGTAGGCCCTCTTGTCATGATCGATGGCCTCTTTACTCAGCCCGAAATCTGCAGGGACACAGCACACAGCGCTCAGCCTCCGGGCGGCGCTCAGACCCCTGGCTGCCCGGCCAGCACTCCCCCGCTGCCCTCCCGGGGCCACGCTGCCCGCAGAGGCTGAGCCAGGCCCCGCGCCTCCCCGTGAGATTCCGTCAGGATGAACACGTCCGGGAGTGCTCGCAAGGGTACCCAGAGCCTGTGTTCTGATGCCCGATGCCACTTCCCCAGAGGCCGTTTTGGGCAGGATACCCTGGACGTTGGCGGCCCAGTGGAGAGGCTGCGGGGTTGCTCTGATGGATGGGTAGGGAGAGGACCCCTGTTCCAAAGGAAGGGGTCAGAAAGGGGTCACGGGCAGAAGGGTGCTCAGGAAGGCGGCCCCCGGGTGGTGAGGCAAGAACTGGAGGATACACAAGCCTGACGGGCTTCAGAGCTCCGGCTGTGGGTCACCGTCCCCACATCCCACCCTCAAAACCAGCCACGGGTGTGCGTCACCGTCCCCAGATCCCACCCTCAAAACCAGCCACGGGTGCCGTCCTGCCCCAGTCGAGTGACTGCACCCGCGGGCGGGGGACACAGTGAGCATGCCGGTGCTGAGACTACAGACCCCTCCGGTTCATCATCTGTGAACTTCGGGTTACGTCACTTCCTCCCGGGCCGAGTGACGACCAAGAGAGTCCACGGCTAAGACAGCATCCCCACCACCCTCGTGGGGCTGACCTCGCTGCCGAAGCGACTTGCTCTGCACATCAGAGTCTCGGGGGCTTGTCTGTCATTTGGGCCAAAATGACAGATCATGACAAATGACCAACTTCAGTTCAGTTCAGTTCAGTCGCTCAGTCGTGTCCGACTCTCCGCGACCCCATGAATCACAGCACGCCAGGCCTCCCTGTCCATCACCAACTCCCGGAGTTCACTCAAACTCATGTCCATCGTGTCGGTGATGCCATCCAGCCATCTCATTCTCTGTCGTCCCCTTCTCCTCCCGCCCCCAATCCTTCCCAGCATCAGAGTCTTTTCCAGTGAATCAACTCATCGCATGGGGGTCACTAATAAATAACAGAGACAACAATGATTGCATCAGAGGAAGCCAAAATCCCCTGATCAAGCCCCCCAGGTCGGTAGGCGTCCAACGTGCTGCTGGGGAAGAGCAGAGAAACAGCTCCGGAAAGAACGAAGCGGCTGGGCCAGAGAGGAAACAATGCCCACTTGTGTATGTGTCCGGTGGTGAAAGCACAGTCCGAGGCTGTAAAGAGCAGTACTGAACAGGAACCTGGAACGCTAGGTCCAGGAATCAGGGTAAACTGGATGTGGTCAAACAGGAGACGGTGTGTGTGAACATCAACATTGTAGGAATCAGAGAACTAAAATGGACAGGAATGGGTGAATTTAACTCAGGCGACCATTATATCTATTACTGTGGGCAGGAATCCCTTAGAAGAAATGGAGTATCCATAGAATCTTAGTCAACAAAAGGGTCCGAAATGCAGTTCTAGGATGCAATCTCAAAAAGGACAGAATGATCTCTGTTCGTTTCCAAGGCAAACCATTCAATATCACAGTAATCCAAGTCTATGCCCTGACCACTGACGCCAAAGAAGCTGAATTTGAACGGCTCTATGAAGACTGACAAGACCTTGTAGAACTAACACCAAAGGAAACCCCTATGATACGACACATACATTTAACGTGGTCACTCATGCTTATTCCAGCTACCTCTGTACACGTGTGGACACGTGGGGTTTACGTAACACCTGTGCAGTTTCTCACTCAGCAGAGAAAACCGGGCAGGTGTTAGCAGGACCTTAAGTCTCCATGAAACGCCTGGCTGGCACTTCTGAACTGTTTCAACTGGGTGCAGAAGTCAGGTTGGGGGTCTCGGCTTTTAAGTGCTGATCTCTGTGCTGCCCTCCATGTGGGCGGCACAGAGGCACCAACAGGCCAAAGTGGACTCCGGAGCAGGTCACAGCAGTGGACAGTGCAGGCGCCCTCCGGCCTGTGACCCCTGCCTCCGGGTGCCCCCTGAAGGGCCTGTCATATTAGTGCCACGTTGTCATGCATAATTCATGAGAAACTTCAAGAGTCCAACTGACATCAAAGAGAAGTTACTGTCATCACTCTGTGCTCTGTGCTGGGACAGGGGTGGCCCTCAGGAGTGGGGTGAGCCAGCCCAGAGGAGAGACGAGGCAGCAGGGAGACCAGAAGGAGCCACAGCCACGGGGACATGCGTGCACGCGCTGCTGATGGAGGGCCTGGGCCGGTGCCCTGTGTGCCAGGGCCGGGATGGAGTCAGTGGCGGGGGCGGGGGACACTTACACACCTGTGATCTTAATATGTCCCTCTTCGTCCAGGAGGATGCTGCAAGAGAGGGGAGGAAGACAGATGCTTTAACAGACAAGATGCGTGGACCGCAGGGCCCCGCCCAGGCCCCGGGGAGCGGTCTCCATGCCGGGGGGTTGGGGGGTGCTTGCTGGCCTCCAGGCTGCTGCTTCTCTGATCAGCAGCATCCGCTGGGTCGGGCACGCACACAGACCCTCGGGGTATGGGGGCAGGGGGCACCCCCGTGTCCTTGTGTCTGTTCACCAGGCTCGCAGGGGACGGCAAGTCTGAGACCTTCTCAAGCTGGGGGGAACGGTTTGTCCCCCGCCCCCAGGAATGCCTGCCCTGTGAGAACAGGGTTGGGATGGGCCAGGAACGCCTGAGCTGTGCAGACACAGAGCCCCTCAGGGATCTCTTGTCCCCAGGTGGGCGCTGACCGGCCAGAGCCCGCTCCCTCTCCCTGGATCTCCCCGGGAGCCCCGTCCCGGCTCTTGGGACCAGCCCCAAACTCCAGTGAAGCCCGTGAGACTGCAGGCTGGTCCTCTGGCCCCGGCCCTTGTCACCAGCATGGGCCACCCAGGAGCCCCACCGGGAGCCCCGTCCTGCTGTCCCTGGTTCTCTGCCGTGGAACCAGGTGCACTCCCGCGGGGGGCACGGAGGGGCCGGAGGCAGGACAGCCCCCTGCGAGGCCCTGCTCCAGGCTGCAGCCCACGGCTCCCTGGGGGCTTCCAGTCACGCTGTCTTGCTTTTCGCTGTAACTAAACTCTGCTCCCCCAGCTCCTGGGAGGTGTCAGCCCAGATCCAAAGAGACCGGGATGAGGACTGTGAGGATTAACATGTGGATCCTTAAACACATTTGGGAAAGGGAGGAAACTGGGGACCCAGAGCGCTCAGGTCCGTGGAGACGGAGAGTGGGGGTGGGGCTGGGGGCAGTGTTCCCGCGGGGACAGAGTGCCAGTTGTGCAGGGTGGAGAGTTTGTGGGTGGAGGGTGGAGATGTTGTCCAAGTGTCAGAGCTCTTGACACGACTGACCTGCGCCGTGGAAGGTGGCCGAGATGGTCCACTTTATGTTATATTCACCTTTCCACAGTTAAAAACATCAGCCACGGGATTAAAAGTAACACCCACTATTTTATGGAAAAGGGCAGGAAAAACTTACAGCAAGTAATTGAGATGACAATTTATAATGAAAGAAGCAAATGTTCTCATCTCTTGTTTCTCAGTTACACTTCATCTTTGCCCCAGAAATCAGCAACTTTCAAGATTAACTCCCTACTAATTCTCGTTGACAACAAAAATCTTTGTTCTTCAGCCTGCAATGACGTATTACCATGTTTAACTGTCCGGATCTCTCTCACCCTTAACGAGAGGGAGACTCGGGGTGCTGCCCTCCTGGGGGCCCAGGGCTCAGAGCGGGGGTGACAGTGGCCCAGCGCCTGTGGTCTGAAGGCGACGTTTGCAGGGCGTGGGGACACTCAGGAGAGGGCCTTTCATGGTTATTTACACATTCATCATTTACACGTGTGGCCAGAGACGCTCTGCCCAGCGGGCAGTCAGGCTGATGCCAGGCGCGGGTCTCAGGCAAACACACTTTGCATCAGAGACGTGCACAACATTCCTGGTCTCTGGGCAAACCCAGGTGCTTCCGTCAGTGGCGGCTGCGGCTCAGAGCAGAGTGCGTGTTTTCCTCAGGTCGTGGCAGGTGAAGGAGTAAGGGACGGAGAAGGCGGGGAGAGGCACTTCCTGTGCCCTCGGGGCCCGGGTTGCTTTGGGGTCCCGCCAGACCCCACCTTCTCCAGCGGCAGGTGTGGACCTCAGTCTACGGGGGTGGGGGGTGTTGTCAACCCCTTCAGAGGGTTGAGAAATCACCAACTCAGCAGCAGGGACCACGGAACCTAAAACAGCACCCTGCAGACCCCTCCTTTCCAAGCGGGTCCCTCCCAGACTGTGTCAGCTCTGCACAGAAAATAGCAGGAAAACGCCTGAAATAAGAACATTACTATGTGGGGGGACTTTAAAAAAATTGAGACTGGATTAGCAAAATATCCTAGAAACAACATTACAGATGATCGTTGCCAGAGATACAGGAATCTATTTGGGATCTGGGCTGGGAATCTGGTCCACTGTCTTTTAGAAAACCTTGGAACAGCTCATCTGACTCATCACCTAGAAACGGGCCCGCTGAGGCAGCTGAAGGGCTTCCAGAACCTGGAGGTGGAGGTGGGCTGGAGGAGGAGGTGTGTGGGGGACGTGCCCCCTGCAGGATGGGCCCCCCTAAGAAGCGGGACAGCAGGCATGGTTGGAGGGGCGGAGGGACTCCTCCAGCCTGCCCAGCCTCCCCTGAACCATAGGGTGCAGCCCGGCCTGTCTCCTGGGCGGGGGATGTTCGGAGGGTCAGGGGGAAGGGCGGGGCCATCCCACACATCTCAGCACAAGCCACGCCTGTGTCTGACCCCTTTCGGGGGGCGGGCAGGTAGAATCCCTGTGTGAGGGGGTGGCACCGGGACATCCCCAGCCTCTGGCCTGAGGTGTGCGCACAGGGGAACGGGGATAGAGTGAGGTCTCTGGGGCAGCACAAGGGGCGGGGCGGGGGGGCTGCTCACTTCTCTGGCTTCAGGTCTCTGTAGATGATGCCCAGGCCATGTAGGTGGTCCAAGGCCAAGGCCAGCTCCGCCAGGTAGAACTTGACGTCCTCCTCCGTGAACATCACCTGCAGGAGACAGAAGGAGACTCAGCTTGCTCAGTCCGCTGGGTGTAGAGAGTGGGACGCTGCCCCTGAAGCCTGCCCTGATCCCTGGGCCCCGAGCCCTGAGCCCTGAGCCCCGAGTCCTGAGACCTGAGCCCCAAGCACTGAGCCCTGAGCCCCGAGCCCTGAGACCTGAGCCCCAAGCACTGAGCCTCGAGCCCCGAGCCCTGAGCCCTGAGACCTGAGCCCCAAGCACTGAGCCCTGAGCCCCGAGCCCTGAGACCTGAGCCCCGAGCCCTGAGACCTGAGCCCCAAGCACTGAGCCTCGAGCCCCGAGCCCTGAGACCTGAGCCCTGAGCCCCGAGCCCTGAGCACAGCTCTGCTCTATAGACCGTGGCCCCAACCAGGCTCTTCCGGCTCCTACAACAGAAGCATGAGTTCTCGCTGCAGTTTTAGGGCCAGTGAATCTGGGGGCTCTTCTCACAAAGTGACTCGGCTTGTGGGCGGAACACTGGGCTGGGCTCTCTCCTCCAGCTTCTCTTGCCCCTCAAACCATGTGGCTTGGGAGTGCGTTTCTGGGTTTATGTTTTAATACAAGTGCCTGAGATGTTTGTTCAGTTCGGTTCAGTCGCTCAGTTGTGTCTGACTCTTTGCAACCCCATGGACTGCAGCATGCCAGGCTTTCCTGTCCATCACCAACTCCCGGAGTTCACTCAAACTCATGTCCATTGAGCCTGTGATGCCATCCAACCATCTCATCCTCTGTCGTCCCCTTCTCCTTCCGCCTTCAATCTTTCCCAGCATCAGGGTCTTTTCAAATGAGTCAGCTCTTCACATCAGGTGGCCAAAGTACTGGAGCTTCAGCTTCAGCATCAGTCCTTCCAATGAATATTCAGGACTGATTTCCTTTAGGATGGACTGGCTGGATCTCCTTGCAGTCCAAGGGACTCTCAAGAGTCTTCTCCACCTGGGACATACCATTTTATTATAATACAACCAGCTAAACCATGCTGTGAAGGTCGACGTAAACAGGCCTGAAAGATTTCCTGAGACCATGTCTTGAATCTCATTTCTCCTTCAGACCTCACATCTCCCCCCTCGGGTTACAGATGAAGAGCTGCTGTGTCTCTGAAGCGGACAAGCCCACCACCACGACCCATTTGTGTGGTGGCAGCAGCTGCCTCTCTTGGGGAGGCTGGTGGGAGAGGGATCCCGGCTCAGCTAAAACATGCTCGAGGCCACGGCGCCCAGCAGACCTCAAGGTCATTGCCTCCCACGGTCTTCCTGTCCACGGCAGCTGTGAGAACCAGCACGCAGCTCCGTAGTCACCTCACCAGCAAGCCGGGTGCTACCAGAAAGCGTGTTTCTACCTGCACTGTGAGCACTCAGTGTCCCAGAGAGCAGAAACCCTCTGAAAACCAACACGCCATCAGAAGGCTGCCCAGAGGCTGGGGCCAGGATAAGGGTCACCTGGGGAAACGAACGTGACGACATCAGGACGGTGCAGGCGGAGCTCGTTCCCTTCACAAAGGCTCGCCTCCCAGCGGGGCCGGGACATGCGCCCCAAGTCCTGGAGGGAAGCATCAGGGTCCTGCCAACTCTCGCCGCCCCTCCGGCCTCTGGAATCGCTTGTTCCATCTCCACGCTCGACCGGCACCTCCTTCCTTGGCTGGGTCTTTCTTCCCTAAATGGCCAACACACTCAGGGGGCTTCTCTGTCATCAGATGCTGCTGGCTGTTGGGATCCCTTTCGCCTGACCGTCCCCACCTCTGGACATAACCACACGGGCGTGCCTGCAGTCCAGGCTCACGGGTGCCGTTTCCCCTTCTTGGCTGTTCTTAGGACTCAGCTCAGAACGGCCTCCAAGTTCAAATGACAAAGAGTTTTTCTTCGGGAATGAAACACCCACAGATGTGAGTTCTTGACGGAGTCAGCGCTGAGACCGACACTCACGAGGATGCCGTCCAGTGGACTCGGGGAAAACAATGGAAAGAAAATACTTTCTCACGTAGGGTTGGGGTTAGGGTAACGTTCATTTCCCGTGTGTCCGTGAACTCTGAGACCCCGCTGAGCCCACACTGGACAGCTTCACTTCAGCTCTGAAATAAAGGGTCTTATAGGAACCTTACATGTTCCCACTGGGAGCCATGATAGGGTTTATTGCTAATTGTTGTTGCCTTTTTGGTCCAGAAGCCCAGCACCAGGGTGTGTCACACTGGATGCGACCTGACTTTTTGTAAACAAAGGGGAAGGAGCAAACCAAGAGGTGTCAGGTGAGAAACGCCAACCTCAATGATCCAGCCTCTTTGGAAACTGAGCTCAGCTGGGAAGCAGGTTAAGGGACCAGAGACCTGCTCCCAGAGGGCTTTTGGAGAACTTGGACCTGATTCTTCTAGCCATCTTTTCAATCTATATTGCAAAGAGCCCAACACATCAGTTGTGCTATGACCTGGGGGTCCGGTGGGAGACGGAGGGACAGGGCAGCCTGAGGTCTCGGGGTCCCCACCCTGACCCACCATGATTGACTGCTCACTTCGGAGTGTCACGCAGGGTGGACGGCTCTCCTGCTGTGCCAGTGGGCGGTGAGGAAAGGGAGCGGGCAGCTGAACCCTCTGTTATGCCCAATAGGAACCCCGTGGCTGGGGGGAGGCTGCATCAGAGGGTCGCAAACAGGCTAGTGCATGTGACCAGTGCTGCCACCCTCTCTTCTGAATAAGGGAAACCACACGGGATCATCAGGACGAAAAGCCCAGAGTCACCCCTGCCTGGAGCAGGAGCCTGGGTTTTCCATCCCACAAAGCAGAGGCCAGAGCGCTTCCACGGTGAGCTGTGAGACATTCTGGAAAGTTCCCAAGTCAGGTACTGGGGGCAAGGAAAAGCCCTGGGACTGTGGAGTGGCTGGGGGTCATCCAGATCTCCCGTGTGCAGCCCTAACTGGATGCTCCGGACGCCCCTCCCAAGTAGTGTGGTCCGCATGTTAATAGCATCTTCCTACAGTGGAAACTGAGATCCTGTGAAATAGTCTTCTCCAGGTAACATAACCAAGTTTCCATCTGCTCTACACAAGGATGGTTCAAGAACTCCATGGGGGTCGTGGGAAGAGTCTCTTCTGAAAATCCTTCCCTGGTGGCTCAATCAGTAAACAATCTGCCTGCAATACAGGAGACCTGGGTTCGATCCCTGGGTGCGGAAGATCCCCTGGAGAAGGGCATGGCAACCCACTCCAGTATTCCTGTCTGGGAAATTCATGGACAGAGGAGCCTGGAGGCCTACAGTCATGGGGTCACAGAGAGTCGGACACGACTGAGCTAGGAACACTTTCTTCAAGGACAACAGATTTCTTCTCTGTGTGACTTGCGAGACTTCTTTGAAATAAGTAACACTCCTATACACACATCATACACCCCACCACAACACGTGCACATGTATACTGCACACCCACATATACACACGCCACCATCACACGTGCACACGGATACTGCACACTCACACACACACCACCCATCACACACATATGCTTACACACACACACATATACACTCACACACACTCACACACCCTCAGACTCACACACACACACTCACAAATTCTCACACACTCACACACTCTCACACACACCACCCATCACACACATATGCTTACACACACACGTACACACTCACACACCCTCAGACTCACACACACACACTCACACATTCTCACACACTCACACACTCACACACACACCACCCAGCACACATACATGTGCATATACATAGACACATCACACACACACTCAGACACTCACACACACTCACACACACACAGACACACACTCATACACTCACCACACACACTCACACACACACACTCAGAGTCATACACACACACACAGTCATACACACACTCACACACAGTCTCACAGTCGCACACACTTGCACAGTCATACACTCACACTCACACACAGTCATACACACACTCACACTCACACACACTCGCACACACTCACACAGTCATACACACACTCACACACACTCATACATATACAGTCACACACACTCGCACACACAATCATACACACACCCAGACACACTCACACACACTCGCACACACACAGCCATACACACACACACAGCCATATACACACACACACTGTCACACTCACACACACTCACACACACACACACTCTCACACACTTGCACAGTCATACACACACACTCACACAGTCATATGCACACTCACACACTCACACACACTCACATACAGTCACACACACACTCGCACACACAATCATACACACACCCAGACACACTCACACACACTCGCACACACACAGCCATACACACACACACAGCCATACACACACACACACTGTCACACTCACACACACTCACACACACTCACACACACTCACACACACACACACTCTCACACACTTGCACACAGTCATACACACACACTCTCACACACGGCCCCCTCCTCCACCCCTGTGTCCCGCAGACTCTAGGCACTCACCCACAGCCGCCCGCCCCCACCGTGTACCTCCTTGGAGAGCCGGGTGAAGAGGTCCCCTCCGCGCAGGAAGTCCAGAATCAGGTAGAGCTTCCCCTCCGTCTGGAAGGCTGCGGAGGGAGAGAGAGCGCGTCCGGGGTCGCAGTGCCTGGGGAGGCCGTCGCTCCCCTGGGGCCAGCGCTGAGCGCTCGGAGCCCGTCTGTCGGCTCAGAAGCACCGCGTGGTCTGACGCCGAGTCATCTCAGACGCAGGCCTGGGGCGCGGCGGGGACAGCGCGCGCGCAGCGCTCGGGGAGAGGGGCCCGCGGCAAGGAGCTCTGCCTGCACTTCTCATTAACGGTCTGGAGGCCATTTCTCTTCCTTTCCTACCCCCCTTTCCTTTCTCAGTCACGAAGGGGACTGAAAGAGACGCAGGGAAAGTATCGGGAGGTGCCCGTGCTCTCACCACCTCCGTGAACACGGGGCCAACTGGGTCTCGGCGGAGGGCCGGCTCTACTGTGAGCTGCCTGGGGAGGCGCAGGGCGCCTGGACCGTCCGGGACCGCCCTGCCCGTCTATGGACCTGCTTCGGTGCAGCTCCGGGTTCAAGAACGTCCACCACCCGGTCCTCCTTCGAGGGCCGCACTGGGGATGGGACAGCCTGGCTACTCTACCTGGGGGCCACGGGGCTCGTGTCCTCGGTTTGGGCCCCGAGGGCCACGGTCCCGCCCCCGCCCAGCGCGAGCAAGGCCTCGCCTCGGTCAGAGGCCGCTGCGTGCGCTGAGGGTCAGGGAAAGCAATGCGCCGGCCGCCGGGCGGGCGGTCCAGTGCTACCGCTGGGCCGTCACGCGGCGGCTGCTTTACACACAGGGAGTCTGGCTGGAGCCGGCGCTGACATCCCCACACACTTGGAAACATTTTGTTCGCTGAACATCAAGGCCAGAGCTTAAAATGTTGGGGTTTTAGAAACGTAGGGCTTCCCTGGTGGCTCAGCTGGGAAGAATCTGCAGGCAACGCGGGAGACCTCGGTTCCATCCCTGGGTTGGCAAGATCCCCTGGAGTAGGAAATGGCAACCTGCTCCAGTATTCTTTCCTGGAGAATCCCATGGGCAGAGGAGCCTGGTGGGCTACAGTCCATGGGGTCGCAAAGAGTCGGACATGACTGAGCACACACACACATACCATAATGTAGCTTTACAATGAAAGGGTGGTTCACTTCTGCCAGGATGTCTCTCTCCATCTTTGACCTGACTCGGTCCCGAACTGCAAGACAGAAAAAAAAATGAAGACTTTCAAAGGCAGGAGTCAGGTTCTGGAGAATGTGGAACACAAAACTTTAGATATAGATAATTTCCCACTTTTTTTTTTTTTGGTCACAAACTTCTCAAACAGATACAGAAGTTTAAAGAGCAGGCTGAATGGCCACTCCTGAAGCCTCCACTTGGATTCAACAGCTGCTCACATTCGGGCACGTTTTCTCTTGCCCTCTCTTCCCCACATATACACACGTTTTAGCCAAAAGTCTGATAATAAATCATCGACAGCATGACCTTCCACCCCGGCTGCATTTATAACACATGCAGCAGCTCCGAAGAACAGGACAGTCTCTTACATAACCCAAATGCGCCTGTCGCCCCTAAGGAAACTAACCCTCATTCCATAAATCACCCAGGGCCCCACCCACATTCCAGCCCTGCCCTCGGTCATTCACAGCTGCTATTTTCCAGCATAGGGTTCCGTCAAGGTTCACTCACACCTCTGATGGGTGATTTCCTTATTCCTTCTGCTTCTAGAGTAAAATGGCCCCGCAGCTTTCCTGCTTGCACTTTCTGTGGGCTTTCGGGTTGAGTCCAGACCAGTTTTCCTATGGATTGTCTCTGGCTGTGTCTGATTGTGGCTTCACTCGTTGCTCTAACTCCTTTAGCTCATACGATCCTTGCTTGGGTCATTTAGGGTCACAAGATGCCCATTTTCTCATCTCTGATGGGACTAGAAATCAAGAGGAACATCCCTTCTCTCACCCTTCCTGAGGATAACTATGGATTATGGATTTTTAAAACACGAGTCTGTTGTAACGAATCACAGTATCATTCTTTTCAGTGCTGACACTGCCCAAAGTTTAGCCATCTGGGAACACAGAGTAAGTTTTGAGGCAAAAACAAATGAAAAACAAACAAAGTCAGTGCTTGAGAGTAAGAACAATGCCAAGATTCCCACGAGCAAACTGGCACGCCCCGGGCAGCGTCCAGGTGACCTCCTACAGCCCCGCGTGTGTGAAGGCGGAAACCTCCCTCAAGAATTCCAAAGTGTGACAAGTATGATGGATATCACCCTCAGAATCAGGTATTTAAGTCATTCACTCTTTGGCCTTTCGACATATACTTAAACCTGGGTCTCCTGCACCGCAGGCAGATTCTTTACCATCTGAGCCACTAGGGAAGCCCTCTATTTAAGAAGTCCTTCTCAAAGGATGGGTATAATAGGGGGAAAAAAAACACACAAAAAATGGAAAATAACAAGAATGAGTGAGGATGTGGGGAAGCTGGCGGGAAGGTAAAATGGTGCAGCCACTGCAGAAAACCACCTGGCAGCGCATCACGAAGTTAAACACAGAAATACCATACGACCCAGTGCGTCCATTCCCCACAGAACTGAAGCAGAGATTCCAACAGATCGCATACACCCACATCCACAGCAGTGTTAGTCACAAGAGCAAAACAGGTGGAGGCCACCCAAGTGCCCAGTGATGGACGGCTGAAGAAACAAAGGGGGCGTGGCTGTGCGGTGGAACATTACTCAGCCCTGAAAGATGAAAATTCTGACACACACTGCAGCAGGAACAAACCTCAGAAACACTACGCTGAGCAAAGTAGGCCAGACACAAAAGGGCAAGCCCCATACGGTTCTACTTACTCAGGACTGAGGATGCACCAGACAGAGCGCCCCTGGCAGAATCTGTGCGGCTCCATCAGGATGGACCCGAGCCCAAGCTCATTCATCACCTGGTAGTTCTTTCTTATTTATTTTTCTGAAAGTATGGTTGCCAAGAGGTGGGGGGTTGGTGGGGAGGGATGGACTGGGAGCTTGGGCTGAGAAGAGGCAAACAAACTGCCACACCCAGGATGGACACACAAGGTCCTACTGGAGAGCACGGGGAGCTCTATTCAGTATCCCGAGATAAACCATGACAGAAAAGAGTATACAAAAAGAATGTGTGTGTGTGTCTAGCTGAATCCCCAGTGGCTCTGACCCCAGCTCTGCCGCCGCTCAAAAGAACAGCGAGGGGACACACAGGACAATCCCCAGGGAGACGGTACATGGAGTCGCTCCGTTTCCTGCCTGTGCCGGGTTATGGGCTCTGGTGGCTCCGCCAGGGGCAACACCAAAGAAAGGGATTCTGGATACGAAACAGACCCTGGATCCCTCCCTTCAGTAAAAGACGCAGAGGAGGACGGCTGAGACCCTGAAGGGGCACGTGAGTGGTGGGGTCAGGACGATGCCCCTCCAAACACTCTCCCAGGCTGAGCAGGAGGCCCTGGATGAGCCGCATAGAAGGACAGGGGTCGCAGCAGTGCCAGGGGCCCAGGGCTGCCCGCCCCCCAATCGGGGCAGGCAGGATGCCCCTCGGGGCAGCTCCTCGGGGCGGGGGGGGCCTCGGCCGATGCACTCAGGCTCCTGGGCCGTGTCCTTGACCTCGGGGAGCCGGGCAGACTGGGGAGGGGCCACGGGAGATGGCTGTCCGCCCCCCAGGAAGTCCTCTTCCGGGAGAAGCCCCCCCACCCATGACGTGATCCAGTGGAGCAGGCGGCCAAGGAGACGGGACGCTGTGTTCCTACACCCTTCCTGCCATCTCCTCGCAAAGCTCACTCCGTGACTCCAGTTAGGAAAATCGAAACATTCTGTAAATAGGGTTGATGCTATTATCATTGAGCTCAGATCTCTGTGGAATGAGGAGCACTGCTTAGTCACACAGCTGATGATGGTGTTCGTAATGGAAAACAAAGGTCATAATAAGCCTGGAGACAAAGTCAGAAAAAGACACCTTATATTCAGATTTCCAAGGGGTTGTCCAGTGAAAGTGGAAAAATAAATATATATTCCCTCTCTACATTTTACACAATAAATCCCAGCTCTATTAGAGAGGTAAGTGTTTTAAAAAGCCATGAAAATGATAAAGATGAATCAAATACTTATCTGAGGTTTGGGTGGGGATTCTTTTATTTTTAAATAAAAGCAATGAAAGAAATAACATAGGAAAAAGTGATAGACTCAGTTAAAAAACAAATTCCCTATCCAAAAGGTCATAAAAAATTAAAAGGCTAACAAAAAACTTCGAGATTATCTAAAACAAACGGCAAAAGGACCAGGAGCCTAAATACATCTAAACATAATACTAAATACATACTAAACATAATACTCTTACTATGCTTAAAGAAACAGAGGAGAAACCAAGACGCCAGCTCCAACGGTGAACTTAACACAGAGACGATAAACACGCTCGTCTGGGGACCGTGCTTTCACAAAGAGGTTTGTGAGACTGGCCCCAGGGCAGCAGCTGGCGAAACACATGCCACTGGATCCAAGGCGGCAGGGCCAGGAAAGGCTGGGCGCGGCCACGGCAGGACTGGGTCACTGCAGGTGGCCTACTCGGGGGGCGACTGGGCCGGGCTGACACCGTGGCGAAGGACAGCTGTGCCACAGAGGGCCCTTCAGAGGTGAGACCGCGGGCATGAGGCCGGCCCTCCGAAGGTGACGGGGGACCTGGGGCTGCACCTGCCGGCTTAGCCCTGCAGGGCCCGCAGCCCGCCCACTCAGGGTGGTGGCTGTCATTTGGGCCATCGGTGATGGAGCGAAAGGCCTGGAATGGTGCCTCGGCCACCTGAGGGGCAGCTGCAGAGCCGTCCCTCCTCTGAGAAAGAAACTGACATGACAGCAAGGGCCTCATTTCTGATGCTGTCTCTGCAGGCTTAGGATTCCAAGGGATTTTCAGCCCTAAGACTGAGATGCAGAAGAAAAGAAAGGAGCCCAGAGAGATGCTTCCTTCACCCTTCCACTGTTACCGGGTCTGAGGGTTACAGAAACGACGAAACGCTCACACAGCCTGAGGCGAAATGTCCCCCAACCATCTCCTGCTGGGTGGATCCAGACCAGCTCAGCGCCTGGAGCCAGGCCAGCGCCTCCCTGAGATACCGACTCTCTGGTATCCCACACGTGAGTCCAGAATCAAGCGGGGCTTGACACTGTAGATGCAAAAAGTCCTCATGTTCCAGGCTATTTTGAGATTCACTAAGAAATCGTAGGGGGCTTCCCAGGTGGCCCTAGTGGTAAAGAATCTGCCTGCCAATGCAGGAGACGCGGGTTTAGTCCCTGGGTCAGGAAGATCCCCTGGAGGAGGAAACGGCAAACCACTCCAGTATTCTTGCCTGGAGAACCCCATGGACAAAGGGGCCTGGCGGGCTGCAGTCCATGGGGTTGCAAACAGTTGGATGTGCGACCGAGCACGCACACACACACGCCACAAACAGTAGACAGCAGGGAGAGATGAGCATCTTCCGTGCTTCAAACCACCCCCGTGGAGGATTAGGATGTGGTTTCCATGGCTGCTTTTGTAACCGACCTCCTTTAATTATACTGTTTTCACATTATATACCCTGTCGTATCATGTCACTATGTCACATTGTATTCTATTATACAGACACTGTATTTCAAAAGAAGAGGAAGGCTGAGATAAAATCCAATGTGGTCTTCTCAGTCACGGTGGAGATGAGAAATGGCCAGCTAGGAGGTGACCTTGGGAAGGCCTGGGTGGGGTGGTGGGAGGAGGTGTGAGCGTACAGCAGCCCCCCAGGGAGCACACGGCACGCGAACCTGCGTTTCCCGCGGTCACTGGGAGGCCCGAGCCTTTTAACTGGAGCCAGACACCGGGCTGGCGATGAACTCAGCCTCCACCCGGCTGAGTGACCACACTTACCACCTCCCGGCTCTGTCCTCAAAATCCTGCCGGCTCTGAAATTTTGCCCTGAGCAGACCCCGAATGCAGAATAAAAGTCCCTCTTCACACAGGATCCTTTAGCCTTCAAAGGTCAAGTTCACAGCACAGAGGGGCTTCCCAGGGGAAGCTGTGCTGCTCATCACACCAGAGAAAAAAGGGAGAAAACCCGAAATGATGAAAATTAAAGTGTCACCCACGTTGACGATCACATCAGGTACCACTCCTCAAGATTTGACTTTCCATTTCTCTACACCAATCGAAATTGTGGAACCAAGGCTGCCACAGTTACTTAACTAACTTCTTTGCCAGAGACTCTGAGTGTTAAGTATTTAGTCCGTTATGCTTGCACGTTTACAGGCATTAAAGACGCAAACAAACGAAAACATTTATTTCCTGCTTTTTATCTACTATGTAAGAAATACAGTTCTGGTAGGAAGGTACACATAAGGACATCAAGGCGTGCAGTCCCAGGCTGAAGCGCTCTACCTAAGGGCGACGCTGGCTCGGTCCTGTTTGTCTTAGGTCACCGTTGGGAAAATAGGTCCCCTGGACAGTGAACACCCCAGGGACAGCGGGGTGAGGCTTCCTGATGGGGAAACGATGCCCTGTGGGTGGGGGGCAAGGCTGGTCCCAGGTGCCCCTCACCTGGGAGGGGATGCACGTGGAACCCAGATCCCACCAGCTCTGAATCACGCGGTTCTCAGTGTGTGGCTTGACTGCCTTGCACCTCGATTTCCTCATCATAAAATGCAGCCAACACTACCATAAGGGCACTGAACACATGTGCTTGGAATCTGCCTACTCCCCTCCCCACCCCCCACCCCCCCAAGGAATCTGCAACCATCCAAATGTGAATGAAATGACAGAAAGGAATTAGCATGAAAATAACATCTGTTCAGACTCAGGCAGTGACTAAGGCAGTGTTTTTCTAACAAAGCATCTCGGTGTAAGAGAAAAGGAAACAGAATGGTGCCCGAAACACACTCGGAGGCTTGAAGCCGAGCGGGCTAGCTCTGACGGGGACTGTTCACGGTGCAGTCAGTGGCAATGGGACCCATGCGTTTCTGTCCTGTACGTGCCGACGCTCCAGGGATGGAGTCAGAGCTCTCCTCGATGAAAAGACAGAGGAGGGACAGCCTGAAGTCCAGAGACACCCTGAGAGGCTTCTCTCCTGGCCACGCTCTTGCTGGAACCCACCCGCAGCCGCCAGGAAACACAGAGGTGCCCAGAACCTTCTATCAGTTACTTTCTAAACATCGAGATTTTGCCAGGATACTTTTTCCTTTAGAATCAACAGGTCACAAGCCATTTCCTTCAAAGTAGGAAATATGTTTCTCCTCTGGGCTTAGAAAGTTGACTTATAGAGCAAACAGCTGAAAAGTTAGGCGTGAGAACACAGGTGAAGTCCTGTCGGAAGACTACCACTGCAGAGACACACTGCACAATAAAAGCCCTCTCCACGTTACGGAGAGATGTTTCAGTTCAGTTCAGTTCAGTCGCTCAGTCGTGTCCGACTCTGTGACCCCATGGACTGCAGCACGCCAGGCCTCCCTTTCCATCGCCAACTCCCGGAGTTTACGCAAACTCATCAGTTCTCACTAAAATGAGAATTCTACAGGAGGAGCCGTCCTGGGGTGGGTGCTTGTGGTCCCCATCAGGTGCCGGGCATCCCTGGTAACTAACGTGACTGGTGGTGACCAGCTCCATCACAGGCTCTTCAGGGAGTTGGAGGAACCAGGCCTGGACACAGACGTACGTCTTTCTAAACAGACGGCGAGGAACGCTCAACGTTCCTCTTCCTCCCTGCACTCCATCAGACCTAACGCAAACCTAGACAAGAAGAGACACACCTCCAAAGCCAGTCTCCAAGGAGAAGAGGCCCAGAAAGGAAGGGAGGGACTCTGAACCTTGTGCTGGCTGCGCTTCACGTGCGTGGATGAGCTTAACCCTCACATCAGCAGCATTGTAAGGGAGGCTCTATCACTGCGATCATCTCAGTTAAGGAGGAACCAGCGGCGGCCGGGAGAGGTTACCGGAGGTGGCACAGCCAGAAGGAACCCCAGGTCCAGCATTTGCGCTTCCAGCCACCACATAAGTGTCCCCTCACTGGCGGGGCACAGGGGACACCTGTACTCTCATGCCCAGGCCACGTCCGGACCTGACACGACCCCAGTGCTCTGTAAGGGTCCCGCAGGGCCCTCCAGCCTGCGGTCCCGGCTGGGAACCACCTTGTTAACGTGGGTGACAGTCCCCGCTGGCTGGTCACTATACAGGGGACGGAGATCCGTCCTGCTTCATTCTGGGCTCAGGTATGGGAGCATGTGCTCTTTTAAATCAAATTCCCCTGCAACACAAGGTAGGGTGTCGCCCTTAGGGATTCGTTCTTTAGAGCTGTCACCTGCGGTCAGTCAGTGTTGAGACATGAACACAGACACGCTGTCAATTAGAGACGCTGAACACTTTGAAAGGCTCCTTTAGCAGTCGGGGGGTGAGCAGCACCATCCGCTCGTGGGGCCTGCGGAGGCTGGGGGTGCGGATGGGACGGGGCGGCTCTCCCGCAGGCTTGTCACCCCGTCAGCTGCTTCAGCAGTTGACATTTTCCTTGGAAATGGCGTGCTGCCTCGTTACAGAAAGAGGGGTAGGCGCCTGACGCCTCCAAACTCTTCGAAAGATGAAACAGAGCCATCAGAGACTATTCTCTGCTTGTCAGGTTACTCGGAATCCAAATGGCAACCACGCTCCATCCTGCACGTGGGACGGTCACCCACGTGCCTGGGAAACAACCGGGAGGTTTACAGTCATTCCCATGAGTCTCCCACCCTCCTTCCGTTTCCCCCCCAAAATAATTTCAGTCTTCAGGTGCATTTTCCTTGGGTGGCTGTCTGCACCCCAGGAGGGGGTGTGACCTCTGTCACCCACGTTGCTTTTCCAACACGTTCTTCTGATTCACTAATTAGCCTGCAAACTGGGGCTGCTTTGAGGATGGAGAACGGCTTGTGAATATTTGAATCTCTCAGGCTGACGGATGCAGAGGTGTTGGAGCCAAAACAAATCTCAACAGCCCTCTTCTTGCACACGTGATGGGAAAGGAAGTTCTAGGAAGGTCAGAAGCCCCCTTGGTGGCTCAGAGGACCTGGCCACATTTGGGACGCGTACCTGGTCCCCCTCTGATGGGTCCAATGACCACCTCACACAAAGGACTGTTTTGTAAAACTTCTATATTTTCTCTTAGGAAAACAAGTTCTGATTGCATTTCTGGGGAAAAGAAATCTGTTCTTTAGTGACGGATTGTTGTGAAAAGTCGAAATAGATGACACAAAATTAATGTTTGGTTTGGAAACTGGTTTTGAAAGGAGCACAGGAAAGGGGCAGTTTCTCTGACTTTATGCTTCCGTGAGCCGTTCTCACAGCGTAAAAAGGATTTCACACAGTCAAGCACATCGTTCCGGAATATTATGCAAAAAAAACCTTCATGTTATACAAAGTCAAACATGTTGTATGTTTGTTGAAAAGTTGGAATACAGAATATAGAGATGAAAATAAAAGCTCCCAAAGCTGCTACGGCTGTTTTTGTTTTGGCTCATTTCCTACCAGTATGACATATACTCAGTATTTGTAAATATACAGGCATCTACCTGTGCTCACGGAGACACTCATGCTTTTGTTAATAACAACATCTCGATTGTTCCGTCACACAATTCATATCTTGCCTAACGTGTGTAACCTTGCATCAGGAGCACTTTCTCAAGGACGCTGAATCGGATTATAAACAAATGTGGAGGCACGCATACCCATGAGGCTAAAATCACTGAGATGAGTGTTTGCACCGGGGCTAAGGGCTCAAGGCTGAGATCAACGGATGGGCTGAACAAGGACAAGCAGGGTGGACACACAGGTTCCCCCATGGCTCCGATTCTCTCCTACCTTTCCTTCTTCCTTAGGGGCAGGAGGAAGGATGTGATGGGAAGGAGGAGGGCGGGGAGCAATGCCAGGTGCTGAGCACCTGCTGCCGAGGTTAATGGGATCTGCGGATGGAGGGGTGATGGCAGGCAACTACCAGGTTACTCGGCCAGAGGATGACCTAGCAAGGCGCCTGCTTCGACCTGCCCGTGTCTTCAGCCACAGGGAGCTGCCCGCTCTGTGTCTGAGAGGGTGAACCTCTATGCGTTGATGATGAAAGTGTGGGTTTTAGCAAATGGCCATGTCACGCAGCAGCTGTTCATTTCTAAAAATAGCAGCTTTACTGGGAGACATACACCACTCAATCCCCCCAGCTACAGCGTGCAGCTCAATGGTTTTCAGAATATTCGGAGCCGTGCAGCCAGCACCAGTCATAACACATTCTCATCACCCCTAAAAGAAACTCACGGCCAGTCGGTCATCCTTGTCTCCCTAACCTCCCAGCCCCCAGCGACGATTCAGCTACTTTCCGTCCCTGTGGATTCGCCTCTGCGGGATTTTCACCTAAATAGAATCCTGCAGCATGAGCGACATCATGACTGGCTTCTTTTTATCCAGAACCTTGTTCTCAAGGTTCATCTGGGCTATACGATGCATCGGTATTCATTTCTTTGGATTGCCAAGTAATATGCCACTGTTTGGACACACCATGCTTTATTTATCCTCCAGTGGATGGATGTTGGGCGTCTGTCCACTCTTGTCTACTGTGAACTGACTGATGCTGCTTTGAACATTCATGTGCAAGTTTTTGTGTAGATGTATGTTTTCATTTCTCTTGGTTATATACAAAGGATTGGAACAGTTGAGTCATATGCTAACTCTGTTAACTTTTGAGGGAGTGCCAGAGAAGCTGTTCATTTTCTAGACATTCTGATGATCCGGAATTAACAAATGTCTAATTTGACTTTCTATTTCTATGAAACTACTGTTTAGTGATGAGATTATTTTATTTAAAGTGAGGGATAGAAAGTCAAAAGCTGCTTTATTTTCTATATATCTTTTATTAACAACGAATGATTCTTTAAAATTATATTATTATGGAGATCTTGGTCAAGTTCAACTGACAATTTTAGAAATGTTATTACAGCTACAATAAAAAATGTTCCCTATAAGTAACATGGCTTAAATTATGTGGCTGAATCAAAAACTCCAGTGTCTGAAATAAACTCGAATGCCTACATCACAGACCCCAAAACTTCTGTGTACAGAAGAACTACTGGGACAATTTGTTAGAAAAGTCAAATTCTAGGCTCTGCCCCTAAGAGATTATGATCTAGCAGGTCAGGAGAGGGGACTAGGAATTACTTTTAACAATGTTCCTCAAATAGGCACAGGTGATTCTGACGCAGGCTCTAGTCTGACCAAAGTGTGCACTTTCCGTATTTTCCTCATGGGCCATGCTGACAATGTCACCCTGATCCCTGTTTCCTATAAAATGTTTTTTAATACATTAAGTCTCACCCACCTTCTAAATCCTTCTTGAATGAAGAATTTCGAAAAACTCTTTTCTTCCTTTCTACCTAAGACATTTAGGCATATATATATATATATAAAATTCGATCTATGCATTTACTGTCTTATCTTATTGGTTATATGTGGTTCAAAAATAAATCTTATTTACAAGCTAGACAGGAAGTGCCCTGAAGGTGAACCAGTGAAGTTGTTCAGTCGTGTCCGTCTCTTTGCGACCCCATAGACTGTAGCCCACCAGGCTCCTCTATACATGGGATTTCCCAGGCAAGAATACTGGAGTGGGTTGCCATTTCCTTCTCCAGGGGATCTCCCCGAGCCAGGGATCGAACCCAGGTCTCCTGCATTACAGGCAGACACTTTACCATCTGAGCCACCAGGGAAGCCCCGTCCTGAAGGTAGAGAATGATATTATTTTTGTACTGCCTCCTGCATGCAGGTGCTGAGGACATTGTGATATAAGACCTAAAAATTCAAGAAAGACCTGCTTTGACATCTGAGTTTCGTAGGCCCCGAAGTCCTAATCACGTCCCCTGCCTTTGTCGGATGTGCCCCCCGCCCTACTGGAAGGCTTCCCAGGTGGTGCTAGTGATTAAGAACCTGCCTGCCAAGGAAGGAAGCGTAAGAAACACGGGTTCAATCCCTGGGTTGGGAAGATCGGGTTGGAGGGCACGGCAACCCCCTCCAGTGTTCTTGCCTGGAGAGTCCCACGGACAGAGGAGCCTGGCGGGCTGTGGTCCACGGGGTCACACAGAGTCGGGCACGACTGAGTGACTCTGCACGCACCACAGGGATTCCCCATGAGCCGGATCGATGTGCCCCATCTGGTCTTCAGCCTAACGGGTTCAGTGCCCTGCCAGCCCACTGCTGCTGCTGCTGCTGCTAAGTCGCTTCAGTCGTGTCCGACTCTGTGCGACCCCATAGACGGCAGCCCACCAGGCTCCGCCATCCCTGGGATTCTCCAGGCAAGAACACTGAAGCCACAGAACAGTTCTAACAAGCCCCCCACATTCTCCCTGCCCTCTTGTCATTTATTATGCAGCCTTCATCTCATGGACGCTGCGACTTGCTCCACACCTGCCGGAAACCCATGTGGCGGGTGCCCTCCCCCCGTGAAGAGCATGGGTGAATGACAGACTCCCCATGTCTCCTGTCCAGGCCAGGTGCTGTGTGGTCAGCCTCTTCTCACCATTTAGGACCCGGGATCCCTTCCTCACCCCGGAGGTGATCAGAGCAGATGGGGCTGGTGCTCCGTTCTGCGTGTTACTGCCTACATGGCCACGCACTGGGCACAGAGGTTTCAAATAACAGCTTATTTGACCTGTGTTATGTGCACATTCTTGGCTGGGAGGTGCAGTGGGAGGACTTCAGAGGGAGGGAATCAGGTGTTGGACTGAATTTCTAAAACCCAGTCTGGGGGACGAAAGAGAAATAAAACAGTCGTGAGTCACATTTTGTTTAAAACTGAGCAGTCCAGCCTGATGGATGGATTCAGGCTGCTTTGTCGCCAATACAACCGAGACAATGTGCTTCTGCTCTCCTCCTCAGCGCTCCTTCCCACAAATGGCATGTCACAACCAAACATATGTGGAGGGTGGTATTTACACAATATGGCTTTCCCTCTGAAGACTGTGCAAGTTTTTTAGGGAGATGTTAAATATTCAGGGACATGTTAGTATTGTGTATTATTGATCAGAGAGTAACGTGTCGACATCCAGAAGTCAAGCAACACTAAACGGGGTGGCTATAGCCCCTCATAACAAGCAGAGGATAAACTACGGTTAGGTACTTCTTGCCCTCTGCAACCCCTCACCTTTCAAGGTGGCCTTCTTAAGAACCTTCATTGCGTAGAGCTGTCCAGCATCTGATCCCTTGACTTTCCTCACCAAGAACACCTAAGGAAGAGAACACAGGACATCTGCAGTTGTTAAAGACAGCAAACTCATTTTTCTTATTTGATCTGACAAGGGAATACACTAGGGAGTGTGGGAAATCCCAATAAAATAAATATGCTATAGGAAAAACTTAAATGTAACATCTCCTCCAACATCTAAAAAAGTTTCATCTAATTTAATACAACCCTATGAGGACCCATCAGAGAAGGCAATGGCAAGCCACTCCAGTTCAGTTCAGTTCAGTTCAGTCGCTCAGTCATGTCCGACTCTCTGCGACCCCATGAATCACAGCACGCCAGGCCTCCCTATCCATCACCAACTCCCGGAGTTCACTCAAACTCATGTCCACAGAGTCGGTGATGCCATCTAGCCATCTCATTCTCTGTCGTCCCCTTCTCCTCCCGCCCCCAACCTTTCCCAGCATCAGAGTCTTTTCCAGTGAGTCAACTTATCGCATGAGGTGGCCAAAGTATTGCAGTTTCAGCTTCAGCATCAGTCCTTCCAATGAACACCCAGGATTGATCTCCTTTAGAATGGACAGGTTGGATGTCCTTGCAGTAAAAGGGACTCTCAAGAGTCTTCTCCAGCACCACAGTTCAAAAGCATCAATTCTTCGGTGATCAGCTTTCTTCACAGTCCAACTCTCACATCCATACATGACCACGGGAAAAATCATAGCCTTGACTAGATGGACCTTTGTTGGCAAAGTAATGTCTCTGCTTTTTAATATACTATCTAGATTGGTCATAACTTTCCTTCCAAGGAGTAAGCGTCTTTTAATTTCATGGCTGCAATCAGCATCTGCAGTGATTTTGGAGCCCAAAAAAATAAAGTCTGACACTCCAGTACTCTTGCCTAAATCCCATGGATGGAGGAGCCTGGTAGGCTGCAGTCCGTGAGGTCGCTAAGGGTCAGACACAACTGAGCAACTTCGCTTTCACACACTGGAGAAGGAAATGGCAACCCACTCCAGTGTTCTTGCCTGGAGAATCCCAGGGACGGGGGAGCCTGGTGGGCTTCCGTCTATGGGGTCACACAGAGTCAGACACAACTGAAGTGACTTAGCAGCAGCAGCAGCATGAGGACCCACGTTATGTGTTCATCTTAACAATTATATTTGTTTGGGGCACTATTCTCTTTCTATGAAACACTGTATCAGAGGTAATTGTTGTTGTTCGGTTGCTAAGTTGTGTCTGACTTTTTGCAGTCCCATGGACTGCAGCATGCCAGGCCTCCATGTCCATCACCAGCTCCTGGAGCCTGCTCAAACTCATGTCCATTGACTTGGTGATGCCATCCAACCATCTCATCCTCTATCACCCTCTTCTCCACCTGCCCTCAATCTTTCCCAGCATCAGGGTCTTTTCCAGTCAGTCAGTTCTTTGCATCAGGTGGCAAAGCACTGCAGCTTCAGCTTCAGCCTCAGTCCTTCCAGTGAACATTCAGGGTGATCTCCTTTAGGACGGACGGGTTCCATCACCGTGCTGTCCACGGGGCTCTCAAGAGTCTCCTCCAGCACAGTTTGACAGCAATCAGTTCTTCGGCACTCCGTCTCCTTCATGGTCCAGCTCTCACATCTGTACATGACCACTGGAAAAACCACAGCTTTGACTACATGAAACTTTGTCAGCAAAATGAGGTCTCTGCTTTTTAATGCACAGTCTGGCTTTGTCAGAGTTTCCCTTCCAAGGAGTGAGCGTTTTTTTAATTTCATGGCTACAGTCATCTGCAGTGATTTTGGAGCCCAAGCAAACAAAATCTGTCACTGTTTTCATGGTTTCCCCATCTATTTGCCATGAAGTGATGGGACTGGATGCCACAATTAGTTTCCTGAATGTTGAGTTTTAAGCTAGCTTTTTCACTCTCTGCTTTCACCCTCATCAAGATGCTCTTTAGTTCTCTTCACTTTCTGCCATTAGAGTTGGTTTCATCTGCATATCTGAGGTTGTTGATATTTCTCCCAGCAATCTTGATTCCAGCTTGTGATTCATCCAGCCTGGCATTTCCCATGATGTACTCTGTATAGAGGTTACATAAGCAGGGTGACAATATACAGTCTTGATGTACTCCTTTGCCAATTTTGAACCAGAATAGCACCTTTCTTTGTAAAAACAGAACACTTGTTTAGAAAACCAAACTGTCTTCAGAAGTTTTCAGGGAGATAGATCACTCGGTTTATCGTAAATATGCCCTGTAAATATCCACAGTGAAGCCTACCCTGAGAGTCCCTGCCAGACAACACAGGCCAGACTGTGACCCTCAAGAAGCTAGGTTCTCTAGTTTTCCTCATCCATGTTTTAGCTTTGAGTAGCTGAAGTATACAGAGAGAGCTGGTTCTAAATGGCTCTTATATATTGTCATGTGGACACTTAACAACATTTTCTGGAACACATTTTGACATGTTTTGTGAGGGAAAACCAAGAAGAAAAGACAACTCTTTGAGAGGCTAAGCTTAAGAGTCACATTCATAATTGTTAAATGAGGTTAGTAAAAAACCAACCAACCAACCTAGGGTATCCAGTAGGAAAGAAAAGTACCTTCTGTACAGATAGAAAAAATAGAGTCCAATTTTTCTAATAGTACTTCCCAACAGATGAAAAGGCTGTGGTCATGACTGACACCCACACAGAGGACGTGTGTCCAGGAGGCAGGCGTGGCGCTGCCCACGTGGCCCTGACGGGGGCCTTCATCAGCCTTCTGAGACAAGAAGACCCGTCCTCACAGACACATGGGGTTCTGGCTCCAGGAGTCATGCCCAAGTGTGGGGCTGTGGGAAGGGCTGCATCGTCACCCCCCAACCCAGACAGACTCAGGACACCAGATGGCGGTGGGGAAGCAGGGGCCTGACCGCAGCGCAGACCAGTCTGCCCCGCCCCTGGGAGACATGCCCCGCCCCTGAGAGACAGCCCCGCCCCAGGAGACACGCCCCGCCCCCGGGAGACGCGGCCCCGCCCCCCGACACAGTCCCCGCCCCCGGGAGACTCGGCCCCGCCCCCAGACGCAGGCCCCGCCCCCGGGAGACGCGGCCCCGCCCCCCGACACAGTCCCCGCCCCCGGGAGACGCGACCCCGCCCCCGGAGACACGGCCCCGCCCGCGGGAGAGACGGCCCCGCCCCCGGGAGGCACCACCGCCGTGGGAGATGAGGCAGGTCAGGAGGTCGGCGTCCAGCAGCGCACGGGTTTGGCCTCCGCATCAGCTGCTGGGGTCACCGCCTGCTCTTGGGACCATCAGCTGCCTCTGGACCCGGGGCTCCCCACCCCGCGCCTTCGTGACCGCTGTCACCCAGGGCCCCGGGGACACTCAGGCCAGCGGGAACACCCCTTGCCCTCTGCCCAGCAGAAAGGAGGGCCGAGGCGGGCAGGACAGTGTCGCTCCCCGGGACGGACGCTGCCCCTGGGGCTAGGATTCTAGCAAATCCCGGGCAACGAGAAGCAGGCACGCTCCTCTCCTGGGTTCTGGAGGTCAGTGTCCCTGGGAACATTTATCGTGGGAGGCGTGGGCCGTGCCCCTGTGCACGTGTGCGCCACACAAGTGTTTGCTTGGCCGCGGGGACCTGGGCCTCTCTGGGAGCCGGGTCTCCTGTCCCAGCCCAGAGAGCTCTGTCTGGGAGCTGGCGAGGAGCCTCCTGACAGGCGGGCAGAACTGTGGCAGGAGTGCCCAGGGGGACGAGCTGAGAAACCTGAGCGTTCCCAGGTGGGCCCTTCTCCTCTGCCCATTGGATTTCCCAGGCAAGAATACTGGAGTGGGTTGCCACTTCCTTCTCCAGGGGAGTAGAGAATAACGTCTACTTAAGTCCGCGCTGAACCTCATTCACGCGGCAGCTGACCACTACGATTCAGTTTGTGTGTGAGTCATCTCCAACTCTTTGCGACCCCGCAGACTGCAGCTTGAAAGGCTCCTCTGTTCATGGGATTCTCCAGGCGAGAGTCCTGCAGTGGGTTGCCATTTCCTTCTCCGGGGGATCTTCCTGACCCAGGGATCCAACCCAGGTCTTCCACATTGTGGGCAGATTCTCTACAGTCTGAGCCATAGATTCAGTTTACAAGATGTCAAACCTTGCAGAGATCTCGTCACATAAACCTTCTTTGTTTATTGCATTTCAGGTTTTAAAACTTAGATGATGGATGGTAATGGCTATTTATAGGGCTTCCCTAGTGGCTCAGACAGGAAAGAATCCGCCTGCAAAGCAAGAGACCTGGGTTGGATCCCTGGCTTGGGAAGATCCTCTGGAGAAGGAAATGGCAACCCACTCCAGTATTCTTGCTTGGGGAATCCCATGGACAGAGGAACCTGGAGGGCTGCAAACCAGGGGGTTGCAAGAGTTGGACATAATTTAGTGACTAAATCACGAACACAAAAATGGCTATTCATAATGATCTATTTTTAAGAAGACCTCAAAAGACAAGGAAGAACCTCATTCTCCCAGTATTTGTCCGGGTCCTGTCACACACCAGGTCCTGTAGGAAATGCAGCAGGAACGGCCCCATGGCCAGAGAGCAGCTAACAGGAGACAAAACACCTTGAGAGAAACAGCAAGAGACAGTAACGACAGACTTAAAAGGTGGAAGTAACAGTGAAGACGCGGGCTCTGTCCGCTCAGGAAGAGCTCTTTCGCCACGGCATCCCGGACCGCTCGTCTCTGCCCTCTTTCCTGACTCAGGAACACATTCTGACGCAGGACAACAAGTTCCCAAACAACCTGTCATGTCAGTCTCAGCAAAGACAGAGGCGGCATCTCTAGCACTTAATCCAGGTGACTCTTCACGACCTCCCTCCTTTTACTTTTAGAACCCTTCTCCAGCAGCTCAGTCCCGACTCTGCAAAGCCCTTCCTCGAGCCACGTGGAGACACAGCCACCTCCCCCTGAGGCAGACGCGCCGGCTCTGGCTGAGTTGGGGAATCTGTAGCTGATGAAGGCTAAGCGCCTGCAGGAGATGCCACTACCTCTTCCTTTTATTTCTCTCCACTTACTTGCTTTACTTTTAATCTGTTTATCTCTTTATTTATTAATATCAGAAGATTTTAATCTTCTGTGCTTTACTTTTTTATGCTTCGTCTACTCATGGCTTTTTTCCTACTGTTCATGGGGTTCTCACGGCAAGAACACGAGAGTAGTCTGCCACTCCCTCCTCCAGGGGACCACGTTTCATCAGAGCTCCCCTCTGTCTCCAGCGGTCCTCCATGGCACAGCTAACAGCTTCACTGAGCTACGCAAAGCCCTCTGCCATGACAAGGCCGTGAAGGCGTACAACAAGGGTGCACACTGTCACCGTGCTTATATAACTTATATGCAGAGAACATCATGCGAAAGGCTGGGCTGGATGAAGCACAAGCTGGAATCAAGACTGCTGGGAGAAATAGCAATAACCTCGATATGCAGATGACGTCACCTCTAATGGCAGAAAGCCAAGAGGCACTAAAGAGCCTCTTGAGGGTGAAAGAGGAGAGTGAAAAAGCTGGCTTGAAACTCAACATTGAAAAAACTAAGATCATGGCATCTGGTCTGATCATGTCATGGCAAATAGATGGGGAAACAATGGAAACAGTGACAGACTTTATTTATTGGGCTCCAAAATCACTGTGGACAGTGACTGCAGCCATGAAATTCAGACGCTTGCTCCTTGGTAGGAAAGCTCTGACAAATCCAGACAGTGTATTAAAAAGCAGAGATATCACTTTGCTGACAAAGGTCCATATATTCAAAGCTATGGTTTCTCCAGTAGTCATGTATGGATGTGAGACCTGAACCATACAGAAGACTGAGCACCAAAGAACTGAAGCTTTCAAACTGGTGCTGGAGAAGACTCTTGAGAGTCCCTTTCACTGCAAGGAGATCAAACCGATCAACGCTAAAGGAAATAACCGTGAATATTCACTGGAAGGACTGATGCTGAAGATGAAGCTCCAATACTTTGGCCACCTGATGTGAAGAACTGACTCATTGGAAAAGACCCTGATGCTGGGAAAGATTGAAGGCAGGAGGAGAAGGGGATGACAGAGGATGACATGGTTGGATGGCATCACCGACTCAATGGACATGGGTTTGAACAAACCCCAGGAGATGGTGAAGGACAAGGAAGCCTGGCGTGCTGCAGTCCATGGGGTTGCAGAGTTGAACACAACTTAGTGACTGAACAATTGCAACAACATAATCATCGCTGGGAAGGAAAAGGGTTCCGTGTTACGAAGGTTATCATTCCAAGGGGATTCTGCCTAACCCCAGGATTTCACTTGTTTCCCAAAGAATGTTTTTAAAATAAAAATTTGCAGGAAATTGGAAAAGGTGTTTTCTCTGAGGAAGGCATTGTCAACGTAGCTTTTGTTCAGTCGAGTATTGAAAGGACAGGCTCAGATCCATTTTCCTTGACCTCAGAAAGCATCTTCCATCTTTTCTGCTTCTAGGCACCTTGAGAATTGGCAGAGAGGTGCTCAGTGAAGTCAGGGTCACGCAACAGCCCAGTCAACCACCACCTGCCCAGCAGCGCTGGGCTCGCCTGCGAGGGCGTCCAGGTCTCCATCACCAAGGACAGAGGACAGAGCTGATGCAGCTGACACTGTGCATCCTCGGGAAACAAGCGTGGGCGGCGTGTCTGAGGGGAGCGGCGGGCTCCGTGCATGTCATGGTTCTTTACTCCCCTCCCCCTGGTGGCTCAGACAGTAAAGAGTCTGCCTGCAATTCAGGAGACCCGGATTCGATCCCTGCATCAGGAAGATCCCCTGGAGGAGGGAATGGCAACCCTCTCCAGTATCCTTGCCTGGA
This sequence comes from Moschus berezovskii, assembly GCF_049115385.1. Classification (NCBI taxonomy): domain Eukaryota; kingdom Metazoa; phylum Chordata; class Mammalia; order Artiodactyla; family Moschidae; genus Moschus; species Moschus berezovskii. The sequence continues at coordinate 108,554,743 of NC_142469.1, forward strand.
CAATCCCATGGACAGAGGAGCCTGGTGGGCTACACACCATGGGGTTGCAAAGAGTTGGACGTGACTGAAGCGGACTAACTCACACACACACACACACACACACACACACCCTTTTTCCAACCTTTCTAATTAATGGGAAGACAAACCACAACCACACAAACGGGTCTGCCTCTGTGTCTCGGTGACTTTTTACCCCAAGAGACTGAAATCTTCACGTTCCTACTTCAATAAATGCCTAAAACCCATAGGAAATTGCCATTTTTGAAAGTCACCGCATTTTGAATACTGGTAATTTCATATGGTTCAAGCGAACATGTTTGTAGATATATTAGTATTAATAATATAAATACATGTTGCTACCACATTGCCATGTGGAAAAGAAAAATAAAAATATTCTACCTTTTAAGAATGCCAAAAGGGAGATTTCACAAACAAGCAAATTTCCATGGTCTGTAAGAGATTATCTAGAACACCATCAACATACTATTAATCCTGCATGAAATCAACATGGGCCAGATTTCATCTTGGCGCCAAGTCCTATGAAAAAAAGGGGAAATCTGGTGAATATCCACATACCGTACAAAAACAGTGACTTCAAAAAGCCAGGACCCCATCCTGCTTAAACTCTGGGAAAGGCTGGCCTCCTGGTTTACCTCAGGGCCTCATGTTCTAGAAACCATAAGTCTGTATAATTTCTAACAGATACATCAAGGATGTAGAGAAATCAGCATGGCCCTGGAATAACTTGATCTCATGAGAGATCTATTGACATGCTGCTGTATATGGATGCAGTCCTATGTGAACAGACAACTGTTTCTCATTTCCTGAGAGAAATCAGTACTCATTTTAATTTGAAGGCAAAAAGGAAAGAAATGAACAATTCTTCTTCTTGGCTGCACTGGGTCTTTAGCGCTTGGGTTTGCTCTAGTTCTGGGGCAGGGGCCTCTCCTGCTGCAGAGCACAGGCTCCAGAGGGAGGGCTCAGTCGTTGAGACCGGCAGGCTTAGTTGCTCTGAGGCCTGTGGGACCTCAGTCCCCTGCCCAGAGATCGAGCCTGTGTCCCCTGTGTTGGAAGGTGGATTCTTAACCACTGGATCCCCAGGGATGTCCTGAAATGAAGAATTCTAGTTCACAGATTCATCACAGACAACTGCTAGATGGGATTCATGTGCTATTTAATCCACAGAAGAATTATAGAAAGTAGTGCCTATTATTGGAGAAGGAAATGGCAACCCACTCCAGTGTTCTTGCCTGGAGAATCCCAGAGACGGGGGAGCCTGGTGGGCTTCCGTCTATGGGGTCACACAGAGTCGGACACGACTGAAGTGACTTAGCAGCAGCAGTGCCTATTATGCCCATTTTACAGGTGGGGAAACTGAGGCTTGGAGAGGCAGAATAACCACACGGTTTACAAGGAGCGTGGGAGGGGACCCAGGCTGCAGGCCCCGTCTCCCTGCCTCCCTGGCTGACAGTTATGTGAGTGGGTCCCAAAGGGCACCACCTTCTCCACTGCTTTCTTCCCTGTTCTCTTATTTTTTCTTTCTTTTTGAAAAATACCTGTGGAGTGCATACTTCCCAAAGATGTATGGCTCAAGTTCAAGGACCCTCCCAGCATGGAGATGCACTAAAGGCTCATGGAAGCTACAAGGGGGGAGGCGTGTGCAGCATTCCCGAGCTCCACTGCCTCAGGCTGCTGGCCACGCAGAGTGAGGCCACAGCCCCTGTGACCATGGGGCCTGCCCAGTGGGCACTGCCCTCATTCCATCAGCTTGGGCCCACACTTCCCTTGGGCTCAGGGGCCACTTCTGCCATCTCTCCTTCTCCCAGACGTGGGGGACCAGCGGCAGCGGAACGAGGCCCACTTGGAGGGAAGCATGGACTCAACTTACCTTTCCATAGGAGCCTTGTCCCAAAACTTTCAACAGTTCAAACTGGGAAGGGTCGGCCTTCTCAAAGCCCGCTTTCACATGGTGACTGATGTCAATCTCCTTCACAATGCCTTCTTCCTGCAAGAGAAAAACGACAGAAATGCATATCAAGGGGCTCCTCTGGATTCGTCCTCCCAAGTTACCATGAGTTGGGGAGGCTATGGATTTTCAGGATTGGAGTTAAGAGCTGTGACATCACAGCACTTTGCATAATTTGCTTGCTTATTTGTACCAGTGATTCTGTTTGTGAGCCTTAAATTGTGTCTTTTCTCTGTGGATTTGTGTTGTGTGGTCTTACCAATATCTCAATGAAATCCATCCTCCTTCTTAACAATTTGGGCAAAATTCTGGACAGGGAGGAAGGTGGGGACCACGGAACCAAACGAGCCTCTGAGTGCGTGTCTGAGTATCTACACTTCTGTGGCCTGAAGGGCCGTCCGCGGCAGCAGTCGTCTGTGAAATGGGGGTTTCTTTTCTCCTTCTTATGACCTTGCTGCCCCTTATATTCTTGCCAGAGCTGATGGCTCATCTCCATCCCAGAGCTTATATTTCAGAAGAAGCAGCCGGGTAAGATTTTCTGCCAGTTCAGAAGCTTTCCCAGTAGGGAAAAAAAGTCCTTGATCTTGAAATTAAAGCCCTGACAGGAATCACTCCCAATGCTCATCAGAGAGCTTCCTGTCCTGGAGATGCACTGCCCACCTGTCAGGGGCGAGGCTGCCCTGCCACCACCAGACATGGGGGATGCGGAAGCTGGAAAGGAGGGACTTTCCTGAACTGATCTCTGTGCTTCTCCGAGACACCCTTTCCAATCCATCCATCCTTCTGATCCTTCATCCACTACTATGGTTTTAGCCTTGGCTACATACTGAAAAATAGCAGGCCGGGCTGACTGCAAAGCACATCTAAAAACTGCCACCAGTAATTGCACACATAGAGTGTTACGGGCACTCAGTCTTTCCATACACTACTTCTTTCATTTCTTAAAAAACTATCAAGTGAGATGTTATCCTAAGGTTGCCCAGCTGGAAGTATGAGAGCCGGGTTTCTAGTCAAAGTGACATTAAAGCCTCAGGCAAATCAAACTGTAACAGCAGTAATCCCCCTCAGAGATGGATGGAAAACTCAGCTTCTCAGAGTTATAAACTTTGTGACTACTGTCTCCATATAGCCAACACATGGCACCGAGAGAAAGCAGAGGAAGGTCGTCTGGGCTGCAAGACGATCGTGTTTCATTTCTTTTTATTCCAGTGGTTAAAGGAAACCCTTCAATCTTCACATCTTCAAGGATTCTTTTCCATTTTTGTAAAAACAATCATGTTTCTGTTTGTGAAAACAAGCAATGGATATACCGAAACGAACCCTTTTGGGGTCAGTTCACAAAGCTTGTATGTGTGCAGTTAGAACACAAAGCATTTTAATGTAACTACTCCTTGAATATGGAGGAGGAAATGGCTGCCTGCTCCAGTGTTCTTGTCTGGAGAACCCCATGGACAGAGGAGCCTGGCAGGCTACTGTCCAGAGGGTCACAAGAGTCGGACAGACTCAGCAAGTAAGCCACCAGCATTCCTTGAATATGTAAGAGAGAGAGGACCCTGAGGGCTTTGTCCTCCCCCCATGAGTGGAGATGACCTCTGAGTCCCGCTGGAATCCCAGGACCCCTTTAGCTACAGAAAAGGGCACAGCTTCTTCTGTAGGGAAATCTCTCCATGTATGACAGGGAAAAAGTGCAAAGTGTTAGTCACTCAGGCGTGTCCAGCTCTTTGCAACCCCAAGGCCCTGGTAGCCCACCAGGTGCCTCTGTCCATGGTATTTTCCAGGAAAGAATATTGGAGTGGGTAACCACTTCCTTCTCCAGGGCATCTTCCTGATCCAGGGACTGAACCCAGGTCTCCCGCATTGCAGGCAGACTCTTTACCAGCTGAGTCACCAGGGAGGAAGGAGGGAAAGGGGCGCCTCAGGGCGCAGGGCAGCACCTGTGTCTTCCCCAAGAAGACTGCACTCATCCGGGCAGTGCCTGCAGACCGATGCCCACTGAGAAGGCGAGGCTGAAGTTCAAAGTCCTCGCCAAGTCCCTGATGACTGATGTTGCGCAGGTGCTATCTCCACCTCCACTGACTTATCAACCGAAGAAAGACGGTCACTTTTCACTGAAGGAAGAATAAAACACCCCCGTTCTGTTAACAGGCTTCCTTGGTGGCTCAGCTGGTAAAGAATCTGCCTGCAATGAGGGAGACCTGGGTGCGATCCCTGGATGGGGAAGGTCCCCTGGAGAAGGGAAAGGCTACCGCCTCCAGTCTTCTGGCCTGGAGAATTCCATGGACTGTAGAGTCCATGGCGTCTCAAACAGTTGGACACGACTGAGAGCCTTTCACTGCACTTGACTTTTCTGCTAACACGCAGCACTGCCCGTCCCGCGGGCAGGACGGCACGGAGCCATCCATGTCCCTGCCCCCTGAGCACAGCTCGGCCCTGCAGCTGAGCTAACGTCACTCCCGCGGGTCAGCAGGGCTCACCCAGCGCCATCCTCTGACTTTGCTTTGGTGCCTGAGCACACCAGCGTTCACGCAGCTGAAGAGAAGGTCACCCTCAACACGGACGGGGCACCGGCTGGGGACGAGGCCGGGGCCTCAGGGAGACGCCCAGGAGGCAGGCGACCACTGGCCCCGTGGCCCCGCTCCCAGGCCCCTCCGAGCGCATGTCACACACGACTGTGCTGTGCTCCTCCAGGGTCTCCAGGTCATCCCTCTGTGTCCGTGCCTCCGCTTGGAGGAGCAAGATGTCACTCAGCCGCCCGGAGCCCCCTCAGCATCCCTGGAGGATCCCCCCCAGGGCGCTGCTTCCCCCATTCCCCAGGAACGAGCGGCCCCGAGCACCCAACTCTCCCCACCCAGCAAAGGCACCAGCCGGCCAGAATTCACCTTCCTGCGTCGTCACTGGCCTGACATTGCAGCTGAAGGCTTAGAAGCAAATCTCTCTGTAACATTTCGTTTTGTGGGGATTCTCGCTGTCTAAGTCCTTAAAGCAAATGCACTCAAAGCACACAGCTAACTTCCTCCTCAGGAATGGCCTTAAACCCCAGGTCGCTCCCTGATAGTACTGTGATGTTTCAATTAACATCAGGAAGGTCTTGAACAGCAAAGAATCTCAACCATCCATTGAAAAAGGAACCAAGAATTCCACATTTTAGAGTTTAGCGTTCTGCGCTCATAGTAACACTTTGACTTGAACTTGCTTGAGATATTTTGTTTTCCTCTTTCCCAAGAACTTAAAAAAAAAAAAAGAGTCGAGGTCTGGAGACCTGTGCTGAGCACTGCCTGCACAGGAAATACCCAGATGGGAGCTGGGGAGACATGTCTGGGCTTGTCTGCTTCTAACCATGTCCAGACCGGACAGGCGTATTTTCTGAATCAGTTTGTGATTACTGCCTTAAAGGGTACCCAGATTTAACATATTATTTATACCTCATTTAGAAATAAACATCTTTTCCCTCTTATGAGGAAGGTCACTTTTTCTAGAATTCTATGTGGATTTTAACGCCATTCCCTTAAGGACATAAAGTCTGGTCCTGAACTCTCTACAGATAGCACTAACATTTGGTTTCTAGAATAACTCCTGAAGCATATTTTTTTACAAATAACCTGAGAAATTTGGGGGAGAGCCTGGTATCCTGGCCAGGTGTGTGCTCTGCCAGCAAGCATTTCAAAAATGATCCAATGGGAGAGAGAAAAACCAGAGTAAGGAGTTGTTGAAATGACATCAGTATGTGACAAAGTAATTTGTGACAGTAGATTCTAGAATCCCTGTCGAATTGGGCTTGAATTCTGACCGATGGAAGACATCCCCCCAGACGGACAGCGAAGGGACCTGGACTCAGGCCAGAGGGGACCGGTGAGGTGTCCTCCGAGCCCCGCCCCGCGCCAAAGTCACCGTGGTAGTAATTTCGTCCCTTCTGAATCATCCGCTTTCCACGTCATTAAAGGGAGGCGATTTACGAGAAGTAAATACAGATGAGAAGCGGTGGAACAGTAATGGCAAAAACGCAGAAAGAGAAATGGGGCCAGTGTGGGCGGGGCCTCCACCGGGGTGGGGCGGGGCCACTCTAGAAATCGCTGATCCCTGCGCAGGACGTTCAGTCCCAGAAAGGTGGCTTATGAAAAGGCGGAAAAGAAGAAAGTGGCTAACTCTGACTCACTCCCAGCAAGGCCTGCCAGGCCGGCCCACCCCTCTCCTGTGGCTGATAACGGAGCAGGCGGGTGGGGCAGGGGCCGGGAAACCACGGCCTGGCTCTCAGGGACCCGCTGAGAGCTTGGGTCCGCAGAGGCTGACACCCCGGGGATCCCCGCGGGGCACCGTGGTCCTTCCCCCAGATCCCAAACCAGGCGTATTCACCCAGGAATGACACCCTGCTGCAGACGTTTTCAGCATAGCCACGGTACCCCAGTATCAGATCCACCAGGGAACCTGTTACAAATGCAGATTCCAGGTGCCAGGCCGGGGCTGCAGGACCTGTAATCTCTGCAAAGGTTGAAGGTCGGGGCTCCCCGGGGGAAATCCCGCTCAAGTCTGGCCTTCCCACTCCCACCCTACTTTACCGGTGGCTCCCAGCTGCAGGCAAACAGGCTGTCCTGTGTGCATCCTTCTCAGCAAAATACAGACTTTGTGCGCCACCCCACAAGGCTCACTGTTTGCTCATCAATGCCCTCCGTGGGGCTGAACTCAGTGGTCAGGCTTCAGTGTCTGCAGTGCCCGGCACCAGCCGTCACTCCAGCTTCCTCACTTGGATCCGGGGACATCAGGCCCCCTGGGTCCCCCACACCTCTCCCACCCTCCTGAGAGCTCTTCTTCTGTCTGTCTCCCAACATCCCCCCCCCAGCTTGGTCCCAGCCTCTTCCCCCATGTCAGCACCGCCTTGGGACTTCATCCCGTCTGGGGGTTCCATGTCACCATCTAAACGCTGATGCTCAGGACTGGATCTCCCCCCAGGACCGGCACAGGCGGTGTCCTGGGCATGCCTGGGGAGACCTTAGGGGCTGTGCGCTCCTGCCTGGGGTCTTAGCCTGATGTGGGGGGTTAGAGGAGGCTCCCTGACCTGTGAGCTGCTCTGACACATGGCAGGGCCCTGAGTATCTGCTCTGCCTCCCAGTTCATCAGTGCATTTAAAGGTTTTTTAAAAGATATTTTATCCAGACTTTCATTTTCAGGAAGAGGACTCCCCACACCTAGCCCAACATACTGCTAGGAAGGAAGTTCAGAAACGCTTTGAAAGTGGACAGAAGTCACCGTGTAGCCTGTCTGCTTTCTCCAGGGAGGGAAGACGGAGGACCCTTGAAGAGTCCCTCTAGGGGTCATGTGAGTGTGTGCTCAGTCGATAAGTTTTGTCCGACTCTTTGTGACCCCATGGACTGCAGCCCGCCAGGCTCCTCTGTCCATGGGGTTCTCCAGGCAAGAATACTGGAGAGAGTTGCCATGTCCTCCTCTACGGGATCTTCCTAACCCAGGGATCAAACCCACACCTCCCGCATCTCCTGCATTGGCAGTCGGATTCTTTACTGCTAGGGCCACCTGGGAAGCCCTCTGGGGAGCATAACCCTCCCCCCAAAACAGCCAGAACTAACGACGCAGACTGCTCATGACAAAGCCCTCAGGAGGCGGTGGCTCTGCACACGTCCTAATACAAGGAGGGAAGGACCGGGCATGAGCCCCAGACTCCCAGCCAGAAGGAACTGCCTCCTTCCAGGCAGGTCACGCAGCTTCCCAGGGAACCAGGGGCCGAGCCTCGAGTCTCGAGTGGATCTGACCTCCCAGCGCACCCGGATGGGAGGTGGACTCCAGGCAGCTCGCCTCCTCCCCGACCCACCCAAGGAGGCTCCTGAGGCAACGGCTGATGCATCGCGGTCTTCTCTGCCCTTCACATGTCCCCGCCGCTGTGTCTGCGCCTGCTGGTGTGAGCAAGTGCGAGATGAAGTTACAGGACCAGCTGCACTGAGCCAATCAGTCCTCGGGAAACTGCTTCTACAGAAAGCCTCCACTTCGCTCCCAAAGGCTAAATATAAGCCGCGCCATTTAGGATGGCAACACTTCTCCAGCAAGAGTGGGACTCCAGCTGGCCTTGCGGGCACGCGTGGGCCTCCAGACAGAGCGAGGATACCCACCTGAAGAAGCGCACACACCCCTGAAGTCACAGGAACGAGGGGACAAGAAGGGAAACCAGAGCGGGAGGCAGGGCCCTGAGATGCAGGGGGAAGGCCCGCCTGGGGTCCGAGGTGTGCTTCCCACGGGGTGCTGCCTACAGACCCACCTGACCAATGCCCGCTGGTGGCCCGAACTCCCAGAGGGACAGGTCACGCGGTCCACACAGGGCTCTCTTCTCTCATCCACCCTGGAATGGCGTTTTTCCTTTTTTTGACCCAAGAAAGGGACCCAGCACCCAAGGCAGTCACAGGACTAACTCACACTGTGGGGCCAGCAGCCAGGAGAGGCCGGCGGCTGAGGGCCACTCCCACCTTCAGAAGGCAACCCTGAGCTGCCCGGAAGCCCCTCGGGGTAGTGACGACATCCGCCAGATGGCATTTCACAAAGGCATTGCAAGCGATGATGCCATTTACATTTGCTCCCAGAATAATGAAATATGTAGGTGAAAACCATTGAAACACGTGTGGTATCTGTGTGCTGAAAACTACAGATGCGCCTGAACGCAACCAAAGAAGAGCTAAACAAATGGGGAGACACTCATGTTTACAGACAGGAAAACTCAGCAGATGGAGCGTAATTCTCCCAGTACTGGTCTGCGGGATAATGCAGTACCCATCAAAACCTGAGCAGGGCTCCCTACAGACAGACAATGTCATTCTAAAATTTACATGGAAATGCAAATGACCCCAAATCACTAAAACCCATTTTCAAAAAAATCATAAAGTGGGAGGAATGACTCTACTGATGTTAAGGCTTACAACGCAGCGACAGTAATCAAGGCAGTGGGGGACTTAGGGAAAGACAGACACACAGACCAAGGGGGCAGAACTGAAAGCCCTGCACTGAACCTATCAGACACACCCAGGGGGTTCTTGAGAGGTGTCAAGGAGAGACTCGGCAGAAGAAAGAGAGTGTTTTCAATAAACGGTGTTGGAGCACTGGATCTCTCAGGCAAAAAAAGGCCTCAAATCCCCTGTTTTATACGATGAACTGAAAATGGATCACAGACTTAAATGCAAAACATAAAACTATAAAATTTTTAGGAAAGAAGCTTCAGGACCCAGGTCTAGGGTAAAAATTCTTAGACATGATCTCCAAAGCTTGGTCCAAAGGAGGAAAAATTATTACATTGAACTTAAGACTTCTGCTTTGCAAAGGCTCTACCAAGAAGATGAAAAGACAAGCTACACATTAGCAGAAAATATCTACAAACTGCTTCCGCAACCGTGGTGTCGTATCTATAACAGAGAAAGGATTCTCAAAACTCAACAGCAAAATAAAGAGTCCACTCAGAAAGTGGGCAAAAGAGAGAAACGGTCATTTCACCTAGGAAGATCCACAGATGGCCAACCAGCACGTGAAAATATATTCAACATCGGTAGCCGCGAGAGAAAGGCAAAACCACGGTAAGGCATCACTGCACACCTATCAGTAGTTAAAACAGAAAAAAAATACAGTGACAACACCAAATGCTGGAGAGCATGCAGAGGAAATGGGTCTCCCCTCCATTGCTGGTGGGGATGGAAAATGGTCCAGCCGTTGGAAAACAGTCAGGTGGCATCCTACAAAATGAACTTACCCTACAGCCCAGCAACCGCATCCTCGCAACTTCATCCCAGAGAAAGGAAGACGAGGTCCGCACAGAAACCTGAGCATGATATTTCACAGCAGCTTTCCTCCCAAACAGGAAACAACCCAGACGTCCTCCAACGTAAATGCTTCAGCAAACTGGGATCATCATCCGGCGGCAATAAAAAGGACAAACCACTGATACACCACACGACAGGAGTGAGCCTCACAGAAAGACGCTCAGTACAAAAGCCAGTCCCCAAAGATCACACTGATGCTGAAAATAAAGACTCTGATGTTAAGGCAAGCCAAGGAAAATGTAAACATGAAGCATTTCCCTGCCCATTTGGGCCTCCTCCCTCCCCTTGAGTTTGCACTGTGTGTCTGCCTTTTGCATTAACCAGACGTCCCCAGTGGCAGAAATACCGGCTCAGCCATGGAGACCAAGGGGTCTCCTTCTGCGTCAGACAGGGCAGGGCTTCCTCAGACCTGTAAGGGGTCACACCCCGCTAGCCTTGTGTGTGCAGATGTTTTTGATGGACTTCACGTCCAATGCCAACACATCACTTCATTTAAAGATGGTGATTGGTGCAGAGCCAGAGGGTCAGACGACCTCGGAGACACTGGACCCCACCGAACGGAAGTCCTTAGTGTAACCACTCACTTGTATGCCGTGCGTGCTAAGTTGCTTCAGTCGTGCCTGACTCTTTGCGACTCCGTGGACTGTAGCCAGGCTCCTCTGTCCACGGGATTCTCCAGGCAAGAATAGTGGAGAGAGTCGCCATGCCCTCCTCCAGGGGGTCTCTCCAACTCAGGGACTGAACTCCTCTCTCTTTTGTCTCCAGGTGAATTCTTAACCACCAGCGCCACCTATTAGTTAGCATTCCCAGTGATATTACTTGCCATCTGCCTATTTTACAAAATTATTGGTTCTTGCATTACCAAATGTGTGACTGAGTCTCTGATAAGATGAATGATCAGGTGACTTGAAATGACTGATGACACATATGGCCCTATCAGGTCAAGTTACATCATAGTGTAACTCTAGATGTGGGAAGAAGCAGCAGGAGGGGGCCTCCAGGGAACCTTCCTGGGTCAGGAGGGCACAGCGACCCACTCCCGTATCCTTGCCTGGGGAATCCCACGGACAGAGGAGCCTGGTGGGCTACCGTCCATGGGGTCGCAAAGAGTCGAACACGACTGCGTGACTAAGCACACAGCGTGGTTCTAAAAGTTATTACCAGGGGAGGAACTGGGGAAAGGGCAGACAGACCTCTGCACTAGTTTCTGTAACTTTTTGTTGCTCTATAACTATTTCAGAATAAAGCACTCTTAAAAAGTGACTTTGAAGTCTACTTGCAATGTTGGAAGAGACTTAAGATTTTAAACTAAAGAAGGCAGTAAATAAATTTTCTGTCCCTGACGGTTATATTCACATTTAAAAGATTTGTAGGAAAAACATTTACGGGAAATACATCAAGATTGGTAACAGTGATAGTGTCAGAGAAATGTAAATGACTAACTTTCTTTCCTTTGCTTTCTGAATTTTTTTATACACAAATGTAAAAACGAGCAAGAAGATGCAGGCATCTCTAACAGGAAATTTAAATCAATAAAATCATCTTGCTAACTGTCCACATGGGATTCCTATATTCACCCGCTGCCATGTATCAATACTGAAATACACCGGAGAGTTTATGCAAAATGAACTGAGTTTTGAAAAGCAGATAAGATCAAATAACTTCTCACAAGAAAACAAAAAGATGGAAGCCAATATAAAACAATTTGGATGCCATTTCTGGATGTGAAGAAGAAACCTACCATTTGGTGGAAAAGAAAGGCTCAATATTTTTAAAGCCATTAGAATTTTTAAACTCAACATGCGAGATTCATCTTGTGGACGAACGCGGCATTTCCAGTCAGGGCTCAGATGGTAAACATAAGAGTGTGTAATGAAGAGACCAGTACAGATCTCCCAGCCTGGCGGCGGCCAGGGAGCAGAGAGAATAGCTTTCCTGAGAGGTGGGCTGTTTGGGGGCGGGTGGCATGAATTTACTGGAAACTGAAAATGGGGAAAAGATTTAAAAGTGAAACTAGAGATGACTGTCTGCTATGAAATATTAGACAAAATGACTTGTGTGATAAATTTATTCCTCTTAATAGCTTTGTAGATATAAATATGAAGGGTTTACATTTTTTCTTCAATAGTCAGGAGTAGTAATCTAAACAAAATCAGCTGTAGTCACTTCTGTAATCTGTGTGTGTGTTAGATTGTTGTTCAGTCACTAAGGCGTGTCTGACTCTTTGCGACCCCATGGACTGCAGCACGCCAGGCTTCCCTGTCCATCACCAACTCCCAGAGCTTGCTCACACTCATGTCCATAGCGTCTGTGACGCCATCCAACCATCTCATCCTCTGTTGTGTCCCCTTCTCCTCCTGCCTTCAATCCTTCCCAGCATCAGGGTCTTTTCTGAGTCAGTTTTTCGAAGCAGGTGGTCAAAGTAGTGGAGCTTCAGCTCAGCTTTAGCATCAGTCCTTCCAATAAATATTCAGGGTTAATTTATTTCAGGATTGACTGGTTTGACCTCCTTGCTGTCCAAGGGACTCTCAAGAGTCTTCTCTAACACCAAATTCAAAAGCATCAGTTCTGAGGTGCTCAACCTTCTTTATGCTCTAATTCTCACATCCATACACAACTCCTGGAAAAACTATAGCTTCGACTATATGGACCTTTGTCAACAAAGTGATTGGATTATTAATCCCTAAATCTAGGGAAGAGTCTACATGAGTGGTGTTCCCCATACAAGGCCCATGCACGAAGGTGACACCAAGGGCAATAGATGAGAACCACTGCCAACACCCTGGTCCCAGTCATTTCCCCCCAAAAGTTGATCATCCCTATATCCTTAGAGAAGACTACCAGTCCGTTATCAGAGCCTCAGAGTGCAGGCGACTATCACCCCAGCCCCGGCTGTGTTCCCTTATCCTGGAGATTCTTACAAACAAAATCCAAACAGAAAACACTCATGAACATCAGAATTAAGCTTAAACAATTTCAGTGACAATGTGCTTTCATCTGGTTTCAAAATTTTTGAAAAGGTGAAACTTTTGGCCAAAACCTTATTCAAAGAAATCAGCTGAATAACCATCCCTCTTCCTTTTTAATCAACTTAGTTAGCATTAAAAATAATTATAGAACATTCTGCTAAATGTTTTCAAATGTCCCCACCAGTCCACCCACATCACACTGCTCTCCACCCCCAAGGGCAGAGTTGTCCAAACTCCACCCCAAATAACCCCCTCACAAAGCTAACTGGTGAGCTCCACACATATGTCAGCTTTTGCCAATATGAGCTAAAAGTCACAGATTTCCAGACAGTCATGAGCACAGATGAAGTATTTCTAGCGAGATGATGCCCTGAATTAATTCATCAGCCTTGTCGCCTGAACCCTGCAATCAGCATGGCTAAGGTTCGAAAAACACCACAGACTGATGACCTCAGCGTCTGCTGCAGGGCCACGGAGGAATCCGGGCAATTACACGTTTCCTCCACGTTGGATGGGTTTCCTCGGCCTCAAGGGTTTATCATCTAATGACTTGAGCCTGATCCTGAGAAGCGGCTGCCGCGGAAACACTTTTTGGAGAAATGAGAGATTCTGCACAGGGTGAAGGCAACATCTTTTTATTCCCAGTTTAACCCACTCTGCGAATACCGTTCTGTTCCCGGTGGTACCCTCCGACCTCAAAGCGACCTGCACATGGCATTTACTCAATAAGCATTTGTACAGGAATAAATGAACGCTCTGCAGATGGTTTAAGAAAGGTGTATGGAACGCCCAGAGCATGTCTGTAGAACCAGGCTTTTAGCATCACTGAGGCAGCCTGCTGAGGTCTAATCTGGGGCGCTTTCCACATTCTCCACATTCAAGGAGTGTGATTTGCATGATATACAATGTTTAAATTCAAAGAAAGCATATTATAAACACCTAGCTTGGGGTTTTGCCAGAATGCTTCAGCCCCATCCAGCAAATCCAGATATCTCGTACTTCAGGATCACACACTTTGTCTACAACAGGCTGAAGTGACGCTGGAGAAAAGCCCCAGACGTTTCTGAGGCTCTGGCAGAATATGTCAGAAGTTCACTTTTTACACCAGGAAGGGTGATCTGAAGACTTGTTTAGAAAACCCCTTCAGCCGAGGCTATTATTCTGAGCTGCTGAGTAGAAGTTCTCTCATCTCCTACAAATGAGGATGGGTAATTGTCTATCTGGGGATTCAGCAGTGATGGGCCAGCCACTGCACCTAAGCCCTGAACTAGGAGGCAGGCTGGAGGCCTGCCAGCGGGGGCAGACGTCCTGTGACTTCTGTGGTTCCGCTGCGGCACGCCACCTACCAGCAAGGTCAGCAGCTTCCGATGACGATGTTCTATCGTCATTAACACACAGACTCACTCACACAAAACTGCTGAATTTAAAACCCTCATGGCAGGCGGAACTCCCAGGCTGCAGGCATCCAGGGCCTTGGCCACTTACTCACACTTTCTCAGATTTGTTTGTTTTTGCTTGAACTGCTTGATAAAGACCACGTTTGGAAGGACCAAGATTCATTTAAACAGAATGGCACCCATGGGCGATGGGTATCGTCCTGGGCTCAGGAGCAAGGTCCTCGGGGACAGCCCTCCCCTCCCCCTCCCCACTGGGCCCCGCCCTGATTCGACCCCCGCACGTGTGGCTCATCTCCCTGTCGATGACACTATTCCTGAGCCAGACACAGGACACAGCTTTACACGGACTTGGCTAATTTCTGCCAGCATTTATACACCGAGCCATTTAAGAAAGACACCCACCAATTATCATCTGTTTTCGAATGTTTCCAAACTGCTCTCCTTTCCCAGGATGACGGCTCTGCAACAGCCGTGCAAACCCCACAGAGATGTACATCGTCCTCTTGGACTGACCCAGAACTGAACCCCACCGGACAGTCACAGGCTGAGGTCAGAGCCTGCTCCTGGAAAAGGGCGTCTGTGTCCAGGAGGGGCTCTCACCAGCAGGCTGCCCCGCAGTGGAGGCTGGAACTGCACCCTGTCCTCTGTATGAGCATGTGTGTGCATATGTACGCATGTATGTGTGCGCGTGTGTGTACACGTGTGTGCATATGTACACATGTATGTGTGCGCGCGCGTGTGTGCATGTGTGTGCACGTGTGTGCATGTGTGTGTGCGCGCGCAGGCACACAGAGGGGCTCCAGGGAATGACCTCGGGCAGCTCCTGAAGTGAGGAGCGCTTAGAATGATCACCGCAGCAGCTGACACCGCCTAAGTTCAGCTTTCACATTCTTCTTCCCACCAGGTGACATATTGTTCTCATTATCCTTCAAACCTTTCAAATAATGATTCCCCGGGAAACGATTCAAATAACAATTCCCCGGGAAACGACGATGCCCCTTTCCTTAAGCAAGAGCTCTGAGGATCTTCACTGGTTTGTGCACATCTGAACTTCCGTCTCAAGCCTCAAGACTGCCACATTCCCCAGGTGCCAGGCCTGCTTTATAAGGCTGCATGTGAGAGGAAGCTTAACCTGTCTCTTCTGTTGTGAAAACCAGATACAAAGAACTCATGGCTGGACCGGGAGCTGCTGACTGAACACAAATCCCGGAGGGGTTTCTGTCCCCTCCCGACGTGTGCGGGTTGGACGAGGCGGACAGAGGCCACAGCGCGTGAGGAGGGACGGGTGTGCGTGGTCATCAGGTCACGGCCTCCCCCGGCCGCGGTCACATACACAGGCTGGCCAAGCACCCAAACCACGGTGCGGTCGGGAAGAAATGCAGGCTTGTGCGTTTTCACTGCTTTTTTAAGAAAACAGTGTGACCTTCCATCCTGGATAGAGCTGAGGGGATGCTCTGGACCACACCACCAGAACCTCTGTTGAAAGTCTTAAAATACACAAATTGCATGTACACTCGGGGCCCATCAAATGGAAAGCAGTCATGAGTTTCACAAAGATTTGGTAACTTTCAAGACCTGATTTTGAAATGAACTCAGTGATATTTCGTTCCTCGACCTTTTCCCTGTGTGGCTGGACTGCTGCCCAAGTAATGACAGAGAACGGCCGTTCAGTAGACACTGCGTAACCATGACCCGTTTCTTCAGTGATTCGGGCTCAAACGCTCTGAAACAGCTGGAGGCAGGCACAGTCCGCCTAAGCACACAAACCTGTGTTCCTTGCGGGCTTGTGGTGGGATCCGTGATGGACAGGTGGGGTCCTTCCCTGCCCTTGTGGTTTCCACGCCGTTCTGAATGAGACGCTCCGTCACCTTCAGGACCTGAGCTTTCTCCACCCTGACTGAGGACAAAGCCTCCTCATCGAGCGAAAGCATCCTCTTTGAGGAAAAGAAAGGGACTGAGGGATGCTGGCCTCGGGATAAGGGGCCACGGAGGGTGAAGGTCACAGAGACGTCCTGGGATGCCACCTTGAGCTGAATGCGTCTCCCCCTAATGCAGAGACCGAAGCCCCAATCCCACTGTGATGGTGTTAGGAGCTGGATCTCTGGGAGGCGACGGGTCAGGAGGGTGGGGCCCATTGGGATGAACACCCCCACAAAAGGGGCCCCTCCCGCCACCTGAGGACGCAGGGAGAAGACTCTTTCTACCAACTGGGTCTTTGCTGCAGAGGACCGGCCAGCATCGTGACCCTGGATCTCCGCCTCCAGATCGTGACCCTGGATGTCCGCTTCCAGATCGTGACCCTGGATGTCCGCTTCCAGATCGTGACCCTGGATGTCCGCCTCCAGAGCCTCTGGAAATACATGTCTGTGGTATTCAAGCTGCCCATTCTGTGCAGTCTAGTAAGAGGAGCCTGGATAGACTAGCACAGACATGAGGCTGTGTGCCTGGGGCTCTCAAGGGGCAGCTGTTGCGGACGGCCAATGCAGGCGGAGGGGCCGAGTCTGGAAATCCGGGGGGAAAGCAGGTGATCTCGGATCTTCTTTCTCCGACGCTCCAGGAACCATCAGCACATCCTCCGCCCAGAGCGAGCCTCCTGGGGGTTCCTGGAGCAGTCTGTTCTGTGGTGGTTCTTCCCCCCTCCTCCCACGTTCTAGCTCCACAGTATGCCAGCGACGCCGCCCCTCCACAGGGGACCCCACCCCAGCACCCAGGCCTCCGAGTCCCCTGCCTGGCCTGACGGGGATGGCTGCTAGAGGAACTCTGCCCCGCTCCGGAGGCGCTAAATTCACCCCCATGGGCTCCTTCCTTCATCGTGATTGCGTTCTCATTCTGCTTGGCTTACGAGTCCCTGAAGGCTTTCCTCGTAATACCCAGCATCATGGGAAAGGCCACCCCTATAGCCGCTGAAAAGTGCCTAAGTGACGAACACTTTTCTACTGAGCACTAGTCAACAACTACACTGCGGTACCTAAGTGCCTAAGTGACGAACACTTTTCTACTGAGCACTAGTCAACAACTACACTGCGGTACCTAAGTGCCTAAGTGACGAACACTTTTCTACTGAGCACTAGTCAACAACTACACTGCGGTCAGTAAACACACCCCATGCCTCAACAGGCCACTGAAAGGCTTCGCCGAGCTTCGGCAATGTGTCCGAATCAAAATGACAGCCAAGTTCTCCTAAAGGTTACCAAAAAGAGGAAGTTTGTGCCAGGACAAATGAGCCGTATTTTCCAAGAACTGTCAACAGTTTCTTCTAATGGAGTCTGATTAGAAAGTAGAAGAGGTGTGGGCATGGGCTGACACGACATCAGATCACAGGGATCCTTCTGGTCACTGGGCTGCAGGATGCAGAGGAGTCACTCAGACTGACCTGTGCTCAGCCTGGACTTCGGACACCTCCACACCCGCCGTCACGTCTGGACACAGGCTGTCGGTGAGCACACGTGCCCTGTGGGTCTGGGGGGAGGGTCGCTAGGTACTGTCCAGTTCCTGGAACCTGAAGCACGTATTTCAGGAGCTTCCCTGGGGGCTCAGATGGTAGAGAATCCGCCTGCAGTGCAGGAGACTCGGGTTCGATCCCTGGTTCGGGAAGATCCCCTGGAGAAGGGCATGGCTGGCTTACCCACCCCCGTGTTCTTGCCTGGGGAATCCCACAGACAGAGGAGCCTGCTGGGCAACAGTCCACGGGGTCACCAAGAGTCGGACACAACTGAGTGACTGACACGAAAACACATATTTCAATGTGCTTAAATGAGAAGGAAAAACTAGCCTTAGGCTCTCTTAAACAAAGAGCTTACCGGAAGCCAAAACGAAGCACACAAAGTTCACGTGCCGTCTGCTCTGCCGTCCTGGAGAATGACGTCACTGAAAAGTGCGTCAGAGGCAGAAGAACTTTCCGTGGCCTCTGGGCTCCGACCAGGTTCAGATGGGACGGGGGTCTTGATATGCCTGGGGAGACCCACAAAGCCCACGGTGCCGGGGCGCAGCTGCGGGAGAAAAAGGCTGGGGTTGCCACCAACGTCCGGGGCGCCAGGCGCAGGGGGCAGGTGCCCGGGGGCACAGGCTTGGGTGCACCTCCCGCCCTCCACCGGGAAGGGAGACGAGTCTGTTCATCCTTTCAGCCGTCTCATCTCACCTCTTTTCTTCTTTCCTGACCCCTCCGTGAGCACAGGTCCAAGAAATGGCACCAGGGGTCCCTCACTGCCACGCAGGTGGCCTGTCCTCTGGTCCTTCGGGGCATCTCACAGGACAATATGGTGTTTTTTCCTCAAGGCTCTTGCCCGCTCGCTGGCATGTGCATCCAGGGTGCCAGCCCTCGCTGTCACCCTGCGGGGAGTGTGTTCAACCCTCAGATCATTTAAAATTCAAAAGAAACCCGGGGCTGTTGGTTTCAGTATCAAGAACTTAAATGGCCTTTCCTCCAAGTAGGGGTGTGCACACGTGTTCTCCTCAGAGTCACCCGAGCCTGGTCCACTAGAGCAGCGGTCGGGAGCATTTTTGGCACCAAGGAATGGTTTCATGGAAGGCAATTTCTCCATGGACCAGTGAGGGCAGGGATGGTTTCAAAATGATTCAAGCACACGACGTCTGCAGTGCAGGAGAGCCGGGTTCGATCCCTGAGTCAGGTAGATCGTCTGGAGCAGGAACTGGCAACCTATTCCAGTATTCTTGCCTGAAGAATCCCATGGAGAGAAGAGCCTGGTGGGCTACGGTCCATGGGGTCGCAAAGAGTCGGACACGACTGAGTGACTAACACACACAATTATTGTGCATTTTATTTCTATTATTACATCAGCTCCACCTCGGATCACCAGGCATTCGATGCCAGAGGCTGGGGGCCCTGCACTAGAGTGTCCACCCCCTGTGGCTGGGGACAGCCTCTCCCCGGCAGCCCCGAGTGGCCAGCCCTCCTCTCTGCAGACCCGGGGGGCCCGCAGCGGACAGAGGCCTTGGCACACCCGCTGCCCGGTGTCCAAGCCCTCCATGACGTGGCAGGGACGACAGAGGCAGTGACTGAGTCACCCAGGAAGAGGCTGCAGCAGAAAGCCGGCGGCTGCCGGATGTGGGGGGCGCTGCTTCGAAAAGAGTTCGTCCTCTTGCCAGCTGAACCTGCCCAGTCACAGGGGCCTCCTCACCCATCAAGACTTCAGTACCACAGGGTGTTACTAATACGACCTAGAAGCAGCCCCTTGTGCAACAAGGAGCCGGCTTTACTCCTCCCGGGGGCTTCTGGAGTGAACCCCTGATGTTTAAAAGGGAAAAGGAACACGGGATTTCTAACACAATCTCACCAAAGCCACACTTCACATCCCACATATAAAACCTTTAAGCAGTGCAGTTGAGCTTCAGAGAAGCCGATTTTATGCTCCCACCAAAGTGATTCCAAGCAGTGAATCTAGGTTAACAGCTCGCACGGGGCTCTTATAAAAGCTTAACGATCCCAATAGGGCCCCGCTCGTCCTGGGCCGGGACACGAAGGTGGGTTAGAAGGACACTCCACTCGGCCACCTGCAGGAGGACTTCCCAGCTCCCCTGTGCCTCCAACCTCCAAATACTTTAATTTACAGCCAATTCCAAAGCATCCATCCCAGGGGACGGGTCCACTCTTTAACCTGAAAGACCGCCAAGATGACGAGAAGGAAACCGCCTTTCAGAGACAAAGTTGCAGATTCTCTCTTTCGCATCGCACGCCTGACTTTTCCCCAGCCGCCCCGGGAGGCCGGCGTGTGCGCTTCACTCTGGCTCACCTGGCCCGAGCTGGCACTGACCTGGGTGATGTGGGTGGCCATCAGGGTCGCGGTGGTCCCACTCCACCGCCCATCCAGAGGGGCTCCCCCGCGTGCACGGGCTGCCTGACAACTGCTCCCCACGCGGGCCTGGCTGGTCCCCAAGTGCGGATGGCTCCCTGCTCCCGACCTGTACCGGGATTTTGCGGGGGAAGAGTCAGGCCCAGGGGGTTTAGGCTGGAATCTGCAGGGGATGCCCTGAGCCTGTGAATCACTGGCCAGAGGAGCCGGGCGCCTGCCTGGACAGGTGGTGTGACAGCCTGGGGGGAACCAGCTCAGACCAGGGTGGCGGGAACCAGCTCAGATCAGGGTGGACTCCCGCCCCCCAAACCCCACAATATTCCCAAAAACAGAGAGCTCGGAGCCTCCTGCAGCAACTCAGGGCTCCAGTCAGGGACAGTCAGCTCAGGTCATCTCAGGAGACCGCATCGGAGCTCCGCAGGCAGGACACCGGGAGGATGGTCATCCCTCTGGGTGTAAAACCACCACATCGCTCTGCGAGTTGCCCCCTGAGAGAGACACCTGGCACCTGGGGAGGGACAACAGACAGGAAGGGTTTCACATCGACCCACACTGGGACTCGGGGCTTCAGAAGCTACGTCTGGGATACGTGACGACCTATCATTAGCGTCATCCACGGCGCAGGAAGGGACCGTTCCTCCAGTCCTGAGCCCGCGCCCTAGGCCCCGGTGCTGCCGTCACTGTGGCCACCGCCCTTCTCAGGAGGAGCCGGCCGCAGCCTCCCGGCTTCCCTGGGGGGTCAGGGGTAGGAATTCACGGGCTAGCGCAGGAGGTGTGGTTTCGATCCCTGGGTCAGGAAGATCCCCTGGAGGAGGAAATGCCACCCCAGTATTATTGCCTGGAGAATCCCGTGGACAGAGGAGCCTGGTGGGCTACAGTCTATGGGGTCTCAGAGTCAGACATGACTGAGTGACCACACAACCTCAGCACCGTTTCAGTAATGTTCCATTGGGGTGTGTTCCCCCTCTGTTTCTGAGCATCTGCAAAGGGATCCGCCCACGTGCCGCTGTGTGCAGCCCCTGCTCCCCTCTCCCACCCCGACTCCCAGGGGTCATCGATGCTCCCTCCCCTCTGCGGCCTCAACAAGGCCCCTGTGGATGCAGAGCGTGTGTCTCAGGTCCAGTCAGAGGCTCCCTCTCTGGATGATGCAGAAGCATCAGCCCTTGGTCCCTGTGAAGCAGAGCTCACCAGGTGGGGTCCATGGCCTTTGTGCAACACTCTGTCCCCTCTGCCTCAAGGCCTTCCCTGCATCTAGTCTCCTCAGGTTCTGAGCATCGCCTGGCACTGGCCTGGAGTCTCTTCCAGCTCGTTGGGGCACTTCTGGCCCTCAGGCCTCTGGGCGAGGGGCTCCACCCGCTGAGAGGCCAGAAGGACAGCGCTCCGTCCTCCCCCTGCTCCCACTGGGCCTGGAGAAGCGCAGCGACAGCTCAAGGTCGCACGGCGGCCGCCCAGAGGTCAGGGCCAGCAGCGCACAGGCTGTGTCAGCACAGGGGGTGGACTGGATCTGAGGGACGTCCCCTCAGGCCGCGCCGACTCACAGACAGTCTCCTTTACACAGCACACGGCAAAGGCAAAGTTTGCAGGGACTTACTGGCCCAAAGAGTTGGGAGTATGATGAAACAGCTATTAGAACAGGGTCAGATGGATTAATGGACAAAAAGATCCATATGAGCTTCTCAGGCAAATCAGGAAGGTATTAAAACTTCAGGGGTCCTTTGAAAACTCTTCAGTAAATAGCTACCTCACTCTGATTCTTACACTGGGTTAACTCAGGGCCAAGTCCACTGTGGCAGATCTGATGCTCCTGCTAAAGCAGGACTTAGAAGTGATGCTCCAGGGACTTGGTGGTGACAGCTCAGGTCCCTGGCCACCAGGCTGCAGACTCGGACAAGGCCTCGGTCGTGTCCTCCACACACGGCCTGAGCATGCGTGATTAATAGAAGCTGCAACCAGAAGATTCCCAGCAGTGACTCAAAAACCAGAGCGAAACATGGTGGTCAAGTTAGAGGGACAAGCAACACCCGAAGGGGAGATAAGAAATGGAACTAGCTTTGGTCCATTTCCCAGTGCTCCAATTTAAGTAAGAAGGGGACAAACTGGAAACAGTGACAGATTTTATCTTCTTAGGCTCCAAAATCACTGTGGACGGTGACTGCAGCCACGAAATTAAAAGACGGTTGCTGCTTGGACAGAAACCTATGAAAAACCTAGACAGCATGTTAAAAAGCAGAGACATCACTTTGCCAACAAAGGTCCAACTAGTCAAAGCTATGGTTTTTCCAGTAGTCATGTATGGATGTGAGAGCTGGGCCATTAAGAAGGCTGAGTGCCAAAGAATTGATGCTTTCAAACTGTGGTGATGAAGAAGACTCTTGAGGGTCCCTTGGACTGCAAGGCGATCAAACCAGGCATCGTAAAGGAATTCAATCTGGAATATTCACTGGAAGGACTGATGCTGAAGCTGAAGCTCCAATACTTCGGCCACCTGATGGGAAGAGCTGACTCACTGGAAAAGACTGATGCTGGGAAAGATAGGACAGGAGAAGGGAACGACAGAGGAGATGGCTGGATGGCATCACCGACTCGATGGACATAAACTTGAGCAGACTTGGGGAGGCAGTGAAGGATAGGGAAGCCTGGTATGTTGCAGTCCATGGGGTCACAAAGGGACACAACTTAGTGACTAAACAACAAGCAACAGACTTGGGCAGATGAACTACAGAGCAATGCTGACATACTGACAGTCCCAGGTCTCCAGGAAACCATTTCTGAGCAGGAAGCTAGCTCCAAGCAGAGAGAGGGACGTCTGCAGGTGACTGTAACATGAGGCAAGGGGGCCACAGCGGGACATGGAGACCAGCTCAGACCACGGAGCACAGAAGGCACACCTCTCTCAGGCAATGTGAGCAACTTAAATTCACCAAGTGTCTGCTAAAAACTGGCCTGGGGAAACCTCTTTCCGTTGTCTTAATCTAAAAGCCAACTAATTTGGGGAATTCCTCGAGCTGCGGCGTCCGTGCTGGGGCAGGCTCGCTCCCGGAACCCCCGGGTGGGGTCTCGTCTCTGGTCTGGGGCTGAGGTCACGGCCCCACCGCCCAGCGTGCCTCCTCCTGTGGTCCAGGAACCAACCCCCACCCCACGGCTGCTCTCTGTCCCCTGTAACCACCAAAGCCAACCTGGTTGCAGGTGGAAGATCTCAAGTTTCCTGGGTGACAGAAATCCTTGAGAACGTGATGAAATTTTGCCCTCCTCTCCCCAGAAAATCATGCAAACGCGTGCACATGGGAAACATGTCACAGAATGTCCTGAATTCCCAAGACCATCCGAGCATACAAAGGGGTCATGCCATCTGGTCTCAGCTGCCTTTGTCCGCTGGCCTGAGACAGGAAGGTACCTGGACAGGTCTAACTGTTCAACAGGCAGAAATTGATGTCACCAGTGACAAATGCCTTAATCTTTCTTTCCTGCATTTCATCTGCAAAAACAGAAACACTCCTACCCCAAACTATAGGACTTACAAAAGCACATGTAATTACCATCACTATTTAACACTCCCTTGGAAATTCTAGAAAATGCAGTAAGCACAGAAATAGAAATAAGCACTACAAATGTAGGTCAAAGGCAGTGTGAGAGTATATTTAGCATACTAAAAGCATAAACCAAAATAAATATATTAGATCTAATAATAGAAGGTTTGGATGCAAAGCAAAACACAAAACTCAATTCCATCCTTATAAACCAAGAATGCAATGGGGAGACTAGGTAACATTCAAAGGAGCAATAAAATATTAAGAATAACAACTAAATGGCATCCGGAAAAGTAGACCAAAACATTAGAGACACACAGCGGATGTGGGTGACTGGGTGTGGTCAATACTTTCCAAAGTCATGAAGACGTCCTGTTTTGGGATGGGAAGACGGAAGGAAGAGGCGGGTGCAAAGCAGAAAGGATGCAAGTACGGGAAGGTCACGTGTGTGTGCAGTCGCTTCAGTCGTGTCCCACTCCCTGTGACCCTGTGAACTGCAGCCCTCCAGGCTCCTCTGTCCCTGGGATTCTCCAGGCAAGAACGCTGCCGTGGGCTGCCTTGCCCTCCTCCAGGGGATCTTCACGACCCAGGGATCAAACTCGCGTCTCCTGTGTCTTCTGCATTGCAGGCGAATTCTTTACCGCTGAGCCACCAGGAGAGTCCATAAAAGAAACTAAAAGACCAGGGACAAACCAGGAAAAGACTTGGAGCCAAAGGAAAAGTTAACATGTGTGTGTGTGTGTGTGTGTGATGTATCTGTGGTGTGACCTACGTGTGTGACTGTGTGCGGGGACTGGCACCCCCAAAGTTAAAACTGGTCAGTGGAGAGAGAAGACGGTTTACATGTAAGGAAACTAAATATCCAAGAAATTTATTTTTTTCAAGTACCTCACCAGCCGTCACAGACATACAATTAAACAGATGAGACTTTTTTTTTTTTTGGTCTATCTAGTCAGCCAAGATGCTGAAAATAACAATATCCAGTGCTTGCCAAATTGTAGTAATCACCCACTGGCAGCTGTCGGGGTACACTAAGATGCAACAGTTGCTCTGGAAAGCAACTTGGCGCCTTTGCCCAAAGCCTTCATCGTGAAACAAGTGAGTTCACTTCCAAAATTTGGGGGAGAAATCAGAGGGAGATAGGTATTTACCTCTAAGGATGCTGTGTCAGCATTAACCCAGTGAGACAAGGCCCCACAGTGGCTCAGTGGGTAAGAACCCACGTGCAATGCAGGAGCCACGACTCAGATCCCTGGGTTGGGAAGATCCCTTTGAGAAGGAAACGGCAACCCTCTCCAGGATTCCTGCCTGGAGAATCCCGTGGACAGAGGAGCCTGGTGGGCTACAGTCCATGGGGTTGCAAAGAGCTGGACACAACTGAGAGACTTAGCATTTATGCACGAACAGTGAGACACATTAGGGGAGAAACATCGAATTTAAATACCTCATGTTTAAATAAAGAGAGACAACAGATCTCTGTACGTAAAATAAAATCCACTTATGATGCTATTTAATGACATGACTTATGAGGTTCAGTCATTTTAAAGGATACCAAGTTCCGTGTTCAGAATGATGGCAAGATTCTGCAGAGATACACTTTGGAAAGAATGAAAATGTCCCCAGATGTCAAATAATTAAGCCTGAGTGGTGGGGTTTATGAGGATTCTAACCTTCTAGTTCTCTGAATTCCGAGGTAGTGTCTTCCACACATTAGTCAGTAAATATTGGTAAAAAGTGTCCCGACTTCTGACACCAGCGTGCACAGTGACTAATTTTAATTAGGGGAAGAACACAGACACCTCACAGCACTAAATCAATGGGAACACGGTCGGTGTAAGGGCCCGTCCTCGGGCAGCGTGACGGCGTGGCCGCAGAGCGGGCTGGGAGGGAGAGGGGGAGGCTCCCTCGGCGGGAGTCATAGGAAGGACCCCTCCAGCTCTGCAGTGGAGCATCATGGCGAGGCCCTCCCTGACGGGCTGTCCAGGGGGCCTGTCCGTCTCCCGAGCCCCTGGCCCCCAGGTGGGCTTTTGTGCCCGGGCCGCGGGGTGCGGAGCCGGACCTCCCGTCCCTCCGGCTGCCCGGTGCCTGAGGAGCGGCAGGGCTGCTCACTAAGGATCCAGAGCGGAGCCCCCAGGGCCCCAGAGCCCCTCCAGTCTGGAGGAAGAACAAGGGGAGAGGAACACTCTGGGGCTCAGGGCACAGAGGCTGGGTGTGGACGAGGGCAGGCGGCTTCTGCACACACGGCCCCCTGCCCGGGGACAGCGGTGCCCCAGGTGCCTGGGGCTGTCAGGGCCCACTAGTAAAGTGCCCCGTCTCTGCCAGGGGCAGTCTTCCTTATCCTCCGTCCACGAAGCTGCCCCAGACACAGAAAGTCTGCTCCGGGGACGAGGCCGGCCCTGCAAAGGCCAGCTGCGCATCACCTGCTGGCCATATACGCCCCGGAGACGCCGCCCAGACCCTGGCCCGTGCCTTGGAGCTTCACGCTCTGTATGCGTGGGCACAGAGCATTGCCCCGCGATTCGCTGCAGGGGAGACAGCAAGGCGTGCAGTGGGCACGTGACCTTCTCGGGGTCGAGGCCAGCCTGCCATGTGCATGTCCCCCAGCACTAGGGGTGGGTAGCTCCCCACCCAGACGTGGAGCAGCAGATACCTGCCAGGGAGGCAGCAGGGGCCTCTGAGCACCCGTGCCGGGAGCATCACCAAGGGCCAGGTGTTTACAGAGCGCGCGTCGCCACGAAGCTCATGTGGGTTTGCTGTATTGACTGTCCCGGTGGAAGTTCTTCCTGACATCCCCTTGGTCATGACCATAAGCACTCAAGTTCTTGGAGAGTCGTAGAGGGAGGGAGACCAGCCCAGAATCAATAAGCTGGGCAGGGAAGTGGGCTGGGATTTTGCCAACTTGGAAATAAAATTCAAGATATCTTAAAAAATTTAATAAGGAGTTCAAAGGCAAATGATTTTCAGTTCCATTAAACTCAAAGAAAATAGTTTCTATTCAGTCTGATCAATGCAGTTAGGCTACA
Source organism: Moschus berezovskii (assembly GCF_049115385.1). Lineage (NCBI taxonomy): Eukaryota > Metazoa > Chordata > Mammalia > Artiodactyla > Moschidae > Moschus > Moschus berezovskii. The sequence continues at coordinate 108,581,237 of NC_142469.1, forward strand.
TCTCACGATCACACAGAGAGGCAACACACAGACTCCCCACGCTCTCCAGGTGTCCCGACACAGCAACCCTCAGGGGCCCACAAGAGTATTTCAAATATAACTACATAAGCATGGTGGAAAAATGGAGACAAGTACCATACAAATAACTGCAGGAAAACCACGTTAATTCAGCGAGCAGCTTGAAAAGCTGGACTTTCTAAAGTTGTAAAATATCCGAGTCATGGCCTCTATGAAAATAAAGCTATTACTTTAAAACATGGGGCTGTGCCGGCTCAGTCACTCAGTCGTCTGCAACTTTTTGCCACCCCATGGGCTGTAGCCCGCCAGGCTGCTCTGTCCATGGGATTCTCCAGGCACAAATACTGGAGTAGGTTGCCATTTCCTACTCCAGGGGACCTTCTTTCAAGGATCGAATCTGCTTCTCCTCTGTCTCCTACATTGAAGGCAGATTCTTGACCCGCTGAGCCATCGGGGAAGCCCCATTTTAAAATATAACAATCTTATTCAGATGATAACAACAGACAAGAATGATTTTAAACTAACAAACCAAGATGGAGCAAATACTTAAAAAGCCGACAGTTTCTGCACCAGCGTCGCTCACTTGCCCAGCAGGCAGAGTGCTGCCGTAGCCAAGACTATGAGCATGAATCACGGGCTGTGCACACGGCTTCTGCTTCCACAAGCCGCCCATCAGCAAAGGTTGTGCAAGTTCTCAAACCACACTGGAGGGAAGGTTTTTTAATAAACTGAAGAGTGAAGTTAAAATCTGAAGACTTAAAACGAATTCTGTGAATTTTTTGACTTTGCATCAAAAAGTCAGAAGCGTGACTCCAGGTTAGTTAGTGCCTGGTGGGGGCTGGGGAAGCAGGTGGGGATCCTCCCAAACGCTTGGAGAAGAGCCGTCTCCAGCACTGGCTTCGGCATGGAGTCCAGACTTGCCAAATCCAGCACGAGGAGGCACCTTATTTGCCAAGGTGGAAGCACTTCAGAGCAGCAAGTGTTCGTTTCCTGTTTAATTTATGTGAGGAGTGGAGCATTTCAGAGAAAAAAGCCAATTCCTGTTTTTATGCACTAACTGGCCAATGAGTTTGGTGTTAACTTTTTGCTTATTCTCTCTACCTCTGGAACTATGTCAGCATGTAGCTTCTTTTTAGGGTTTTTTTTTTTTTTTTTTTGGTTCACTTCAGTTCAGTTCAGTTGCTCAGTCGTGTCCGACTCTTTGAGACCTCATGAATCACAGCACGCCAGGCCTCCCTGTCCATCACCAACTCCCGGAGTTCACTCAAACTCACGTCCTTCGACTTGGTGATGCCATCCAGCCATCTCATTATCAGTTGTCCCCGTCTCCTCCCGCCCCCAATCCCTCCCAGCATCAGAGTCTTTTCCAGTGAGTCAACTCGTCACATGAGGTGGCCAGAGTATTGGAATTTCAGCTTTAGCATCAGTCCTTCCAATGAACACCCAGGACTGATCTCCTTTAGAATGGACTGGTTGGCTCTCCCTGCAGTTCAAGGGACTCGCAAGAGTCTTCTCCAACACCACAGTTTAAAAGCATCAGTTCTTCAGCGATCAGCTTTCTTCACATCCATACATGACCACTGGAAAAACCAATCACCAACTCTGTGGACATGAGTTTGGGTGTACTCCGGGAGTTGGTGATGGACAGGGAGGCCTGGCGTGCTGTGATTCATGGGGTCGCGGAGAGTCGGACACGACTGAGCGACTGAACTGAACTGAACTGAACTGAACTGACTAGACGGACCTTTGTGGGCAAAGTAATTTCTCTGCTTTTTAATATGCTGTCTAGGTTGGTCACAACTTTCCTTCCAAGGAGTAAGCGTCTTTTAGTTTCATGGCTGCAATAAGCATCTGCAGTGATTTTGGAGCACAAAAAAATAAAGTCTGACACTGTTTCCACTGTTTCCCCATCTATTTCCCATGAAGTGATGGGACCAGATGCCATGATCTTAGTTTTCTGAATGTTGAGCTTCAAGCCAACCTTTTCACTCTCCTCTTTCACTTTCATCAAGAGGCTTTTGAGTTCCTCTTCACTTTCTGCCATAAGGGTGGTGTCATCTGCATATCTGAGGTTATTGATATTTCTCCCAGCAATCTTGATTCCAGCTTGTGCTTCCTCCAGCCCAGCGTTCCTCATGATGTACTCTGCGTATAAGTTAAATAAGCAGGGTGACAATATACAGCCTTGACGTACTCCTTTTACTATTTGGAACCAGTCTGTTGTTCCGTGTCCAGTTCTAACTGCTGCTTCCTGACCTGAATATAGGTTTCTCAAGAGGCAGGTCAGGTGGTCTGGTATTCCCATCTCTTTCAGAATTTTCCACAGTTTATTGTGATCCTCACAGTCAAAGGTTTTGGCATAGTCAATAAAGCAGAAATAGATGTTTTTCTGGAACTCTCTTGCTTTTTTGATGATCCAGCGGATGTTGGCAATTTGATCTCTGGTTCCTCTGCCTTTTCTAAAACTGGCGTGAACATCTGGAAGTTCACGGTTCATGTATTGCTGAAGCCTGGCTTTTTTGGTTACTAAATCATTTATCCGAAGAGAGATAAGAGCTCAGAATAACACCCATCCCCTGAATGAACCGAAAAAAAAAAAAAAACAACTGACGGTTTGTTGTTCTCTTTATCAATAAGGATGACCACCTCTTTTTAAAATAGAAATCCCTCCATCGACTTGGAAGAATAAACTTCTCAGGCAAAAGGAACCACATCAGGACATCAGTCATTTCGGATGAAGACGTGATCCTCAAGCTGAGGAGACGACGAGAAGTCACAAACCTGACGAGGCAGGGCCCCAACCCTGGCGTTCACCCAGCGCTCCTTTGACAAGGAAGCCAGTGCTCTGGCCCTTCATCCCCGCCGCAACACACAGACCCTCCACGAGATGAGTTCACATTTGGAAATCTCGGGATATAAGACACTCATGAAACAGCGGGTCTGAAAGACACACCTTAGGAGAGGGAGGCCGCCCACGAGCACTGAGCCCCAGCGATGCTGGGGGGTGGGGGGCTGCCCAGGTCCAGGTCCCAGGGCCGGTATCCCGAGCCACGTGGCCCTTGCTGTCCTGCACCTACTTTTCTGTAGAGCGGCGATCAGAACTGCAACACTGAAGGCTGAGTGTGTGAGATTATTTAGAGCAATGCAAGCACGTGAGGGATCTTGGCTCCCCCTCTAACACACTCCTTGCTTCTCTCCAGAAACTTCTGGCTTAGACACGCCCTCTTGGCCCCTGGGTGCAAATGTTTAGAGGTGAGGTTTTGCACAGTTGGTCCTCCGGGGGCAGACGGCACCTGAATCTGCAGGGGTATTTCCTGAAATACCGGGTGTTCCATCCCCCCATTCCCTGCAAAGGCACCCTACCCACCCCCCAGCCCCGCCTGCTGAACTGGTTCCTGGCTTCAGCTATGTGGACTTCCACCAGGAGTCTCTTGCTGTTTGGCTCAAATAAAACTCTTTTCTATTCCACCTACAGATTTATTCATGAGTTCCATGAACAATTCCCACCAAGGACAGCACACCAGCCACCATTCCAGGGAGAAAAAACAGTCCAGCTCCCTGGCCCTGGGGCTCCCTGGCCCTGGGGGGATCAATCCCCTGGGGGGCCCCAGCCCCTGGGGAGGGAGGGCTGGCTGTTGCGTCTGATGGCGGCAGATCAAACGGGGATATTAAAATTTCGAGGGTGAGAGACACGAAGCACAGCTGTAAATCGTTCACTATATGCGCACAGCCCGTAGCTGGTGTGAAAATTCACTCCAATATCTACTCTAGTTTTGATAGAATCTACTTTGGAAAAAACCCCGATGCTGGGAAAGACTGAGGACAGGAGGAGAAGGGGACGACAGAGGATGAGGTGGCTGGATGGCATCACTGACTCTGTGGACATGAGTTTGAGTGAACTCTGGGAGTTGGTGATGGACAGGGAGGCCTGGCGTGCTGCGGTTCATGGGGTCACAGAGAGTCGGACACGACTGAGCGACTGAACAACTTTTCTCTCTATAAGAACTTTCCCCGGGACACATGGACCACGAGCATGGACGTCCCTGAGGGTCCCTCTGGAGGTCCCTGGGCCTCCCTGGCCTCGGGGCCTTCTCCACCAGCCCCGTCCCCGCCCCGCCACACCCACCTGGATGCCTGGGTCCACTCTGACCCATCCCTGCCACCCTGCCCACAGAGAGGGAGCCGAGGTCTCCTCTTGGCACTTTTCCTCCCTTGAGGGGAAATTCAGGATTTCCCACAAGCCCAGGAAGAGAGCCGAGCAGGTCAAGCCGTGGACAAGAGGTCAGTTTCCAGCTTGTGGGGTGGCTAGCGTCACTGAGACCCACTCCTCCACTATATTCTTCACGGGGAGTTATGTGGAAGTGGCACAGAGCGTAGACTTGAAAAGCCCTTAGAAGCTATCACTTGAGTCTCACCTTGACTGAGCAGGTGCAGCTGGGGTGAGAGAGTCCACATACACGAGCCGGGAGAAAGCAGACAGTGTCCTGCTCGACCCGGGGCCATCAAGGGCTACCTGGAACTGCTAAGGCTGGCTTCTAGGGACGTGGGCTTTGTGAAATAAACTCATTTTATTTGAACAGGATACATCCAATAAAACCAACTGTCTAAGGGGAGTGAAAGATGTCTAAATCTACTAAGCCATCACCTGGACCATTCCCAGCAGCTTGGCACCAGTGGCCTTATTCACTGGAGTCGGTGAACGTGCAGTGGTCTTACCAACACAACTTTTATTTCATAACTAAATGTGTCACGGAACAAGTCTCATCGTACACAACTCATACAATGAGCTTTTACCAAATTCATCAGTTCAGTTCAGCCCAGTCGCTCAGTCCTGTCCAGCTCTTTGCGACCCCATGGACTGCAGCACGCCTGGCCTCCCTGTCCATCACCAACTCCCGGAGTTCACTTAAACTCACGTCCGTTGAGTCGGTGATGCCATCCAACCATCTCATCCTCTGTCATCCCCTTCTCTTCCTGCCTTCAATCTTTCCCAGCCTCAGCGTCTTTTATAACAGAAACACATACAAAATTTAATAGGCTTTTATTTTTCTCTATGGAAAAACGTGCCAAAAAATAAACAGACAATAATAAAATTTCCACTATGAAAAATGCTAGACATGATTTCCATCTTAACTGGAAAAGCCAAAATACTTTGAAAGCACCTTTCAGAATTCTTATGTAAGCAACACCATTATGCATCCAGTTTACCAAGTAGGGGAAACAAACCTTCAAACAGTAAAAGCTATAAATATTCTGTGTAATTTGACGTGGGGAGTAATTTGAAGGAAAAATACCTCAATATATTTTTGTCCTCCACGCTTTCTTAGGGCCTACTATCAAATTCATTAAATTTAATTTGATTGTTGATTGTGTTTATTCACAAAAATTCCTTTGGGGAAAACAGAATTAAAGCATATACACACATCTGTACAATACAATATTATATCTGCGCGCCCCCCACGCACACACACAGCAGCTGCTCCTCCAACCACACCCCTCCTCCTGCTCCCCGACCCTGGCCAGCCTCCCCCACACAGGCCACCAGATGGGCTCCTGAGACCTTCGCCACCCCACCCCACCACCCCTGCCCAAGGCAAAAGGCTGCCTGTGTGCAGCTCATTTCGCTGGGGGTAGAGAGCAGGAAGGTGTACCCTAGACCTTGGACTGACAAATAGAGGCCTGGGGTGGGGGGTCAATATGCCTCAGTTTCCTCCCCAATGACAATGGAATTTTTCTAATATCTGAAAACTGAGGGGACTTCCCTGGTGGCTCAGATAGTAAAGAATCCACCTGCAATACAGGAAATGTGGGTTTGATCCCTGGGCTGGGAAGATCCCCTGGAGAAGGAAATGGCAGCCTTCTCCAGTATTCCTGCCTGGAGAATCCCATGGACAGAGGAGCCTGGTGGGCTGTAGTCCACAGGGTCACAGAGAGTCGGACACGACTGAGTGACTGACACACACACAGATAGTGAGCGTAGAGAAACAAGTGACCCCAGTGTCGATCCTAATGAAGACGCAGCAGTTTCCCCACCCATTTCTCCCACCCCCGCCCTCTGCGGCTGGCAACTGCCACTCCGCGCTCTGTCTACAAGCTTGCCTTACAATCCACGAACACAGAATATCCTTCCATTTGTTTGTATCTTCAGTTTCTTTCACTAATGTCTTAGAGTTTTCAATACACAGGTCTTCTACTTCCTTGGTTAACTTATTTATGGGTATTTTACTCTTTTTGATGCAACTGTAAGTGGGATTGTTTTATTTATTTCTATTTCGATTGGTTAAGCTTTACTCTAACTTCTCGTGTTTTTCAAAGTATCATATTACATAAATTAGTTCCTGGAAATTACCAAATTACTTCTTATGAGCTAAAAGCACTGAAAATGTGCTTGCTTAGAAAGCACATGGGACTTCCCAGGTGACACTACCAGTAAAGAACCCACCTGCTGATGCAGGAGACTCAAGAGACGTGGGTTTGATCCCTGGGTTGGGAAGATCCCCCTGGAGAAGGAAATGGCGACCCCCTCCAGTATTCTTGCCTGGAGAATCCCATGGACAGAGAAGCCTGGCGGGCTACAGACCATGGGGTCGCAACGTGTTGGACACGATGGAGCATGCCCGCAGAGGGCACGGGGCTCTCCTCCGTGGGCTGCCCAGCGTCGGGGACCAGGGTGTACGTGTCCACGTCCTGGTGGGACCGTCACACTGTCAGCTTTGCCCTGTGGCAACGACGTCCATGAGTTTGGCTCCCACACATGTGACTCCGCACCTCACACCCCCGAGGAAGGTGAGCACGTGGCAGTGTGCCCTGCGGGATGCAGGCGAAGCTTGTCAAACTCCTGTCAGATGTTTACAAAAATGAAAGGAAACGACAAACATCCTCAGATTCCTGGCTCCTCACTCTGGGTGGCCGCGGATGCTTCTGTCTAGGTTCGTTTCCATCTGGGAAGCACTGTGTAAAAATTAATCTGTTTGAAAAGAAATGTGCACGTTTGCTGGTTCTCATATTCTTTTATAGCATTTTATTTCTATTTTATTTCTACTTATGGCATTTTATTTCTACAGGTTCTATTTAATGGTGACATAACTTTACAGTGAGACAATCAATACATTTATTTTATTTAGAGTACTTTCATAAGCTCAACCCATTGGTGAGAGAGACGCTCCAATTAGGGGCCAATAAAAACTTATACTTTAAAATCTATTTTATATCCAAGATACACCATACTGTTATGCCATAACAGACTGTCAATAAATGAAAAATAAGCTAGGCATTTTACGGGTACCACAGAGCCCTCTAATACATGACATACTATGTCATATCATTGCTGTTGTTTAGTGGATAAGTCATGTCTGACTCTGCAACCCCATAGCCTCTTTACAACCCACAGGACCAAGCTCCTGTCTCCATGGAATATTCCAGGCAAGAATACTGGAGTGAGTTGCCATTTCCTTCTCCAGATAGTTTTCCCAACCTAGGGATCAAACCCATGCCTCCTGCGTTGGCAGGCAGATTCTTCACCACTGAGCCACCGGGGAAGCCCCGCTATGGCACACGGTGCACCCGATTTGCTCATTTTTATCTGTGACTGTGATCACAGCTTTCAGTCTTTTCCACCTTAATTTACAGTGGTTCCAACTGAAAGTTTATATGAGCCAAAGCAGGCTGCCACGCCAAGTTTTCAGTAAATAAATTCGGAAAGAGCTGCAAAGACAGAAATCATGACAACAGGATTCGTCTCCCATTGAGCAGATCATGAATGATCTATCTGCAATGTGATATTGGTCCAAGAAACTCAGAAACACTTGGCGGGACTCAGGGGGTTTACCCCAACAACAGTGACTAAAGATTCATCTGCAGATATTTTAAGAGCATTGGAGGGGGTGGCGTGTCAGAGAGTCTTAGAGACACAGCAGATTTCTATGATGGCGACTGCAGGATGAGGGAGCTGCAGCTCCTTGGCCGTCTCTGCCCCGAGTGCCGGCCTCAGGCAGATGTCTACAAGGGCGGGGGCTCTGGATGCCCAGGTTCTTTCCACATTTTTCTTTCTACCCAGAATGTTCTGAAACAGATACAAACTGACAGGACACTGGCTACCTGGGGATGGTAGTGAGTACGAAGTCTAGTCGCTCCAGTACCCTCGCCTGGAATATTCCATGGAGAGAGGAGCTTGGTGGACCAGAGTCCACGGATACTATTTCACTCTCACATTCAACTACAGATTCTTAATCATGAGTCCTTCCTCCAGGGAGCGGGGACTTGAGAAGCGCTAGCATGTTTGTACTGATTGGTCGCAGGTCTCCATTGCGGCTGGCCATCAACCCAAGTCCAGACCTAATTCTGAAACTCATTTACAACTGTGTGCAATTGTCCACAATGATTTCGTACCATTACAGAGAAAAAGTCAAACATCTCCAAAGACTTTTAATAATACTTAGGAACTACTTCGGGCTTTCCAGAAGACACTAGTGGTAAAGAATCTGCCTGCCAATGCAGGAGACACAAGAGATGCGGGTTTGGTCCCTGGGTTGGGAAGATCCCTTGGAGTTGGAGATGGCAGCCCACTCCAGTATTCTTGCCTGAAAAATTCGACGAACAGAGGGGCCTGGGTGGGTTACAGTTCATGGGGTCACAGAGTCAGACACGACTGAGCATGCAAACACTGAGGAACTACTCTGCAGAATTACCAAGGTTTATTCTGAAGTATCGGGGAAGGCAATGGCAACCCACTCCAGTACTCTTGCCTGGAAAATCCCATGGGCGGAGGAGCCTGGTGGGCTGCAGTCCGTGGGGTCGCTAAGAGTCGGACACGACTTCACTTTCACTTTCACTTTTCACTTTCATGCATTGGAGAAAGAAATGGCAACCCACTCCAGTGCTCTTGCCTGGAGAATCCCAGGGACGGGGGAGCCTGGTTGGCTGCCATGCCATCTATGGGGTCGCACAGAGTCGGAGATGACTGAAGCGACTTAGCAGCAGCAACATTCTGAAGTATTGTGGAATTTAGTGTAAATGAACTACACGTGGAGGCCTGTGTCCCGGACACCATCGTCACAGAAATCCATCTTCTCCTATCACAGGTGGGCTGCATAGGCAAGGGCCACCCAGCCCAGGACTACACTTCCCAGCCTTCCCTGTGGCCAGGTGTGGTCATGTGACTTGCTCTGGCCAATGGGAGGGAAGCAAGGGTGGCCCTTTAAGAAGCAGCTGCCTCCTCCATCAGTGTCCCCATCTCCTGGAGAGGCAAAGCCTTCTGGGGCCCTGGAAGGGGTGAGCCCGTAAGACAAGGTGCCTGGAGTCCTACTAATAACCCACCAGGTAGAAGACCAGGAACAAGGACATTTGGCTGGTACTTGACTGAGAAATGAATCCTGCTTTTGTTAACTCACTTCAGGATCACACAGGGCCTGGCACAAACACTCACCATGGTCCAGAGCCCCCGGGGGACCGTGCCGCCGGAGAAATGCTGGGATAGCTGATACCCTCTGGGCTCACACTGCGGGTCGGGAAGAAGCCACTGGAGGATAAACGAGCACCAGCTGGGGCGCCGCCCCACCCCAGCCCGTGACAATCACCGCCATCCTCGGCCAGCACCTTACACTCACTCCTGTCCCCTCCTCCGAGAGTGGGACGATCCCACCTTGATCGCTTATGATAAGAAATAAAGGCAGTAACACACGTAAAGCATTTGCCACAGTACCCGGCAGGTGGTAGGCCCTCAAAATATAACTTGTCATAATCCTGAGAACCCAATACAATGACAAAGCATCTTCCTTGAAAACATTTGCACTTCTATAGGAGAAGATCAACAAAGCAAATCACCATGAAATAAACATAATATTTAAACAAACTTGGAAGCCTAAGATGAAAAGCCTGAATCTCTGAAAAAAAGGACCATCTTGAGGTGACAAAATGGGAGGTTTGCTCTTGCTGAAATTTTCAGCAGTGTGACCTTCTCCCGGCTCTCACGGTGGTGACAGGGCGCATATGCCATGGTTTCCCCAACACTTGTTTCCCAGTAGGGTTGGGGGCACCCACCCCACCCCCTGCCATGGGTGAGTGTCCTGAAGGGGTGACAGGGAACCTGTTAGTTCCCCTCACTCATGACAGGTCGAGAATTTTAGGACCAGGAACTAAACCTGCAGTTCTCATTAAGAAACAGGAGGCTCTTCCATTCTGCTCCCCAGTTTAAAAGCCCACGTTGAGGTGTGGAGTACCCAGGGGTCCCCGAGGAGAAGGTGGGAACTCAGCCCCATCCCACAGCCCCGCCAGCCTCTGCCACTTTTGGGATCAGGTTTGAAAAGAGGTTCATAGACCTCCAAACAGTCTGCTGCACATTCAGAGGGATGAGGGCGGCATGATCAGATCTCTCGGTGAAGACACTGCACACAGGTGTGTGCCTGTGTGTGCACCAGTCTCTGGACCAAGCGAATCGGATCTTCAACCCAGCACCTGCCCTGTTAACCAGCTGTAGACCTCTGGGTAAATCATTACCCTCCACCCTGAGCATCTACTTTCTTCCTCATCAGAACAATGTGGAAGATTATTTACAGTAAGAACTGTTTTGAGGATTAAAATTTTAAAAAAAGGCAAGTTTTAAAGAAATATTCAAAGCACAATTTATAAGACTTCCCACATGGAAGCTGCTCAAAACAAGCTGAGTTGCTATTTTCAGACGAGGAAGGACCAGGTTGCTGCAGCAGGAGGGAGGCAGGGGGCTCGGGCACGGAGTTCGGGCAGGGAGCTCGGGGAGGGGGCTCGGGGAGGGGGCTCAGGCAGGGGGCTCGGGCAGGGGTGGGTCCAGCTCACGGGGCTCTGGGACTCCGGGCCTGCGGGGACCCCGCTCCCCTGCTGGCACAGACACCCCTCACTTCCTTCTCCCCAGGGAGGGCCCCCCGGCCCAGGGCAGGGAAGCCCTGCAGCCTCCAGGCCTTGCCACGGCCAGGCTGATGGCGCTTATCCCAGGAGCCAGCACCCAGGGCTGATTTCAGCTCTGCACGAGCATGGCTCATATTCCTACAGAAAAGTCATCAGAGGCAGCCTGGACCCTGACCCCAGATCCCATAGCTGTCCACTTGGCAGCTCAGGGGCCTGAGGAATACCTGCCGCCCGGGGTTCCGACTCTGGCCCTGATGACAGACCCAGGGCTCACAGAGCACAAGCAGGCAACCGTGCCTGGGAAACTCAGCTGTGCATCCGGCCCAGGGCCAGACACACACCCTTACTCCACATCCACAGGACCAGGAGGCCCTGCCCACTACGGAAGAGGTGGGGACACTCCCGCAGGGTGTGTTTATCAACAGGCAAGGAGGCCTGAGTGGGGAAGGACATCCAGGAGGTGGGTGGCCAGGGTTGGCCGCTGCAGAACAGGAGGAAGAAAGCTCTCAGGCTTGGATGAATCACGGCTGAAATTAGAAACGTCCCTCCCAAGGACGTCGGGCTGTTGCTCCTCTTTCAAAAGTTAACTGCTTTAAAAAAGGAGGCCAGGTCTTCTAGAAACAGATTGTCAGACTGAAAATGAAAATACTAGCCGTGGGGCCAGTCACCACCAACCACCCGTAAAGGCAAAAGTCCACTGTGGGTATCTTTGCTCAGTTTCACGGGAAGAGAGAAAAGGGATGTATTTGTCTGCAGAACTACTGGATGAAGCGTGTGGTTCTTCAAACACATGTTCCAAATTATCACCTAACGACCCATACTGGAAACCGGGGCTCAGCCAGTATGACTCACTGGCCCCACGTGATCAGAGTCGACTCTTCTTGGCAGGAGGGGCTGTGACTTCAGACTGGAATCAGCTAAAATGAGCCACGATTTGTGGACAAACTGCACTCACGATGCCATCCTTTCCTCAGGGCTTCTGTTTCATCTTTGTTTTTTAAGTCACGGGGATAAGCGCCTGAAGGTGCCTTATGGACCTGGGATGTCTGGACTGGCAGCTCCGCCCCAGTGCCGACTTCTAGAGGAAACGCAGTCAACAGCGGGCTGTGTCTTAGACACACATCTTTTCATTAAGACAGGGCGTGCAATGTCAGGCTCATAAAAGACTCTCATAGAATGTTCAGGCCAATGAGTGTTAGAAATATTCTGAACATGTCTAACTCCCCCACTCTGTATACAATGCCAACTAAACTCTAGTCCTGTGAACAGAATGGAAAGACACTTGTAATCTAACTGGACAGACAGGATCATCTGTCCCCAAACACAGACATCCACGGTCATGGACGCGCAATGTGAGATGCGGGGACAAGGAGAGCTGGAGAGGTCAGAGGAGGGATGATGGGCTGGTGGGGCTGGGCCGGCTTACAGGAGGGACAGAGGGTCACGGGGGGACGGCGCTCCAGGTGGGCTAGAGCAGCTCAGGTGGAAGACCTGAAGGCTGGAGCTGGCACTGTTCAGACAACAGAGACGACATCTCTCTGGGGAGAACGGGCTTCTTTGTTATTGTTTCGTTTTTACTTTAACTTGGAGACAGTGGGAAATGAGATCAGAATGGTAAGTTACTAGTTTCCATGTCAATGGGCCTTGAGGAGCAAGAAGTGGTAGGAATGAGACGCGTGAGGTTCTGGCAGGTACAACATCAACTTAAGATTAGCTTACAGATTCCAGGATGTGACCTCGGTGATTCGGGGGAGAGGATCCGTTTCAGGCCAAGGCACACCCGAGATAAACGGCTATCATCTTTAATAGACGGAGGGGACGGAAAGAGATCAGCCAGCTGATCTCGAGGGCTCAGCAAACACACCAACTGGCCCTCTTCTTCCAGAAAGGACTGAAAGCCTATCAAGTGACATCAAGACACGGAACCAAGCGAAACGCTCGAGGATGGAAAACCTCCGTGTGTGTTAGCAGAATGCTTTTAGATGGGCCACGGCAGGGCTTCTGCTGTGGTCCAAAGGATCACTGGCACGTGCTGTGGGTGGAACTGTGTCCCCTCCAAAAATGTACTGAAGCCCTGGCCCCCAGCCCCTGAGAAAGTGCTCTCGTCTGGAAATGGGGTCAGTGCATAGGTCCTTAGCGAAGAGGAAGTCAGGTTGCAGGAGGGTGGCCGAGTCCAGTAGGTCCTTGTAAGACGGCCGTGTGGGGACAAATACACAGCGGAGAGCCGGGCGCCGACGGAGGCAGAGGTCAGGGTGACAGGTCTCCAGCCAAGGGGCGCCTGGAGCCACCAGAGCCTGGAGGAGGCAGGCGGGACCCCTGCCCCTCCCGGGGCTATGAAGAGAGCTCAGCCCTGCTCACACTCTGCGTTCAGACCTCTGGTCTCCAGGGCTGTGAGTGTGGCTCTCTGACGATGCACCCAGAGAAATCCACACTCAGGTTCATGGTAGTGCGTCCTGAGAGCCACAGGGGACGGACCCAGCATGCAGCCAGCACTGTGACTCCCCTAAACCATCGCAGGACACTGATGCCCCGCACTGAGCACCGCGGCCACGGCCACGTTTGCCTACGGGGTGCCCTCAGTGTCACAAACGGCATAATCGCAGCGCCCAAACCCAAAGCCCTCAAGGAAAGAGAACATCTGTGACAGAGGACTGCAGCAGAGCTCAGAAAACGAGAACGTGACGGAAGATTTACTTAATAAAAAATAACCACCCTCAAGCCTTTGACAACCTGTCAGGATGCAGCAATGGATGGAAAAGCCTGCAGAAACCCTGACAGGCTGAAAAGAGGAAACTTTTTACAGCAAATATCTCTGCTGATATCACAAATCAGCAGATCTCTCAAGGGAATGGCAGGGTCAGAAATTACAAATAGTAGGTGAAGGTCACGGGGAAATCAACAGGATAGCTGATGAGCCGCTGCGCAAGAAAGAGCCGGCTTTCAGGTCGTCAGCTGGGCGTTGCCTCCAGTGAAAACCAGAGGACTCTGCCAGACAGCCTCTCGGTCCGTGCACGTCTCTGCAGATGGCACGATCTTCCTTTTTGTGGCTGAGAAACATTCCAACATAAGTACCCGCCATACCTTCTTTATCCGTCCCTCTGTTGACGGACACTTAGGCTGCTTCTGCTTCTTACCTATTGTAAACAGTGCTGCAGTGAACACTGGGGTGCGTGTATCTTTTTGAATTATGACTTTCTCTGCGTACGTGCCTACGAGTGGGATTTCTGGTTCACGTGATAGTTTAATTCCTAATTTCTTAAGGAATCTCCATAATGGCTATATCCATTCACATTCCTAGCAGCAATGTGGGAGGGCTCTCTTTTCTCCCCACTCTCTCCAGCATTTATTGTTGGTAGAACTTCTGATGGCAGCCATTCTGAGGTGGTAACTTGTTGCAGTTTTGATTTGCATTTCTCTAATAATTAGTGATGCTGAGCATCTAAAGAGATAACTAAAGAACCTACCGTATACCTCAAGGACTTCTACTCAGTGCTCTATGGTGACCTAAATGGGAAGGCAATCCAAAAACGAGGAGCTATGTGTGTACATATAGCTGACTCACTTCTCTGTACAGTAGAAACTAACTCAACATTGAAAAGCAACTAAACCCCAGTGAGAGTTCTTTTAAAAAGCCAGAGGACTTCTCTCCGGGGAGAGCAGGGGCCTGGCGTGGGCGCTGTGCCCACTGGTGGTGCCAGCTGACCCTCAGTGACCGCCACGTGCCAGGCCCTCAGAGCTCCATGTGCGCTAACTGGTCAGCGTGACCTTGTGCATTAGGTCCGCTGGCTAACCGCTTGTTAACAGGAGCTGGAGTCACTCAGGAGTTGTCACGTAAATGGTGAGTGAGAAGCAAGAGTCACAGCCCACCCAGAGTCCAGGCTTCTGACCGCTCCACCCTCTACAACACGAGCTGCCTGGGAGGAAGCAAGTCACAACGGACTCACTGCTGGTCCCACATCAGACCCCGAGAGAAAAACAGAGCAGCCAAGAGGGAAGGGGGTGCGGAGAGCAGGTAGGCTGCCCTGGGCAGAGGGGTCTGGAGCGGATTTTGGACCCTGAAAAAGAATTCTAAGTGTTTGGAAGAAAAATACTGTAAAGGTTATACCATCATACAATTCCTAATGCAAGTCTGTCCCCTACAAGTCTTCAAGGCTGGATCATAATTCCAAAACCTGGGTTTCCACAAGAGGAGAGCTCAGGGAGGTGGGCTGTGCCCCAGGTCCCACGGACGAGGCCCGTCCACTGGGACATCACTCCTCTTTTGAGCTTTTTCTTTTGCTTTGGGGTATAGTTGATTAACAATGTGGTGACAGTTCGGGTGAACAGTGAAGGGACCCAGCCATACACGTACGTGTATCCCTTCTGCCTCAAACGTCCGCTCCCCATCCAGGCTGCCACATGACACTGGGCAGAGCTCCCTGCGCTGTACCTTCAGGTAATTTTGTAATCAAAAGCCCCTCTTCCACTCTGTAAAATAGAAAGTTGAGATGGTCACAGCTGGGTCAGTTTTGCCAGTGAGACGTCAGCACACATTTTTATACGTTAGTGACCTCTGGAAATTGTAATAACGTCACAAAAAACCTAATGATACAGAGTCACACTGCTAAGAAGCTGTCTCGTTCGGAAGCCCACCCCACGTGTTTCAGAGGCCCATCTAATGTGACTGACGAGACGTTCTGTGGTGACGGAATGGACTCATTGACAAAAACAGGAAGGAAGAAAGAAGAACAGAAGCGTTTACAACCAATTCAACTGAATCTGACCAAATCAACAGACGGGACCCCTTACTGGCTGACCTGATGATCAACTCAACAGATCAAGACCTCCAGACGTGGAATGTTTCTTATAGTTGATGGAAATGGTATTCCCATTTTGGCCAGCTTAAAATAAGATAAACTTGGAAGTCTAGAGTGGGGTCTGGATACAGAAATCTCTGAACGGTTACTGGTACCTGACCCTGGAGAAAGGGAAAGCCTGTTGATGAGGTTAAAATCCATGAACTGCTCTGCGGGTGAGTGTGAAGGCGTGGTCACCAGTCACCGTGGGGAGGGGACAAGGTGAGGGCCACAGGGAGGTAAGGGGAAGGTGACGGGGACGTGGGAGAAGACTGCTGGAAGGCTTCCGACACTGAGGCTGTCCCTGCGACCAGGAGCGAGGCTACCCCACCAGCACACAAAGACGGGAAGAGGGCTTCGGGGGAACGTGGCCTCCACAGCTGGGCAGCTTGGGAGGGGCGCCCGGTGGGGGCCGCACGGCTGGGGCGGCGAGAGGACGGAACCCGGCCTATAGGAGCCCAACCGTGGCGTCTGCCCGTGCTGGCCAGGGAAGGGAGACATCCGTGCAGACCTGGCCCAGTGCGTTCTCCACCCGCATCTGAGAGAGAAGGGAGGGGATACAAGACAGGCAGGGAGGAGCCGGGGAGTGGAGGTGGTTCCAGATAAGGACGGTGCAACAGTCAAGAAAAGACGGGGTCTTCAAAGGGGGCTCTAGAAAGTGCAGCCCCACGGCTGAGTGAGGGGTAGGGGCTGGGAGGAGCAGGTGAGGGGACCCTGGTCCGAGAAGGGGCAGAGGAGGAAGACAGACGGACACGCAGGCAGCCGGGACCACCCAGAGACTCTGCCCGCAGGGGCGGCAGGTGATGCAGGGCAGGGCGATTCAAGGGGAGGGAGACCCACAGGGGAGGAGGCAGGGGCTGGGAAGCTGAGAGGAAATTTGTAAGGAAAGAAGGAAGACTCTTTCTTCTTCCAGAAAGAGAGGGAGAGATTGGTGTGCAGATAAAGCTATTCAACATACGAGGGAAAGTTCAATGAAAACACCAGAGGTTTTAGAAAGGAAATGCAAAGACTTTGAGGATATACAAAACCGTAGCTCTAATCAATAACACGGGCTAAAGCAAGTTCTTCATGGTTTTTTCCTTTGGATTTAACAGTGACATCAAAATGGGCCTTTCAAATAATTAAACGCGAAGAGACAAGCAAACAGAGAGAGAGTGAGACAAGCGGTATGCAGGGGCAGGGCCCGTGGAGGACGGAGCAGAGGAGAAACAGGTTCAGAGCCCGCGGCTGGGGAAAGCGGTCCAGCTGGCCGGCGGGGGCGGCGGCGCGGTGCATGGCCTGGGCTGGGGGGGCCCGGGTAGGCTGTCTCCGCCAGCACCTCCTGCTGGACTGGGAGCACTGGGCCGCCTGTGAGGAGCACGGTGGTCACACAGTGGAGCTTTGGTGCGAAAGGCATTCTTCAGCCTCTCGGGAAACGTGCCTCTCTGTTCCCAGCCAGGGGACTCAGGAGGCACCTCCAGTCTTGCTTTGTTCAGGGGCTCCTGACCAGGAGCTACGCTTGCTGCAGGCTCCAGCTTGCCGGGGCCTCAACGCCCTGCCCCCTCCCTCCTCCTGGCCTGGTGGGCAAGGGTCCCCAACACAAACGGCGGGGCAGACACACCTCGTTTTATTTTCTCGTAGGCATGTATGCTCTTACAGGAACAAGTTAGCTTATGGACGGATAACGGGCTGCAGAATCAAGGCCGGCCTCCCCACGATGGAGACTGGCGGGCCAAACAAAGGCGCAGAGAAGTCAGCACACGCTCAGGATTGATGCGACTTCAGGGCCAACTCTGGGCAGAGAAGTTGGAACCAGATGACCCTCTGAACGTCAAGACTTTCAGTTAAACAACCTGGAGTCTGCTCACCAAGAACTACATCCTGGGTGGTTTGTGTGGGTAAAGGCTCCAAACAGTTTGGTTCTAAGTGGCTCTGTTTATACGACATTCTTTCCTCTTGCGTCAAGAAAAGGATGTCTGCTTTCTGGCGGAAGACAGAGGCACGGAAGAGCAATCCCGATCCTGCTAGATTCTTTGTGGTCCAGGAAACAAAAAGGTTTTCTCTGAGCAGCAGGCATCTCTCTTTTCTGTCTCCTTTCTTTCTTTCCTCCATCCTTGTCCCCCTGCCCAGTGGACCGGGACTCAGCCCCATCAGATATCTTCCTGCCCACCCTTGGATGGCCAGATTGATCACCCGGGCCAGGAGGGGATGGATGGTTGGGGAGCAGGGGCACAGACGCGGCCAGGCCGCCCAGATATCTAACGCACTGTCAGTGCAAACCCAGGTGTGTAACTGTGTCACAACCCTGTCCCTGGGACGTGAAGATCTACTCCTGGTGAGTTTTGGAGGAGCTGAGTTGATAGGAAGGACTGAAAACAGGCAAAAGCTTTCAGAAAGGTACATTCAACCCAAAGGCTGGCTGAATAAATGATCATTCTTTTACATAAAAGCTGCTGTACCCACCCCATTTTCAGACTAAAGGATAAAGCTGAATGTAGGGTTGTTTTTAAAGTGAAATGACATTTCAAGTGTGTAGAAATCAGTGAAAAAAAAAGCTCCTTAGTTCACAAAGTGAAAACAAATGGCAAAAAGAGCACTCCTGCATTTTGAAAATGGTCTTATCAAAATCAGTAGGAAATTAATATTTAAAGCAGAAGCCACTTTTATTACATTATTCCTATTGAAATCCGTTCTGCTTTTGCCTGTAGACACAAGGAACAACTTATTAAAATGCTTCGTGCATCTAGCACTTCTTAAGAGAAAAAAAGCAAAAAGCCTATTGCCCTCACCTCATGGCAATAAAGGAAAGAAAAGTTAGAGACATGAGACAGACGGCTAACTGGTCTACCTTGAGCCTGACTGGCTGATGTATCCATCCAGATAATATTTTCTGAACACCCACAAGCTATTTGACATATATATAGAGAGAAAACAGCAGAAATGAGGCACATATCTTTACTTGTAAGCAAGTTACATACTAGCTGAAACATGGAATACATACCATTTTCTTAAATCCACAGAAGTCACAGCATTTTCATGGTGTGAACACTCACAGATCAAATGTGTATTGCACTCCACTGCACGTAAAATCTCCACAGAAAACATCTTATTTAACTAGAAAATAGGTGAATTCAGTGAGGTTAAAGATTTACATCAAGGACAAACTGTCATCAAAGCTAATCCTGAGGAAGACAATGTGAAGCCAGGAAGCACTCGCTGACTTTGATATCAAGACATTTTAAATCAACAGTGTAGGTTATATTATTTACAAAGACAGGAAACTAAATCAGTTCCCTATACAAAAGGCTATAAAAAGAATTCATGTCCAGTAGTTAAAGGCCAAAATAAAACTTTTAAATGGAAACAGACTCTCTTTATGACTTCAGAGTAAGGACAGATTTAACAAAGAAAGCATCAACCATAAAGAAAATGACTAATAAACTCAGCTACATAAAAATTGAAAACTTCTGCATAAAGAGGTTAATAGGTAGGTCACACACTAGATGCTGTCGACAGTACATCTAATCTCTCGGGTGGCTCAGACGGTAAAGAATCTGCCCACGATGCAGGAGACCCGGGTTCAATCTCTCCAAGAAGATCCTCTGGAGGAGGGCAAGGCCACCCAGTCCAGTATTCTTGCCTGGAAAATCCTATGGACAGAGGAGCCTGGCAGGCTACAGTCCATGGGGTCGCAAAGAGTCAGACACAACTGGGCCACTAACAGGACATCTAACTGATTAAGAATTATTTTTCAGAATCCATAAACAACTCCCAGAAAGCAACGAAAGAACCAGAGAAAAGGGAAATTTAAAAAATTACCCAAATGGGCAATGCAGGTAGAAACACAGACGACCCACCATACGCAGAGAGGGTCAGCCACACGGGTCACGGGCAGAGCAGTGAGAACCGCAGGGAGATGGCACTTCACGCGCACCCCAGGCAGACCCTAACTCCCCACCCTGCTGACCCTAAGGATGAAGAATGGGACCCGCGTCCACTGCTAGTGGGGGTGGAGGGAAGGAGGGAAGTTTGGTAATATTTGGGAAACTTGGAGACCTTGTGCTCCGCAGCCCAGCGACCTCACTCCCAAGGAAACGCCCTCCCGCGCTTGCTCGAACAGCACTGCACACGGTAAAGCCAGGAGACTGCAAGCCCACCCACGGGAGAACCGACCGTGACTATTCAGAGGGTAGACGGCAAACACCACACGGAAGCGAACACGAGGAAACAAGCTACCGGATCAACACGGACGGATCCCAGCAATATCACACTGAACAAGCTGCATTAGAATACACGCAGCGATTCCGTTTATAAAACACGTACACTGCGGGAAACCCTGGCTGTTTATATTCACCCAGGAAAAACAAGAGGTACAGAGGGATGGTGATGTCGAATCCAGGAATGGTAACTCCTGGAGGAGATGGACAGGAATGAGGTTGGGGAGCTGCAAACAAAATTCAGCTGCACTGAAAATGCTTATCTCATTAAGCGAATTACGGGTACACAGGGACAGGGGGAGCCTGGTGGGCTGCCGTCTATGGGGTCGCACAGAGTCGGACACGACTGAAGTGACTTAGCAGCAGCAGCAGCAGGTGTTTATTACGGGGCTTCCCTGGCGGCTCAGCAGTTCAGAAACCTGCTGTGTCGAGAGCGTGGGGTCGCAGAGTTGGAGGCTACTGAGGAGCTGAGCCGAACCGAACGGAAGGAGCAGCTCAACAAAGAGGAGTGGGGCCGAGATATTAAAACGAAGGGTGATGAGAAAACACTTTCAAAGCTCTGTTCCTACTCATCCTCCACGAAAACACTCCCCAGGAGGAGACTGTTCCAAAGTCAGAGTTTTTAACTGTGAGCAACACTGTTTAAAGACACGGGTTCTAACACTCTCCGCTTGCAGACCTTCAGGCGTTGAGCTGCGATGGGGTCAAACGGCCTAGGAAATAATTTCTCTACAATAGGTGTTTGGAAGTCAGAGCTGACAACACAGCGCTCTCATAAAAACAGGGAAAGTGTCTTCCTTTCTTCTTAAAACTCTCCCTCAACACAGGTTTGCTCATGTGACCTGTGGTAGGTTTGTAATGACCTTGTGGAAAATTCACAAAAAAGAGAGAGAGAGAAGCCAGAAGCAAAGAAAGGAATGAACTCCACATTTAATGCTGTGCGGTGTGGCCGGGCCTCCCTGTGAGGGGTGAATGAGATCGCCCTAAGCTGATTCAGCGAGCATGTGCAGAGCAGGCTGCTGTCAGAGAGGACGGGAGGCCCTTCCGGGCTGCGGGGAGGACTGTGGGCACCTGTGGCCCCTGGACCTCCCACCCGTCAGGCCATCAGCTGGTGCCTTCCTTCACGGCCTCCCCTGCAGGGCGAGTTAATCACAGCCCTTCTGCCGAGGGCTGTCTCGAGGATCAGACATAAACACGGAGCTTGCTGGGGGAACACAGTGCCCCTGGGGTGGGGGGACGCAAAACCACCAAGAGACACAGAGATTTCGCGACAGAGCCACTGTTCACATCCTTCCAGACCGCAGACGAGCCGGGACAAGCCCGCCCCGCCTAGTGAGCGCTGACAGGGGCTGTGCCCACGGGCTCCGCACGTGCCCACCAGCTCTGCCACCCTCTTCCCTGGCTCCATGCTCACTCGGAGCACCTTTCCACTCTCACAGTCACCATCCTATCCCCTCGGCCTCTCCTAGACCCGCCTCCGATCACACTGTCTCCAAAGATTCCTGCCAGGCATCTTTAGATTTAAAACTTGCCACCAAGTCCTCTGCATGGGTTCTGGGTCCCAAGGGTTGCGGGTGGGGTCAAAACACGTTTGTTACAGCAATGATGAGCTCTGCCCTCAGAGCCTTTGCTTTCTTGGAAAGCCACCCGGTCTTGCAGTAGATGGATGATAGACACATCTGTAATTTATGCCATGCATGTGACAAAATCTTACAGCATTCATAATTAATGCAAGAATATTACTCTTGTCTCCTTAATGAGATTGAAGTGAAGTGAACTAAAAGTTGTTCAGCTGTGTCTGACACTTTGTGACCCCATGGACTATAGTCCATGGAATTCTCCAGGCCAGAATACTGGAGTGCATAGCCTTTCCCTTCTCCAGGGGATCTTCCCAACCCAGGGATTGAACCCAGGTCTCCCGCATTGCAGGCAGATTCTTTGCCAGCTGAGCCACCAGGGAAGCCCAAGAATACTGGAGAGGGTAACCTATCCTTCTCCAGTGAATCTTCCCGATCTGGGAATCGAACCAGGGTCTCCTGCATTGCAGGTGGATTCTTTACCAGTTGAGCTACCAGGGAAGCCCTAAAAGTCAACCCTTGGGTCATCACTTAGCCTAAAAAATGAGATGAAATATGAGGTCTTAAATTTCTTGCTTGGAATTAAAATTTGTTTGTTGAGGCTTAATCCAATTAAGATATCAAAATTTATCTTCATAAGTTTCCAGTAGATAGTCCTATTTAAATGTTAAAATATCATGCTTTCTCTCTAGGCACTTCAAATTGATATGACATTATAGGAACAAACGAACATACAGGCTCTGGTTCTAACTGTGACAGGGCTGTGGGGGTAGCTGTTTTAGACAGAAATGCACTCAGGAACACCCATACATTTTCCCCATTATGTATTCAGCTGCGCTGTTTCAGAGGTGACATAAAAATAAAAATAGCATACACATTTTATTGAAAATAGCAAACTCAAAGATTGCTTTCTGTGGTAATAAGGACTGAAATGAAAATATAAGATCAATGCTTGAGATATAAAGGTTGTATCTTGCCCAAAACATGACAACCCAAATAAAAAACCTTTTTTGACTTTGCAGGCTGATTTGAATTTAGCCTTAGGCGCAAAATCACCACCTGTTATCAGATTAGTGGCCTCTGGGTCCTGATTCCCTACTGCATGTTCAAAACCTCGGTGAGCGTTCAGTTCACTTCAGTTCAGTGGCTCAGTAGTGTCCAACTCTCCGCGATCCCATGAATCACAGCACACCAGGCCTCCCTGTCCATCACCAACTCCCAGAGTTCACTCAAACTCATGTCCACAGAGTTGGTGATGCCATCCAGCCATCTCATTCTCTGTCATCCCCTTCTCCTCTCACCCCCAACCTTTCCCAGCATCAGAGTCTTTTCCAGTGAGTCAACTCGTTGCATGAGGTGGCCAAAGTATTGCAGTTTCAGCTTTAGCATCAGTCCTTCCAATGAACACCCAGGATTGATCTCCTTTAGAATGGACTGGTTGGATCTCCTTGCAGTCCAAGGGACTCTCAAGAGTCTTCTCCAGCACCACAGTTCAAAAGCATCAATTCTTCGGCGATCAGCTTTCTTCACAGTCCAACTCTCACATCCATACATGACCACGGGAAAAACCATAGCCTTGACTAGACGGACCTTGGTTGGCAAAATAATGTCTCTGCTTTTTAATATACTATCAAGGCTGGTCATAACTTTCCTTCCAAGAAGTAAGCGTCTTTTAATTTCATGGCTGCAATCAGCAGCAAAAACCAGTGCAAGGCTACCTCATGAAAGGGAGCGTGGGGGACTCCACACGTGAGATTCTTCAGTCCTTTCTGTCAGAGCTACAGCCCCGAGGTATGGTTTCAGCAATTCCTGCCCATGAGAAAATAAGATGGTGGACTCGACAGAAGATTGTTTAAATAGATTAGATTTCAACCAACTGTACCCTATTTATATTGGGACCCACAGATCCGAGTGCTTGTAGGAAGTTAAAATGGATTCCTTTGAAACACGCCTACCTGTTCCCAGTGGGAAAACCCCCTGCCTTCTTGGCTCTATTACATGAGAAAAGTGAGTGACCCTGGGACTTCAACTCTGCAGAGACATATCGCAGACACACCCCACCTGGGAATCTGGGTGTCCAAGCAGGGTTGGAAAGAGTCTTCAGAGTGACCTCAAGTCATGGTAGGATGGCAGGGAGGACACAGAAGTCACCACATTTGTGCCACAAATGATACCATCAAGAACATGAAAAGACAACCGAGAAAATGGGGGAAAACACCTGCAAATAAGATATCTGGTAGGTGGCTTGTACTCGGAACATATAAATACTCTCACAACTCAATAATTGAAAAAATCACATAATATTTTAAAAAAACAACAAATGACCTAAATAGGGATTTCTCTGAGGAAGATATGGCCAATAAACACATGTAAGGTGTCCAGTACCACTAGTCAGGAAACGCAGCCCAAAGCACAGTGAGACAGACATGACTTCACACCCTGTAGGATGGTTTCACACCCTCCTGGATGGCTCTGGAACAGCAGCAAATCTCACTGAGAAATCGCACCCCTCAGTCTCTGCTGGTGGGAATGTAAAATCTGCAGCCACTTTGGAAAACAGTCTGGAAGTTTCTCAAAAACTTAAACATAGTGTTACCATGTGACCCAGCAATTTCAGTCCTAGGTATCTACCCAAGAGAAATGAAAACACAGCCACACAAAACCCTGTTCACAAAGGTTCACGGCAGCATTAGTCACAATAGTCAAAAAGTGGAGACCACCTACACCAAAGCCTTTGACCGTGTGGCTCACAACAAACTGGAAAAATTCTTCAAGAGGTGGGAATACAAGACCACCTGACCTGCCTCCTGAGAAATCTGTATGCAAGACAATAAGCAATAATCAGAACCAGACATGGAACAACAGACTGGTTCCAAATTGGAAAAGGAGTACATCAAGGCTGTATATTGTCACCCGGCTTACTTAACTTATATGCAGAGTACATCATGAGAAACACTGGGCTGGATGAAGCACAAGCTGGAATCAAGATTGCCGGGAGAAATATCAATAACCTCAGATATGCAGATGACACCACCCTTATGGCAGAAAGTGAAGAAGAACTAAAAAGCCTCTTGATGAAAGTGAAAGAGGAGAGTGAAAAAGCTGGCTTAAAGCTCAACATACAGAAAACTAAGATCATGGCATCTGTCCCATCACTTCATGGCAAATAGATGGAGAAACAGTGGAAACAGTGGCAGACTTCATTTTGGGGGGCTCCAAAATCACTGCAGATGGTGACTGTAGCCATGAAATTAAAAGAAGTTTGCTCCTTGGAAGAAACGTTATGACCAACCTAGAAAGCATATTAAAAAGCAGAGTAATTAATTTGCTGACAAAGGTCCATCTAGTCAAAGCTATGGTTTTTCCAGTGGTCATGTATGGATGTGAGGGTTGGACCATAGAGAAAGCTGAGCCTGAAAGAATTGATGCTTTTGAACTGTGGTGCTGGAGAAGACTCTTGAGAGTCCCTTGGACTAACTGCAAGGAGATCCAACCAGTCCATCCTAAAGGAAATCAGTCCTGAATATTTATTGGAAGGACTGATGCTGAAGCTGAAGCTCCAATACTTTGGCCAACTGATGGAAAGAACTAATGCCTTGGAAAAGACCCTGATGCTGGGAAAGATGGAAGGCAGGAGGAGAAGGGGATGACAGAGGATGAGATGGTTGGATGGCATCACCAACTTGATGGACACAAGTTTTAGCAAGCTGTGGGAGTTGGTGGTGGACAGGGAAGCCTGGCGTGCTGCGGTCCATGGAGTCGCAAACAATCAGACACGACTGAGCGATTGAACTGAACTGAACCAAGAGACCACCTAAATGTCTGTCAGCTGATTCATGGATAATAATATGTGCTATGTCCATGCAATAGAGTATCTGGTGATTAAGAGAAATATCTGCTACAACACAGATGAACATGAACACATTATGATAAATGAATGAAGGCAGTCATAAAGCATCTTGTATTCTGTGACTCCATTTATAAAAAATGTGCAGAACAGACCAATCTATAATGACTAAAAGCGATTACCCATTAACTCAGGCTGTTGGTATATTCCGCTCTGTGAATATACTAAAAACCCTGGCACTCACTGTATTCTGTGAGGGGGTGAACTGAATGGTACATGAACTAGATCTCATAAAACTTTGAAAAAACAGGAAAAAAAGTCACAGTATTCAAGGGAACTCAGGACAAAACAGCTACTCACACAGGTGATTCAAAGAATTTTCTTGGTGCTTTTCATGAAAATGGAATTTAAAGAACGAAGCAGCATACAAGCTTCTCATGTGTCTGATTTTAATTCTGTGTCAGTTCTCAAGGAAATTTTGGAATTTTTCAGACACCCCTCCGCCCCACCCCCCAAAGACACTAGCAGAATATATGACAGACAATCGCCCAGGATATTTGCTTCCTGACAATGTAAGAGAATTTAGGATGGGCATTTAACACCTATTGGAAATGAAGTTTCTGGGGGTATAAACAATTCTCCCTTAGCAAAGCCATAAAGCAACCACACACGACTTAGACGTTGGATAACTTTAACTGCACTGCTAACAAGTATCCCTATACCCGTGTAACCTGAACTGAATTCAGTACTACAAAAACAGAAAAACATTTGGCTCAGCATCTTCACATCTAATTTAACAATCCATCGGTATATGGAAGAAAAAAATACCTGTAGATTTTAGTTACAGACTTCAGGATTATTTCTGTCTGTGAGGGAAACAAAATCTGAGTCACTTTTGAGTCTTGGGAAAACTATAACATTTTGGCTACTGTTTGGGCCTACAAGGCATATGAAGGCAATCTCCCTGGATATGGCACAGATAGACGTGACTCTGCAGAGCATGGTCACGGTGTCTAGTGACTTCTCCCCGCGAGTGGTACAGAAAGCTCCCAACTCTCTTTCCAGCCCTGTTCCAGGAGCAGAGACTTTCTCAGTCTTGGCGGCTCTGGGCTGCAGGTGCTTACTCTGTATCTTCCACAGTAGATACACAGTTGGACACAGAGTCATGTTTATTCCCAGAGCCAAACAACCAGGAAGCTAAGGATATGGTTTAAAAATAGAACTCTGATGAGAGAGGAAAATGAACTAACCGTGAATAACTAAACAATTTAAGATCTGAGATTTACTCTGAAGCATAAGTTCCAGAATATATACCGATGGTAGGGTCAGCCCAAATTCAACCTGGTCTCTGCTGACATCTGGAGAGGGAAGACAGGAGCGGGGTTTGTCAACTTACCTGGAACATTAACCTGTGGATAAAGATAACGAAGCTGTCAGTCTTTTTTCTAGAGTGATTTGGCTTTCAAACTGGGGTTCTCTAGGATCCTGGGGTCCTGCGATCTGGCCACAGACCCACAGAGGACAGGAAGGCCACAGGGAGACCCTCCCATTCCCTCGCAAGCAAACTGGCTCTTCTACAAACTCTGTTTCACATGCTTCAGCTCTGCATGAGATGCTTGCAATAGGGTGCCTGTGTAATAGACACACGGACAAACCTTGATTTGAGTTTACTTCCAGGGTTACTGTAGATTGAATGAAGCATAGGCTGGAATCGGCACTGCCGGGAGAAATATCAGTGACGTCAGACACAGAGCACACACCCTCACGGCAGACAGCGGAGAGGAACCCAAAGGCCTCAGACACAGAGGACACACCCTCACGGCAGACAGCGAAGAGGAACTAAAGAGCCTCTTGGTGAGAGTCAAACAGTGGAAACAGTGGCAGACTTTATTTTGGGGGGCTCCAAAATCTCTGCAGATGGTGACCGCAGCCATGAAATTAAAAGACGCTTGCTTCTTGGAAGAAAAGCTATGACCAACCTAGATAGCATATTAAAAACCAGAGACATTACTTTGCCGACAAAGGTCCATCTAGTCAAAGCAATAGTTTTTTTCAGTAGTCAGGTATGGATGTGAGAGGTGAACTATAAACAAAGCTGAGCCCCGAAAAATTGATGCTTTTGAACTGCAGTGCTGGAGAAGGCTCTTTAGAGTCCCTTGGACCGCAAGGAGGTCAAACCAGTCAATCCTAAAGGAAATCAGCCCTGAATATTCATTGGAAGGACTGATGCTGAAGCTGAAGCCCCAATACTGTGGCCACCTGATGCGAAGAACTGACTCACTGGAAAAGACCCTGATGCTGGGGAAGATTGAGGGCAGGAGGAGAAGGGGACAACAGAGGATGAGATAGTTGGATGGCATCACTGACTCGATGGACATGAATTTAAGCAAGCTCTAGGAATTGCTGATGGACAGAGAAGCTTGGTGTTCTGTAGTCCATGGGGTTGCAAAGAGTTGGACATGACTGAGTGACTGAACAGAACTGATAGACAGGACCCGTTAGATTAAATGACTCCATCATTTTTCTATGATACAATATTGCTATAGCTATGGTGCTGAACCACAAGGTTGGATTTTTATATTGAACTAGAAATATGAAAACGTTGTAAAGTATATTCTGAATTATCAAAAGCTTAATTTTATTTAGAAAAGCTTTAGTGTCAAGTATATTTTATTAATTGGGGGCTTCCCTGATGGCTCAGCAGGTAAAGAATCCTCCTGCCATACAGGAGACACAGGTGACATGGATCCGATCCCTGGGTTGAGAATGTCACTGGAGGAGGGCATGGCAACCCACTCCGGTATTCTTGCCTGAAAAATCCCATGGACAAAGGAGCCTGGCGGGCTACAGTTCATGGGGTCACAAAGAGTTGGACACGACTGAGTGACTGAGTACAGCAGCATATTTTATTAATCTGTACTTATTTGGAAATGGGGAATTAACAAACTGGAATATTCACGTAATCAGAAAATATCTGTCGGCCCTATTTCAAGATAAAGGACATTTATTAGCTTTGAATCACTCACTCTTCTTATTCTTGTTTTCTTGTTTTCAATTTATTTCTGGACTGCCATCTCCTCTTTATACCTTTTGCAATTTATTTCAGCACAATATATTTTGCTACCAAGCAGCTTTCTAGAGGGGCTTCCCAGGTGGCTCAGTGGGTAAAGAATCTGCCTGTAATGCAAGAAACGAAGGCAGACGCGAGTTAGATCCCTGGGTCAAGAAGATCCCCTGAGAAGGGAATGACAACCCACTCCAGTATTCTTGCCTGGAGAATCCCATGGACAGACGAGCCTGATGGGCTACAGTCCATGGGGTCACACAGAGTCGGACACGACTGACGTGGCTGAGCATATATGCCCGAGCTTGCTAGAGACAGAAATACTTACTGGTAAATATACATGAAAAAGTATTCTGAAATGACTCTGGGAACATGAAGGCATTTACTACAGAGTGTGGTTTATTATTTGATAAGTGTATGAAAGCAAGTCATTTTTCTCCAATTAAGCATGACATCACCACGGAAGTCAATGCAAAAAGCTCTCTCTTCCCCGTGAATGAAAAGATAATCAAACCAATACAGACAGCAGTGGCAGAACAAGGGCTAGAAAACTAACGTGAATTTCCTGAGTTCTGCCCATCACCTATAAACAAAAATCAAGGACACAGTCTAAAGGAATGAACTCATGACGGCTGAAGCAGATGAAATCCGAGGCAATCACATTACATGACCCGTGAGGCCAAACACTTAGAAATGTTCTGAGTACAAAGTCTGTGGATACTTCCAGGGTAGAAACGGCTGCTTGCTCAGGAGTCTTATCAGGTATAGCATAGGTTTGTAATGTTTTGCTTTATGTAACAAATTCCTTCTAGTAATTTATCAAAATACAATCACTACAGTCAACAGGCACTGCTGGCAAAAATTTGGGCGCAAAAGTATATGAAAGTAACGCAAAGAAAACAACGTTACAATGTTTTCACAAAATTTATTCTACAAAATGAATATATGTATATTCATTTTTATATAGAATTATAATGCTGGATTATAACTTTATGAAGTAGGACGCTAAGTACAATAAATAAGATAGTCTTTCTACAATCAATACCCACTGCTATCTTGTTTTGAAACCTTATATGTTTAAATTATTATACATAGTCTAGATTTTAGACTGGAGACTGTTATGAGAAATAAAAGTAGACACAAAAGGAACAAAAAGATTCTTAGACTCACTGAACACACTGAAGGAATGACTGCAAACATAATATATTTCAGTTTTTCGCACCAAGAACTGTATTCAATATCCTGTGATAAACCATAATGGAAAAAAATATGAAAAAGAATGTATACATATATATATGTACAATCGAATCACTTTGCTGAACAGTAGAAATCAACAACATTGTTAATCAACTATACTTCAATAAATAAACCTTTAAAAATGCATCAAGGTTTTAAATAAATAAAAAAATAATTTCCTCAATTTACCATCTCAGTTAAACTGGAAAACCTGAACAAAAAGTTTGTACTATGTTTTGAAACATAAATTTAAAGGTATTATTATATTTTCCAAATAATATACATTATCCTATTAAGAGATGTCATTAATAGCCTACCAAGACATGTCCCTGTTCTTTACAAGTAGCCATTTGGCAGAATTCTGTCAACATTTGCAAAACTGTTGGACACACTGCATATGTCCCTTCATCCAAATGGATGAACAACCACAGGAGCGTCAGCCGGATCCAGCCGCTCCCCGCTTCAGAGCTGCCGATAGGCTGGAACTGCCCCTGGGACCTCTCAGCCTCACCTGCGCTTGCCAGCATCCTTCGGCTCTCGCCAGAAGCTTTGCCTCTGTGACACGCAACGTGAGCGGGAAGGGACCGTGAGATGGAGGAGACGTCCCTCTTGTGTGATTATAAAAACCAACAGCATTGTGTTCAACGGGATGACCAGCCCTCGGGGTCTGAAACCCTGGACCTGGGCGGGGGCTTGGCCCCCCGAGCTCTCGGGCACCCCAGGAGGGGACTGGGGAGCGCCCACATGCTCATTCCTCCCCCACTGGCCTTAAGGGAACACCTAGGTGCACCAGGCACTCTAAACACAATGCACACCTTGTAAGCAAACCCCTGTGATTTCTGCAGACAGAAAACATCTTCAGGAAAGCATCTCCCTGGCCCGTGGGAACAGAACAGAACAATCTGGTCTAAACATGTTATTTAAGATCTAGTATACATCATAGTAGTTAAAGGCACAAGCTTTGGAGGCAAACAGAACCAAGTTAGACTCTTGATTTCCTACTTATAATCAGCATGACCTCATTCAAGCTTTTTAACACAGATTCTTCATCTATGAAAAGGATATAAGTATATTTATTTTAGGATTCTAGTAAAGAGTTAATTAGATATAAGTATGTCAGGTTTTACTTGCTTAAAAAAAGAAAACCAAATCAAACTGGCTTAAACAATAAAAGAAAATGGTTGGATCACATAACCAAAACGTTCTAAGGTAGTAAGGACTTCAGGCGTGGGCTGATCAAGGTTCCAACCTCAATTCTCTATGGCTCTGAGCGCTGGTTCCTCTGTAGAATGGGTAACCTCCTGCTCTCAGAAAGCTGCCAGGCTCCACGCCTCCTTGTTCCTCCAGAGCCAACGAACAAAGGTCCCAAGTTACAACCCATTTTGACTGTCTTGGACCACATGCTCAACTCTGAGCTAATCACAATGGCCAGGAAAACACCACATGTGGTGTGTGCACGCACACACACACACAGTTAAAACACACGCACATATAAACTTAAATATTTATAGAGATCCGATCATTTTAATCTCCAGATGGCCAAAGTGAATATTTCACAGTAGTCTATGCTAAGAAAGGAAACTTGTGTTGTTTAGTTTTCAAAGAGTTCAGCCCCCTTCACCTTAAAACTTATAAAATGCAAGAAAGACCTGCTGGCTGGAAAAATAATAGTCACTTCAACCCTGGTTTTGTTTCTATTTTTTCCTCCCAGATGGAGAAGCTCTGGGAGTGAGACCACCCGTCACTTTCAGTGACAGACGTGTGTCTGGAAATATGAAATGCACTTGAAGGGTAAAGTCGTGTCCGACTCTTTGCGACCCCGTGGACTGTAGCCTACCAGGCTTCTCTGTCCATGGGATTCTCCAGGCAAGAATACTGGAGTGGATTACCACTTCCTTCTCCAGGGGATCTTCCCAACCCAGGGATCGAACCTGGGTCTACCGCATTGGAGGCAGACGCTTTAACCTCTGAGCCACCAGGGAAGCATTGAAGGGTAACTACAGATAACCATATCTTTCAAACACAAAGGTGAGCTGCTGATGCTGACATAATACTGCAGAAGAGTGAAATTCATAGATTATGTTGGTTACCAAGAATTCAGGGAAGCAAAACAAATCCTTGTGGGCTCCTCACAAGCATTTCCACTGTCGTGTGAATGACAATACACTTGTTCAGTCCCTAAGTCGTGTCAGACTCTGTATGACCCCATGGACTGCAGCCCACCAGGCTCCTCTGTCCATGGGATTCCCAAGGCAAGAATACTGGAGAGGGTTACCATGCCCTCCTCGAAGGGATCTTACCGACCCAGGGATCAAACCCGGTTTCCGGCATTGCAGGCAGATTTTTTCCTGTCTGAGCCACCAGGGAAGTCCTACATTTCCATAATGCTTTAAAGAGTTTCCAAAATGCATCAGACCCCACCAGTGGTCAGGGATGTCCCCCTGGGCTGGGGGAAAGGTGCGGGCTGAGATGAGCCCAGGGATCAGGACCAGGTACAGGAGGGCTGGGGGCCTCAAGTGGTGGTCTTTCAACAGCAGTGCAGGCATGAGCTCCACGGACTACAAGCCCAGGCGTGGGGCTGGGATGGGGAGTGCCCAGCCAACCCGGCCGGCCACTGTGCCCCTAAGAAAGGTGCCCGAGGTCACAGCACAGAGGGATTCCTTCACAGAACCAGGCTGCTCCTGAGATGCGGAGGAAGAGGAAGGCACCCCGCTTGTCCTGAGCCAGACAGCGGACTTGTAGGCTCTGACATGGAATGATGTATCACAACCACACTAGGAGTTCAAAAGCCTTCAAACGGGACTAGAAATTGCTTTAAGAGATCACAGAAGCCACCTCCCTGGAATTAAACCTATTCCTCAGTAAGTACTGGCTTTTAAAATAAAAGCCCATTTGACTTTCATCGTTTTAGTTTTTAAAAATTGCTAGCGTTAAAATACTTTGAAATTTCTCAATTTGCTTTTAAAATGTTGATAGTTTCTCAACCCTTTTAAGATTACTGCTTTAAGGAATTTTAAGTGATGACAGCGTTCGGCTTTTCCATACTTTTTACTGCAGATGACGCTCTACCAGCTGCACTGCGAATGCAGATTTGACGCTCCGCCTGTGGGAGATTCTGAAACGCCAAGCAGCAGACCAACAGCGCGTACACAGGACCTGCAGCAGGAGGACCGGCAGTTCGGGTCCTCCTCAAGCAGATGTGTGGTTTTCCATGTTTTCTTAGTGGTTTTAATCCTCCCCACATTATTAGTCTCAGGTCATGGCCATTTTTTCCTACATTTAAACCCTCTGAACCCAAGTCCTACAGATCATTACTAGGCACGTGGTAAATGTTTGGTTAATACCTGAGACTGGTTTGTTGTTTCTTGTTTTATTGCTAAGTCTGACTCTTGCAACCCCATAGACTGTGGCCCACCAGGCTCCTCAGTCCATGGGATTCTCTAGGCAAGAATACTGGAGTGGGCAGCCATTCCCTTCTCCAGGGGAATCTTCCCAACCCAGGGATCGAACCGGCATCTCCTGCATATTCAGGAGGATTCTTTACTACTAATCGATCCACTGAGGAGGCCCAATACCTAAGAGAGACGTTCCAAAAAGACCCCCACGTACTTCACACACGTCGCGGGAGATGCGGGCCACAGAGAACACGTGCGCGGGCCACAGCAGGACAGCGGTCCTGACGGCCACTCGTGGCTGGTCCCGGACACAGAGCCCCCATAGCAGAGCCCCATGAGTCCCGGATGAGACACACGTGGGTTCAAGGTTTTATGCAAATTCACACGCAGCCGGGAGGCCCAGAGCTCACACAGAGCCGGGCCCACCTGGAACGCCATCAGAGGGGATAGGGGGGTGTCCTCCCTACCAGCCAAGGGAGCACCATGTCCCCAGGCCTCGCCTGACTGTGCAGGATTGGCGGTGGTCCCGTGAGCTTTCTCGAAACCCAGAACTCCGCAGGAATGGGGGGCAGAGCCCAAACAACAGGGAGGGGCTCTGCTCATGGCCTGTCCATCCAGCACCCTCCTCTTGAGATGGGGCGTGGCTCTGAGCAGGGACCACCCCTGCAGACTGGGACTTGGGCAGTGCGCTCCTTGCCACCCTCGGTCACATGGCAATGACTCCTTTCCCTGGTTCCCACAGGTCGTCCCCGTCCAAACGCAAGCTCTCCAGGACCAGAGTCCTTGGAAGAAAGTGCTGGCCCTGAATCTGAGCCACAGGTCAGCTTCCCTGAGGGAGGCCGGGCATGGGCGGGGGGTGGGGGGGGTGGGGGGGGTGGGCGCGGCCTGAGTGGCAGACGTCACGGGAGGGGAGGACTGCAGGGAGGATCGACCGCAGATGGAGCAGGCTGAGGGCGGGGCGGGGAGGAGGGACGTGGATCCCAGAGCAGGTGAGCGGCCTCTGCTGAGCTCCCGGACTCCCGAGACGCTCTGGGCAAGTGTCCGTCAGCCCTACTGAGTACACGCCCCATGGGGTGGGGTGCTGTCAAATGTACCCCTCCTCCGCCTCCCCCACGCCTGGGCACAGTCACAGCGACTACAGCTGGTCCGTTTTCACAAGTCACTGTCACTTTCTTACGTTCCACGGTCGTGAACGGCAAGGTCGAGTCAAAGGAAACAGCGATGCGCTGACAGAGCCCTACGGCGGGGGTCTGAGTGCCCAGCCGAGTGCACGCCCTCCCTCCGCAGACCGGCGTCAGCACAGCCCACCAGGCTCAACGTCTTTGTTCACACCTCTGTTGGAGTGAATTCTGCAGTCTTGAGTGCCTCACACATCCAAATGTCTTTGCTGAAATCTAGAAATACAAAAGTCACGCCCAGCCTCTCGCTGTTTCTCCTGGTTCTCTGGGATGAAAGCAGGTAGCAAGCATCGCTCCCTTATTCCGGCAGCCCACCTGCCCTCTTCTCTGAGCTGGGTACAAACTAAAGCAGAATGCCAGAAGCCGAGATGTTCTAAAAATGTGTTCTTTTCTGCTTTTTTTTTTTTTTCCTTCACTTAATCTTCAAAGTCAGCCAAACAGAGCAGCAAGTCTTACCGCAACAGTATCTCCCGCGTTTTGCTCCTTGGCACACTGGCCGTGAGGAGGCTCGCCTGCCCGCGCCACCTGCCCCCCTACTCCCCCTCCCTCCTGGGCAAGCTGTCCACGCACCCCAGTGCGTGTTCTACTCACTGCTCAGAATAAGAAGCTTTCTACATTTTCCATCCTTAGAAAGAGATCACCCACACTATCCTTTGGATGTAAAACATATCTCTGAAACTTAAGGTATCTAATCTTCGCTGTAGAAACATTGCAACTATCCTGGGCCTAAAGTGTTAAAACTGAGCCCTGACCGAGCAATCTGCTCAACGGTCACAAGCACATTTCCACCACAACTACTCCAAAAGGAAGTCTTTCAAAGTAAAATTCCTCCATCCCTGTTCCTTAAAGATTCAACCGCACATTTCAACAACCACATGTTTTAATAACTGCATTTTAACAAGTAAAAGCTGCCTCGGGGCGGACAGCGTGGCCAGGTGTCCCGACACAGAGAATGTCACGGCTCACGCTGACTGCGGACACCCTGGCCAACAAATCCTCCTCGGACGTGTGGGTTTTCCTTCGCCAAGCAGCATGTGGGATCTCAAGTTCCCGCTCCAGGGATCGAACCCGAGTCGCCTGCAGTGGAAGCAGGGAGTCTTATCCACTGGCCCACGGGGAAGTCCTCTGATCTGTGTCTTTGAATCTCCCTAATTCAATCCAGGAGGGCAGAAGAACCAAAAGAAAAAGCAGTTCTGGTCCCTGAGAGGTCAGACCATTTCCACTGGCTCCTGAGCCCCGCGCTAGCGGGCCGATGCCAGGAACGGCGGGAACCTCTCTGTTCCGCCAGAGCGGCTACTTCCCTGAATTACGTTTCAAATGACAGCGACGGGCCAAGCGTGTTGCTGCCAGCAGCCTTGCGGCAGCTCAGCCCAAGGAAGCGGGCTTCCCGGGGACAGGGCTGACTGGGAGCCGCGAGTCCTCAGAAGGGCAGGGAGGAGCGGCTGGCTCAGGAGGACGGCGTCTCCTCCCCACAACGACACGCAGACCCCCTTCCAGACAGGGTCCATCACAGCCAGCTGTGGGCAACGCCGCAGAGCCCAAGGGCAGGCTCTTCACTCACCGGGCACATCCAACCTGCCGGGCATTCAATAACCGGAGAGCAGACTCGCCACCAGTGCGGCCGATGGCGTGCGGGAGAGGGACATGCCCGGGCCAGCAAGACCCAGCACAGCCAGTGGGGGGAGCAGGGGACCTCTGGTAGGGGAGGGGGTCGGGGCGAGGGGATGGCACCCCTGCCTGGCTCTCTGTCACCCCTGCCACCCTCTCCTGTCCCTGAAGGGCACAGGAGCCGACTCCTGGGGCTCTCAGGGTAGGGCAGCCTGCAGACCCTTGGAGTGAAAGTGAAGGTCGCTCAGTCGTGTCCACTCTTTGTGACCCCAGGGACTATACAGTCCATGGAATTCTCCAGGCCAGAACACTGGAGTGGGTAGTTTATCCCTCCTCCAGTGGATCTTCCCAATCCTGGAATCGAACCAGGGGTCTCCTGCATTACAGGCAGATTCCTTACCAACTGAGCTATCAGGGCAGCCTTGCTGCTGCTGCTAAGTCGCTTCAGTCGTGTCCAACTCTGTGCGACCCCATAGACGGCAGCCCACCTGGCTCCCCTGTCCCTGGGATTCTCCAGGCAAGAATAGTGGAGTGGGTTGCCATAGCTGGCAAACCAAAGCTTGTAGAGAAGATCGGGTGCTGAGTGTGTGCTGGATGGAATAGGTCAGGGCTGTCTGATCAGTGGTGTTCCTGGGACCCCCTTTAAGGGATATCAAGGCACACAAGCAGATTTCTAACAATAACAGGTACTGCTCAAGAAAAATTATCCTGGCACTTGCTAAAGACAATGAGGAAGACTTTATTCAAGGGACCACTGCCGTGGGTTTGCAGCAGGGGACCGAGATGGAGCTCCCGTTACATAAGTGGCGGGGGGGGGGTGATCTGCAGCCCAGGGGCAGGTGGGCGGCTGGTGGGGACAGGGCAATTCTTCGTAAACTGAGCTGAAGGCGGGTCAGGGTTGTCACACCTCGCCTGGGGAGCGTGGGGATGAGGAGCTGGACCACATGCCAAGGGTGGTCAAACACTGAGGCTGGCCGGGGGTCCTCTCTAAATTGACACAGCAGGATTCTTGCTGAAACCGGGCACAGTGGGCCCACCAAGGACGACACAGAAGCCCAAGGTCCGGCCACTGGGAAAGAAGGGCTGGGAGAGCCGGGCTCAAGTCTGAAGGGGGAGAGCTCTGTCGGCGCGTATCTCATGGTTCCAAACGCTGCCTCTTGCCCGCCTGGGGATCAGCCACAGTGATCAGACTGTGAGAAACAGCCTCACAGCCTCCGCAGTCACCTCTACCCCCGGGGTGCAGGCTCCTGGGGTTTAATTACACCTGCACCACCATGACAGCTCCTTAGCTAACTCACGGGCAGGGAAGGCTTCCTATACCGCTGCAAGTCAGACACGATGAACAATATTTTACACTGAATATATCTGAGCCGCTTGCTTGATTAAATCATACTGTAGCTTTATAGACTATCTGCTGGTAGTTCCTACTTGAGTTTAATTTACTAGCTTTCACCAGCGAAAATACATCAGCTGACACGTGATGCTGCTGGGGGAAAAATACAACAGAACCCAGCGTCATTGGAAATAATAGCGGTGCATTCTAGAGAATGCTTTTAGCTACACTGGCTTGCTTACTTAACACACACGGAAGAGTGGACCAAAGATGAACAGCCTTTCTGGCTAAACTACTGGTTCCCAGCTGGACTCACATAGAACACGCTCACCCCCAATCTCCCCACATCTGAAAGGGCACTGCCCACTGGAGCCCCGTAGGGACTAATCCACACCTGGGCTCTTGCATGAACATCACTCTTTATCTCCTGCTCCAGCCTCTGTCTCAGAGTCCCAGCACCTCCTACCCACTTATTAATTTGCCTCATCTAAGAAACTGTCCAACTGACATGCAAGAAGCCGCATGCAATCCTGGGTAATCACCAAAGCAGTTGATGTGGACAGATGTGCCGTTTTTTACTTAGTGTGTTTTATTTCATTCCTGCACTTCTAAATGCATGAAAAATATACAGAAATAGTCTTGGCGAGGGCTTCCCCAGTAGCTCAGATGGTAAAGCATCCACTTGCAATGCAGGAGACCCAGCTCGATCCCTGGGTCAGGAAGATTTCCCTGGAGGAGGAAATGGCAACCCACTCCAGTATCCTTGCCTGGAAAATCCCATGGACAGAGGAGCCTGGTGGGCTACAGTCCATGGGGTCGCAAAGAGGCGGGCACAGCTGAGTGACTAACACACAAGTCTTGGCTACATCAGGGTGGTGGAGGATGCTCAGTGAATAGGTCAAAGAGGTGAAAGAAAAAGGTGTGAGTCTACAAAACAGACTCACAGACACACAGACTTGTGGTTGCCAAGAGGGCGGAGAGCGGGTAGGGATGGATGGGAGTTTAGGATTAGCCACGCAAACTGTTAAATACAGGATGGATAAGCAACAAGGTCCGACTGTAAAGCACGGGGACTTGTATTTAATATCCTGAGACAAACCACAATGGAAAAGAATATGAAAATGAATGTGTGTGTGTATATATATATATATATATATATATGTATAGCTGAATCACTCTGCTGTACAGTAGAAATTAACACAACACTGTAAGACAACTATTATTGTTGTTTCGTTGCTGAGTCATGTCCGACTCTTCTGTGACCCCGTGGACTGTAGCCCTGCAGGCTCCTTTGTCCATGGGACTTTCCAGGCAAGAATACTGGAGTGGGTGGCCATTTCCTTCTCCAGAGGAGCTTCCTGCCCCAGGGATCGAACCCTCATCTCCTGTTTGGCAGGCAAATTCTTTACTACTGAGCCACGGGGAAACTTCAAGCCAACTTTACTTCAATCAAATGTTTTTTTTAAAGGGGTGAAATCTCAATATTTTTAGTTGTCTTTTCACATATTTTTGAATAAGAAACAATACTTTGGGGGTGTTTTCCTGGATGTAAGGAAAGAAAGTGCATAATGAAATTGCAAAGATAAGCCGACCACAAATAAGGAATTAAGTCTAGTGTCTTCAAAATGGAACAAAGCATAAATAAGTAAAACAATAAGCAAATTAAGTATTCACTAAGATGGACTTCCCCAGTGGCTCAGCAGTTAAGGAATCTGCCTGCAATGCAGGAGACCCAGGAGACACAGGTTCGATCCCTGGGTGGGGGGAAGGTCCTCTGGAGAAGGAAATGGCATTCCACTTCAGTATTCTTGTCTCGAAAATCCCATCAAAAGAGGAGCCTGGGAAGTTACCATCCACAGGGTCCCATGACACGACAAGGCACACGCTGAGGCTGAAAATGGACTATTTCTGTGGCCTCCACTGACCTGTTGCTGCTGCTGTCCAGAAGTCCAATAAAATAAGGATTAACATAGAATTTCTTTGGGTGCATTTACTGAAACGACCTGAAAATTACTTTAATTACAAATGGTTTTCCTGGAAACCTCCCAATATCAAGAAGCGCTTACCAATCAAGGATCAAGAATAAGTTTGAATGCTTCAAACTTTCCAGGAAGTTTTCTTCTCTTTTCCCCAGAATGGAGCCAACATTGCTGTATTTGCTAACAGTCTCTTAACTTTTACTTTATGAGGAAACAGGTTTCCTTTGAAAAGGGTAATAAAATGTTTTCATATGTGCACATAATGATTGATTATCTGTGAGCGTTGGAAATGGGAACAAATTGACAATTGATATAATTAGACCACTGAACTCCAAAGGTGCCAGTGATTGCACAGGACTTACACCCTACACAGCAGTTTCCATATATGTCTTTCTTTGCCTCTCTCACCAGAAGTTAAATTCACTGAGGGCAGGGATCAGATGTTTTATCTCTCAACTGCTTAGCACAGGGCACATGGTATGTGCTCAAAACTCTGAACTGTAGATAATTGAGCAAATAAATAAGTGAATGAAACTCTTCTCCACTCCAGAGTTTACCACTATCAATACCCCAGGGAGTGCGTGTGTGCATGCTAAGTCACTTCAGTCGTGTCCAACTCTGTGGGACCCTACGGACTGCAGCCCGCCAGGCTCCTCTGTCCATGGGATTCTCCAGGCAAGAATACTGGAGTGGGTTGCCATGGCCTCCTCCAGGGGATCTTCCGACCCAGGGATCACACTTGCCTCTCTGACGTCTCCTGCTTTGGCAGGCGGGTTCTTTACCGCTAGCGCCACTTGCGCAGCCCCACCCCAGGCAGAGGACCTGCCTTTTGTCCTTCTCATTCATCCCCAACTGTCTGTCAGTAAAAAGGTCAAAATCAGGTGAAATGACAATGAGAACCAAATTCCTGGCTTTGCTAACCCCAAGCCCCTAAATGAACCGACCTTGAATACGGATCCATTTAGCAAACTGGTAGATAAATCTTACCCTGAACAAACAATATCCCTTTTCATTAATCAAAGCCCAGTATTTCTCTAGAACGTTTCCTGGCCAACCTCTCTGAACCTGACCAAGCCCTGAACCATGCTCTGGAGTCTGCACACACTTGGGAGGTTTTCTGGGGTACTGAGGGGTGCTGGGCAGGCTTCCTTCCCCAAGATCTGCTAGGTCAGCGTGGCGATGGCAGGGTGGTTTCTGATCTAGAATCCGCCTGAGCTCTGGGTGCCTCGGCTTCCGGACCCGCGCTGTAATGCATTCCTGGACCCCAGGTGGCAGGCAAGATAAGGACGGGACAGCGGCGTCGGGGCCAGATGGCGGGAGCTCCATCTCAGCCAGTGGCGCTGCCATCCGATGAATCAGGCTGGAGCACAGTCTGCGAGAGCTGATCTCTGCCTTTCCTTCCCCAGGGCGCTCAGGACGGGCGTCGCAACAATTAATCAGTTACCAGACTGGGACACAGCACAAGCCATGGGGTCTGCAGGCTTCAGAGGAGACGGCGGGGGGCGGGGCTGTGCCATCTCAGGTTCAGACAGAACCGGTAGACGTTGAACAATATGAAAAACATCAATAAACCTGGAAAATACTTTATCAATACCCATAGCTAACAATGATTGATTACTGATTTTATCTTCCAGTGTCCATGTTGAACCTTCACATATACAAGCTCGGAATCATCATATAAAGCCCGTGAGGTAGGAGTCACAATCATCCCCATTTCACAGAGGAGAAAAACGAGGCTGAGAGAGTTGAAGGAACTGCCCTGCTATGAGAGGTAAAACTGAGACTCTCATTTCAGTGGCTCTACTGCAAAGCCCACCAAGAACTTCCCAACTTCCAGAAAAGGCTCTCTAGCATAATTTTAGGTTATGGAGCACATTCCAAAAATATCCCCTAGAGTAGCTTTCCTTTTAAAAATTAAAATAGCCTTCATCTCTGCATCTTCTAATCCATGGTAAACTCCGAAAAACCATACAACCTGAAATGGCTACATTAATAAGACGGCACATGCTCTCATAGTAAGAACTTCCTGTCAAACATGTTAGAAGCATAAGCAAGTCATTTTGCTTCCTTGGGCCCCATTTTCTCAACTATAACATGGACAGTTAGATGAGGCAATAGTTACACCTTCTAGAAGTGCTATGGTTCTTAGGCAATGCTGCCAATGGCCTGAGATCAGAGCTTTCTTGGGGGTGAGGGTCCGGTAGATGCTGAGCCCTGACGCCCTTCTAGGGTATGCACATAGAAATAGATTCAAGATATCCAAGTTCCATTTAGAAGCCCCCCAAATCATCCCTGCCAGTCAATGATTTAGTCAATTCAGCTGGCACAATGCTTGACACGCTATAAAAACATTTAAGCTGCAGTTTACAAACTGATTCCAAATCTTATATTAAGCAACCTGGCTTCTCGGTTTGTTCAAGTTTACCAAATGCTGAGTTCTAAACCTAAAGTCAAGTCAAATGTAAAAGCAAATATGAAACCCCAAGTCTCTCCCTAGGAGTCTTTTTGATAAAGATGATACTGTTTCAGTCTCCAAATATAACTACTGCTCCTTTCCTGTTACTATCACTACATGCTGAGTTTAAACAAAGCAAAATTTTTGGTCTCTGTGTCTACTTTAAAATATAAATTTCACTGAAAGAATTAAAATATAAGTTTCTTTTTACAAAATGAGCTATCATTTTCATTAGTCCAAACAGAGGAAATACACATCCGTGTTAAGTACTTTACACGTCCTGTTTCTCAGCCTCCAATAATTCACAAACCTCCTTCCTGAATTTCACGTTTCTTGGTCTCTGGTCTGTAACTGAATGAATGGTGGTGGTGGTTTAGTCACTAAGTCGTGTCGTCCGACTCTTGCGACCCCGTGGACTGTAGCCCACCAGGCTCCCCTGTCCATGGGATTCTCCAGGCAAGAATACTGGAGCGGGTTGCCATTTCCTTCTCCAGGGGATCTTCCCGACCCAGGAATCGACCCCAGGTCTCCTGCATTGCAGGCAGATTCTTTACCGACTGAGCTACTGAATAGACAGGATTCTTTGGGGACGCTGGAAGGTAGCCGGGCAGGAATATGAGATTTCCTGGACTGAAGCACAGGTCAGCACTCAATAGATGCCCCACCAGGTGGAAGCACCATGAGGCCAGGACTGCTCCGTCCTAGG
The DNA here is from genome assembly GCF_049115385.1 of Moschus berezovskii. Classification (NCBI taxonomy): domain Eukaryota; kingdom Metazoa; phylum Chordata; class Mammalia; order Artiodactyla; family Moschidae; genus Moschus; species Moschus berezovskii. The sequence goes on from NC_142469.1 coordinate 108,623,542, forward strand.
TATTTTGGATCTACAATGCCCAGAACAGGGCTGTGCACGCACACAGCAGGATCTCAGTTAACACTTGCAGAATGATTTGGTTAAGTTTTCAGTAGGATTCTCAGATTCTGCTCTCAGGATTTTTTTTGCCTAGCAGTAGAATGAGGATACTAACACATCTCTACCTGGATTTTCACAGGGATCAACTACGAGCAGCTGCTGAGAGCGTCTGCAGAGACCGTAGCACTGAATCAGCGCTGGGCATCTTCATCAGCACTTCTGTCCACCTCCGGTCAGGGCACCTGGGTCACACGAACTGCTCTCTGATCACGTGCCGACAGACTACGTTTCTTCCTCACCCACTTGATCTTCTGCACATCTGATGGTTTGTTTATAGTTCTATCTTGTACACAGGAGTTTTATTTCCACACTGAAGCAGCATCGCTCCTCTGTCCCCACTCCCCACTTGGCTCCTATTGCATTCTTTTTTGAGGCACTTCCACAGCCCGGAACACCAGTGGTAAATGTATCGTGCCCACAGGATTCCTGACATCCAGGAGGCCAGTGTTCATACTCCTTTTCCTAAACAACACCGGAGTTCACTGCCTCCCCTTAACAAGGACACGAATGGAGGGAGACAAAAAGCTGTATAATAAACTTGGCATTTAGGTATGGAGGTAAATACTCTTCTGAGTTTCTATTCTTGTTCACTTTGGTGTTTTTTAAATGCCTGACATCCAGGAAGATGACTTAGCCCAATGAACTTATGCTTCATCTGTCAGCATGAGGTTTAAAGGAAGCCCTCCTTTATTGAATTATTGAATTAATAGTTGTATTTGAAAGATATGTTTTATCCTCAGAAACCAGTTACAAAGATCCTACCTAGTCCTTAAAATTCTGATTTAGTGATTTCATAACAGAAACTTCTGAAACAAGTCCTTCTCTGTTGCTTTCATGTCTACTCCTGAGCTTTGCTTAAAGATCTCTTGTTACAGAACCCATGCCTGTATCTAATATCATGGCAGCCAGGACAAAGAAACCCAAGATGAAAAATGTGACATTGTTCGCACTGATGTGACTTCATTAGAAGCAAACACATCAAAACCTCCATAGGTGCCAGCCTCGTGGCAAAGGCAAGGACAATGTCAAAAGAAATGTCTAGGTTGTGTCCACTAACTCCACCCCCCCAAAAAAAAACCCCTCATAATGTCTCTTTTTTTTTCACTTAAACATGCTTCACAGTTTGGTCATCTATAGATTCAACCATGTAGTTTGGACAGTGGAATGCAGAGAATAAGATGTGATTGTTGAAATGCAAAACACATTAGAGAACCGTGCGCAGACCACTTGGAAACCCAAAGATGACAAGATGCAGGACCGGAGAAAAGGGTCCTCTGGGTTTCAGAATGAATCCACATCACACCCAGAGGCACAGGGCTATTGCATCAGGCACTTTACTACGGAGCACCATTTGAGACTAGTCTAGGTGGATTGTGGTGCTGCCCTAAAAAAAAAAATCCCCTTTTGTCAATTTTGCACTGATTTCAAATACACGAACAATCTACACAGCATGGTAGTATCTGTGTGGCTTTGGGTCTCTGTAAAATAAACCCGATCAACACCAGCCGAGGGTGGGGCTCGCGAGGCTGTGTACTTGGGACTTCTGAGGTGCCACACCGAGCGGCACAGGTGAAATCCTCTCCACCCAGAGCACCCTGTGGGCACCCAGGGTGACTACCCCAAATCCTGCACAGAGCGTGGGACAAAACTGGTTAGAGATTCAACGCGGGCAGAGCTTAGTTCCCGCTGAGGATCCGAAGACCCGTCCAAGGGTTTACTAAGTCCCGACAATAACGATCGGTTTTAGGAAGGTCGGAGAGGCTCTCAACTTTAGCTCCCTGACACGGGTCGCAGTGTGACCGTGCATCTGACAATCGGAAGGGCTCGCGACGGCCCCAAGACCCGCAGCCTCCTCCAGGGCGCGGCGCGGACCGGGGTAGCCGCGCGCTCAGAGGCGAGGGCATTTACCTCGAGTCGGCTAAGACTGGAGCTCTTGGAGCGCGACTTCTTGCGCAGGTACACGGAGAAGAACCTGCGCACCGTGAACTTCTTCATGCTCAGCTCCATCGCCCGGCGCCCAGCCGCGAGGAGCCGCAGGGCCGGAGGACGCGCATCCCCGGCGCATCCCAGGAGCGCGGGGTCAGGTCCGCTCGCGGGCGCGAGCGGCCGGGGAGCCCGGCACGGCGGCCATCGGCGCGGGGCGCGGGCGGCGGGCACAAAGGGCAGGCCGAGCCGGCCACAGCGGCCGGGGGCCCCGCGCTCCCGCCTCCTCCTCCTCCTCCTCCTGGTCCAGCCTGCGAGGACCAGCCCCGGGCAGCCCCGCCCCTCCGAGCCCCGCCCATGGCCACTACCGCCAATCAGCGCCCGCCGCTCCGCCCGGCCTCCGCCACTACGACCAATCAGAGTCTGCCGCCCCGGGCTCTCCCCTCCCCCCTCCTCCTGGTCCAGCCTAGGAGGACCTGCCCCGGGCAGCCCGTCCCCTGAGCCCCGCCCACAGCCACTACCGCCAATCAGAGCCCGCGGCCACGCCCGGCCCTCCGTCACTGCGGCCAATCAGAACCTGTCGTCCCGAGATCTCCCCTCCCCCCCTCCGCCTTCTCCTCCTGGTCCAGCCTGCGAGGGGCAGCTCCGCCCCCCGGAGCCCCGCCCACAGCCACTACCACCAATCAGCACCTGCCGCCCCGCGCTACTACGGCCAATCAGTCTGCAGCCCCGGGCTCTCCCCTCCTCCTCCTCCTCCTCCTCTCCCCTCAGGGCAGCTCCTCCCTGCCCCGCCCCCCACCACTACCACCAATCAGAGCCCGCCGCCACGCCCGGCCACGCCCACCTTATCGTTCCCCGACTGCCACCAATCAGCGCCCAGCGCCCCACTGCCCCAGGCTCTCGCTTCTTCTCCCCGCCCCCTCCTTCCGCGTACGCGCTCTCTGTGGCTCCGCCCCCACCGCCCCTTCCGCCAATCAGCGCCCTCGGCGGCGCATCCCTACTGAGCCGGCGGAGGGGACCGCAGCGCCGCGCGGGCGAGCCGCGCGGCTGCTCGGCAGAGACTGTTGCTGCCTCTCTCTCTCTCTGGTTGGCCTGCTGGGCTGTTTTCCTAGCTTGGGGTGTCATTATGTTTTCTTTCCTTAAAGCATCCATATAAGGACTTGGCCCTCCTGCGTTTCTGTGCAGAACAAAACTTTGCTGATTAGCAAACACTTCTAGAAAACGGAACAAAACGGGGTGGAGGGTGCACCAGGAGCCTGCACACGTGAGCTCTACACCGCTCTTCACCCCGTGGCCCCAGCGGCCCTCCCCTTGAGCGCGTCCCCGCAGCCCGGGCGCCCGACCTGGGGGTCCGCCAGTCTTTGCCCGGTGATGAGTGGACCCCAGCGCAGCCCAGGGCGGCCGCAGCCAGCTGGGGAAGCCTCCGCGGCTGTGTTTGGAGAACAAAGACATACATCCGTTCTCCATGACCTCCGACTGCATATATAGAAAATTACCCAAACGGAAGATTTATCGGGTGTCCTGAGTGTCCTGAGTCAGGGCCCTCAGAAACCAGCTGCTGGCGTAGGGCTGCAGGGGATTTGCCTTAAAGGGGAACACAGTTTCCCGACCCCCCACCAGAAATGCTCATCAGAGGGCTGGAGGCAGGTCCAGATTTGTGACCTTTGGACTTTGTGCAGCCTTTTCTGTTTTCCTTTTATGCATTGTCCACGTATTTTTGTTTAAAACACAGACCAGACAATCTCATTAACAAACTACCACCACTCCCTGAAAAGTCCAGAAGTATCTGTGCACGAGGTGCTGTGTGACAAGTACTGCTTTGCCAGGCAGATTGTGAAAAATCTACCTGTCATATGATCCCCTTGCTTAATCAAAGGCTGCATTAATACTGGTGTCAGGCAATCTTTGCTACAGCGAGTAAACAGCGGAGGCTCCCAGAAAAGAACTGGTAAGTTCAGGTGCATCTGGATCATCAGGTGAGGTCCGACAGTCTCTCTGGGGGTTAACGGGGGTATAAGCACAGTCAGTTTAGCATCAGGATGCTGGCGCTGCCATTTCCTTGCTGAATGAGCCTGAGCACACTTGCATGTTCTGTGTTCCCACTGTGCATCTCTAAGATGAAAATAGGCCCCGAATCGGGTCCTGCTTCCAGCAAGGATTCTGCTTGGGGGCCATTATCCCTACTCTGCAGAGGAGCTTCCTACCACCCTGTGTCTCCCGCCAGCACCACTCAGGCGTCCCACCTCTAAGCAAACAAAGACAGGCCAGGGCTGTGCCATGTGGCTGCTCTGGCAAAGAGAGCACTTGCTGGACAGCAGACAGGCTGGTCACCGGCTCCAGGAATGCGGAACGGGCCGGCTGTGGGTAGATGATATGCTGGTCAGTCGCAGGATCACGGCTTGCCAGCGATGCTAGCTCAAGGGCACCTGTGCAAGACAAACACCTTGGGGCAGGTCCAGATCAAGGCTTGTGTTTCACCAACAAGAGCACTTGACCTGTTGTAACAAGACAGGAAAGACATTGTCTATGGGACGTTCAGGATCCCCCATGTTCGAATGCTACAAAATGGCTCTATTGAACTTGGACATCTCAAAAGAAAAATTAAAGTAGCTTTTATATTTCAACTGAGGAATTTATCTCATTGCTAGAACAAGTCTGTTTGCTTTTGTCCTGGTAAAACAGATATATCAAAATCTCTAGCAATCATTTTCCACCACTGTGTGTGCTAATGCAACCAAACCCTCCAGATCAGCAAATCTTGGGTAGGTATCAGGGCCCACTTTAACCTGACTCCAAACAATCCCTAGCAAATATTGGGAAAGAAAAAGTGAGCTTAATAAAGTCTGGTGCCCAGATGATAGAGTGGAGAGGCTTGGAGAGAAGACCAAGAACTCAGAGACCCCTGATTATCCTGAGTTTCTTCCTGTTTTAAGCACGATCCATCTGGGACTGAATTCAATGGCTACTGCTGCTTCTTAGAGAGGACCGGACTGGTCGGTGTGCATTCAAGTGGGTTGAACACAGGATTACAGAGCTCCTCTGAGTACCTGGCCCTGTGCTTGGCATGCGGGAACACAATGTGATTACAACATGGCCCCTGACCTCCAGAAGTTCACAGCTGTGTATTAGAGAAGGAAAGTGAATAGACAAATCTGATGGAGGTTTCACATAATATGGAAAAAACATGTAAAAAAATGCTCCGTGAACAGAGATGAACAAAGAGTCAACCCTAACTGGAGAAGCCGAGGGGGAGGGTGCTTTGGGGTGAACTCTGGGGACGAGGAGATGTGTTCTGTGCAGACAGAGGAGGTGGTGTCCCAGGCTGTGGAAGAACACGGTTATTGGGAACTTGGAACAAATAAAATCTCATGATTGATTAATGAAAACTAAAGTTTGTACCAAGTCCCAAAAACACAGAAGGCAAAGGATTTGAGAATCCCAAGAATGATAACCAGGAGCTGTCCTCTGAGAACAGGCTGCCCTGGGCAGGAAGGGGTGCAGGCTTTTGTCAGGAAGGTAACTGGCAAAGTTTGTGCCCTCCAACCTTGCTTTCCCTCCACCCAGAGGGCTTTCAGGGATTGGGAGGATGCCCCCTCCTTTATTTCAGGCCCCACCAAGACAGCTGTGATGTCTGGGGGTCAGGATTCTACAGGAGGGAGCAGGGCAGCCCTGGCCCCAGGGCAGCCCCAGGAGGGGCTGTTCACAGAGTGGCCTGCGTCCCAGGGTGCTGAGCAGAAAGAAGGTAGCAGTGTTTCCTACACATGGTGGCCCAGCGGTGAAGAACCTGCCTGCCAACGCAGGAGATGTGCGTTTGATTCCTGAGCTAGGAAGATCCTCCGGAGTAGGAAATGGCAACCCACTCCAGTACTCTTGCCTGGAGAATTCCATGGACAGAGGAGCCTGGCGGGCTACAGTCCTTGGGGTCACAAAGAGTCGAACATGACTGAAACAACTAAACAGCAGCAACAGATCAGGGGTGGCTGGACATGAGAACTCCAAGTAACCCCCTAAACAAGAGGCTGCTCTCCTGTAAGTGGGCTGCAGCCTGGGGGACTGGGGTTCTCTGGCCACAGTAACCTCAGAAGAAGACAAGACGGCTGTCCATGAGAGGGGGTCAGGACGGATCCAGACAACAAGGTCAGTTGGGCCAGGAGCAGTTTAAGTATACCTTTGTCTCTCCTCTCCTCCTGCTCTGACCCTGAAAGGGACGCCGCAGGCTTCCAGTGGGATGGACACTCAAGCCAGGCAAAGAGATCTGAGTTTGATCAGCCCTTAGGACACAAGACACTAACTTCTTGATCGGGTTTGAAACCTGAAGTAAACTTGGTTGTCTCTTGTTCAAGAAGGGGAAGAAAAGCTATGAAACCTGCCAGGCGCCTTCCACTGTTCACTCTTTGAATAAAGAATGGAAGGGGTGTGATGGCCCAAGCACAAGCCAGGTCTGTGCAACAGACCAGCTACAAGGGATGTGCTTAGAGCCTTAGAGATGAGTCAGCAATGCCGGTCAGGGTCGAACTTGATTCAGATTCGACCTGTGAGGACCATGGAAGTCAAAAGCCCACCCATCCAGGGTAGGGGTGGCAGGGCTCTGCCCTCACTCTGAAGTGGACTAAATACCCCTACCTTGCAGACAAGGGGGACAGGGAAGGACAAGTCTCCCCTTAGACATTGTGAGCACAGCCATCCCTGACAGAGGCTGTGGCCCTAATTCACTCTCTGTGTAACCTAAAAACAGCAACGAAAATTCAAGTTGAGTATTTAAAGTGGTCTCATGGAGAAGGAAATGACAACTCACTCACTTGCCTGGAGAATCCCATGGACAGAGGAGCCTGGTGGGCTACAGTCCATGGGGTCACAAAGAGTCAGGCACGACTCAGCGAGTAAACTACCACCATTTATCCAGTACTCTTTCCGGGAAAATCCCATGGACGAAGGAGCCTGGTGGGCTACAGTCCATGGGGTCACAAAGAGTTGGACAGGACCGAGCGACTTCAAGCACTATAGAGTGCTTACGAGGTACCAAGAGATTGTCATGGATTATGTATTTATGATGAATAATCATGAGATTTATTTTATTATCCTCATTTACAGTTAATAAAGTTCAGAAGCAAAAAAATAAATAAAGTGGTCTCAGATGGTTCTTTGCAGTGGTAAGGAATCTGCCTTCCAACACAGGAGATGCGGGTTCGATTCCTGGGTCAGGAAGATCCCCTGGAGGAGGAAATGGAAACCCACTCCAGTATTCTTGCCTGTAGAATCCCATGGACAGAGGAGCCTGGTGGGCTGCAGTTCATGGGGTCACGAGTCAGAAATAACTTAGTGACTAAGTCACCACCACCACCGGTATTCTTGCCTGGAAAATTCCATGGACAGAGGAGCCTGGCAGGCTTTAGTCCATGGGGTCACAAAGAGTCGGACATGACTGGGCAACTGAGCACACACACAGGTGGTTCTTAGCCCAGGGGCCTAGCAGAAACACACAGAAATGCTCTCTAGAGAAATCTGCTTTAAACCCAGGATTCAAAGAATTCCTTGCATACAGCTTCTAGGAGCTCACAGCCACTGAACAGGGACACGGAGGGTCAGCGAAGTCAGCAAGACAGCCAACTGCAGAATCAGATGTGCGGACTTAGGCTCTTGGACTTAGTCAGGTGTCGGATATAGAATTAAATCTAATATGTATAAGGAAATAAAAGAAATGAAAATATGATGAACAGAACTTCCCTGGTAGTCCAGTGGTTGAGAATCTGCCTGCCAGTTCAGGGGACACAGGTTCGATCCCTGGTCTGGGAAGACCCCACATGCTGCGAGGCAACTAAGCCCGTGTGCTATACAACTACTGAGCCTGTTCTCTGGAGCCCACTCTCCCCAACAAGAGAAGCCACTGCAATAAGAAGCCTGAGCACCGTACCGAGAGAGCAGCCCCCGTTTGCCGCAACTAAAGAAAGGCTACACGAGGCAATGAAGGTCCAGTGCAGCCCAAAATTAAATAAATATGTAAATATATTTTTTAAAAAAGAAAATATGATTAACAAACAAGAGACTCTAAAAATAAAGCACTTCTGGAAATGAAATGATGCAGTCCTAGACACCAAACAGGTACAGCTGAATATAAACATCCTTCAGTTCAGTTCAGTCGCTCAGTCGTGTCCAACTCTTTGCAACCCCATTAATCACAGCACGCCAGGCCTCCCTGTCCAACACCAACTCCCGGAGTTCACTCAAACTCACGTCCATCAAGTCAGTGATGCCATCCAGCCATCTCATTCTCTGTCGTCCCTGTCTCTTCCTGCCCGCAATCCCTCCCAGCATCAGAGTCTTTTCTAGTGAGTCAACTCTTCGCATGAGGTGGCCAAAGTATTGGAGTTTCAGCTTAACATCAGTTCTTCCAATGAACACCCAGGAAAACATCCTCCTTCTCAGCAAATTCAATGAGGCTGTGGCGAGGTGAGCATGATCTAAAGATGCCGCGGTGAGAAGCACTGCATTGCAGAATGTCCATCAGGAAGAGAAACATCTGGAATGACGTTCCTACTCACTCTTCCGATTATGACGTGCCGAAATCCTCTGAGCCTCTAGAACTGGGGCTGACTTTGTCAAGGGGTATGGCTGGCAACATCTGGGGACATTCTGGGGTCTCACAACCGGGGGTGATGGGAAGTCTGCGGCTGGCATCCAGCGGGCAGAGGCCGGGGGTGCTGGTGAATCTCTGCAGCACATAGGACGTCCCCACAGAGGATGTCCCCCTGCAGAACTCGCCAGTACCGAGGTGAGAAAGACCCCTCTGTGAAACCTGTCTGCCTTCCTCACAAGCTCATCACTGCAAAACCGGCAATCCACGCAGGAAACCAAAATGAGAAAGTGCTCAACAAAGACGTTATTTGTTAAAATCCTAGCGTTCCACCCAAGATCAGTGAGACGCCCAGGAAAGAAGTAGGCCCCCACTCCACGTTCTAGAAAGCTAATCTGGAAGCTTGCTCCACCGGTCTGTGTCATCTGGTGCAGGGCACAACCAGTCACCGCATCACCCGAAGCAGAAGATGAGCCCGCCAGCACTGCGTCACGCGTGGGTTCCGTGTGCAGTGACTCCGACTTGCCGTGATACTGTCTCCACAGTGTTCCTGTCCCCCTCCTTTCAAGCTGTTCTCGCCAGAGGATGGTACTTCCGGGCTCAAGACCGTGCCCATAACTCATCTGCAGTCTGCCGACCAACGTGGCCTTTTTAGAAGCAGAGCCCGGGGCGGGGGGCATATTCTCCTGCACGCAGCACCTCTCCTCCTGGGCCCGCCGCGCTCACACCTGGGTGAACAGGAGCGTCCAGCCTCCGTGGGGCCACGGGCACTGCCAGGGCGTCCTTCCTGCCCCCTCCCACCTCCTCAAGATCCAGCATTGCTCCGGGAGGCCTACTGAAATCCGTGCCCTGCAGGCGGTGCCAGGGCGTCCTCCCCGGGGTCCTCGTTTACCGCTTACCTGCTAGATTACCACTGCTGGCCTCTGCTAGCCTCTCAGAGCCACGGGGACACACTCGGGATGGCCACTGTGCAAGGCACTCTGACATGCTGGCTTAAAGGGATTTGGTGATGACTGTTGAAGATCTGGGCCTGCATTATCCTTCCATCTCTGTGATAAGCTGTGAATGCTATGAGCCAGACACGGCGAACCCATTTACGAGGTGGAGACACTGAGGCCCAGGGAGATGAACCGACCATCTAAACTTACACAACAGGACAAGAATTCAGACAAGGTCTGCACACCCAGGTCCTCACAGATTCACAGCACTACACTGGCTGGGTGTCAAAAGAAGCCACAGGAAGGGCTGGCCACCAGGGGAGACAGGCCAGGGTCCTCATTCCCCTGGACACCTGCCCTTGACCAAGAAACGCCCTTGGGGCCGAGATTCCGGCCTTAGAGCATCTTACAGGCCAGCTCGGATGGCGGCCTCCAGTGGTTTCACTACGACCTTGGGGATGCACAGCGCACCCGTCTTTGGCGGCAGGACACGTGCCCCGGGAGCAGGGAGGCCAGCCATCCTTGTGAAAAGCCAGCTTACTCCAGGGGCCATGGAGGGATGCCAGGGTGAGGCTGTGACCACGTGCGCGAGCCGGGGCAGGGCGTGTGAAATCATTAACGCACATGCCCTCACTAGGTCTGCTCTGATTAGCAGCTTTAAAGCGGGGAGGGGCGGAAAGCCTTGCGTTCACTTGGGAGGTGCCGGCGTCTAGGACTTTGGGTTTGAACTTCACTGCTGTTTCCACGTTGTTATGGGTTGGATCGTGTCTCCTCTAAAAACGTATGTTAAAAGTCTGAGCCCCAGAACCTCAGACTGTGGCTTTATTTGGAGAACAGGGTCACAGCGGGTGTAACTGATAAGATGAGGTCGTGCTGGAGCAGGGAGGGCCTCACCCCACATGACTGGTGTCCCCAAAAGAAGGGCCGCGTGGAGGCAGAGACCGCGGAGGAGGCCGCAGGGACACGGAGGCGGAGGACGGAGCGGGGCGGTCCCGGCCGGGCGAGAGAAGAGGCGGGAAGATTCCCAGCAGCTGGGCCCTGCACCCCCGACCTTGGACTTCAGGCCTTCGGACCCGTCAGGCAGCAAGTGTCTGCCATTGGAAGCTCTGGTTTGTGGGGCTCTATGCTGCTCGGCCTTTACTGTGGAGGCAAACACATTCTTCATCCCACAAGTTTGCAGTGAACCTTCCTGACGAAGACGGTCAGTAGGGAGGCTCAAAACCAAACGGAGAATTTGGACCAACCATATATGAGGAGCCTGGGCTGTGAACAGAGAAATAGGGGACTTTTTCTTGTCAACCCAAGCCCATACATAAACTAGAGAGGAACTTTGAAAGGAAGGGAGCTCACAGGAAAGGGGAAACAGGTTAAAACTATAGCAGGAAGGATTTTTGTAACTTAAAAAGGAAAAAAAAAACCAAACACCCTCTATAATAGAAAAGTTTCTCAAGACCTGGACAGCGTACAAAGGAGAATGTAAACTCCTTGCCAGAATGCTTTTAGCAAGAAATTGTCTTCTTTTTTAAACTTTTTCTTTATTTTTAACTGGGGGATAATTGCTGTACAGTGTTGTGCTGGTTCCTGTCGCACATCAGCCACAGGTGCATATATCTCCCTCCCTCCTGAACGTCCCTCCCACCTGCCCCCACACCCCACCCCTCTAAAGCCTCTCAGGCACTAAACGCTTATATTGGCAATGAGAACTAGACAAATGCATCACAAATATGCAGGGACACTAAAAGCAAAACAGCAGGGCTTTAGGCTGCACGGCGTGTCGTGTCCTATGGTCTATCCCTCACCCTTCTCATCAGAAGGACCAGGACCAGCCTGAGTGGTGGGGGAAGGCGTTCTTGGCAATATGGTGGGTTACATATATGGAGGGGATTTCCTGAGACACAGAAATCAGAGGGAAATTCCCCTTATTTTTTTCAGAGCATGGCTGAGCCAACAGTGAGCAGGGGAAAACAAATTCAGACCCAGAAATAAGAAAATGTTCTCCCAAGGTAAGTGATGTTATGGGGCAGCCTTTGTCCTGGAGCCTGTGACAATCCCTGTGGTGTAGACCTGAGGTCTTAAAAGGATCTGGAGAATGGGTGGGACTCGGGGGGCGGGGGGAGGGTGGGGACTGGAGAAAGCCTGGGTCATGCAGGGCAGGTCAGGACCCCCGTGGGGCAGACTGTAAGGTGAGCTGGGAAATTCTCTCCCTGCAGGAGGAGGAGAGATGCTTTTACAGGTATGAGCGCTGGAAAGAGAAAGAGAAAAGAATGCTCCTCTCTGGTTTCTGAGGCTCCCACACATGACAGCTGGAGGACAAAACTTACCCTCCGCATGTGGCCTGAAAAACTCCAAGCCAGAAACTTACTTTTTAAAGATCCCAGTTCATAGCAGCGAAAGGGCCAAGAGGAAGCAAATGTAAGTTCTCTGGAGGAGCATTCTTCAAACATGTCTCAGAGCTTAAACACAGAGAAAACTGTAAGGAATATGAGCTCGCAGTCATCAGCTGCTAAATTCAAGAGGAGACGGCTCACCAGTGGAGACAACAAGCTGCAGAAACAGACGGCGCGGGGACTGCAGGAACTGCAGCCTCTCCATAAATCACATACAGTGTGTGTGCTCAGCAGGTTTAAAAAACAAACGGGGCGTTGAAAGCATCACGAAGACATTAGAGATTACAAAATGATCAAGCAGATCTGTAAACAAAAGTAGAACTTTACAAATAAAACTATAATAATGTAAATTTACAACACATTTTATTTTCTGGGGCCCCAAAATCACTGCGTACACTGACTGCAGCCGTGAAATTAAAAGACGCTTGCTCCTTGGAAGCAAAGGTATGCCAAAGCTAGACAGTGTGTTAAAAAGCAGAGGCATCGCTTTGCCAACAAAGGTCCACCTAGTCAAAGCTATGGTTTTTCCCGTGGTCATGTATGGATGTGAGAGTTGGACTATAAAGAAAGCTGAGCACCAAAGAATTGATGCTTTTGAACTGTGGTGTTGGAGAAGACTCTTGAAAGTTCCCTGGACTGCAAGGAGATCCAACCAGTCCATCTCCTGGGTGTTCACTGGAAGGACCGATGCTGAAGCTCCAATATTTTGGCCACCCAATGAGAGGAACTGACTCATTGGAAAAGACCCTGATGCTGGGAAAGACTGAAGGCAGGAGGAGAAGGGGACGACAGAGGATGAGATGGTTGGATGGCATCACCGACTCAGTGGACATGAGTTTGAGCAAGCTCCTGGAGATAGTGAAGGACAGAGAATCCTTGTGTGCTACACTCCATGGGGTCGCAAAGAGTTGGACATAACTTAGCAACTGAACAGCAACAACAATAAGATTAAACAATAGTAGACAAAGCCCAAGAGAGAGCTGATAAAGGAAAAGTTAGATCTGCTGAAAATTGACAGAGTGCAAATCAGAGAGACGCTTCCAGATCAAGAACCTGAGACAGTTCAAAACCAATGAAAATATCACATGGAGAGCCGGACACTCATGGCCAATATAGAAGAAATAAAAGTCAAGTTAGAAATAAAGTCTTGATTGAAAAAAATAGCATCGCAGAAGGAGGGTGATGAGAGTTACAGCCTTTTAACATCCTTGTACTTTTTCTGGAAGTCAGTAAAGACGCAGATTACTTTTAGACTAAGTTAAACATACATGCTAAATTTTCTAGAGTAATCAATAAAAAAGTAAAAATTCACTGTGTCCCGTTGTCCGTTGGTATCCATGAACCAGCTCCAAGAAGCCCTCGGATACCAGAATCCACAGATGCTCCATCTCTTACATAAAATGCAGTAGTATCACTGGAGGATCCAAGGTTGGTTGAATCCAAGCATGTGGAACCCGGATATATGGGAGAGCCAACTGTAACTGCTAAACTAATAGAGTCCAAAGTGCAAAACAAGAAAATATTCCAGAAGGAAACACAGGGACTCAGAAAAAGCGGAGTGAATGGGGAGCACAGGCTGTTGGAAGTGGCAGCCACCGCTGAGCAGGACCGCTCCGCCTTCCTCCTCCATTTGTGCTGGCCACACTCTTAACCCATTCCTCAGGGCTTGTTGCAGTGAGCAACTCTGGGGGACGAGGTAGCATTCTCCTCTAGGGCAAAGAGCAGGCTTGCTCACCCCTTGTTACCAGCACAAGGTCCCCAAGCTCAGCGGTCCTTGCCTGGAACGCAGGTTCACTGTGAGCACAGCATCCGTCTGGTGCCCTGCCACGCCCCTCTGGGTATTTGGGGGCAGAGGAAACCAGTGGGAACATGGCACTCATGTCACTCGAGTGAAGAAGTCCCTTCTCTCTGATCTGGAAGCTCGTGTCTTCCTCCAACAGCCCTAAAGTAGGAACATGCTAATTATTAGATTGTAAGTAAGGCAAAGGCAAAACCTAGACCTACACAAACTAAAAGTGTAGAAAGAAATGAATACATATCAGAAATTGCAATCAATGTGAATGGGCTGAACTTTCCAGTCGAAAGACAAAAAGTGCCAAATTGTTTTAAAATGGATTTAGTTACAGAGACATTTCTAAAACAAGAGACACAGAAAACTTGAAATAAAAGAATGGGAAAGAAATGTCATGCAAATACTAATAAAGGGAAAGATGACAAAGCAACATTAATGTCACACAAGTGACACTCATGTGAAGATAAGAAAAAGATCACTATCTGTTGATGAAGTTTCAGTTCACCAGGAAGACATAATAATTCCAAACTTGCAGGTACCACATAATAAAGCTTAAAAATATATTCATCGAAATTTGGCAGGATCAAGAAGAGAAATAGACAAATCCATTGTCATTTGGAGGAATGCCCAACACATGTCTCAATAAATGAAAAATCAAGCAGAGGAACAAAAATCCGTAAATATTTGAATAAGTAAACAATACATTTAAGAAAGTTGACTTAAGGAACAAGCACATATATCCAACCACTCTAGATTTTGCATTCTTTCCAAGTTCACGTGAAATATGTACAAAAAATTGACCACATTATAATCTAGGCACAAAGTATAAAGCAGTAATTATCTAAGAATTAATTTCCAAAAGATAAAATGAAAATTAATCTCACAAGTGCTTGTTACCACATAGATTGATTTTTCTTACCGTAACATAAGGATCAATTTTATTTCAGTAATAACCCCATAAGATTGGAAAATTTTTTAAATACAATTTTAATAGTATTCCCATGTATAGAAAGTGATCAGAGGCTTTGTGAAACAGCCATGTTTTCACAAATATCTCAAAGCTATTCCCAGGTCAGTGTCTTGGGCTGTCTTTCTTTTCCTACAAAGCCAAGTGAGTTTGCTGGTTCTCATGCAGATCTATGGGAACAGCCTGTTGTAAACACCTGAACTGAGCTCGGTCCTTCCTACCGCCTCCCCACACTCCCCCTCCTGCTCCTGGGCTCCAGTCACACGCCCTTCTCTGAGCTCCTAGGTGGGCCCCACTCCTGAGGGTCTCGAAACCACTGCACAGCCACTAATCCCCACCTGGCTCACACCGTGACCCCCCCCCCCGACACAAAGTTAGACTCCACCTGCACTTATCTACCCAACACCAGTGCTTCAGGACGCTTTCCACAAACCCCAGAATCAATCAGGCCCCTGATGAGATGCTCTCAAGGCAATAGCAATTATTTAAATTATTTAGATTGGAATACTCAGCTGTGCCTGTGTGACCATTCGATTAATGCTTTTCTTCCCGATGGGCTTCCCTGGGGGCTCAGACAGTAAAGAATCTGCCTGCTGATGCGAGAGACACAGGAGACCGGGGTTCGGTCCCTGGGTTGGGAAGATCCCCTGGAGAAGGAAAGGGCACCTACTCCAGTATTCTTGCCTGGAGAAATTCCATGGACAGAGGAGCCTAGTGGGATACGATCTCTAGAGTTGCGGAGAGTCAGACACGACTGAAGTGACTGAGCACGCACGCGCCTGCACCCCGGTGTGTGTGACCATTTGATTAATGCTTTTCTTCGCGATGGACTGTAGACTCTACAAGGGCAGGAACTGTGTCTTTTTTGCAAACCACTAACCTCAGTGCCTGTCATGATGCCTGAACATGCGAAGCAAAAATTTGCTGAGTGGATAGATGCGCGAATCGGCCAGTGGATTGCCAGGCAGAGAGCCACCATGGCTTTTCAGCATAATGTGCTTTGTGATGCAGGACAGAGGGAAGAATGAGTGGACTCGGAGAGATCAGCTGCCCACCCCCTGCTCTCCCTCCGGCTTCCTCTCTTTCATCCAGAAATCAGCACATCACCTCCCGAAACTAGGGGCCCATCAGTTATATGCTGAGGACCTGTGACATCTACTTTCCCAAAAAGGAGAATTCTTCAGCAGGGAACAGACGTTAGGTTCACAGTGGTACAGCCTGAAGTTCACCGCTGAGCACAGACCACACTCCTGCGCCAGGGCCCCCCATCTCCTGCACCCGCCCCCCATCTCCTGCACCCGACCCCCCATCTCCTGCGCCCAACCCCCACCTCCTGCGCCCGCCCCCCATCTCCTGCGCCTGACCCCCATCTCCTGCACCCACCCCCCCATCTCCTGCGCCCCCCATCTCCTGCGCCCGACCCCAATCTCCTGCGCCTGACCCCCATCTCCCCCATCTCCTGCGCCCGACCCCCATCTCCTGCACCTGCCCCCCCATCTCCTGCGCCCGCCCCCCATCTCCTGCACCCGCCCCCCCATCTCCTGCGCCCGACCCCCATCTCCTGCGCCCGCCCCCCATCTCCTGCGCCCGACCCCCCTTCTCCTGCGCCCGAACCCCCATCTCCTGCGCCCGACCCCCCATCTCCTGCGCCCCCCATCTCCTGCGCCCGACCCCCATCTCCTGCGCCCAACCCCCCATCTCCTGCGCCCCCATCTCCTGCGCCCGACCCCCCTTCTCCTGCGCCCGACCCCCATCTCCTGCACCAGACCCCCATCTCCTGCGCCCGACCCCCCATCTCCTGCGCCCGACGCCCCATCTCCTGCGCCCCCCATCTCCTGCGCCCGCCCCCCATCTCCTGCGCCCGACCCCAATCTCCTGCGCCTGACCCCCATCTCCCCCATCTCCTGCGCCCGACCCCCATCTCCTGCACCCGCCCCCCCATCTCCTGCGCCCGCCCCCCATCTCCTGCACCCGCCCCCCATCTCCTGCGCCCGACCCCCATCTCCTGCACCCGCCCCCCCATCTCCTGCGCCCGACCCCCATCTCCTGCGCCCGACCCCCCTTCTCCTGCGCCCGACCCCCCATCTCCTGCGCCCGACCCCCATCTCCTGCGCCCGACCCCCATCTCCTGCGCCCAAACCCCATCTCCTGCGCCTGCCCCCATCTCCTGCGCCCGACCCCCCATCTCCTGCGCCCGACGCCCCATCTCCTGCGCCCCCATCTCCTGCGCCCGACCCCCCTTCTCCTGCGCCCGACCCCCATCTCCTGCACCAGACCCCCATCTCCTGCGCCCGCCCCCCATCTCCGGCGCCCGACCCCCCATCTCCTGCGCCCCCATCTCCTGCGCCCGACCCCCATCTCCTGCGCCCCCCCATCTCCTGCGCCCGACCCCCCATCTCCTGTGCCCCCATCTCCTGCGCCCGACCCCCATCTCCTGCGCCCCCCCATCTCCTGCGCCCGAACCCCATCTCCTGCGCCTGCCCCCATCTCCTGCGCCCGACCCCCCATCTCCTGCGCCCGACGCCCCATCTCCTGTGCCCCCATCTCCTGCGCCCGACCCCCCTTCTCCTGCGCCCGACCCCCATCTCCTGCACCAGACCCCCATCTCCTGCGCCCGCCCCCCATCTCCGGCGCCCGACCCCCCATCTCCTGCGCCCCCATCTCCTGCGCCTGACCCCCATCTCCTGCGCCCCCCCATCTCCTGCGCCCGACCCCCCATCTCCTGTGCCCCCATCTCCTGCGCCCGACCCCCATCTCCTGCGCCCCCCCATCTCCTGCGCCCGACCCCCATCTCCTGCGCCCGAACCCCATCTCCTGCGCCTGCCCCCATCTCCTGCGCCCGACCCCCCATCTCCTGCGCCCGACGCCCCATCTCCTGCGCCCCCATCTCCTGCGCCCGACCCCCCTTCTCCTGCGCCCGACCCCCATCTCCTGCACCAGACCCCCATCTCCTGCGCCCGCCCCCCATCTCCGGCGCCCGACCCCCCATCTCCTGCGCCCCCATCTCCTGCGCCCGACCCCCATCTCCTGCGCCCCCCCATCTCCTGCGCCCGACCCCCCATCTCCTGTGCCCCCATCTCCTGCGCCCGACCCCCATCTCCTGCGCCCCCCATCTCCTGCGCCCGACCCCCCTTCTCCTGCGCCCGACCCCCATCTCCTGCACCAGACCCCCATCTCCTGCGCCCGCCCCCCATCTCCGGCGCCCGACCCCCCATCTCCTGCGCCCCCATCTCCTGCGCCCGACCCCCATCTCCTGCGCCCCCCCATCTCCTGCGCCCGACCCCCATCTCCTGTGCCCCCATCTCCTGCGCCCGACCCCCATCTCCTGCGCCCCCCCATCTCCTGCGCCCGACCCCCATCTCCTGCGCCCGAACCCCATCTCCTGCGCCTGCCCCCATCTCCTGCGCCCGACCCCCCATCTCCTGCGCCCGACGCCCCATCTCCTGCGCCCCCATCTCCTGCGCCCGACCCCCCTTCTCCTGCGCCCGACCCCCATCTCCTGCACCAGACCCCCATCTCCTGCGCCCGCCCCCCATCTCCGGCGCCCGACCCCCCATCTCCTGCGCCCCCATCTCCTGCGCCCGACCCCCATCTCCTGCGCCCGACCCCCCATCTCCTGTGCCCCCATCTCCTGCGCCCGACCCCCATCTCCTGCGCCCCCCCATCTCCTGCGCCCGACCCCCATCTCCTGCGCCCGCCCCCCCGAGCCGTGACATCACTGCTTCCGGTTATTCTTATGAGTGTGCTTCCTTCCCGGACAGCGGGGAGGGGGCGGGCTGGTGACTTTTCAGGAAGTCTGAGTCTCTCTGATCCTGCCACCCTTCCCCGGGAGCAACTGCTTCAGCTCATCTCCCCGACTTCTCAGGAAGGATTAGACTGAAGTTGCAAGCGTGAAAGCATATTGCAAAAGCATTATCGTTTGGGAATATTTTAAACGGCGGTCTGGAAATGTGAAAAACCGAGGAATCTGTCATTTTCATGGAGGATTAACCTGACTGGGGGTGTGGTTTGTGTCCGCCAAAAGGTGGTTTGAAGTCCCAACCCGCAGAGCTCTGAATGAGACTTTATTTGGAGATAGGGTCTTTGCAAGTGCAGTGAGGTCAAGATGCAGTCGCAGCTGGACTAAGTTGCCCCTAAATCCAGCGTCGGGTGTCCTTGTAAGAGACACACCGTCAGAGAAGAACACCGCGCCGTGGTGGAGACAGGGACTGCAGCAATGCGTCTAGACTCCAAGGGACGCCAAGGCTCGCCGGCACCAGCCGGGGCAGACGGGTTCTCCAGAGCCTTCAGAGAGCACAGCCCCGCCAAAGCCGCAGAGGGGCTCGGGGGGCACCGTGAGCGCTTTGGGGTCACTTCTTTGGTAAAGCTCTGGGACAAGAAGCCTCCCTGGAGGCAGAATTAGGGTCCCTGAGAGCAGCACTGAGGCTCAGGCGACCCCACCCTCCCTGGTAGTGCTGATGAGCCAGAAGGGCTGGAACCAGCGATTCTCACTCAGGGGCTCAGCGTTGGAGCATTTTCATCTATCGCCTTCAGTTCAGTTCAGTTGTTCAGTCGTGTCCGACTCTTTGCGACCCCATGCACTGCAGCACGCCAGGCCTCCCTGTCCATCGCCAACTCCCGGAGTTCACTCAAACTCATGTCCATCGAGTCGGTGATGCCATGCATCCATCTCATCCTCTGTCATCCCCTTCTCCTCCTGCCTTCAATCTTTCCCAGCATCAGGGGCTTTTCTGGTGAGTCAGCTGTTCGCCTCAGGTGGTCAAAATATTGTAGCTTCAGCTCAATATCAGTCCTTCTAATGAATATTCAGGACTGATCTCCTTTAGGATGGACTGGTTTGATCTCCTTGCAGTCCAAGGGACTCTCAAGAGTCTTCTTCAACACCACTGTTCAAAAGCATCAATTCTTTGGCACTCAGCTTTCTTTATAGTCCAACTCTCACATCCATACATGACTACTGGAAAAACCAAAGCTTTGACTAGACACACCTTTGTGGGTAAAATAATGTCTCTGCTTTTTAATATGCTGTCTACGTTGGTCATAGCTTTTCTTCCCAGGAGCAAGCATCTTTTAATTCCATGGCTGCAGTCACCATCCGCAGTGATTTTGGAGCCCCCCAAAATAAAGCCTGTCACTGTTTCCACTGTTTCCCCATCTATTTCCCATGAAGTGATGGGACCAGATCCCATGATCTTAGTTTTCTGAATGTTGAGCTTTAAGCCAACTTTTTCACTCTCCTCTTTCACTTTCATCAAGAGGCTCTTTAGTTCCTCTTCACTTTCTGCCATCTGTCGCCTTAACACAGCTAGTTTCTGAACCTGTTTTCCCAGCCCTGATAGCGCTCAGTAGCCCTGATCTCGTGTTTGTAACCGTCTGCTGGACGGCTCCGTCTGGATTCTCCAATCTGTGTTTGGAAGACTTACTCCCACACCAGGGGCTCCTTGGTGGCTCAGATGGTAATGAATCTGCCTGCAATGAGGGAGACCCGAGTTCGATCCCTGTGTGGGGAAGATCCCCTGGAGAAGGGCATGGGAACCCACTCCAGTATTCTCATCTGGAGAATCCCATGGATGGAGGAGCCTGGAGGGCTACAGTCCATGGGGTCACAAAGAGTCGGACACGACTGAGCGACTAAACTAACCAACCCACCCCTGCGTCTCCTCGGGGCCCTTACCTTTGTGATGGCATCGCCTGTCTCCGGCTCACAAAGCACGGACTCAGGACAGGGGTGCCTGGCACTGGCACACGTTCCTCTGCACCACGCCGTGGCATCCCATCAACAGCCAGGCCCTCAGGATTCACCTGTGCCACGGTGCGAAGGTTCACTTGCCCCTCGAATATCTCTGTCCCCAGGTCTAAGCGCTCCTCTCCACCTCCTTCCCCAACTTCACCCCCAGCCACCCTTCACTAACAGACTCGGGCCTCACACTGCTCAGCCCCCCACCTCCTCGGGTACCAGTGCTAATGGAACCAGCTCCACGCTGCCTCTCAGGACACCCACCACGTGTCCCCATCAGCAAGCCCCTCTCCCACCAGCCACGGTCTCCCCTCTCCCCTCCAGCCCGCCTGGGCCAGTCAGCCTCTCCACAGCTGCCCTCCCCAGGCCTGTCCAGGGCCTGGGGCTGCTCCCCTTCCCTCTCCTGCATCTCTGCCTGCAAGTGTTCCCGACACCCTGTTTTTCAGTGTTGGTCTATTTTATCAATCAAATTCAAAACTTATAAAATCAAAGCACACCATTCATTCATGTGTGTGTGTTTCTGTGTATGTGAACTTTGCTCCTGCTTTTACACACTCAAAATACATAAACAAGCTTCCCTTTGCTGCTACGAAAACGCTCAAAGCACAGGTGAGCGTGGTCACCCGGCAGAATTAGAAACCAAGGCCGTGCAAAGCGGGGGTTACTCGCCCGCCTCCATATGTCAACAGAACCTCTTGTTCACGGGTTTGCTCTCCACGGTGGGGAAAGTGTCTTTCTTCTTGGAAACCCTCGGCAGTTTCCAACCATCACAGCGTCTGATGGTCCAGCTTGTGCCCTAGTTCCGCGCAGACCTCCGTTGACTGCGTTTTGCAGACACCGTGGTTCTCACACACCAGTGGTCCGTGGCCGCCCCACGCCCAGCGAGGCTGCCGCGCCACTTCCCTCACAGCGTTTGCTTGCTTTCAGGTCCCGTGCCACCTTTGGGTCATTCTCACAATTCTCTCGAGCTTTTCGTTGCCATTGCATTTGTTCTGGTGATCGCTGACCTCTGACATCGTTAGTAAGACTAGCTGAAGGCTCAGATGATGGCTGGCCATTTTCAGCGATACAGTATTTTTAATTGTGTACTTTTTAAGACATAATGTTACGGCATGCTTAATAGACTACAGTGTAGTGTAAACGCAACTTTTTTGAGCACTGGGAACCAAACGATTCACACCACTGGCTTTCTGGGACACTCGCTTTATCGCGGTGGTTGGGCTTCCCTGGGGGCTCAGCTGGCAAAGAATCCGTCTGCAATGTAGGAGACCTGGATTCAATCCCTGGGTTGGGAAGATCCCTGGAGAAGGGAACTGCTCCCCACTCCATATTCTGGCCTGGAGAACTCCATGGACGGTATTGTCCATGGGGTCGCAGAGAGTCGCATACGACTGAGCAACTTTTGCTTCCACTGCACCCAGACATGCGGTGTCTCCGGGGCTCAGGTGCGATCCTTCCCATGATGACTGTACGCTTCTCATGTCACACACACGGCGGGTGGGGGGGGCGCCCTACGGAACTCCTCCAGAGCCTTCACTGTGAGGACAGCATCCCGCGCGAGGCAGGAGGTGAGTAGGGGATTAGGACTCCGGCTGGACTGCAGACGCCAGGGTGGGATGATGCTGGCGAGTCCCCACCCCTGATCAGGCACGTAGGCCCAGGTCGAGGGGAAGCCAGGGCCGGGGGGGACATTCCTGGTGATTGGTGCTCCCAGAAACATGGGCTGGGAATTCCCTGGAGGGCCAATGGTTGGGACTCTGCTTCCAATGCCGGGGGTGCTGGTTTGACCTGATCTGAGAACACAGAAGCCGTGTCTTCCTGCCAACTTTCCCAACAACGGGGTCCCAGCATGGGGTTCAGAACTGTGTGTCAGGCCCACGTGACAGGTGGTGGTCATCACGAGGGCAGAAAGATGACAGTCTTTAAACTATTCCTGTTTTAAAAAGATCTTTGTTACCCTTGAAAGAATATCAGCCTCAAGGCGGAAACATAAATTGGACTAGCCTGATGGCAGAGATTTATATTCTACAAGGAAGATTCCCTCAACATCACACTCGTTTGTTTTGTTGGGAATTACCAAAAATGCACGATTTACTCACTCCCCAAGCTGCCAGATTTCCTTTCTCCTCTGTGGGAATGAGACAGGCTCCCCTGGGCTTTCCATTCTGGAGTCCCCGCAGGAAGTCTTCCATCACCGCACTGTATCCCTACTCACAGACACTGAATCAGCACATCCCCTTTGCAGCAGGGACCAGGAGCCTGACAAGATGGGAGAGCCCCCTGCTGCCCAGAGGCGCTGGCGGGTCCAGGTGGCGGGGAGGGTCAATGTGATTGTCCCCCTTCTAGCATCATCCCTCGAGGATCGAGACAACCTGTGTCCCGCACGCACACCCGCTTGCCTCAGACACAGAGTCCTAAAGCATCGGTGCTCCTGTAAAGCTGGGTGCCAAGGAAAACCGACCCGGGCACATGAGCATGGGTGATAGCCCATGGGTCGGGGAAGCTGAACGTGTTGGCTGCATCCTCACCCAATCCTCCCCCCCTCCTTCCTTCTCTTTCTCTCTCTCTGATGTCTCAGCGAAAACTCTAAATGACGCTGACCCTCAGACCAATCTATAGAA
The DNA here is from genome assembly GCF_049115385.1 of Moschus berezovskii. Taxonomy (NCBI): domain Eukaryota; kingdom Metazoa; phylum Chordata; class Mammalia; order Artiodactyla; family Moschidae; genus Moschus; species Moschus berezovskii. The sequence continues at coordinate 108,646,577 of NC_142469.1, forward strand.
AGGGCCATCCCGCCTCCCACCAGGACTAGAGACGGGATGGCAGGACTCATCTGCATTGGGTGGCTTCTCGGGGTTTGAGGAGGTGCATAAGCTGGGGAGGGTCAGGTTGATTTGTGGCTCACCCTGGAGGAGGAAATAGCGACCCCCTCCAGTATTCCTGCCTGGAGAACTCCATGGACAGAGGACGCTGGTGGGCTACAGTCCATGGGGTCCCAAAGAATCAGGACCGAGTGACTAACACTTTCACTTTCAACCCCTGGACAGGTCATTTGTTTATCTGTTTCCAACACCTAAGACCCTGTCCCACGGGTGGCTCCATGCAAAGGTCCCCTGCCTGCAGGACCCGCCCCCGCTGAGGCCCCATTACAGACCCTCACCCAGCACCTGCTCCGAGAGCTGTGGACACCTGCCCACCAGGAAGCACCAGGCCTTGCTCAGGGTCGCGTCTTGGGTTGGAGGCCTCCTGGCTCGCTCTGTTCCTTCCTGCACTGCCTCATAGCTACATCTTCTTTTCTGGTGAACAGCAGACCATGTCTTCTTCTAATGGACCATCTGAAACCGTTTGTGCAGCTCAGCAAGTACAGAAAAGTGTTGTATCGTGTGGGCAGAGATTCAAAGATTTTTTTTTAAAACCAGATTATGCAATTATCTCAATGCACAGCCTTATGCAAGTGGACCTGAAAAATGGGCCTTTGCAAGCACTAAAACTAGAGATGCGCACTTGATTCACTGCTGTTGTATTTCTAAACCTTCTGGAGGCGTTGTGATGCCTGCTAGGCTACTGCCCTACTCAGTGAGAACCCTTTATCAATAGGAGACAATTCTTCCCAGAATGACAAAAGAAATCCAAGGAAAAGCATGAATGCTTTAATCTTACGGAAGGGAGAAGACAGATGTCGTCCTTGAAGCCCTTCACACTGTCACTTTGAGATACTGGTGACAGCAGATATGCCACCAGTCACTAAGCTCGCTTAGAATCCGCAGCGATGCCAATGACCCTTACTCAGGATTCTAAAATGTTACGTCTGACTGGCTGGCGGAATGATGATGTCATGTACGTAGTGACGTGTGGTTTCAGGGGTGTGAAAGTGTGGCTGTCAGCACGTGAATACATCCTGAGAACTTTCTCCCTGGTTCTACTGGAAAGCACTCTCTCCCGAGAAGCCCACGTGTGAGTCGCTGCTCTGTGCTATCTCGGGCGCCCACGTCACCTCGGGCCAGACCAGTCCTCACTGTCCTGCTCCGAGTGCTGACAAGGCGCTGATTCCAGGGGCAGGAGGCCTTTAGAAAGAGTGTTCTCATGACTGCTACGCTTTGGCTAGCGTGCATGCGTGCTAAGTCGCTTCAGTCATGTCAGACTATTTGCAACCCAAAGGACTGCAGCCTGCCAGGCTCCTCTGTCCGTGGAATCCCATGTAAGAACACTGGAGTAGGGTGCTGTGCCCGCCTCCAGGGGATCTTCCTGACCCAGGGATCGAACCTGTGTCTCACTGTGTCTCCTGCACAGGCAGGCGGGTTCTTAACCACTAGCGCCGCCTGCGAACGCCCACTTTCACTAGATTTTTGTTAATTTCTGCTGTTGGGTTTTCAAGACCACTGATGCTAAAAGAATTTAAAAATGGTTAAACGTTACGATAGAGGCTCCAGAAGAATACTGCCCATGGAACATTTTCGCCACAAGGAACAGAGAAGCTGGAGGGCTAGCTAGCGCTGCGGATTGCCCCAGAAAGAAACCCTGAAAAGTACTGGCAGCAAAGGCCATTTGGGGTACTACATCCTCTCATCTCTATTTGCTATTTTTAAAAAACTGTCTGGCCAGAAACTTATTAGTATGTGCATTTTACATTCCAATTTTCTTCCCAACTTCGAGAATGTTTTACAGTTAGCTATTCTTGGGAGATTCACACCAACTGGTTTACTCAAAGGATGGTTGAAAACGCTTGGTCTTCAACATATGACATTAATTTGCTTTCCTTTAAATATTTCCAGATGGAGTTTAACCCTCTTCACCTGGTGATCTTTGAGGAACTTGGCCAAAGGCACCTGGAGATGGTTTTCAGACAATGCAGCCATGATCCTGACACCGTTTCTTGACTTAACCAAATTTCCCCCTCTCTGCTCCTAAGGAGCTGCTTCACGTCCTTGATAAACGGCCTGCCCCTGTGACGTCACCCGATGATGCACCAGGCACCTTGTTCTAAAACCCCGGAGCGGCCGCGCGGCTCGGGGTCAGAGCATGGCCCGCTGGTGCCCGGGAGCTGCTCTGGGGTTTTCCAGCCCCATCGTGGTCAGCGCAGACCGCGGGCGCTCCCGCTGATTAAACAGGCAAGCGCTGTGCTTACTCTCTCCTTCCGTGGACCGCACGAGGCACTCACCAGCCTCCCCAAGGACACACGGGCCTCCGAGGCCTCGGTCACACCCGCTCCCCCAGGGCTGCGTGTGGCCAGGACAGTGGGCAGCGGCCTGGAACCCCAGAGCCTGCCGCCATGCTGTTCACTACTCCATTCTTTTCTCTGAAGTCTTTTCTGAGGAGGTAAGTCATTCCCGTCAAATCACCAGGCTCAGTCTTCGTCTGAGCTCCAATCCAGCCAGGCCCCTCTGTTCCTGAGTCAGACAAGAAAACAGAATCCATGTCGTCATCGGCACCAGAAAGGGTGGAAGCCTTTGCATCAACCACCTCCTCTTCCTAGAAAAACACAGATGTTTTCCTGGATTTCCTATTAATAGCCAGGCGTGCAGAATATAGAACAACCCAACCTTGCACAGATTTCCTATGACTTGATGAAAATAGCTAATGGCATTTTATTTGTGACTCGTGGTTCATTTTTATGAACAAAATGGATGGAAAAGAGAAAGAAATGATAAATGACATTAGATCTAAGAGGCACTATGCAACTTCCTCGTTTATAATAAGAACAGAAATAAATGGAGTGGTACCAAGTAGAAACACATTTTCAAACGCTTACTATTGTGGATTGTAATGCTTTGCCAAATTCATGAATAGTCTCAATCTGTGTCACACAAACATCCTCCCCACCAGTCACTGTGACACTGAGCAGAACACTCGTAGGAAAAAATCTATTGTGAAATGAGGTTGTATTTTTATAAGTTGAATTATTCTTCAACAATATCAGTCAAGTTTTCAAAAACACTTCCCCATACTCAGGGGTAAAAAGGTTCTTAATATCCTCTAATTTAGCAAGTGTTCACCTCCAAACTAATAAAAGGGAAAAAAAAGAGTTAATCATAGAAAATAACGCACCCACTACTGTATTTTACTCTTCTGAAACCTAGATGTTTTTCTGCAGATGATATTACTGAACTGCAATGAAGATCGCCAAAAGCTTTACACCAAGTACTGATCGTGGAACCCGCACCCTTGCTGGCTGTGCGAGGTGTGACAGGACTTGGGTCCCGTCTGTGAGCCCCAGGAGTTACAGCAGGCCTTCGTGCAGATGCAGACCTCTGCACAGTCACAGACCTCACAGACACAGGAGGTGGGAATAGGTGCGGGTGGTGAGGCTGAGGTTAGGGTGGGACCACCAGCCGGGTTCTGCACTTATGACCCTAGACGACTTGCTTTATCCCGCTCGGCCTTTCAGCCTCTGTGAAGTCAAGGTGTTTTACTGGATGATCTCAGAGATAATTTCCACAACATTACGATCAAAGAATCTCATTTTCTTAAGAGAGGAAATTATCGGGAGTTTGTGAAGGACAGTCCGTCAGGATGTTCCTCTGATGGACCTTCTTCCACGTGGCTTTTCCTCTCCAAGTCACCGAGAGCCATGTGCAGGCGTAGAAGGATGGGCAGAGCTGCTGTGGACGCCGACGCCTCGGGGCCTCGGAGCCCAGGGGGAGGCTCCACACCTTCTGCTCTGCGTCTGTCGCCCTGTGACTCAGACATGTGGTCAGAGACCCTCCAGACCTAGGAGAGCGACACAGCCCAGTCTCTCCAGGCCGTCCGCCTGCAGGGCGGTCAGCGCAGGACTGGAGAAGGAGTCCTTCCCAGAAGAGGGCAAGTCCAGTGGCGGTGCCACTCGTTTCCCCAGGCAACACTCCTCTCGTTAGATCTCGTTTAAAACGCCTCTTCGTCCTTCAAGCGCTGTTACTGTGCCACTGCATTTTTTTTTCTTTTTATTCAACTTTTTATTCTGAAAAACTTAAAACCTTTAGTTAGGTTAAATAAAGGAAATTAAGAGAGAAAAAATGAGATCAAGTCCCCAAATATGTTATTTTAATATGAAGTATATATTTATATGTCAGTCATTTTAGGTAGATGGCAAGCCACTCCAGTACTCTTGCCTAGAAAATCCCATGGACGGAGGAGCCTGGTAGGCTGCAGTCCATGGGGTCGCTACGAGTCATACGTGACTGAGCGACTTCACTTTCCCTTTTCACTTTCATGCATTGGAGAAGGAAATGGCAACCCACTCCAGTGTTCTTGCCTGGAGAATCCCAGGGACGGGGGAGCCTGATGGGCTGCCGTCTATGGGGTCACACAGAGTCGGACACGACTGAAGTGACTTAGCAGCAGCAGCAGCAGGGCTTCCCTGAGAGCTTAGTTGGTAAAGAATCCACCTGCAATGCACGAGACCCCAGTTAGATTCCTGGGTCGGGAAGATCCCCTGGAGAAGGGATAGGCTACCCACTCCAGTATTCTGGCCTGGAGAATTCCATGGACTGCATAGTCCATGGGGGTCACAAAGAGTCGGACACGACTGAGCAACTTTCACTTAGGTAGACTAATGAACATGGGTCCATTTTTCTCTTTGGCTAAACCATGCCCCGATACACTGGACCATAACAGGTATTTTCAGTTGTGAGCCATTCAAGCTGACTTAAGCAATAACAGATCCCTTATTTTGAGTAACTGGGGCTCCAAGGGTTAATGTTGCTTCAACTTGTGGCCAGCAGGTCTGCAGTTCAAGGTCTTGGCTCCTTCCCACTCTCTCAGGGAATCTACAAGATCTGCCCAATGTAAACGCGTCTCTCCTGAGAGTCCTAACTGAACCAGGCTCTATCCGTCAACGTGAAAAGTGGGAACTCGCCCCCGTTATGGAGTCCTGTGCCTCATCTCCTGGAAGATGCTACCCACCCTAAGATGCGTTCCACGTTCAGTGGTGTTAACATGTAAAAAATGTGCATCTCAGTACCAAGTACACAGCAGGGAATTTTACCCTTAGTTTAATAAGCCAGTTTAGGTCACAGGCCCATCCCAGACTGACAACTGTAAGAGAAAGTCAGGTGCCAACTAGCTGCTGCCCCCCATGGAGTGGGGAGAAGGGCTCAGCGTGGCAGGCCAGGCACCCGTTTCTGGGTTGGGCTCACGTCCCACTCTCTGGGAACACAAGGGTGGAGAGACGAGAGGAGAACACCTGGGTGAAACCAGTGTCCTGGGAGACGAGTGCACCCTCCCCAGCGGTTTCCAGCACCCAGAGACCTCCAGGAATGAATTCTCAAGGTAGGAGAATGGGGGGATTTTTCTTAACATTTCATTTTATTGGAGTAGGAAATGGCAACCCACCCCAATAATCTTGCCTGGAAAACCCTATGGAAAGAGGAGCCTGGAGGACAAGAGTCCATGGGGTCACAAAGAGAAGGATCTGACTGAGCGCCCGAGCATACATTACAGCGGGTTACCAACGCCTTGGTGGATTCAGGTGGACAGCAAAGGGACGCAGTCATATGTTTACACGTGTTCATTCTCCCCAAGGACAGAATGGGGGAGAATTTAAACTAACCTTGCAAAGCGCCCCCAGGGCGAACTGCAGTTCTCCTCCCGAGATTTTACACATATCTCCCTCAACCCTTTTCAGGAGCAGTTCTCATTTGTGTTCATTCATGTTGACTGTTCCAGAGTATTCAATTTGCCTTCCACAGACACGGGTTTCTTGTCTCTCTACTCGGAGTTCACCCGTTTTCAACTATCGCAGCTCATGAGCCTCAGGTTACACTGACTGCACGGGGCACTGTTATTCCAGCCCACCAAGGACGGAAGCCTGCTGCCCACTCAATGTGACACCGCGTTACTATAAGAAGCGTCAGATTTCAGGACAGTGTTCACACCTACAGTAAACAACGCCGAGCGCACAAACAGCGCTGACAGGTTCGGGAGCCACTGCAGGTGGCTTTCGGGAAGCTGGTCAGTTCACTGGCGGGACTGAGCCATGCCAGCCTGCTGGACGATTCCACCCTGGCCCTGGCCGGGGCCGTGCAGCCCAGAGCTGTGGACTGACTGCACGCCCTGCAGAAGGGCCAGGACCGAGCGCCGGTTAGACTGGTGGGCGGGTGATGGGAGGCTGGACAAGAGAGATTCTGTTTGTTATTAACTTCACCCAAGTGAGCATGTAAAAAATAAAAACTCTTCAAACGATCCATATTTCTTTCTTGCTATAATTTAAAACTGCTCACAGCTATTCATATCCAGCTTGCACTCAGGGTTGGCAAGGATGCAGAACAACTGGCCAGTAAGAGAGTAAACTGGAGTGACCAGTTTGGAAAGCAAGCAGCCCGTGGCTCAGGCCCGTGGACCACGTCTGCCGTGTAGAATGTGGCTCTCAGAGATAGGCTCGGGAAGTCGCCTGGCGCTGGAAACAACCTGTCATGGTGGAAGGAACAAGGAACATACAGGCCGGGGCAAAGCAGACAGGAGAGCAACGGAGGGAACAGGAAGCAACAACCAGGCACAGTGACCTGGAGACCCTCCCAAACGTAAGGATGAGCAAGAGAAGAGAGACCTCACAGGCAGGGCTCAGGTGGTCTCTACTGACGTGAACTCCGGAAACAGGTGGAACACTTCTTCTTTAGGACACACAGCGCTCAGGGTGTCCGTGGCCTGTGGGAGGGGAGGGGGGCTGGCTGGCCTGAATGGGGTGCCTCATCCTTTCTTCATCTGTATGCTTGTCCCCCAGGTGCCCTCTATTTCAATCTAACAAAAGACGTTCTTCTTCCCAGCACAGCAGGCTCCTCCACGGTCCACAGGGCCGCAAGCCCAGGTGCGACTCGCTCACCCCACAGCTTCCAAGTTGTGACTCAGATATGGTGTGTGTCCCCTGATTGTGTGCTTCCCAAATTAGAGGCTGCAAGTTGCTTAAAATAGAGCTGCGCACAGGAGGCTGAACTCAGCAAATGTGTATTGATCGGCACAGAACGGAGCAGTTCAATCAGCACTCACATAATCCTCCCTACGCCCAGCACCCCAGCTCGGTGATCAGGAGAAAGATTGGGAGACTGTACAGTGTGATGCCCGATTTCACAGAGCTCTGGATTTAGGCTGAAAGGAGAACAAGCTGTTTGCACCCCCAGCTGAAGGCCAGTGCACCACAATGCCCAGAACAGGTCCCAGAGAACATCACCTCTGCTCGTCCCTGGACACAACTCAGCATGGAGCCAGGCACGATGTGCAGGAGGATGGTCCTGACCCAGAACACAGGCTCTGGCACAGGCTGGAACATTCCAGAACCTCACAACCCGCTTTGTCCAAGAAGATACAGCCCCTCCCAAGAGCTGCTGACCAGTATCCAATGGTGCGGGTAAACGCCCTGGTAACAGACGGCGCTCAGAGCCACTCTCGTTAGCTCTGTACTTGGTGAGACCTTGACTGAGTGAAAGGGGACGGGACAGCTGCCCCGCTGTTAGGACCAGGATCCGCGCCACTAACCCTTCCATGACCTCTTGCAGGAGCCTCACAGCCTCGAGTTCCTGCTTTCTCACCTGCACCATGGGAGTAACCGCCTCACTGGGGGAGGGGGTGAGCCAACGAGACAACAGATGGACGGTGGGCTCGAGGCTGCAAAGCAGTGCCACCGGGGCCTGGGCCTCAGGAGTCATCACTGCTGGGCAGACGGCCTAACAGATATTTCTCCAAAGAAGGCTGACAGGTGGCCAGTAGGCACACAAAAAGATGCTCAATGTCGCTAATTATTAGAGAAATGCAAATCAAAACTACAAGGTATCACCTCCCACCAGTCTGAATGGCCATCATCAAAAAGTCTACAAACAATAAATGCTGGAGGGGACATGGTGAAAAGGGGCCTCTCTGGTGGCTCAGATGGTAAAGAACCTGCCTGCAATGCAGGGGACCTGAGCTTGCCCTGGGTCAGGAAGACACCCTGGAGGAGGGCACGGCAACCCACTTAGGTCTTCTTGCCTGGAGTATCCCATGGACAGAAGAGCCTGGCGGGCTGCAGTCCATGGGGTCGAAAAGAGTCGGACACAACTGAGCCACTTTCAATTTCATTTCACACTGTGGTGGGAATGTAAATTGATGCCATCACTAAGGAAAACAACACAGAGATTCCTTGGTTCCTTAAAAAACTAAAAATAGAGTTGCCATATGATCCAGCAATAACACTCCCAGGCATATATCCAGACAAAACTATAATTTGAAAAAATACATGTACACAGTAGCACTATTCACAACAGCCAAGATAAAATAACAACCTAAATGTCCATCAACAGATGAATGGATAAAGATGTGGGATATAGATACACAACGGAATAATACTCAGTCATTAAAAAGAATGAGACCTTGCCATCTGCAGCAACATGGATGGACCTAGAGATTATCATTCCAAGTGAAGTATGTCAGAAAGACAAGTGTCTTATGATATCACTTATAGGTGCAATCTGAAATACGGCACAAATGAATATGTCTACAAAACAAAAACAGATTCCCAGACTTGTGGTTGCCACGGGGGAAATGTGGAGAGGAGAGGGTGTTGGGAGTTTGGGATTAGCAGACGCAAAGTATTACATATAGGATGGATAAACCAGGTCCTACTGTACAGCATGGAAACTATTTTCAATACCCTGTGATGAACCATGATGGAGAAGAATATGAAAAAGAGTATATATACATAATTGAATCACTTCTCTGTACAGCAGAAATTAAACACAACGTTGTTAATCTACTACACTTGAATGTAATTGTTTAAAAAGTCATCATGGGATGTGAGATGCACCGCATGGGAGAGGGAGTCACTTCCAGTTTAGAGAAGCAGAACAATGACCAAGGCTAGGCAATGGGACAGGTGTCCTCGTGCTGAGTGAATGCTTGATGACAAACAGTTCGTCCCACCACTGCAGACTTTCTGGAAAAAACAGCTCTAGGGAGGCTTTAAATATATACTAGGAGAGACAAATACATTTCAACAATAAACAATGTTGGTTCACCAAATGATGGCATAGATGAGGCTTCAATACGCATAACAATAATAGTCCTCATTTCCTGTGACAAAAGACTGCACCCTGGGAGCTATAGGAAGGCCCTGGGGAACTCACAGCAAGGGACCCCAGATTGGGAACCACACACAGAACTGTGTCCTGTTGGGGAAGGGTGTACACATAGGGGTCAGAAGGAAGAAACGGATCTTTAAGCAGATTCCATCCCTAAAGGACGCAGGGAAAGGCAGGTTTTGAGGCAAGAAGTCATGCAGATTCCTACGAGATCTCTTAGGACAGAGAATGCTAGAACCGGGAAGCAGTTCAGCCAAAGGCAGGCTGGGAAGAACTGACTCCTCTCACCAAGGCTGACTTCTGACTCGAGTGTAATTTGTGGCAGACAAGGAGCAACAAAGAAGGTTGCCCCAGATTTCTTGTTCCATCGCTCAGTCGTGTCCAATTCTTTGTGATCCCACGGACTGCAGCACGCCAGGCCTCCCTGTCCGTCACCAACTCCAGGAGTTTAATCAAACTCAAGTCCATTGAGTCAGTGATGCCATCCCACCATCTCATCCTCCATGGCCCGCTTCTCCTCCTGTCCTCAACCTTTCCCAGTATCAGATTAACCCGTCCCAGATTAACCGCATGTAGCCACTCCAGTACTCTTGCCTAGAAAATCCCATGGATGGAGGAGCCTGGTAGGCTGCAGTCCGTGGAGTCGCTAAGGGTGGGACACGACTGAGCGACTTCACTTTCACTTTTCACTTTCACACATTGGAGAAGGAAATGGCAACCCACTCCAGTGTTCTTGCCTGGAGAATCCCAGGGACGGGGAGCCTGGTGGGCTGCCATCAGTGGGGTCGCACAGAGTCGGACACGACTGAAGTGACTTAGCAGCAGCAGCAGCAACACTGGGCATCTGCTCTGTGTCCATCACTCTGCTAACAGCTCGTGTAGAGTCTCACCAATTCTCCCAGCAGCCCATGGCACATGGTGACGGAGGCCACGGGAGCTTAAGTTGAAAACTTGGGGACCAGGCCCCCTCCCAGCGCCACGCAGGCATCATCACACACACTGTATCTCGGGGCCCGATCACATTACTCCTGCTCCAGACAAGACTCGTCTCCGTGGCTCAGAGGCTGCTTTAAAGTGATGAGCTGAAGGTGATCTAGACAAAGAGGGCAAATTGCTTAAGAGAAGCGCCATCAACCTGAAGTTGTGCCTTGAAACCCTGACAGAACCACCCAGGGTCTCTGGCAGTGGATGAGCCGGGTACAGCCTGGAAACCCAGCAGGAGCAAGAGCTGTGGGGTCTCCCCATGGGAGCTGCCCTGGCTTTCATGTGGCTGATCCTGATCTGCGGCATTTCAAGGGGTTTGCTGAGCCCTGCAACACAAGGCCCTAAGTCTCCCCGTCCCCACAGCAGGGGAGAAGACCCCAGTGTAGAGAGCTGTGGCCGGAACTTGTCCGTGGGGACTGGAGTGGACAGACTCCAACCCCCTGTGCCCTTGGACGTGGACCCGCTGCGTGCTCTGGAGCAGAGGCTGCCCCCAGGACAGGGAAGGCTTGAGGCACCACCGTGGGGTGGGGGCCGCGTCGGCTCAGCCGGCTCCGCCCCGTTCCCAGCCGACTCCGCCCCGCTCCCAGCCGGCTCCGCCCCGTTCCCATCCGGCTCCGCCCCCTTTCCAGCCGGCTCCGCCCCTCCCCAGCCAGCTCCGCCCCGTCCCCCCGTCCGCCCGCCCCTAACAGCGTCAGCACGCGACGCGGGCTTGCTCAGACGAACACAGGAATGGCTGGGAACAGGCATCGTGGCCCCGATGGCACACCCCTGTCGTTGAGCCGAACAGTTAAACTTCCCGGAAGGAAGACATGCAAACGCACCCCCTCTGCCAGCATCGCGCGGCCGGCCCCTTCCAGGACCGCGGGCGGGTGTCCCGTGCAGCCCTCCCCTTCACGCGAGCATCTGCCTCGTCCTCAGCGCACGTGACCGTAACACCCTCAGCACCACCGCGCTTGGCGGGGATGGCGTGGGGACCACGGGTCATCAGCGGAAGGCACGGACCGGACGGATGTCGGAGACGAGGCGCTAACGCCGCGGGAAGGAGACAAGCCACATATGCCGAATGTACTGGGACCAAAAGTGCCATTTCCCAATTGCAGCCCTATCAATTAAAAACCGAAGTTGAAATTGTGTCAGACCGGTCACGAAGTCTTCGTTTTAAACACAGGCCGACAAAACCAATCGCGCTGGAAACCTGCCCCAGCGGCTCCCCGCCGCCCTGCACCGACCCGGGCTGTCTCCAGGAGATGCCGTCAGCAGAACGCTCACGGCTCCGCAGAAGGGCAGAGCTGAGCTCCTTCAGAGGCGACGCCCTTATTTCTCTGTCTTCACCACCCTGGAGACCAGGTCCTGGCTTCCAAGCGTTGTCTTCTTTCCTAAACGGGCACTAGAGCCATGGATATGCATCTCACTTCCTGCCAGTGCGGTGGGATCTTAGTTCTAGGGCTGTGGGTGGAAGCAGCAGGCTGGGTCGGCACCGTGGGCCCGAGACAGGGATGGGACTGCACTGGGGTGAGCTCCCAGACTGAGCCCCCAGTCCCCGGCCTGCTACACCGCCTCCAACCCCCCTCCCCCGCTAGTACACCAACCCTGTGACCAGGGCCCATGCTTCCTGGACCCCAGCTCCTTCATGGGAACACGCCGGGGGAAGGGCTCTGCTCTCATCTTAGAGACTGAATCAAAGGAATTGAGGAGATGAAGAATATTCAGAAGTTAGCTTTATAAACTGGAAAGCACTAGATAAGTGCAGTGGGTTAATAGCTCCCACTAGGAGAATTAACGGACTTCACTGTCAACTCCTTTACAGAACTGATAATGGTAAATTGTTTCATAAGTTGGATGTAAACATAATGTGGGCTTCTCTGGTAGCTCAGCTAGTAAAGAATCCATCTGCAGTGCAGGAGACCCCAGTTTGATTCCTGGGTCGAAAGATCTGCTGGAGAAGGCAACAGCTACCCATTTCATAATTCATAATGCCATTTTTTAAAAAGAATTTTACTTACATAACTAGTATTATTATTTTGGTTTATTCTCTTCCAATGTGTGGGAGTAAGTCTGCCTACATCTCACTGTGTGCCTATGTGTGTGTGTCTGTCAGAGAGAAAGAGATTATTGAACAAATACTTGTGTCTGCCTAACACACAACATAGCATGCTGGGAATATACTTACTGGGGGTACAAGTAAAATAAACACAGTCTCTAGCTCAAGACCATAAATTCTGTAGGAGAAGCATGAACAATTATTCTATCAATGGTTTCATCACAAAAGAGTAAGTATTGCTAAGATTAATTTGGATGACATGAGTGTACAATAGGAGAACACTCACCAGACTGAGAATTTACAGGACTTTCAGATTTAAACCCAATGGTGTAACAGGCTTTTCCACAGGCTTCCTAACGGTTGCATCTGATAGTTGCATAGCCTTGTGGTATGGGGTAGTTTGATCATTTCCCCACTGTTATATTTCTTAAGTTACAAATAATACTGTTAGGAGTATTCTCAAACATAGACCATTAACTAATGTCTTATTTCCTGTGAATATGTTCCTACAAGTTGGAATACTGAGTTTAGAGTCACAAAAATTTTGACGTTAATAATGCATATCTCAAGTCATTTTCCAAAAGCAGAGTCAAGTCCACTCTCCAGCAGGGTGAAAGCCTGCCAGTCACTGAACACGTACTAGTAGTAGTATTGCCCTTAGAACAGGGCCAGTTTGCACTGTCAGAAATCACTGACCATTTTAATTTGCATTTATTTCAGTATTGAAAGGGAAAAAGTGTTAGTCATTCAGTCGTGTCCAACTCTTTGCAACTCTGCAGGCTCGTCTGTCCACGGCATTCTCCAGGCAAGAATACTGGAGTGGGTTGCCATTTCCTTCTCCAGGGGATCTTCCCAACCCAGGTACCAAACCCGTGTCTCCCTCACTGCAGGCAGATTCTTTAGCATCTGAGCCGCCAGGGAAGCCTGGTGTATTATAGTATCAGTATTACCGGTGTTTAAAAAATTTGGTGGTTTGTAGTTTTTTTAAGTATATGCATATCATTGGTCCATTGTTTTCTATTGGAGAGTTAGTATTTGCTTATTGTTTCCCAAGAGTCCCTTATATATTAAGGAACTATCCCTTTATTAAAGTTTATGTATGTATATTTCCCTAGGCTACTGCTGTATCATTTTATTTATAAAATTTAACATATAATATCAAAGTATTCAGGAATCCCAGGTGGTGCTAGTGGTAAAGAACCCACCTGCCGATGCAGGACACATAAGAGATGCGGGTTCAATCCCTGGGTCGGGAAGATCCCCTGGAGGAGGGTGTGGCAACCCACTCCAGTGTTCTTGCCTGGAGACTCCCATGGACAGAGGAGCCTGGCGGGCTGCAGTTTGTAGGGTCACAGAGTTGGACATGACTGAGCGACCGAGCACGCACAGCGCGTCAAGTTGTTCAGTTCTCAATGCTGCAGTAAGTCAGGCCAGACGCCGTCCTTTGTGAGGGTCTTCTTTCCCTGACTTACGGGCTTAGAAAGCCTCTCCCGTTCTGAAAAACCATCTTCTTCCATCTCCTTATGGCTCGGTCATTTCTATTTAGCCTCAGCCTGCCTGGAGTCGGTTTTGGAGCTCAGCGTAAAGTGAGGGACTTCGTGACTCACCACCTGCTTCCAGCATGACTTGTTGATTGTACACATGGCCCCCAGCTTCGAGGATTCCTGGATTGCGCGTTGAGTAAAGATTAAAGAACTCCTTCGGGCTGTGTTCCTCCTGCAGCATCTCACCAGCAGGAATCCGTAACGGGCCAGGCGGTGATCAGCCTCGTCCCTGACTGAATATAACTGCTGCTTACATGAGCGAAGGTGGACTTTCTTCCTCATCTTATGGATGTTTCTCTGTTTCAAAGTATTCACAAATACTAGGATCTTACCAGATTCCTTTTTTCTCTTTTACGGTTATCAGAGGCGTACGAGGCTTCACACGAATCTGATTCTTTGGTCCGCCTCTTTCTGGGAGGGCCGCTCTAAGATGTGCTGCAAAGGTGGGGCGGTAGCCTCTGGGGGAGGTAATGTGCCTTCAGTTTCAGGCAAGGGGCACACCAGATGCAGGCGTGGTGGCAGATGGTTTGCTCTGGAGATACGGAGACTCATCAGACTGCAAGTGACGGGGCTCCAGTGGGTTGTCTGCCTTCTGGGGTCGTAGGCACAGCTCTGCCTGCAAGCCCAACCCCATGTTTTCAGGTTGAGAAAGGTTAACTCAGCATTATGAGTTGTTTATGTATCAACATCAATTAATTAACACCGGTTCTGAGGATGCAGAAATGTGGAAAGATCCAAACGTGAAATACAAAGCAGGCCGAGTTCTTACTGGAAGGACAGCAGGTGAGTAACTACCCCACCTGGAGCCTGCCCATCCCTGTGCAGAGCCACCGAGCTGCCCGGCCCGCTGTGCTCAGTATAAATGTGAAGACACACAGGAAACTGGGGGAACACGACATCATTGAGTACATGTGCGTGTAACCAGACACGGTGTCAGGGGCACGTGAACGCCACTCGGGTAACACACCTGGGCACTCCGATTTAGCGTATAAATCCAACATTTCATCAAATGCGTTAAACAAAATTAACTGTTACGGGCTTAATTGTGCCCATCCCTCAAATTCACATGGTGAGATTCTAACTCTCAGGACCTCAGAATGTGAGTACATTTGGAGACCGAGGCTTTAAAGAGGTGACTGAGTTAAAATGAGGGCCGTAAGGTGGGCCCTGACCCCACCAGCCCGGTGTCCTTAGAGGAAGAGGGAATTTGGGCCGAGACACCAGGGACGCTGACGCACCGAGGGACACGTATGTGAACGGGCACCGAGACGACGGCCGTCCGCAGGCCGAGGAGAGAGGCCCCAGAAGAAGCCCACCCGCTGACGTCTCAGTCTCGGACTCGCAGCCGCTGAACCGGAAAAAATGCAATCTGCTGATTTATCCACCCGGTCGAAGGCACTCTGCTACGGCAGCCCAAGGAGAGGAGAATTCAGTACATTAACAGAAAGGCGCCACGTCCACCACTCAGGCATCTGAACTGAAACACTGTCAAGAAACGAAAACCGACGGACCACCACCCTCTCTGGACTCGCCCGCAAGACTGACGTCTTCACTCTGGGATGCGAGGCTTTGCTGGGGAGCTGCTGATGGACAGCGCTGGGGGCAAGAGGCGCCTCTGGGTCTGCAGCCGCACTGCTCAGAGGCCCTGCCGCTCACCCCTCCAAACTCGAGGTCATCCCTGTAGACACAGAGGCAGGGCAGCTTCCCCACCACATCAAGGGGTGCTCCAGGGGTGCCCTGGAGAATGGGCGGCATGAAAGGGGCACATCCCTCCCCACGGCTGCCCCAAAGTGGGAACCTCCTCTCTGGGCGGTTAGAATAATGATTCCTATGGTCCCTCGAGGAACCTGGGTCACCCAGAGTCACACCTGGTGGAGAAGCCGGTGCTGGGGGTCCTCACCTCCTCCTGGGAGGACTTTGGAGGAAGGACAGGCCCAGGGCAGAGGGTCCCCGCAGACAGGATGGGGCCACGGCCAGGCGATAGGCTTGAGGGCCCAGGAAACCAGCGTGTGGGAGCAGTCCCTGCTGGAGGGAAGAATCTGGCGCCAGAGGAGTGGCCTGAGATTCTGTGTCCAGGCCTGCGTTTAAGCTCTGAGCTGGTGGTCCGTGAGCGGTGGGTCTTTAAACGCACCACTTGGACGAGTGATGGGGCAGTTTTATTACCTGAAAAGCAGAACAAGCCCCATCCAACTCGCAGGTGTTCTGGAAAGTTCAGTAATGGTTGGAAACGCTTTGTAAACTTTGTAGATGAAACTTGTTAGAACTCTCGGCATCCCACTTATCCATCTGCAAGCAGCACATGGCCCAGGCCACTCTTTTTAGCATCATGCTTGAACTGGATTCAATTTCCCTTGTCCGTTCAGCTTCCGAGGCCACAGTGAACAACATCATGATGCTGCTATTTTCGTCTCTACTGGTTGTCAGTAAACTCTGGCAACAAAGCAGGCATCGTGCTTCTTCCTACCAAGTCCAGTGCCCCCAGAAAATGGAAGATAAACACAGTTTAGAAGAAGCTGGTCATGGCCAATGTTTGGAATGTTTACTTAAGAATAAAATGTTCTTAGAACCACTCATACAGATGTTCAGGATCAAAAGTGAAGTTTAAAAAACAGTTTCCAAGCCTGTCCTCGAGGTGTTGAAGACAGACACACACACACACACACAAACACACACTCAAATATTCATGCACACGCCCACTTCTGTTGATTTTGTTTTATTGTGTTTTACTTGTTTAAGAACAGGAGTTGCAAGGCTATTGGTAATTTTGAATGGGGTAAAAAATTATCAGGCTGAGTCACACTAAACTCCCCAGAGTTTAACTATTTCTAAATAAAAATTACAATTTTGTGTATTATACTAGAACCCACAGAATAAGGAAATAAGCCTGCTCTGTGGTATTTGCGGGAGGTTATTCCTGTGGCGGCTGGGCTAGAAAAAGAGCAAACACTCCAGCTGACAGCACGTCCCAGATGTGGGGGCACACAGCAGGCTCCTCTCTCCTTAAACCACAGGACCCTCAAGCCCGTCCCAGGGTTAGAGCCGGAAGTGGAGACTAAGAGAAAGGGAGTCACTTCACAGTAGTAAATGCAAAGGCAGGACTCAAATGCTGATCTGATTCTAAAGCCAGATTTCAGCTAAGGATCCAAGACTTTGAACCGGTGTGGTTGGGAGGGTCATTGGCAAAGGGAGAGATGCCGGGTTTGGTCACGGAATCGCCTGGCAAAGAGGGTTTCCCTTCGCTGCCGCAGCGTCGCATCTGTCCTGATGCGGACGGGAGCCCAGGTCACAGGCTTCACCGACCTTCACAGCCTCTCAGTCCGGCCTGCGGGGCTGGGGCCCGCTCATGTCGTCCCTGGGATGCGGAGAGCGCTGGGTTCTAGTGAGGATGCTCCTCCCGACGGGTCTCAGGGGAAGCATCTCCCCTCCCTCTGCCAAGCGTGCTGTTGGGTGTTCACAGCCCACTCTCCTGCCACTGGGCTGGATCGCAAGGCCTCTGACCCCCCAGCTGGGCAGGGACAACACTTCCCAGAGCCCTGGCTGCCCAGTGGTTGTGGTGGGTGCAGGGGCACCTGGCTCGTCCTGGCGTTTCTGCTTCCTCTGGGCCACACACACCTTGCTGGCTGCGCTTGGCCGAGGAAGGCAGGGCCAAAGGGTCACCACCTCACGGCCACCCAGTGACCAGGTGCTGGCTGAGACGGTCCAGGCCAGCAGCCTCAGGGAGCTCTTTAATGCAAGAGAGCTTGCTCGGCTCAGACCCAGAGGGAACCAGAGGGTCTGGGAGCAGCACTGGGTCAACAACAACGAAACTGTGCAGACCAAATGGGCATTTAAACCCCGTGCTGATCATGGGCTGGTCACCAACGCGGGCAAGCCATGTCGAGCGTGGCAAGTCAACCTTTCACTCAAGGCTGCGGCGTGGTTCCCTCTGGCTAAGGCGCGCACCCATCAGTTTCCAGCAGACCTTACCACGCCTGCGGACGTCTGGAGCGTGGACTCGCCCTCCTCCCCAGAGCCCCACTACCCACATTGAAAACTCAGTGAAGTCTAGCTTTCTTGGCTTCTTCTGTATCAAATAGCAGGTGTACTAAAAAAGGCAGTAAGTGAGTATAAATCAGAGCCTGTTACCAAGGTCCACGCACAGTACAGCCACACAGCAGAGCAACCTTGACAAGCCCGGACCTCTCTGGTCTTCATGTCCGCCCTGTAGGGCTGGGGTCATTCCTGACTCACGAGCCGAGCCACAGGATTCCACATCCGACAGGGAACAAAGGCTCCATTTTAATCCTCAGTGGAACGAACCTAAGCCAGAGCGCCCACTCTTTCATGACAACGGTATAACGTTACCACCCCTAGACGCATGGCGCTCTCATCCACATTCCTCTGCAGACCTTCCCTGAGGAGCACAAAGCTCTCATTATAACATCACCCCCCGCTACCCACCATCTGCAAGAATCGGAGCCCGCCCCTCCCCCACCGTTCCCCTCCCCCACCCCATCCAGATCCCATCCTGCGGGCTCAGACATGCACGCCCCACGTGGCACTTAGTGCATATTATTTTATCTGACATTCTAGCTTCTGTTTCTGGCACAGCCTCTCCCAACCACAGCTGGTGCACGTCTCCAAGGCCCGCTCTCCTCTGCTCCAGGCCTTGCTCATGCTATCACATGTGCTGTCCCGCGGGTCTCCTGACACAGCCACACCAGGGGCACAAAGAAACCAGCCCCGACGAGACCGGCAGATGAAGGAGACCCCTAGGGGTCTGTCCTCAGGCACACACACTGTGGGCACATTGATGGAGCACTCGAGTCAGGGTGTCCACAGCTGGTGGTGGAGAGGACTCATGAGAGTCCCTTGGACTGCAAGGATAGCAAACCAGTCCATCCTAAAGGCAGTCAACCCTGAATATTCATTGGAAGGACTGATGCTGAAACTGAAGCTCTAATACTTTGGCCACTTGATGCCAAGAGCTGACTCATTGGAAAAGTCTTTGATGCTGGGAAAGATTGAAGGTGGGAGGAGAAAGGGACGACAGAGGATGGCTGGATGGCATCACCGACTCAATGGACATGAACTTGGGCAAACTTCAGGAGATGGTGAGGGACAGGGAGGCCCGGCATGCTGCAGTCCATGGGGTTGCAAAGAGTCAAACACGACCCGGTGACTAAACAACACACAAAGTAAAGGGTTAAAGACTCAGAGTGTGTTATGAAACCCTGTGCGGTGGCACTGGGCTGTCTCTTACGCGTCTGCACCCACGACTATCAAACCTAAAGAACACTCCAGGCAGAGCCTCCAGCAAAACCTCCAGGACCTCCGTCCTGCCTCTCCTCTGAGAAGGCCTGCAGGCAGCCATCCTCATCCGTGAGAGAATCAGACTAAACATACGGGAAGAATCGAGTGCAGAAGCCAAGCGGAAGCACAGGCGCGCTCAGAACCACACTTAGACTAGATAACCCAGGGCTGGCCCAGCCCTCATTCAGAACAAGGCCAGGACATGAAGCGCCTTCTAAACTCACCCGGCGAGCTGGAGGTGCAGCGTGACGGGAAGAGCGCCCCCCTCGGGACATGCCCCCGCCTTGAAGCTGAGAGTGTCAGTCGCTCAGTCAAGCCTGACTCTGCAACCCCGTGGACTGCCGCCCGCCAGGCTCCTCTGTCCATGGGGTTCTTCAGGCAGGAATCTGCGGTTGGTTGCCATTCCCTTCTCCAGCGGAGCTTCCCAACCTGGTGATCAAACCCAGGTCTCTGCATTGCAGGCAGATTCTTCACCATTTGAGCCACCAGGGAAGCCCTGTTCCCAGCCTCACTTGGGGACTAACTTGGTTTTGTCCCCAGGTCAGCAGAAGGAAGCTGAGTGAGGGAGAAGGAAGGGACCTCTGCAGAAGCAGAAGCGGGTCAGAACAGAGCCAGTGAGTCCATGCCGCTGGGGCAGCCTGGCCGCCGCTGGGGAAAATTCAGAGAAGAAATACCCAGTCCTGAGGATCTGCCTTGTGTCAGGGTGCTGCGGCCAACTACACGCGTATGGCTTAAATCAGAGTGGGACACTTCACGAGGGCTCACTGTCCACTGCGTCCTCCCGTGGGCCTGCGAGCTAGAAAGAGCAGTGATCAGTGATCCCCAAATAGAAAATTACTGAAAGGCAATCTTCTGGCTGATTGATCCAGAAACAACGGAAGGAAAAGGCTGGACTCTGGTCAGAGGTTAGTGTCTAAAATTGCAGACTCACTCCATAAGGCACGCCTGGAGCACCCTCATCCACTATAGCTCAGCACGGTCTCCTGGGAGTCAGAGACAGAAGGTCGTGGGGCCTCCTCCCAGGGACACGGGCCAAGAGCGCACTCTTGCAATGCTGCCCACGGCTTCCGAACCGACCCACCTTCCTGCTGACGTCAGTAACGTTCCGTCTAGTGGTCAGTCAGGTGTCTGAATCTGACGTTTGTCAGATCTCTAGAAATGCCAGAAAGTTCTATTTTAAAATGCCAGTACGTTTTGTTTTTGTTTGTGAGATATGAGGATAAATTTTCTAAAGAAGATATAGAAACAGCTAAACAAGAGCATAAAAAGATGCTCGACATCATTAATCATTAGAGAAATCTTAATCAAAGCCACATTGAAAACACCACCTCACACCTGCTAGAATGGCTATAATAAAAACAGGAAACAACAGTGCTGGGGAGGATATGGAGAAGCTGGAACTCTTGTGCAAAACCGGGGCATGTAAAATGGTCCAGCTGCTCTGGAAATGGTATGGAAGCTACTAAACAAAATTAAACAGAATTATTACATGACCCAGAAATCCCACTTCTGAGTACAGACCCCCAAAGAACTGAAAGCGGAGTTCCAAAGAGACATCTGCTCACCCACATTCATAGCAGCATTATTTACAATAGTCAAAAGGGGGAAGCAACGCATGCCCACGGACAGAGGGCTGGATAAACAAAAGTGCATCCAGTGGGCTGTTATTCAGCTTCAAAAAGGATGGAAATTCTGACACCTGTTGCAACATGGATAACCATTGGGGACTTTACTCTCATGAAGTCAATCCATCACAGAAGGACAAATACCCTGTGGCCCCACCTGTGTGAAGAGCCGTGAGCTTCAGAGATACAAAGCAGAGGGTGGCTGCCGAGGTTGGGGGAGGGAGATGGGGAGTTATGGTCTAAAAGTTGCAGAGATTCAGTTCTGACTGTTGAAAGGATGCCCGAGGAAAGGGTGGGGACCATGGTTGTACAGCAATATGAATGCACTTAATACCACTAACTCAGCAGTGGCCATAGGACTGGAAAAGGTCAGTTTTCATTCCAGTCCCAAAGAAAGGCAATGCCAAAGAATGCTCAAACTGCCGCACAATTGTACTCATCTCACACGCTAGTAAAGTCATGCTTAAAATTCTCCAAGCCAGACTTCAACAGTATGTGAACCAAGAACTTCCAGATGTTCAAGCTGGATTCAGAAAAGGCAGAGGAACCAGAGATCAAATTGCCAACATCTGCTGGATCATTGATAAAGCAAGAGAATTTCAGAAGAATATCTACTTCTGCTTTATGGACTACTCAAAAGCCTTTGACTGTGCGGATCACAACAAACTGTGGAAAATTCTTCAAGAGATGGGAATAACTGACCACCTGACCTGCCTCCTGAGAAACCTGTATACAGGTCAAGAAGCAACAGTTAGGACTGGACATGGAAACAACAGACTGGTTCCAAATAGGGAAAGGAGTATGTCAAGGCTGTATATTGTCACCCTGCTTATTTAACTTATATGCAGAGTACATCATGAGAAACACTGGGCTGAAAGAAGCACAAACTGGAATCATGACTGCCGGGAGACATATCAGTAACCTCAGAAATGCAGATGACACCACCCTTATGGCAGAAAGTGAAGAAGAACTAAAGAGCCTCTTGATGAAAGTGAA
Source organism: Moschus berezovskii (assembly GCF_049115385.1). Taxonomy (NCBI): domain Eukaryota; kingdom Metazoa; phylum Chordata; class Mammalia; order Artiodactyla; family Moschidae; genus Moschus; species Moschus berezovskii. The sequence goes on from NC_142469.1 coordinate 108,668,296, forward strand.
AGAGGAGAGTGAAAAGGTTGGCTTAAAGCTCAACATTCAGAAAACTAAGATCATGGCATCTGGTCCCATCACTTCATGGCAAATAGATGGGGAAACAGTGGAAACAGTGGCAGACTTTATTTTGGGGGGCTCCAAAATCACTGCAGATGGTGAGTGCAGCCATGAAATTAAAAGACGCTTGCTCCTTGGAAGAAAAGTTGTGACCAACCTAGACAGCATGTTAAAAAGCAGAGACGTTACTTTGCCAACAAAGGTCCACATAGTTCAAGTTGTGGTTTTTCCAGTAGTCACGTATGGATGTGAGAGTTGGACCATAAAGAAGGCTGAGCACCGAAGAATTGATGGTTGTTTTTTTTTTAATTTATTTATTTTAATTGGAGGCTAATTACTTTACATTATTGTATTGGCTTTGCCATACATTGACATGAATCCGCCCCGGGTGCACACGTGTTCCCCATCCTGAACCCCCCTCCCACCTCCCTCCCCATCCCATCCCTCTGGTTCATCCCAGTGCACCAGCCCCGAGCATCCTGTATCATGCATCGAACCTGGACTGGTGATTCGTTTCACATATGATAATATACATGTTTCAATGCCATTCTCCCAAATCATCCCACCCTCACCCTCTCCCACAGAGTCCAAAAGACTGTTCAATACATCTGTGTCTCTTTTGCTGTCTCATATACAGATGAGTTGACTCACTGGAAAAGACTCTGATGCTGGGAAGGATTGGGGGTGGGAGGAGACGGGGACGACAGAGAATGAGATGGCTGGATGGCATTACCGACTCGATGGACATGAGTTTGAGTGAACTCCGGGAGTTGGTGATGGACAGGGAGGCCTGGCGTGCTGTGATTCATAGGGTCGCGGAGAGTCGGACACGACTGAGCGACTGAACTGAACTGATACAGGCTTATCATTACCCTCTTTCTAAATTCCATATATATGCGTTAGTATCCTGTATTGGTGTTTTTCTTTCTGGCTTACTTCATTCTGTATAATAGGCTCCAGTTTCATCCATCTCATTAGAACTGATTCAAATGTATTCTTTTTAATTGCTGAGTAATACTCCATTGTGTAAATGTACCACAGCTTTCTCATCCATTCGTCTGCAGATGGACATCTAGGTTGCTTCCATGTCCTGGCTATTATAAACAGTGCTGCGATGAACATTGGAGTACATGTGTCTCTTTCAATTCTGGTTTCCTCGGTGTGTATGCCCAGGAGTGCGATTGCTGGGTCGTATGGCAGTTCTAGTTTTTTAAGGAATCTCCACACTGTTCTCCATAGTGGCTATACTAGTTGGCATTCCCACCAACAGTGTTAAGAGGGTTCCCTTTTTTGAATTGATGGTTTTGAACTGTGGTGTTGGAGAAGACTCTTGAGAGTCCCTTGGACTGCAAGGAGATCCAACCAGTCCATCCTAAAGGAAATCAGTCCTGAATATTCACTGGAAGGACTGATGTTGAAGTTGAAACTCCAATACTTTGGCCACCTGATGCAAAGGTCTGACTCATTGGAAAAGACCCTGATGCTGGGAAAGATTGAGGGCAGGAGGAGAAGGGGACGACAGAGGATGAGATGGTTGGATGGCATCACTGACTCGAAGGTTATAAGATTGAGTAAACTCTGGGAGTTGCTGATGGACAGGGAGGCCTGGCGTGCTGCAGTTCATGGGGTCGCAAAGAGTTGGACACAACTGAGCGACTGAACTGGACTCAATACCACCGAATTCTATACTTACAAATGGTTGAGGCAGTAAATTTTGTTGTTTGTTGTTCAGTTGCTAAGTTGTGTCAGTGTCTTTGCGACCCCATGGACTGCAGCACGCCCGGCATCTCTGTCCTCCACTGTCTCCTGGAGTTTACTCAAACCCATGCCCACTGAGCTGGTGATGCCATCCAACCATCTCATTGTCTGCATCCCCCTTCTCTTCCTGCCTTCAATCCTTCCCAGCATCAAGGTCTTATCCAATGAGTCGACTCTTTGCATCAGGTGGCCAAAGCATTGTCAAATTTTATGTATATTTTACCACAATATGAGGATTAAAAACTGCTGAAGATACACACTCAAGGAAAATAGCTTGTTGTCCTATTATTTTGTTTTAAAAAAATAAGTTGAATTTATTTATAATATGGGTTTCCCTGGTGGCTCAATAGGTAAAGGGTCTGCCTGCAGTGTGGGAGAGCTGGCTTGGGAAGATGTCCAGAAGGAAATGGCAACCCACTCCAGTATTCTTGCCTGCAGAATCCCAAGCACAGAGGAGCCTGGTGGGCTACAGTCTATGGGGTCACAGAGAGTTGGACACGACTGAGTGACTAACCCTGTCACTACACACTATTAATAATATATATTAAAATTTTAATACAAGTTGAATTTGTTAATAATATATAACATCTTTTGTGGTGCGTGCATTTGTGTAAACTCTAAAACCCTCAGACCTCTTCACAGAACAGCACACAGGTCAGATCTCATGTCACTGAGTCAACCAAATATATCAGAGGAAGGCACAGTACTTTATGGGCGGGTCAAAAAGAGCTCACTACAGCCCTGCCACCGTGAAAATGCAGAAGCACGTGCCAAAGAGAAGCCGACTTCACAGCTCGTCACAAACAGCTCTTGGGGGAACCACACCTTCCGCTCCATCGGGGAATGTGATGACCTTCAGAAGGTCCTGATGCGGAATCCAGAGCACTTGGTGTGGACCTCGGAGGATCTTCCGTGGGAGTCCGGGAGGTGTCTGGGACGTGAGTGACCAACCCACTGAACACTGATGGACGGACGCAGACAGCACTTGGGAGCTGGGGCCCCAGAGGGCCAGAGGGACAGGTTTGGAGGACGGATCCCAGAACGTGAGGCCACAGAGTCACCATGAAGGGCTCCCGGAGCGGCTGGACAAACTGCAGAAGACACAGGAAGAGGAGGCCGCCCGTAGCCCGGGACGGAACAGTAGAGACGCAGATCCTCCAGTTTCCTCTGCTTGTGGGCCTTCGAACTTCGCCCCAAGTTCACAGGCTGGCTCAGCCCCGAGAAGCCACCATTCCCAGCCTGACCGTGGCTGTTTTCACCCCAGGTCATTGAGCGTCCGAACATGAGCCATCTCGCGCTGGGCACAGTCTGGGCATCTGGACGACGCCAGGCCAGCCAGGACACTAGTAATCACACCACCGAATCCAACAGAAAGTGTTTACGACAGGGACTGACCCGCTCATTCCCACGAACATTCCTGGGACTCTGCTCCCAGGGGCACCCGTCTCCAGGGGCATGGCCCGCACGCCTGCTGGCCGGAACCTCAGCCTTCCAGGTGGCTCACACACCGAGCCCACGGACATACTGGCCAAGAACCAGCACCTTGGTGTGCAGTAGAGAATGCACGCTCCCGGGAGACCGAGTCCCAGGCTCACTGCCGCAAGGGGGACCTGGCCCGGTTCTTCCCCGAGCCCTTGCCCGTGGCCACATCAACCCTCACCCTGCAGCCACCCCAACCCTCCACGTGGAGTCAGTGGGCCGCTGGCCGATGTGGCGCTCGTGGGGTGGGGCTTCTCCGTCACCGCCTCCCTCACACTCTGTACTGGGATGCGAGCTGTGCACCTTCCCCTCCACGTCTGACCGGACAGGAGAGCCCTCCCCACGAGTTCTGGCTCGTTCAAGATGCCACGGGGTTTCCGGAGGGGGTTTGGGATGGGAACGCGAAGAGGAAAACAGTGAATGATGGGGACCGAATTTGTGGGCAGCCCTTGCTAACTTGGGAGGAACAGACTCAGAGCAGACTAAACTGGTTTAAAGGAATTTCCTAAAATGACATTTCTTACATCCACACTCTTAATGTAAAAAAAAAAAAAAAGGAATCCATGCCTACTACAGATAGATCCAGGCAATGTTAACCCTCCATAAGATCTAAAATTTGCTTATAGAATCTGTGATTCAGGAATGATCTAAACAAGCATCTTTTCCAGTCTCATGCCCCTAAATTTTCACAACACGACACCACCTCATGTGAAGAGTTGACTCCCTGAAAAGGCTCTGATGCTGGGAGGGATTGGGGGCAGGAGGAGAAGGGGACGACAGAGAATGAGAAGGCCGGATGGCATCACCGACTCAATGGACGTGAGTTTGACTGAACTCTGGGAATTGGTGATGGACAGGGAGGCCTGGTGTGCTGTGATTCATGGGGTCACAAAGAGTCGGGCACGAATGAGCGACTGAACTGAACTGAACTGACACAATAATAGCAATAATCTCACTCCCCATGAGAAAAAAGTAAAAAAGAAACCATGGAAACATGATTTCGAAGTAAGATGTCAGCTGTGATCTTTCTTCCTTTCCTCTTTCCCCATGAAATTATTAATTCCTGTCTTAAGCAGGAGCTAGCTGGGCAGCCTCTGAGCTGCCTCCAATGATCCCTGTCCCTTGGCTCTTACCTGCTTATATAATCTCCTCCCCTTGCTTCCGGCTGGACCTAGTAACGTGCTTTCAACAGCGCACAGAACGCAGCAGAAGCGACGGGGTGTGAACTACAGAAAGACTGCGGCTCCCACCCCGGTGCCTCCTCACGACCCTCCGACGGCTCCCCTGGGGGCCGAGGCAGCTCCCAGGCGGTAACTCAGGCCTGGAGACCAGCCCCTGTGTTGAGGGACCAAGGCCAACAGTGCCCCTCAGTGACTTCAGAGAGTTCTCTACCGGGCAGGCCTTCAAGTGAGACCGCACACAGCCCTGGCCACAGGCACCCAGCTAAGCCGCAGCCTCCTTACTCACAGCAACTCTTAGAGAGTAAATGCTCATTTTTTTTTACTTCAATAAGCTTTGGGGTAAATTGCTAACCACCAAAAGGTAATTAAACCGACTGTGGATTAAAAATACTAAAAAAAAAAAAAAAAAAAAGACTACAGAAAGTTCCAAAAACCAAAACTTGGATTTGCAGAGTATTGGCAACTATTTACATCGCATATACATTGTATTAAGTATTATGAGTGATCTAGAGATGATTTCTGGAGAAGGAAATGGCAACCCACTCCAGTGTTCTTGCCTGGAGAATCCCAGGGATGGCGGAGCCTGGTGGGCTGCCGTCTATGGGGTCGCACAGTCAGACACAACTGATGCGACTTACCAGAGATGATTTAACGTCTATGGCAGCATGTCTGTAGGTTTTATGCAAATCTTACACCATTTGAGATAACAGGTTCGAGCACCCACCAACTTTGGTGTCCGCAGGGGTTGTGGGAACAATCTCCCACAGAGATAGAGAGACGACTATAAATACTTCACTGAGATTTGCCATCGAAGACAATGCAAACCCAGAACACCTGAGACAGCGTGCAGGACAGACCAGAAAGACAATGAAAACGCAACACGGGGCGCTCTGCAGCCGCGGGCGGGCCGAGCTTCTCCAGAGGCGAGTCAGAGGCGCTGCAGCCCTGGGGCCCCGTCCTCCCGGCCCTGATTATGGGAGGCCGGTCTGGGCCGACTTGGCGGTCCTGGAACCAGGAGTGTCTCCCCCCTTGTCGGCTCCTTGTCTCCTCTCTCTTCCCACCTGTCGCTGCTCTCAGCAAGTCTCTGCTCCACAGTTAAGACTAAAGGCAGGAGGGGAGTGAAAGAGAAAAGCCAGAAGCGAACAGAGAGCAAGAACACAAGAATCGCTGGGCTTCCCCGGCGGCTCAGCGGTAAGGAGCCCGCCTGCCAGCGCAGGAGACGTGGGCTCAGTCCCTGGGCCAGGAAGACCCCCTGGAGGAGGGCACGGCAAACCACTCCAGTATTCTGGCCTGGAGAATCCCACGGACAGAGGAGCCTGGCGGGCTACAGTCCATGGCGCCACAAAGAGTCACACACGACTTACAACAACAGTTGTTTAGTGACTAAACAACAACAGCGAAAGCATCTATTCCATGAAATATCTACCAGATTCAGAGAAATCTGAGGACGTACAAGCCAGACTCCGCAGCTTAGAGTCCTGCAGTTTGAAGAATGATCTGAGGACAAGAAATAGACACCACACTCCAAGACAAGAAGGTTCCGCGGGCCCGCATGCTGGACTTTCCCCGACCCTAATACAAAGGACCCTCTTTGCCCAGCAGAGCGAGGCGCACCTACCGGCCTGGGAGGCAGTGTGCACGCCGAGTCCTGCCCCGCGGAAGCCAGGCCCTGGTTGCAGGCTCTGTCTTGATGCAGGCGCCAAGCCCCCATCAAGCTGCACGTCCCCCGCCCGGCGGGGCTGCTGTCAATCACTCCCTCACGCCTGCCCACTGGCACTGCCCTGGCCTTCTTGCTGCTGTTTACACCCGGGCTCCTGGGCACCCACACAGCTTCATGGCCCCCTCCTCACGAGACTCCAGGTCGCTGCCGCTCAGCTTCTGCCCCAGGTTTGCTCCTTTGTCTCAGAGACAAAAGTTCTATCCTGACCCCTAGGAGCTGGGGCTCTGACACCCCCGACACCTACACCCCTCCAGGGCCCCTGGCTAGAGGTCCCGGGAGGGACTCTGCACCCAGTTCCTGCTGCGTGCCTCCCAGCCCACCAGGCCATTCTGTCTCAGGATGGGGCTCAGGTTTAAATCTCACGATGATAAATAAGACCATAGAAGAAAAATGGCCTGCGCAGTGTATTGTTTAATTATGAGATTCTGATTATCCTTAAGTAAAGTCCTAAGCACTTTCAGATGCTAACTTACGTATAACCTGTGGGCTATTTACCCCCAGAATATGTTCCAGAGTAAACCTCCACTGAACAAACACAGGCAATAAAACTTCAGCTTCTCCTCTTCCTTCAGTAATGAACTGGAGAACACAAAAGCACAATTAAATGTAAAGGCGTATCAGTGCTTCGTCCTTCTTTCAGCCCTGTTAATTTAATGACGCACGGGGGCTGAGAAGCCACTAGACGACCATGAGTATAGCTGCTCATGGCTGACCCTCAGCTCATGCCATCAAAGCCAGGGCGTCATCTCCCCTCCCCTGAAGCGCAGAGCTCCGCAGCCCCCTCGGTGCCGGCCCTGCATGGACGAGGCCAGGAGAGCCAGGGACTGTGGGCAGGGAAGACGAGCTCCGGAGGGGGGCAGCGCCGTAGGGGCCCGGGGCTCCCCTAGAGTCTGTCTCAGTGAGAGAGAGAGAACGGGGCTCAGTGATCAGCTGGGGAATAAACGGGACCCGGAGAGGAAGCCAGGTGGGCGCGCTGAGAAAAATAGAGTTGACACGAAAGATACACGGGTTGTTTGACACCCAGAGCAAGATAATTTATCAGACGCTCCAAAGTGAAACCAGAAATAAGCCCACCCCCATGCCCTGCTCATAGCAAAACAACTGCCTTGTGGGTCTGTCCTCAGAATGTTCTTTGACCTTCCACTTCTGTTTCTAAAGAAACAGCTGTGGTTCCATCACGTCCTAAGGCTAGGCCTTCCGTAACTGACGCTCCTGAAAGGACTTTATCATCCTTTTTTTCTTTGCTGCAGGGCAAGGCCCTCAGGGATCTCAGGGATCTCAGTTCTCAGACCCACGATGGAACACGTGCCCCCTGCAGTGGAAGCGCAGATTCCCAACCACTGGACGGCCAGGGAAGCCTCTTCCACTGTGGGCTTCAGAGCCACATGGCGCTAATTAAAAGGTAGCCAGATAAGTGAGAAAATTCAATGAGGGATGGGGGGGGGAAGGAAGGCCTAGCGACGCGTGGACGTCCGGCCCAGCGGCTGGTCTGACAAGGCCGGCCCTGAGGTCACCGAGCCGCCCTCCCACAGAGGGGGGGCCCCGCTCACCGCAGCCCTGCGTCCCTCACCCGCTGGGGGCTCCCCGAGGGCCTCTGTCGGCACCTGCCTCAGAGGCGAGGCTGAACACGGAAGCCAGCGCATCCCCGCCACAACTAACACCATCAGTCAGTTCAGTCGCTCAGTCGTGTCCGACTCTCTGCGATCCCACGGACTGCAGCGCGCCAGGCCTCCTGTCCATCACCAGCTCCTGGAGGTTACTCAGACTCAGGTCCATTGGGTCGGTGATGCCGCCGTGTCTCTATACAAATACACTACTGCAGATCACAGTGGTCTGGAGCCTCAGGAGGCTTTCATGTATAATCCTTTTAATTAGGAGAAAGCATGGGCTTCCCTGATGGCTCAGAGGTTAAAGCGTCTGCCTCCAGTGCTGGAGACCTGGGTTCGATCCCTGGGTCGGGAAGATCCCCTGGAGAAGGAAACGGTAACCCACTCCAGTATTCTTGCCTGGAGAATCCCATGGACGGAGAAGCCTGGTAGGCTACAGTCCACGGGGTCGCAAAGAGTCGGACACGACTGAGCGACGGAACGGAACGGATTGACAAAGCAGGGAAGGTAACAACATGCTCCAAATCCAGCAAGGAGTGAACAGGGAACAGAAGTCCGCTCACAGAGTCCGTCACAATCTACAGTCCTGGCTCCCTGCACTCCAGAGATGGGAAGCGCTTCAAACTGTCTCAGTGTGAATGGTTAGTTTTGAATTTACCATGGTAGCTAGGAAGGTAAAGAATCTGTCTGCAATGGAGAAGAGCCCGGTCCGATCCCTGGGTCGGGAAGATCCCCCTGGAGAAGGGAATGGCAACCCACTCCAGTATTCTTGCCTGGGAAATCTCATGGACAGAGGGGCCTCATGGGCTACAGTGCACGGGGTCACAGAGAGTCAGACATGACTGAGTGACTAACATTTTCACGATGACTTACAGGGCTTCCGAGGTGGCGCGAGTGGTAAAGAACCCACCTGCTAATGCAGGGGACGCAAGAAACATGGGTTCGATCCCTGGGTTGGGAAGATCCCCGGGCCAAAGGCACGGCAACACACTCCAGTACTCTTGGCTGGAGAATCCCATGGGGCCACGTTTCATTTGTGATAAATTGGTGATTCATCAAAGGATGATCCAGGACTAACACACTTCCCTCGATCCATCAATAAAGGTCCTTTTCCAGGCAGTGGGTCCCTGTCAGGAAAATCACTGTCTCTAAGCAGAAATGCCCCAGAGGGCCTGCGACTGAGAACCACAGAAGGAGAATGGATCCCGGAACCTTGAACCTTCAGGGACAGAGAGATCCAGAGCTCAGATGGGGGGAGCAGACCCCCAACCCCTGCTAGCCACCAGCTGCCAGACTGTGGGGGAGCGAGCCGGCACAGGATGAACTGGGAGCTGTCTGGGGAGTGCCGGCCGCGACCTGGCCTCTGAGGGTCTGCCCTCACACTGACCTCAGGGTCCAGACACAGAAGGGCCCCCTCTTTCCCACAAGCTCCTCCTGCACTGCGGCCCAAAGCTCACTGGGCAGGGTTTCTAGCCAAGGCTGCCGGAGCCTGAATTTTGCATGAGCAGCCACCACACATCCTGCAGGGGCCTCACAGAATGCGTGAGCCCTCTGTGTGGGACCGTGGGCCAGGGAACCACCCAGGCAGAGCTGGAGTCCCACTGCTGCCTGCCCCGGAGGGCCCAGGGACCCCACCAGGCACCCCTGTCCCCCAGGAAGCCATACCTCCAGCCCTCATCAGCTTCACCTCCCATCATGAACATTTATCCAACATGTTCTCCAAGCAACTCCATCGGTTTCCCCAGAGGGGTCCTGGGGAAGAGGAGACGTTGGAGCCTCCGCCCCACAGGGCTGTTGCTCATCCCCTGGGAAGATGCCCACGGAGGCTTTAACACACAGGCAGGAAGACAGGGGACCCCTAGGGCCGCGCAGATGATGGTGCCCTGGTCACCACCACCGTATGCTCCTGCCCCTCCTCCCTCCCTCCCTTCTAGAACCAGAGAGGACAGACCCCAGCCCTGTCTCCTCCCTGTCCTCAGGTCATGCCGGAGAACCACCGATAAGCCACCCCCAGCATGTAGCCTGGCCTCCACGTACAGACCCAGGCACACCCACGGCCCCTGGAGCCCCAGCCTGCCTCCTCCTGTGCTCCTGCCTGCCCCCCGATGGCCCGTCCCCTTTCTCCTGTGAGACACAGAAACGGCAGCGCAGGCACTCGCCCCACCCCTCCCCGACCCCCAGCCGGCTCTGATGCTGTGAAGGCCTCCATGACAACAGCTCTGCCCGCTGGCATCTGCTGCGGGCAGAGCAGAGTGACCAGGGCTCCTGGCTTATCTCAGCGGAGCCCAACCTCAGGCTGAGAGGCAGTGCCCTCTTCACGCGTGACTCTCACACGAGGGCCGTGACGCTGCGGACCCCACCTCACAGCCACACGCTCGGCAGTTTACGCAGTGTAAGCCACTGTCACGGAGGGTAACTCGGGGCTCTTGATAGACCATTCCTGCAAGCCCAGCAGCCCTGTCCCGACCTGGGCATGCCCCCTGCAGCTGCGGGAGTCAGGGCCAGACTCGCAGAGGCCAGGGGATTTCCTGCCTCGAAACTGAAAAGATGGAGGTGGATTAGAGGGAGTTTCCCAAAAACTTTTACAAAACTGCTGATGTCTGGCTGATGTCACTGTGTTTGTTTTCCTGTGGAGCTAGTTTGCTGGACTGTTTGATTTGCATGAAGCCCAGTCACTTTTATTTGCTCAGATGTGGCTTCTCTGACTTTGATTTTCTGTGCGAAGAAGCAAACACAGTACGCTCACAGAAATGAAATCTGGGGCTGTTGAAAGAGGGCGAGCACCGTCTCAGCATGGCAGGAGGCTCGCGATGCCACCCGCCCGGCATGAAAGACTCCGGCTCTGCGTGAGCGCAGCCGCGCATAACCGTGTTCACCAGCATCACCTCGGAGTGTGGACTGTGTGTGCGCTCACCAGCAAGGCTGCCAGCCTGCACCCGGAGGGTCCCATTAGTGGGAGGGGTTCATCCCTGGTCCAGACCTCGCAGCTTGGGGCGAGCCGGCAGGGGGGATGGGTGCGGGGGATGGGAGGAGGCGGGGGTGGGGGAGGGCTGACAGCAGGAGGGGAGGACTGGGATCTCGGATCTCGCTGGGGAGAGGGGTGTGCTGGGGGGAGGGGCCACCCCTCTCCTTCTCGGCCTGCCCTTCAGAGCCGTGGGCGTCTCCCCTGCTCCCCAGGGCTGTGCGTCAGGGCCTCTGGGGGTGAGAAGAACCCTGAGTCTGCTGGAGCCACTGCACCGGGGGGGCCCAGGGCCAGCCCAGGGCAGGCCGTGCCCTCCCCCATGGTCCCCGCCAGGGCACTGCGTTCCCACTGGCGAGCCTCGACCCTGCGGAGGGCAGGGCCTCCTGGAGAGGCCGGAGGTGACCCCTGGTCCCAAGTCAGCATTCGGTGACCTCCAACACATCCACTCGTGGCCACTCAGCAAAGGGCAGAAGCCATTTATTCACCACTGGGTTTTGACGGAAGAAAGATGGGTAATCAAGGGGCAGGTGGTGACATGACACCTGGGCAGGGGGAGGTGCGGGAGAGGCTGGCAGAGTGCAGCTGGGGTGGCAGAGGAAGGGCCCAGGTCAGCTGCCCGACACGATCCCGTACTCGAGGTGAGCTTGGGAATGAGCTTACACCCACCGACACACTCGCCTCGGTTTCCTTCCCGTAAAACAGGAGAGTAACTGTGCAGCCCTCCTGAGAGGAGGAATAAACAAATCATTATGTGGAATGCAGTCTGGACAGTGCCTGGCGCACGGCTAGCACCTGTCTTTTAAGCCAGGAATCAGCGTTTTAGATCTCTGAGCAATAAGCATTTACTGTATAACACAGGGATTTATGCCTGATATGTTGTAATAACCTAAAATGGAATATAATCTGCAAAAACTCCAATTTGCTTTTATATACCCCTGTAACACAATATTCTAAATCAACTATCCATCATTTCAAAACAAGAACGTTGAATTTTACCTCAACTTCACTTTCCAGATATAAAGTCTAAGGTCTGAAGAGGCTAACTGGCTCTGCTAACATCACGGAGCCAGTGAACTAAGGAGAGACCTGGGCTGAAGCGTCCCAGGAGGCACCAGTGTTAAAGAACCCACCTGCCGACAATGCAGGCAGGCTTAAGAGACCCGGGTTCGATCCCTGGGTCTGGAAGGTCCCCTGGAGGAGGGCATGGCAGCCCACTCCAGTATTCTTGTCTGGAGAATCCCATGGACAGGGGAGTCTGGCGGGCTACAGTCCACAGGGTTGCCAAGAGTCAGACCTGACCAAAGCTACTTAGCACACAGCAGCTCGCACTGAGGTGAGAACATGTTTGTCACGAAAGCAGCAAGAGAGCGGTTGGAAGTGAACCGTGGGGAGGGCGTGGACCAGCACGGGGACCAGGGGTCCAGGGAGTGTGAGCTGTGGGTCCCTCCCCACACACCTGCACGGACACAGCTGCTCACACCTGCACACCCACGCACACACGAGCCCCAGGAAGTCACAGTCATCAGAGACGCTGGTCTGACCCTGAGGAAGCAGCTCAGGGCTCACGATGCACAGGGAACCCCGTCGAGGTGGAGGCCGAAGGCCGGGGAAGATGCCCCGACCCGCCGGGTGGACAGAGCTGTGCGGTGCGCAGGGCAAGGCCATCACTGGTCTCGCCTCCCGGAAGGAGGGGCCCCAGGCCAAGCACCCAGCCCAGGCCCTGGGCCAGCCCGGGGTCCTGAGGGCACCCCGTGCCCCCGCAGACCCCGATCCCCTGCACAGAGCGTGCCCGCCTCCCCTGGCCCAGACCCTTCCCGCGCCTTCCTCTGCATGTCTCCCTGAAGACGAGCTCGCGGGTCGGGGAGCTGAGGCTCCGGGAACACTGAGGAGGTGCCCACGGGCGCCACTGCCTCCATCTGCGATGCCACCACGCACTGTCACTCCCCACCGCCAGCTCGGGATGCAAGCCCCCAACATTCACAGGGCTCACATTCACTGGGCAGACAGGGCCCCTCTGCCCACGGGGCAGCATCTCCCAGCATCCCATGGCTCACACTCCCAGCACCCCCGATCCCTGTTTATCCAGACGCAGCTGCCAAACGGGCTGCTTCTCACCCCGGCCGTTCCTGTCCAACGACTCACGTTTCCTGAGAGAGGGGCTCTGCCCGGCCGGCCTCCGCGGGCGCCAGGATGGAGACAAGCGCCTCAGGTGCGCAGACACAGCTCTCACCTCCTTCGGCCCTCATGCCCGGAGTCACGCAAGGGAAGCGGCTCCACCTGAGGGCAGCATCTTCCGCTTTGCCCCTTGCAAGACCTGCCGGCATCAGAGCCGTCCCCAGACCCCACTCCTAAGGCTTCACGCCACAAACCCGCTGGTCTCCCCACCCGGGTCCCTCCCGCCTCTACGTGCATTTACACCATTTCTCCCGCTGTGGGAGGAACAGTTCCCCCCTGCAAACAGAACTCACACCTGAATTCAGAGGAAGAGACGCTCAGACGTGGGCTCCTGGGATTGAGAACAGAGAGGTTTTCAGGGAAATCTCTGGCTCAGACCTCCAACGCAGACTGCGTGCGTCCCCTCCGTCTGACGAGGAAAGGGCAACACGAATGGGCGCCGCACGAACGCCCAGCAGCACCTCCTCGGACGAGCAGGCAAAGAAGAGGATGCAGAGGAGACAGAGGCGAGGCCGCGCCCGGCCACTGTCATTGGCAATTCCCAGGGGCCCCTCCCGGGGCAGGCCCTCCCCACTGCCCCCTCGCACCCCTCCCGGGGCAGGCCCTCCCCGCTGTCCCCTCGCACGCCTCCCGGGGCAGGCCCTCCCCGCTGTCCCCTCGCCCCCCTGGACAGACCCTGCAGGAGAGGGGCAGGTGGCAGATACAACCGCTTCAGCTGCTAGGAGCCACGTGCATTCACTTTTCTCCATATTCTTGGGGGGCTAAAAGTCATCAGACAACATCCAACATCCATTTTTAAAAACTGAAGCACACTTGATTTACAACATTACCTCGGTTTCAAATACACGGCACTGTGACTCAGTTGTATATACATACATATTTATTCTTCATCAGGTTTTTTCCTTTGTAGGTTATTACAAAATGCTGAGTGGAGCTCCCTGTGCTGTGCAATAGGTCTCTGTTGGTTACCTATCTTATATATGTGCTTAGTCACTCCGTCATGTTTGACTCTTTGTGACCCCCTGGACTATAGCCCGCCAGGCTCCTCTGTCCATGGGATTCTCCAGGCAAGAATACTGGAGTGGGCTGCCATCCCCTCCTCCAGGGGATCTCCCTGACCCAGGGATCAAACCCAGGTCTTCTGCACTGGCAGGCACGTTCTTCACCAGCTGAGCCACCAGGAAAGCCCAAGAATACTGGAGTACGTAGCCTATCCCTTCTCCAGGGGATCTTCCTGATCTAAGAATCGAACCTGCATCTCTTATGTGTCCTGCACTGGCAGGCAGGTTCTTCACCAACTGAGCCACCAGGGAAGCCCATCTCATATATGGTAGCGTGTATATGTTACGGGCCTCCCAGGTGGCTCAGTGGTAAACCACCCGCCTGCCGATGCAGGAGACACAAGAGATGCCGGTTCGATCCCTGGGTCGGGAAGATCCCCTGGAGAAGGGAATGGCAACCCACTCCAGCATTCTTGCCTGGGAAATCCCATGGACAGAGGAGCCTGGCGGGCTACAGTCCATGGGGTCGCAGAGAGTCAGACACGACTGAGTGATAAGCACAGCACCGATATTAATCCCAACCTCCTAATTTATCCCCCTCTGCTCCTTTCCCCTTTGAGAACTGTAAGTTTGTTTTCCATGTCTGTAGGTCTGTTTTATAAATAAGTTCATTTAAATAAGCTCCCCACATAATTCCTAAGCAAATATTTGGTACCTCTAAAGGAACCGTTGACTCACTGGAAAAGAGTCCGACGCTAGGAGGGATTGGGGGCGGGAGGAAAAGGGGACGACAGAGAATGAGACGGCTGGATGGCATCACCGACTCGATGGACATGAGTTTGAGTGAACTCCGGGAGTTGGTGATGGACAGGGAGGCCTGGCGTGCTGTGATTCATGGGGTCGCGGAGAGTCGGACACGACTGAGCGACTGAACTGAACTGAACTGAGAGGAACCGTCCATTCATAGCGCAGGGAGCTGGTGCCTTCCAGGCCCTTGCTGCCGGGGCTGAGCCCAGACCCCAGGCAGGGTGCTGGGACAGTGGGTGTCCATCTGCTCTGGAGGGCGCCCCCTGCTGCAGAGAGAGGTGGTGACCAGGGAAGCCACCGGCCAAGTTGGTCCTGAGCCTCCAGGCTGACTGAGGGGCAGTTGGGGCGGGACCACCAGCACCTCTGCAGCCCTGGTCCCGCTGGCGGAGCCTGGAGTCCTGAGCAGGTCCCTGGCTGGGTCCTGGGAGGTGCCCAGTCTTGGGAAGGCGCACCGCGGGAGGAGAGGGGGAGGATCAAGGCGAGGCGCCGGACAGCCCTGCCCCACGGACGCGACGGCCCAGGTCAGGGACCCCTCCCGACTGTGGTCGCCTCACCACCCGGGCCCATCATCAGCTCCACTGCTGGCGGGCCTGCTCGGGGGCTCTCACACACACACAGGAAGCACCCAGAGCAGAGCCCTGCTCTTCCGCAGCGTCTGCTCCGGGACCAGCCCACCCCAGCCGCAGGGCAGACGTGCAGACAGACCCGCCAGTGCAGAAGGCCACTGGGGCACCCGGTGTGTGGGGGAAGCAGATGCTGACGGGCCCAGATGCTGTACTATGTGGTGATGGCCATGGATGGCTCTGTCGGCCTCAGACCCTAAGGACGGACACCTGCCCAGCGTCAGAGGCGCAGGCACCCCGGCGCCCCGCTCCTGGAGACAGCGTCTCTGGGTGTGTGGGCATGGCTCCCCTCTCTGTGGGAGGTGAGGGTTTGTCACTGGGGCTGGGCTGCCAGGGGGTGGGGGGGTCTCTGCCCTGCCATTGCCCTGCGTGGGCTGCACTCCGATTTCACCAGCATCTGGGTTAACCGAGCGACTCGCCTCCTCTGGAGAAACCTCCACTTTTTCATCCGTAAAATGGAAGCACAGGCTCTACAGAGCAGACACTGCTCCTCTCCATGGCCAGTCCTCATCTCAGACGTGTGAAGACACACTGCACATGGTGTGGGAGACACGAGCGGCCCTTTCCGTGCTCTCTGGACAGATGCTCACAAGCCTTCCCACCTGGCTTGCCCATCTCCGTGGCCGTGTTTTATAAAGCACATTAGTTGAAAGCATTAAATAAACAGGGGCGCACATGGTCACAGACAGTGCGCAGTGTCAATGATTAGCAACAGCATCGTTTGCTTTCTTGGTGGGTTTATACATAACGGGATCCAGGCGTCACCAGTGGGAAGCCTGTAGCCTGTCGTGATAGGTATGCACGCAGCTCTGACACGTGACAGTCCTGTGTGTTTTGGGTTTTACATGCTAAGTCGTGTCTGACTCTGCGACCCCATGGATGGTAGCCTACCAGGCTCCTCTGTCCATGAGACTTCCTAGGCAAGAATACTGGAGTGGGTGGTCATTTTCTTCTCCGGGGGATCTCTCTGACCCAGGGATGGAACCTACATCTCCTTCACTGGCAGGTGGATTCATTACCGCTGAGCCACCAGGGAAGCCCACTTATCCACAGACTAGAAGAGCAAGAACCACAGGAGGCGGGGAGGTCCTGCCCAGGCCACAGGACCCTGCAGCATTCGAGATGCTCCAGGAAGCGGTGCTGACCAGTGAAACCATCCCCTTGGTCTGGGACCAGTAACGGGACAGAGAGCCACAGATGAGCGGAGATGCACTTAAAGCAAACGTCATGTGAGAGGAGGAGCTGGAAAGGCAGGTGTGAGGGTCCTGGAGACCACATCCCCAGACCAGCCGACCCTCACCCCCCCAGGGCCTGCCGTCTTAGAGAAGGGAGCGCAGGGAGGAGAAGGAGAAAGGCAGGATAAACAGGGAAATGGAGAGAAGTGCCGGAGAAACAGAGAAGACGTGAACACAGCTCCCCCTGACCGGATGCTCAAGCTCTAGACAGACTGAAGCCACCCCTCACTGGAGTGACACCACGGGATGTCCCCTGCAAGCACGCAGCCAGGGAGCAGGCACACGGGCGCACCTGAGCGTTAGTGAAGTCACAAACAAGATCAAGTTACAGGGACAGAGGGAGTCCGCTCTGCAGGACGGGACGCTCCGGCGAGGGAAAGCAGAGAGGTGAGCCGAAACAGAGGGGAACGAGATTGGGCCCAAACGGAGACGAATGAGAAGAGTGACTGTTTCAGAAATCAGGCTCCCGGTTTCACATCAGATAAAATAAGAAGAGGCAGCAAAAAGGCTTACAAACGTCACGCACACCTTTGAAAATCCATCACCCTAAGTGACCGGCCGGTTTGGCTCCCAAATAGGACTGGGCACCGTTTTGTACAGAGAGCTGTGGCCCCTCCCGGGGGCTCCTTCACGACGCGAGCCGGGGTACTTACTAGCAGTGCCCCGTAGACTCTGGAGAAGGCTTGCCGCAGGCGGGAGAGCATGTCCCCTCTTGGGAAGGGAGGTCAGCGGTGCCGGGGAGCCACGCAGCCTTCCCCTTCAGGCATGTAGGCTCTGACTCCTCCACGTGGCACACAGTGGACCTCCAAGAGACGTTTGTAAACATTCAGGCCGGTTCTCGGCGGGCATCACCCCAAAGATGGGGGGGGGTAGTGAGGGCACAGCGCTGCTTCCTCGGGGCAAGGGTAAGTCAGAACCGCGTTTAGTAACTGACTTAATCGAGCGCCCCGGGGTCACTTGCTTAATATAGGGCCTGCTCTTTCCACGGGGTGGCCAGCTCGCCAAGGCTGGCCACCTGCTCTCCTGCCAGCCTGTCCATCTTGAGCGAGCCACTGGCGTGCAGCCAAGGGGGCGGGCAGCTCGGGGTGGTGGGCACTGGTCCCACCACCACGTCCAGTGTCCTGGTCCCTCTTCTCACCCGGGAGGGCAAAGTGGCTGCTAAGAAAGGGATTCTTAACGTCGCTGTTGATACTGTTTCTAGGCATCTTTTTCTCGCAGACTCTACTCTCGTCATTTTGAAACCGACCTCCTTGCACCCTGGGGAGCACCTCCCCGAGAGAAATGTAACTCGGCGAGGCCACACTGCTCGACCACGAAGCCACGGGGGATTCCCTGTTCCTTGCGTCCAGGCTGTCCTCCTGAGTCTCCGAGAGCACAGCCTCTCTCCAGATCTGTGGCCACAAGCATCTAATTGTTCATAAAGCATCCCCAGCAGTTTTGTAACAGTATGGTTAAAAAAAAACAAACCTACACCATTAGCATTGCACCCACCGCCCTTGGACGGGACACGGTGGGCAAGTTCAACCTCACGGTGTTCTGTTTCCCGGTGAGCACAGCACGTCCACCCATTTGAAATCTCAGCCACAACCGCTGTGCTTTGCCAAGAACAGCTTAATCGGGGCTAGCGATTTCAGGAGAAAGCAGCAAAATAACAGCGATTCAAGAGGGAGGGGACGTGTGTGTACCTGTGGCTGACTCCTCTTGCTGCTTGGCAGAAACCAATGCAATTCTGAAAAGCAATTATCCTTCAATTAAAAAATAAAGAAATTTGAAAGAAACAATAAAGGAATTCATACAATAATTCCTCCCAAGGCCGTGATAAGGGATTTGTGTCACTCCCCTGGGTGTCTGCTTCCTGCCTTCCCCACCTGCGTTTTCCCAAACTTCCCCGGGAAAGCTACTGGTGGGAGCAGACTGGATTTTTTTTTTAAGTCAAGTTGTGTGCCGTGTTGGATCTAGTTCCCCCAGCAAGGATCAAACCTGCGCCCCCTGCATTGGGAGCACAGTCTTAACCCCTGGATCATCAGGGAAGTCCCCAGATAGGAGTTTCGGGAACAATTCTCTCTTTTCCTTCTCATTAGGACCGCGTGAAGCTGCAGCACCTCGGCTGTGCACTGAGAATGCTTCCTGGGAGCTCCCTCCCCTGGACTCTGTCACTCGACGCACTTCATAAGCCCTGGACGCATCTGACCTCAAGGCCCGTCCTCCTCAACATGACCGTCTCCCCCGGCCTCTGCTCGGAGGGATCCCCCTTGCCCCTCCCCCATCAGCGTCCCCTCAACGACTCGCGGAGTTTCCTGCGGCCACAGGGCCTTGGCTGCGTCTCCCCGATGTGCGCGTCTCTCTGAATCTGCTGAACGTCCACCGTCGCTTTCTAACCACAGCTCACCTCACCAACCAAAGTGGGCAAAGCCCCGTTACCACCAAGGTTATCAGCCTCAGTTCACTGCCCACGGAACGCCTATCACAGGCAGACGCCATGGCTCTGCGTGCTGGTTAAAGCCCCCTTCCCCAAATATGCCACTGCAGGGATAACCGGACACATTTTGAAGGTTAGTTCTCTTCCTGGGCTATGCTGCAGGCCACGCGGTAGGGATTACAGCTTTGTTTGGACTGACACCCTTATCTTGTACACAGGGTTCAATTCACAGGCACTGAGACCAATACTGATAAATTCAAAGACTGTAAGTACTAACTTTCCGAGGAAGCAAAGAACATGATTTTACTGAGCTGCAGACGGAACTTAGCGACCAGACCGCAGACAACACACTCATCAGAGGCACGGCCTCTGGGAGTGAGTCTGCAATCAGAGCTGAAACAGGCCAACTCCGTGTCAGAGGAGAAAGGCTGTGCTCCGGAGCGGCCGTCAGTCCCAGGCCTCGCGTCACGAACAGCACATCTTTTCTCAACCATCCCCCTTAGCTGCTCAAAATTTCTTCACAGAAGAAACACAAAGAAGGAGAAAAAGTGACACACGGCAGGGAATCCAAGAACCCAGGCTTGCGTAGAAGGAGGCAAAGCTTATTTCCTGTGATTACAGTTCAGAAGAGCTGTCAGCTTCTGGCTGCTTTTCTGCAATTCAATTAACCTACAGCACACCTTTCGGCTTTAAGGTGTTCATTTTTTCCACTCAAGAAAAAACAAAAGGAGGATGAAATAAATTATGAGACTAGGGAAAGTAACTGATTAAAAAATGGAAGAGCATGGCATCTCTTCCTCAGGGAACATTTGTTTTAGGGATCTCCTTTCCATTCTTCTAACTGCTGTCTTCAGAAGAACTTTGATTCTGGATATTATTTTCAGCTTTTGGAAGACTTTTGGTTTGTGTTTGTCACGATCGAGGAATCGGAACTTGATGTTACGTAAGAGATGAGCGCTGCGTCTGGAAAGAACCACATGCATCTCCCAAATAATCGGGATAAACTCAACCGGATCATAAGTAACAGGCACAAACACCCTCACACTTACAAGATCTTTACCCACAGCAGTCAGAGGAGGTGTTGCTCACGCACAGTCTGCAGGCAGGGTGGTTCAGGGTCAGCTTCTCCTTCCAGAAGACCCGCGGTCAGCATCTCCCACCACCTGGCCTCTACATAAGCAAACGACGTCTAGACACTTGCAAGCTGCCTATGAAACACAGCGGGTTTGCTGGGGGCACACGTTTTATAAAATGCAGGTTCTCTGATGGAGCTGGGACTGACGATTTGTGACCGTGATGTAAAAGCTGCAGTGGGCCTGGGCAAACGTCTCCAGCACACGGCAGTTCCAAGTCCCCGCACTGAACATGGACACGGGTGAGCAGGGCAGGGCACACAGGCAGACTCTTCTGTAAACGATGCCCTCTGACCCCACGCAGTCCCTCTTGGTCCCGTTTGGTCACGTGTTCAGTCGTAAAAGAGTCTATGTCACAGAAGCCTCCTGGATCTTTGTCAAAGCAGAGTTGGTCCAGCACGCCCGCCCTGAGGCCGCCCACCTCTGTCCTTGCCTGTAGGGCCAGCCTCCCCACTCCACCCCCTGCTCGTCTACCAGGCTGCCGTCGCCTTTCTCTTCATTACAGTGAAGTCCTGTACACACCGCAGCATATTTCATGTATTAGGAATTTAACACGTGTTTTTCCACACAAGGGTATCTTTACTAGGATTGAGTTTGGGCAGAGGGGTGGTGAGGGGTTAGTGCTCTGGGCCTCCCAGATGGCACAAATGGGAAAGAACTGCCCGCCAATGCAGGAGACATAAGAGACGCAGGTTCAATCCCTGGCTCTCAAAGCTCCCCTGGAGGAGGGCATGGCAACCCACTGCAGTACTCTTGTCTGGAGAAGCCCATGGACAGAAGAGCCTGGCGGGCTACAGTCCACGTGGTCACAGAGAGTCGGACACGACTGAGTGACTTAGCACCTCAGGCTCTGGTTACAAAGATCCCAAGGTTTTGGGTATTCGATCCCAACACTCCATTTCCCCAAATCCTTCCTATTTTCAGCGGATGATTCTGCACGATTCAAGGTTTCTCAAAAACACGTGCTACTTTACAGAGACATAATCCATTCTGGAAAACTTCAAAGGCAAAATAGCTCATTGCATTCACTGGCTCACTGACTCCAGCTATGGTGGTGGATGTATGGAGTTATATATAATTCAAGTGCCTAAAATAGTTTGTGTTTGTTACTAAAACTCTGAGGAATTTGTAATGATTCATTTATCTAGACACTTAGGTACAACCGCTACACTTTCGATGCACTGTTTAGTCCTTAGGAAAAAACTTTTCTGCCTGAATGGGAGCCACTTCAGTTTCCACTACAAAATCATCACCTCTGAAAACTGGGTATTCTGATCTTTTCCCAGATGGTCATTTCCCACTGTGTCTGATCACGGCTTCTGTTTCCACTGTTCTATTCCATTCCCCCTGGAACATCTAAAATACTGAAGTTCACACTGGCTTCCCAGGGGTCCCTACCCATCCGCTTTCACTGAAGCCCTAGTCTAGACTAATCCAGATCCTCCCCTGCTTTGGGTGACTCTGTGCAGCGTCTGCGCCACCGGGGCTGGCGTCTCTTGCGTGAGACGTCGGCCCCGGCGGTGCAGACGCGAGAGACACCGGCCCTGGCACAACCGACCACGCAAAGAGGCGCGGCCAAGAGGAGCTACCCCACGCCTGAGGCCAGGGCCAGCGACCGAGAGGAGCTGCCCCACGTCCAACAGGCAGTGGCTGCGCGGGCGCAGGAGGGCCGAGAGGAACTACTCCACATTCAAGGTCAGGAGGGGCTGCCTTGAGGAGATACCCCTATCCAAGGTAAGGTGCAGTGGCTGCACTTTGCTGGAGCAGCTGTGAAGAGATATCCCACGCCCAAGGTAAGAGAAACCCAAATAAGACAGTAGGTATTGCGAGGGGGCATCAGAGGGCAGACACACTGAAATCATAATCACAGGAAACTAGCCAATCTGATCACATGGACCACAGCCGAATGTGGTCCACTGGAGAAGGGAATGGCAAACCACTTCAGTATACTTGCCGTGAGAACCCCATGAACAGCATCAAAGGGCAAAATGATAGGATACTGAGTGAGGAATTCCCCAGGTCGGTAGGTGCCCAGTATGCTACTGGAGATCAGTGGAGAAATAACTCTAGAAGGAATGAAGGGATGGAGCAAAAGCAAAACCAATACCCAGTTGTGGATGTGACCGATGACAGAAGCAAGGCCCGGTGCTGTAAAGAGCAATATTGCATAGGAACCTGGAATGTTAGGTCCATGAATCAAGGCAAATTGGAAGTGGTCAAACAGGAGATGGCAAGAGTGAACGTCGACTTTCTAGGAATCAGTGAATTAAAATGGACTGGAATGGGTGAATTTACCTCAGATGACCATTATATCTACTACTGTGGGCAGGAATCCCTTAGAAGAAATGGAGTAGCCATCATGGTCAACAAAAGAGTCCGAAATGCAGTACTTGGATGCAATCTTAAAAACGACAGAATGATTTCTGTTTGTTTCCAAGGCAAACCATTCAATATTACAGTAATCCAGGCCTATGCCCCAACCAGTAACGCTGAAGAAGCCGAAGTTGAACGGTTCTATGAAGACCTACAAGACCTTTTAGAACTAACACCCAAAAAACATGTCCTTTTCATTATAGGGGACTGGAATGCAAAAGTAGGAAGTCAAGAAACACCTGGAGTAACTGGCAAATTTGGCCTTGGAGCACGGAATGAAGCAGGGCAAAGGCTAATAGAGTTTTGTCAAGAGAATGCACTGGTCATAGCAAACACCCTCTTCCAACAACACAAGAGAAGACTCTACACATGGGCATCACCAGATGGTCAACACCGAAATCAGACTGTTATATTCTTTGCAGCCAAAGAGGGAGAGGCTGTATACAGTTAGCAAAAACAAGACCAGGAGCTGACTGTGGCTCAGATCATGAACTCCTTATTGCCAAATTCAGACTGAAATTGAAGAAAGTAGTGAAAACCACTAGACCATTCAGATATGATCTAAATCAAATCCCTTATGATTATACAGTGGAAGTGAGGAATAGATTTAAGGGACTAGATCTGATAGATAGAGTGCCTGATGAACTCTGGATGGAGGTTCGTGACATTGTACAGGAGACAGGGACCAAGACCATCCCCATGGAAAAGAAATGCAAAAAAGCAAAATGGCTGTCTAAGGAGGCCTTACAAATAGCTGTGAAAAGAAGAGAAGTGAAAAGCAAAGGAGAAAGGGAAAGATATAAGCATCTGAATGCAGAATTCCAAAGAATAGCAAGGAGAGATAAGAAAGCCTTCCTCAGCTATTGATGCAAAGAAATAGAGGAAAACAACAGAATAGGAAAAACAAGAGATTTCTTCAAGAAGATTAGAGATTCCAAGGGAACATTTCATGCAAAGATGGGCTTGATAAAGGACAGAAATGGTATGGACCTAACAGAAGCAGAAGATATTAAGAAGAGGTGGCAAGAATACACAGAAGAACTGTACAAAAAAGATCTTCACGACCAAGATAGTCACGATAACGTGATCACTGACCTAGAGCCAGACATCTTGGAATGTGAAGTCAAGTGGGCCTTAGAAAGCATCACTACAAACAAAGCTAGTGGAGGTGATGGAATTCCAGTTGAGCTATTTCAAATCTTGAAAGATGATGCTGTGAAAGTGCTACACTCAATATGCCAGCAAATTTGGAAAACTCAGCAGTGGCCACAGGACTGGAAAAGGTCAGTCTTCATTCCAATCCCAAAGAAAGGCAATGCCAAAGAATGCTCAAACTACCGCACAATTGCACTCATCTCACACGCTAGTAAAGTCATGCTCAAAATTCTCCAAGCCAGGCTTCAGCAATATGTGAACCGTGAACTTCCAGATGTTCAAGCTGGTTTTAGAAAAGGCAGAGGCACGAGAGATCAAATTGCCAACATCTGCTGGATCATGGACAAAGCAAGAGAGTTCCAGAAAAACATCTATTTCTGCTTCATTGACTATGCCAAAGCCTTTGACTGTGTGGATCACAATAAACTGTGGAACATTCTGAAAGAGATGGGAATACCAGACCACCTGACCTGCCTCTTGAGAAACCTGTATGCAGGTCAGGAAGCAACAGTCAGAACTGTACATGGAACAACAGACTGGTTCCAAATAGGAAAAGGAGTACATCAAGGCTGTATATTGTCACCTTGCTTATTTAACTTATATGCAGAGTACATCATGAGGAACGCTGGGCTGGAAGAAGCACAAGCTGGAATCAAGATTGCTGGGAGAAATATCAATAACCTCAGATATGCAGATGACACTACTCTTATGGCAGAAAATGAAGAGGAACTCAAAAGCCTCTTGATGAAAGTGAAAGAGGAGAGTGAAAAGGTTGGCTTGAAGCTCAACATTCAGAAAACAAAGATCATGGCATCTGGTCCCATCACTTCATGGGAAATAGATGGAAAAACAGTGGAAACAGTGTCAGACTTTAATTTTTTGGGCTCCAAAATCACTGCGGATGCTGACTGCAGCCATGAAATTAAAAGACGCTTACTCCTTGGAAGGAAAGTTATGACCAACCTAGATAGTATATTAAAAAGCAGAGACATTACTTTGCCAACAAAGGTCCGTCTAGTCAAGGCTATGGTTTTTCCAGTAGTCATGTATGGATGTGAGAGTTGGACTGTGAAGAAAGCTGATCGCCGAAGAATTGATGCTTTTGAACTGTGGTGCTGGAGAAGACTCTTGAGAGTCCCTTGGACTGCAAGGAGATCTAACCAGTCCATTCTAAAGGAGATCAATCCTGGGTGTTCATTGGAAGGACTGATGCTAAAGCTGAAACTGCAATACTTTGGCCACCTCATGCGACGAGTTGACTCACTGGAAAAGACTCTTATTCTGGGAAAGGTTGGGGATGGGAGGAGAAGGGGACGACAGAGAATGAGATGGCTGGATGGCATCACCGACTCTGTGGACATGAGTTTGAGTGAACTCCGGGAGTTGGTGATGGACAGGGAGGCCTGGCGTGCTGTGATTCATGGGGTCGCGGAGAGTCGGACACGACTGAGCGACTGAACTGAACTGAACTGTGCAGCGTCTATGAAGCCTCCTATGCTGAGCATCTGGAAAGCATGTCAGTGTCACTTAGTGCAGAGTCAGCACCTCTTACCATGTTCCCTGCCCCAGCAGTGGTGTCCATCCAGCCACGCAAGCGAAGAGTGAGCAGTCATCCTTGACCCTCCTGGTCATACTCCCCTGCCCCGTCCATCACCAGCCCCCACCAGTCTCCCTTTAAGCCGTTCTCCAATGAGTCACCGTCCTTTGTCTCCACTGCCACCCACCCTCCTGACACGGGCTGCTGTCTCTAGGACGTGGGCCCCTGCAGAAACCCCTCGCTGGACCCTCCAGATGCAGTGGCCAGAGTCATCCCAAAGAAATGGCCCCTGAGCACGTCACTGTTAGGGGACGCACACTGACTGCAGCCGCCCACCCTGGCCAGACAGCAGAGTCACCATCCGCATGAGTCGTTTTACGACGGGAGGGCCTGGTAAGGAACACGGAACTAATAAGCCTCCCCCAACCGGAAGAGTTCCGGGACGGTCAAAAGGAGACACCGCATGTCTGACTGCCTCCCAGAATCCTTCTCTCCGGCATCCATCTTGGGGGGACAAGACGCTTACCACCAGGAAGGACTCTGAGTCAGAATGATTGGCTAAAGAAAACCTGGAAACTAATCCATCACCATAAAACCGGAGACTGGGAGCCACACGCAGAGCTGTTCTCCTGGGTTCCCTTACCCTCCTGCTCTCCACCCGGATGCCCTTTCCCAGTAAAATCTCTTGCTTTGTCAGCACATGTGTCTCCTCAGACAATTCATATCTGAGCGTTAGACAAGAGCCCAGTTTCGGGCCCTGGAAGGGGTCCCCCTTCCTGCAACACCGTCCACCTAAGCTCTTTCAGAAAACTCGGAGTGGAAGAAAACCTCTTCAACGTGGCCACATTCCCAAAACATTGAGCAGATTTCACACTTAGTGGAAAGAACTTAAAATCAGAAGCAAGCATCCTCATTAACATGACAACTGTTTAACAAAGGTCCTTCCAACACAGTCAGCCAAGAGGGGAGGGAGGGGGGAGGGGCAGGGAGCTGGAGAGGGGAGGGAGGGAGGAAAGGCGTGAGGGGCAGATGGTTGGGAAGCGGGAAGTTGAAAGAATTCACAGATTCTTATGGGCAGATGACAGGATCCCAACCACAGAAATCCCAATAGAACAGAGGGGCTTAAAACTAATGAAAGTCCAAAAAGACTGAGGGATATAAAATCTGCTTAAAAATCAACAGCATTTTTCTATGCCTGATAAACAAAGTCTTTACCAAACTTATCTGTCAAAATGTTATCAATTGCTTTTCCGTATCAGTAATCACATAATGTACTTATCCTGCTTAATGCTATTTTACCTAATGTAAAAGACAGAAATCAATCAGGAAATAGAAAAATTATGAAAACAGTTTGAAGCAAGAGAAATCCACATGACTAGAAAGCATGATATTCTCATGAACTGAAGACATCCTCAACTCACTATATGGAAAGTATGACATTTCTTGTCATGAGAAAAAATAAGGAAAGGAGAAAAAAAATCAGGAAAAAAATAAGGAGATGTCGCTTGACAGCCATCATATAAAATCTTACAGTGTAATTGAACCAAGAGTGGGTGACCACATAACCCGTTGCAGTCACACACACGTCCCCACGTCACTGGGGCCTGTGAACTGGACCTTATCGAGCGAGGGTGAGATCCTCAGGGTGGGTCCTACTCCAGCAGGACTGGAGTCTCTTTTTAAATGTTTTCTTACTCACTCGGCTCCATCGGGTCTTAGAGGCAGCACCTGGGATCCTCACTGCGTCGCGTGGGATCTCTCACCGTGGTTCATGGTTCCAGTGGCCGCAGTGCATGGCCTAGCTGCTCCCTGGCACGTGGGAGTTTAGTTCCCCAACCAGGAGTGGAAGCCATGTCCCCTGCATTGCAAGGCAAATTCTTAACCACTGGACCACCAGGGAATCCCTGGACTGGAGTCCTTCTTACAAGCAGAGGGACACAGGAGGAGGACACCCATGCGACCACAGGGGCAGAGACCCCAGGGATGCCTGGAACATGGGGGCCAAGGAACATGGGGACAGAAGCTGAAGGATGCCAGGAAGATCCCCGAACAGGTGGCTCAGGAAGCCGGGACCTACCAACACTTTGACTTTGGACCTAAGCTCCAGAACTGCGAGACAATAAATTTATTTTAAGCCAAATTAAAAAAAAAAATGTTTGTGAATATGGGGAGAAATAAAGAACTTCATGCAGCTCTTCTGGTCTGCTGCCGTACCATCTCTGGAGAACATTCTAGCAGTAAAGAAAGTTAAGTATTAGTACAACCTATGGCCCACCCACCCCATGCTGTGCCGCCTGGAGACCCTCCCCAAATGACTAAGGATATGATACAGGGCGAGGGGACAACTACTTAAGTAGGTGGAAGGGAAAGCAAAACCCTGTGACACCTACAGGTGGAAACAAACAGGATACATACTTGAGAACACAGAGGGTGCAGAAGAGTGTGTTCCCATGGTAAGCAGGGGTCAGGTCAGGGAAAGAAACAGTGAAAGCTGCTCAGTTGTGTCTGATTCTCTGCA
Organism: Moschus berezovskii; assembly: GCF_049115385.1. Lineage (NCBI taxonomy): Eukaryota > Metazoa > Chordata > Mammalia > Artiodactyla > Moschidae > Moschus > Moschus berezovskii. The sequence goes on from NC_142469.1 coordinate 108,696,030, forward strand.
ACCCCAGGGACTGTAGCCCTCCAGGCTCCTCTGTCCATGGGATTCTCCAGGCAAGAATACTGGAGTGAGTAGACATTCCCTCCTCCAGGGGATCTTCAGGGATTGAACCTGGGTCTCCTGCACTGCAGGCAGATTCTGAGCCACCAGGGAAGTCCTGGGAAAACTGGGAAAATCACACCAATCCCAACAATGGGCTTGTCTGGACCATCATGGGAGAAAGCCTTGAATAGTAGTAGTGAAACTCTGTGTATGAAGTTCTTCAAAATAGCTGAAAGATTAGCTGGCAATCTGTAGAATTATTGAAGGAGTGATGATGGCCATTCAAATGCCTACGTTTAATTTAGGGATTGAGTATTGCTCAAAGTAGAACCAAGCCTAAGATATCTGCAACTAGTGTTCAGGAATAAGGAAATTATCCAGAAAAGTTGAGGATAAAGGATGCTCAGGAAAGAGAATTAGTAGGAAAAAAGTAAGAAAACTAGGTCTTGACATCGATCATCTTATAAAATGTTTCCAACAAGCAGGCTGTGTCATCTCTCCAGACAGATGGAGAGGTGACTTCTCTGAAACCAGACAGCAGGATTGGAACCCAGTTCTGCCTCACTCAGATAGCTACAGCTCAGGAAAAAGAGAACAATCAGTTTCCAAAATGCAGCATTATTCTTGATAAGGAAATGTTGATGATTTACTGCGAAAAAGGTAAACAGTAGCTTCTAGAAATAATTTCAGTGGAGTGGCAAGGGACAAAGTTGGGTTATGGGTACAGTGTGATGAAGAGGTAACAGGAGAATTCAAATTATCTTGACTTACATTAAAGGTTAGTGAATGTCTGGGCACATTTAAAATGATGGAAAAATACAGGATAACTATGTCAACAGAAAAAGGGCAACGAGAAAGACAAAGAAGAATCAAGTGGACCAAAGAATTATCTAATTATTATTATTGCTCATTATCTTTAAAGAAGATAATCTTTCTTGCTAATATAGAACCACCACAGAGGAAAAAAAGGACAATATTCCCTAGGGTAATTACACCTATGTATTTACAGTTAAATTCATATTTAGTTCAGTAAAAATGTTTGTGTTCTTTACTGGATCTGGAAAAAAGCTATTTTAACTCAGTATTTTTTCTGTCATGACTAATTCTGTTGGAAACATAATAGGATTAAACTTGATATCAAATAACAGATGAATCACTTTTAAGAAAACTTACCTGGATTTTGGACTTCCCTGGTGGCTTAGACGGTAAAGTATCTGCCTACAATGCGGGAGATCAGGGTTCAATTCCTGGGTCGGGAAGATCCCCTGGAGAAGGAAATGGCAACCCACTCCAGTATTCTTGCCTGCAAAATCCCATGGATGGAGGAGCCTGGTAGGCTACAGTCCATGGGGTTGCAAAGAGTCGGACACTCACGAATTCACTCACTCAGCTGGATTTTAAACAGAAAATTTCCATCTCTCAAAAGACTAAGCTGTACCCAGTAATCTCCTTTATTCAGTTCAGTTCAGTCGTTCAGTCATGGCCAACTCTTTGCGACCCCATGAATCACAGCACGCCAGGCCTCCCTGTCCATCACCAACTCCCAGAGTTCACTCAAACTCATGTCCATCGAGTTGGTGATGCCATCCAGCCATCTCATTCTCTGTCATCCCCATCTCCTCCCACCCCCAATCCCTCCCAGCATCAGAGTCTTTTCCAGTGAGTCAACTCTTCGCATGAGGTGGCTATTCAGTTCAGTTTAGTTCAGTTCAGTCGCTCAGTCATGTCCGAATCTCTGCGACTCCATGAATTACAGCACGCCAGGCCTCCCTGTCCATCACCAACTCCCGGAGTTCACTCAAACTCATGTCCACAGAGTCAGTGATGCCATCCAGCCATCTCATTCTCTGTCGTCCCCTTCTCCTCCCACCCCCAACCTTTCCCAGCATCAGAGTCTTTTCCAGTGAGTCAACTCGGCGCATGAGGTGGCCAAAGTATTGCAGTTTCAGCTTTAGCATCAGTCCTTCCAATGAACACCCAGGATTGATCTCCTTTAGGATGGACTGGTTAGATCTCCTTGCAGTACAAGGGACTCTCAAGAGTCTTCTCCAACAACACAGTTCAAAAGCATCAATTCTTCAGCGCTCAGCTTTCTTCACAGTCCAACTCTCACATCCATCCATGGCCACTGGAAAAACCATAGCCTTCACTAGATGGACCTTTGTTGGCAAAGTAATGTCTCTGCTTTTTAATATACTATCAAGGTTGGTCATAACTTTCCTTCCAAAGAGCAAGCGTCTTTTAATTTCATGGCTGCAATCAGCATCTGCAGTGATTTTGGAGCCCCAAAAAATAAAGTCTGACACTGTTTCCACTGTTTTTCTATTTATTTCTCATGAAGTGATGGGACCAAATGCCATGATCTTTGTTTTCTGAATGCTGAGCTTCAAGCCAACTTTTTCACTCTCCCCTTTCACTTTCATCAAGAGGCTTTTGAGTTCCTCTTCACTTTCTGCCATAGGGGTAGTGTCATCTGCGTATCTGAGGTTATTGATATTTCTCCCAGCAATCTTGATTCCAGCTTGTGCTTCTTCCAGCCCAGCATTCCTCATGATGTACTCTGCATATAAGTTAAATAAGCAAGGTGACAATATACAGCCTTGATGTACTCCTTTTCCTATTTGGAACCAGTCTGTTGTTCCATGTACAGTTCTGACTGTTGCTTCCTGATCTGCATACAGGTTTCTCAAGAGGCAGGTCAGGTGGTCTGGTATTCCCATCTCTTTCAGAATGTTCCACAGTTTATGGTGATCCACACAGTCAAAGGCTTTGGCATAGTCAATGAAGCAGAAATAGATGTTTTTCTGGAACTCTCTTGCTTTGTCCATGATCCAGCAGATGTTGGCAATTTGATCTCTGGTGCCTCTGCCTTTTCTAAAACCAGCTTGAACATCTGGAAGTTCACGGTTCACATACTGCTGAAGCCTGGCTTGGAGAATTTTGAGCATGACTTTACTAGCATGTGAGATGAGTGCAACTGTGCGGTAGTTTGAGCATTCTTTGGCATTGCCTTTCTTTGGGATTGGAATGAAGACTGACCTTTTCCAGTCCTGTGGCCACTGCTGAGTTTTCCAAATTTGCTGGCATATTGAGTGTAGCACTTTCACAGCATCATCTTTCAAGATTTGAAATAGTTTAACTGGAATTCCATCACCTCCACTAGCTTTGTTCGTAGTGATGCTTTCTAAGGCCCACTTGACTTCACATTCCAAGATGTCTGGCTCTAGGTCAGTGATCACGTTATGAAGTGAGAAATAGATTTAAGGGACTAGATCTGATAGATAGAGTGCCTGATGAACTCTGGACGGAGGTTCATGACATTGTACAGGAGACAGGGACCAAGACCATCCCCATGGAAAAGAAATGCAAAAAAGCAAAATGGCTCTCTGAGGAGGCCTTACAAATAGCTGTGAAAAGAAGAGAAGCGAAAAGCAAAGGAGAAAAGGAAAGATATAAGCATCTGAATGCAGAGTTCCAAAGAACAGCAAGGAGAGATAAGAAAGCCTTCCTCAGTGATCAATGCAAAGAAATAGAGGAAAACAACAGAATAGGAAAAACAAGAGATCTCTTCAAGAAAATTAGAGATTCCAAGGGAACATTTCATGCAAAGATGGGCTCGATAAAGGACAGAAATGGTATGGACCTAACAGAAGCAGAAGATATTAAGAAAAGGTGGCAAGAATACACTGAAGAACTGTACAAAAAAGATCTTCACCACCAAGATAGTCACGATAACGTGATCACTGACCTAGAGGTGGCTATTAGGATGTTGTAAATAGGATCTTAAGAAGATGTTAGGATGCTAAAAAAAATTTCTGTGTAAACAAAGACTCTCTTCTTCACAGCTCCTATTTTCCCATCTTGTCATTTTGGCACAAAGCCAGGAATACAGAAGATGCTGGGTGATGTCCTGTAGACGGAACATTATAACATTCTCACTAGAAAGAAGTGCCAGTGATCAGCTGTGTGCTCTGGGAAGTGGGTTGCCATTCTGTTCTCCAGCAGATCTTCCTGACCCGGGGACTAAACCTGGGTGTCCTGCATTGCAGGCAGATTCTTTACCATCTGAGCCACCAGGAGAAGCCCCTGCTTCAATGATTAATAGTTGTTAACTTCCTCTACGGTTTCACCACAAGGGCTTCCTTTCCAAAACAACTGAAATCTTTACGTTTTCAACTTTCACTACAAATTGGAATAGGCGACTTCTGAACCGAAGTCCCCACCGCTGATGTTCATAAGCAGGTAATGACAACAGGATCCCTCGTGCCACCAAATTAAAACGTATTGAGTTCTGCAGCTTAAGTCCAGCTGATAATGTGGACAGCTTGGAGACATAAGAGACAGTCCTGAGCCACCCGGTCTGCAGCCTTCATTGAGAAAAGGCGGGGCTAGGGTTACCCATGCGGAAGCCTGGAGCCTGGACTGGGGTCACCGCTGAACCTGCCACCTGGACACCAGCGATCCGGATGAAGGCTGTCACCTCTTACTTAAACCTGGGCACAAATCAGACACAGGCCTTCCTGGTTATCATCAGGGCACAATGGGATGACACCTGCAGGGTGCCTGTCAAGCTGGGTACAAGTGTGACAAAGCTCTACTTTCATTAAATGGAGGAATAAGAACCAAGGTCCTAGAAGCTGGAAATCAAGACAGGCATGTACCTAGGGATAAATACACGACACAGAAGGGCCAGCTACTTAAGACTGCTTTGTATCTACCTTCATCTCCAATCACATTTTCATCTCTAATCATTGCTATTCTTCACAGCACCTCGTTCTCGTGAAAGTAAGAATCTCAAATGAAACTTAAGAGCCTGATGCGCAGTTGGGTTAAGAGGATTGGCAAACGCCAAAGGACAAAAGAGAAGCAGGGATGATCGAAGCCTGGCCCGTCCTCTGCTGAGCCTACGCAGCCTTTCTGGCCCCCACCACCCCCGGGATTGACAGATGCATACACACAGCCTCTGTTCTCCAGAATGGACTGAATTACCATCAAGTGCATTTTTCAAGTAAACACTTCAGTTTCTGCATCTGCCTCTGACTCATCACAGCTGAGAACAAGTTAGGGGTTAAAAAGGTCCGTATCGTGCACACAACGACGCTGATTTTCTAAATGGAAGGATATCTTTAAACATTTGAGAGGTCTTCAGTTTTCATATACGCCATATTCTATATTTAATCAGACTTGACAGCGTAATGTTCAAAATACCCATGGAATACTAATGAAATCATTAACTGCAATCATGTTTGCGTCTAAAATCACCATGGCCATGCCATGTCTATTTCTCCTTTCCTTACCAACCTCTTGATTTACTGCGGTAAAGATACTCTGTTGGGACCATCATGGGCATGCCAACTGAAAAATGTATGACTTGAATCTCTGAACATCTGAAAGATCCAGTCCAATTTTGCTTTCTATGTTCAGCCTTGTTTCAAACCTGGGGAATTAAAGGTAAGACTTTAGCCATAATCCCTGAGGCTTGCCGGGGCTTTAAATCCACAGTGAGGAACAGATGTCCTTAGATACTGGCCTCAGCACTGTGGCTGTTCCCCCAACAGCAGGCACGTCTTTCTCTTCTCTTCACACACGTTCTTGTAAAGCAACACGCACATAGCCTCGAGAGAGTGCCCGTGTGTGTGTGTGTCTGTGTGTGTGTCTGTGTGTGTGTGTGTCTGTGTGTGTGTGTCTGTGTGTGTGTCTGTGTGTGTGTGTGTGTCTGTGTGTGTGTGTGTCTGTGTGTGTGTGTGTCTGTGTGTGTGTGTCTGCGTGTGTGTGTATCTGCGTGTGTGTGTGTCTGCGTGTGTGTGTGTCTGTGTGTGTGTCTGCGTGTGTGTGTGTCTGCGTGTGTGTGTGTGTCTGTGTCTGTGTGTGTGTGTCTGCGTGTGTGTGTGTGTCTGCGTGTGTGTGTGTGTCTGTGTGTGTGCCTGTGTGTGTCTGTGTGTGTGTGTCTGTGTGTCTGTGTGTGTGTGTCTGTGTGTGTGTGTCTGTGTGTGTGTGTGTCTGTGTGTGTGTGTCTGTGTGTGTGTGTGTCTGTGTGTGTGTGTGTCTGTGTGTGTGTCTGTGTGTGTGTGTCTGTGTGTGTGTGTGTCTGTGTGTGTGTGTCTGTGTGTGTGTGTGTCTGTGTGTGTCTGTGTGTGTGTGTGTGTCACAATCACACACATCTCTTCATTACCTCCTGGAAGCACATGCATCGCATCCTGACCTTCCAGGAAGGCTGAGCACATGTGCTTGTCTCTATTTGTCGCATTTGTTGTTGTTGCTCGGTCACGCAGTCGTGTCTGACTCGGTGACCCCTGGACTGCAGCTTGCCAGGCTCCTCTGTCCATGGGATTCTCCAGGCAGGAACACTGGAGTGGGTTGACATTCCCTCTCCAGGGGATCTTTGACCCAGGGATCGAGCCCACGTCTCCTGCACTGCCGGCAGATTCTTTACCTTGTGAGCCACCAGGAAGTCCATTGGGAAGAAAAGCATTAATCAAACGGTCACACAGGTGCACACACAAAGAAAGGAATGGGTGCACGAATTCTTTAAAGGATCAGTAAAATTGACAAACCTCCGACAACACCACAAAAAATAAGAGAAGAGAGGGAACGCGCAGATTACCGATACTGGGGATGAATGAGGGACATCACGACAGGCCCTGTAGACAAGGAGCAAATAGCTGGGGGTTCCGAGGGTCAACCCGGCAGACACAGATTTGACAGCATGGGTGGACTGGACACAGGGATGCACACACTGCTGGCATGATCTGCATTGGGTGGATGGACCCCCCTAAAAGGCCCACAGAGGCTCAAGAAGGAGGCTTGGGGTCACCCGTGCAGGAAATCCTGGGTCCCAGGCACCTGAGCGTGGTCTAGAAGGGAGGGTCCGGACTCTGAAGGAGTGCATGCCTAGGCAAGGGCAAGGCCAGCCAGCACAGTCTGGACGGGCCTCCTCCTGTCTAGGTCTAAAGACGGTACTGATGGAAGACGCTTTTCATGCTGCTGTGAGGGGACGACTGTGAGTCAGAAGACACAGCAGACTACCAGGTACTTGGGGCCAGAGTTACCGCCCATCACGTAGGTTTACACGCGGCTCTGCAGATACACCGTTCATTATTTCAGTTCAGTTGCTCAGTCGTGTCTGACTCTTAGCAACTCCATGGACTGCAGCCTACGAGGCTCCTCATACAGGCAAGAGTACTGGAGTGGGTTGCCACTGCCGTCTCCGAAGAGATCTCTAGTCTTCCCCATTCTATTGCTCTCCTCTATTTCTTTGCATTGATCGCGAGGAAGTCTTTCTTATCTCTGCTTGCTACGCTTTGGAACTCTGAATTCAGATGGGTATATCTTTCCTTTCTCCTTTGCCTTTCGCTTCTCTTCTTTTCTCAGCTATTTGTAAGGCCTCCTCAGACAACCATTTTGCCTTTTCACATTTCTTTTTCCTGGGGATGGTCTTGATCCCTGCCTCCCGTACACTGTCACAAACCTCCATCCATAGTTCTTCAGGCACTCTGTCGATCAGATCTAATCCCTTGAGTCTATTTGTCACTTCCACTGAATAATCATAAGGGATTTGCTTTAGGTCATACCTGAAAGGTCTAGTGGCTTTCCCTACTAGAAAACTAGTTCTTTAGTAAGCATTCATGGGCCATTGCAGGAGCTGGGCTACCACGGTCTGCTGGTAGAAACAGACCCTGGAGGGGCCTCAAGAGCCTGCAGAGAGATCACCGCCTGCCGGACTGGCGTGAGCTCCACGCTCCCTGGGGAGGCCCCTGCTGCCCCGCCTCCAGCTTCGTGTGGGCCCACCAAGGCCCCAGCTGTGCTGTGTCCTGCGTGTCTAGAAAAGTGCTGTAGCCAGAGGGCTCTGCCTTCCCAACTGCTCATCCTACATGCTGTCCTGTCCCCGTGGAGGGACAAGCATCACCTGATTGGCTGCTAACACGTAAAGTTTACCCCAAGTTCCTTTTTATTGGTAAAGAAGCAATCTCACCGGGGTGGGTTAATTAGAACATACAACCTGCAGGTTTGGGAGCGGGCCATCTGAGACCTTCGCCTGGGGGTATCTCTGTAACAGCTGTTTGCCTTTAATTATTCACTCCTCTGCCCTCAGGGGGGAGTCCAGGTGCTGCTGGGAAGGGGGAGGGCCCTCCGTGAATGAGGTCTGGAGTTGTGACAGCTTGTTTAGAAATTAAGCCAAAAACCACAGGAAGAGATCAAGAAAACGAGTCACAAAATCACTAGAAATGATCTTTCTCCGAAGCTGTATCATCTGCCACAGTCTCCAGGGACCATTCCCAGATTTAGTTTCCGATGAGTTCCCGTCCTTTCCCTGAGCTCTCGAGCATCACGTCTCGCTGCAGACACTCCGCCTCACCACCTCCACTTCCCTGCCACTGCCTTCCACTCACCACCCTGGTCTAAGGATGAGTGCTCTTTCTGTTCAGACTGAGGAACCCTGGATCCCCAGACTGACTGTGTGGCCAGCTGGGTTCCTGGAAATCAAAAGAACACAAAAGAGAAAGTAAGTGAGAGAGATTTTAAAAATCACACCTGACTGAATAAAATGAGGAGAAAAATACATCTAAGGGACACGGAAAGTAACGAAAGAGAAGGTTTTTATGAAACATTGGTGCAATCTGTGCAGACGGACTGTGCAGGGAAAACACAGAAAATGGCGACTCCTTTTGTTCTGTTCTTTTAAATAACCGACGCCCAGAAATCTGGGTCACAGCCCTGGGCAGAAAGATAAAAACATTCATGCACGATATGTAGGGAAACGGAGAACAGGAATATCTAGGAGGGGCTGAGAACACAGGAAAGTACGACAAGTCCTAGATTTGAGATTATTTCCGACCCAGTGAGTCATTTGTTCAGATTCACTACAGTAGCAAGGGAAAACCACGACACCGACTTTCACGAAGGATTCAGACTGAACCCAGGGGCAAAAAGTTAAGGAGACTTTCCTGTGACATCCAGGAGACCAGCTCTGGCCACGGTACTTGTGTCAGTGGTGAGTGTCCCGGTGCGACGCCCTGAACACAGAGGCGCTCGGCCAGCTGGTTAGCGCGTCCGTCACAGCCAAGCAGTCCCCACGTCCTCTCGGTGTTCCTACCAAGTACCTCCGCTGTCACCGCATTAACCCATCCCTCTGGCCATCGCCCAGTCCTGAGCCACATCTCTCCCTCCTGCCTCAGCCCCGCCTGAGCTGGTCTGAGCCTGCCTCTCCCTCCCGGCAGCTCAAGAGCCCTACTGGGCTATCCTCCAGACAGCCGCCCAACTGCGTCCACGCCTCTGATATCCTTTCTTCCTGACCCATCCAGTCATTCCAGCCCCGCATGGCTATACAGGTTATCCCCAGCCTCCTGCAGGGGCGGGTGGGGAGGGCTGTAGTCAGCTTCTGTTTGTGTCCACTGGCTTGAAAGACAGACGCACACTCACATGGAAACACTTTGGACTGTGTTTGGTTCTGGTGATAAATCACAGAAAAGCCTTCGACTCAGAGCTGAGCCCTGCACTCCAGGACCAGGTCTCGAGAAGACACAGCCATGAGATGGAGGCTGGAGGACGAGAAACTGTGGGTCCCCTTGCATCCCCAAAATGTACGCTTCCATCCCAGCCTCCAGAACCTCTGCGTGTGACCTGCCTCGGAAAGAGGGTCTCTACGGTTGTAAGCAGTTAGGATGAGGTCATTAGAGGTTGTCATCCAAAAGGACTGGTGTCCTCATAAGACGAGAAGACAGAGATGCACAGAGAAAAGAAGGTCAAGACAGAAACTGGGGTGGTGCGACCACACGCCAGGGGCGCCAAGGCCTCCCCACAGCTGCCGAAGCTGAGAGAAAAGCACGGAAGAGATTCTTCTCCAGAGCTCTTAGAAGAACCAGCTCTGGGATACGGTAACACTTGTGGCCTCAGGCTTGCACTGTTTGCTGTTATTCAGTTCTAAGTCATGTTCAACTCTTTGCGACCCCATGGACGGGCAGCACGCCAGTCTTCCCTGTCCATCACCAACTCCTGGAGTTTGTTCAAACACATGTCCATCGAGTTTGAGCAAATACCAGGAGATAGTGAAGCAGAGGGAAGTCTGGTGTGCTGCCGTCCATGGGGTCCCAAAGAGTCAGACATGACTAAGTGACTGAACTGAACATGTCCATTGAGTCAGCGATACCATCCAACTATCTCATCCTCTGTCGTCCCCTTCTCCTTCTGCCCTCCATCTTTCCCAGCATCAGGGTCTTTTCAAATGAGTTGGCTCTTCATATCAGGTGGCCAAAGTATTAGAACTTCAGCTTCAGCATCAGTCCTTCCAATGAACATTCAGGGTTGATCTCCTTTAGGATGGACTGGTTTAATTTCCTTGCAGTCCAAGGGACCCTCAAGAGTCTTCTCCAACACCACAATTTGAAAGCATCAATTCAGGCCTGTGGGAGAATCAATTTCTGCTAAGTCACCTAGTCTGTAGTTCTTCGTGACGCCAGACCCAGGACACTATTAGCTGTACCTGAGCAAATTTTTGTCAGAAGGCACAATCCGACTTCAGCACCGAGTGTGGAGCCCCGTGCTCTAGACTGTCCTCTGTGGGCAGAGGGCCCGGGCCTTCTGCTGCCCTGGGCAGGCGTGTAGTGGCCACCCTGCTCCTGACCTTGAGTCCTGCCACGTGCTTCTCTGGCTGTGGGTCCAGCCGAGGGACACAGTGACATGAACACAAAACCACAGCAACACAGGGGTTCCTGAGGAGCCCCCAAGGGACCTCCACATGGACAGTGAGAATCCGGCAGGAGGGGCTCTTGGGAGGAGGGTGGTTGTGCGCAGACCCCAACCCACCCACCCCACCCGCGCTCAGGTACGCTGGCAGGACTCCACTTTGGGAGGAGCGCATTGGGGCGTGAACGACGCCTGACCCGCAGCCCTGCCACTGGCACACCTGCAGAGGGGCACAAGAGCTCAGTCAAGGGTGCCCCACCAGCCCCACCAGCTGCCTCTTATTCATGAAAGGAGAATGGGGGAGGTCATTGTTGCTGTTTAGTTGCTCAGTCACGTCCGACTCTTTGCAACCCCATGGACTGTAGTCCACCAGGCTCCTCTGTCCGTGGGATTTCCCAGGGAAGAATGCTACTGGAGTGGGTTGCCATTTCCTTCTCGAGGCGATCTTCCTGACTCAGAAATTGAACCCACATCTCCTGCTTGGAAAGTGGAAAGCCCAGGTGGCTCAGGGGTAAAGAGCTTGCCTGTAATGGCAGGAGACACAAGAGACATGGGTTTGATCCTTGGGTCAGGAAGATCCCCTGGAGAAGGAAACAGCAATCAACTGCAGTATTATTGCCTGGAAAATCCCATGGACAGAGGAGCCTGGTGGGCTGCAGTCCATGGGGTCACTAAGAGTCGGACGCGACTGAGTGACTTCACTTTCACTTTTCACTTTCATGCATTGGAGAAGGAAATGGCAACCCACTCCAGTGTTCTTGCCTGGAGAATCCCAGGGACAGAGGAGCCTGGTGGGCTGCCATCTATGGGGTCGCACAGAGTCGGACACTACTGAAGCAACGCAGCAGCAGCAGTATTATTGCCTGGAGAATCCCATAGACAGAGAAACCTGGTGGGCTACAGTCCATGGGGTTGCAAAGAGTCGGACACGACTGAGTGCACGCTCACACACACACACACACACACACGAGTTTACGATCTAAGTGATATTTGCAGTCAGAACAAAAAGCGAAGGTTATAATAAGTGACTGGAGAGGAACAGGTGAGCTAATTTTTAAGAAATTAGTTAAATTCCCAGGATACAACTCACAATCTAAAATGCCAGAAAAATCGTATGTTTAAGTGTGAAAAATGTCAACCAAAATACTAAAATAAAACAAGAGTGAACATTTATGTCATCTTTTGATGGATGCAGACTTTCAAATGAAATCAAGACTAAACTGCAAACTTTGGAGCATCAAAACACCATAGCCAAAATTGAAACAAACTGCAAAAAAATTTCATAGCATGTATAACAAGGGGTTAATGTGCCATCTAAGGAGTTTGTGCAAATTAGTCAGAGAACAATGAACCTGTTTGTAAGCTGAGAAGGGCCCAGTGAGTGGGACGGACAGAAATGGGGGGATGGACAAAGTCTGGGAGGAGAGCCCAGGGGCACAAAGGTGGAAGTTCAAGAAGAGGGTGGGGGAGGGGCGGGCATGGGGGACACAGAACGTATCTGCGTAAGTAAGTTCCAGAAGGTCGCAGGGTGCAGACTCGCATCCCGGACGGCCCTGGGCGTTCCAGCAGCAGTGCTTCTCCTCACTGACTGGTACTTGGGGCCGGTGCATTTCGATTTTTCACTGAGGATGGTTTTATTGGGCATTTTTCTACAAAGACAAAAACAGCTTTGTGAGTCTACCTTCACTTCCCCTTAAAGAGCTTCCTTAGTTACAGGCACAAAGGGAACCAGTGAAGATTTTATCTGCCAGGGGCTGCCAGTCTGCGGGCAGACAGCAGTTATCACAGGCTGGCCTCGGGAGGAAGTCACAGCCAGGTGGTTCCTTAGAGAACAGAGCTCAGTCTTATTTGTCAGGCTGAACTCCAGTTTACAAGAGGACATCTAAACCAACTCATCAGGAGACGCTAAAAGCCTTTGAAAATAATTTTCCCTTTGAGAAAACTAAGCATTCCGTGTTCTTTTGAATAGTTAATCATCTTAAGACTGTATCAAAATCTAAACCATATATACTGACTTTTTAATCCTACAGTAAAATATCTGAAAATACAAGATAAAAGAGTTCGGACATACATTCCTTTTAAAAAGGTCACAAAACATGGATTCATGAGTATGTGTTTCCAAGAAAGTTGCTAACAGATATTTCAACACAGACATATCTCAAAATCTCACCCACTGTTGAAGACATCTGCACCCTCTTACACACACAGGCAGCGTGAGCTTGGCAAATACCGTGAGATCAGTTATGTCTCAACAACTGACCTTTGGTTTATGAAAAGTGAGATCCTAATATTTCTAGACACACTGAATAGGCCTTTGGCTTGTACATAAAAAAAATTGGTTAGAGGGGTGAATAAAAGGTTAGCCAGGTTAAAAGTCCAGTCATTAGATTTTTTCTTACTTGTATGTATGTCTGTATGTGCATATGTGTATTGATAAATAATCGGACATTCGGAAGTTACTAAGAATTGTGGGAACCCGAAAACTGAGACTTGCCTAATGACGGCAGGGATGAGCCCTCCATGTGCCACCCGAGGCTGACTCCGGGAGGCAGTGGCGCATGGCAGCAGGTGGCAGTCTTCCTGCAGCAGGCAGATGGTAAGTACTGCAGAAGCCACACGGCCTTGGCCACAGTCACTCAGCTCTGTCACTGCTGGGGGAACCGCCGTGCCTCAGTGAGCGAAGCTGGGTTCTGATAATGCTTTACTTGTGGTCGCTGGAATTTGAATGTCACGTTATTTTATGAGTCATGAAATAATTCTTTTCATTTTTTCCCCAACCATGTAAAAATGTAAAACTCTTTCTTAATTTAAAGACCACACAGACAGGTGGTGGGCAGTGGCTTGACAACATGGACCGTGGCGCCTCCATCCCTTGAGGACCAACAAAGGATGAGCATTTCAGTGATGAAACAGAGAATGAATGGCGGCCAACCTGGGCGAGTAACTCCAGGGAGACCAAGAGGAGGGTCCTGTCCCTCCTGGAGAGAGTGCAGCCCTTGCCCCACCCCGCGCCCCTCTGCTCTGCTCTGGGGTGGCCTCCAGCGCTGGCCCCTTTCTGGTTAGGTCTTCGTTCTTTCTGACCCTTCTCTGACACCTCCCAAAATGGCCCCAGGCACTCTCAGAGCCTTCTTCCTTCTGCAAACGGCACACAGCCAGAATGGAGGTGACTGTGGCGTCAGGGAGTGCCTTAGCACACCCGTGCTTCCTTCAGAGTCGCCTGGGTGCCGGCTCACTCTGCCTTCTATCCCACTAAGCCCTTCACTTGGACAACACGTCTCATTTCCTCGCGCATTACTTCCGTCTTGAAAGGTTTTCTTAAACCCACAATAGATGTTCTGGGATCCCGTCCACTGATCGATAATATATTGTTAAATATATCAGAGGAAGAAATGATCAAATGATGCATCTCAACATCGGCTCACTTATCATCAAAACACTCATTAAATAGCAGATGGCCAACAGGCACATGAAAAGAGGCTCACCATCGCTAATCATCAAGGAAACACAAATCAAAACCACAGCGAGACAGCACCTCACATCTGTTAGAACAGCCATCGTCAACAAGAACACAAGTAACAAGTGCCAGCGAGGATGCGGAGGAAGGAGAAATCTGCATTGGCACAGCCACCGAGGGACCAGAATGAGGCTCCCTCAAAACACTGCAGACAGAATTACCAGCATCGACCTAGCCAGCCCAGCCCGGGCAAACACCTGGAAAAGGCAAAAACACGAATTCGAAAGCACTGATTGAAAAGACGTGCAACCCAATGTGCGCAGCAATTATTCACAGCTGCCAAGATACGGAAGCGGCCTAAGTGTCCATCAACAGATGAACGGATTAAAAAGCGTGCAATATATATACAATAGAATTATACTCAGCCATAAAACATGAAACTTCGTCATTTGCAGCAACATGGGTCGGTCTGGAGGGCGTTATGCTAAGAGAAATAAGTCAGACAGAGAAAGACAAATACTGTCTGATACCACATATGTGGAATCTAAACAATACAGCAAACTGGTGCCTATGACAAAGAGAAGCAGACGCACAGATACAAACTAGTGGTTGCCGGGGGGTGAGGGGCGGTGAGGATGGGTGAGGGGGGGTGAGGGGGGATGAGGGGGATGAGGGGGGATGAGGAGGGGTGAGGGGGGGTGAGGGGGGATGAGGAGGGGTGGGGGGGTGAGGGGGGGATGAGGGGGTGAGGGGGGATGAGGGGGGTGAGGGGGGATGAGGAGGGATGGGGGTGAGGAGGGGTTAGGAGGGGTGAGGAGGGATGAAGGGGGATGAGGGGGGTAAGGGGGGTGAGGAGGGGTGGGGGGGTGAGGGGGGATGAGGAGATTTGAGGGGGGATGAGGGGGGATGAGAAGGGGTGAGGGGGGATGAGGAGGGATGGGGGTGAGGAGGGGTTAGGAGAGGTGAGGAGGGATGAAGGGGGATGAGGGGGGTGAGGGGAGATGAGGGGGGATGAGGGGGGATGAGGGGGGATGAGGGGAGATGAGGAGGTGTGAGGGGGGATGAGGGGTGATGAGGAGGGGTGAGGGGGATGATGGGGGTGAGGGGGGATGATGGGGGTGAGGGGGGATGAGGAGGGGTGAGGGGGGATGAGGGGGGTTGAGGAGGGATGAGGGGGGTGAGGGGGCGTGAGGGGGGATGAGGGGGAATGAGGAGGGATGAGGGGGGATGAGGGGGGTGAGGGGGGATGAGGGGGGATGAGGGGGTGAGGGGGGATGAGGAGGGGTGAGGAGGGGTGAGGGGGTATGAGGGGCGATGAGGGGGGATGAGGGGTGAGGAGGGGTGAGGGGGGATGAGGAGGGGTGAGGGGGGATGAGGGGTTATGAGGAGGGGTGGGGGGGTGAGGGGGTTGAGGGGGGGATGAGGAGGGATGAGGGGGGATGAGGAGGGGTGAGGAGTGGTGAGGGGGATGAGGAGGGGTGAGGGGGGATGAGGGGTTATGAGGAGGGGTAGGGGGGTGAGGGGGGATGAGGAGGGGTGAGGAGGGGTGAGGTGGGATGAGGGGGGATGAGGAGGGATGGGGGGATGAGGGGCAATGAGGGGGGATGAGGAGGGGTGAGGGGGGTGAGGGTGTTGAGGGGGTTGAGGGGGGGTGACGGGGGATGAAGAGGGATGGGGGGATTAGGGGAGATGAGGGGGGATGTGGAGGGGTGAGGGTGGGTGAGGGGGGATGAGGGGGGATGGGGGGTGAGGGGGGATGAGGGGGTGAGGGGGATGAGGGGGATGAGGAGGGGTGGGGGGGATGAGGGGGGATGAGGAGGGGTGAGGTGGGATGAGGGGGGATGAGTAGGGATGAGGGGGGGTTGGTGGTGAGGGGGGTGAGGAGGGGTGAGGGGGGATGAGGGACGATGAGGGGGGATGAGGTGGGGTGGGGGAGTGAGGGGGGATGAGGAGGGGTGAGATGGGATGAGAGGGGATGAGGAGGGACGAGGGAGGATGGGGGGGTGAGGGGGGATGAGGAGGGATGGGGGAAGAGGGGGGATGTGGAGGGGTGAGGGCGGGTGAGGGGGGATGAGGGGGTGAGGGGGATGAGGGGGATGAGGAGGGGTGAGGTGGGGTGAGGGGGGTGGGGGGTGGGGGGTGAAGGGGTGAGGAGGGGGGAGGGGGGATGGGGGTGGGGCTAATGAGGAGGGTTGAGGGGGGATGAGGGGTTATGAGGAGGGGTGAGGGGGTTGGGGGGGATGAGGATGGGTGAGGAGGGGTGAAGGGGGATGAGGGGGGATGAGGAGGGGTGAGGAGGGCAGGGAGCCGCAAGAGGGCGGAGGGTCAGGACAGGCCACCATTCTCAGCACACAAGGCGGGGAATGGCCGATAGTTTATAACAGGTACAATGGGGTGTAACCTCTACAAAGTGTGAATCACTATATTGCTCACCTATAACACATAATTATTGTACATCAAGTATACTTCAAAAAAGGTCAAAAAAGAAAGGAAACAAACACTCATCAAAGAAGAGATCGTCAATCTTACCAATTTTCAGATTGGTCAGTAACTTCAAAGGAGCATAATTATTAATCTTCCATTCTTCTCAATAAACATCATCCTAGTAATGCTGACTAGGGCGAACCTAGGAGATCTGAAGAGGTGTGCTCATACTATAATTTGCAAACTCTGCATACCGACACTCACCTATGATCTGCACGAGGGAATTCATGTCAAACGTCTGAACTTTCTGACAGCTACAGGATGTCTGGGAGAAGGAAGGTAGGTGGACACACTTGGCTGTTAAATTCCCAGTTTAGAAATCTTCAAGCCCCCAGGCCTTACCACTAACATCTATAAGGCTTTCACCTATATAAACACTTCATATTGTTAAGAACTCTAAGTATATTTTAAAAATACATGGAATATAACAAAATATAGGCATTTTTTCATTAAATACCTATTGATATTTTATTTTAGGTGGCAAGTACTCAAATGTTTGGTGACTCTTGTTTAACAGCCATTACCACTCAGTGAACTCCTAATATGTGCTAGGAACATGGTAGGTACTTCATAAACCCTTGACCTGGAAGCTTGGTATTCACCACAATTTTCATCTTTCAAGCTCACTACAAAAAGTAGGTTTCTAATCCTTACGATGAATGGATGAATACATTAACTCAATAAAACAAAATAAGAGAACTCAACAAAAGATATTTGAGAAGATATTTTTTAAGAAATTGCCTGTTTAATAATAAAGGGTAATTTCGCTATTATAATAAAAGGTAAAGTCCTGTTATAAAAATTTTACAGAAAAAGGAAGTGACTTTCCCAGCTTGCATGTTTTATAACACCTGAGTTCACACACAGGATTTCAAACTGTGGGGCTGGTACGAAAGAATAATGGTGGCCACGGAAGCCAAACCAACACCACAGGTTCCAGGAGGGGCTCAGGGGAACTTCCGGAAGCCAACCTGCTTCTGTGAGGACAGAAGTAGTCACTCTGTGAGTTTCCTCATCTTTAAAATGAGGAAGTTAGAGCCCACACATGGGGTAGGGTCCTTCCCAACTCTGAGTTTCCCATGCTGTCAACTTTGAGGCTACAGCAGGGGACTCATTTGGACCAGTTTGCTGTTAGTGGAACAACGGTCCTAAGATAAAAAAGACGCATCATCTTTTATAATAGAAAAAACCCAAACTCTAAATACCCGCCCACAAGGAAAGGACTTGATACACGACGATGCTTGCTTACTGTTGTAGAAAAGGATAATGGAGATTTACCTCCAAGACAGGCTGACGAGGGAAAAAGCAAGTTCCAGTTATAATAATTATCATATGAGCCCTCTCAAAGTACTGCTGTATATTTTATGCCACCAAACAGATGTTTCTGCAATAAGGAGAAAACCCACTCTAGAAATGGGTGCATTTGGCAGGACAGGTTTTAGGGCAGGAGGATACTCCATGGTCTAGTAGCCTTTATCACCTTATCTGTAATGTTTATATTTTTAAAGGACACGATGTTCAAATTATCATGAAAAATAAATTGCATCAATGAACATGAATTTGAGCCAACTCCAGGAAACAGTGGAGGGTAGAGGAACCTGGTGTGCTGCAGCCCACGGGGCCTCAAAGAGACGGACAGGACTTGACGACTAAACCACCAAGGGCACTCGTCATGTGACCTGAGCCGCCCTCGGGTTGCAGCGGTCCAGGTTGTCTGGGAGCCTGGTCCCGAGGAGGAGGCCTCCCCTTGGGCACTCAGGGTCTGGAGCAGCTTCTCCTAATGGACGTGGAGCCAGGAGAGGAGGCGGAGCCCAACTGCCAGGACCCAGCCCAGAGGACCCACTCTGGCCAACAGGGAGCCCCTGGGGGTGGACAGAGCTTGGGTCACCATCAGTTAGGGACCTTGAGGCTGGGAGAGCGTGCTGACTGGGGCAGAAGGCACTGCGGGGTAGGCCTCCAGGTCTGGAGGAAGGACGCCAGCCTGAGTCCTGCCCATGTACTGGAGGGTACATAGCGTGGGCCCTGTGGGTGCCAGTATCCGAACCTGGAAAACGTGGACAGTCATGCCCGCCTCTGTCCTTTATCTGGTAGGTCTGGAAACCAACGAGACAGGAAGATCAGCTGGAGACTACACAGGGCTCTAACTACACACCTGCAATGATACACTGACTTCCCCTAAAGACCCCAGTATGGTCACTGCAGAGTAAAGGGAAGCCAACAAGAAGAGAGCTGGCGGACGAGGACAACGCCCGCGTGAGTCCGCCAGGATTACAGGAGGAACAGTGGAGCTGGGCAGGTATCAAGGGGCTAAACCAGCGGTCTCGCAGCCGATGAAAATCTCCCGCATCCTCCATCATGACATGCAGACAACTCCTTGCGGTGGGTGAGAGAGTGGAGGCTGCAGCCAGGTGCTCAGGGTCAAGCTCCACGCCCACCATTACCAGCTGTGTGACCTTGAGCAAGTTGCTCAGCGCTTTAGAGCAAGTTGCTCAGCGCTTTAGTGCAAGTTTTGAGCAAGTTACCCTCTGCGCTTTAGTTGCCTCCTCTGTAAAACATAATGATAGTCTCACCTCGTAAGTTGTTATGAGGATTAAATGAGCTCATAGCGATGATGTACTTAGAACAGTGCCTGGCAGGTAGCAAGTGTCGAATAGTTGTGAAATAGAGAAACAGGATAAAACTTGGGTCTTCACACCCACCATCGGGATGTCCGTGACTGTCTGGTCTTTCTTGTATGTTTCCAAGCCCTGCAGCTAATGAAGCACATTTACATACAGCATCCCACGGGCAGCCTGTGCCACTGTGGTTTCCTGAGTTCCCCGCTGACTGCACTGGCTGTCCAGTACTGGGTGCGGTTGAGTTTTAAAGTGCCTTGTGAGAGCATTCATTCATGTATCCATCAGGGCGAGGCTCTTGCAGGGAGCTGCAGAGGACAGAAAGCGGCGGCAGTTACAGTCGTCTTCTTTCTTTTTGGTTGCTCGGTTTTGCGGGATCTCAGTTCCCTGACCAGGGATTGAACCCAAGCCCTCTGCAGTGAGAGCACAGAGTCCTAGCCACTAGGCCACCAGGGACGTCCCTATGTGGTTTTCACGATGCAGAAAGGCGCTAGGTCAATGGTTAGATATTAATATTGCAGTGCTGCACGCCTTCCCTTTGTCAAATCTCTCTCCCCCTCTTTCAAGAGAACTTGATGAGTTTGCACTTGGCAGTACCAGTTTCCAACTCCACCTTTCATCATCCAGTGAAGACAGTCGCCGAGCAACTGGCGCCCCAGGCTGGCCTCCCTCCCCTGCAGGAGGCGCACAGGGCCCCTCGCTGCCCCTCTCCTTCCTCCAGCCCCTCTCTCACCAGGAGTGATTTTAGAAAAGGACCCCTCGCTGCCCCTCTCCTTCCTCCAGCCCCTCTCTCACCAGGAATGATTTTAGAAAAGTAGTTTTCTGTTTTGTTTAAAGAAAAAAAAAAAACCTTCCAGAAGATCTATCTTTTAACATATGGCTCTTTCTTAAAACAACAGGCTTGGTTTACTGAGCAGAAATCACAGAAGAACATGCTAGAGTTTCTTAAAAACTACACGGCAGCATGCTCTCCTGATAGTGCTGGCTGATCCCCAGGGCACAGCTCCATGGAAAGCCCAGCTCACTGGGCTTCTTGGGGATATTTCCCTGGCTGGTGACAGAATTAGTGGGAATGGGAGTTCCGCTGAACCCACTTCTTTAGAACCTTCGGTCCCTCAGCTGAGCCACTGCCTTCAGGGACAGCCGGCTCAGAGGAGGGAGCTGAGAGCCACAGGCCAGGTTCTTCCACAAAAATAGCCCTGTTTCTCCCACACGGCTTCCTGCTAGAGTGCCCCTGAAATGGTCAGCCGCCCATTTCCTACAGTCAATTTTATTTGGAATGTCACAGTTGAGTAAACATAAAATACAGTAGGAAAATGCAATTGAGACAAAATATAATCAGAAAAAAAAAAAACAACCCAGAAAATTGAAGCAGAATAAATCAGTAGGCACAGGTTATTTCAGAGCCTGGTTTTGAAACACTGGATTGCCCAGGAACGTGATTCCCATGCTGGGAATCGGTTACTTGGAAGCAGGGAACGGTTCACAGATCCACACGGTTCATTCCGAACTCCGGCTCTGTGTTCTAACTTCTTTTCAAAGTCTTGTCAGGACGCACGTGCACTGGAGGTCAGAGACCCCGCTGCCTTCTTCATGGGGAAGGAAGGGCTGAAAACAGATTCAGGTGGAGAAGTGCTTCGGAGGGTCTGGCAAACATTCCACCAAGTAGATAGAGGATGAAGGCGGAGGAGCAGTGGAGACGGGGAGGCCCAGGCAAAGCTCGTAGGAAGCCTCGTGACCTTGTGCTCCTGAGGACAGATGGGCAATGGTTCTAAACACGTCACCACACCCCAGGGGACCAGCGACCACTGGGTCTCACTGCTGAGCTCAGCACCGTCTGTCAACCATCCGAGAGAAGTAAATACTCCTTCAGCTTTGGGGTCACCCGTGCTTTTTGATCTTCCTTTCTCTAGAGTTGCAGGAGGAAAATGCCGGGGGAGCTTTCAGCCGGGGCTGCCTGAGGCCCACGGACTCCTCACGACTCCACATGGCACCAGCTCCTCCCCTCTCTGTCCATCCCTGGGCTGGGCGCCCCAGGAAGGTCTCTGTGCTGACTGTGACCTTCTGGGCCTGGGTTCCCTGGGTGATCACAGAGAACTGCTGAAAAGATGAACAAAGGGCCTGGAATCCTGTGTGAGCAGGGACCGGATAAAGCTGCACAGAAAGCACACGTGAAGTCGGGCAGGTGCACCATCCCCGGTGGCTCAGATGGTGAAAAACCCACCTTCAGTGCAGGAGACGTGGGTTTGATCCCTGGGTCAAAGATCCCCTCAAGAAGGGCATGGCAACCCACTCCAGTATCCTAGCCTGGAGAATCCCACGGACAGAGGAGCCTCGTGGGCTACAGTCCATGGGGTCACAAGCGTGGGACACAACTGAGTGACTAACACTTTCACTCTTCACCTCCAGGGGGACCCAGCCCGGTGTTAACCTGGGCCGTGGTCGAGGGTCCTGGCCCTGGCCCCTTGTAGAATCTCCAAGGTCCTCCTAACTCCTCAGGACCAATGAGACGCCACACGGGTGTCCGCAAACCTACCAGACACACACGGGTGTACAGCACAGATGCCAAGGGACAGACCGAGAGAGAGACCCACACTGTAACCAGACCCGTCGGCCCCTCAGGCGGCCACGAGGCAGATTAGGGAAACACACTCTGATCTCGTCCTCAAAGAAAACCTGAGTCAGTTCCTGAAAACAGCTCCGGTTCCGATCACTAGTCTCCGGTCACAGTGGATTCTCTGATCACAAATAACGCCCTGCCTCTTTCTTCATTTATTCCAGTGGCCTCCTGGAAGCACAGAAGCCAGTCCCATGGGGACTGCTGGCAATGCCCTGGGCATGGGGTGAAGACAGGTGGATCTGACTTGCTCTGGGGGCGAGGAAGGTGGTGGGGAGACGCATGGACCCCAGCAGAGGCCAGGTGAAATGCTGCCATGTCCCGACTCGGGGATTCTTTGCTCCCTGGCTTTTCTGCAGTTTTTCCTTCATGAACTTTGACGCTGCTCTTTGATTTATGGCTTCAGTTCAGTCAGAACTTCACTGTAGACTGTACTTCTGTTCTTATAACTGTTGGTGTTCGCTCAGTCATGTCCGACTCTGCGACCCCACGGATGGCAGCACGCCAGGCTTCCCTGTCCGTCACCATCTCCAGGAGCTTGCTCAAACCCATGTCCATCGAGTCGGTGATGCCTCCAACCACCTCACCCTCTGTCGCCCCTTCTCCTGCCCCCATCTTTCCCAGCACCGGGGTCTTTCCATAATGCATGTCCTCTGTCGCCCCTTCTCCTCCTGCCTCCATCTTTCCCAGCACCGGGGTCTTTCCATAATGCATGTCCTCTGTCACCCCCTTCTCCTCCTGCCTCCATCTTTCCCGGGGTCTTTCCATAGTGCATGTCCTCTGTCGCCCCTTCTCCTCCTGCCTCCTTCTTTCCCAGGGTCAGGGTCTTTCCATAATGCATGTCCTTTAACGCTTTTTTCCTTCAATTGCACCTTGCTTGTTATGCATCTTTTGCAAATTCTGCTTCCCTTTTAACTTGGAATCTATTTAGTCCAGACTGTCAGTCTCTCCCGGGTACGTTATTTAGGAGGCATTTTAAAATACAAATAGGCAGGTTTTGTTCCGCTGAGTCTGAGACTGTTTTCAGTGTGTTTAGCCCGTGTGCAGTTCTGAAAGGAAAGCTACACGGGGTCTCAGCTTTGCTGTTATATTTCATTTGTTTCTTCATTTCCCTGCTCCCCTTGTTTTCTGTTTTGCCATCTGGTCTGTTTTTGAGTTTTGTGTTTTGTGCGTCCCTATGCTGTTACCTTGGACCAACGATAACTCACTTTAATTAAATGATTTTATGATAAAAGTAAACACTTACTCCTGATTCAGCACCTTTAGGCAGACTTTCTCAGTAACCTATTTGAAAGACAAATATTTTGCTTCCTTCCTGCCTCTCCTCTTTATCCATCTCTGGCTTATTAAATCACAATATTTAATTTTTCTAGTGATTCAATACCTTGTCTCTTGATTTCTCAAGTTGGAATCCTGTCTCTTGACTCACTGCTCTGAGAGTTGTGGGGGCAGTGTTGGGGGGGGGCAGACTTCTCCCGCCTCATCTTCCCCCTCTTCTGTCTGATTTTACACGGTTCAGGTCAGTGATATTTCATTCTCTTCTGCAAAATCCCACAGTTATATGGCTTCATTTCTATATTTAAATAGACACAATATGCTCTATTTTCCATGGCTTTTCCTTTTATCCCTTGGCTTGCTGGACTTAATTTTTTAAAAAAAATAAAGAAAGGCTTAACATTGTTCCATCATCTGGTTTCTCCTCTATTTAAAACATGTCTCAATTTTCCTTATCTTTAAAGAAAACTATGGTTCAGTAGTACATTTTCATGTGTCATGTGACAAGACGTTTTCTTTTTTAACCAGTACATTTGGAAAAAAACTGTATTGTAGTGTCTTAAGGTCTACAACTTACATTTTTAATCCTTATTTATAATATATTAAGATGAACAACTTGTTGAAAATCATGACTGAAAATCATCTGAGATAACCTGGACATTCGGACAATGGTTTAAGAATCTTCTACATCAAAAGACAAATATTCAAGCTTGCATTTAATTAAAAGAAACTGATGGTGAACATGATCAACGCTGGATGTGCTTCAACGTCCAGTCATGAGAGAAATCTGTCTTAGCTTTCTCAAGGCCTAGATCCTGTCTTCTAGGTGCTAAAATTGCCTCTTACGTCTGACTGTGTTAGGATCACTTTGAAGGTCTCATCACAGAATTCAGGTAACCGTTCTGAGTAAAAACACAGCTGAGGACAGTCCAGCCTCCATCAAGGCGTGTGAGCAGAGCCTCGAAAGGAAGCTCTGCTTTCTGAGGGCACGTGTCCTGCGAGCCCAATGAGCTTTGTTGGGATGAGTGTCTCTGCCTCAGTGGAGGAGTCGGGGTCTGCTTTTCTCCGAATTGTCCTCGCAAGTGTCAAGTTTGTCTACAAGCTCAGAATGCGGGAGCTCTGCTCTTCTGCTGTCGAGCCCCTGAGTCAGCAGAGTTGAAGGCTGAAGGCCGCCCGGGGGAGAGCGAGCAGGTGAGGACACCCCGCAAAGCGGCGGAGTGCTGGCTGAGGGGCCGGGGTCGCCCCTGGGGACAGACAGCGGCCGGGCAGTGGGCCGTCCTGCAGGACGCAGGCTGGCGCTGGAGAGGACGGGCCCTTCCCATATCTGGGCTCGAGCCTCCCGACCCCGCTGCGAGGAGCCTGCTCCCGCGCTGGGCCTCCTGGTGCCCAGCGCTGACGGGTCTGCGGGGCTCCGGGTGCGCAGGCGGGGCGGCGGGGGGCGCGGGCCTCTCATTTCCCGCCGCCCGGAGCCTCCCCGGCTCCCGGGCCGCCCTGCCCGCCGCCTCACCCCTCGGGCCCTCCGACTCCGCGCCCGGCCTGGACCTCAGCCCGCCCTGTCTCTCCCAGGTTAAAC
Source organism: Moschus berezovskii (assembly GCF_049115385.1). Classification (NCBI taxonomy): domain Eukaryota; kingdom Metazoa; phylum Chordata; class Mammalia; order Artiodactyla; family Moschidae; genus Moschus; species Moschus berezovskii. The sequence continues at coordinate 108,720,770 of NC_142469.1, forward strand.
CGAGAGCGAGCGCGGCGTTCCCTCCCGGTGCCGCCCGGTGCCGGGCCGAACCGGGTCCTGCCCGCGTTCAGACTCGGGACCCGAGCGCACCGGGTCCTCCTGCCCGCGTTCAGACTCGGGACCCGAACGAAGCGGGTTCTCCTGCCCGCGTTCAGACTCGGGTCTGAACGAAGCGGGTTCTGCCCCGGTTCAGACTCGGGACCCGAACGCAAGGTGCCAACAGCCCCAGCTGCTCACGCTGCAGGAAGCCCACCGCCCTGCTCTCCTGAGCCGCGCCGAGCCGTGCGCGATTACGAGGAGCCGCCATTCGCCCCTCTGTCTGCCGCCGACGGACTCGGCCGTCACTCCGAAGGGCGGTGAGCGGCCTAACGCGCGGAAGCAGAGGCGCCCGGGCCCGCAGGCCGCAGCGGCCCACGGCGGCGCGTCCTCACACTTGCTCGGCCACAAGGAGAGCACGTGCCGCTGGGCGCCGCGCACCCGGGCCAGATGCTGGGGCCGACGGTGAGCCACGCTGAGCAAAGCCATCGTCTGTTTACGCAGCAGTTCCTCCTTCGGGGGTACTTAAACGTTTCATCAGTTTGCCCCATGAAGTACTGAACAACTTCGCCTTTCCCGTGACAGCCTCGTCATACACAGAATGATAAAATAGCACAGACTGGACAAGTCCCCATCTTCTGGCTGCCGCACTCAGCAGAGCCTTTTCCAGACAGAAAGCAGTCTCGGTTTACAAACTCCGAACCTCTGTGCCATCACCCTTGTGCAACTTCAGTTTCAGGCTGAGTCTTGGTTCACACTAAGGTGACCTTGGATTAAATTCTGTCCAATCTGAAAGAAGTCTGAGAAGCCCTTTGGCTCATCCACACGGGAGAACCATCAGTAGCGTAAGCAGGGCTCAATGGCTCCTCTCTGCCCCCAGCCACCCCACCTCTAGGCACGCGCCACAGATACACGAGGAAATGTCCGCACAGCAATGATTTGCAAAGCAAAATAATACTAACACCAAAAACAGGAAAAACCTTGCATCTCTACAGGTGAGAGAATTGACCACAATACCCTCATGATGGACTGGTCTGCACTTCCAGGGACATTGCCACAGAGCGCTCAGGGGAGTTCAGTAAGAAGGAGGCAGCTGGGACTTTCCTGATGGTCCAGTGGCTAAGAATCTACCTTCCAATGCAAGCGGCACGAGTTAGATCCCACACGCCACATGCCAAGGAAACAGAGGCAGTATAATATATGGTTTATGGGTACACACTGAATCCCACTGTATAATGTACTGATTGTTTTATTAAAAATATGTTATGTAGCTTCCCAAATGATAAAGTTCACAGTAAAACTCCCGGAAACAACCAGACCCATCAACAAATGCAGACAGAACAACCCATTTTCCAGTTGCTTACCCGTGAAGTGACACTAAACGTATACAGATAATTTGGAAAGCTAAACCTGCATATGTGACATTATCTGCTGCCTTCAGAAAATTCTCGAGACTCGAGGCGCTGAAAGCATTTGTGCTGCACCTCCAACAAGACAGGGTGTAAATCATTCGCCTCGAAACCTGCTCAGTCCTCCGACTCGCGCTGTCCTGCTCTGTTTTGGATGTTATTTCAAAGCAGTGAGCTGCTGAGATTTCTTCTGAAGAGTCGCATGAAATCACTTTCTACAGGAAGAGCACTGTAATTGTGTACTGCTTGCACACGGTTCCCAGATGAGTCCCCGATTAAAATGTCATTTCTTCCACCGTGGCCAGCTCAATCAACAGAATAGACCTTGTAATGTTTTCCCTGTCTTTTCTTCTCACTCCTCATTTGTCCAGTAAAATTTATGCAAATACAAAACAGAAGCACAAAATATTCAGGTTGCTTGTAGTGGGGAAGGTCGTGTGTGCTAAGTCACTTCAGTCATGTCTGACTCTTTGTGACCCTATGGACTGCAGTCCACCAGGCTCCTCTCTCCATGGGATTCTCCAAACAAGAATACTGGAGTGGGTTGCCATGCCCTCCTCCAGGAGATCTTCCTGACCCAGGGATCAAACACACAACTCCTGCATCTCTTGCATTGCAGGCGATTCTTTACCAGCTGAGCTACCAGGGAAGCCCCATGCTTGGATAATATTCATTTAAAATTAAAAATATAAGTTTTGCTATATCACTGTTTCATAATTTGCCTTTCATATTTCATACATATGGATACTTTTTCTTATCAATTAACATTTCAGTGTGTATCTTACTGTTGAATATGCCAATTGTGTACTGATGTACAGGATACATGAATGCATTTATATAATCGTGTATTAATGTTGGCTGTTTCCAGTTCACTATTGTTATAATTAAAATGACAGAAAGGAAAGTTACAAATCAACAATCCTAAAAACTACTGTTTTGGGAGGAAGTCTCCCAACATTTTAGAAACCCTTCCAGAAAACTTCACAGCTCAGTCTTCCAAACACATTTCTTACTGCCAGGAGGCACTGGAGGCCAGCTTGGAAGGAGGACTTTTTGCAGGGGGAAGGGAAGGGGAAGGGCCAGAGGCCAAGGCCACTCAAGAGCGGAGTCAGATACTGGGCTGGAAGGAGATGGAGGCAGATCTCAGACATAGAGGGCTCGGCTGTGACGGCCAAGGGCAGGGAGCGGTCGCAGCAGTGCCAACACGGGGGTCTCCACGGCGCCTTTGGGCAGGTGCTGCCTCATAATCTGGCACAGTTACTTGTCTTCCAAGCTGGTCTCCAGGGCCCTAGAAGCTATATTAGCCAGTATTGGTTCCATATGACACACAAAGAGAACATGGCCTTCTTGGGTTAAAAAAAAAATCAACACAATTGGATGCAATGGGATCAGCCAGGGAGATGGCAAACTTTTACCCAGAACTTGGGTGGTCACAACTGTGGGGTTTCAGAAGAAAAGTCCTGAAGGAGAAATGTCTGATTCGAGCAATGGGATCAGTCACCAAGAAAACACCCAGAGGCTTCAGGCGTTATTCATTCCTTTCCTGCCAACGGTCCCATGTGACATTCCCGAGCCTCACACAGGGAGGAATGTTAGTTGCTCAGTCGTGTCTGACTCTTCGTGACCCCAAGGACAATAGCCTGCCAGGCTCCTCTGTCCATGGAATTTTCCAGGCAAGAATACCAGAGTGGGTTGCCATGCCCTCCTCCAGGGGATCTTCCCAATCCAGGGATCGAAACTGGGTCTCCTGCATTGTAGGCAGATTCTTTACCATCTGAGCCACCAGGGAAGCCCTAACACAAACCTCACACAACAGGGGAGTGATTACAGACCCAATACATTGATTTGTATGTTTGCAAGATAAGTATTTGTGAAAACACATAGGCTCTGGAAATGTGAACCGTCTCATACCAATGCCAGCAATACTCCTTCAGTGGAGACTGCAGAAGAAATCAAGACTTATTTTTAAACAGAGAGGGAGAGACCCTAACATCAGAAATACAACTTACAAGCACTTGCAGATATTTATGAAGCGCAAGACAAGCTCAGTGTCTGTACTAAGCCACTCAGATTTAACTTGTCTAAACTCATGTCTTCACCGACTTTAACATTTCCTCTTTTGTTTGATGTTATTCACGGCACTATTTCATATTTAAATAGCTTGAAACCCACAGGCCACGTCAAGCTGTGATGCAAAAAAATCTTTGATCAGATAAACTTAGAGTTAGGAACTCCACAAAACTCCCTAGGAATAAAGATCCTAAATGGATTACTTCAATACAATTGTTAGGTCAGAAGCATAACCCTACGCATTTATGAAAATATTCCAGTTTCTAATCAGAGACATCCTTAGTAGAGCTTTCTCTGAAAACTGGCCCTGTCCTTTAGATCAGCCTGGGAGTCTATCACCTCCATCTGCTAGAACTGAACCAGAAAGAAGGCTGAGCATATAAGAACTGATGCTTTCAAACTGTGGTGTTGGAGAAGACTCTTGAGAGTCCGTTGGGCTGCAAGATCAAACCAGTCAATCCTAAAGGAAATCAGTCCTGAATATTTATTGAAAGGACAGATGCTGAAGCTGAAGCTCCAATACTTTGGTCACCTGATGTGAAGAGCTTACTCACTGGAAAAGACTCCGGTGCTGGGAAAGATTAAAGGCAAAAGGAATGCACAGCAGAGGATGAGATGGCTGGATGGCATCACCAACTCAACGGACATGGATTGGAGCAAACTCTGGGAGATGGTGAAGGACAGGGAAGGCTGGCGTGCTGCAGTCCATGGGGTCGCAAAGAGTCAGACACGACTGAGCGACTAAACAACAGCAATACTGCACCCGAGTCAGGTGACTGACACAGAGCAGCAGGGACCCCGTAAATTCCACACAGGCCAGAGAAAGCTTGCTGCTGATGGATCGAGAGCCTTACGGTGAGGACCCCCAAGGTCATGGAGGACACTCACATTCCTGCACAGCCCTCCCTCTGGCCAGTGCCACCCTACGTGAAACTGCCAAGACAGGACGCACATGTCCATGTAGGGGAGTCACCGCATCTTGGGAAGGTTCTGGATCCGAGAAGAGCCAAGTGTGAACCGGACCTGCCTCCCCACAGTGCCCACCCACCGGGCCCACATTTTCCGGAGCCCTTCTCCGCAAAACGGCCAAGTGTTCGGAAACCTTCCCCACCCTCACTTTGTTCTCCCAACACGTTACAACACCAGCTCCTTCACTGTTAACTATGGTCACGCGTTCACAGAACGTATTCACTAAATGCCTATGGAACACTTACCAGGGCGAGGCCTGCTCCAAGAGCCGAGGGCCCCGTCCAAGGCCCTGCGTCCCAGCGGGTGGCGGAAGGGGGCCGAGACCTCAGCGCGCCCCGCGGGGCCCTGCTCCCTGCTGGGTCAGGGGTCAGCAGGGCTCAGGAAACACTGTGAGCTGCTCCCTCCTGGTCCAGATTCCACTCCTCTTCCTCTGCATCCTAGCAAGCAACTTGACTCCAGTCCGGCATTGCTGAAAATTGACTCAGAATAATCACCTGCTCTAGTGCCTATTCAAAAATAATTTTCAGCCCGATGATCTGCTTACTTTCCTGGTGGCCCAGGGGCTCACAGGACCTAAAATGAGCAGAGAGGAAAAGGGAAAAAGATGGGCGGTTTAACGGAACCACAGAGAGTAGCCGTCTCCCTACAGGGAAAGTTAAATTCCTACGTCGCCGTATACAAAATCAGATTTAGTACAATAATTTAGTATTAGAAGAAAAAGGAGACAGTCTTTAGGTTTTTAAGTAGGAAGAATTGCTTAAATGATAAGCAAACAGAAAAAAAAAAATATATTGATTGGTTTGAAGAAATCAAAACCTTATTGCAAAAGACCTCACACAAAGTTAAAGACGACAAGCCATTTGAAGTTATTGGAGCATTAGTGACAAGGGATTAATGTCTAAAATTTATAAATAATGTCAGGAATCACTAAGGAGACGGACAACCCAACAGAGAAATAAACGCTATGAACCTAACAGAAACAGAAGACATTAAGAAGGGGTGGCGAGAATACGCAGAGGAACTGTACAAAAAGATCTTCAAGACCCAGATAATCACAGTGGTGTGATCACTCACCTAGAGCCAGACATCCTGGAGTATGAAGTCAAGTGGGCCTTAGAAAGCATCACTATGAACAAAGCTAGTGGAGCTGATGGAATTCCAGCTGAGCTATTTTAAATCCTAAAAGATGATGCTGTGAAAGTGCTGCACTCAATGTGCCAGCAAATCTGGAAAACGCAGCAGTGGCCACAGGACTGGAAAAGGTCAGTTTTCATTCCAGTCCCAAAGAATGTTCAAACTACTAAACAATTGCACTCATCTCACATGCTAGCAAAGTAATGCTCAAAATTCTCCAAGCTAGGCTTCAACAGTCCATGAACTGAGAAATTCCAGATATTCAAGTTGGACTTAGAAAAGGCAGAGGAACCAAAGATCTAATTAGCTGGACTTAGAAAAGGCAGAGGAACCAGAGATCTAATTGCCAACATCCGTTGGATCATAGAAAAAAAAAGAAAATTCCAGAAAAACATTTACCTCAGCTTCATTGACTACACTAAAGCCTTTGACTGTGTGGATCACAACAAACTGTGGAAAATTCTGAAAGAGATGGGAATACCAGACCACCTTACCAGCCTCCTGAGAAACCTGTATGCAGGTCAGGAGGCAACAGTTAGAACCAGACAAGGAACAATGGACTGGTTCAAAATTGGGAAAGGAGTATGTCAAGGTTGTATATTGTCATCCTGCTTACTTAACTTCTATGCAGAGTACATCATGCAAAATGCCAGGCTGGATGAAGCACAAGCTGGAATCAAGATTGCTGGGAGAAATATCAATAACCTCAGAAATGCAGATGACACCACCCTTATGGCAGAAAGTGAAGAGGAACTCAAAAGCCTCTTGATGAAAGTGAAAGAGGAGAGTGAAAAGGTTGGCTTAAAGCTCAACATTCAGAAAACTAAGATCATGGCATCTGGTCCCATCACTTCATGGCAAATAGATGCGGAAACAGTGGAAACAGTGTCAGACTTTATTTTGGGCTCCAAAATCACTGCAGATGGTGATTATAGCCATGAAATTAAAAGACACTTACTCCTTGGAAAGAAAGTTACGACCAACCTAGACAGCATATTTAAAAGCAGAGACATTCCTTTGCCAACAAAGATCCCTATGGACAAAGTTACGGTTTTTCCAGTACTCAGGTATGGATGTGAGAGTTGGACTATAAAGCAAGCTGATCACCGAAGAACTGATGCTTTTGAACTGTGGTTTTGGAGAAGACTCTTGAGAGTCCTGTGGACTGCAGGGAGATCCAACCAGTCCATCCTAAAGGAAATCAGTCCTGAATATTCATTGGAAGGACTGATGCTGAAGCTGAAGCTCCAATACTTCCGCCTCCTAATGGGAAGAGCTAACTCACTAAAAAAGACCTTGATACTGGGAAAGATTGAAGGAAAAAGGAGAAGGAGGCGGCAGAGGCTGAGATGGCTGGATGGCGTCACCGACTCGATGGACATGAGTTTGCGCAAGCTCCGGGAAATAGTGTAGGACAGGGAGGCCTGGCGTGCTGCCGTCCACGGGTCGCAAAGAGTCAGACACGACTAGAGGCTGAACAACAGAGCAGCATGAACAGACACGTCACATGGAAACTGAACTTGTCAACAAAACATCTCATTAAATGTCCCACCTCAGCAGTGACAGAGAAACACACAATATGTCACGCACTAGTTTGGCAAAATGTTTAAAGAGTCTGAAAACATCCTCCCACTTACTAGGAGCTGAAATTGAGAGCAATCACCTAATGAAACTGAAAACACAGACTTTCAGCTGCAATTGCGCTTCTGTGGCTGTAACTGCAAGACACTCAAGATGCCACTGCAGTGGTGTCTACCAGCCAAAGCTTGAGAATAGTGTGGGTGTCCGTCAGAGAGGGAAAGAACAAAAAATCAGTAACACATTGAAGGGACAGGGCAGTTGCAGAAGAACACGTGCACTGTGATTCTACTGACAAAACTCTGAAAATACACAGAACAGCTCTAAGTGCTGTCTGTACAGAGACAAATGTGAAGACGAGAAGGGAGACTGTGTGTCAGATTCAGGATAGCAGCTGCCTCTGGTGGGAAAGAGGTAGCGGGTAGGACTGAGGAGGTTTTCAAAGGCGGCACTGGTTGGTTTCAACATGATCTGAAGCAAAGACACTCTGCGTTATTCTGGCGTGGTGGCTCCTCAAGCGTTATCTCCAAGCTTAGATGCCGAATGTTCAGTCATCTTTTATCCGTCCCTAAATTCAATTTCCTCCCAAATGAAAAAGGAAACACACAAATACAAATAGAAGCTGGCACTTTAGTGAATAACTCAGCAGCTCCTAATGAGCACACCACCCAACTGAATCAGGATAATTAGAACCCTCCTGTCATTTAGAAAGGGCTTCCCCGGTGGCTCAGATGGTAAAGAATTTGCCTACAGTGACGGAGACCCGGGTTCGATCCCCGGGTCGGGAAGATCCCTAGGAGAAGGGAGTGGCAACCCAGTCATTTAGAAAGGGCTGGGACAGGCTGAGACCCTCCACGGCCCTGATCCCTCCCCACAACGTTTAGTATGGAGGAGAGGACTGCTGTACAGGAAAGCCGATACATTTCCCCGAAGACCATTCTGATAAGGAAAGAAGAGGAGAAAGATCCGTGTGCACTGCCACCCAGGCTAGCTTTTCTGTGCTTTATTTCTGCCTATTTCTCTAAGCAGGCAGGCTGGCCCCAGAGCCTGGGCCAACTACAATCACCCTCTTGTGAGGGTCTACGCCATCAGTCCCACATTGGAGGCACAAGGAACCTGGAGGCAGGTCTGAGGACCGAGCCACCAGCTCCAGGGAGGTGCCCAGGAGAGCTGACGTCGCAGCATCTCAGATCACAGGCACACAGTGGGCAAGAACCTTCCAGCACCCACCGCGGGCAGCCTCAGTCCACGGGGCAGGATCGGCCCAGCAGGGAGGACCTGGAGAGCAGTCCCCGGGGGGAACCACAGGGCCAGATGCCCAGGCGAAGTGCAGAACAGGCCTGAAGCCAAGCACTTCCTGAATTTCAGGACTTCGCTGCGCTCCCGTCCTAAGGCATGTGAGAGCTGAACACACAACTTAAGGCGGAGGCCCCTGGTTGCCATGGCAGCGGCCCTGCTGGGCCTGCTACTCTGCAGAGAGCTTCACTGTGCCCCTGTCACCCAGGGGTCATCCGGCTCCCTGGGGATCCTAGGGGCAAGGAGACCCCGAGACCCGCTGGAGGATCTGATGAGGTTTTGGTGCACACGGACACCGCAGGGGCTCTGTCCCTGCCCCTTCTCACCTTCCCACTGCGGGACCGATGCAAACCAGGCCCACACCATGCTGGCCTCCGCCACCCGGTCAGAAATCGTGGCAGAAATCCCCAGTGAGAAAGCAGACCTTCAAAAGACAGGAGAGCTAGGAATACTCTCCTTCTTCCACGAGCTCCCACCCTGTTAGCACGCCCCTTGTGCTGGGGCCCTTAGACGTCACAGCATCACAAGCCTGGGCATCTGGACCTGTCCCCGACACCTGGATTTCTCCAGGTGGTCCCTGCCCCTCCGTCGAGGAGTAGATGCAGCAGCTCCCTGGCCTGCAGACCCCTGAGCTCAGGAAACGCCAGCCACTGACCTGCAGCTTCCTCTTTACAAAGTCCCCGAGGACACGGACGGCTGCAGCTGCGGTGGCCTCCGCAGGCCTGGGTCGGGGTCCCTCGTCCTCCGCCGGGCGGGACGGCCGGTCGTGGGCCATGGGGGCCGCTGATGCAAAGGCACAGCCGCTTGGCAACGGAGACTGGCGAGGTGCCCAGGGAGGCCCCTAGAGTGATCAGGGTCCCTGGGGGTTTCCCTGCCTTTCAAAACACGCGCCTCCAGGACAACAGGCAGGAGAAAGGGCAGGGCGGCCTCGCTGCCCCGCGGGTGCCCAGAGCCACAGCACAGAGAGCGGGCAGAGAGCGCCGGGGTGACAGGCCAGCCGGCCCACGCGATGGCCCGGACACTGCGGTCCCCAAGGGCGAGGCCACGAACACGGGGAGGGCGGGGTGCGGCCAGCGGCGCGCGGTCCCCACTTACAGGAGGCGGCGGGGACGTCGCCGCAGTGCGCTTGGTGACCGGAGGCCAGCCGCAGACTCGGCACACAGCACCCTCGGGACAGGGCCGGCCCCACGCCGCCTCCTGTAAGTCGTGAGTCGGTGAGGACCGAGGAGCAAGCACCCAGTCCGAGGGCTCAGACAGCAGACGCCCGCTCTCACGTCTGGGGCCGGAAGGGCTCCAGGGCCAGTCTCCGGCCCTCTCCGTGCCCCTCCCTCTGATCTGCACACGCCGCTCCTCTGCGCGTGTCCTGCCCTGCTCGCCTTTCTCGTGAGGACGCGGCTCATACGGGCTCAGGGCCCACCCTAACGACGTCTCCGTCATCTGATCACGTCTGTGGAGGCCGCTTCTGCAAAGACGGTCACGTGCTGAGCCCTGGGCGGTCAGGGTCCTCACACGTGGACTCGGGACACAGCTCGGTCCCAGCAAGGACGGGATCTGCGTGCCGGGCCTCTACAGGGCCATCTTTCAGCAGGCCTGCGTGGGCAGCCTGCTCCAGCTACTTGCCCTGGGGGCTCCTGGCCTGGCAGGCTCTCTCAGTTCAGCTCAGTCACTCAGTTCTGTCGACCCGCCAGGCCTCCCTGTCCATCACCAACTCCCAGAGCTTACTCAAACTCACGTCCGTCCAACCATCTCAGCCTCTGTCGTCCCCTTCTCCTCCCGCCTGCAGTCTTTCCCAGACTCTCCGGCACGTCACTGTCTAGAATGACCTAACATGAAGTGGACATTACAATCCCTTGTCTCTGCAGAAGTGAGGACGTGGGGCCCATGAGGTGACCGTCATTCACGTCCTCCCCTCCCCTCGCTGGGTCCCCTGTGGTCAGAGCCCAAAGTCCACTCTGGGTCCCCATTTCTCCTGCCCTGCAGGGGACGCTCAGCACACGCTCGAGCCCTAAAGGAGAGCTTGCGGCCGGCATGGGCCTGCCGCCTCGGGCCCGTCCCCACCTGGTAACAGACCCCAGATGCCAACAGCTTCTGAGTGTGTGCCGACATGAGTCTGAAACATCGGTGGCCCCCGGGTGGAGCTTGGGAAGGACCCGCCTGGCCAGGCGCCTGGAAGGAGGTGAGTGTCTCTGAGCTCTGAGTCTGAGGACGCCTGCATTTTCAATTCATGGGCCCCATGAATTTCTACTTTTTTTTGCTCAAGCCAGTTACAGTGGATTTTGTATCAGTAGCGGATTCTAACAGCCAATTTGGGGGTTTTATGCAAAGCCAAACGAACGCACAGACTCCTGGAAATCCACAGAACAGAGGGTACGCTACTCTACAAAGAGAGTAGAACAAAGTCATAGACAAGGAGCAAGGAGAATCCTGAAAGCCAGAAGCCTGTCTTCTCATGAAAGAGAGACCGCGAGGAGCAGAGGGCAGGACCAGGCAGGGTCTGGGCACATCACGGGTCACCAGTTCTCTCCTGTCCAGTCAAAGGGCATTTAGTCTGTACCTGGGTGTTGATATTTTAAACGTCCTGCTCAGAAGCTATATCAATGTGCGTTTATTAGAATCTAGGTCAAATCGATGACTATCAGTTTAAATATTTTGCTTTTGTTTTGTTGCTCAGTCACTCAGTCCTGTCTGACTCTTTGAGACCCCGTGGACTGTAGCCCACCAGGCTCCTCTGTCCACGGCATTTCCCAGGCAAGAATACTGCAGTGGGTTTTGTCTTATTTATACTTCTCAATAAGCTGTGACCCTCCAGACAGGGCTAGCCTATAACCTGGGCAGTATGGTCACCACCTAAGGCCCCTCTGTTGACAGGATGCGGACCACCCGCGGCACAGGCTGAGTGGTGGGTCAGACGCACACCCACGACGCTGAAAGGGAAACTTGAGCACGGGCTGTCTTTGAAGACCTCAACCTCAGGTTCAAGAATGGCAGGGGAAATTTAAGAAGACAATTTAGAATAAAGAGAGAGAAATCTTATTTTATGAAGCAGATAGCAAAAGTGTAAGGAGATGGCTACTTCAAAAGCTAACACTGATTTAGAACACTGATGAGTTATCAAGCATTGAAATTAACTCAAGGATGACGGATCCACAGTGAGTGACATCGCTGCGGAAGAGGATGGTCCTTGGCCGTGAGCAGCGGTCCCCAACCTTTTTGGCACCAAGGACTGATTTGGAGGAAGACAATTTTTTCCAAGGGCCAGGGTTGCAGGCAATGGTTTCAGGGTGATATCTAATGTTATCACTGATCTGACAGGAGGTACAGTCCAGCCTGGAGGCTGGGAACCTCTGGCCTTGGGGATCACTTACTATCTGCTGTGATTACCCACCCCCATACCCTCCCACAGCGGTATGCTGGCGCTGGCTCATTTCTCTGTGAACTCCGGACCAGACGGCTGATGATCCTGGGGATGCTTTACTTGGGGATTGCCGAGGCCCTATCCCTGACCCTGTAGTGAGTGGTACGTGTTCTGCTGGGAGCTACACATTACCATCCGCTCACTGCACCTGGCCGACTTGCTCTGACACACGGGGCCCGTTCCTGAAGTTTATTCCGTGGGTGTAGTCGCCGCAGAAGGCAGAAACAAGATGCTGTTTCCCTTGTACGTGGCGTGAAAAGCAAACTCCTCTCCCCTGCACTTACGCTATTTCTGTGTCCTGTTTCTGAGCATCCTTTATCTAGAAAAAAGGGACTGACTCTCCAGCCAGACTGCAAGCTACTGAAGGTAAGCCCACCCATCTAGGGCTGCACCCTGAGCCCCCAGCAGGTGCAAATCAAGAGCCCTGGAAATATTTATGACGGGGATGGACCATCATTCTCAGGAAAACCAAAGGGATGTCTTACAGTTTGTAGCAGGACTCTGCTGATCTTCTCAGTCCATTTCAAAGTAAATCTCTTGCAACTAAAACTTTAGTCATAACTTAGAAAATAAATCTCTGCAAAGAACCTATAACATACCAGAAAATCTCTGTTTTATTTTCCAGTGCAGGGGCCATCTTAGTATTGATGCCATCCTGAATGACAGAAAGTGGACCCACGGTTCTTCCCACTCTGTTTTCAAAAAGTCACAAACAGGGGGTTTTAAGGGCTTGAAGCTGTTGGAGCCACACACAGGACGAGCTGGCAGCTTCTTCCCTGAGATTCCAGCTGCTGACACGCTTAACCCACTCTCCTCAATTTCTCTGCAGCTTCAATCTCTCTGCGATCAGTTTCCTGGGAACGTAGGTTTTCACTGTTAACAGGGGAGAGGATCAATAAAGTGGCGAACGTTTACTGAACACGTTTTTCAGACCCCTCTCTCGCCTCCACCCTTGACATGGTCCATTATATTTCTGCAGATGCTTTGTTACAATTCTAACAGCAAATGTTTGGGATTAGCTGTCTTCGCATAATCTTTAATACAAACTGCTTTTGAAAACTCCTCTGTGTTCATGGCTCTTAAATGTGGTGGAAATCTGTCGCAATTTTATGTTTTTAAAACAATACAATTACATTTCTTCTTGCTAATCTGAGCAAGTCAAAACTTTGCTGCTTAAACTTTATATCACCAAACAGCCATGTATAATGCCATCGGAAGTTTTCCTTTCATCCTATATTAAACACAGAATGTCCTGTATTTATATAAAAATTACCATCTCTGGGTTGACTATTAACCATCCTTCCAGAGTGGTTTTTCTCACATTGTAAAAACACCAAACATAGAGGCTCAGATGTTTTTAATAATAAAGTCACATCACAGATTAGAAATATATACACTGGGAAACAGATTAACTGCTGTCATTATGGGAGTTCACTGTGTCATTAGAAACCCACTTGGACTGCTACTTATATAGTCTGCATTAATGTGATGCATGGTTTTCACAAAGCTCCTATGATTATGACAGGTGGTGTGGTTCTTAGACAGTCCTCAATATCTACAAAACTGAGAAAATATCCAGGACTGTTTGCCCGAGGGCTCTCAAGGGTTAAAACAGTGAAGCTGGATAAAGAAGATGTGGTACATCAGCTGTGAAAAGGAACAAAATTGGGTCACTTGTAGAGGTGTAGATGGACCTAGAGACTGTCATACAGGGTGAAGTGAGTCAGAGAGAGAAAGACAAATCCCATACAGTAACTCATAAACGTGGAATCTGAAGACGATCTTATGTACAGAGCCGACAGAGAGGCATAGGCGCAGGCACAGAGAACAAGCCTGTGCATGCCGGGGGTGTGGGGAGGGAGGGGAGGCAGGGTGAACTGGGGGACTGGGGTTGCCATATACACACTGTTGATATAAACTAACGAGTCCGTCTAAAGTGTTAGTCGCTCAGTCGTGCCCAACTCTTTGCAACCCCGTGGACTGCAGCCCACCAGGCTCCTCTGTTTATGGGATTTTCCAGGCAAGGACATTGGAGTGGGTTGCCATGCCCTCCTCCAGGGGATCTTTCCAAACCAGGGATCGAACCCAGGTCTCCTGCATTGTGGGCAGATTCTTTACCAGCTGAGCCACCAGGGAAGCCCTAACTAATGAGAATGTACTGTATAGATCAGGAAACTCTACTCAGAGCTCTGTATGACCTAAATGGGAAGGAAATCCAAAACAGAGGGGTTGTATGCATCCTGTGACCACCTGATACGAAGCACTGACTCACTGGAAAAGACCCTGATGCTGGCAAGGATTGGGGGCGGGAGGGGATGGGGACGACAGAGGACGAGACGGCTGGATGGCATCACTGACTCAATGGACATGAGTTTGAGTGAACTCCGGGAGATGGTGATGGACAGGGAGGCCTGGCGTGCTGCAGTCCATGGGGTCACAGAGAGTTGGACACGACTGAGCGACTGGACTGAACTGAATATGCACGCGTGTGGCTGATTCACTTTGCTGTCCAGTAGAAACTAACACAACATACTCCAGTAAAAGAGTTAAAACAACAACCCCACAGAGGGGGTGGAGCCTGGGTGTGCCGGTGTGTATACAGGAAGTACCCTCCTGAGTAGGGGATATGGAATTAGCATTAGCTAGCTGGGAGTGGGGGGCATCGCTCTGGACTCAGCACTCCCGCGACACAGAGTCAGCAGAGGCGGGTGGGGCACACAATCCCACCTCTGGCGGCCCTGCTGAGCCCTCCCCATCATGGGATAAAGCGCAGTGCTCCAGGTGGATGTTTGGAGCTTCCAATCTGGCCCCAGCCCTGCCACTCGCCCATCTTACGATCTTGGACATGTCAGCCTCTCAGACCCTTGGTCTCTTCATCTAAAAGATGACAGATACTTGCTGTGTGGTTTCTAAGACCTCTTCCAGAGCCCAAATGTTATGACTCCCTCCTTGTAACCTGTAATATAGAGAATCTGCATTCCTGTACTTGTCAAGGAACCCAAACTAAATCCTAATGAAACTTACGGCTTTCCTACCCAAAGTCACAGAGAACTGTGCTATGACACCCAGAGGCCTTCCAACATCCCTGCACAGGGCAGCTCCCAGAGGGCTGCTCACCAGGACCACACAGCAGACTCTGGATGGAAGTGCTTTTCTGCTTTGTGTTTTGGTCTGACCACCTCCGCTTGCAATCCACCGCATCACAAAAGGTGTCAGTGAGAAATGCACTGCACTGAACAGAGGCTACCCTTGGGTGTACTGCTCACTGCTCTGACGTGGGGCCCTCTTTAGGAGGACCTGCAGGAGACTTCTCGCTGGGCTCAGGGACAGAAAGAAAGAGCGTCCATCTGAACAACAGGGCGTGGGCTTTTGTCTGTGGTTTGAGCTCAAGCCGCGCCCACCCTCCCGGGCAGCCAACAAGCTCTAGCTGGCCACCAGCCTGCCTTGCCTTCCGCTCACCTCTGCCTTCACATCCCGTTTCTACCTTCTTTTCTGTGCCTCCATATCGGCACGTACTCATTTTTAAATCTCACGTTGAAAATATCTGCCAACCTTATTGATGTCTTCGGGAATAAGAATGGGTATCAAGAAGGGAATACTCCCAGAAATGTGAGGTTCAGAGCAAAAACCCACGCAGGAATGACAATGAGGCTGTCGCAGACCTAAGGGCTGGAGCCGGCAAGGGGCTGTGACCAGGGGCTGCGGCTTTCACGTGTGGATCTGTCCAGGCTTCTGAAAGCAGACCCGTGCCTGGTTCCTTAAGGCCTCAGTTGTCTTAACTCCAAAAGTAGGAGGAGATGACTTTCATTCCCAGTGTAAAATCATTAGAAGTATTCCTTTAGGAGTGACCTTAAAGTGAAACATACATTTCCATGCGTTTAGAGCTGCAAATAAAAACATTCATCAACAGCAAATTTGCATGTAATGCATATGCGAATCAGAACATTTCTTGCCCAAATCAAACAAAACTATATGCACATTGTTGGAAACTCACAGATTCTCTTCAAAAAAGTGCTATGACTCACAGTCCTAATATCCCTGGTATCTCAGTGATTTATGAAACCCTTTCGTAAAGGCAGTGTGTGAGACACAATTGAAAGTAACCTCGCTAAGAAGCCCAAGGGACAGACTGCAGGAGCTGTTCTGCGTGACCTGGTTTGGACTGCAGTCTGATGCATGCTTGTCACACATGACTATTGTGTGTTTGCATTATTTCACTTTAAAATGGGCAAGCGCGGCAGGGGGCAGGAGGATTGGGGAGTCATTTAAAGGGGACAGAGTTTCACTTTGGGGAGATGAAAGCCTTCTGGAGATGGGCAGTGGCAATGACTGCACAGCAACGTGAACAAAACATGCAATGCTGCCGAAAGTGGTTAAAATGGTGAATCTTCCGTCACGTGTGTGCGCGCGTGCATTAGTCGCTCAGTCGTATAGGACTCTCTGCAACCCCATGAACAGTAGCCCGCCAGGCTCCTCTGTCCATGGGATTCTCCAGGCTAGAATACTGGAGTGGGTTAACATTCCTTTCTCCAGGGGGTCTTCACGACCCAAGGTGGAACCCAGACCTCCTGAATTGCAGGCAGATTTCTTTTACTGTCTGAACCACTAGGGAAGCTATTTTACTACAACTTTTAAAAAGTTCTAAAAAGAAAAAAGTTTTAAGAGCAAACTGCTAAATCTGATTCTCTTCACCTACAACTTTACCCTTCAGTTACAGGTGCAATAAACATCAACTTTGTCACATTTTTCTCCCCTTCATTTCTAAAACTGCAGGAAAATGACGAGTGGCCCCGGTTCCCCTTGACTGTGACACTGAAGAGCGATGTTAAATCCATTCTGGCTGTAACACGACCTCAGAAACAGGACGAACTGCAAACGACAACAGCTTTCTCTCCAGCTTCTGACCTGCTCTTTGCGTCCCCCCGTGACCTGGGACCCTTTCACAGAATTTCACTCTGTCCGGGAAAACAGAGCCAACCTTCCCTTTCCCGGCCGAGATCCCAGCAGTAAACGGAAAACGCCGGTTCTCTCCCGAACTGGAACCCGCCCGGTTGCAGCGCGAGGGCTCGCCTACCTTTCCGAGAAACAGTTTCTGCAGCCTGCGGCGCGGCAGCCCGAGCATCCCCGACCCGCGTCCGCGCCGCCGCCGGCCCCCGCCTCCTCCGCGGCTCTCGGGACACGCCCCGCGGGGCGGGCCGCGCTCGGCCGGCTCGGGACGGGGATGCTCGGGCTCGGCGCTCCCGCCGCGCGCCGCACTCGCCCACCGCCGGAGGGGCGCCCGGCCCGCCCCGCAGCGCCCCGCGCCGCCCCGAGCCCCGGCAAGCGGCTCGCGGGGTCCGCCGGCCTCCACGTGGACCGAGCCAAGTGTTAGCACTCCTGAGTCAGCGGAGCCCCGGGCGCGCGCCGTGACCCTCCCGCGGCGCACCTGCCGCCCCCGCGTCTGTCGTTTACACAGAGGGGGGAGACGTGGGGGGCGCTGGGGGGCCAGAGACGATGCCTTATCTTTTCAGGTGGCCCCAGGTCAACTTCACGCACGGATTATGCAAGAATCACCTTATCCGGTTTTAGTCCTTTGAGTAATCCTTCCACATGCGTGCGCAGACACACACGGGCACACGCGCACACACGCACAACACTCACATACGTACCCGTGCACACAGCCCCGCAGGTGCACACTCTCCCATGCACACCGCTTTCTCTCCCACCTACCGCAGGCCAGCTGGGAGTGCGTCCCATCTGAGGAACGCCTGCTTTGCTGTCTCTGCAAACTGAGTCCCCAGCTTCCCCCGGAAGAATCAGCCCTTTGTGGCCGGCGTCCGGCTTCCTCTTGGTGCAGCGGAAGCGTGCCCATTCCAGCGTCAGGGCCGCCTTGGAGGGCAGGGCAGCTGGTCAGAGGTGCACCTTTGCGGGTTAAGAGTTTCCTTTTTGAGCTTCTTTTTAACACATAAACAGGCTCCTCCTCTGAAGACCTAAACATGCGATATGAAACAACCCATCAACTAACAAACAGCTTTTTTAAAAGTCAAGTGTTAGTCCTGTCCGACTCTTTGGAACCCCGTGGACGGTAGCCCACCAGGCTTCTCTGTCTGTGGGATTTTACAGGCAACGATACTGGAGTGGGTTGCCATTTCCTTCTCCAAGGGATCTTCCTGACCCAGGGATAGAACCCAGGTCTCCTGCATTGCAGGCAGAGTCTGTACCATCTGGGCCACCAGGGAAGCTTTATGTGACAGATAATAGATGTCATGGTTAAGGATGTGGATTTGGAAATATATTGGCATAAAATTATAGGGCATGAAAAGAAGGAATCAAAGACAACACGGAAGTTCAAGACTGAAATGGCCCTATTTGGGACAGCCCACATGATACGGTCCTGCCCATCTCTTCCCTTCTCTAAAATGCTAAACATGTCTTTTCCAATAAATGAAAATAGTTGAAGTACAGTTGCTGTTTCTCAAGAAGTTACTATTCCAGAAAACTTGTTTTTCCAAAACAATTTTGCATTCATTTCATTGCTTCTGGAGCCGTATGTTCTTTTTCTTGAATAAATTAACATGCATTTATCCATGTAAATGTTGTATTTATGTGTAAGTGTGCAGAAGTGTGTATACACATTTACATATTTATTTCAGATAAACAAAACAGCAGAGAGTTTTGGAAGAGTAACCACTAGGTCAGCCCTCTGGAGGGGCATTCTAAGGTATGCTCTTTACTAACCAGACCTTCCATTAGAAAAACTATTCAGTTCAGTCGCTCAGTCGTGTCCGACTCTCCGCGACCCCATGAATCACAGCACGGCAGGCCTCCCTGTCCATCACCAACTCCCGGAGTTCACTCAAACTCATGTCCACAGAGTCAGTGAACTATTAGGAGCTGATAAAACAGGATTTTTAAAAAGTGTGTCATACACCTCCATGATATGTGCATTTTTCCCATTCTGGAGCCACTGGCAATTAATGCAGTCTAAGGGGGGAAAAAATCACATATTGAGCTGTTACTTTGGGAACAAAGCATGATTTGTTTCATGAGCCAAATTACAGAGGAAAATGCCTCTTTTTAAAATTCTCTCAATCATTTGTTGGCTCCTGAACTCTGGCACAAAATAGGGAAATTAATAGAAACTGGTGTTCTTCCTATTCTCACCAAATTTCTCATCTCTTATTTTTATTGGACTAGGAAACCCCTCACATTTCAGTCTTGAATTCTAATTTTGTCAAATGGTCAGAAATTTAAAAGAAATCCAGCTGTATTCCTTTTCCCTAAAATCAATCCACATCTCACCCCTTGGAAAAGTCCTGGATTTTGACATCTACTTGCCATCGCTCAGAGGAATGAGCTCTTTCTTGAGAGCTACAAGAAAGTGAAGTTACTCTTCACTAACAGAAGACCCAGCTCACACCGCTGAGAAGACCCACCGCCCAGCCCTGGCCCTCGCGCTGGCCGCTGCGGCCCCCTGAGAACAGGGGAAAGAGAAGTTTACGTGGCATCAAACCCTCCTCCCTGGCATTTGGCGATGGTGGAGGAGGAAATTAAACCTAGACTCTCCTGTCCTTCATTAACATTTTGTTTCAATGTTTGTAATAGTCCTTTGCTTTTTAACATCCAGGCTTGATTGGAACTTAGAAATTGTTACTGAATTTTTGTAGGGGGGTGTGTGAGGCTCCAGTGTTATCTCAAACACAGGGGACTACAACTGAAAAGCGAATTTTCAGTGTCTGCATCCTATCCAAGCCCTCGAAAAAGATGCTTATCTCACATGAGAGTGTTCTCAGCATAGCCAACATCAGGGTCACCTGGGTGTGGTTATCTGGAGAAAGAAAAGTGAGCTCACTTGGGGCACAGACACGTTCTCAGGTTATTTTCTGTGCAGAATAAGATAAAAGGCTTAGGAAATGTGCAAACACCTGCTTCTAAGGGCACATCTGTCTGGTGTACCCCCTGAAAGTAGAAACCCCAAGAGTTAAACAAGAAGCATCTCAGCAGCATGAAAAGCAGCCCCCCAAAACTCCCCCACGCTGGACATGTGCTCAGTCATGTCCAACTCTGCGACTCCAGGAATGTAGCCCGCCAGGCTCCTCTGTCCATGGGATTCTCCAGGCAAGAATACTGCAGTGGGCTTCCATGCCCTCCTCCAGGAGATCTTCCTGACCCAGGGGTCAAATCCGCGTCTCTTAAGTCTCCTGCATTGGCAGGCAGGTTCTTTACCACTAGCACCACCTGGGAAGCCCCCAAGCGTGACAAAGTGACTGCTCAGCACCTGGTCTGGTCACTGACTACGGGAAGCATGAGGTCGGCCTTGGCTCTCCTGGGAGCAGGGATCAAACCCAGGTTAGATGAACTCACGCCACGGCGCTGCAGGGAAACAGTTCAATGAGAAAACGTCTCCTTTCCTGCACCACGCACCTTCCACGAAACGCCTGACACAGCGCACTTGTGGACAAGCCTCACTCCCTGTCGTCTCTGGGCTGGTGTGCCCAGGTTCCGAGAGAGAGAGAGAACGGGGCAGGAGGAAGGAAGCTGGGGGCCTGTCTAAACTCTCCCCGCCTAACCCAGCAGGCTTTTCGTGACAGTATTGTGGGGTATCTCAGCTGCCATGCAATTCAAGCTTCCACGGGAATTAAAAGGTAATTATCTTGGGCTTGTCCTTTGGAAATACATTAAAATGAAGGTAGGGTCTTTGACCTGTGGCTCAGTCACGGTCGTGTTAGATCCAGTGGCTTGTTTCAATAAAAAGCTTTCATTGTTGATAGAACCTCATTGCAGGTGTAAGTACATGAACTGAATGTTGCCATGGAGACTGTGGCAATGAACTGCCTTTTATTTTGTGCCACGGAAGATTGTCATGACAGTCTTGGCTTACTCATCTTCCAAATACATTCTTAAAAGAAATTATTTTGAGAAAGAGCTATCACTGTTTGCTGGCCCCCGCTTGAAAGGAATTGTCAGACTGGCCTCTATCCTCTAGCAGCAAAGCCACAATGCGGGGACGATTGGGCCCAGGAAATAACCCACGGCCGGCACCTCTACAGAGCACGCATTTCGTGTTTCCGTGATCCCACAATGGCAGCTCTGCAGCGTGAGGCCCTGTCTTCCTCCGTAAGACCGGGAACGCCACTCCTCTGGGCCCCCGGGGGGATCAGACAGACCATGTGAGAGCTGAAGGGTCTGAAAGCATCAGACGTGTCCAGCTCACGACCAGCAGGTGCTTGGAGCCGGGGGTGGGTGTTGGGTGATGGTCTTGTACCACGGGATCAAACTAGGCCACGGGGCTCCCTAAGCACCCCCGCTGGAGGGTCATCATATTTTGAAAAACGCAGTGGAAACCCTTGATCACGAATGAGCCCCTCCTAACAACATGAGGGGAAAGTCTGTGAAAAGCACCTGGAGACCACAGGGACAAATCCATCTCTTTCCTTATGAATGTACATGTGTATGTTTATGCATCACACATGTGTGTGTTTATAGGTGCGTGTAAACATATATAAGGAAGGAAACTCTGCTGAGACGATCGGACGGTTCATCTCCGATAAGGATGACCGCCCCATCCTTTCAGCAGCCGCCCAGTCGGGGGACCTGGCCTAACCGAGGCCCCGCTCACCGAGTGGCCGGGTGGGGCGCGGGGAGGGCCTCGGCCCAGGCCTGTGGGCTCCTGGTCTATCCTCGTTTGATCCCAGTACACGACCACCCTCCCAGCAAAGTCAGTGCTGTTGCGGACGGCCACTGTGTTCCCAGGGAGGAAGACATCCCTACGTGAAGTCACGTGAGAAGGGTCCCAGTGTGAGGGCGGCGTTACGTCTACGGGAGAGAAGCACGGAGGCCTCATCCTGGAAGCGGCGGTGGGTGCTGGCACCGTGAAGGCTGGGGCGTCCCTAGACCAGCCGGCCATGTTCCCAGGCCGTGGGCCGCAGGGAGCTGGGGGCAGCTCCCGGGTGGGGCTGCGCAGCCAAGCAGCTCCCCCTGACACTGTTAATCCCCCCTCGTGGAGATGAAACAGCACTCCTGACCGCATCTTTAGGTCCTGGGTGGGAGCAGACACGTTAACATGGAGTCTCACATGAGGCCAACTCATAATAGGAATAGTAATCAAAAACAGTAGCTTTGTTTAACGTTTTGTAGATTATGAAAGCCACAATCTCCCATAGTTTAGAAGATGAGGCCCTAAACTGCAGTAGAAGGTGTGAGACAGTGAGCTGGAGCTTATGAGAGCATTGAAAAGCTTTCTGCTTGCTTGAAAGACACAGGACTACGCATCACCTTCGGGTTGCACGCCAGAGAGAAGGGCTTCGTTTCTTTCTGCCCTCAGTTCCTCGTCTGCGAGAGCAGTGATGACAGGAGGGAACAGTGACCCCAGGGAACTGGCTGGTCAAGGGCAGGTGCTCAGCTCTGATTCATGGAAGGAGCGAGTCGGGGTGAGGGTGCTGGCCGTCACCTCGGCCAGGGTGTTACAAATAGAGCACTTCCTGCTTCTCCAGTTCTCCGGAGGTCAGTGTCACCGTGGCCATGATTATGACTGAGACGTTTACCAGGTGAACTACAGACGTCAAACAAACCTCAAACCCGTTGGGTTGCTCGGGTGTATGATTATGGTGACATCTCTTGTGCTGCATTGCAAATTGCAATGACTTGTCAGTTAATGAATTGACTACTTCTTTTCATGCTACTTGTCACTACAGGCCACTAAATGCCCCCTTCGGTTGGTGAAATTACCTAAGACATTAGAGTTATCCATCTTTATTAAATTCCAGACATCTGTAATATAATCACCCAATGATTATAGTTATTTTAATACTTCAGGGTGACTTGAGCCTTAATTATTTCTTAAAATATGATTATTGATTAGTGGCTTAGATTTCTTTAGAAATTACAGAAAAGTATGAATAAAAAAAATCACCTTGGATCCTAGAACTGGATGAAAATCCCTAAGAATTTTGGGATTTTTTTTTTCCTATAAATCTTTTCTGTTTTGGCTGGGAAGAGAGAAGTAAGCTATGCTCAAATTTGGGGTCAGCTTTTTCCCCTAAGGTTAATGCTTAATTTTCCTCCAGGTTCCCCAAAAGGAAATTTACAGTTATGACCTCAATCAAAGGATTTGCCTCTGAGCAGTTGCCACTGACGCACTACACGCAGATTGGCAAAGACCAACAATTACAGAAATACAGACATGAGACTGTATTTGACTCAAGGAGGGAATGGAGGCACATCCAGAGGTTGCACTGTGCTGCTTTTTAGATGCAGGCATCTCCCGTGCTGTTCTGGAACCTTCCCTAGGTACCCTACGGACCTCCAGAGGATGTCTGCACCTACTCTGCAGTCCGGGCCTGCCGTCCTTATCTGACCCAGGTCTGCTAGTGGGCAGGAGAGATAACCCTGGCCCCTCACAGATGTCTAGACGTCCACTGTGGCCGGAATGAGTGAAAAGCCTTAACCAGGAGCTGAGTTAGCGGGGGTGGGGGCGGCTCAGCTCCACAGGAGAACCTCTGCCCCTGAAAACAGACTGAATACCCAGATTTCCGCTTGCAACCCCCTCTGCCCCACCCATCTGTTAACCCATCACCTTCACCTCATCAACACCAACAAGATGCAAAGTACTTCTGTGAATACTTCATCAAGTGCCTCAGGATTCAAGGCCAAGGCAAGGAGAGATTGATGAAAAAGACAGTCAAACAGAAAATAAAAGCACCCTTATTCCAAGGCTTCAAACCCTCAGAGGTCCATCTGGTCCTGGGTGAGCAGATCCAAGCACAGTCACACAAGGCAAGACGGAGAAGAGAAGCCAGCCCGGGCTCCTGCTTCCAAGCGCCAGCCCGAGAGCAGGTTCCTGACTCCGCTGGGGGCCGCCTGCCGCACGGCCCGCAGTCTCTCGGGCCCGCTGGCCGGGGAACCCCAGAAAAGAGGGCAGCCCAGTTCACGCCGACCAGAGTTCACCGATTGGCCGCCGAGTTCCGTGCACACCAGCAGCGCTTTGAAAAGTTCCTTCTCAGAGGATTAAGTGTGAGTCATCCCCTCATTTAATTTATTTAATGTATCTGACAAAAGAATGGATTGTTTCTCAAATTATTAGGAATCAACACAAGATAGACACGACACCCACGCCCTGTGTGGCCGGCTGCCGTCTGCTCTCCATCTGCCTTGGCCTCGCCCTCCACCTCAGCCTCGTCTCCCCCCAGGGATGCCGCCCAGCCTCAAGTCCTGCCCGGTGCTCCCGGAGAGGCCTTGCTCCTCGGCTGCAACAGCAGGGCACCCGACAGAGCAGTCGCTTCTCTTTATTTGTAAAGTTCCACTGAATCAGAGGCTCACTGAACAACGCCACTGTCTGAAAAGGGCATTTGGCTCATTCCAAAGCAATGGAAAAAAAAAAAAAAAGAAGAGGGAAGGACCCCAGACAGCTCTTGCAGGGGCAGAAGCCGCTCTAAACAAGCCACCCTTCTGTCCCGTGGAAGGGTGAGTGCTGGCCCAAAGAAGCCTCCCTGCTTTAGAATTTTTACCTCCTCTGTCTTTTTAAATTGCTTCTTATAATCCTCTTGTCAATGCAGGAGACACGGGTTCAGTTTCTGGTCCAGGAAGATTCCATGTGTCCTGGGACAACTAAGCCCGTGCCCCACAACTACTGAGTCTGTGCTCTAGAGCCAGGAGCCACAATCACGGAGGCCTATACACCTAGAACCCACACACCTAGAACCCGCGAGTCCCGCACACCTAGACAGAATCCGGGAGTCCCGCACACCTAGAACCTGAGAGTCCCGAGCCTGGGAGCCAGAACCACGGAGGCCTGCACACCTAGAACCCGTGAGTCTAACCTGAGAGTCCCGCACTCCTCGGGCCCTGCTCCCTGACCAGAGAAGCCAGCGCAGTGAGAAGCCCGCGCCCCGCAGCTGGAGAGCAGCCCCCCTTGTCGTAACTAGAGAAACAAACAGCCAGGAAGACCCAGCTCGGCCAAAACTAAATCAATGAAGAGCTTCCTATGCAATCAAATGGAGAGTGAAATAGAATAGGAGAATAGAAAAGCAGGAAATTCAATCAGCTGTCATGCCATGAGTAGGTTTATCCGGTGAAACACATTAAGGACGAGCGGCTCTGTGCCCATCAACATTTCCCTGACCCACCTGCTAAAATATTATGCTTCCCATCAAAGTCACGAGCGGCACCTGCTCACCGTCTGACAGCTGAATCTGCGTTAGGGTTTTACACAGGAGACCGCATAATGCTCCCAGTTGGGGTAACAATCTAATGTAAAGTTTTGGAAGGTCTTATCAAAAGGGAAAGGCAGACTTGTCACTCACGGCTGTCCAGGGATTTTCTCCATACTCTCGGGGTGTGCCCAGGGGATGCTGTGTGAGCTCTGATTTTTGGGTTCTGTCCTCAATGGGGCTTCCCAGGTGGCGCAGTGTAAAGAACCCATTTGCCAATGCAGGAGACATGGGTATGATCCCTGGGTCAGGAAGATCCCCTGGAGAAGGGAATGGCAACCCACTGCAGTATTCTTGCCTGGAGAATTTCATGGACAGAGGAGGATGGCGGGCTACAGTCCACGGGGTTGCAACTGAATATGACTTAGCGACTAAACAACAGTCCTCAATATAAGAAGGAATTCCTGCTCATCATACCCAGGGTGGATCTGAAAACACAGCCAACCGTTTTCACCCACTCAGGGGCCAAGAGCCCCAGAAGGGCCGCAGCCACCCGGAAAGTAGCTCCTGAGCTCCTGGGAGCCTCAACTTTGGATGTGATCCAGGCCTGATAGAAACAGCCTCCTTGAAGAGCATTCAGGTCCTGTCTGCACCTCTTGCAGGTCACACCTGGCTGCTGACTGCTGAGGGAACAGTTCACAAAGGGTCCTGCACCTCTGTCTGTCAGGACCCTGAACCCCAGGACTCTGTCTGTCACCCACCAGGCTCCTTTTCTTTACCTTCGTTCATTTCTACGAGTGAGAAGAATCACTGCTGTTCAGTGTGGCTGTTCTAAACGTGGAGCATGATAAAGTGTGAACAATGAGCTTGATTTTCCAGCAGACACGCACTTCCCTGTGCATCCCTGGATTTCCCTATAAAGCCGAATAAAAGTTTTGCTGAGAATCATCAGCTGAAAGTGAAAAGTGAAAGTTGCTCAGTCGTGTCTGACTCTCTGAGACCACATGGACTGTAGCCCACCAGGCTACTCTGTCCATGGGATTCCCCAGACAAGAATACTGGAGTGGGTGGCTGTTCCCTTCTCCAGGGGATCTTCCTGACCCAGGGATCAAAGCTGGGTCTTCAACGTGGCAGGCAGATTCTTTACCATCTGAGCCACCAGGGAATTCTTTTCTTGAACAGGTTATAAAATAGACTGAGAAAAGGTTATGAATAAAGTATGAAAGGCCAGTTTTCTGCCACTACAACACATCTCATTTTCTGAGTTTACAGACAGTAGGATGCAGCTCGAAACGGTATAGACGTCTGTCTAGTCACTAGGCTGCAATAATTAGAACCATCTTGGGATTTTATATAGCCAGAGATCACTGATCATTCACTTTTCATTCTACTTACATAATTTTTATGTCTAGTAAGAAATAGAATTCCTACAAGAAGATGGTATTGAGGAATTTTTTTCCAACCAAATTCTTCAGATTGGGCTGTTAATACAAATACAGTGAGACTCAGAGAGGAAAACCCTAAGTGAGTGAAAAGTAAAACACTGGCATTCAGTGATAAGCATTGTTTATGTCAGCAACCAAATGCAGGACTGGCCACTCATGGCCCCAGCTTCCTCTGCTCCAAGGTTACAGATCCTGGAACACAGGGGCTCCGCAGGGCCCTGGGCCCCAGTCCCACAGTGAGTCCCCGAGAAGACGTCACTTCTCAGAGCAGCTCCTGAACTGCACGGGTTCTGGCCCACCACCTTGATAGGGCCGGGGAAGC
Organism: Moschus berezovskii; assembly: GCF_049115385.1. Classification (NCBI taxonomy): domain Eukaryota; kingdom Metazoa; phylum Chordata; class Mammalia; order Artiodactyla; family Moschidae; genus Moschus; species Moschus berezovskii. The sequence goes on from NC_142469.1 coordinate 108,747,571, forward strand.
GGGACTCTTAAGAGAGCCCAACACGCCGACAACCAGGAGCAGTTCTGTCTCGTATGAACAGAACATGATACTGTTGCTGCATTCATGTAAATTAAATAAGCCTGACCCGCACCCAGGGTTCTGTGACCTGTTTGGAACCCACAGGGATCGGGCCATCATACCTGCCAAGCCCGTGGAGAATCTATAGGCCAGACAATGACCTGTTCTGCCAGCACAGGTCAAGTTATTATTGCTGGGAGACACAAAACAGCCGTAAGTCCATCTTATAACATCCCTTATCTATAACGTCAGTATTTCAACCAGACAACTGCTCAAAATACTACGAGAAATCTACCTCCACCTAAAACGATTCATTTTAGGCCAGATTCCTGGAAAAGCTTCCAGTGGACCCTGAACTCTGCACACAGTGGAATTCTGAAGCTGGCCGGCCGCCAGCCCGCTGGCCCCCAGGGTGGACAGCACTGGCTGCCCGGCGTCGCAGCCCTGCCCAGCTCTGATGTCTCATTTGCTCGTTGCAAAGGCACAGAAAGGAGATTTCAAAGAAGTGCTGTGCATGAGGTCACATGCTTCACCTCCTCAGTGGCCTCGGATTCAGAATAAAACTCAGTCTTCCTGGATCGCTGGGTGACATTCCCAGGGTGACGCACAAGACAGACCCCTGCCGCACAAAGACGTTATTACACAACTCCGGGCAGCTGTGGGTCTCACCCAGAGCATCAGAGAACTCAGATCGTACTGCGGGGGGATTTCCACTCTTCCAAAAGCACACCACGGCTGGCTCTGCTGGCCTTCGGGCAGCGTAAAGTAACCCCCAAAGTGAAAAAGACCTCACGTTCAACATTTTTTAAAAATGTAACTGATATTCACGTGGAGAAAACCAAGCCAAGCAGGTGTCACTTACCTCGGCCGACACAGCTGTCTTCGTCTCGAGCGACGGCGGGTCACCCTTGTCCTGTGGGGGAAGAGAGTGAAGAAAAGTCCTTTAAGTCACAGGACGTCCTGGACGGCCGCTGCTCGGGGAGGACAGCTACGCGGACACTCACCAGGGCCAGCGGTTTTTTGTTTCTGAACATGAACCTCCACATGGCTGTCAGTGACTTGAGGAGTTTCCCTGGCTCTCAGAAAGCCCGTCAGAACAAACACCACAAGGAGGGAACTTGCAAACTTTTGTGCAACTTTTACATTCAGCCAAAGGAAGTGATGTCCCATCCCCACCCTCAAAATGTAACCGAAAAAAAAGTCACTCATTAATCTCCAGACGCACAGCCTTCGGCTAAGGAGCTGTGGTTACCACTGGGGGCTGGCCAGCGTCTTAGGGTGACCTTGAGGCCCTCCGTCCTATGGAAGGTGCTCATTCAGTTACAGCAGACAAGACTTCTAACCTGTAAATAGGCTGATGGACACCCGATTAAAATCCCAATCACGTTCGGCCATAGGGGTTCAGCCTGGAGACGCACACAGCTCCCTGCCTCCCCTTGTCTAGACTCAAAACTCCCATAACCTGAAGATTTTACTTAGCACCACGACTTGAGGGTCTCAAGAACAGAAATCACGGCTCTGCCTGCGTCTGCACACAGCATCCTGGGGGCACACTTGCCATTTTCGGCTACAGTCCTCCTCTGTTCTCTGTTCCGAGGCTCAAATCCACTAAAACATGAGCTGGAGACAGTGGGCGAACGTTCTCTTTCACCCTTGACAGTAATTGCGGCTCAAGGGTCAGAAGGCAGAGTGGCTGAACTCCCCACTGCCACAACTTTGGCCCCCTCCCGCCTAACGGGCCGTAGGAAGGGGGCCCCGTGGGGACCACAGCTCGAGAGAAATCCACGGCGCCAGTGTCTTCACACCAGTGACAGGGCAGGTACCGGCCAGGTCTCCAGTTCCCTTACGTCCCTGCCTCTCCATGGTGGATGGAGTTTCACAAACTCCCAGATCCGGAACACGGAGCATCTGGGGATGGAACCCCAGCCCATCAGTGCCCGCATCACCTCCAGGGGTGGCCAAGGCCGCGAGCCCTGCTCCGCATCTGTCTGTCCTTGCTCTCGGACCCCCAGCTGGATGGTGAATGTTGAACGGCAGGAACACGCTTCCTTCCACGTGACTGAGTGCCCATTTCTGCAGCTCCTACACCGGCCTTCGCTGCACAGGGCACTAGGGGCAAACGTCTGTGGTCTCTCTCCCCCCAGTTTCTCCTTCCTTGGCAAATGTCCCCTTTCCTCCCATGGGAAGCAGATTCCACGCAGTCTGGTGAAAGTGACCCCACCACTGCAATCCCCCACCACGGGCAGGGGCGTGACTCAGGCCCCATCATTCTCCAGGTGCCGTGCCCGGCACGGAACCCAAGACAGGGAAGGCCTGTCCAGCCCGGAGCCACGGGGCCACTCCACAGATGCTCCAGAGTTTGTTGGCCCAGAAATGGGCCTGGGATCAAAGAGGAAGACAGAATCAGCGTCCTGCTGACAGTTTCAGGACTGTTGGATTCACAGCTGCCAGAAGCCATCTCTTTTCAATGACAGGAGGAGATAAACTGCCAGTTTTGCTTCAGCCAGTCTGAGCTGGTTTCTGCAACTTGAAAAGGAGCCCTAAGGACACGGAAGTGGTGCGTTTACAGATAAATGCCTAATAGCGAGAAATGGGGGCCCCCAAAGCCCCACAACACCATGCGTTCATCCACTACCATTCTCAACTCACAGCCAACCCTGAAAGGAACACCTTCTCGTGTGGGGTTCACCCCACGGAGTCTCCTGACCCAGCCATCTGGAAACCGGGGACTGTGCACACGGAGCACGCAGTGTCTGGGACTCTCCCTGAAAAAGACTTGCTAAATTTTGCATAGCCCCCCTTTAGAGTCATCGGTCCTCTTCCCGCGTCATTTTCTGGGTTCCCAGTTTGCAGATAAGATTTAGAGAAGGGAGAGGGAAACCAGCGATGACTGAAGATGAAGCGACGGCTCTCGTCATTCTGCAGACGCACCAGCCCACATCGTCCCTTCTGTGCCTCCGGCTGCCCCCCTGTTGATCCACCCGCTCCACGGGCAGCCAGACCCAAGCCCAGGCACGTGGGGCAGGGACTTTTCCAACTGCAGAGTGAAGCCCAGGGTCCTCCTCCTCCGGCCTCATCCCTAGGATGCTGGACAGCGCAGGGCACCATCCCCATCCTGCCTCCGCCTGAGCAGGAGAGTCGGTGGCAGGTGTGGAGGAGCCAGAGAAGGCAGGGGGAGGACAGGCTGCTACGTCTGCCCGGCAGGACGTCCTGCCTCTAGGGCGGCCCCTCTGCGCTCCTCCCTCCTCCCCAGCCCACCCATCACGTCGCCGCCTTGCTCTCATCATGGTGCATCTGTGTGACTTCAAGAACAACACCTTGGCCCACCAGGCAGAACACACCAGAGGGGAGACGGCGTAAGACCCATTGTCCGAGCAGACTGAACTCCAGGTGTATCTCGTGAAGAGGAAACTGGTCAGACAAACCGGGGCAAGCAAGTATTTTTGTGTTTTGTGCATTTGAAATAAAATGCCAGAGTTTTCTAAGCCAAGGATCAATGACCATCTGGGAAGAACCACAGCTTGACTATCTTTATAAAGCCCCAGAAAGCAGTCGGGTGTCACAGGACACACACGAGGGGCGTGTGCTCTGTGTTCAGTGCTGGGATTTCTGGTCTGGGTGGTGAAGCTTCCTTCGATGCTTGTGGGTCTTCTCAATATCCGGCTTTCAGTATATAACGCTGACAGTCCAATTTTATAATGTAAGAAGGTCAGGCTCATTCCCAGAGTCCCTGTTTCCTGGAAGACTTTGTGCACAGTCCTCAGATGCCAAATTTAGACGGGCAGGCAGTTGATTGAATGTGCTCTTAATTCCCAAATGAAATTAGCTCATGGAGTTGATTCCTGGAAAGTCAGGGTTTGCCTGGAGGGTCGCTGGTGTCCTGAATTCACCAATATGCACAGAAGTGATGGCTGCCAGTCTCGGAGAAACTTGGGGCTTCCACTCCCGCCTGGCTCCTCCCCAGCCGGTACTGCTGACCTTCCAGGAGAGGCAGCCACTGGGGGCTGGCGCCCAGGCTGTGGGACAACAGGCCAGAGTGTAGTTCTAGGCACCAGGCGCTGGGAAAGGCACTCAACCACTGTGCCTGGGTTTCCGTGATTGCAAAGATGAGGTGAGGTGGTGTCGGGGAGCCGGGAGAAATGAGCTGTACATGTTAGACATCTGGCATGCAGGAGCCTCGAGCAGAGTTGAGCTGGGGGATGATGTAGGAAGAGGAAGGGGTCCCCCAGGTACAGCAGTAAAGAGGAGCCCCAAAACAGCCCACCCTGCTCTGAGAGCACTGCCTGTGCATCTGTGATCCCCAGGAGTCGACCTCCAGGGGCTTGACTAGATCCAAAAAGTTGGCTGAAAGCTCAACATTCAGAAAACTAAGATCATGGCATCCGGTCCCATCACTTCATGGCAAATAGATGGGGAAACAGTGGAAACAGTGGCTGAGTTTATTTTGGGGTGCTCCAAAATCACTGCAGATGGTGACTGCAGCCATGAAATTAAAAGACGCTTACTCCTTGGAAGGAAAGTTATGACCAACCTAGACAGCATATTAAAAAGCAGAGACACTACTTTGCCAACCAAGGTCCGTCTAGTCAAGGCTATGGTTTTTCCTGTGGTCATGTATGGATGTGAGAGTTGGACTGTGAAGAAAGCTGAGCGCCAAAGAGTTGATGCTTTTGAACTATGATGTTGGAGAAGACTCTTGAGAGTCCCTTGGACTGCAAGGAGATCCAACCAGTCCATTCTACAGGAGATCAGTCCTGGGTGTTCATTGGAAGGACTGATGCTGAAGCTGAAATTCTAAGACTTTGGCCACCTGATGTGAAGAGCTGAGTCATTTGTAAAGACCCTGATGCTGGTAAAGATTGAGAGCAGGAGGAGAAGGGGACGACAGAGGATGAGATGGATGGGTGGCATCACCGACTCGATGGACATGAGTTTGGGTAAACTCCGGGAGTTGGTGATGGACAGGGAGGCCTGGCGTGCTGCGGTTCATGGGGTCGCACAGAGTCGGACACGACTGAGCGACTGAACTGAACTGAACTGAACTGAAAGGTCCTTTATTCCACCTGTCAGCTCATGAGGGTGGAGAGCAGAGCAGAGACAGCAGAGGGCAGCAGAGACACTGGCGCACAGAGCTGTCCGGCTTGACCTGAAGACACACTGGACGCCGCCCGAAGCCTACTCCTTATAAAGAGGCCAACAGATCAGTTTAAGGGTCTGTCATTTGGAAACATTACCAAAACAGCGCCCTGACGCTGTTGGGCTTATGCAGCAGACCCTCTGCTGTACTGTCGTAAACGTCTTCAGAGGGTGGCCGCCCGCCCCCGCCCCCACCTCCCACGGCCCCGCGGCGGGGCGGCTGCGGACGGGGCACCTGCTGCACCGCGTGCTCCATCGCACAGTCCCCGGTGTCCAGTCCGCCCTCCCGCCCGCGGCCCCGGTCACCGCTGCGGCTTCCCCGCCCAACCTGCGTCGGCCGCCAGGGGGCAGCAGAGGCCGCAGCCCGGGAGAGGCCGCCCCGCCCCGGACACGCGCGGCTGGACGGTCCGCGCCGGGGGCCTCACCGATGCGCCCCCGGGGATAAGGCGCGGCCTTCACGCGGGGACCCCCTGGAGGAAGGCGGGCTTGTCCTCCACAGCCTCCCCTTTGCAGACCCTCCTCTCCCCCTCCCCTGGGGACCCAAAGCTCCAGAGGTCCCTGGGCTGTCGGGCTTTTTATAGACTCCAGTGGGTTAATGCTTCCCTGGTGCGGCTCACACAGTAACAAATCCCCCTGAAACGCGGCAGACACAGCTTCGATCCCTGGGTCGGGAAGATGCCCTGGAGGAGGGCGTGGCAACCCACTCCAGCATCCTTGCCTGAGGCCCATGGACAGAGGAGCCTGGCGGGCTGCAGTCCAGGGGGTCGCACAGAGCGGGACAGGACACACGGTTGGTTCATAGGCGTGTCACAGCCTCGGCCGTCGAGAAGCCCGCCCTCTTCAGCCGGTTGCTGCCTTCGGGGTGCGCCCTGTGTCCTTTCCAGATAAAGCGAGCCAAGGCGTGTGTGGCCGTCCCGGGGGAGGCCACGCCTGTTCCGAAGGGGCGCCCCTCCTAGCGGGTCACCGCTCCTTCTCCTCCGCCCCGGGGCCGGCCCGGGGGCCGTGAAAACCGCGAGGAGAGCAGCTCAGAGCACATGTCCCCCCAAGCAGGCTGCAGATAAAGGCGCCTGAGGACTGTCCCACCGCGCAGGCTCAGAGGGCAGGGGGAGCCGGGCTCAGTGGGGAGGAAGGAGGGAGGGGAGAACCCCCAGGGGCTGAAGGCGGGGCCGGGGTGGGCCAGCACAGGGGGGCGCACAGAACAGGGCCGAGCAGTTACAGTGTCTGATGCCACGGTATTTAGTGCATTCACGGCCTTGTGTAGGGCTTCCCAGGCGGCCCAGTGATCAAGAATCCGCCTGCAGGCCCTGGGTCGGGAAGATCCCCTGGGGGAGGGCATGGCAACGCACTTCAGGATTCTTGCCTAGAGAACCCCATGGACAGAGGAGCCTGGGGCAGCAGTCCACGGGGTCTCAGAGTCGGACAGGACTGAGCAATTTAGCATGCACAGTGTGGTGTAACCATCACCACTCTCTATTCTTAAATAGGTTCGTCACTTTGGCAGAAAACCCCATACACCTTAGGCAGTCACTGCCCGCTCTGCCCCAGCCCCAGCCTGGCCCAGGCCCTGGCAATGCAGTCTACACCTGCCTCTGTGGGTGTCCCCGCTGGAAGCTGCTCCTCGGGGGAGTCAGGCTGCAGAAACCCAGAAAGGAAGGCTCAGTTCACACGGGGCCCTGCAGGGACGCTGTCCCTCGCGCCAGCCGCGCGTCACCCGCGGGAAGACGGGGGCGAGACTTCCCAGGCGGTTTGATGACGGAGGACACTTCTCACCTGGGGGTGTCACAGGGCTTGGAGCCAGTGAGAAACTCCGGCTCTTCTCCAGCAATCTTGGTTCAAAACGACCCTTCGCAGCTTCCCTGAGACCTAACACCTGCCTTCCCGCCCCGCCCCGTCCCTTTGGCCGTGGCCCGACTACGACGCCCGCTTGTCACTAGCTGCCATTCCTCTGCTCTCCCCAAACAAACTCATTTTTGCTCACACAGAATTGCGCTTTGCTCTAAGGTTGACAAGACCACGTGTGGCTTTCTGTGTCTGGTTTCACCCGTGTCAGGACCTGATTGCATTGTCTGTACACCCGCAGGCTGTTGATCCCTTCCTCTGTGGACGAACACGCCGGCCGTTGCCAGCTACTGGGAACTGGGAACAGTGCTGCTGTGAACATGTGTGTACACGTATGAACATGCATGTGTATGTATGTATTTGAGGCCCTGCGTATATATCTAGGACTAGAATTCCTTTGCTCCTACAAGCAGTGGTCATGTGTGGATGTGAGAGTTGGACTATAAAGAAAGCTGAGCACCTAAGAATCGATGCTTTTGAACTGTGGTGCTGGAGAAGACTCTTGAGAGTCCCTTGTACTGCAAGGAGATCCGACCAGTCCATCCTAAAGGAGATCAGTCCTGGCTGTTCATTGGAAGGACTGATGCTAAAGCTGAAACTCCAATACTTTGGCCACCTCATGCGAAGAGCTGGCTGGGAAAGACTGAGGGCAGGAGGAGAAGGGGACGATAGAGGATGAGATGGCTGGATGGCATCACTGATGGACATGGGTTTGGGTAAACTGCGGGAGTTGGTGATGGACAGCGAGGCCCGGCGTGCTGTGATTTATGGGGTTGCAAAGAGTCAGACACGACTGAACGACTGAAGTGAACTGAACAGCAGGATAGCAGAAAATTGCATCCAGTGGCAGCTGGTGCCTATTTTGAGAAACAGGAGGTCTGACGGGCTGTCAGAGGGGGAATACATGAATGATCCACTGTGGAAAGGATGTCTCAATACCAGTTAATCTGAAAATGCACATAGCTTGTGGCCAACAATTTCACTGTTTAGTATCTAGACGAGGGAGAGGAATCCTAGCATATGTTCATGGGACATTGAGCACCACTTTAAAGAACAAAACAATGGAAGCCATCTAACTTGGCTTCTTGGTAAGGGAATGGAAAAATAAGCTGATATTTTTCATACCGTGAAATACATAGCACTCAAAAAGAATGAAATAGAACTACATAATTGACAGGAATAAATCTCAAAAATTAAGTTTCAGAAGGAAACATACACTGATTCCACCCTTGCACAGATTAAAAACACCGACTAACATCATTGATAAACACGAGCTGTTGCGGGCGGAATCGCGCTCCCTCAGAGACTGAAACTCTAGCCCCGGTGCCTTCGAAGGTGACCGTGGGGGACACGTGGTCTTCACAGAGGTGATCGCATTAAACGAGGTCACGCGGCTGCCCGAGTCGCGTATCAGGAGAGACTAGGGCACAGAACACACAGAGGGACGCCCGCCTGCAGACACAGGGAGATGCCAGCCATCTGCAAAGCTGGCAGAGACGTCTCAGAGGAAACCGCTCTGCCAACACCTTGATCTCGGGCTTCCAGCCTCCGGAAGTGAGAGGAACTAAGTTTCTGCTTTTCCGGCTGCCTGGCCAAGGTCTCTGTCACAGCGCATCTAGCTGACTGAACAGCCTCGGAAGCCAGAGCATCCTTTGTGGGTCCACCCAGAACAGCCGGAGAACCAGATCAAAACAGCCTAGAGTGCTCAAACAATTGCAGTAATTAGACTTGAAATATAAGCCAATCCCAGACACCGAAGAGTCCACTGGGATTATTTTATGAACATTTTAACACACCGCTTATACCTTTCTCTGCACCTGCGGAAAATACGCACTTATCTTAAATTGAGGCTCGAGTGTCCTCAACATTGCTTTGCAAATCAGTCCAGTGTGGTCAGCAAACCCAGGCTGGACTCTTTTCCTAACTTTGAAACGCTCTGTGTGAGGCTGTGGATACAGCTGGGGCAGTAACACATGTGGCCTGTGGCCATCTTGTCCAAATGACAACTGAATTCGAGCAGAACATCAAGGTCCTCTCGTAATCTTTGAGGACCAGAACTCTGTCTAAAAAAGCAGTATGGCAGACTACAGTTCAGAGACAACACTAACCATCTCGTTTCTTCCTCTCTGCCTCCGTTTAAGGCCACCACAACAAAGTGAGACTGGTTCCCAGTCCTGGGGAGCAGGGCCGGCTGCCCTGACACCCCCCCTCCACCCCCCAGCACAGGCTGAGTCCCTCCAGGCCTGATTTGCAGGTCCGAAGAAAGTGGCCACACAGCGGAGGCACATCTCAGACCTGCCAGCTCCCTCAACCGTGTGAGCCAGGTCCTCAGAATAAATGTCTTTCCTTTCTCGCTCAGCTGTCTGTCTGTCTAAGAGACATGGGTTCGATCCCTGGGTCAGGAAGATCCCCTGGAGGAGGGCATGACAACCCACTCCAGTATCCTTGTCTGGAGAATCCGTGGACAGAGGAGCCCGGTGGGCTACAGTCCTTGGGGTTGCAAAGAGTTGGACACAAATTAGCACAGCACTCCCTGTTGGTCTGTTTCACTGGAGAACCCTGATCAGTTCAGGCCCTTTTGTTCATAACGGTGGCTCTCACTTCTGAAGACAGAAGAGTCTCCCAGTCCTTGTAACACTGAAACCTTCCCGCTTGATGTAAAGCCTCTCCCTGCCCAGGAAGCAGGGGCGGGACCTGGGCTTTTTCTCTTCGACACTCCACATGGCACCGCCCGCGAGGCTGCCTGGGCAGCTTAGCCCAACTCCGGGGGTCTGCAGACGGAGAAACAGGAATTCTGGGAGCTATGGCTCTCTTTTCCTAGTTACTACAGGCTTGACTGTTTCCAAAGTAATTACCTTCTGCACACAGTGTTCCAGAAAACATCTGAAGAACAGCAGTTTAGACGCCTGCCTCCCTCGGTCCCCACAGTAACTCCATGAGGTACAAGCTCCACGCTTCTTATGATGAGACTAACAAAGGCAGAGGGTCGGGAAGTTTCCCCAAATTGCGTGCCTGATAGAGCTGGGATTGAAACTGAAATCCAAAGCCTATGTTCTTAACCATTATAATTTGCTTCCAGTCATTTTGCTTTTTAAAAGCACTTAATGAAAAAGAAAAAAAAATCACTTATGGTTTTACTCCCTCAATCTTGTGCATAAGAGATTTCAGTCACTCAAATGTGTATTTAGAATGTGTTAGATATTTTACCAAGAGAAGTCTATCTCTCTTCCCCTTTGTTCAAGAAGGTCAATAGTCTGACTAATAATATCAGATAATAACTGAGCACATGGACGTTGTCTTGCTTTTTAGCTCTCAGACCAATGTGACCAGAAAAATATGCAAAGTTTCTCCCCCAATAATCCTGATGAGCACTTCGTGTGATCTGAGGAAACCAGAATGTGCACCGTCGTCACCCTGGTCCATTCGGCAGCGAGGGAAGCTGATGGCACTGCTAACGTCTCCTCCCCATGGCAAAGCAGCTCCATTTCTGCTGTTAGTCACTGTGGACCAGGACTTTCCAGGTGGCACTAGTGGTAAAGAACCCACCTGCCAAAGGCAGGAAACATGAGAGACCCAGGTTCGATCCCTGGGTCGGGAAGATCCCCTGGAGAAGGGCATGGCAACCCAGTCCAGTATTCTTGCCTGGAGAATCCCATGGACAGAAGAGCCTGGTGGGCCACAGTCCATGGGGTCACGACTGAAACATCTTAACACGCATGCACGTGGGCCAGGGCAAGATAAGAACACGTGAGTGGCCGTGGGGTGGGTTTGCTGTCTCCCCCTCGCCCCCTGGGCGGGAGGGTTTGCATTGCCGGGGGTCGTGGGGTGGTCTCCAGCCCCTTTCTAAGCGTGGCTGCCTCCGGCAACCCCCCAGTGACGCCACGTCCCACCCGCCTGACCCTGTCTTCTGCGTGGTGCTGGGCGCATCTTGACTTTGGCTGCACATCACCTGCTGGAAACCGTCCAGTGTGGGAGGGGGCTGGAGCGGTAACACTGCCAGGTGTGTGTCTGGGGGCACAGCCTGGGCAACCAGTGGTGGATCAGGAATCCGGCAGCTCACTCACACCCAGGCCTGCCCGAGGAGCTTTCCCAGCACAGACTCTCCCAGAGGTCCAGCTAGCACAGTGTGCCGGTCAGAGCTGGGCACCCGGACCGTCTGACCTCGGGACCCACGCTCGTGTGCCAGCCGCAGGGCCAGCTGTAAAAGCGGGTGCTCGGGACCACGCGGTCGCCACAGAGACGCTTCAGGAGAAGGAAGCCCAGTCAGGGGGCCTCACAGAAGCTGCCTGATCTCGTCAAACGCACCAGGGCAAAGGGCAAAGAACAACACCACCAGCATGCCTCTGATTTTCTTTCTAAAGCTCTAATTTTTAATCACACACAGCACTAACTGAGGACAAAGCTAGGGCGCTCAGTGACGCAAATAAGCTGAGCTCTAAGTCTGCGTGAAGAAGGGCGCGCTCACCACACCTGACTTCCCGGCGGAGGCCAGACACTGATTCACTGCTTTGGAAAATCAAAGTTACAGACTAAAGACGGTCTTCCCTGGGAATCCACTCTGGTAAAAAAATAAAGAAGAGGCTCCACCTTGACTGCAGAGGACACGGGTTCAGGCTCTGCTCTGGGAACTAAGATTCACCGTGTATCCGCTAAGTCGCTGAGGCGTGTCTGACTCTGTGACTCCACGGACTGTAGCCCACCAGACTCCTCTGTCCATGGGATTCTCCAGGCAAGAACACTGGAGTGGGTTGCCATGGTCTCCTCCAGGGGATCTTCCCGACCCAGGGATCGAAGCCACATCTCTTACTTCTCCTGGATTGGCAGGCAGGTTCTTTAGCACTAGAGCCACCTGGGAAGCTCAACTCAGCCCGCCTGCCACAACTACTGCGCTCCCAGGCCACAACCAAAGCGTCCATGCACCACCACAGTCTCCCACGACACAACAAAGATCCTGGGTACCGCAACTGAGGCTCGATGCGGCCAGATACACACAATTAAATTTTTTAAAAAATAAAGAAAACTTCCCTAGAATTCAGACAAAAAGAATAAAGACATAAAAGTAACTGTGGAAAAAGAAACTCTGAGGGATAGCTCAGGAGACACAGTGTAGGGCAAAAAGCATTTCAGAAGCAGGAATCAAAGGGAGAGTTGATTAAAACTCCCCGTCTTGGGCTGAAGTCTCCAGTGTTCAGACTGGAAGCTCTCGCTCCGGGCGGGCACCGGAGGAGTCGCCTGCGCTGACGGAATCGGGAGCGTCTGGAGGTCCTCTTGCTGTGTCCTCGCGCGGCGGGAAGGGGTGAGGGCGCGCCCTGGCATCTCATCTAAGGGCACTAAAGGAGACCAGTCCTGGGTGTTCACTGGAAGGACTGATGCTAAAGCTGAAACTCCAATACTTTGGCCACGTCATGTGACGAGTTGACTCACTGGAAAAGGCTCTGATGCTGGGAGGGATTGGGGGCAAGAGGAGACGGTCACGACAGAGAATGAGATGGCTGGATGGCATCACCGACTCGATGGGCATGAGTTTGAGTGAACTCCGGGAGTTGGTGATGGACAGGGAGGCCTGGTGTGCTGTGATTCATGGGGTCGCAGAGAGTCGGACACGACGGAGAGACTGAACTGAACTGAACTGCACTGAACTGGACTGAACTGGACTGAACTGAACCCCACGTATGAACCTGGGGCGCTGTCCCTGTCACTCACACACTGACTTTCCCATCACCTTATAATCAAATAAAAATATTTTATTTTAATCAACTGCATACCAAAAATTATAATAATTCAAAGGAAACGTAATGGTTTTGTGGTTACAGAAAATTAAATTTAAAGATCAGTTTCATTTTATGAACAGATTTTTTTTTTCTGCAAGAATATGTGAGGTGATATGCTCAGTCATGCCCGACTCTTTTCGACCTCATGGACCGTAGCCCTACAGGCTCCTCTGTCCGTGGATTCTTGCCTGAATTCTCCAGGCAGGAATACTGCAGTGGTTGCCATTCCCTTCTCCAATAAGGTGATGAATGGATGACTTTTTATCAAATGCCCATGTTTATCACATTAGGATAACATCCTAAGGGACAAGTGGAAGGGAAAGCCGAATTCAAGGATCAAAAAGAGTCACAAAAATCTATGCCTGTTCAGCAAAAAGCATTTTCATGTGTTTTTTCAGCAAAATGCTGGTGGGTTATCCAATTGCTACAGTATTTAGATTCCAGGGGAAACATTTCAGAGTGTTACAGTAGCTTTATTTTGAAATGTCAACATGTTTAAATGCTAGAGGAGTTCCCCTTTGTAATTAAAAAAGCTTTGATGCAAAAAGGCATTAGCTGTCTGTGGGCCCCGCCCCGCACGCCCGCTGAGGAGACCCCTGTGTCTGTTTGCTGGGCAGGGAAGCAGCCGCTCCACAGGGATGGGGGTGGCTCCTTGTTACAAATCAGGCTCTTGTTTTGCTTCTTGCAGTCTGGCAGTCAGTCCCTAGTGTGATGAACTTATTTACATCCCGGAAAACACTGTTTCAATTAGGCCAGCTCCTCAGGAGTTCTAGAAAAAAAGTCGGTTACTTCTCTGAGTCTCAGATGACAGTGAACTCTGGAGCCTTTAGGCCCACAGGGCAGGAGTCCAGGCAGAAGGTGTTCTGTGAGTCTGACACGTCCGTGCCAGCGTCTGCCCTCAGGCACCCAGATCACAGGCCAGGGGTGAGATGCAGGTTCTGTGACTCGGTCCTTCTCCACGTCCTTGTCCCCTGTCTGGAAGAGGTCTCTAAAAGAAGGGGTTGGGGAGGGTATGAAGGAGATGTCCAGCCTCAGCTCGTATGACCAGCTGGTATAACCAGCCTAAGCCTTGAGCGTGTGTGTATCTGCGTGGTGGGCATTCCTTCACTGGAGATGATTGCAAACCCCACTGGCCTTCACTTCATCATCTGTCCCAGGGAAAAGCTTTTATTTCATAAGAGGCACTGGACACGCAAGGCTTCAGTTCCCCCTTAATTGCAAAGAACATTTACAACGTAGAACAACTGACTTACGACGCCTCACCTCAGCTTTCAAAACAGGAAGAATCAGAAGGAATGAAACTTGGGCTCTACAAAAGGATCTGGGTAAACGCCGAGAGTTTAGGTATACCAGAAACGGGCATGAGAGGGAGCGTTCGCGGGACTCTCGTGGACCCAGCATTTCTATAGGATGAGGCGGGGACACTGTAAGCCGTGGCATTACCTCTTTCATTAGGGTGTCTCAGAGTGTTGTCACCAGTCTGGTGATAACCTTCCTATGTATCTTTACAGGACACTGTCTGAGGTGCCAAAGTACTGGAGCTTCAGCTTCAGCATCAGTCCTTCCAATGAACACCCAGGACTGATCTCCTTTAGGATGGACTGGTTGGATCTCCTTGCAGTCCAATGGACTCTCAAGAGTTTTCTCCAACACCACAGTTCAAAAGCATAAATTCTTCGGTGATCAGCTTTCTTCACAGTCCAACTCTCACATCCATACATGACCCCGGGAAAAACCATAGCCTTGACTAGACAGACCTTGGTTGGCAAAGTAATGTCTCTGCTTTTTAATATGCTGTCTAGGTTGGTCATAACTTTCCTTCCAAGGAGTAAGCGTCTTTTAATTTCATGGCTGCCATCACCATCTACAGTGATTTTGGAGCCCAAAAAAATAAAGTCTGACACTGTTTCCACTGTTTCCCCATCTATTTGCCATGAAGTGACGGGACCAGATGCCATGATCTTAGTTTTCTGAATGTTGAGCTTTAAGCCAACTTTTTCATTCTCCTCTTCCACTTTCATCAAGAGGTTTTTTAGTTCCTCACTGGAGAAGACTCTGATGCTGGGAGGGATTGGGGGCAGGAAGAGAAGGGGATGACAGAGAATGAGATGGCTGGATGGCATCACCGACTTGGTGGAGGTGGGTTTGAGTGAACTCCGGGAGTTGATGATAGACAGGGAGGCCTGGCGTGCTGTGATTCATGGTGTCGCAAAGAGTCAGACACGACTGAGAGACTGAACTGAACTGAACTGAACTGAACTGAAAGTGTTTAGAAGGATCTGATATGCTTGACTTTTGGAAAGCATAATTGACAGTTATGGATCCAAAGGAAAAACATAGAGGATCCAGAGAAAACAAAAATGAACTAGAAGGGGCTGGCAGAGGGGGAAGTAAAGGGAAAAGAAAGGCTTGTATGACTCTTGAAAAACCATTTTATTTTTATAATTATTTGAAACTTTTAAGCTCTAAAAATATTTTATATTAAAAATGTTTCACATACATATACTCACACACATAATTTTAAATCAATGAGTATATTTGGATGCAAACGTTTAATATTTTGATAAATCACATTTAAATTTATGTCCTATAACTTAATTATATGAAGAGTTTATAACTGATTAGAGGAAAGAATTAGGAGGAATAATTAAATAGTCTTTAAGCCGAAGAATTGATGCTTTTGAACTGTGGTGCTGGAGAAGACTCTTGAGAGTCCCTTAGACTGCAAGGAGATCCAACCAGTCCATTCTAGAGGAGATCAATCCTGGGTGTTCATTGGAAGGACTGATGCTAAAGCTGAAACTCCAATACTTTGTCCACCTCATGCGACGAGTTGACTCACTGGAAAAGGCTCTGATGCTGGGAGGGATTGGGGGCGGGAGGAGACGGGGACGACAGAGGATGAGATGGCTGGATGGCATCACCGACTTGATGGACGTGAGTTTGAGTGAACTCCGGGAGTTGGCGATGGACAGGGAGGCCTGGCGTGCTGTGATTCATGGGGTCGCGGAGAGTCGGACACGACTGAGCGACTGAACTGCACTGACTGAACTGAAGGTGTGCAGTTGCAAAAAGCCGGGGTGGGTGGGGTGAGGGGGATTTCACAAAATATTTTAAAATCCCTCCCTAGACCTCAGTAAACAGAAAAGAGAAGTGAATGGCTTCTAGTTAATTACAGGGACTCCTGCTTTAACTTATTCACGAAAAAATACTGGAAAATAGACTACATAATAAAATAAGATTTTGGAGGCTCAAAACAAGGTAGAATTCTGACACCAGGACATGGGGACAGGCCCACAGCAAAGCCACCACCTCCGCTGAGTGACACCAGGTGCCAGGCCGGAAGTGGGTGTTTTCAGGTCAGCCTTCGGTGGTAGGAGGGGCTCCAGCAGGCACCCCAGCCCCAGATGGAGAAACTGAGGTACAAGAATTGGGTGCACCCAGCCCACCAGTGACCCGGAACATTCCCTGGACTAAATCACACCCACGTTCAACCAGCGGTTGAAGCTTTACTAAGAAGTAGAGAAAATCAGACAAGCACCTTATTAATAAAAACAAAATAATTTACTCAAGTGTAACCATAAGGTTAAAATGCACTTATAGTTACTGCTTTCAAAGTGATCGTCTCTGTGATCAGGTGACAGACAGTATATAACATGTTTACAAAAATGACAAAATGAGAGCAGGTGAAACGATTTTTAAAGCCTACGTTGATTTTATGTCATTCCTTTTAACCAGGACTCCTTAAATACTGCATACTAACTCTGTCTCCTTGACCCTGAGGCTTTGTACAAACTAATTAGTGCCTTAAAAAAAAAGACTGTCCAGAAAGGAGACCCAGAAATTATTGTGCAGTTTCACTAAATATTCTCCAAAAGGAAAATCAAAAGTGTTTGAGAAACAAGCTTCCACTGATGAAGCATGCGTGTGGGCATGCTAAATCACTCCGTCATGTCTGACTTTTTGTGACCCCACGGACTGTAGCCCGTCAGGCTCCTCTGTCCATGGGATTCTCTAGGCAAGAGTACTGGAGTGGGCTGCCATTCCCTCCTCCAGGGCATCTTCCCAACCCAGGAATCGAACCTGGGTCTCTGATGTCTCCTGCATTAGCAGGCAGGTTCTTTACCGCTGGCGCCACCTGGGAAGCCCCTGGTGAAGTGTACGGGGGACAAGCTGTTTTTAGACCCCGTGAGTGTTACCTGGACAGGTATTAATGTGTTCGCATTTGCAGCCCAAGTGTAACAAAAGGCCGTGAGTGCTTGGTCACCCACAGTCCACAAATGCGCCCCCACCATGCTGAGATGTAGGCTCGAGGCCCAAGTGACAGCCTTCTGCTTCGGACACAGTTTCGTTTGGCTGACATTACAGGTGTGGGCCCTTAAGCCCCGTGCACCTGGTCAATCTCTGAGGTGCCCTACCAGCTGGGGTGTGCCTGCCCTTCACCTGGACCTGGCCACGCTGGAGGTCGGAGACATGGGAGGGGGCACAGGTGAAAATCCTCTAAGAAGGAAGAGCCTCCTGGGGGCAGGTGTCCTGCCCCAGCACAGGGGCCTGGGCCCTCCTGAACCCCAAGAGAACTGGGGCTGGGCGCCGGCACTCACAGAGAAGAAAGAAGGCCCTGGGTCCTGAGCCCCGCATGGCAGCGAATCCTCAAGGTCTGAGTCGCATGGATCCCAGGGCAGGGGTCATCCCAACAAGTCAGGCAACGAACCCTGAACTACAGACCCAGCCGGGCCCACCGGGAGCCAAATGCTCTTGAATTGTCTGGATTTCCTTGAAACCACGTACCACACTCGGATTTTCCCGGGATCTGGATCTAGGACCCACATGTTTTAACCAGTACTCCTTAAATACTGCATACTAAATCTGTCTCTTTGACCCTGAGGGGAGGGGCTCCATTCCCCTCTGCTGCAGTCACGGCAGAGCGAGAAGCTGGGAAGAAAGGGATGCTTTATTTTGCATAAAATCTAGAAAACGTCCCTGAATTTTCCAGTTGCATTTCTAAGCCATCTTCTCAAATTCAAACACTGAAATTCCCATGAGGATGAGCAAAAAAGGCTGAAAATTGCTTCTAAGATGTTCGAGGATGACTAAACACAAGGCTGCTGAAAACTGCCTCTGAAACCGCTGTTGGCATTTCCAGTCTGGGCTTGTGGATCCCACGTTGTACACACAGGAGCCTCTGAGAATTTTCCTCTTGAAATTCTCTCAGGCTGCTGAAGTCTCTGAGGATTCTGGTGGTGGTTTTGATCATGCTTCTGATCTCCATAATTGGCTTTCAAGAATTAAGCCTACAAGGAGAAACATTAAATATGACTAAAACCTAGGCAGCATATTAAAGAGCAGGGACATCAGTTTGCCAACAACGGTCCGTTTAGTCAAGGCTATGGTTTTTCCAGTGGTCATGTATGGATGTAAGAGTTGGACTTGTGAAGAAAGCTGATCGCCGAAGAATTGATGCTTTTGAACTGTGGTGCTGGAGAAGACTCTTGAGAGCCCCTTGGACTGCAGGGAGATCCAACCAGTCCATCCTAAAGGAAATCAGTCCTGAATATTCATTGGAAGGACTGATGCTGAAGCTGAAACTCCAATAGTTTGGCCATCTGGTGTGAAGGGCTGACTCATTGGAAAAGCCCTTGATGCTGGGAAAGGTTGAAGGCAGGAGAAGGTGATGACAGAGGATGAGATGGCTGGATGGCATCATCGACTCGATGGACATGGGTTTGAGTAAGCTTCGGGAGTTGGTGATGGACAAGGAGGCCTGGTGTGCTGCAGTCCATGGGGTCACAGAGAGTCGGACACGACTGACCAACAACAGGAAGATTCTACATGGACATGACCGTAAACTAGTGAATGAGCTGCCGCAGTCCAACCCTTCCCCTCTCCTCCTGAGGCAGCATCCTCATCAACAAGAACAACAAACGCGCCTCCCCGATGCAGCATGGCTGCCGTAAGCGCGGCCAGTTTACAGTCTGGTGAATTCTTGGGCCCCGGGTCATCTGTGCCCGGCACCTCCTGGGCTCCCCAGCGCATCCCACGCGTCAGTGCAGAGCCGCTGGCCCCGAGCATCACCCCCTTCCTCAGCTGTGTGGTCCCCCACGCACCATCACAGGGCCTGTGGGGTGTGTGCCCGAACCACCGCCTGGGGTGCCTTCCTGAATCTAAAACTGGGTTTCCTTCTGTTGCTCGGGGAAATGTACAGAAATCCTGTCTAGCAATTTCATTTCTCCCTGGGTCCATCAAAGGCTCTTCTCCCGAGAAAGCCACCCCAGCTGCAGTTTGGGGGAGCCCTGTGGTGTCGACTTACCCCCTGCTCAGTCAGGGCCACCTGGGTCAATGAACCCAGAAGTCCCGGGCTCACCACCCCCAAAATGCGGGAGTGGTCACAAGGAGGAAACTAAAATCCAGAGAACCCTGCAGAAACGCATATGAACTGGTGTGAAGCCAACACTTCTAGACCCACCCACGGGAGGACCACACCGACCAGACACCTTGTCACCCACACAGGATGTGACCTTTCGTGTGGAGACACGGATGGACTCACAGACTAATTCGGGGCCTCGTGACAGGTAAGGCTCCCCTGGTGCCTCAGTGGTAAAAACCCGCCTGCCCGTGCAGGAGACACAGGAGCCCGGGGTCCGACCCCCGGGCCAGGAGGAAAGGGCAATCCACTCCAGTGTTCTTGCCTGGCGGGCCAGAGGAGCCTGGCGGGCTACAGTCCATGGGTTTGCAAAGAGCTGGACGTGATGGAGCACAGCACCACATGACAGGTAAGTAAGGTTGTCTGAGATGAGTTCTCGTGATAAAAATAAAGCACGTGTCTAACCCAGCTGCAAATACGGTAAAAAGAAGTCCTTCACAGCCACCAAAAGGCACGGCCTCTGGGCCCTGACTGAGCAGAGGGTGCGCAGGCCCAGAGGGACCCCGGGGCGGGGCTGGGACCCAGGGCCCCGGGCAAGTGTGCTCAGTTCCCACGCCCCCCCTTCCCGCTGGAGCGTCAGAACTGCGCCGGGCGCTGCTCCCCTGGCCTGCCGTGCTTCCCCGCCCTCCTTCTGCTGGTCTCATCTCC
Organism: Moschus berezovskii; assembly: GCF_049115385.1. NCBI lineage: Eukaryota > Metazoa > Chordata > Mammalia > Artiodactyla > Moschidae > Moschus > Moschus berezovskii. The sequence continues at coordinate 108,767,425 of NC_142469.1, forward strand.
AAGTCCTCCCCCAGCCTCTGGAAGTCGCCCCCCGCCCCGCTCTCCGTGGTGCTGAGCCCAGCAGGCCCTGCTAGGTCTCCGCTGCCTGGGTCCTTCCCTTTCCGAAGCCCTCCTCACTCAGGCTTCGGCAGCACAAACTCCTCCTCGGCCACACCCAGGATTTCAGGAAACGTCCTCGGCTCTCTGCCTTCCATGTGTGTCCACAGCACGACCTCGTCTTGCAACTTCCCTACCTAACCTTTGCTCTGGTCCAAGCAGTTGTGGGCTCTCACGTGGACAGTGCAGAATTGTCCAACACAGCAGCCAGGGTGACCAGCGGGCACGCGAGGTGAGTGTCACGAGAACCCAGAGGTTTCCACCAGCGGAGTCCCAGAGCTCCGTCCTCATCAAGGTCTGGAAGGACCCTCCCCCCACGTACTCCCCACACACTCTGTGCCACCTCCCGGCCACTGTTCCGCGCTGTCTCTGCACGGCTGGCGCCCTCCTGTTTGTGAGCCGCTGCCAGGCCCTCGTCCTCCCCAGCCTCCGTCTTTACTCACGGGGCCCACCCTGACCGCACCGGCCACACTGGCTCCACTTCCGGCTCCCAGTTCCCTCCCTCATTCTCAGCCCTGGTCACCTTCCACTGATGTGGCGGCCACAATCGTGCTGGGCGCTCACCTCCTGCGGGGGGCACACTGGACCATGGCCCAGCTGCTCCCCACTGGGAGCACATCCAGCCCTTAGCCACTCTCCTCACCGGCTCCGTGGTCTCTGCACTTCCTTCCTGTGAATCTGTTGCATGTCTAACCCTCAGCTCTAATCTCTCCTTTCATCAGTGACCAACACAGAAGGAAAGGAGGAGTCAGAGTCACCAAAAGTCAAAGAGCTAAAAGTGGAAGATTAAACTATAAGCTTGTAGAAGATGAACATAGGAGGAGTAAACTTCTGTGACTCCAGAATGGAGAAAATCCCCCGAGGCTCAAACCATAAGGCCACAAACGAAAGTAGATTTGACAATAACGCCTTTATTAGTTTGATCCACTAAAGCACAGAGTTACTGTACAGTGGACGTATCAGAACATGAAACAGGTTTTTAAAACGTACAAGGAAGAAACATCAGGAGTAAAGAAGGACAGGGGCTTCCCTGGGGGCTCAGCTGGCAAAGAATCCGCCTGCGATGCAGGAGACCTGAGTTCGATCCCTGGGTTGGAAAGATCACCTGGAGAAGGGAAAGGCTACCCACTCCAGTATTCTGGCCTGGAGAATTCCATGGACTAGGGACTGTATAGTCCATGGGGTTGCAAACAGTCGGACACAGTTGAATGACTTTCACTGAATCCAAAGAAAAAGACAAAGATTCAAACTCAGAAATGGGCAAAAGGTATGAACAAGTGATTCTCAGAAGAGAAAACCCAAGTGGATACCAAACTTATGATGAAGCCATTAAATTGTTATTAATTAGAGACATGCAAGTTAAGTCAACAAGATTCCCCTGTACGCGGCTTGGTGAAGCTGAATGCTGGGCAGTGCCAGGGGTCATGGGGCAGGCTCCGTGCATGGCAGGGGTGCAGACAGGCACAGTGTGGGGTCCAGGTGCTGTCAGTGGTCACCCAGGGAAGTCCCTCCATTGGGATTCCATGCAAATGTCTAAATATCCCTGAAGTTGGTTGTGAAATAAACCAGTGTGCCTGCCAGCTGTGGGGGTGCTTGTTTAGAGGAGGAAACCTCACACTGTGTGCATGGTGATGACCGACAGATTAGAAGGGAGGGAACACGCATCAGCAGGATGGCTGGACTCGCTCCAGTACGTGTGACGGCGTGTGGTGAGCGGCTTCCAGGCTCCCCTTGCTCCTGTTGTAAACGGAGAGAAACAGCCATGGGAATTTCCCGATGCCTCGTCTTCTATATGCACCTGGACAGCCCCGATGGGGTCCCAGGGCATCTGTTAATGGCCCCAGATCAAAACCCACAGTGCCTGATGCTCATATTGGGGGCCGTTTGCACGAATTTTTGACCTCCTAAAAGCAGAACACTCTGAGGCTGTACTGAATCAACATTTACTCTAAAATCAATGTTTACTAATTTAGAAAGATAGCTTATATGCTCAAAAATTCTCCTTAATCCTTGGATCAAAGGCAGGCATCACCTGACTTTTCAAAATAAATCCAGAATAGCAGTTTTAGAAATCTGAGTCCAGCCTGCAAGCTACCATTACATCATCAAGCAATGAAAAGTCTTGGCTAATTGTTCTTCTGAATCAAGTTATATATATAATTATCATATATGTAATTGCTCTCAAAGATTAAAATTCACTTAACAAGAAAATTGCCTGGAACATAATGCAGTCTTTCTTTCTCCAGGGATTCCAAAGTCATCTCTGGTATTTCAGTACCTGTTTCAGGATGTTAATTATGAAGCTGAACAACAGTCACCAGTTCACTGCAGACTTTGAATTGTGCAGAGGGAATGTCTTATAAGGGCTTCCCAGGGGGTGCTAGTGGTAAAGAACCTGCTTGCCAATGCAGGAAACACAAGAGACACAGGTCCAATCCCTGGGTCAGGAAGATCCCCCAGAGGAGCAATTGGCAACCTACTGCAGTATTCCTGCCTGGAGAATCCCACGGACAGAGGAGCCTGGAAGGCTACAGTCTATGGGGTTGCAGAGTTGGACACGACTGAGCACACACACAATGTTTTATAAACCCTCATCACAGCGCATCTCGGAAGATGAGGGGGTGAAAGCAGGTCTCAGGGTCTCACAGGGGTTTCCCCCCCCCCGTAGCCCCTGCCCTCCAAGCCCACAGCCCCCTTTGCTTTCAGTTCAAACGTCCCTTTAAGAGGGCTCCCCGAGACAGAGTGGTGGAGAGGGGCCCCTAGTTCCTATGACGCCCTGCCAGGCCTGCAGTGTCCTCTGCATCTCTTTCCATGAGGGAAATCCCTATGCCGTGTGTGTTTGACACCTGGCCCCCTCACCCTACTCAACGGTGGACAGGGAGGAGTTCAGGGGACCTGCTCCCAGCAACCCCAGGGAGGCACCGCCCCATTCCAGTAGCTTCAACCCCTCAGTTTAGGAACAATTTTAAAGTACAAACTTCAAAGCCCCCACCTGGCCAGCTACTTGTTTTCAAGCCGTCTGGGGAGCAGAGTGGTTGAACACCATCACGTGTTTTCTGCCTCTCAGCGCTACCACTGCGCCACCGAGAAATAGGCCAAGAAGCGTTTGGGGGGTTATAAATTCACTGATCCTGTTTAAAACCAAACAGCGACCAGATAAATAGTCCCGCCGTACAAGTCAAAAAACTCTTACTTCCTAACAGAAAATAACTGTAGACAGATCAGAGGAAAAACAGTCTCATAGGCTGGACTTCCAAATGACTGAAACCAAACGATGAGGCCCTCGTGCGGGCATCCCTGTGTTTTCTGGGTCCCATTCTGTGCTCTCCACCCTCCGGGGGTCAAGGGGATGTGGAGGGTTCCAGAGCAGGGATGAGGAGCCCCACCTGAGAAGCCCCCTCCCCACTCCTGCAGACCAGACCTGCGTCACCTCTCGCCAAACCTGCAAAGTGATTCTGCTGAAACTAGGCTTGATTATACTGAGCGCTGATAAGATTAAAAGGAATTTATCCTATATTCTGTAATTCATTTTCTGAGTGGATTTGTAGTATATTTATTAGTCTCCTAGGGCTGCCGTAGCAGAGCTCACAAACTCAGGGACTGAAAACAAGACACCCTCCTGTCTCACATCCTGGGGGTGGGGAGTCTGAGGCCAACATGCCATCAGGGCCCCACCCCTCTGAGAGCTCCAGGGAGCAGCATTCCTCATCCCTTCCAGCTCCCGGCACGGCTGGAAAGACGTGGTGTCCCTTGGCTTGAGGATGGTCACCCAGTCCCTGCGTCCATCATTCCAAGTACACCTGTGCCTTTTCTCTCCTTGGCGCTTGTCCCTCAGCTTGAGGACGGTCACGCAGTCCCTGCGTCCATCACTCCAAGTACACCTGTGCCTTTTCTCTCCTTGGCGCTTGTCCCTCGGCTTGAGGACGGTCACCCAGTCCCTGCCTCCGTCACCTCACATGTGTCTGTGTCTCTTCTCCTCTCCATGTAAGGACACCAGTCACGCTGGATCAGGGCCCACCTTCCTGCTCACATCTGCAGAGTCTGTTTCCATATAGGGTCCCATTCACAGACCTCCTACAGCTCTCCTCAAGAGGGCTCAAGTCAACCTGTAACTGTATTGGAACATTTACCTTCACTATAAAGAAAACCCTTTGGGAAATATTTTTCCAAAGGAACTATTAAATTATGGCTGAATTTAGAGTACATTTAAGATTGCCGGGAGAAATATCAATAGCCTCAGATATGCAGATGACACCACCCTTATGGCAGAAAGTGAAGAGGAACTCAAAAGCCTCTTGATGAAAGTGAAAGAAGAGAGTGAAAAAGTTGGCCTGAAGCTCAACATTCAGAAAACAAAGATCATGGCATCTGGTCCCATCACTTCATGGGAAATAGATGGAAAAACAGTGGAAACAATGTCAGACTTTATTTTGGGGGGCTCCAAAATCACTGCAGATGCTGACTGCAGCCATGAAATTAAAAGACGCTTACTCCTTGGAAGGAAAGTTATGACCAACCTAGATAGTATATTAAAAAGCAGAGACATTACTTTGCCAACAAAGGTCTGTCTAGTCAAGGCTATGGTTTTTCCCATGGTCATGTATGGATGTGAGAGCTGGACTGTGAAGAAAGCTGATCGCCGAAGAATTGATGCTTTTGAACTGTGGTGCTGGAGAAGACTCTTGAGAGTCCCTTAGACTGCAAGGAGATCCAACCAGTCCAGTCTAAAGGAGATCAATCCTGGGTGTTCATTGGAAGGAATGATGCTGAGGCTGAAACTCCAATACTCTGGCCACCTCATGCGATGAGTTGACTCACTGGAAAAGACTCTGATGCTGGGAGGGATAGGGGGCAGGAGGAGAAGGGGACGACAGAGAATGAGATGGCTGGATGGCATCACCGACTCTGTGGACATGAGTTTGAGTGAACTCCAGGAGTTGGTGATGGACAGGGAGGCCTGGCGTGCTGTGATTCATGGGGTCGCAGAGAGTCGGACACGACTGAGCGACTGAACTGAACCGACTGATGGAGTGATAGCATGGGAGATAGACTAGAGTTTTATCAGCGCTTCACCTTCCACCACACATTTATGGTGGCTATTTAAGTTGAATTGTCTTGTGCCTCAAAAGCATAGAGATTAGTGGTACCTAGTCCTCTATTTGGCCCACAGCATGCACTAAATAAACACTGGCCAGTTGGCTGATAGTTGCTGACCAACTCCACGTTCCTGGTATACACACATCTTGGAATAATAAACATAGAATATGTTTAAAGCTTCCCAAAGACACTGAGTGGCTTTATCCCCAAGCCTTCTAATTGCACCCAGATCATCCTTACTGGGATACCACATCATATTTTTTAAAAGATTATCTGTAAAACCAATTATAATCAAGAACCATTTTCAAATGTTGGCTATGCTACCCAGTAAAGAACAAAGAGAAAATATTTCAAAAATCTAATCTAAAAATCATATGAGCTCTTTTATTTAAAGCATGGTAGAGCAGAGATAAATATCTTCCTTTCAAATTGCTCATTATTATTCACTGAAGCCCAAGGAAAATATCTTGGCAATGTGTTCTAGTGCTTTCCGAGGAAGCCTTTAAAGCTGGAAATATCTGAGCCCGGCATCTGAGAGAGCTCTAAGGGATGTGCCTTTTCTTGGGCAAAATCTATGAAAGGGACAGTGATCAAAACACTTCTTCTGACTGTGAAACATGAGTTTACGAATGATTCTTCAGCCCCCATTCCACACAGACCAGGGCTTCTGTTGCTTCCACTTCCCCGTCTGACTGAGGCCTGCCAGGCACACTAGGGCGTGGGGGCTGCCTGACTGAGGGGCCGGGTCCCGGCTCACTGCCTGCAAAGACCGCCCAGCTAACGCTTTACTGGACATGATGTGGGGAGAGACACACACTTGCTCCAACTGCCAAGTCCTGGGCTGGTTTGCTACTCTTTTCAGCCTCTCTCAATTTCTACGTGCTAGCATACAATGATATCCTGACAACTTACCTACTATGGAAACCTAATTCAAACTAATATCCTTTACCGAAATTGTGTCATCTAGCCTGTAACTTAAGATCTACAGATTCTAATTAACACAGGAGACAGTGCAGTGCTGAGAAAAATTCCCACTGAGAGCTGACGCTGCCTTAGGTGGTCCATTCCCATCTCTTCTCCCCCTTCGACCACTGGGACGGGCATTTCAGGGAGACAGTGAGGGTCTGAGATGTATCCATGGCAACAGAATCAGGCTGGAAGAGACAGGAAAAAGCAAAACTCAAAGGAATTGCTGAATGAGTATGCAGGCAATAATCGCAGAAGTTTATAGCTTGAGTGAGCAGGCTTCAGCACCATGGACAAGGACCGTGTCCCGATTCTCAGGGTCTCATCTACACTAATCCGTTCTACAAATGAAAGGAGGGAACAGAAACCATGGTGAGGCTCCTAGAGGGTGCAGTTTGTCTCTCCACAGCTCCAAGCCGTTAAGAGGGCTTTAAGTAGTTTTTAAAATACAATGCTGCTGATATGGATGCCTCTTCTGAAGATGTAAAAAATGAAAAAGTGTAAAAATTATGCCGTGATTTTTTAAACATGAATATGGATGACAGATATTTGAAAGACTGCACTGAGATTTTAAATTAAGTAAGAATTCTTCTACAACATTATATGGAAAATCCTGCTTTGCGTTCCACAGCCACACACACCACGTCTCCGTGTCCAGGTCTTACAAGGGTCTACGATTTCTTAGGGCCCCCAGTTTTTACTTTAAGACACTATTGAAGTGACCTGAATTGGAAAACGGTAGGAACCCTCCCCCATTACTTGTTCTCTGAGGAAGATAAGCGATAAGTGGATATAAAATGACTCATCTAATTTCAAAATATTTCAGACCAGAATTTCTTGTATGTGTTACTCGGTGAAACTCAGTGAAAATACTAAGCAAATTAGAGTCAAAATGTCTCTCAGGAGGTTATCAAATGGGCAACAAGGGGGAACAAAAGCAAAGCTTTAATTTCATACATACTCACATACTTCTCTCCTAGACAGATTGTTTTTTTTTTTTTTTTTTTTAAAAAGCCACAAGGCATTGCTCTGCAGAGCAGTGATGCGCTGACAAACACGGTGGGAAGCGTGTCAGGATCACTAGGCCTCACACACCCAGGGGTCCACACCCAGAACACAAACCACAGCCTTCCTCTGGATGGGGCTGCAGTAACCCAACCCAGGATTCCAAAAGAGAAGGCAGCCTCTTATTCGTACAGGAATAGGATGAAATATATCAGCTCTTGGGAGAAAAGCATCTAACAGCATCTAATAAAAGTCACAAATTTGACCTGAACTTCAAAAAACTGCACGCTTCCTTTTCCTGTGCCTCTGTCTTAGCACCACGATTTAAGCACCGAAACTGGAAACATCACCAGGGGCCATGATAATAACCAGCCACAAAATTCAGGGCCACTCCTGGAGGCTTGGGGTGGCCATGCACAGACCACTGTTCTGTAATCAGAGGGGAGCTACCAGTGCAGGGGGCACAGGTTCCACCCCTGGTCAGGGAGCTAGATCCCACGTGCCACAGCTGAAGATCCCATGTGCCACAGCTGAAGATCCCTCATGCCACAGCTAAAGATCCCACGTGCCACAGCCAAGATCCTGCGTGCCACAGCCAAGATCCTGCGTGCCACAGCCAAGGTGAGGTACCGCAAAATAAAACATGTTTGCCCTGCCCTCTGGCTTCTGTGCCCCTTTGAGACCTGCTGAGAGTCTAGCGTGCAGTCACCTTTTCCTCCAAATGATCTACATGAATCAACTGTAAACCTGTAGAAAGGCGACAGGCCAACAAGTATCACGAGTCCTTTGCTTCAGTTCACCAACACCTACCTCTCTGCAGTATTTCTTTCATCTCTCTCTATGTAATTTCTGCAACGCTTCCGGCCAAACCTCTCAAAAGTAACTTGCAAGTGTGTGACATCTCACCTGTCAGTACTTCAGCACGTTCTTCAAAGGTCCAGGTTGTTCTCCATGGTCACAAAAATACTACCAAGGCTGAGAAATTTAAAATTAATGTAATGATATTACTAAAAATTTAAATTTCTCCAACTGTCCCTAATATGTCTTTGCAGCATTTTTTAAGCCAGGGTCAAAGTGTCGATTATACGGCATTGTGTTGTCACAACTCTTTAGTCTGATCAAATCTGGAAAACCCTCACCTTTCATCTCTGAAGAGCCCAGGCTAGTTACATTGCAGGCTCCTCCACAACCTGAATTCTTCTGTTTCCTTTTGTTGGAATTAGACCAGACCCCTTGGCGAGAGCCTGCAGAAGTGGTTCAGTGGCATTTTCCTCTGCCTCACACCTGGAGGACCGTTACCGCTGGCCCCGTGTTTGATTAGCTGGTTAAGGAGGTGCGTGCCAGACCTCTCCCTGCTGGGCCGCCTTCCCGAGTCCCCGGGCACCAGAGGCTTGTGTGGCTGCCCTTCCCCCCAGCCACTCACCCGACAGTTTCAGTGTCCACCCGAGATCCTTGCCTGTATTCCCGAGTAGCTGGAAGTTGAAATGGGGATTTCCTAATTCTGTCACTCCTTTGTCATTTATTAAACAACTTCCTTCTATTAGGAAGAGAAGGGAATGCAAACGGGCACAGCAATACGGAGAGCCACAGGAGCCGCCTTAAAACACAAAAAATCCGACCATCGTCACGTGGCCCAGGAACTCCACTCTCGGGCATTAAAACCATAATTTGAAAAGATACACACACCCTAATGTTCAGAGCAGCACTGCTTACAGTAGCCAAGACACGGAAGCAGCCTAGGTGTCCATCAACAGATGAACAAATAAAGACAGTGCGGTGTCTGTATACACGGGAACACCACTCAGCCATAAAAACAACGAAATAGCAGCATCTGCGGCAGCGTGGATGGACCTGGAGGTGTTGGTACTAAGTGAAGTAAGCCAGAGAAAGACAGACATCTTATGATGTCACTTACATGTGCCACCTTTAAACAATGATACAAACGAATCTATTTACGAAACAAAATAGACACACAGACATAGAAAGCAAGCTTATGATTCCAAAGGGGAGGGTGGGGAGGGGCAGACTGGGAGCTGGAGGTTCACAGAGATACACACTACTGTGGCTCAGACAGCGAACGCAGCTGCCTGCAGTGCAGGAGACCCGGGTTCGATCCCTGGGTCAGGAAGATCCCCTGAAGAAGGAAATGGCAACCCACTCCAGTACTCTTGCCTGGAGAATTCTGGGGATGGAGGAGTCTCGGAGGCTACAGTCCACAGGGTACTCTCTGCCCGAGAGTCGGACACAGCTGAGCGACTTCGCTTTACACACTTTCAGTTCAGTTCAGTTCAGTTCAGTCGCTCAGGCGTGTCCGACTCTCCGCGACCCCATGAACCACAGCACGCCAGGCCTCCCTGTCCATCACCAACGCCCGGAGTTCACTCAAACTCATGTCCACAGAGTCGGTGATGCCATCCAGCCATCTCACTCTCGGTCGTCCCCTTCTCCTCCCGCCCCCAGCCTTTCCCAGCATCAGAGTCTTTTCCAGTGAGTCAACTCGGCGCATGAGGTGCCCAAAGTATTACATGTGCAAAATAAACATCAAGAGCCTACAGCACAGGGAACTATAATCAATATTTTATAACTACCTATGAGGGAAAAGAATCTAGAAAAGCATATCACTCTGCTGTGTACTTGAAACTACCATAACATTGTAAATCAACTATCCTTCTATTTTTAAAAATTGGGGAAAAAGAGCTCACTATTTTCTTTTTCCTTTTCATGTCACAATAGATTCATCAATTTTTAAAATTCTAAGTTTGATAATCTATTGCCACTGTTGCTTGTTTCGTTGTGCACTTTTCTAAGCTTTGGCTGAGAAGCCCTCTTTGAAAGGCTCCGTGTCCCCACCAGCGTCTGAGCACGTGGGCAGAATGCTCAGGCTCGCCTGTGCTCTACCTGCTCCAGACCTGGAATCATCCATGGCTCCAAGAGTCCTCTGACCCCTCAGGGAGGACACGACTCAGCAAACAGGATCAGATGCAGGTCTTCTCATGCCTACTGCGGTGTCCACCTGGAAAGCCCTGTCCTTGGACAAAGACAGGAATTTATGGTTGCTGATATGAAAACACACTGTTTAAAAGGAATAAAAAAAATTAACTATATTAAAAGTATCTGGGAAGTCTCAGCCTAATCCTTATGCTTCCTGTCCCGTCCCTACTCTGGAATCACTTTTGGTGCATATCATCTGGGTGGCGTTTGTTTTCACCAAATAAGCAACTATTTATGTTTATGCTTAATACTTATAGATATTTTAAAGAAACATGTATATTTTAAGTTTCCCTCACTTCTTACACAAAAGGCATGTCTATAACATGCCATATACAGATGATACTTTATAAAGTCTTCTAGTGAAAAGCTTAAAAAGTCAGCCTTGGAGATCAGCCCCGTAACATTTCTCAGAGATCTTTCCCGTTCTTTTTCAGGCTGCGTAGCACCCCAGTCTGTGGATGCCCCACGGTTTATTCAGTAGGTCACCTGCAGAGGACACTTGGGCTGTCTGCAGTAACTGGCCGCCCAAACAACCGCACGAGGCGTCATCTGTCCTCATTAAGGATTTTCCGGATTTCCTTCCTCTGTCCCAACCTGACACTGAGTTCAGTGCCTCCTCCTTGAGCCCCTGTGATCAGTTTGAACTTGGTTTGAACTCTGTTTAGATGCTCAGGCTGTGTCAGTGGAGTTTAAGGAGAAGCCTGAGCAGCAGAGCTTTGCCTCAGGAACATGAAACCCCGGGCTGGTCAAAGACAGAGAACATTCACGTGCCTGTTAGGGTCAGAGTGAGTCCTCTGTTTTGTTGCTGTAATAACCGTGTTTTGCTCTGCTGCGAGAACAAGAGCCCTTCTTATATATACATATATTGAAAGGTTTGCTCCGTGATTCCAAGAACAGCCGACTTGTACCCCAGAACTGTGCACGTGCTGTAGGAAACCACACTCCTCAGATGTGTTGCAAAGAATTGCGGTTGTGAAGTTCTAAACTGTATTTGTCATAAGACAGTTAATTGCCTCCTTAACGAAAAATAATTAAGCCACTTATGATAGCCCTAAATTATTTTTGTTTAATTATAATGAAGTGATTGCTGCTTTAAAAGTCATGTTAATTGCTAGTTTAGAAACATTCTTTGAAGCCGCTCCTCCCTGCCTAAATTCTATGCAAGCAAAAGTCAGTTAAGTATCACAAACATAAATTTTTAGACATAGCACAAAACAGTACATTATCACAGAAGGAGCTGGGGCCCAGAGCTATAAAGATTTAAGCGTCTTCAATGAGAGAACTTTATCTGTAGTCAGAGGCCAGCTAAGCTGAGATGTATGAGTTCTATGCATTGATTAAGATGAAATGGTGTCAATTAAGGACATTTGCAGTGTTATTCAAACTGTTAAATGATTTCATTTTTTAAAGCATAGATGTGACCACAGAACATCTAGACAAGAATTTCTTAAGCCCTGTTTCCACCAGAAACACCTAGAAATGACAAGTGACAGTCACATGACACGGATTCAGTGAAGACTGGGTTGGAGTGAACTGGGAATGTCTCTTATTACGCAGACGACACGGAACCCACCCTAGTGTAAAAAGTAAAGGAAATCATTTGTAAGTCCTGGGGAAGGAACAAGGCGGCACCTCTCTGCAGCTGAAGACAAGCTGATGAACTCAGGCCCATTTGCTAGACAACGATCAAGTCAACCCCAGCAGGGCTCCGAAATCCTTCAAACGACTTGGTATGTTTATATTTAGAAGCTGTCTGTCTCTTTTTTCCCTGCAAACCTGGAAAAGGTTTGTCACATCAGCCCTGAGTTGACAAGACAGGCCATGTGGCCTCTGTGAAATTCCCCTTCTCAGAAGGGGAGAGGGGCCTGCGATGCTGCTGTGAACGCTCGACAGACTGCCCTTTCCCACGGGTGACGCACCCTCTCAAGAAGGAATCAGGAAAACCCACCACACGCGTGGCCGGGCACGGTGGGGTCTGGGGGCAGGCTGGGCGGCAAGGCCGGCCCTGGAGGGCAGAGCAGGGGTGTGGGGCTCAAACCCCAGAGGCAGGCAGAGCGGTTGCGAGGGGCGTCTCCGCTGAGGGTCCTCAGCATGCTCCCCTTCCGGAGACCTCCCTCTGGGCGCATCCCCAGGGTCTCCGCCTGCTCATGATGGGCATCGTGAACTTGGCCTGGTCGAGCCGCAGCTCTGGAAGGCTCCTAGCAAACAGACTTCACCGCTCCGTCCCCTTCTCTGCCCTCAGCGTGGGCACGGCCTGGGCCCCACGCTTGGCCAGTCCGAGCACCCGCCAGGCCGGGGCCCAGCATCTCCCGCCTCCCGGACCGGCCCTCCTTCCCCGCCGGCCTCAGGCTTCTCAGTTGCAGAGCACATCGGACCATAACTGCCCCCGGCTCGACATTGCCTCTGGTCTTCAGGGCTGAACTGTGTCCCCAGATCGGGGTCCCAACTCCCCAGACCTCAGAATGTGAGTGGATTTGGAAATAAGAGTCTTCAATGGGTGGATCAGGCCGAACAGGGTCGTGATCAGGATCAGGCCTCCTGATCCCAAGGGGCTGGTCCTCAGGGGAGGAGGCGGCAAGGACACAGGCTGAGGGACACGGCGCCCCGCGTGCACACCCAGGCACAGAGGCTCCAGGAGCCCCGCCTGCCGGCGCCCTGGCCTTGAGGACCGGGAGAGGCGGCTGGTGTTGCTCTGCCTCTGCCCAGACAGTGACACGTGTCTGTGGAGCCAGACCACACCCGCGCAGACGGCTTGCAGGGCCGCTGGCCTGCATCCCGCGCCAGGTCCTGGGCTCCCGTTCTGGGCCCAGGGCGGTCCCGGCGTGGCCCCAGCGCGGCCCCCTCCACGCCCTCGAGCTGCTGTGTTTGTCTGCGGGCTGCCTCAGCCCACGGCATCCTTTGACTGCCTGCTCACCTGTGTCCCCGCCCCCGGAGACAGCCCTGAGCTCGCAGGGACTCGGGGGTGCCGCCAGACCTCACAGCTTTCCAAAAGGAACTGCCTATTCACACCAAAGGTATGGTTCTTAAATCAAACTGCTACACACAGAACAGACCCCTTCGCTGGGAGACTAGCGCCATTTTTCTTGGCATAATTTTAAATTTCCTTTAAGGGAGTCTTCTAGCTGGTAAATGAAGAAAAAAAGTGCTAGGATCAAGGTTTCACTATTTTATATTTCCTATTGGATGTCTGGATCTAGGCAGTAATTGATAATAAAGGATAAAAATCACAAGAAGAGAGACGACCAGTTGTCAAGCACCCCTCATAAGAACACAGACCCCCACTTGTGAGGTCTTCACAACAGATGAGAAAATCAAACCTGGATATCAGTGAGATTCAGATCCAACTTACAAATTACAGAAAATACGGGGGACAGAGGAACACTTTCAAGGGCACCATCATGAGCAAGTAAGATTCAGAACTTTGGAAACAGGACAAATGATCCAGATTCTCTAGCAAAGCAGCAGACAAGAAAACAACAGATGGGAAAGAGATTACAAATAAAGTGAGATTAAGAGACCTGCCCCCTTCATGGATCACTGCCTTGTGGTGGCGAAGGGGCTTGTGTAACTCAGTGAAGCTATGAGCCGTGCCCCACAGGGCCACCCAAGATGGACAGGTCACAGTGCAGAGTTCAGACAAAACGTCATCCACTGGAGCAGGCAATGCAAAGCACCCGGTATACTTGCCGGGAGACCCTCACGAACTGTAAAAAGACAAAAAGATATGACACGGAAAGATGAGTCCCCCAGGTTGGAGGTGTCCGATAAGCTAGTGGGGAAGAGTGGAGGACACCTGCTAATAGCCCCAGAAATAACGCTGGGAAGACTGAAGGCGGGCGGAGAAGGGGACGATAGTGTGAGGTGGCTGGATGGCATCACCCGCTCAACGGACATGAGTCTGAGCAAGCTCCAGGAGAAGCTGAAGGACGGGGAAGCCTGGCGTGCTGCCGTCCACGGGGCGGCAAAGAGTCAGACACAACTGGGCGACCGAACAAGAAACAAGAGGCCCGTCAGTCAGTCACAGACACGACCTCACCTGAATCCTAGTTCAAGCAAGCTGTTAAAAGTCAGATAGCTGGGAAAAGCTGAAGACCTGACACTTGATGATACTTACAAATTATCAGTTTACTAGGCTGGTTTTGTGGTTATATGCCCATGTGTGTGAGTGTTTCTAAAGAGTGACCTTTCGTTTAGAGACACTTCCTGAAACAGCAGTGGCTGAGATGATGTGGTTGTAAATCTGTTCAAAACATCAGGAAGAAGGTGGGCTCAGGAGGCGGGGGGTCAACAAGGTTTCCTCCGAGTCATGTCTGCTGAAGTTGGGCAGTGGGTCAGAGAAGTCCACCATGCTAGTCCCCTACTTTGCAGTCGCTAAAAATCTTCCTGAGTAGATGTCCATATAAAAACAGAAAGTACACAGAGGACAGGGGGAGGCCTCTCACGGAGAGACTTGTGGCCACTAAAAATACAGAGCGAGGTGAGCTGTATTCGACTGGGAAATGCAATTTCTACCCATTTAATTGGCAAAAAAAATTAGAAGTCTGACTATACCAAGCACGGGAGAGTGTGCAGAGCCCCAGTATCGCTTGTGCCTTGATGTCGGTGTGGACGCCAGCACAGGGGCTTGGAAGATGGTGCGGTGTTTGTCCCAGAGTTTAACAGCTGCAGTCTTCAAGTGCACACTGTTCAGTAATTCCACCTCAGGTGGAGTGTGTGAGTGTGTGTGAGTGTGTGTGTGTGTGTGAGTGTGTGTGCGCGCCCATGTACTTGCACACACACATCAACACATCCAGGAGAAACTTCTGTGCAAAAGCTCCAGGAGTTGTGCACAAGAACGTTTATAGAAAATAAATAAATCAATAAATAAGTCACAAGTGTTGTGCATGGACCCGTGACGGAAGTGCAGCTCCAGCCAAAACAAAACCTGCATTGGAACAAGGGCTGTCCTCTGTGACTAAGTACAGATGAGGCCCCTGCGCCAGGTGACTCATGCCAGCCCACGGCCCATCCAGCCAGGGAGCCCTGGGCTGGGTCAGCAGGAAGAACCAGAGTTTCACTCTGTAAGATCACTTTTCATTCCAATCCCAAAGAAAGGCAATGCCAAAGAATGCTCACACTATCGCACAATTGCACTGATCTCACACACTAGTAAAGTCATGCTCAAAATTCTCCAAGTCAGGCTTCAGCAATACATGAACCGTGAACTTCCAGATGTTCAAGCTGGTTTTAGAAAAGGCAGAGGAAGCAGAGATCAAATTGCCAATATCCATTGGATCATCGAGAAAGCAAGAGAGTTCCAGAAAAACATCTCTTTCTGCTTCATTGACTATGCCAAAGCCTTTGACTGTGTGAATCACAATAAACTGTGAAAAATTCTAAAAGAGATGGGAATACCAGACCACCTGACCTGCCTCTTGAGAAACCTGTGTATAGGTTGCTGCTGCTGCTGCTAAGTCACTTCAGTTGTGTCCGACTCTGTGTGACCCCACAGACGGAAGCCCACCAGGCTCCCCTGTCCCTGGGATTCTCCAGGCAAGAACACTGGAGTGGGTTGCCATTTCCTTCTCCAATGTGTGAAAGTGAAGTCGCTCAGTCGTGTCCGACCCTTAGCGACCCCACGGACTGCAGCCTACCAGGCTGCTCCATCCATGGGATTTTCTAGGCAAGCGTACTGGAGTGGCTTGCCATTGCACAGGTTAGGAAGCAACAATTAAAACTGGACATGAAACAACAGACTGGTTCCAAATAGGAAAAGGAGTACATCAAGGCTGTATATTGTCACCCTGCTTATTTAACTTGTATGCAGAGTACATCATGAGGAACACTGGGCTGGAAGAAGCACAAGCTGGAATCAAGATTGCCGGGAGAAATATCAATAACCTCAGATATGCAGGTGACACCACCCTTATGGCTGAAAGTGAAGAGGAACTAAAAAGTCTCTTGATGAAAGTGAAAGAGGAGACTGAAAAAGTTGGCTTAAAGCTCAACATTCAGAAAACTAAGATCATGGCCTCCGGTCCCATCACTTCATGGGAAATAGATGGGGAAACACTGGCTGATTTTATTTTTCTGGGCTCCAAAATCACTGCAGATGGTGACTGCGGCCATGAAATTAAAAGATGCTTGCTCCTTGGAAGGAAAGTTATGACCAACCTAGACAGCATATTAAAAAGCAGAGACATTACTTTGTCAACAAAGGTCCGTCTAGTTAGGCTATGGTCATGTATGGATGTGAGAGTTGGACTATAAAGAAAACTGAGCGCCAAAGAATTGATGCTTTTGAACTGTGGTGCTGGAGAAGACTCTTGAGAGTCCCTTGGACTGCAAGGAGATCCAACCAGTCCATCCTAAAGGAGATCAGTCCTGGCTGTTCATTGGAAGGACTGATGTTGAAGCTGAAACTCCAATACTTTGGCCACCTGATGCAGAGAGCTGACTCATTGGAAAAGCCTGTGATGCTGGGAAAGATTGAGAGCAGGAGGAGAAGGGGACGACAGAGGATGAGATGACTGGATGGCATCACCGACTAGATGGACATGAGTTTGAGTGAACTCTGGGAGTTGGTGATGGACAGGGAGGCCTGGCGTGCTGTGATTCATGGGGAAGCAAAGAGTCGGACATGAATGAACTGAACTGAACTGAAGATGCTCCAGGGACATATTTCCTGACTGCCCTTGAAATAGAACTTAATCTGGTTTCAAGTCAAGTCTCTCTGGGTGTGTATGTGTGCGCCTGTGAACCTGTCCTATTTCCACAGTGAGAAACCAAAGCAGCACACACGTTAGCACCGTCAGCTGCCTGGTGGTCCCAGCGCCCCAGGCCCTTGCAGCCTGCCAATCTGCTGCACCTCCAAGTGGGTGGGGAACCTGGGCTGGAGGACCCGTGTGGACCCCAGGAAGCTGTGCGGAGCTGCCGACTTGGGAAGGGAGGAGAGCAGACCCCGGGAACAGAAGCCAAGGTGAGCCCACTGCTTTCCGCACGGCCCCCCTGAGTCCAGGGAGCTAGCACCATGCAGAAGGCAGAGTTTCCCACAAGGAGGTAACCTGGAACTCCTATTTCAGTGGAGTGTGGGTGAAGAGACTCCCCAACCCTGGACTCAGTCAGACTTCACCTTGGTGTGGGGGGAGGCAGCCCAGACCCTGCAAAGGAAACCTTCCAGCAAGAAAGACCAGGGCCCTTGCTGCGGCTGTCACCCTGTTGTCCTGCCTTTAAGATTAACGATCTTGAGTAGAAAACAAAGAAGACAGAATTAAATTAACCTGAAAGAATGAATCAAGGCAAATACAACAGTGAGTCATTAAATAACACTTTGAACATAAATAGACGCTCTCTTTGGCAAATGTTCTAGGTTGCTGGGTATTTTAAGTTTTAATGAGGAAAACAGATGTAAATGCTATTAAGTGGCTGGAATAAGTGGAGCGTAGCCCATTTTTCTCTTGTTTGCTCCAAATCAACTCCACGTCAATAAGTATTTATATTTTTGATCTAAAACTTGATGGGAAGGTTTCTGTTTGTTCTGAAGAAACAGAAAAGTAGTTTTTGTCAAGGACCTGTTGACAATCGCCACACCCCCGTCACACTTAGAATGCTAAGTCTATGTTATAATATAATATTCCATAAATACAAATAGAATTTATATTGGTGTGGTTACTGTGTCCTGAGCAGGGTGCTAACACCATGGGGAACCTGAGCCCACGTCCTCAGAAAGAAAGGTCAAGGATTCGAGTCAGGTATACACGATTCAGGGAGGACTCTGCCACCCTCCTGCAAGCATGGAGCTCTGACTGGCTCTTACAGAAGCTTAGCGGGTAAATCAGATTCCTCAGAGATGGCCAGAAACGTGTTCCATGCATGCACTGTTCCATAAGATAGGAAGCTGCCCCTGAATCAGGTTGGTATTATTAATACCACAGGCTTCAAGCATGTCCCACAGGCCTGACCCTGTGACACTGTTCAGTGATCTCTGTTTTTCTACACATTCTCAGATTATATCTACAGATACTGCAGGAAGGATACATAGAGAATTCAATGCTATCTTCATTGTGGGGGCTCATCTCTGAGCGTGACCTCCACTGCTTTATGCAGGACACCCTTGATGGGCGCAAGAAGGAAGATTTACCCTCAGCCATGGCTCTGAGCAAGGCTGTGTTCTTGCTCATGCCTGTGTTTTGATGTGTAGATGCTGTGAATTGCATCACTGATCATGTTTCCCTTTTTGCCTCAACCTCCAGGAAACTCAGGCTTCCCTGGTGGCTCAGACAGCAAAGAATCTGCCCGCAATGCAGGAGACCCCAGTTCAATCCCTGGGTCGGGAATATCCTCTGGAATAGGAAGTGGCAACCAGCTCCAATATTGTTTTGTGTGTGTGTGTGATTTTGATTGCTTTATTAAAATGTTCCTCACAGAATTCCTTACAAAAACATTATGTCCTAAAAAAGTCATTCAACAAATATCAAGACCTTCTATGTATAGGACATTGATGGAAAAAGCAAAGGAATCTGTGTTCTGATCCTTAAAGTGAAGTGAAGTCACTCAGTCGTGTCCGACTCTTTGTGACTGCAAGGACTGTAGCCTACCAGGCTCTTCCATCCATGGGATTTTCCAGGCAAGAATACTGGAGTGGGTTGCCATTTCCTTCCCCTCGGCTCCAATATTCTTGCCTGGAGAATCCCCTGGAGAGAGGAGCCTGGTGGGCTGTAGTGCATGGGGCGGCAGTCCATGGGGCCGCAAAGACTTGGACACAACTAACTAAGCAACTAGCGTGTTTTCCAGGAAGCTCAGAGTTGAATTCCAAGCCCACCTTTCAGAGTTGGGAAGACGGGCTGGTACATATTTATCTTTTGTTTCTCTCTCTGCTTTCATTTCCCATCACCTCGATCGGGTTGTCAGTTTCAGGTTAATGAGGTGTAGATGCCTCCCCTTCCCCCGCTGCCCCTCCCACTGCCAAAAGGAAAGGGACCAACTTTACGCAAAATGAGAGCAAAGCCCCTTGAACTGACCCCCTTGCTTGTCTCTGCACCTCCTGATGGGGGTGTTCCTCCAGTGGAGCTCCCTCAGAGCACGCATGCTCTTTCCTCTTTCCCTGCGACGTTCACCCTCGTCTTCCCATGCCGAGTCAAGTAGCTAAAGGCCATAGAGAGAAACTCCAAAACTGAGGATGGCAACTGCAACAGAGAACACTCCAAGCACATCGCACTCACCATGTACACATACACTAAAGACACAGTCTCACAGTTATGCGATTGCCTGTGGGAGTTCAGCAGACGACAGACTGACATGCAGATACATGGGTGGATGGAGGGAAGGGTGGGCAGACAGAGACACAAACGAAGACAAATGCATAGGTAACGGGTGGGGGTAAACGATAGCTACAGAGACAGTGATGGACGGACAGGTAATGCATAGGTAATGGGTGGGGGTAAACGATAGCTACAGAGACAGTGATGGGCGGACAGGTAATGCATAGGTAATGGGTGGGGGTAAACGATAGCTACAGAGACAGTGATGGGCGGACAGGCTGATGGAGAGACACACAGATAAACGGGCAGACACAGTGTGTGCACACTCAGTCCAGCCGACCCTGCGACCCCGCGGACTGCAGCCCGCCAGGCTCCTCTGTCCTTGGGACTCTCCAGGCAAGAACACTGGAGTGGGCAGCCATTCTTTCTCCAGGGGATCTTCCCGACCCAGAGTTCAAACCTGCATCTCCTGCATTGGCAGGTGGATTCTTTATCGCTGAACCACCAGGGAAGTCCAGTTGAAAACTTAGATCCCCACAAAGTCCACACACCATGTTTATGGCAACTTTATTCAGAATCACCAGAATTTGGAAGCACCCAAGGTGTCCTTCAGTAGGTGAATGGGTAAGTGAACTGTGGCCCAGCCAGACAGTGGAATATTACTCAGCATCAGAAACAAACCGCCAAGTCATGCCAGGACGTGGAGGAGGCTTGCATGTATCTTACTAAGTGAGAGAAGCCAACCTGAAAAGGCCGCGTACTGTGTGATTCCAACTACACGACATGGAACACTGTAGAGACAATAAACAGTCAGTGGTTGCCAGGGGCGAGCGGGGAGGGAGGGATGGGTAGTCAGAGCACACAGGATTATTGGGGCAGTGAAAACACTCTGTGTGATGCAGGGATGAGTACATGTCCGTTTACATTTCACGTTACATTCCAAATCCACAGAAGGGAAACACCAGAAGCGAACCCTAATGCAGACTGGATCTGGGGTAACTACGACACGCCCATGTAGGTTCACCACCGTAACCATGTCCCACTCTGATGGGGGGGCTGACAGTGGGGGCGCTGTGATGTGGGTGGGGAGGAGGTATTTAGGGACGCTGTACTTTCTGCTCAATTTTGCTGTGATCCTAAAACTGCTTTAAAAAATACATTTTATTTAAAAGAGGAAAAACCTGGGATTTCAGTTGGCATTGCACTGAATCTCAAAATCACTTTGGAATATGAACACCTTAATACAGACTCTTCTTGTCCATGAACTTAGTATATCTCCCCATTATTTTAGGTTTATTTAATCTCTCAACAGTGTTTTACTGTTTTCAGGGCCTTCCCAGCTGTGGGAAGGAAGTCCTCCCACACCTGGAAGTAAAGAACCTGCCTGCCAATGCAGGAGACCTAAAAGACGCAGGTTAGACCCCCGGGTCAGGAAGAACACCTGGAGGAGGAAATGGCAACTCCAGTATTAGCCTGGTGGGGTACAGTCCACATGGTTGCAAAGAGTTAGACACGACTGAAGTGACTCAGCATGCACAAAGCCCCGCATATATTTGAGATCTATCCCTCTGTGTTATAGGGTTGGGATGCATGATATATAATTTTAATTTCGATGTCCAATTTTTATTGCCAGTGTACTGAAGATAGAGCAGGGAGGAACTCCTGACCCTCTCACACAGCTGCTGGCTACAGCTTCTGTGTTTTCCCACACGCAGGGTCCTGCCAGGGCCGGGGTGTAGGAGGACTTCCTTCCCACTCCCCGGGGCTGAGGCTCCTGCATCAGGGGGTTGTGCTGTGTGCCCTGAGGGGCTCCCTGAAGCCAGGCCCTGACCCTCACACACCTCCAGTGAAGCCCGTGGGGAGGACGCGAGTCCAGAGTGGACTCCTGGACGTCAGGCTGGCCGTGAGCCCACACTCAGCTGTTGGCTTTCACCCACCTTCACAGAGGCTGCGTCTTCCACCTATTCTGGGCCCCCCGTGAAGCAGACCATGCCCCTACCCTCCACAAAGGGGCTTGTCATCCTTCAGGATAAAGTCCATCTGGCTGCCGGGCGCTCTGATGGGCTCAAGGAAAGCCAGGACTTTGCAGGTTACCCAGCTTCTCCTTATTGTCAGCCAAGTTCTCCATGCTTTCCTACATCCTAGGTGGGATGAGAAGGTCCGAGCACTTCACTGTTGATTTTTGACTTGCTTGCCTTTTACCAATAATCTATCCAAGTGATTCTCCCTTCAGAATTAAATAAAGCTTGCATGTAAGAAGTGACAGTCGAAAAGCAGAATTTGTCCAACTTCACAATTATATCAAGAGCTAGGTTTTACTTTTGCTTTCAAGGCACACAAACCAGCGCTGACTCTGCAAGAGCAGGAACTCTTGGGCAAAGGCTCCAGGTCACAAACCCCAACTTCCTACGCAGTAAACACAGGAGGCCTGAGTTACGGGCTGGGCAGCTCTGTCTTAAAAAGCCTATGAGGTCAGCAGCTAACCCTCTTTGTTAAAATCAACAGCTAGAAATCAATGCCCTGTCCAACAGACGTACAATTTAGATAAACTGGTTTTTTCAAGGGAGCAAAGTCACACGGAGAGAAGGGTGGGTAGCTTTTAACTTATAAAACGAAGTGCTTTTGACCTTCCTAAATCCATGGTTTTGGGGAGGGCAGGATGAAAGCATCAACCTGCCAGTCACAACGGGTGACATGTTTATGCAGGAAAACATTCTTATTCTTGAGAGAGGCGTATTGAAATATTTGAGTGAAATGCATGGTTCATATACTTCACCTAAAAACACTTCAGCAAAAAAGAGTAACAAAAAAATTAACCAAAAAAAAAAAAAATTAACAGAATTGTTATCTAGTCCACATTTAAAATCACCTAAGAGACTGGTTCCAAATAGGAAAAGGAGTGCGTCAAGGCTGTATATTGTCACCCTGCTTATTTAACTTATATGCAGAGTACATCATGAGGAACGCTGGGCTGGAAGAAGCACAAGCCGGAATCAAGATTGCTGGGAGAAATACCAATAACCTCAGATATGCAGATGACACCACCCTTATGGCAGAAAGTGAAAAGGAACTCAAAGGCCTCTTGATGAAAGTGAAAGAGGAGAGTGAAAAGGTGGGCTTGAAGCTCAACATTCAGAAAACAAAGATCATGGCATCTGGTCCCATCACTTCATGGGAAATAGATGGAAAAACAGTGGAAACAGTGTCAGACTTTATTTTTTTGGGCTCCAAAATCACTGCAGATGCTGATTGCAGCCATGAAATTAAAAGACGCTTACTCCTTGGAAGGAAAGTTATGACCAACCTAGATAGTATATTAAAAAGCAGAGACATTACTTTGCCAACACAGGTCCATCTAGTCAAGGCTATGGTTTTTCCCGTGGTCATGTATGGATGTGAGAGTTGGACTGTGAAGAAAGCTGATCGCCGAAGAATTGATGCTTTTGAACTGTGGTGCTGGAGAAGACTCTTGAGAGTCCCTTGGACTGCAAGGAGATCCAACCAGTCCATTCTAAAGGAGATCAATCCTGGGTGTTCATTGGAAGGACTGATGCTAAAGCTGAAACTGCAGTACTTTGGCCACCTTATGCGACGAGTTGACTCACTGGAAAAGACTGATGCTGGGAAGGATTGGGGGCGGGAGGAGAAGGGGACGACAGAGAATGAGATGGCTGGATGGCATCACTGACTCTGTGGACATGAGTTTGAGTGAACTCCGGGAGTTGGTGATGGACAGGGAGGCCTGGCGTGCTTTGATTCATGGGGTCGTGGAGAGTCGGACATGACTGAGCGACTGAACTGAACTGAATTGAACTGAACTGAATTGTCCCAAGAAATATGTTTTAGAGTCGGTTTCTTCAATCAGGACCCAAGCTAGGCGTGTGCATTACATCCGTTGCTGTATCCCTTATGTGGACCCACAGGCTTCCGTTTCAGGTCAGGGGAGACCAGGCCAGCTGTCCCACGGGGGTGCCACCACAGTGGGTGGAATAATGGCACCCCAAGATTCCCACGAGGTAAGCCCCAGAGCTGCGATGTGTGGCCTTTTAGGCAAAGGGGACTTTGAAGATGTGTTTAAGTCGAGGATCCTGAAATGGGGTGAGTACCCTGGATCGTATGAATGGTTTATACCATCACAAGCGTCCTTGTAGGAGGTGGTGGGAGGGTCAGGTCAGAGAAAGAGTGATGCCACTGCTGAGGGGCAAAACGCCAAGGAACTCAGGTGTCTCCAGAGGCTAGGAGAGATGGTGGGATGGCATCACCGACTCCACAGACATGAGTCAGAGCAAACTCTGGGAGACACTGAAGGCCAGAGAGGCCCGGTGGCCTGCCATCCTTGGGGTCGCAAAGAGTCAGACACAACTAAGCAACTACGAGTAGAGGCTAGAAAAAGCAAGGAAACTGATTCTGGAAATGGAACACGGCCCTGCCAACTCCTAGACTTTAGGACCTCTGATCTCCAGAACTGTACAATAGTAAACCCTTGTTGCTTTCAGCCGCCAAGTTTGTGGTCATTTGTTACCGCAGCGATCGGAAGCTAACACAGCCATCTGCCTGTCTGAGCGCTGAGTCCAAGTGTTCTTTCACTTCTTTCTTTATTCTTTATTTCCCTGTGACTCAGTGCAGTTCAGGCGCTCAGTCGTGTCCGACTCTCCGCGACCCCATGAATCACAGCACGCCAGGCCTCCCTGTCCATCACCAACTCCCGGAGTTCACTCAAACTCATGTCCACAGAGTTGGTGATGCCATCCAGCCATCTCATTCTCTGTCGTCCCCTTCTCCTCCCGCCCCCAACCTTTCCCAGCATCAGAGTCTTTTCCAGTGAGTCAACTCGTCACATGAGGTGGCCAAAGTATTGGAGTTTCAGCTTTAGCATCAGTCCCTCCAATGAACACCCAGGACTGATCTCCTTTAGAATGGACTGGTTGGATCTCCTTGCGGTCCAAGGGACTCTCAAGAATCTTCTCCAGCACCACAGTTCAAAAGCATCAATTCTTCGGCGATCAGTTTTCTTCACAGTCCAACTCTCACATCCATACATGACCATGGGAAAAACCATAGCCTTGACTAGACGGACCTTGGTTGGCAAAGTAATGTCTCTGCTTTTTAATATGCTATCTAGGTTGGTCATAACGTTCCTTCCAAGGAGTAAGCGTCTTTTAATTTCATGGCTGCAATCAGCATCCGCAGTGATTTTGGAGCCCAAAAAAACAAAGTCTGACACTGTTTCCCCATCTATTTCCCATGAAGTGATGGGACCAGATGCCATGATCTTTGTTTTCTGAATGTTGAGCTTCAAGCCCACCTTTTCACTCTCCTCTTTCACTTTCATCAAGAGGCTTTTGAGTTCCTCTTCACTTTCTGCCATAAGGGTAGTGTCATCTGCATATCTGAGGTTATTGATATTTCTCCCAGCAATCTTGATTCCAGCTTGTGCTTCTTCCAGCCCAGCGTTCCTCATGATGTACTCTGCATAGAAGTTAAATAAGCAGGGTGACAATATACAACCTTGACGTACTCCTTTTCCTATTTGGAACCAGTCTGTTGTTCCATGTCCAGTTCTAACTGTTGCTTCCTGACCTGAATACAGGTTTCTCAAGAGGCAGGTCAGGTGGTCTGGTATTCCCATCTCTTTCAGAATGTTCCACAGTTTATTGTGATCCACAGAGTCAAAGGCTTTGGCATAGTCAATGAAGCAGAAACAGATGTTTTTCTGGAACTCTCTTGCTTTTTCCTCGGAGCCGGCGTGGCTTCTATGAATCAGTAGTTACGTTTAAAGTAACTTTCTGCATCATTTTTATCAATATATCACCATATATTCTGTATTGTGGCTATCACTTCTCCTACACAACAAACAAAACTACAGCAAAGTATTCTCTGCTCCCAAACTAGGTGCCCCCAGCACTGCAAAGTTGGGGTGACCCAAGTCTTGGGGGCTCTGGTGCCCTTGGACACCAAGTCTCAGAAGCGACCCAGAGTCCCCTGCATAGAAGCATGTGGTAGGCAGAGCATAGTTGATGGGGACTCAGCACATGGCCTGGCCTGGGTCTGAGCAGCAGAGATGGCTACAGAAGTCCAGTCCACGTGCATTTTGTGTGTTTATGTCATGATCGGAAAAGCAGGGTTTCTGGCAAAGACTCGGAGACCTGGACGCAGCAGACCAACGAAACTGAGTGTCCCAAGTGTATTTGTTATGGGTTGAAACTTGTCGCCCAGAGAGATCTGTCGAAACCCAAACCCCAGTGACTCAGGACATGCCTTCGTGTGGATAGAGGGTCTCTGCGGGTGTCATTCATTGGGACAAGAGTGATCAGGGTGGGCCCAGATCTGAAAGGACTAGTGTCCTCAGGAGCAGACGGCCAGGTGAGACGCCCACAGGGAGAGGCTCCGTGCAGACGGAGGCAGGGACCTGAGCTGCCTCCACAAGTCCCGGAACCCCAAGGGCCGGGGCAGCCCGCGTGGGCTGGGGCAGAGGCCTGGGGGAAGTCGCCCTCCCCGCCTCGGCAGGACCCAGCCCGCTGATACCCTGACCTGATTTCCAGCCCAAGAACTGCAGGAAACCAAATGTCAGTTGTGTAAGCCGCAGCATCCGTGGAACTTCCCCCGCGGCCCAGGAGAGGAGCCCCCGATACCGCAGGCAGAGGAGGCCCAGGAGGAACTCGGCGCCACCCGCCGCCCTGCGCCCCCACACCACCGCCTCTCACCGGGCCCTGCCGCCTCCGAACCGGGCTCCCTGACCTCACTCTTTTCCCCAAACTCCCTGCTTCCTGACCCAACAACCGGAGAGGCTGTGCTTGAAAAACCTCAACGCCAACGCGCCGCTCTCCTGCCCAGCAGTCACCAGTGCTCCCAGAGCAACTGGAATCAAGTCCGCAGACCTGCGGGCCTCCGCGCCCGCCCAGCGCCGCCTGCTCCCTCGGCCCCCTCGGCCTTGAACCGTCTGCCTTCGGGTTGGGGGGACTGGTCATCTACGCCCAACCTCACCCCCACCTGCCGGGCGAGGTCCTCCCTAACGCGTGCTCCCACCCCGGCACCGTCTGCTTCGGTCCACAGCCCCCGCCGCCACGCGGAACCGTCTCGTAAGCTCGCTGTTTACTTGCAGGAACATTCGAGCGTAAGGTGCAGGGACTCTCGTCTGCCTCGCTCACGTGAGCCGTCCCTGAATCACTGGAGGCGGCCCGGTGCCAGGCACAGAGCCATGCTTGGCAGACGCTCGCTGAAAAAACCGAGACGGGGGAGGGGAGGGGGAGGGGAGGGGCGGGGGGCGGGAGGAGGGGGAGGGGAGGGGAGGGGTCGGGCGTGGCTGGGCGGGCCGGGGGCGCTGGCCGCCCGGATGAGTGCCCCGGGGGCTGTGATGCTGGAGGCGGCTTGCCCCACCCGCCTGGGTAGCCTGAGACCTCCCATCTTCCCAGGAGGGCGCTAGAAAATCTGTGTGTCTGCATCTTCAAGCCGAGACTCAAAATCCTTTCGTCTTCTCTGCTCACGTTACATGCCGCCGCTCGGTTCATTCTACCTGAGACGGAAGGTGAGACCTGGCTCAGGGTCGGAGGGCCTGGGCCCCTGGGGGAGTCCTCCCCACTCCCCCCGCCCCAGGAGCCGGGGAGAGGGACTGTGCGGGAGGAGCCTCCCGCAAGGAGCCAGGCACTCACTCAACATTCACTTGGCACCGTGGGCTGTTTTGGTGCCACATCTCAGAAAAAATGGTCTTAATGATTCCCTGGAGATTTTTATGACTCACACGAATTGCAGTCTGTGTCTCCACACCCAGTTCCCAGCTGCATCTGTGTTACAAGAGTAAGCGTTTTGGGGGATTTGTTTGACTTTTTATTTCTTCAAAATATCCAAAGGATAAGAAGCTACACGATTTTCTCTCTGATACTTTGAACCTTCCCCACACATGTACAGCATTATCAAGGAGGAAAATTCACTTTCCCTCTCTCTCTGTATATATATATATCCTCTCTTACCGTAATTATTTAAATGATCCATTTGATATCAGTAAAGTACAAGAAACTTTTGTGATTCGTTAAGTCAGTAAAGCATCCCACCCGTGACAGGGATATTAGCCAAAAAAGCAGAGATAGGGTGTGTATCTTTCAACAGCACCTCTGGCTCAAGTTCCCCCATGTTTTTCATGCACACACAAAAAAGAACAAGTTTTGTCTTTTCCTAGTTTGAAGAGGATTTGGAAGGTCTAATATTTTGGCCACGTAACACGAAAAGCAGACTCATTGGATAGACTGAGGGCAGGAGGAGAAGGGGCCGACAGAGGCTGAGATGGTTGGATGGTGTCCCTGACTGAATGGACAGGAGTCTGAGCAAGCTCTGGGAGATGGTGATGGACAGGGAGGCCCGGCGGGCTGCAGTCCACGGGGTCGCGGAGGGTCAGCCACGACTGAGAGACTGAACAAGAGCAACAAATTGAAGGGAGAAGGAGCGAGAATTTCAAAAAGAGAGAAAGAGAGAGAAGCCCAGTGACACCGCAGGGCGGGCGCCACACTGTCCCTGGGGACAGACGGGGCCGCGGTGAGTTTCTGACCCCAGTGTGGTCACAGAAAGGGGACGCGGGCAGGGCTCCCAACGCACCTGTAACCTTGCTTTAAACCCAGAGCAGAGGACGGCGCACAGCCTTTGACCCCGGGCCCTTAGTGCATCAGCCCAAAACCCACCACCTGGCCTCAGAGATTTAGGAAGAGAAAATAGGTCAGCAGAAAAAGCTTTGGTCTGAAACTCCCTTTTTCACGGGCCTCTGCTGTGATCAGCAAATCACATCATCTCTGATGCCTCAGTTCCACCACCTGAAAAACGCGGAAAGAACAGACCTGCCGCCCACTTCTCGGTCTTAGGAAGATGGAAGACGACATCAGTCAGATGCGCCAGAAGCAGGGCTCTTGTTTCAGCGCATCGTCGGGTTTCCTCTGCAGGCAGACGTGCACCATCATTCCTCAGGGGGCCAGACGCAGGAGGCCCTAAAGGACACCCTAACGCGACCCCAGAGCTTCCTCCAGCCCCACTGCTGTGCATTCAACTACACAGGGAGGGCAGCTTTGACTTCCCTGGTGGCTCAGACGGTAAAGTGTCTGCCTGCAATTCAGGAGACCCAGGTTCAATCCCTGGGTCGGGAAGATCCCCTGGAGAAGGAAATGGCAACCCACTCCAGTACTCTTGCCTGGAAAATCCCATGGACAGAGAAGCCTGGTAGGCTACAGTCCATGGGGTCACAAAGAGTAGGGCATGACTGAATGACTTTACTTTTGCTTCATGATTCAGCAACCATCTCAACACAGTGACCCGGTGGGCACCTTTTCCCAGTGAGACCACCCGTGAAGTCACTGTATTGGCAAGAAATACCCTGCCCCCCAGGGCGGTCAGGAAGCTGCAGGTGGCTGGCTGGTTCGCAGGGCCAGAGCCCGAGCCCTGTAAGGTGTGAACAGTTTGCTCTGCTCACCCAAAGGCGGGACCGCGTACCCTCCCAATGCACTGTTCTCAGACAGCAGAACAGGGTCCCTGTGCCAGGGTTCTAGACAACATTAGCACGAACTGAGTAATCACTTTATTCCCAGAGAGGCAGCACTTGGAAGCATGCTCCTGCTGACTTTGCTACAGAAGCAGAAAGACGAGGATCGCAGAAACCAAAAATAGCTGCAAGCCGTCTTCTGTGTCCGACAGAAATCACGGCAAACACTTCAGAGATGATGTGATAACCGAAAGGACCCATGGCGGCTAACAATGGGAGCTGGGCTTCTTGTCTCGTTTTGATCCTTGCAAATAATTACCACCGACACATCAAATACGCTCTACCAACGTTCATCCCCAACTCCTGCCTTTCCTTCCTGTCTGCCCCAATAGGTGCTGACGTCTGGTGAAGCCATTACTGTTACCACTGTGCAGGGCATTTAAATGCCCATGGGAACTGCAGAGGCTTAGTCACATTAGCCTTTCTTCCAGATGCATTATGTTTATACTGCTGTTTTCTAGAATTCCTGTAAGGATTAGAGTTCTTGCCTTCTTCTGGACAGAAAACAAGACAATGCAAATGTGAATGGTGACATAGCCAACGTGCCTTCGCCAACTCCAGCTTCGGAGACAGGTGGGTTCTGTAAAGAGAGATTGATGGCAGGTAACAAGCAGGCTGGGAAGATCGACTCATCCATCTCTTTTCAAGCTCCCAACTATCTTTTCAAGCTGTAATTGCACTGCTTGTAATTGCTTTATCAGTTCTGAGCCTTCATTATTCTTCTTGTCTCACTTCTATTCAATCCAGTTTGGATTGCTTTTTCTGTCATTTTTTAAGGAACAATGAAACTGTCTAGATTCCCAGTGCAGGACGAGAGGTAAGAGGCCATCTGTTGACATCTGCAGGTGACCTGGGTGCAGGTGGCTCAACCCTGACCTGGGCAAGAGCCTGCTGCTACCGTGACTTAGTCCCAAGGGCTCTGAAAACACTCTTGGGTTGTTCTCTCCTTCAAGATTGAAGGACTCCCCAAAATTTCACCCCTGCCCTGCTTCTCACCCCTCTCCCCTGGCTGAGAACTAAGGACATCCAAGCTACATCTGTCAGGAAATCAGGATGTTGGTCACTGAAGGAGTTCACGTTAATAGATGCTCGGGATTTGAAAAACGCCTGCCTGGAGGTGGTCTCATTGGTCCCCTGACTCCCGGGGAGACGCCAGGGGCCAGGCCGCTGGTGCCTTACCTTCCAGCATCCTCACTCAGCCAAGAGCTGTCATCCCCCCGCCGCACAGTGCTCTCCTGCCAGCTGAGGCTGACAGCAAGGCTGCCGCCCTCCCAGCTCTGTTCTGCCTCAGAGGTGCCAGAATCATCTCTGCTGTGAAAACCAACTGCAGAATTTCAGCGGGAGAGGCGAACACCCCAAGAGTCACCAGGAAGTAAGGGGAAACCACAATAATGCTGGGGGTGGCTTCTCTGGACCTGGTTTCTAAGGTCGACCAGACAAGAAAATGACCGTTATTAATAAACAGAACCCTGAAATCAAAGCACTTTAAAAATATATATATACATATTCCAGTGTTTTCCACAGGCCATTCTGTGAAATCTGAAACTCGCCTAACCTCCCCCCGCCCCCCCACCCCCCCACCCCCGCGTGTCTGCAGCATCTAGACACAGAGGTCAGGGATGCAGCAGGGATACAGGGGCTGCTGCTGACCCCGGCTCAGAGGATCATCCTGGATACACCCGGAGGGACCCCCGCTCCCCAGACCTGCTCCCCGTCCCCACGTCCCTCCCCCCAGATGACTGATGGGGCCTGCATGTGGGTCAGGAGCCCCGCTCCGTACCACAGTGCCCAGCCCAGCAAGGCAGGTGCTTGTACCTTAAGCCCTGACCCTCCCCGGTGTCATCTGGCAGCATTTCCACTGGTCCTGCTACACACACCAGGCTAAAGGAGCAAGGCAACAGGACCACCAAACCCCGCAGAGCAGGGGCCTCAGTTCAGTTCAGTTCAGTCACTCAGTCGTGTCCAAGTCTTTGCAACCCCATGGATGGCAGCATGCCAGGCCTCCCTGTCCATCACCAACTCCCGGAGTGTACTTCACTGGGGCCTCAGATATGTTCTTTCTGACAAGCCCCTTCCAGGAACCCCTCAAACAGCAGCTGACGGGATATTTCCTAATGGGATCTGCTGAGGCGTTTTGGTTTCGTTTTTCTTTTGTTTTTCTCCGGAATACAAAGGGTGATGGCCTCTGATGTGTCACGTGGACTCTCATGAAGAGTCACCTTCCTTTGAGTTTACACACAAGCCCCCTGCAGGACAGGACTCTCTGAGACAGGAAGCCTTCCCTCAGCAGAGCTGAGGAGAAGGAAGGTCGCAGACGCTCCCAGCTTCTTTTCAATCTTTAATCTCGACCTTCATCAGAGCCCTTTTTTCAGAGGTTGGATGGAACCGCGGCGTGAGGTCCAACTGGACAAGCGTCACCTCTGAAGACACCTATGCATTTGTTGCTGTTGTTCAGTGGCTCAGTCGTGTCTGACTCTTTGCAACCCCATGGACTGCAGCACGCCAGGCTTCCCTGTCCTTCACCAGCTCCCGGAGCTTGCTCAAACTCATGTCCATCGAGGCAGGGATGCCATCCAACCATCTCATCCTCTGTCATCCCCTTCTCCTCCTGGCTTCAATCTTTCCCAGCAACAGGGACTTTTCCAATGATTCGGCTCTTCAAATCAGGTGGCCAAAGTATTGGAGCTTCTCTGTCCTTCCAATGAATACTCAGGACTGATCTCCTTTAGGATTGACTAGTTGGGTCGCCTTGCAGCCCAAGGGACTCTCAAGAGTCTTCTCCAGCACCACAGCTTAAAAGCATCAATTCTTTGGTGCTCAGTCTTTATGGTCCAGCTCTCACATCCATACATGACTACTGGAAAAACCATAGCTTTGACTAGACAGACCTTTGCATAAGATGTCCCAAATTTTTGCATAAAATGTCCTACACTTTATACACACACACACACACATATGTAAAGAACATTCCACATGTAAGAACTGTATCAGTAAAAGGAGCAACAAGGTTGGGACCATCACAGACAGTCTCGCTCATCTGTTCCTCTTCCATGCAAAGCATGAGATCTTACCCACAGGCCACCAGTAAATATTCTTGATTGACTGAATGAACACACTGTTGTGGAAGTGGATATTTTTTCCGAAAGTAAGACTTTTTTAGTCATCACACACGTTCAGACTGGCAAGGAGTGTGAAGCCCTCATGCCCAACTCTGTTGCCGTCTGATTTCATTTATCCGAGCCAAGGATCTTTTGCTCTGAAGGCTAAGGAGGACGTACGTGGGAAACCTGGCCCCAGAAAAAACCGCTCACAACCCCTGGGGGACACTTCCCTGCTGCTGGATTGAAGCCTGAGGTTTTCAGCATCATCTCTCAGAAGCAGCCATTGACAGGCTGGACCACAGTGTCTTTCAGTTTCCCCACAAACTTTACAAATGCATCCACACATCAACCTTGTGTCCTGCAGACACTCCCAACCACTCTTCATTTACTAAGAGTCAAAGGCAGGCTGACTTTCTGTCACTCGGACAAGGTGACACCAGGAAACAGTAAACACTCCTCTACCTCATGTTCTGTTACCAAAAACAACTTCAAGAGCTCAGTCGACTTTCCTGCATTCCTGCAACAACTTAGCACCTACATTTCCATCAGAAGTGCTGAGGATAAGACAGCTTGAGACCAGGAGACCTTAGGAAGTAACTGCAGTTAGTGATGTAACAGGTTCTGTGAGTTACCGAGCACTTCGAGGGTATCCTGGTGCACGGTCAGGGGCCAGTGCCAGTTTGTGGTGCCAGTTTGGCTGCCACCGTGAGCACCCTGGAGCCTGTCTCCTGAAGCTGACGACTGAGGGGCCTCAGCAATCTCCCTGCTGGAAATACACCAAAGATTCCCTGGACGTCAAAGTCCAGGCCCCCCCAAGCACCCCATAACTCTGCCCCGGCCCCGCAGCATCCCATCACTCCTTCCCCGACCCCCTAGCACCCCATCACTCTGCCGCAGCCCCGCCCAGCGCCCCATCGCTCCTCCCCCGACCTCACCCAGCACCCCATTGCTCTTCCCCGCCCCCGCCCAGCGCCCCATCGCTCCTCCCCCGACCTCACCCAGCACTCATCGCCCCGCCCCCAGCCCCGCCCAGAACCCCATCGCTCCTCCCCACCCAGCACCCCATTTCTCTCTCCCGGCCCCCCTCCCAGCGCCCCAGCGCCCCGCCCCCAGCCCCGCCCTGCATCCATTGCTCCGCCCCCAGCCCCCCCATCACCCCATCTCTCTGACTCAGGACCCGCTCAGCCCTCGGCCCAGGCGTCCCCCATCTGCTCTCCCCCGGCTGCAGAGGGATCCACCTCCTCCCATGGCCCTAACAACACATCCCAAACGTTCTAAGAGGCTACATGACCCGACCTCTGGCAGATGAGGGTGATCTCTCACTTCTCTATTTTCCCTGTGTGTCTTAATTGATAATGACTTGTCATTTTCCCTTTAAAATGTCCACACGAGAAGACTCTGAATCTCACCTTGGGTGGTAATTTTTCTTCCTGTGTTCTAAGTATACCTTTTGCGGGAAATTATTGACTATAATATGTACACAACCCATATGGGTACATGTGTGTGTGTACATGTATGTATATACACACATATTTCACTAAAATAACCACTAATTTCAATCTTTCATTTCCTCCCTCCACCCCACCCTCCTGCCCAAATAATAAAACACTTACAGTTACTTCTTCCACAGTGTCTTCTATGGTGGGCTCTGAGTCTAGGTTCAGATCCTCCTCGGTGGTCTGACAACAAAAGAGACACACGAAGTGCAGTTAGCATGCCAGTGTTCTTGTAAACAGCATTATACAGGCAGTCAATGCAAAGGACTAACTAGATACTCAGTACTGGACAGTAGGACGTGGAAATGGCATCAAGGCCCCTCTCCACCTGAATTTAATTAAAACTCTACGAAGTTTCATGCCAGAGACAGACCCTTTATGTAACAGGAGGCAAAGAAGGCAGTGAGTGTTTATATCCACAAGACAAATCACCAGATCAGCCAACTGTGCACGTCTGACACCACAACTGAGAGGAGGAGCACGCGGTCTGTACAACGCCCCGACCAGCAGGTGTTTTATATAACGCCCCGACCAGCAGGCTGTCTGTAGGGCGCCCCGACCAGCAGGTGTTTTATATAACGCCCCGACCAGCAGGCGGTCTGTAAGGCACCCCGACCAGCAGGCGGTCTGTACGGCGCCCCGACCAGCAGGTGTTTTATATAACGCCCCGACCAGCAGGGGGTCTGTACGGCACCCCGACCAGCAGGCGGTCTGTACGGCGCCCCGACCAGCAGGTGTTTTATATAACGCCCTGACCAGCAGGGGGGTGGGGTGTGGATTTTCACGGCCTCCAAAAGCCTCAGGCTGTGAGGACAGAAACAGGTTACAGGGAGGCTTTGTAGCCAGCCTGTTAGAGTGGAACAAAACCACAATCTCAAGCCAAAGCTCAGAGAGTGAATTAAACCAGAGAGAGTCAAGCCCCGAATCATAAAAGCATAAAATGTTGTGTTTCTGCAGGGTAAGCCTTGAACAGAAAGGTCTGTGTCTGAGCTTTGCCTCCCACTTAATGACTTCAGGCAAATTGCTTAACCCAAACCTCAGTTTCCCCACGTAGAAAACCAGGGACATAAGAATATCTGCCACTTGGAGACACAGACAGAACACAGGGAAATAAGACCTCACAGCACTCCTCCCGGCTCTGGCGTGCGGCGGACGCTCAGAGTTGGCTGCTGTCACAACCATTTCTAGTTTCGTTTTCAGCCCAGCAGCCATGAGATAATCGTCACTGTAGGAGCTAGGCTGGGAACTTCAGGAGTCGTGTTTGATCTGCATTGCTTAAAATCAGGGCTTTCTCCTCTCTCTAATGCATGATGACACCTCGGAAGGAAAAATCTCGTTGAGTCCTCTGAAGGACAAACAGAATGGGCCACCTGGGCTGGTGCTGGCCTGCCGTTCCCACCACGTGTCCCAAGTCCTCACTCCCCGGCCGCATCCCCCCATCCCCGGAGCACACCCTGGGCACTGTGCCCCTGCTGACAGCAGTGACGGAAACGTCCTGCTCTGAAGATGTGTGTCTAACTTGCTGACACACCGTTCACACAATCAGGTCAGTTCAGTCACTCAGTCATGTCCAACTCTTTGCGACCCCATGAACCGCAGCATGCCAGGCCTCCCTGTCCATCACCAACTGCCGGTGTCCACCCAAACCCATGTACATCGAGTCGGTGATGCCATCCAGCCATCTCATCCTCTGTTGTCCCCTTCTCCTCCTGTTCACACAATATTTTGTGCTTATCTTTGGTGCCAGCTTCTTCTGGGGTTTATGGAGGTCCCAATTTTTTAATTAGCACATGTTTCCTTGTCAACATGCCTCATTCATGGGTAAAATACACCTTCCAGATACCTCAAAACAATTCATAAGCCACAAACACTTTCCTTAGACAGTCAAATGAACTTCCCCTGGTCTACGTGCTGAAGCAGGGTCGATTTTTATAAGGATGTGTAGGGATTCTACATAAGGATTTTTATAAAGATTCTCTAGTCCAATGACCCTCAAATTCAACTTAGTTCAGTTCCCTCTCACTGCAGATGAGAAACGAGATTAGAGGGGAAGTAACTCATGAAGGCAGGAAAAACCTAGAATCCACGAGCGTTGATCGCTACCCCGGGAAAACCAACATCTGGTCCTGTTAAATGTGTGTAAAAGCAAACAACGTAAGCACTTGCATCATACAGCAATTTTCTTATAGAAAATCACAACTTTTATGCAAGGATTTTGTGACACTTAACTTGGAGTTCAGAGGTCAAATGGACTCCATCTAGTTTTGCCCAAGTCCTTGATATGGGGGTTATTTTAGTGTCACACAACATAAAACATGTGCCAAACTGGGAAACAAAATCAGCCTCTGGGTTCCAAAATAGAGAGATTTCACCTTTCCCTGACACCTTGAAATATCTCAGGGCTAATATTTCAGGTTTAATGTTTCTATAGAAAGAGCTCTCATTTCTGGGTTCCAAATAAAGAGAGATTGAATGCTCTGTCTTAACTTCCTTAGGGTTTACTATCCCAAAACATTCACCCAGGAAGCCTGAAGAAAATTTCTTTTGCTTCAGGACCTTTAAATTTATCCAATTTTTATTATTTGTTGTTGCATATACATGAACCTCAAAGACCTCCATAAAGGTGCCCTCTCTGTGGGGTGGTGAGGCCATGCAGTCTCTCGGCCAACTGTGCTTCAGATTATTCCAGATTGCAAGCTTTTTCTCAGAGCCTGTTATACATATTTCTAATAATGCGAGTATATTTATTTCTGGTGTATTTTCAATTTTAGAAATGTCTAAAGCGCAAGCTGCTGTCCAGAGCTTGGGTCACTGCCCACGACACAGTGTCCAGAGTCCCAGAAGACGTGCTCCAAGCCTCCTCCACTCCTCACTCCTTTCTAAGCACCCCGACCAACCCTCCCCCAACAGAAAGGTTTCCTCCTTGGGGCTCAGATGTTGAGGGGAGCCGGCTTGGCCCCCACCACCATCAGCAGAGTTTAGATCACCAGGAGGGGCTCAGAAAGCACCCAGTATAGTAATGGGCCTTTTGGTCCATCATTAATTCAAGTCATTAGTTCAACTTGATAAAAACCCAAACCTCTCTCAAAAGGAAAAATAAACTTGATTTGGCAGCCTGCTGAGTGAGAGGTTCTTTCTAAGGTGTTGCTGTCACTGCCGAGAACAGCCTCCAGCCTCGTGTGCAGACAGAATAACCAATAGCACTGACCCGTGGCGTCATCGCCTCCCACTCAGGGGCTCCATCGAAGAAGTGGCCTTCATATCTGTGCCAGGCTTGACAAACTCCTCTGACCAATATACACACCCCAGGCATTAATAAGTCAGTGTGGCTTCCAAAAAAGTATTAAATATAAAATATTAACTAAATTCTCTTCTGAAACAGAATCTCTCCTTCTGTTCAAAATTACGTGAATGTCTCAATACATAGTATGTATACATATTTTAGTAACTGACCAAACCTTTAACTTTTGCCTTATCTCGTACATCCTGCATCATATCAGTAAGTTCAATTCTTCCTAGTATGATGCAGGATGTACGAGATAAGGCGAAAGATAAAGGTTTGGTCAGTTACTAAAATTTGCCATTTATAAACGTGATTTGAGTTGCTATAAACGCAGCACAGGTATATTAAATAATTCAATAGACTTAATAACTTTGGGGAACTTTCTCTTCCAGGAAAACTATACGCTGATGGTCTAGAATTCAAATTAAACAAACGAAATTCCAGGAAAGGAGAGCTCTGCATCCTGGGGTAGTGCAAGTCAGGCAGAATCATACCTGCCTCCCACACACCAGGCAGCCCCGCAGGTGGGCCGCTGACATGTGCATTTCATTATCTTTTCATCCGCAATCTCTCCTCTTTATTCAAACCCACACCCTGTGAACGTTGCATCATCTCTATGCCTTGTTTTTTGAAGCAGAGCTCCTCACTTGTTTCGCCTTCACTGTAGCAGTTGGAGGGCTTTAATTTAAAGCCACTTGTTGAAGGAAATAAACTGATGTAGCTTAGTTTAAAAGCATGGAGACTCTTCTAAGGCACACACTCTAAGATGCATCCTGAAGTTTGGCTGAAGAGCAGCCATTTTTTTCTTCATGCATTTTCATTCATATATTTACACCACACACAACGCCTTGTGTGGGTGTGTGTGCACACACATATGTACAGTTTATATGTGTACAAACGCAGCACACACACCTATACTCATTAACATCCCAGACTCTACCACGTAATAGTCGCTCAGTAAATGTGCTTTCTTGACAGTACACACACTGCCCACTGGCCGCAGAGTTGGGGCTTTTAAGGGTCCTGCAGAAACAGCGCCACACTCCCCTTCTCTGGACTCACCTCTATTTCCATGGGCTCCACCTCTATCTTTTTCCAGAGCTCCAGCAACTGTGCGATGGGCATGTTTGAAAACTTTCCCTCGGATCAAGTATGGACAGAAAGCAAATGACCGGAGGCACCGAACAGTACAGAGATCTAGACAGGATGTCGGAGCGCAGGCAGAGGCGGGGCGGCGCTGGAGGAAGCGAGCCGGTGAGGACGCAGTCCTGCTGGGACGGCCGCGGGCGCCGGTCCGGTCCTCGGGTCCGGGGCCTGGGGAGGGAGCCGGGGGTCTTCAGTGTGGCTGCTCCGCCGGCGTGTCCTCGGCCCCGACGGTCGCCACGCCACCCCCGGGCTGCGCCAGGGGCTCGGCCGCTCCGCGCTGGCCGGCGCTGCGAGCGGAGGAGGAGGAGGAGGCTGCAGCCTCGGGATGCGCGCTGCGACTTTCCCGGAGTGCGCGCCGGCTCGGCCTCAGATTGGACTCGCTGCCTCGCCCCCTCCCCTGGGCGGCCACTCCCCCTCCCCCCACTATTTTACCTTAATTGGCTCTAAACGACGGGTGAAAGTTGGGTCTGAGGATGCTGCTGCCATAGAAACCGCATAGCAACCGAGGGCTGGGGGAGGGGGGGTGGCGAGGAGGGGGCCGTGCGGCAGGTTCTGCCCTCGCCCTCCCCTCGCACGCGCGCGAGCACACGCGTGCACACACCCCTCCCTTCGCCAAGGACTGCGCTGAGCCCCCTACAACCCCCTGCAGCCAGCGGGGACGCTAGGGGCGTCCAAGGCCAGAGGCCAGGTGCCCGCGAGCCGCTTCTCCTGCACCAGCGTTTCAGAGACTCCGCATCAGAGAACTGATGCAGGGACAACTGGGGCAGCACCTCGGCCTGAGTGTCCCCCACCCCGACCCCCCAGGCATCAAGGAAGCACTCCCTCTCCAGGGAAAAGGAAAGCAGGAGGGCTGGGGGGGCCGGGGCCCCGCGTCTTGCGGCTCGTCCTGCTCTAGCCAAGGCCGTCCTGGGGCAGGCCGGCGGCCTCCGCACCTCGGGAGCTGGCAACCCTGCTGGTCTTGGGAGACAGGATGAGAGGAGCTGGGCGGGTCAACTCCCAGGCGGGGGGCTCAGAACAAGGATCCTGCTGGACTCGGAAGGAGGACTGGGGAGAGGGGCGGTCACGCACATCAGACGTTTGCTAAGTTGCAGGGAGGATGCTCTGTGCACCGAGAACAGCGTCTTGTTTAATGTCCCATGTGACGTGGACTTCACCATCCCGTCTGGTAGAGGAGAAAACCCTGAGGCTCAGAGAGAGGGACCGAGCTCAGAGTGGCACGGCCCCCAGGGGCAGAACCGGAAGTGAAGTCCGGCTGACTCAGCTCGGGCTCTGTGGTCCCAGTTTCCTGCAGAAGGGAAGCCAGGAGTGCGATTTTCTCAGGAGCATGTCCCTCCTTTGTGTCTCTTTTTCTCCTTTTGGTCTTTGTACTTTCCCTCACACCGTCTCTGTCTTAGAATAAAAGATGTGTGCACGTGGAAATACATTCATCTCTCCAGATTTCTAAGGCTAATGTGATTTTTGGTTTTCTCCTTTGGGAAATGGTGGTAAAGTCTAATACAATTTAATGTTGCTTCTGGAATAAGTATTCATTTCTATAGCAAATTCATTTATCTCTGGGAAAAAAAAATCTAAGAAATGCCTTACTGCTTCCAAAACTTACCAGTAATATCTTTGTCCTTTTCATCATTATGAAAATCACAAAGAAATCCAATTCATTAGAAAAACAAAAAACCAACAATAACCACTCACTCAGTTGTGTCTGACTCTTTGCAAATCCTGGACTGTAGCCCACCAGGCTCCTCTGTCCATGGGATTCTCCAGGCAAGAGTACTGGAGTGCGTTGCCATTTCCTTCTCCTGGTGATCTTCCCAACCCAGGTGTTGAACCCACGTCTCCTGCACTGAAGGCAGAATGTTTGCCATTTGAACCACCAGGGAAGCCCCAACGACAACTGCAAACCAGCTCAGATTCCAGACACTGCATGTTTCAGAGGGAGAATACAGTCAGAATTAACAGAAAAGTTTCCATTCTTAGTGTGAATTTACAAAAGTCACTTATCTTTCTTCAAAACGGGGCCAGTAAGGATTTAGACATTAATTCCATTCAAAATAAAAATAATACCAGCATTGTTTGTTTTCAAAGGTGACATTCACTGATTGACAGAGCAGAGTGAAGGCTTTCAGTGTGTTCACCAGATTAAGGCAATTTGGGGCATAACTTAAAAGGTCAAGGTTGTTATTGTTCAGTCACTAAACCATGTCCAAATCTTTGCGACCCAGTGGACTGCAGCATGCCAGGCTCCCTGTCCTCCATTATCTCCAAGAGTTTGCTCAGATTCATATCCATTGAATCAGTGATGCCAGCCAATCATCTCATTCTCTATCGTCCCCTTCTCCTCCTGCCTTCAGTCTTTCCCAGCATCAGGGCCTTTTCCAGTGAGTCAGTTCTTCGCATCAGGTGGTCAAAGTATTGGAGCTTCAGCTTCAGCATCAGTCCTTCCAGTGAATATTCAGGACTAGTTTCCTTTAGGATGGACTGGTTGGATCTCCTTGCAGTCCAAGGGACTCTCAAGGGTCTTCTCCAGCACCACAGTTCAAAAGCATCAGTTCTTTGGTGCTTAGCCTTCTTTATGGTCCAACTCTCACATCCCTCCATGACTACTGGAAAAACCACAGCTTTAACTAGATGGACCTTTGTCAGCAAAGTGATGTCTCTGTTTTTTAATAGGTAAGACTTTTTGAAGGTCAAGATTAATAATAGGTGAACTGAAATGGGTTTGTATAATAAAGAAAGGGAAATCATTGCTATAAAAAGTAGTTCTGAAGAGATGTTGGGACTTTTCAGTCTGAAGGACTGAGCACAGGAAGCTCTGGAAGCTGGGTGGGGGGAGAAAATGAAGTGGGGTTCCTTACTGGGAGTTCATAAAACCTCCACTTTCTGGAATTTTCCATGAGTATTCTGAGATGGGGCAGACGGAAGGGAAGTGCTGGTTTTTTCACTTGGGGGAGGAAGAAAAGGACAAGGGGTGGGACCTCTGGTGAGGGACCAG
The DNA here is from genome assembly GCF_049115385.1 of Moschus berezovskii. Taxonomy (NCBI): domain Eukaryota; kingdom Metazoa; phylum Chordata; class Mammalia; order Artiodactyla; family Moschidae; genus Moschus; species Moschus berezovskii. The sequence goes on from NC_142469.1 coordinate 108,808,351, forward strand.
CCACCTGCAACCCCCAGGCGAGGGGCTGGAACCACACAGGTCAGACCAGCTGTCCACAGACACGAAGGAGCTCGTGTTAAAGGCACAGCTTAGGAGTCTGATGGGTGAATGCTGAAATATGGCTCGTCGTTTAGATGACGTCTCCTTTTAAACCATGCGAATGTGACACTAATAAAGAGACTGAAGTCTGTTCAGCGGTTTCGCAGGAGAAGCAGAGGCGCGGGGAAGATGAAGAGAGGAATCGAGGGGTCGGGGCCGGATTCCGCGCCCGGAGCCTGGGGCCCCGTGCCGTGCCCGCCACACTCTGCACCCCTGCCTCCGAAACACCAAAGACTGTTCCTGAAAGGCCAACAGAACAACCACCTCGACGAATTCTCCATCACCTTCGTGGGTGCCACCTGCCCAGACATGGTACCTGGCGTGCTGGATGGAAAGGAAAGAAGAAGAGACTCCCTGGAAACCAAAACGTAGAAGAAAGTTTAAAAGGCAACTTTTAAAGAGATGTGTGGCCCAGTCGAAGGCCACCCCATTTGTAAATCTTAAATTTGGAAACGCGAACGATGAGAGATGGATTAGTTGCCCGAAAAGAAATGATGCTAAGCTGCTTCGATGGCGTCTGACTCTTTACGGCCCCATGGACTGTAGCCCGCCAGGCTCCTCTGTCCATGGGGTTCTCCCAGGTATCAATCCTGGAGTGGGTTGCCATGCCCTCCTCCAGGGGATCTTCCTGACTCAGGGATTGAACCCGGGTCTCCTGTGGCTCCTGTATTGCAGGTGAATTCTTTACTGCTGAGCCACCGGGGCAGCCTAAAGGAAGTGATGATACCATCCAGATACCTAAAAGGATAAAGGCCCCCATAGAGGGAAAAGAAATCGTGTCCTAAGTCCCAAAAGACTTGATCGACTTTTTCAACAAGAACACAAGGATCAGTTTCCAAGGAGAAAAAGCAGTTGGTGCATCCTTGCAGACATGGGTCTATAATGAAGCAAAGCCTGCAGGCTGAAAGCAGAGGGAGCGCCTCAAGAGGTCACAGTCACTGTGAATGGAGACGTGCGAGCTAATGTCAGAGTCCCGGAAGCCAGCCCCCAGCCAAACCCCTCACTGCCCCACAAATCTTAAAATGGGTTTCTCTGAGAGAGACTGGTAACATGGGTGTAAAGTCGTCTCATGACCTGAGGGGAGGGCCCGGGTCACCTGGTGCTTGAGATGACAAGACGGGTTTGACTCCCTGGAGAAATGACCCAACGGTTTACTCTGGGTTGTTCTGTCCGGCTGGTGTCCGTGACCAGAGAATCCAAGAAAGCAAAGAGAATTACTCATTTCTAGGGAAGTGACCACTAGCCGTGGTATTTCACTCTCCAGGTTTCACGCTTTCTCCAAACACACCAAAACCAAATCAATTTTCATCTTAACAAACAGGCACAGTATCCATTGTCACAGGCTGAAGTGTATTTTCCCCAGCCCCCTCTGCCACACAATTTACACACTGAAGTGCAAATGTGACCTTGGGTGGAAAGAGGGCCTTTGCAGCTGTGATTAGTGAAGATGAGTTCTCACGGGAGTAGGGTGGCCCTAATCCGTTAGGACCAGCATCCTTACAAAAGGCAGAGATGTGGGGGACTTCCCTGGTGCTCCAGCAGCTAGGACTCCGTGCTCCCAACGCAGGGGGCCCGAGTTCGATCCCTGGTCAGGGAACTAGATCCCACACGCCACAGCTAAGACCCAGTACAGCCAAATAAATAAAAGTAAACATTTTTAACAGCTGTAAAGGGGGGTAGATATGGACACAGATGGGCCTGGGGAGAAGGCCTGTGGACACCTGGTCCTGCGCCCACAGCCAGGGAGCCGGCAGAACTGGAGAACGGCCTGGGACAGACCCTCCCTGGGCCCTGCCGACACCTGGACCTCAGACCCCAGCCTCCAGAACGGCCAGATGAGAAATTTCCACTATCCAAGGCCCCCATCTGTGGTCGTTTGTGTGGCAGTGAAGCTAGCACATCCCCAGGGAACCAGGGAGAGTCTAATAATGAATCCGAAGGTCCCCAGCCACCAGGATGCAGAGAGGGTCCCCAGCTGCCGGGACCCAGAGGTCCAGGGAGACTGGTGCCAGGAGACCATGGTCCACACCTTCCTTCTTCAGGGAGGGGCCGGGGCACAGGGGACAGGGTTTCAGATGGAGACTGTTAGCTTCAGACCTCCAGAGAGGCTTCCAGAACCCCCTTTATGTACTAACATCCTGCAGTTTGGTCCAGAAAGACATGAAAGGTCTTCGGAACCCAAACCAGCCAAGCCCTATCTCCAGCACTGCAGAGCCATGTCACCGCACCAGAAGGCTTCTTTCCACCAGAAGTTATTCACGAGGAAGAAAAAAACCTGCTGAGCACAAAATAAACAGCGTCTCTGCAGTATGGAAGGTAAATTATATGCTAGGAGAACAAAGAAGGAGGCTTGCTTGCAGGCTTCCCAACTAACATTCTGTCTCTGCTGGGGAAAGCACATGGGGTCCCGACGGCGGGAGCTCTGCTCACCCCACTGAGGCCGTGGGCCTTCTGGACAGAAACACAGTCCTGGACAGACACCTGCTGACTCCAGACACGTGAATGTCTTTTGTAAGAAAGAACACGCACACACCAAACACAGAAGATGGTAAAAACGATGAAAATCGACACGGACCTCTTCATTCCACTTGTCCCCTTCGCCCATAAATAACGCTTCGTGGAAATTAGCACAGTCTTGTAAAAGTACCAGCTGCTGGTGACCAGCCTTCCTGGTTGGGAGTCTTACTAATTTGCGGGTCTTTCCCTCTTTTCTAATTCAGCACACTCTGCAGCAATTGTCAATTAAGTAATTTTCAGGGATGTATTTAATTGGGCTTCCAAAATTTATTTCCAACTTTCATAAGGCTAGCCACGGAGCGCACCCACTAATGCCACAGGGATGAAACATCACGTGAAGATGGGCCCTGTGCCGTCGCCCCTCAGCCAGGCCTCTCGTGGAAGATGCTGGCATCACCGGTACCGGGCATTTCTGCTGGGATTCACGGGAGTGACCGTGGCCTTCAAGAAGGAAAAGTAAAGGAAAATAATTATATTTCTACATTTTTTTTAAAAAAGCACTCCCTGTTGGACCAACACAAGTTCCTTCTGAAAACAAAAATAACAACGTTGATATCTATAAGCTGAACACATGGCATGCCTTTTTAAAAGACAGCGTGAAGGCTCTGGAGCCTGTGGACACAGCGTCCGGCCTTGAGGAGAAGCGAAGAGCATCAGGACACAGCCCGGTGGCTGATTCAGATCCCCTCGCCCTTCCGCCTGTGGCTGGAGACCGACAGGTGTTTGCTGTTGCTGTTATCACTGCTCACGTAAGCTTTCTAAAAGCTTCTATCGGGTATAGTTGATTTACAGTGTTGCTTGTGTCAGGTATACAGCAAAAAGAATCAGCCACACACACACACACTCTCACACACACACACACTCACAGACACACTCTCTCACACACACACACTCACACACGCACACACTCACACTCACACACACTCACACTCTCACACACTCTCACACACATGCACTCACACACACTCACTCACATACTCACACATACACACACTCTCACACACATGCGCTCACACACTCACACACACACTCACACACACTCTCACACACATGCACTCACACACACTCACACTCACACACACACTCACATACTCACACACATACACACACTCACACTCTCACACATGCACTCACACACACACTCACACACACGCACACTCACACACGTGCACACACACACTCATACACACACATTCACCCACTCACACACACACTCATGCACACACGCACACACTCACACTCACTCACACATGCGCACACACACACTCACACTCACACAGTCACACACACATGCATTCACACACACACACTCACTCACACTCACTCTCACACACATGCACACACACACTCACACACACACACTCACACTCACACACACTCACTCATACTCACACACACACTCACACTCTCACACACTCTCACACACATGCACTCACACACACTCACTCACATACTCACACACATACACACACTCACACACATGCGCTCACACACTCACACACACACTCACACACACACTCACACTCTCACTCTCACACACATGCACTCACACACACTCACACTCACACACACACTCACACTCTCACACACATGCATTCACACACACACTCACATACTCACACACATACACACACTCACACTCTCACACACACGCACACTCACACACGTGCACACACACACTCATACACTCACACACACTTTCACACACACTCTCACACACATGCACTCACACACACTCACACACACACACTCACACTCTCACACACATGCATTCACACACGCACTCACATACTCACACACATACACACACACTCTCACACACATGCACTCACACACACACTCACACACATACACACACTCACACTCTCACACACATGCATTCACACACACACTCACATACTCACACACATACACACACTCACACTCTCACACATGCACTCACACACACTCACACACATACACACACTCACACTCTCACACACATGCATTCACACACACACTCACATACTCACACACATACACACACTCACACTCTCACACACACGCACACTCACACACGTGCACACACACACTCATACACACACATTCACCCACTCACACACACACTCATGCACACACGCACACACTCACACTCACTCACACATGCGCACACACACACACTCACACTCACACAGTCACACACACATGCATTCACACACACACTCACTCACACTCACTCTCACACACATGCACACACACACTCACACACACACAGACACACACACTCACTCCTTTTTGAGACCCTTCTCCATGTAGGCTGTTACAGGGTGCTGCGTAGAGTCCCTGGGCTATAGAACAGGTCCTCATTAGTGGGCCACCTTATATATAGCAGTGTGTATGTCAATCCCAGCTTCCCAGTTTATCCTTCCCTCCCCTCATCCCTGGGGAACGACTGAGCGATTGCACACACAAGCTTTAATGACAGTTGAGTCACTTTACCAAGAAAGAAATGACTGTCAGTTACTCAGTTAAGAATGGAAGAAGGCAAGAAACGAGAAAAATGACTAAAAGCCATAAACAGTAAAACTTAGAAGCGCATGCTGCCCCAGACTCTTTACTAGATTTTGGAAGGAAGTGGTGGTGGTTTAGTCACTAAGTCCTCTGTCCATGGGATTCTCCAGGCAAGAATACTGGAGTGGGTTGCCATTTCCTCTTCCAGAACGAATTGGAACCAGTCATAATTTTTACTGACGTCAGAAAGTCAAGCATATGTGCAAACGGTATTCGTTAAGTTGTTAAAACTGTTGATAGTTACTTTCTTACAATATAAATAGCCGGTAAAAACATAGGGATCTTCCAAATAATCTTTGGAATCAAGTGTCTAGTCCTGGTGAAAGTATTTGAAGTGCATGATAACACAGTTATGGAATAATCACTACGGTGGTACGGAATTCTCTTTTGTTGGAGAAAGTGGCAGTCAGAAGAGGCCTCTGAGTGCAAGACCGAATGGAACTTCCTGAGACCCAGCCCGAGGGCAGGAGTGTCTCCAGCGAGAGGCGCACTCCTCCGATCGCAAGGACACGGGTGCCAGGGGCCACAAGCCCCAGCTCTGGCTCCTCTGCTTGCACCGATTTGTTTGTCTCCATGCTCTTGACTTTCATTTCTACATCCAATTTTTTAAAAAAGATTAACGCATGCTTATCTCATTAGGAAAATGTAAGAACGCAATGAACACGCTAACCTTGACACAGGTCTTACAAGAAGAAAGATTTTCCTTGAAGTGTTTAGCTTAAGGGATGACTGGACCAGTAAAAATGAAGGGCACCTTCTGCCTCGAAATGAAAGGCCATTTCTGCATCAGTGTTTGAGATTGAAAAGAATCCTGCAAGGTAGAAAGCATGGAAAGATATCCGTGGATAATAAGCTACCAAGGCCGGAGGACTCTCACCACCAGCATGCCCGATGCCGTACTCAGCCGTGCCCTGACCCAAACCAGAGGGGTGCACTTGCAGGTTGGGAGGGCCCGGAGTCCGTGAGATGATGACCTGGTCAGTATTCCCCGGTCAAGACTGGAGGTGTCCCGTGTGTGGACACAGAAGCCCCAGTCTCACCTGCAGGGGGAGACTCTGGCCCTCCTTCAGGAACAAGGTTTCTGTTTATTAACATAAAGCGAAGCGTTAGTAAACTCTAGAGGTCAGGTTAATCTGTGTTCACCAAAGCACCCAATGCAGCACCGAATACACGTTCTTGCTTTACAAACGAAAATTGATTAGTTGCTAAGGGGATTTTTTTCAGGTATCAACAGAATTGTGTGTGAATATGTGCACATGTAACCCATGGATTTCCTGGAAAAAAATGAAGCTCCAGAATGGCCCGCCTCTCTACCCCTTTGGACTGGCTCTTCAATCTTCCAAGCAAAACCCTGTGACTCCTCTGCGACCCCTCCCCGAGGGCAGGACCCTCGCTTAGCCCTTGACGTCTCAGCAAACAAGTACAGCTCTGGGTCCACATTTCATCTTTGCACAAGTCTCTGCTGAACAAAGAGATATCTCAGGCCTTGGAGGTTGGGCGTGGTGGGAGTAGGACATAAAAACCATGACTAAGGCCCAGCAAGATCTGTCTCCCAGGATGCGTGCATTGACTATTGATTTTGCCAAAGTTCTATACGGTAGAATAGGTCTTTTCCCGGTTTTAAATGCAAACTCTCTAAAATGAATATTTCATGCATTAGTGAAAGCACTGGCAAAGGAATGATTGTAGCGGGACATTGTCTTTAAGGCAAGTGTCCCTATAGTATTGCTAAGTATTTCCTGAGAGTAGTTCAACCTAACCTTGAATTCGCAGACTTACGTAGGGAATGAAGTAGGATGTATTTCTTGCAAGGACAAAAAAAAAACTCTGAAGAGAAGTTGATTCTTGTTCTCCCCCACCCCAAGTCCCCAGGAGGCTGACCTCTCCGGTGATGGCAGACGGAGCTCCTGGGATGGGCTGGGATACTCAGCTGGTGAGGGAGACCCTCCGCCTAAGCAGAGGCTTGGGTCAAGGACCCGCAGCTTTAAGAGGTCATTTGCCCCTAGCGCACCCCACCCTCTGCTCCCAGCTCCCCCGCCCCCAGGCTCCCAGGTTCCCCAGGGATGAACGCAGATGCCCAGGGAGGCAGCTGGACCCAGAGGGACATGGAGCAAGCAGTGGGTGACCAGAGTGGACCCCAGTGCTATTCAGTCATCGCAAACTGGGGGAGACCTCGGGAGTTGCCCCAGGGGTCTGGGGTGATTGGAATTTGACCTCAGAAAGCATTCGATTTGCAGAAGAGAAATGTGACTGTTTCTGTACAACTGTTTACAGACTGGTTTTCCAGCACAAGTTAGGTTTTCCCTGTGATGGGCAGTGGGGGTGGGAGAGTCAGTCTTGCCCTGGACGTTATCCTACAGCTGTCAGACTTCTGGGCTATTGAGCAACAGAATCGGGTGTGGAGCTGGGCAAACCTGAACACCCTCAACAATGAAAGAAAATTACTTTGTGCTGTTCTTTCCAGCTACACTATTTGATCCCCAGCATGCCACATCCGCAATGTAGCTGAAATCCAAAGTGCTTATTCAAATCCATGTCCTACCTCTTTGGGGACCTGCTGGACCCACTTGGAGGCCGAACAGTGGGACAAGAGCATTCACACTTTCTGCCAGAGACTTCATTATGTGTTGTCATATCTTGGCTTCCTGTCATATAAAAATCTGGCTATTAAAAGCAAACCAAATAGACTTCTTATTTATTTCATCTAGCTTTTTTTTTTGTTATCTGGCTTGGTTTTCTTTAAAAACAGCCTTTTGTCTCATGTTTTGAATAGGTTTTTCTTCTATGCAGCTGACGACTGCAGCCTTTTTAGATGGCACTTCTGTCAGCTGAGAAAGCTCAGCTAGACTTTTTTTCTTCCTCAGTAAAAATAGATGTTTTCTGATTGGAGCGTATGGAATTTTCTTTGCATTGTCACATGCTGATCACTCATCAATAGAAGTCTTTACTGTCTCTTAAGAAATAGTTTCTAAGTGGCTTTTTGAAAAGCAGGAAGAGGAAGGTCAACTTCAGTATCTGTAGATCCTGCATCAGTGGTGTCCGGTAGACGCACTGGGGGTGCCGGGGTGAGGAGGCCGTGGGGAGGACGTGATAGACATCATGTCTGGCTGTCAGCCAGGCCTTCCCCCGAGTAGGGCGGCAGTAGGGCTGAGACGTCGGCATGAGTCTGCAGGGCACGTGTCCATGGAGACCAGCACGATGCCCACAGCACGGCTCCCTGACCCTCTCTCTATCTGCCTTCTCCCTCCCCATGAACAGACTCATGAGACCCTGGGGGACCGGAAGTGTGACAGCGGGGACCACTCTCATAGGTAAGGAGCCCCACACCTGCTGGAAACCAGGAGACTTTCCAGGCCCATCCGCAGGGAGGGTGAAAGGGTCCTGGGGAAGGTGTGGGGGCGCAGGGAGGGGCGTGGGGGCATGGGGAGGGGTGTCCGGTGTGAGGAGGGGCTGTCTTTCTGCAGCGAGACCCTTCCCACTGAACTCACCCAGAGAAGCAAGGCTCCCAGGGTTTCAGAGACCACCCTCAGGAAGCGGTCAGCGCTGTGGGCCCTTTGGGTCAGCCCCCGTTCCCCCTCCCAGCTTTTTTTGTATCTGTCGGGTCCTCAGGTATGAATATAGACAGATGTGCAAAGCTGAATCTAGCAGGAGCCAAGGTAGCCTTTCTATCCTCATTGGCAGCCGGCAAAGCCCAAATAAGACAGGATCATTGGCACGATGATCCCAGGCCCTGTCACTGCAGATTTGCTTACAGGGTTGTTCCTGTGCCCGGGTGCCTCTCCGTGCGGCCTGGGTGCACACACCTGAACAAGGGAGACACTGCTCCAGGTCAGGGTCACAGTTTAGCTGGAGCAGGGTGACAAGAGGCAAGTAACTAAGCCCCCTGCATCAGTGCCGTGCCGGGGGTAGGGGGGCAATGGAGTGGGCAGCCTGGCAGGGGCTGAAATCCCAGATGGAACCATCTGGAAGGTACCATGGGAAGGGAGGCTGTGCAAAGACTTGGAGATAGGAGGGAGGGCCAGGCGCTGTCTGGGGCAGGGGACCCCGCAGAGCCAGCAGGTGGAGGCCTGAGGCTCGTGTGCTGGGCGAGCACATGTGAGAACAGCCGAGGGCGGGGGGTCTGGGTGGTATGGAGGGCGCAGGAGGGGAAGGGGGAAGGCTGACAGCAGGCACTCCGTCCTGCAGGCATTTTTAAAGCACGGCACGGTAAAAGTGCTTTCCAACATCATTACAAACTCAAGACCGTTTGAAATTTCTATGCACCGTTCCGTTATGTTCACAAACTTTAATCTGAGGAATTGTTCCCCACAGGGGAGCATTTCCCTGTCCATCACCAACTCCCGGAGTTCACTCAAACCCATGTCCACAGAGTCGGTGATGCCATCCAGCCATCTCATTCTCTGTCGTCCCCTTCTCCTCCTGCCCCCAAACCCTCCCAGCATCAGAGTCTTTTCCAGTGAGTCAACTCGTCATATGAGGTGGCCAAAGTATTGGAGCTTCAGCTTTAGCATCAGTCCTTCCAATGAACACCCAGGATTGATCTTCTTTAGGATGGACTGGTTGGATCTCCTTGCAGTCCAAGGGACTCTCAAGAGTCTTCTCCAGCACCACAGTTCAAAAGCATCAATTCTTCAGCGATCAGCTTTCTTCACAGTCCAACTCTCACATCCATACATGACCACTGGAAAACCATAGCCTTGACTAGACGGACCTTTGTTGGCAAAGTAATGTCTCTGCTTTTTAATATACTATCTAGGTTGGTCATAACTTTCCTTCCAAGGAGTAAGCGTCTTTTAATTTCATGGCTGCAATCAGCATCCACAGTGATTTTGGAGCCCAAAAAAATAAAGTTTGACACTGTTTCCACTGTTTACCCATCTATTTCCCATGAAGTGATGGGGCCAGATGCCATGATCTTTGTTTTCTGAATGTTGAGCTTCAAGCCAACATTTTCACTCTTCTCTTTCACTTTCATCAAGAGGCTCTTTAGTTCCTCTTCACTTTCTGCCATAAGGTTGGTGTCATCTGCATATCTGAGGTTATTGATATTTCTCCCGGCAATCTTGATTCCAGCTTGTGCTTCTTCCAGCCCATGAAGCACATGGACTTCCTCATGATGTACTCTGCATATAAGTTAAATAAGCAGGGTGACAATATACAGCCTTGACGTACTCCTTTTCCTATTTGGAACCAGTCTGTTGCTCCATGTCCAGTTCTAACTGTTGCTTCCTGGCCTGCATACAAGTTTCAGGTGGTGGTCAGGTGGTCTGGTATTCCCATCTCTTGAAGAATTTTCCACAGTTTATTGTGATCCACACAGTCAAAGGCTTTGGCATAGTCAATGAAGCAGAAATAGATGTTTTTCTGAAACTCTCTTGCTTTTTCCATGATCCAGCGGATGTTGGCAATTTGATCTCTGGTGCCTCTGCCTTTCCTAAAACCTGCTTGAACATCTGGGAGTTCACAGTTCACACATTGCTGAAGCCTGACTTGGAGAATTTTGAGCATGACTTTACTAGCGTGTGAGATGAGTGCAATTGTGCAGTAGTTTGAGCATTCTTTGGCATTGCCTTTCTTTGGGATTGGAATGAAGACTGACCTTTTCCAGTCCTGTGGCCACTGCTGAGTTTTCCAAATTTGCTGGCATATTGAGTGCAGCACTTTCACAGCATCATCTTTCAGGATTTGAAATAGCCCAACTGGAATTCCATCACCTCCACTAGCTTTGTTCCTAGTGATGCTCTCTAAGGCCCACTTCACTTCACATTCCAAGATGTCTGGCTCTAGGTGAGTGATCACGCCATTGTGATTATCTTGGTCGTGAAGATCTTTTTTGTACAGTTCTTCTGTGTATTCTTGCCACCTCTTCTTAATATCTTCTGCTTCTGTTAGGTCCATACCATTTCTGTCCTTTATCGAGCCCATCTTTGCATGAAAAATCATTGTGAAATAGGAAATCCTAACAACAGAAAGAAAATACAGGTGAATATATATGTGACTTGGCTGGGAAATAGCTTTTTAAGCATAAAAATGGAGTGAATCGCAAAGAGATAGACGAACAGATTTGTCCACATAAAATTTAAAGACTACATTTCACATCCTGAAGTGGATGGTAAAGGTTTTCCACAACCACCATTTCCTAATTCATGTAACTAAATCTGAAACAGATGAGCAAACCCAATCTTTGTCAACATGAGCAGGTATATGAAATCTTCCCTCTCATTTTTTTCTTAGGAACAAAAGTTTATGCCTTTCTCCCTATTTGCGGGGGTGGGCGGTGGGGGGTGGGCATTGCTTCAAATATGAAATTGAAGCATTATTCATATATTTAATATGTGTCTATAACACTTGATGTTTTCTACTACATTTTAAGGAGCCATCTGTCCAAAAATTATTTTCAAAAATCGAAAAATTAGCAATTGGGCAAATTATAGACTTGTTCATGCTTACATTCTTGGAGGTGATTTAGCAGGTACCATCTGATCTAAATGTTCTGAGTAATGAAGAGGCCATTGTGCTTTTAGAAATAGGACCCCAGACAGGTGGCTGCAGACGGTCAGGTGAAGTGAACGTGTGTTCTGGAGGTCAGCACGCTCTTTGCTAGGACCAAGATGTATAGGGGCATCACCATACAAAGGTTTCCAAGTGGATTCAAACCAAACCAAACCAAAACAAAAAAGCTATATTCATTTGGGCCAGATCCAGGAGAGCTATGCAAAGCAGTCAGAACATAAAATACAGAAATCAGGAAGCTGGGAAAGCAGCAGCCCCCTGAGCAGATGGCACAGCTGGTGATTTGTGACCTGAGTGTGAAGGAAGGGAAGGTGTTGAGTCCACTGTGGAGAGAAGGAGAGTCTGGGCTGAAAAGACCAGAGTCCAAGCCCGCGCCCGAAGTCCGCGCCCTGGCTCCGCGGTCTGATCATCACGTGACCGGGTTGATGGCTCTGCTTTCTGCGCTTCAGCGCCTCCACAGCAAGAAGAGCGGTGGTCTTACAGACGCCATCAGTGGCAACCACGCCTTCCGGCCACCACGCTCACACCAGGCAGACCAGCCAGCCTCCCGGCCCAGGCTGCCAGGAGCTCCTCCCACTTACGCTACAGAGCATCGCGAACCCAGGCCCAGGAAGGAAGGGCCACCCCCGAAAGCTGTCCCTGGGTCAGACGGTGAGGGAGCGTCTGGAATAAGTGGGGACGGCGGTCCTGCTGGGTCGGGAAAGTGGTGTCCTAGGCGGCTGGTCTTCACGCCTCCATGTGCTGGCCACCACCTCCAGAAGGGGAGCTCCAGCTGGGCTTGGAGGGCGGGAACCTTTCCCCTGCATCAGCTTCCCCAAGTTGTCAGGGGATCAAGTGTGTAAATGCTTGTGGAGGTGTAGAGGATTTTATCTGTCACAATCAGCTTCACAAATATTAATGTCTTCTATCATTGTGGGCAAATTATTACTCAAACTTCAAGTCTTCCTTCAAAAATCTCCTTGAGGCTTTCCTACATCCTTCAAAGTCCACTGTGTGCCCCTGGGCGGGGGCTGGCCGCACTGCTCAGAGGTGGTGGGGCTGCAGGGTCAGGGGGTCACTAATACTGTCTCGTGCCTGCACCCCGGGCGCAGCGTCCCTGCTCCCAGCTGCTTCACCCAATCCTTGTCTTAAATCCACACTGGACTTCGTTACAAGACCTTTACAACCGTGACCTAAGTGTTCCCTGATGCTCCGTGCCCACCCGTTCACTCTTCTGACCTAGAAGATTTGAGACCTTAGTTTTTTAACCGTGTCTCTGACACCTAAAGAGTGCCTGGCAATTTGGTTACCGTATCAGTAAAGTGAATAATTATCAAAAGCTGCTTCCATCGTAGGATACTCAAGCCTCACTTCAGCCAGGGCTGTGTCAGGTGGTCCAAGGACTAGCGCAGCTCAGAGAACAGGCCAGACAGCTGCATGGGTTTCCTGGGAACCTTACAGGTTGGACTCAGCCTGGGCCCAGCCAAGAAGAGCCAAGACATGAGGATATCTTTACATGGGTTGACAGCATTGAAGGGATAGTGTCTAAGGGTTAAGTAAAGTGCTTTGATTTTGAGAGAAGATAAACTCTGGTTAGGCTTCCCAGGTAGTATTGTGGTAAGGGATTCGCCTGCCAGTGCAGAGACATGGATTCAATCCCTGGGTCAGGAAGATCCCCTGGAGGAGGAAATGGCAACCCCCTCCAGTGTTCTCACCTGGAGAATCCCATGGACGGAGGAGCCTGGTGGGTTACAGTCCACAGGGTCGCAAATAGTCACACACAACTTAGTACGCACACAAACCTTGGTTTTGTCCCCCAACAAACCCACATCCTGAAAGTAACAGTCACTGTATACAAAATATAAAAACCACCTGAAAATTCTGAGAGTAAGCTAAAGCAGGCAGAGTCTGGAAGTAAGACAGAATTTGGAAGAAAATAACACATGGTGACTTTTTCATTTTATGATTCTTAGCCATAGTCACAGTATGGTTCAGCTAAAGATTGATCAAAACCCAGGGAAACTTCTGTTTTCAGCCAGGATGAAGTAACAGGGGCTGCTTTGCCCTCTGTTACTTGAATAGAAAGATATGAAACAAGTACAGTTTTTAAAATATGTGAAACAAGAGATATGAATCATATTCTCCTGTTTGTTTGGCTGGTCATCTGGACTGGACAATGGACATATTAAATTTCAGCTCAGGACGCAGATCCCACTGACCACTTGACTGAGAGATGAGAAATATTTTAGGTACAGTGAGCCCTAGGACTTCCCCATGTCACTGCCTGAGAAGAGTTTCCTGGTGACAGAGCAGAAAATAGAGTCCAAACAGAGTCTGGTGGTCCCCATGAACTGAGGAGAGATTTGGGGTTTGGGAAGATCACAGCAGCTAGAATTTCTGGTTTAAAACCAATCAAGGGAATTCCCTGGCAGTCCAGTGGTTAGAACTCCATGCATTCACTGTAGGGGGCACTGGTTCGATCCCTGGTCGGGGGAACTAAGATCCCACAATAAATAAAATAAAACCAATGAATGTGTATATATATGTAAACATTCAGCCTTAGAAAAAGAAGGAAAGAATGCCATTCTCAGCAACATGGATGGATCTAGAGACTGTCATAGTAAATGAAGTAAGCCCGGCAAAGATAAATATCACATGATATCACTTATATATGGACTCTGTAAAAAATTACAAATGAACCGATACCCAAAGCAGAAACAGACCCACAGGCATAGAAAACAAACTTATGGTTACCAAAGGGGAAAGGGAGGAGGGATAAATTAGGAGGTTGGGATTAATATACACACGTTACTCTATATAAAAAGGATGACTAGCAAGGCCCTACTGTATAGCACAGGGAACTATAGTCAATATTGTTTAATAACCTACAAGGGAAAAGAATCTGAAAAAGAATATAAATATATTTAAATTTAAAACAACTACATTTACAATTCCATCAGAAACATAAAATGTTTAAGAATAGATTTAACAAGACGCACAAACCTCTACACTGAAAACTACCTTACATTATCAAGAGAAATTAAAGAAATTCTAGGTAATGGAGAGATACAGTCAATATTGGAACACTCAGTACTGTTAAGATGACAGTTCTTCTCAAATTGATCTGTATATTCAAGTCAGTAACTCAATCACAATCAAAATCTCAGCAGATTTTTAAAATAAAAATTGGCAAGCAGATTCTAACACTTGTATGGAAATTCAAAGAACCTAGACTATCTAAAGAAATCCCTTCAGAGGAAAACCAAATTGGAGAACCTGATTTTGGGATTTGTCAAAAACTACAGAAGTCAAGACACAGGATAAAGTGTGACCCAGCAGAAGCGTTGACAGATTGATGGAGGATGTGGAGACCGCAGTAACAGATCCTCACTGACATCATCACCTGATTTTCATCAAGGACACCAGAGAAATAACGAGAAAGGACAACCCTTTCAGCAAATAGTGTTGAAAGAGCTAGATAACCATTTGGTAAGAAAAGATATCTCAACTCCTTCTCATACCCTACATAACAGTGATTTGCTATAGATCACCCCTAAAGCCATAAGACTTTTAAAAGAAAATACGAGAGAAAATCTTTGTGACTTAAGAGTAATCAAATATTTCCTAAATAGGTCACAGAAGGAAATAACCACAAAAGAGAAAAAAAATTATTAAAATAAAAGCATCTCAGACTTCCTAGTGGCACAGTGGGTAAGCACGCACCTGCCCGTGCAGGGGACGCGAGTTTGATCCCGGGTCCAAAAAGCTTCCATACGTCGCAGGGCAACTGCACCACAACTGTTAAACCCGTGCTCCGGAGCCCAGGAGCTGCACCTACTCAGTCCACACGTCTGGAGCAAGAGATGTCCCTGAAATGAGAAACCCGCGTGCCACAGCTGAGGATGGCCCCTGCTCACCACAGCGAGAGAGCCGGTGCTCAGCAGCAAAGACCCCGCACAGCCAAAAATAAGTAAGTAAATAACGGCCCACACGAAAAAAGTCCAAATAAAAGCTCCTCATCAAAGTGCATCATCCAGGAAATAACTAGGCAAGCTACAACTTAAAAAAAAATACAAAAAGTATATCTAAGAACTGCTGCGCACGATACGTAAAGGACTTCCACAACTCAGTAATAAAAACACAAACCACCCCCTGAAATGGTCATGAGATTTGATTAGACAGACACTTCTCAAAGCCAACGTGCCCATGAGGAAGTGCTGAACATCATTTGTCACCAGAGAAATGCAAACTAAAGCTATATAAAGCACTACTGCCAATTACTACTGCCGAGCACGGCTAGAATCCCTACAATTGAAAGAGCAGGACCCTTTGGGAACTTCATCTTTGACAAAGGAGGCAAGAATGTACAGTGGAGAAAAGACAGTCTTCTCAATGAGTGGTGCTGGGAAAACAGGACAGCTACACGTAAAATAGGGAAATTAGAATACTTCCTAACACCATACTCTAAAATAAACTCAAAATGGATTAAAGACCTAAATGTAAGCCCAGAAACGATAAAACTCTTAGAGGAAAACAAGGCAGAACACTCTTTGACATAAATCACAGCAAGATCCTCTGTGACCCACCTCCCAGAGTAATGAGAATAAAAGCAAAAATAAACAAATGGGACATAGTAGAAAGCTTTTGAACAGTGAAATAAACTATAAACAAGGTGGAAAGACAGCCCTCAGAAGGGGAGAAAATAACGGGAAATGGAACGACTGACAAAGGGTTAACCTCCAAAATGTACAAGCAGCTCCTGCAGCAGAACACCAGAAAACAAACCACCCGATCAAAGTGGGCCGGAGACCTAGACAGACATTCTTCAGAGAAGACACACAGATGGCTAATAAGCACATGAAAAGATGCTCAGCACTGCTCCTTATCCGAGAAATGCAAATCAGAACTACAGTGAGGTGTCTCCTCACACCAGTCAGAATGGCCACCATCAAAAAGTCTACAAACAATGCTGGAGGGTGGGTGGAAGAAACGGAACCCTCTGGCGCTGTTTGGGAATACAAATTAAGACAGCCACATTGGAGGACAGTTAATACTAGGACTAAAAGGCAATGGCAAGCCACTCCAGTACTCTTGCCTGGAAAATCCCATGGACGAAGGAGCCTGGTGGGCTGCAGTCCATGGGGTCGCGAAGAGTCAGACACGACTGAGCGACTTCACTTTCACACATTGGAGAAGGAAATGGCAACCCACTCCAGTGTTTTTGCCTGGAGAATCCCAGGGACCGGGGAGCCTGGTGGGCTGCCGTCTATGGGGTCACACAGAGTCGGACACAACTGAAGCGACTTAGCAGCAGCAGCAAGACTATCATAGGACCCAGCAATCCCACTACTGGGCATATACCCTGAGGAAACCATAGTTCAAAAAGACGCATGCTCCCCAATGTTCATCATACCACTATTTACAGTTGCTGGAACTAGATGTCCATTGACAGATGAATGGATACAGAAGCTGTGGTACATATATACAATGGAATATTACTCAGCCATAAAAGGGACACGTCTGACTCAGTTCTAATAAGGTGGAAGAACCTAGAGCCTATTATACAAGCGAAGCAAGTCAGAAAGAGAAAAACAGATATCATTTATTAACACATATATATAGGATCCAGGAAGATGGTACTGATGAACCTGTTTGCAGGGCAGCAATGGAGACACAGACAGAACAGGCTTGTGGACGCAGAGGGGTAAGGAGGGGGGATGAACTGAGAGAGCAGCGTTGAAACATGTACGTTACCGTGTGAATAGCCAGTGAGAGTTGACTGCGTGGTGTGGAGAGCTCAAGCCACGTGCTGTGACGGCACAGAGGTGGGGGATAGGGCGGGAGGCCGGAGGGAGGTTCGGGAGGGAAGGGACATACATGTATCTATGGCTGACTCATGCCGATGTGTGGCAGAAACCCACGCAATGTTGTAAAGCAAGTATCTTCCAATTAAAAATAATTTTCTTTTGTTTTAAAAAAGAGAAGTACCACCAAATGTTTGCAAAAATGTGGAGCAACCGGGACTCTTACACGTCATTGGCAGGAGTGTAAAATAGCCTAACCACTTTGGGAAAAGGCTTGCAATGTTAAAAAATTGAACATGTACCTATTCTCTGGCCCAGCAGCTCCAATACCAGGTATTTACCCAAGAGAAACAGCACATATGCCCATCAGCAGACTTGAACAACAATAATCAGAATGGTTCTATTTGTAATAGCCAACAAAGGGCACATCCCCACCGTCCATCAACAGAACAGGTGAACAAACAGTTTTGATTTAATGAAATACTGCTCAGCCTCAGAAAGGAAGGAGCCACTGACAGAGACAGCACAGGGAATCCCAGGGTTGCCGTGCAGATGTGGGCAGGCAGAAAAGTGCTCCACCCAAGGGGAAGTCTCTGAACCTGTGAGCGCGTCAGGGCCCTCGGCAAAGACCAGCTGATCTTAAACGGGGCAATGCTCCTGAATAATCCAGGTGCTGCTACTGCTAAGTCACTTCAGTCGTGTCCGACTCTGTGTGACCCCACAGACGGCAGCCCACCAGGCTCCCCCGTCCCTGGGATTCTCCAGGCAAGAACACTGGAGTGGGTTGCCATTTCCTTCTCCAATGCGTGAAAGTGAAAAGTGAAAGTGAAGTCGCTCAGTCATGTCTGACTCGTAGCGACCCCACGGACTGCAGCCTACCAGGCTCCTCCATCCATGGGATTTTCCAGGCAAGAGTACTGGAGTGGCTTGCCATTGCCTTCTCCGTAATCCGGGTGGGCCCAGTGTAATCAACCAGGTCTTTAAGAGTCAGAGGGGGAGGCAAAAAAGAGTGCCGGGACATGAGTGTTAGATTGGCCATGACTGGATTTGAAGATGGACGGAGGGGTGGAGTATGGTTACCATAAGTGGGGCTTGGCTGCTCGAAAGCCCGTCAGCAGGCCAGGATGGTGGAAAGGAAAGCTTGCTTCATTTCAGAGGCTAGCAACCTAGTGAACTCCTGTCCAAAGACTTTCTCCCTGCCACTGACAGTCAGAAAAAGAGCTTTTATGAGCAGAGGGAGGGGGCTACATGCAGAAACAGCACATTCATTCTGGCAGTCATCTTGAAATTGGTCATCGACTGTCCGATCATCATCGTGTTGGTGGTTTTAAGCACAGTTAATCTTCCTTTACAGCTTCTTCCATTGCAGATTTAATGATTTATTCTCATTTCTTTCAGGCTGGTTCTCAGATTTGTGGCAGCTATGGACTTTGGTGGCTCAGACGGTAAAGAATCTGCCTGCAATGCAGGAGACCTGGGTTCAATCCCCAGGTTGGGAAGATCCCCTGGAGAACAGAATGGCAACCCACTCCAGTATTCTGGCCTGGAGAATCCCTGTGGACCGAGGAACCTGGCGGGCTACGTATAGTCCATGAGGTCGCAAAGAGTCGGACACAGCTGAGTGACTGACACTTTCACGATCACATGTCATGGTCGCCATCTGGTCATCATGTAGTTAATTCTTCTACCTGGGGTTTCAGTATCTGCAAGACAGATCACAGGACATGGCTCAGATTATTAGCTATAGCCCTTGAGAAGGAACTAAAGGGCCTTGATTTTGCTTAATGACTAAACTATTATTTTTTGGCCTTGTTTGACGGCTTTGCTTTGCTTTTGCATTTTCTCACTTCTCTGATTAAACTTACTCTTTGACTAGGTTTTCCACCGTAGGATCCCGCTTTGTTTTGATATTAGCATATAGTAAATATAGAATTTGGTCTCCATCTACAGTTCCTGGCTGATAGCTCCCACACCTTATAACTTCCTAAGTGATTAGAGCATTAGTGGCATCTTTTGTCATAATATTTGATTTTGCAGATGTAATAAATAGGATGAGGGCCTCTGGGAATAGGGTGAGGCCTAACCAATGACTATGGCCTTCCCTCATACCTCAGCTGGTAAAGAATCTGCCTGCAAAGCAGGAGACCTGGGTTCCATTCCTGGGTTAGGAAGATCCCCTGGAGAAGGGAACGGCTACCCACTCCAGGATTCTGGCCTGGAGAATACAGTCCATGGGGTCGCAGAGTCGGACATGACTGAGGGACTTTCACTTTCACTTTAACCAGTGATTGTTGTCCTTACAAGGGAGAAATGTGGACACAGGCTCTCTGGGGAAGGGCCCAGAGTAAGGTGAGGACAGAGGCACAGACCAGGGTGACACGGACGCCAGCCATAAAACACCCGGAGGAGCAGGAAGCGTCCTCCCCACGGCCCTGAGAAAAGCCATGGCTCTGCCCACACTCTGATTGTGGGCTTCCGGCCTCCGGGCTGGGAGAGAACAAACTGCTGATATTTTCAGCCGCCCAGACTGTGCTGACTTGCTGCGGCAGCCCCAGGAAAGGAATAAAGCAAGACCTGTCACCCCTGCTCCCCCTCCATCCTGCACGGACCGCCAGACCTGCCATCTCAGCAGGCGACGAGACGGAGCCACAGCCGGAGCCCAGGTCCGGGCATGTTCCCCCAGCCTCCCTGCATCCCCAGCACTGTGACCAGAGCCCCGCCCCGCGCAGGCAGAGCTGGACATCTGGCCGTGTTTGTCGAGCAGATGACGGGCTGGAAGACAGCCTGTTGCCCAAGGCCCAACCCGTTTCTTCTGCAGCGACTCCTGAGTGTCAGCAGGTTTGAGCCTGCATCGCCCCTGTGTGGAGGGAGAAGGGACAGACGGTGGTCGTGGGGGCCCGCAGCGGGGGGCTGACATTCTGGAAAGGCCAGAAGACGTTCCTTCTCTTCCCTGGGCCTGCGGCCTGTTGCACAGGCTCCCAGAGTAGGGACACAGGAACCATCTCTTGGTCTGTCTTTCCTGAGCAGCGAAGATACGCAGCTTTTTTCCCTCCGTAGCATCTCTGGCTGGTCCCCACTGAAGGCTGGACCGCCCAGAACTGAGGGGGACCTTTGCCAGGCATCACTCACTAGGAGAAGCTTTGGGTGGATTCACAGACAGACCTGAGCAGGCCCTCCAGTTTGTTGTTTGTTTTTTTTTTCCAGTATTTACTTATTTGTTTGGCTGTGCCGGGCCTTAGTTGTGGCACACGGGATCCAGTTCCATGACCAGGGATGGAACCCAGGCCCGTTGCATTGGGAGTATACAGTCTTAGCCACTGGACCACCAGGGAAGCCCCAAGTCCCCCAGTTTAACTCTTCCTCCCAGCGTTTAGAGAGCGTATGCCGGGTCCATTACCAAGCGTCCGTGTTTCAGGACACAAGAGACACGAGATACTGAAGCCAGAGACTTACGGTCAGACAGAGAGGGTTTCCCACGCACGCCTATTGGACGTGGCCCTGCCCTGGCTCTGGCTGATGGACGTGAGAGGGTTGGTGTCCGTCCCAGCAGAGGCCTGAGAAGAGGCTCTCCCTTTGCCGCCTCTTCCACCCTGACTATTGCCCACAGGCTGAACCCAAGTCAGAAGTCAAGGGAGTCTGTGAACTCAAATGCCAGAAAGACAGTCACATCTTTATTTGCAAACTCTATCCAGTCTTTAGCATTTCCTTCAGTTATGAGTACAGGCAAGAAACACAGCTTCACCAGGATGGTGATTTTGTATTGATAGAAATCACATTTGGGGGACTTCTCTGGTGATCCAGTGGTTAAGACTCCGTCTTCCGAGGCAAGATGTGCAGGTTTGATTCCTGGTCAGGAAGCTAAGATCCCACATGCCTTGCAAACCCCAACCCCCTCCAAACAAAAAATAATAATAATAAAACAGAAACAATATTGTAACAAATTCAATATAGACTTTAAAAATGGTCTGCATCAAAAAAAAATCTTTAAAGTAAAAAGAAATTATATTTTCACATTACATTCTTTGTTATCCTATGTGCTTTTAAAAATGTATTTAAAAACATTATTCTGAGAAAAAGCCTGTTCACCAGACCACCAAAAGCAGGTCCATGGCATAAAAAAAGGATGAAATCCAGCGATAAGGTAAAAGGGGGGCCTCCAGAGCCAGCACGCCAGGAGCTTGGTCCCCGAGTCACCGTGGGGAACCTGCCCAACAAGTGACACACGGTGCTGGACGTCCCAGGAGAGAGGAGCAAACTTACCGGGGCTGGGAGAACCCCTGAAATGCGGGGCGTGTTATTACAGCAGCTAGATCGTCCAGCGAGCACAGGACACAGCAGACGGTGCGCAGGAGCAGACAGGTCTGCAACCAGGAGGAGCCTGGTTCCTGCACCTGTGGACCCTGCGGTCCGGCTCCCCTCCCCTGGCCCACGGTGCCGTCCTGCGGGAGAGGCGGCCCTGGGCCAGCCCCAGTCAGGCTGTGGGACCACTCCTCCAGCGGGTCTGCAAAGCTCTGCCCAGCCCACCCTTCTCCTGGTGAGACTCACTGTGGCAAGGGTGGGTCCTCCCAACTCGGGCCTTGGAATCGAGGCCACAGGTCACATGGGTCACTGGCATTGCAAAGGCTGAGGTTAGCCGCTGAAACGGCTGTTGAACGACACCCTTTTCTGCCAAGGGACGGGGCTCGAAGCGCTGTGTAACCGGCCACTCTTGTCCCACCAGGGCGGGAGTGCAGCCGCATCCAGGCCGGAACACAGATACGCCCAGGGAATGCTGAAAGCCCGGAAACTCGGGGCAGGAGGGCATGGGGATGGGGGCTTGGGGGAGGACTGGGCCGCTCCCCCGACCACCAGGCCCCCACCTCGTGCCAGACGCAGTCCAAGCCCTTCACCCCTGCCACGCCCACCCGTGTCTGCTTCACAGTGAGGCAAGCGAGTCGGGGGCACGGTGCCGCTGGGATGCAAGCCAGGTTCTCTGTCTCTCCTGGACCCTCACGACCCCGGGCCCCTGCCCTGGGCTTGTTGCTGCATCTCACCCGCCCCGCCCTGTCTGCGCTGCTGGCTCGACACTGCCTCTTCATCGCCGTCTCAGCGGTAGAGAGTGGATGTGGGTCTGGGTCCTGGATCTAGACCCCAGTCCTACATCTTCCTGACCGGAGGAGCGTGGGGCAGAGAGGGGACTGCTGGACCCCCGGGAAGGCTGGAGTGGGGTCACCCAGGCTGTGAGACGGCGCCGCTCCGGGTCCCCCACTGGTGCATCTTCTCACTAGCAACTGAGCGGAGACATCACCCGGGACCCTGTGAAAATGCAGACTCTGACCTGCAGGTCCACGTGGGGCCTGAGACTCTGCATTTCTAACCAGAGTGAGGCCCACCCTGGGGCGACAGGACCTCCGGGAGCTGTTTTCACATCCTTTAATGGGGGATGAGCGCCCTGCCCTGCTCTCCCCCGAGGGCTGCTCGGAGGACCCGGTGTGTAACAGCAGCAGGAAACGTGAAGTCACAATGCTCTGCAGGCGCCTCAGTGATGTGTTGCTGGAGGGCACGTCTGGGTCCCTGCCTTCAGTCCCCCGAGGAATCAGAGAGGAGATCTGAGCTCTGAGAGGCTGACAGCAGGGACTGGCTGGCTGCCAGCAAGGAAAACATGCAGACAGCAGGAGCTGGAGGGGAGGACGCACCCGCGAGACACAACTCCCAGCTGACGGATCCCTCGTAAGCGCCCCACAGGGCGAGACGGGCACCAGAATTCCGCCGGTTCAGGGCCCAGGGGCAAGACCATGCTGATGAGTCCCGGGTGAGCTGCTTGGCCGGGGTGAGATTTAAGGAAGAAACAGGTGTGTCACTTGGGGTCTCTCCCTTGCTCCTTGAAGGTTATAATGTCAAAGGGATGTCAGAGCCCCTGAACACCTGCCCACAGGTCCCAGCCAAGGAAGCAATGCCGAGAGTCGGCCAGGCCTCCTGGTCTACCCAGCCACGTGGCTCCAAGTGACCACACAGCTGGCGGGGAACAGCAGGGCAGGACCAGGGCCCGGTGGAAGGACGCAGTGTGCTGCCTGTCGGGGGAAACGCCACATTCTGGCCTCAGCCCAGCTAGATGTGGGCGTTGCCCTCAGGTCACAGGTCCCTGCACCGAGATGAAAACGCCTGGCTCGTGGCTGAGTTTCCGCGTCCTGGTGCCTCCTCCCTCTGCTCCAGCCTCGGCTGGGGGAGACCCCAGGCTGAGCCGGGTTTCCATGGAGGTGACCGGCTCGGAGCGCTCGGCTCTGGACGCCTGTGAGAGCATCTTACATAACGCCCACTGCAGAGGGGCAAGGACTCCGGGTGGCCTTGACCTTCTAAGAGTCTTCAGGGAGGTCTGGAGAGAGACTGGATTCTGTTCTGTTCTGGAAGCCACAGCTATGGGCAGCTGGAGGAATGAGACGGAGTGTGGACGCAGAGAGATGATGGTCTCATCCCGGCCCCCGGCGGCCTCCGCCTCATGCGGGAGCTTTCAGGTGTCGCCTCCTTGGAGGAGCAGGAAGACGGCGGGGCTGGGCTTCTCCTGCTCACGTGTGTCTGCAGCCCCGGGCTCACTGCCCCTCACCCAAGCAGGCCGCTCCGTGAACCACTGTTGAATAAATGAATTAACAAGCGAAGACGGCACTGGGTGGGAAGCAGAGTGGCAGAGGACAGGGTGACAGACTCCCCGGGAAAACGTCCGTCACCATAAACAACGCGCCCACAGCCCATACATCACGGAAACGCAGAACGCTCCACGCGTACGCCGCACACGTCTCCCGCCGAGCTTTTGAGTTCTTTCCTTTAGGATAGACGGGACACTGGTAAGATAACTCACCCAGGAATCAACTGGGTGTCCCAGCAACTCTCAGCTCCACAGTTTCTGGACGGACCTTTCCCACGGCCACTTGGTCATTCCCAACAGAAGGTGCCCGCCTTGGGCACCAGCCCACCCGCGGTCACACTCTCTCCCCCGGCCCCGCCGGCCCCTTGAACGGCTCAGATCCCCTGCCGTGGACAGCCATCCAGCCCAGCGCCAGGTCCAGCCCCGCCCGGCCCCAGCCCCCCGATCCCCCAGGCCTGGGCCTCCCGTCTCTCCCACGCCACATCGCCTCTGTGTCACCTGGTCCCCGAGAGGCCGCCAGCCCCCACCTCCAGCCAGGCATCCCGCCACCCAGCCATCTGTGCAGCCTGTGTCCGGAAGGATTGCAAGCTCTCATGCTGGAAACCTGGCTTGGAGGACACCACTCTCTGCTGAAACCCCAGGACCGGCCACGTCCAGTCAAGGCCTCTGGTCCCCGTGCCGGGCCCTCCTGCGGGGACCGCCTCCCCCCGTGCATGTCCTATTCTGTGTTGCTGCTCGCCCCTCAGCCGGCGCGGAGGCCCCACCTTGCTCCTCCGGCACCCTCCCAACCAGCTCGCGCGCCGGCCTCTCCTTGCTCATCGTCTGTACCATGGAGGGCGTTTCTCACTCCCTGCCTGTGCGGCTCGGACCTGTCCCCTGAACGCACTATTCACCCAAACACGTATTAAGCTCCTGAAAGTCTGGGACCAGGTCTGATTTTCCCTTGTACCCTTTCCAGTCCCGTAAGACAACTAAATTATTTCATCACGAGGATACAATGAAGCATTCCCTGGAGGTATCAGGACAAAAATATCATGGATTCAATAAACAAAGGGTTAAAAGACGCAGATCACAGGTCTTTCTGCAGTTAGTGAAAGATTCTAAATAGAGAACTTCATTGCTGGTTATGGTGGACACAGACGTTTAGATGAGGCCTGCTTCATTCGTCCTGTGGTTCAACACGGAGCCCCGGGCAGCTCCCCCAGGATGTTGGGGTGCCCCGGGAGGAGAAGCGCAGGCACGGGGCCTCTTTCTGTGCCCGCCCCTCACCCACTGAGTGGCCCACAGGGCCTTGGCAGTGGGGAGGACACTGAGGTCACGGATGGGTCTGGGTGGCGGGCTGGCCACGGCCTTGCGGAGCCTCTGGCGTGTTGCAGGTTCCCTGTTCCCTCTCAAGACTCACAAATACAGCAGCCCCTCCTCCGAATGGCTTCACTGGGGCAAAACCATCAGAAGGTGATACCCAGTGGGCACTGACGTCCATTGTGCTGAAGTACAGAATTTTTCATGCTGGGAAATTCTCCCTGCGCCTCCTGCTCACGGGGGGTCCTGTGGTCCACCAGAGAGGGGACAGCGGGGGAGGCTTGAAAACCAACTCTGCTTGCTGCCCGACACTTTCGGGGGAGATGGCACCGGCTGACACGCATGGTGGGTGTGGACCCTCCCCTACACAGAGCCGCTCTCGGCTGGACGCGCTGAGGGCTTTGCCGGCTGGCCTGAGCGCATCTGTGGCAGAGCCGAGCGTGCAGCGCCGGGCGCTTGCTCCTGCCGGATCAAGGGCCTTTCTCTCCCTCCCGCTCTTCCAAAAGGGCCAGCCTGCTCCTCCAGCCTTTCCTGGAGCCCGAACCGGCTCCCGCCCGCCTCCGCGGGCGGCAAGCTGCCTCACACAGGCTTCCAGAGCCGCATCTGTCCAGCCCGAGGTGGCCCAGCTCACAGAAGCGCCCCGGTCCTGCCACCAAAGCAGGAGGTGCGCAACGCAAGCCATTTATACAGGTGTTATCACAGCGGCACAGAAACCCCGAACTAGGGAGGCCCTCCCACCCGCAGGAAGGGACGCTCCTCGCTGTGTCGCTGCGCTGGACCTCGGCGCTGGACGGGACGCGGCTGAGACAGCGTACGGCCCGTTCACCCCTCAGCCGAGGGGGACCCGGCCTCTGGGCGCACGGTGGGAAACCGGGCTGGAGCTACTGAGCGCCCCGTTAGAACACTTCCCTTATGAACAGGCAGCACCCTCTGCCGTCTTATGCTCACACTGTGTCTTCCCTAAGAATTTCAGTGCAAAAACAAGCATGCGCGTGGACCGCACAGACTGTAAAACTGCACCCGATGCTTTCCAAGGCGGTAAGGCTTCCCTCCCTCTGTTCCCTGCTCTTCCCTCTGAAGTGCGGGGCATCCAGTGATGAGGACCGCCAGGGAGGAGGGGATGGGAGGACCACCAAGGCCCAGCCTGGGGTGCCGGCACTCGCGTGGGGGCAGCGTCAGGGTCGGGAGGTGGAGCGATCACACAAGCCAAGAAGCTGAGGGTCACGGGAGCCAGGTTTGTGGACATCAGAGAAAGTTACAAACATGGAGAAGGAGAAAGCCACCATGAGCTCTCCAGCGTTCCACTGGAAGTGTTGGTGTGAACTCATGATTTGCAATACATATGGATCTGAAGCCGAAGTTCCAATACTTTGGCCACCTGATGTGAAGAGCCGACTCATTTGAAAAGTGATGACTTCCCTGATGCTGGGAAAGATTGAAGGCGGGAGAAGGGGACAACAGAGGATGAGCTGGTTGGATGGCATCACCAACTCGATAGACATGAGTTTGGGAGAACTCCAGGAGTTGGTGATGGACAGGGAGGCCTGGCGTGCTGCGGTTCATGGGGTCGCACACAGAGTCGGACACGACTGAGCGACTGAACTGGATCAATACAAAAATACACGCAGATGTCAATGGTAGAAAGGCACTTTTTCTTTCGAGGTAAAGCTGGTTCAAGCATTGGAAAGCGTGATGTGGCGTTTTGTCACACGAGGCTCAGGGCAAAGGGGCCACGTGGAGGACAGAGCCCAGCCAACAGTGCAGCGACTGAGCTGAGCCCCAGATCAAACTAGACCTCCAGCTGCCTTTTCAATTACTCGTTTACTAACTCCCTTCATTTTAAAGAGAGCTTCCATTTTTGTTATTTATAATTGTTAAGGGCCATGACTGATAAGCATATGTGCATATCATGCTTCTGTGATGGTACGTTTGTATTTATGTTGTTGAGACATGAAAGTGAAACACCTGTAAACGTGACCATGGATTACTGACACACTCGAGAGCTAAGGTTTTCCCACTTCAGCAATATTCTACACCTCAGACCTCGCACCTGCAGCAGGCGGCACCCCTGTCCCCCACGCCCCCAGATCACTGGGTGTTGTTATAGACTAGATCCTCAGTTATAGCAACATTAAATTATGTTCATCGATTTAAACGGAGCACCCACTCAGGGAGGTGCATAGCACTCTGGATGTGTGCGTGCCGAGTCCCTCAGTCGTGTCCAACTCTTGCAACCCCACGGACTATAGCCCACCAGGCTCCTCTGTCCACGAGGTTTCCCAGGCAATACTGGAGTGGGTCGCCATTTCCTACTCCAGGGGATCTTCCCGACCCGGGGATTGAACCTTCGTTTCTTTTCATCTTCTGCATTGGCAGGCAGGTTCTTTACCACTGAGCCACCTAGGAAACCCGTTCGGGATAGGACACTCAAATATTTCTTGATGTGGCCATTTTCAGTCTAAAAAAACAATCCAGGTGGCCTTCAAGTCTCTGACTGCGGGGGTACCATATGCCTGAGTATGGGGAGCATGGTGGGCATGGGCTGAATTTCCACTCTCCGCTGCTAGGTGGCTACTGATGAACGTGGTCATCTTTGATCCATTGCTCTTTCCCATATTCTTGGACTTACTAAATACCTACCACGTCCAAGCTGTCAGGTCACCATGGCAGCAAGAGGACCTCACATCTCCTGGGGGTGGGGTGGGGGGTGGGGCTGGGTGTGGAGGGCCAGACATACCCCAGTAGCCGGGAGAGCAGAACAAGTGGTGACTGGACCCCCCAACTTTGCTGGTCAACATCTTTGCTGGTAAAAATGAGTCTGGGTTACTCTGTGGACTCCACATCAAAAATGAATAGGAAAAGTTACTGCATAATTTTTCTCCATAAAACAGGGATTATCAATGTGTGACAGCTGCACAGGTACGAAATGTTCCAGGCAAACCTATGCATAGTCATTGCACTTTCACAGCTTCTAAACCTACACATTCCGACTCTCTAACAACCTCCCACCATCTGAGCCTGGGATGCCAGTCCTCTCCTTTCTGTCTGTAGTAAATGCAAGACTCATTATGCTGTTGCTCAGTTGCTAAGTCCCTCAGCCTTCCTGGTCCATCACCATCTCCTGGAGTTCACTCAAACTCATGTCCATTGAGTCGGTGATGCCATCCAACCAACTCATCCTCTGTCGTCCCCTTCTCCTCCCACCTTCAATCTTTCCCAGCATCAGGGTCTTTACAAATGAGTCAGCGCTTCAAATCAGATGGTCAAAGTATTGGAGCTTCAGCTTCAGCATCAGTCCTTCCAATGAACATTCAGGGTTGATTTCCTTCAGGACTGACTAGTTTGATCTCCCTGCACTCCAAGGGACTCTCAAGAGTCTTCACCAAAACCACAATTTGAAACATCAGCTCTTGGGTGGTCAGTCTTCTTTATGATCCAACTCTCACATCCGTACATGACCACAGGAAAAACCAGAGCTTTGACTAGACTCATTAGAGTCACAAAGAAAAACAGATTTTCCATCACAAAATTTATGTAAAATGGCAGCATTTCTCATTGTCTATTAAAGGTTTTTGTCAAGGAAAATCCTTTTTCCTTCTGTTAAAGGAAACTTTTTTTTTTTTTTAGTTACTGCCACCTCCCTTCTACAGGAAACAGCTCACTCCATAGACAACACAATAGATTTATCTTCGTACAGAAGCACCAAAGTTGATTTAAAACCTGGGACTGTGTCCTGCTAATTTCATTTCCTGAGCCAGAGCTTTCGAGGGAAAGTTTCTTATATTCACTGAAGGGTTTTTCAGCCCTCTGCAGTGATGAATTTAGCCAACAGAGTTAAATTGTGCAAAAACATTTACAGTAAAATTTCAATTGCCTTCAGTTCAGTTCAGTTCAGTTGCTCAGTCGTGTTTGATTCTCTGTGACCCCATGAATCACAGCACGCCAGGCCTCCCTGTCCATCACCAACTCCCGGAGTTCACTCAAACTCATATCCACAGAGTCGGTGATACCATCCAGCCATCTCATTCTCAGTCGTCCCCGTCTCCTCCCGCCCCCAACTCCCCCAGCATCAGTCTTTTCCAGTGAGTCAACTCGTCGCATGAGGTGGCCAAAGTATTGCAGTTTCAGCTTTAGCATCAATCCATCCAATGAACACCCAGGATTGATCTCCTCCAGAATGGACTGGTTGGATCTCCTTGCAGTCCAAGGGACTCTCAAGAGTCTTCTCCAGCACCACAGTTCAAAAGCATCAATTCTTCGGCGATCAGCTTTCTTCACAGTCCAACTCTCACATCCATACATGACTACTGGAAAAACCATAGCCTTGACTAGACGGACCTTGGTTGGCAAAGTAATGTCTCTGCTTTTTAATATGCTATCTAGGTTGGTCATAACTTTCCTTCCAAGGAGTAAGCGTCTTTTAATTTCATGACTGCCATCAGCATCTGCAGTGATTTTGGAGCCCCAAAAAATAAAGTCTGACACTGTTTCCACTGTTTCCCCATCTATTTCCCATGAAGTGATGGGACCAGATGCCATGATCTTTGTTTTCTGAATGTTGAGCTTCAAGTCCACCTTTTCACTCTCCTCTTTCACTTTCATCAAGAGGCTTTTGAGTTCCTCTTCACTTTCTGCCATAAGGGTGGTGTCATCTGCATATCTGAGGTTATTGATATTTCTCCCAGCAATCTTGATTCCAGCTTGTGCTTCTTCCAGCCCAGCGTTCCTCATGATGTACGCTGCATATAAGTTAAATAAGCAGGGTGACAATATACAGCCTTGACGTACTCCTTTTCCTATTTGGAACCAGTTTGTTGTTCCATGTCCACTTCTGACTGTTGCTTCCTGACCTGCATACAGGTTTCTCAAGAGGCAGGTCAGGTGGTCTGGTATTCCCATCTCTTTCAGAATGTTCCACAGTTTATTGTGATCCACACAGTCAAAGGCTTTGGCATAGTCAATGAAGCAGAAATAGATTTTTCTTCTGAACTCTCTCGCTTTCTCCATGATCCAGCGGATGTTGGCAATTTGCTCAACTGCCTTAGGACCTGGATTAAATTTTTATTCATGGTTGAAAGTTCACAAAACACCCAGAAGGATGAAACAAACGATCAGACCGCGTGTGTGGCCTCGTCTGGGTGGGATGCAAGCTGACGTGCTCCGCAGAGGTCGAGGACACACACGCAAATCTTCCCTCATTAGTCTGATCCTTTATTCACACGATGGCTGGAGAACATTGGTTTGGAGCTAACGCCCCTCCGGATGCTCTGGGGACTCCAGCAGCACAGAAATAAGTCTTGCGTTTACAGGTGGAGGCAAACCACGAGGCCCTGCACACAGCCGCTACTCAGTGCCCGTGGGCCTCTCACAGCCGCCTTCCGGCCGTTCTCACACAGGCCTACTGCTGCCCTGGGCCTCTGCTCTGGCTGCTTCCATCACCAGGAAGATTCTTCCTCCATGGATTGCAGCCTCATTTCCTTCAGGTCCTCGGTCAAAATTGTATTCAGCAACGCCTTCCCGGCAGACCCTGGCTCCTTCTCCGGGCTTCGGGCTCTGAACAGACTGCCATTCTTCTCGGGTCACCCGTTGCCTGATCCTTACGGACTGGACTCAGGTTATCAGCCATGTCATCACTGCTGATCCTGTGCTCGCGGCCACACAGAAATGTTCATGAAAAGCCCCGAGCACGGACTGGACAATGACCCTGTTGGGACTTGCGAAGCCTGCTCCTGGTTCAGCCCACTCAGTCCACATCGAAATCTTACGACCGTCGACATTCGCTTCATTTCCCTCTTCAGCTGCCCTGTTACACCATCCTGCTCAAGCTTCAGCCTAGCCTCAAGAAATGCTCAGACTGTATAATAATAGACATATTTTATTTTAAAAATTATAGCCTATTTAAAAAGCACGCAGGCAGATTTTAGAAAGACTGGTGTCTGAGGAGTATCAGCAGACCACTGCTTTTCTTGATTCTCCAAAGCTATAAAATAAATTCAATTCAAATATGAAGCTTTATTTAAATTTACCAGCTCATCTGGAAATAATGAAGTAGAAACCCTAGCCTTGAGCCATGTATTTGCAAAATGAGTCAGAAGAAACAACAGCCACCTTTTGAATGTCTCTCCAGGGGACAGAGGGTCGCCCCAGTGAGGCCCCTGCTGGAGGAGGTGTCAGCTGGCCTGGGCACAGATGAAACCTCGGTCACGTTTTTCTCCATCCCTTTCTCTGAAGAGCCAGATGCAACTGAGCAGAGGGAGAAGCAGATGCCCTTGGCCGCCGGGCAGCAGGGAAACTCAGGAGACAGAGGTGGGCAGACCGCGGTGCGTGTAAACCCGGGGTGCAGGGGAGCCCCACAGAGGCCGTGTGTGGCCCCAGCCTGGACATGGCGAGCAGGGTGGTCCCTCCCTCCCTTGGGGAAAGAGAGGGGCCAACATCTGACTCAGACTCCTGACACGCCGCTCGGCTCCCTCTGGACAAAGCTTCGCCCCTCGCTGAGTGTCTGTCTTCAGAGCCACCTGAGCCTGGATGCGCTTCATCGCCGAGAGGGCCCCACCTCCAGGGACACGGACCCACCCCTGGGGGCCCCCTCAGTCCCGGCGCCCAAGGACCAATGCCGCCTTCCCAGAGAGGAAGGGGGAGCTGCTAGACTGCCTGCCCTGTGGGACTTCCAGTCTGCAGGGAGCGGGCACCTATGCTGTAGGGGTGTAGGCTGGCACTAGGCACATGCCCAGACTCCCCACCACCACGCACACACAGAGCATCTCGCCTGCCAGCACCAGGGCCCTCAGGGGACACTGGGCCATCCACACCAGCCCCCCAAGGTGGGGGGTGACCACAGAACAGGAGCCAACAGCCCTGAGGCCCGAGGCAGAGACTCCCTCCAGCACCACCCCCTCATCCGTTTGCAGCCTGGGCTCCTGCTTGAGGACTGGTCCTGACAGCCCCCTATATGCCCTCAGAGCTGAGAGACACAGGGGTGAGTTCTCTTGAGTCTGCACCATCAGCCCAGGCTCCAAGTGGGCCTGCCTTATTTTCCAAGGAGGTCGCAGAGATTGCCAAAGGAGAGAAAAAGGAAACCAGAGCTTCACTCCAATCACAGGGCAGCCAAGAGGCAGGGATATTCCCTCCCTTTCGGTGTACCCCCTGCTCACCCCATCTTTCCATGGACCACAAAACTCAACCCCCAGACACGAGGTGCAAAGCAGGACAAACAGAAGAGGCTCAGGTTAAGGTGGCCGTGAGTTGCTTTTTAAAAATCAGTGGTCTATCAATTCCTCTTGCGTTTCAAAGTGGAGATTTACAAACCGCGGCATCAGAGTTTGGTCTCATTGAGTGGAGGGTATAGGACTGGGCCGTCCTCACAAACATGCAGGCCCAGGTTTGGCCAGGCTTCCTGCCTGCGGGCCACTGGCTCCACAGCATGTGAGCAGTTCTGCAGCTGCAGGTCCTTGGAGAAGCACAGCTCCATCTGCCCGAGGAGCTGCACCTCCTGGCCCTGAAGGGAAGAGTAAAGATGCTTCAGAATGCAGGTTGGACCATCACGGCGGTTCAAAGAAGACAGAAGAGGGAGCTCTGGACCTAGGATCCAGGATCCAGGAGCGGGAACCCTGCTCCAGCGCTGAACTGGGGCCAGGGCCCAGAGGGGCAGCTGTGGTCACCTCCAGCCCTGCCCCTGAGCCAGCCTAGATGTGGCCGGGGAGGAGACCCCACTTTCAGCTTAGAGGTGTACATTTGGACAAGGTGTGTGCAGACCCACACATACCACATCTGCATCACAATCAATCAACAGGCACACGGCACCCTATCGCTAAACGAATTTAAGACTTCAGCAGCTGACAGAGGAAACGACAACCCATCTGGAAGCTGAGCGGACAACAGCCGAGAGGACTACTGTGACCACTGCATAAGCCCACAGGGCCCCATCCCTGCCTCGCCGCCTTCCGGAGCAGGAGCCTCCCTGCTAGGGAGAAGCTGCCCAACACCAGCCCGCCCAGCACGGTGCCAAACAACAGCCTGTTATTTCAAAGCACGCACACACATGCACACACACATTTGTACACCTGCCCCACCCTCCCCCCTCACCCCTCCCCACACAACTCTGCCCCTGGCAACTCCACGGGGAGCACGAGCTCTCAGAAGACTGCACGGCTCTTCTTGGTAGAGACAGAGGGGATGACAGAGCGTAGTATATCCGACCTTCTCTAGCAGAAGACACTGGACTTTGGGCACGACTTTGTACACGCTGACAAGCGCATCTCTGATGTCTGACATCTGAAATCGGATAAACTGCATTAGAAAGGAAACGTCAACAGAGGGAACGAATAGCTCTGTCATGGTCAGAAGTGACACTGGTTTACACTCGCGTGGATGCAAGCATCCGACAGCAGTGTGCTCTCCCCAGAGCGCCCCTGGCTCATGGACACACCTCGGAGACGCTGGGGATGTACCGCCCTGGCCCCGGGCCCTGAAGGAGACAGAGCAGCCCCATAGGACCCCCTCCAGACCAGAGTCTACACAAGCGGCGCTACGGGGGTCTCCCTTCTCCTCTCGGCCCTAATCCAGGACCTGCATGCCGGGTACAAAAGCAGAAACTCTCCTGCCAGGAGATGGGAAGCCAGGCCCTGCCTGTGCTGACGCCCTGCCTCGTGCCTCCAGCACAGAGAAGCTCGGAAAACACGCGCTGTGGCTGTTGCTCTGGCTTGGAATTGAAGTCTGCTCTCTGAACATCACATTCTGGGCAAGAAAATTTCGCTTAACCACTTAAATGTGAGTCCAGGTGACACTGAAGGGGCCTGCAAATACCCTGCCTCCTGGGCGGATGAACAGAGGGCAGCTTGTAATCCCTCCAGAAGAGCACTGCCCTGCCCACCCCTACTCTCCACGGACGGAGGAAAACGGCGGATCCATTGAGGGAGACACAAGTGCTGACTTAGTCACACCTGGTCACCAGACTGAGGGTTCGGGACCCACCGAGGCACCGGAACTCAGAACTGCTGGACAGTGACTTTCGGGTGTTTTTACACCCATATACGGAACAAACACAAAAACTGTCTCCAGAGCGGGAGTCGGCTGACTCACGCCGTAAAGTGACTTTCGGGTGTTTTTACACTCATACACGGAACAAATACAAAAACTGTCTCCAGAGCGGGAGTCGGCTGACTCACGCTGTAAAGGGCCGGAGAGCAGAGGCTTCAGGCCCGTGCGGGTGGTGACCGCTGTCTGGGGACCAGGCTGTCCACCCGCAACTGCGCTCACACCAGGGTGAGCCCTTCTGTACCGGCCACCTGCCAACAGGCTCTGCCGGGTTCCAATTTCCACACTTTTAATCATGAAACAAAGCACAATTTCCTCATAAAAATGTCTTCATTTTCTTCTCCAGGCTCATAGAACTGTGCTGTCCAACTGCACATTCTATTAATACCGGCTTCTTAAGAGCCTGGAACACACTCCTCACTACGAAACCACGAACCTGCTCCAAAATCAAAGTAGCCTTGAGTTTACACAAAATATAAAGAGAAAAAAAAATTTTATGAAATTTATTTAGAAACGTAATAGTCGAGTGGGAGGGGCTGGTGTGGGTTCTTTGAAACCAGAGTAGAGCTCACGGCTGAAGTGACACCTGGTCGTGGCCTGGCATCCCCAGTTAGGGGATACACATTTGATAAAAACCCAGAAGCAAGACTTACCTGGTAGTAGCGATCGGTAGATGGTTCTATCCCCAACTTTTGGAGCACGCTAAAATTTAAAACAAACAAACAAAAAAGCTGTATAACGAAGGTCCGATTTCCTTTCTTGTTGCTATCGTATTTCACAGTAAAAGTGAAGATCACCTTAAAGGGCAGGGTGCAGTTTCACTACCTGGGGCCATAACTGCTGACACAGGCAACAAAGGGGTGGCGCCCAGGCCTCCTGCCTCCCTTTCCGTGGGCACACGAGTGTCCCATCTGGGCCCCTTTCCAGCACCGGAACCTCTCTGCACTGGTCCGGGTGGCTGCCACCCACTGGAGTAGGCACCACGTAACCACCTACCTGCCATTCCTGTCCTGAAGGACAGCTAGCAGCTGAGTCTGGATTCTAGGCTTATCCTAACAACCCCAGATTAGATCAATCTTTAAAATACATTCAACGCCTTGAATCACTTTCTAAAGCACGTGGTTCCAACCTGCTCTTTGTGACCCCATGGACTGTAGCCCTCCAGGCTCCTCTGTCCATGAGATTGTCCCGGCAATACTACTGGAGTGGCCTGCCATGCTTTCCTCCAGATCTTCCTGACCAAGGGATTGAACCTCCATCTCTTATGTATCCTGCATTGGCAGGTGGGTCCCCTGCCACTGTGCCACCTGGGAAGCCCAGTGGTTTATAACATAGAGGAAAATAGAAAGGGTGTGTTTTGACTCCTTAGGTTTAATTTTGTGAGCAGTGAGACTTCAGATTCTCCTTGGAGGAGCCGGGAGGCTATCTGACCTCTCCACAGCTGTTCTAGACAGTCTCTATCAGACATTCGGTGGGCAGGAGCACCTTTCCTGGGCAGGCCCCAGGTACTCCGGGGAGAACAAGACTCAGCCTGTCAACCCCCGTGGCCCTGGTTGATGCTCCAGGGATCCCAGAATTCAGCAACTCTGCCACGCAGATTCAGGAAGGGTAACCAGGAGGGTCTTAGTAAGTAGTTGTTGGCTGAATGGACGAATTATTCAAATATTTGACCTTAAAACTTTCAGCGTAACCACGTATTCTCCTTTTCCTGCTGGGTTCAATGAAACCTGGGCTGCAGAATTGGCTGGACTCACGCTGCTTTTGAACCAGGACCATGAGGTCTGTGCTGGTGAGCAAGTGGCGCCTTCCTCCCCAGAGTCTGATAAGAGGGAGGTGCCCGGGGTCTCCCACATGGGCAACTTCTTCCAGGACGTGCGTGATGAACCCCTCGAGTCTCTGAGTCTGCGCCACGCAGTCAGGCCCCCAGAGGTCTGGAAAGGCCTGTGGGAGGAGGTGTGTGTTTCTCAGGATGACTCTGCTGCCCAGTTCTCAGGACGATGGTACCCGAATCAGAGACGCTGCGCCGGGCAACTCGCGGCCCTGCTCACCCCCAGGACCAGGGTGTGGGTGTGCGGTGACTTGGGAGAGTGGGGTGCGGGAGGCAAGGCTACAGGCCAGGGTCTCCCACCTGGTCAGGGCCAGCTCCTTATACAGATCCAGACTCTTGTTGAAGTACTTCCTCTGGGAATTGAGGGTGTCCAGCTGGGCAGCACAGGTCCCATGCTTTTTCCACTCATGGCTCCTGTAGGGTTGTGTTAAAAAAAAAAACCTCTGGTTAAAAGGTAATGACACCACCTCCCAATAAACCACCTGCACGGCTCCTTGTGCAGGGCATCCAGGCAGGAGGCAGACTGTCATTTTCACAAAGCGGGAAGGACAGACGTCCTCATCTCAGCACAGGCCCCAGGCCCCGTCGAGCACCACCAGCCCTCGTCAGTTTCCTTCAAGCCTTTCTCCGCCAGGCAGCTCCAAGTCGCTTCTGAGATTAACAACAAACCCAGCTGAGAAAGACGCGAACGCCGTCGTTCAGCCGTCACAGGATGACGCGGCTCTGGGTGTCCTCCCGGGGAGCCCCGGCTGGACAGCAGGGGACTTGACGGGCGCGGCTGGACAGCCATGCCTCAGCCACTGGCGAGAAAAGGCAGGCTCACACGTCACCAAGACGGCCTGAGCCGGTTCCCAGCGCGGAGAGCAGCATCGGCATCATCCAGAGACAATGCACGGAAGCAACAGCCCAGCCACGTGCCCACAAACAAGCGGCGATCTGCAGGAAGAAAGACACCGCTACCATACTAACTGCTCACGCTCTATCGGAGGCGAGACCAGGTGGCTCAGAGGCAAAGAATCCAGCTCCCAATGCAGG
This sequence comes from Moschus berezovskii, assembly GCF_049115385.1. Classification (NCBI taxonomy): domain Eukaryota; kingdom Metazoa; phylum Chordata; class Mammalia; order Artiodactyla; family Moschidae; genus Moschus; species Moschus berezovskii. The sequence goes on from NC_142469.1 coordinate 108,845,630, forward strand.
AGACGTGGGCTCGACCCCTGGGTCGGGAAGATCCCCTGGAGAAGGAACTGGTGACCCGCTCCAGTACTCTTGCCTGGAGAGTCCCATGGACAGAGGACAGGTAGGCTACAGGCCACGGGGTCAAAAGAGTTGGACACGACTGAACACATGTGCACGCAACAAAGCTTTGCAGAATATTCACCCATTCTTCACTTGAGTCTCACAACTGCAAAGTGAAAATGTAATTGCTGGTTTAGAAGTGGGGAGACTGAGGCTCATATGGGCCAATGAGCAGCCCGGCTTCACAGCCGCCCAGCCAGGCGACCCCAGCCTGCCTCAACCCAGGCTCGGGGCCTTCCCACGCCCCACGCTGCCAACCAATCAACTGCCAAACATGGGTTACACCCGCCTTTAGAATGATCGACAACTTGTCTATTCAGAAGCTAACCATGGTTTAGCATGGAAAAACCAAATGGGCATCGGCTTTATCAACGACTAATTCACGAAGATTTAATAAAGACAGTCATTCAAGCACTCAGAAGGCGCCCACAGGCAGCCTCACAGAAGCACAACCTAAATGTGCGCTGACCCTTCGGCAGCACCGCCAGGGAGCAGTCCTGAGTGAGGGCAATGGCTGTGAGCTACCCGTCCCCCAGACCCGGGAAACCATGAAAGAGAAAAGAGAAAGTCGCGCAGTCATGTCTGACTCTTTACGACCCCATGGACTATACAGTCCACGGAATTCTCCAGGCAAGAACACTGGAGTGGGTATCCCTTCTCCAGCAGACCTTCCTGACCCAGGAATCAAACCAGGGTCTCCTGCATTGTAGGCAGATTCTTTATGAGCTGAGCCACAAGAAAACCATGAGGACAGATTAAAAATAGCTGAATAATCAACCTTCTTCATCTACAATAGCACCCATGGTGAATTATTTCTTAACTCTCTAAATTCTATGAATTAGAAAAAGGAGACTCTTCAACTAGCTGAACGTGAAACTGAATTACGGGGGCCTCAGTTTCTGCACATCAGGGACAGTCGTTCTAGAATCTCCCACAGAAGGAGCTGGAGAGGTCAGGGGCAGAAGCAGTCACACACGCCCAAACAGCTCCTGGCATGTAACAGTCAAGAAACACCCACTGTTGTTCCTGGAGCGAGTTAGCTCACAGATGTTAGAGATGGCCATGCGCTCACGCTTCTTCCTGTTGTTGAGATGCTCAGCCGTGTCCAACTCTTTGCAACCCCACGGACGGGAGCCCACCAGGCTCCTCTGTCCATGGGATTCTCCAGGGCAAGAATACTGGAGTGGGCTGCCATTTCCTCCTCCAGGGGATCTTCCCAACCCAGGGGTTGAAACCACGTCTCGTGCATTACCAGGCTGATTCTTTACCACTTAACTTCCTGGGAAGCCCTTCTTTCTCTTACAAGAATCAGAAACCAGTAACATCCCTATTTTCCAGAGTGTCGTGTACACAGTATTTTTCAGGATGGCTGGTTTTGTTAACAGATTTAATCTTAGGGAACTATCTTGAGCACCAAGCGATACCAGGACCCTCTCCTTTGCATACGTGATTCCCTTTTGAGATTAAAGAGAAAAGTTTTCTGACATGAGCCTCCCCCTTAAGGACAGGAGAGGCCGGGACACCTCCACGGACACTTTATCCAAGATAGCAAGGCGACCTGGGCAACAGCCACCCACGGGCAATAACCAGGGAGCCGGTAAGCGCCCAGCCACGTGAGCACCATCTCCACGTCCAAAGGCATGAACGCCACCTTTTTCGTTTAGAACAAGTTTCTAAGTGTGTCATTTAAGCACCAACCTGAAAGGCGAATCATTTTGCCCTTATCAGAACACAAAGCCGAGTGTGTGTTCTGCCCACACCATCTCATCAGACGTTGAAGGACTCAACCCACCGAAGGCCATCTTTGTGTGTGTGTGTGTGTGTGTGTGTGTGTGTGCAGTTGCTCAGTTGTGTCTGACTCTTTGTGACCTCATGACTGTAGCCCACCAGGCTCCTCTGTCCATGGGATTCTCCAGGCAGGAATACTGGAGTGGGTTGCCATGCCCTCCTCCAAGGGATCTTCCTGACCCAGGGATCAAACCTGTGTCTCTTTTTCTTCCTGCATTGGCAGGCAGATTCTTTATCACTGGGCCACCTGGGGAGATGCTTTGTGTTTGTTTAGTGGTATATTTTTAAGCTTTGGCAAAAACCTGACTGATTCAATCTGGAATATTCTGACTGCTGAAATCTATTCCGTTTACTTAGTCCTAAAGAGTTTCTAGTTTTAAGTAAACCATGAAGTGCTGCAAGTCTTTTTTATTGTTTTTCACTATTTCAACTCACCACTTTCCAGACCTCAGGTTACTCAGAACCAGCACTGGAAATGTGGACTATTCGTCTCCCAAACTTTTACAGCCTCCAGACCCAGAGCCGTGAGTGAACCACCTCCCAGCCACACATCCTCGAGTGAACTCACAAACCGAACACCCACGAACCAGGAGGACAAGTGTCACTGTCACTCTGCTTTGTTTCAAAAAGCTTTTCTCCAAATTTAACTCCTCCTGAAGAGTCTACACAAATATACTTCCAAGTTAAGTGACTCACTTTGGCCAAAACCTGATTCACTGTGACACGAATTATAAACTGCCATCCTGCAGTGAGGGAGGGCTTCCCAGGCGGCATCAGTGATAAAGAATCCACCTGCCAATGCAGGAGACCCAGGTTTAACCTCTGGGTCCAGAAGATCCCCTGGAGGAGGGCACAGCAACCCACTCCAGTATTCTTGCCTGGAGAATCCCATGGACAGAGGAGCCTGGCGGGCTACAGTCCATAGAGTCACAAAGAGTCAGACACAATAGAAGTGACCTCGCACACACACGATGAAAGATACAATGGATTAAAAAGCAAGTTTACAAAGTCACTTCCCCTTGCCCTCACTTTTTAATCCACTGGAGGACTGCTCCAAAGAGGGCGCAGCACACCCAAGGCCGCTCCAGCTCCACGGCCTCAGGAGCCAGGCTCTCCGTCACCCCTGCTCCCGCGGCCCCACCTCACACCTGGGCTCTGGGGCCCATGACGGGCCCGGGAACTCAGACTCACCAGAATTGGAGGCTGAAGTTGGACGGATGGAGCAGATCAGGCCAGTACATCTTCATGTCTGGCAAAAGGTCCTACGTGTAAAGACAGCAATAATAACAGATCCACGTAAGGCTTGACAACTCAAAGCTAGAAGGCAGATCTGATAAACGAACACATTAAAAAAAAAAAAACTGAGCTCTGTGAGTTAATAACACTCAGGTGAGTAAAATGACTCAGTTTATTTTGCATGACGTGTTTCTTAAGACACACCTAAAAGTGAAGTCTGGGGAATCGTGAAAGCGTCTGTGAAAATACAAGCTCTGACGGGTAAGTGGCCAGACAAATCCTGTCTACCCACACAGCGGAGAATTATTCAGCATTAAAAAAAAAAAACACGAAGTATCAAAATATCAAACTATGACACTGGCTTCCTTCTCTCTCCAGTTTGAATGTTTCCAACGACTATGTCTGCATCTTCACTGAGACACACAAGCCTTAACCAGCACACAGGATTCTGAGGAACACTGCCCAGGCCCAGGGCTCACCCCCAGCCACACTGGCTTCCTCCAAAGCTCTGTCCTACCCTAGGGCCTTTGCACACGCTGCTGCCTCTCCTGTCTCTGGTTAAGCTGGATCCCAGCTCACCACTACCTCCTCAGGAAAGCCGGGCCCAGGACTACTGTCCTTAGCTCTGACTACCCTCCCCTCTAGGCACCCAGACGGCACGTCTGTCCTGGCTCCCAGCTGCAGGCAGGCTGGGCCGGAGACCACACCTGGTTCTGCCCTGGCCCCCGGCACAGTGCCCGATGCACTGCTGCCACGAGAACCAGTAACTGGTTTGGACACGAATACCTCGTCCTTCTGGGGGCCATGCAGTCCTGGGAAGGGCCCATAATTCTGGCAAATCCCAAGTCTGCCCCACGTTTTCAGAGAGGTCTCAGGAACTCGCAGACCCTGTCCAGCAGGTCCAGGTATGAAGTCACAAGTCCCTGACAGCTGACCATCACACACAAGGCACCGTCAGCACCCTGTGGGAAGCTGCACTCACATGTGCATATGTGTTAGAGTGAGTGAGTGTGTGTGTGAGTGTGTGTGTGTGTGTGAGTGTGTGTGTGAGTGTGTGTGTCTGTGGGAAGCTGCACTCACATGTGCATATATGTTAGAGTATGTGTGTGTGTGTGTGAGTGTGTGTGTCTGTGGGAAGCTGCACTCACATGTGCATATGTGTTAGAGTGTGTGTGTGTGTGAGTGTGTGTGTGTGTGGGGGAGCTGCACTCACATGTGCATATGTGTTAGAGTGTGTGAGTGTGAGTGTGTGGGAAGCTGCACTCACATGTGCATTTGTGTTAGAGTGTGTGTGTGAGTGTGTGTGTGTTAGAGTGTGTGTTAGAGTGTGTGTGTGTTAGAGTGTGTGTGTGAGTGTGTGTGTGTGAGTGTGTGGGTGTGTGTGTGTTAGACTGTGTGTGTGTGTGAGGGTGTGTGTGTGTCTGTGTCTGTGGGAAGCTGCACTCACATGTGCATATGTGTTAGAGTGTGTGTGTGTGAGTGTGTGTGTGTGTGAGTGTGTGTGTCATGTGCATATGTGTTAGTGTGTGAGTGTGTGTGTTAGAGTGTGTGTGTGTGTGTCATGTGCATATGTGTTAGTGTGTGAGTGTGTGTGTGTGTTAGAGTGTGTGTGTGTGTGTCATGTGCATATGTGTTAGTGTGTGAGTGTGTGTGTGTGTTAGAGTGTGTGTGTGTGTGTCATGTGCATATGTGTTAGAGTGTGTGTGTGTGAGTCTGTGTGTGTGAGTCTGTGTGTGTGTGTGAGTGTGTGTGTGTTAGAGTGTGTGTGTGTGTTAGAGTGTGTGTGTGAGTGTGTGTGTGTGTTAGAGTGTGTGTGTGAGTGTGTGTGTGTGTCATGTGCATATGTGTTAGAGTGTGTGTGTGAGTGTGTGTGAGTCTGTGTGTGAGTGTGTGTGTTAGAGTGTGTGTGTGTTAGAGTGTGTGTGTGAGTGTGTGTGGGTGTGTGTGTCTGTGGGAAGCTGCACTCACATGTGCATATGTGTTAGAGTGTGTGTGTGTCTGTGTGTGTGTGTGTGTGTCTGTGTGTGTTTGTGTGTGTGTGTTAGAGTATGTGTGTGTGTTAGAGTGTGTGTGTGTGAGTGTGTGTGTGTGGGTGTGTGTGTGTGTGAGAGTGTGTGGGTGTGTGTGTGTCTGTCTGCTACTAGCTCTCGTAACCTCAGCGCCCAAAGTTACTCTGCAATACAAGTCTTTGTCCTGGAAAGACCCATCCCCTCTTCCCTGCTCACTGGCCCCGCTGAGAAACCCACCCACAGCCAGAAAGGGGGCCATGGCACTCCTGCAAGCCAGGGCGGTACACAATGCCTGAGCTCATGCCCAGCGGACAGGGGTCTCAGACTAGGAACCATGGGCCACGAGCTAGAGCCAGGGCCGGCCTGCTCACCCCGGCCGCCCCTCACACAGTCGCTGCAGCCCATCGGGCCCAGGGCAGGGGACTTACTGAAACACAGACCATACTTAATCCGTGGGGCTGCTTTAGATACCAATAAACACTGGAGAACACGCTGTAAACACAGCTTTGAGGGCACACCGAGAGGAGAAGCGAATCGTTTGGGAGACTCTGCAGCGGGAACATTATTAAAGTCAGTACCTTGATCTCCTGCGGGTCAAAGGGCCAGGATCGGTTGCATGCTTCACTCTTATCGGGCCTTGAAATGAGAGATGAAAAAATCAAGAGAAGTTAGTCTTGGTCGGGCTGGTTCCAAATGGCATGAGAAAACACTGAGCTGCTGTCTGGAGAGAACAAAAGGGAGTGAGTCACACGTGGGCACAAGAAGGCACTACTGGAGTTCCCTTCAAAGCGGAAAGCAGTTCAAAACTTCAGGCACAGCACAAACAGGCTTTCCAGCACAGGAAGCAAACAGACAGCCCAGTAGGGGGCGACCCAGAGCTGGGTGGGTGGAGATGTCTGGCCAGGTTCCAGCACTTCCCTGGTGGTTCTGTGATGAGTCTGTCTGCAATGCAAGAGACCCAGGTTCGATCCCTGGATTGGGAAGATACCCTGGAGAAGGCCATGGCAACCCACTCCAGTATTCTTGCCTGGAGAATCCTATGAACAGAGGAGCCTGGCAGGCTACGGTCCACAGGGTTGCAAAGAGTCGGACACGAATGAGCAACCAACACTTTTTGAGTTACTTGCAAATCTCCATTCAACAAGCATAGCATGAGAACAGCAAGAGGATCATTAATACAAGGTACGTGTCGTGCTCAGGACGTGCCTGCTGACGACTCAAGGTTGGCTGCTGGAATGTTCTAGCACAGAGCACGTGTCCCTCCACTTGCGCATGTGATTCTGTCCTCATGCGTCCAATTCTGGACAGCTCAACGCTCCACCTCCACGTGCGGCTTAGATCACGAGGGACCAAACCTGCTTTCTGCAGGGTGGACAAGCCTGGCCCAGCCCCCGCGACGAGCCCCGTTCCCCACAGAGCTGGGTGCCGTCCCTCCAGCTAGAGGGCGGCCGAGGCCACCAGTGAAGTCACAGGAAACCAGAGGTGCGGTGAGGCGTGGCCCTCAGGCCCCTGTTTAACCAGCTTTCCCCTGACCCCGCCCCGAGGGACACCAGGGCCGGCCGGAGCCAGGACTGCCGCCTCTCGAGGGAGGAGGAGACCCGGTCCATCCCTCCGACAAACGGACGCACACAGTTTAACATCATGAATACACGCACACGCCACAAAAAACAAACGAAACAAACTGTGGGCAAAACCGGAAGAAAGAATTTGGGCGTCTGTGAAATATGTAAACTATAGACACGAACCACACGCGTATAACACACACACACTTATTCTCATGCGGTTACTTACTGGCTCCAAAAGAAGAAAATGAGAAAATTAAAATTCAGTGATCGAAAGTGTACCCAGAACCCTTAAATGCATATTTAAACTAGACTGTTACCGTTCTACCAAAACAGAACTCAAGGACAGCAGAAGGCAGGTCATGTTAGAAAGACTAAAGATATTTCTCAACAAGCTTCTGGCCTGCTGAGTAAACTCCTAACAGAAATCACCAGAATACATGTCTGGACAGAGTGAAGCCAGAACCCCAGGTTAGCCAGCTTCCGGGGCTGCTGAAGTTTTAAATGCAGGAAGTACTTGCCATAATCCGTGTATCGTCCAGTAATTCGGAGGGTCTTTGCAGTGGTTCCCAGCTTCCTATGAAGAAAAGACAGGAGACAAGTGGTTTCTTGTTTATTAAATACACTCAGCAATCTTCCTTTCTTTCGACAAACATCAATGAAATCCAAACCAGGCCTAACACAAAGTAAATTCTGCGGTAATTTACAATAAGCAATGTTCATGAGGGTACCACATGGGGCGGGGGCTGGATGTTTTATTTGAAAAGGTGGAACCAAAAATCTGGAAAACAGAATTTAACAGCAATTTTTGTTTTCTTTATATGCTTGAAAATTAAGTCGATCTGATGGATGCACTCATGCTGCTGCTGCTGCTAAGTCGCTTCAGTTGTGTCCAACTCTGTGCGACCCCATAGACGGCAGCCCACCAGGCTCCTCCGTCCCTGGGATTCTCCAGGCAAGAACACTGGAGTGGGTTGCCATTTCCTTCTCCAAAGCATGCAAGTGAAAACTGAAAGTGAAGCTGCTCAATTGTGTCTGACTCTTAGCGACCCCATGGACTGCAGTCTACCAGGCTCCTCCGCCCATGGGATTTTCCAGGCAAGACACTTATCCATGAATAATTTTCTTGTCATACAATCAAAAACTGAGAACCAGAGGCTGACGTGGCAGCCAGTCACACTCACATCTGTGCAGGCACCAGGCTCAAACACAACACTGCAATAACAGTACTGAGAGTCTGGGGCCAAACACGCAAGATGAGAGGAAAGTCATTAACTCGCGGAGTTAAAAATCTTCAGGGTAACACTTTACAGGAAACTCCAAATTGGTTCGCTAAAACGGACCTTTTCCGAAGTAAATAACCATTAAGAAATACAGCTCAACTATCAGGCAGTGGTCAGAACCTGGGCCCAGTGCCCACCATGAACTAGTGAGGGAACAGCACACGCTGGGTCTGCTGAGGCATTTGGCTCTCCAGCAAGCCCTCCCACTCCAGCCCCTTCTGATGTGAGGAGGCGCTTCTCTGTATGTTGGTCTGGAAATGAGGGCAGGCCTGGTTCAGGTGACGGCTATGTCTGACGTCAGGAGGCTCAGACTTGGGGGCAGAGGGTGGGATGGCCACCAGTGCCCTGCTCCCTCCCCAAGGAAACACAGTCCAAAGCAGGCAGGCTTTCCTGTGGCGCGAGGCAGGGGATGGCAAAGCCAAGTGCCAACAGGGGCTTTTCTACCCCAGCTCTTCACCCAGAGTATTGGATGAGGCTTCGGTGGGGGGGAACTGGGGTCAAGGTGCAGCTTTCCAAGGGGGCATGAGCCCAAGGGGCCCTGAGAAGAGGACAGACCTGCTCTGGCACCTGTGACACCCACCTGGCTCTCAGGGCAGGGCCCCTGGCCCCTCATGCAAGACCTCCTGGAGGCATGGTCTCAGCCTGGGAGGGCTCAGCCTCGAGGGGCGGGCACGCCGGGGGCTTGGTCAGTGAGAGGCACCGGGGAGGAGCCTGCATGGGACCTCCTCTCCGTGGGTGTCCCTGGTCCCCGCAGAACTCACCTGGCACACGGTCGCAGGCCAGTGGTGAACCATGATTAGTTTGCTCCACTCATGGTCATCACTGCAAAAAGACAAGGGGCTTACTCTGTAACTCGAGTTACAGAAAAATTAGTTCATCCATCGATCATTCAATAAACACTGAGTGCCGGCTGCAGGCCAGGGGCTGCTGCTTCGGGGAAGGGTCCGGGTCCCCAGGCGCTGCTGTGGGCGGAGAGGGGGTCACTGGGAGGACCGAACCTGTACTCTCTTGCAGCGCACCAGTCCGTGAGGGAGACGATGACTGTGGGGACTGAGAAAACACAGCGGCATGGCCCGGGGACGGGTGCGAACGACTGTAACTAAGGAGGGGGACAGGCCTGTCCGCTGGGGTGCGCGCTGCGTGCTCAGTCGTGTCCGACTCTGCGACCCCAAGGACTGTCACCTGCCAGGTTCCTCTGTCCATGGGATTCTCCAGGCAAGAAAGCTGGAGTGGGTTGCCATTTCCTTCTCCAGGGGATCTTCCCGACCCAGGGATCAAACCCACGTCTCTTGTACCTCCCGCACTGGCAGGAAGACTGTTTACCACCGGGCCACCTGGGAAGCCTGGCAGGCAGGGATTGGGATTCTGGACCAGGCAGCCGGGAAGGCTCTGCAGTGAAGGACTGCTCAGAAAGTCCTTTTCTCCCCAGAGGCTCAGGCGGGGCAGACACAGACCCATGAGCCCTGAGAAGCACGTGTGACACCCACAAGCCTGGAAACACAACGGTCCCTACAGCTCATCAGGTCGCAGAACAGCAGCCAGAGCAGCACAGGGCTTGGCACCACCCCAGGCACTGGGGTATTGTTCTCTGTAGGATTCGCGACATGGGAGCCTAAGGACTTCTCCAGTGTCCCCATGAAACCCATCTGACCCTGAGACATTCCATAAGGGACTGAGGAGCAGCATTCACACACCCCTCAGCAGAAGCCCTCCCATCAGGCTGGCAAGGCTTGGCACACGCAGAGATGGGGGCAGAAAGGCTGGCTTGTGAAAACACTCACTTTCCAGATGGAAAACATCAGCAGCAACAGGGCATATAACTCAAGCAGGCATGTCATTCAGGATAGATGAAATTTTATTTTATTAGGATAGGTGAAATTTTAGAAGAAGCAAAAGCCAAACAGAAATAAGTTCTTACATAACAGTTTTGTAAATAATTGAGTACTGTTTACTAAGCAGAGAATTCACAATATGTGAAAACTTTTCTCAGACTGAACTAAGGAGCAAATGCTCAGTACAAGAGAAGAAAGAATGCGTGGGCATTAGTGCTGGGAGAAGCATTAGAAGTGCTTTTTTTCCTTAGGTATGAAAACCTTATTTCACAAGGCTGGAAGAGTAGGCAGAGGCCAGGAAACCTAGACCAACAGCATGGAGTTTACAATAAATCTCAGCACTCAACATCTGTAACACAATAACCACACACCACCCAGGATAAAGAGTGCTGTGAGTGTAAGAGAAAGAGCCTCGCAAATCAGTGGAGATGCTGACTGTGCTGCCGAGAGAAAGGCCTCCCGAGCAGAGGCAGAGGGCCTGGGAAAGCCCTGCTGACCCGTGAGGCCCTCGGGCGCTGAGTCACCCTCACGCCCTCGAACCCCTGCCTTGCTCGCCAGTTATTTCAGTTGCGCATGACAAGTACGCTAGACACGTGCATTAAGTTACATAACTGGACATGTGAACACACGTTTGCATCTTTGGAAGTTCACAACTTGTAGAGATAGATCCCCATGGAGGGGGCCTGCTGCATTGATCACTGTAGGCCAGGCATGGCTTGGAGCACGTTCTGTACTTTAATGCCCCCTGGCATCGGAGCTAGGAGGTAGGCGCCGTCACTCTGGGGACTTCGGGTTAAACGATCTTGGTGGCGGAGGGCTCTGGATCACACATCTGGATCTGAGCTAGCAGTTCACACTCAATCCGCACACCACACTACCTCTCTGGAAATACGCCCTTAACTTGAGGGCAATGCTAAGTTATCTAATGCAGCCCGTTTTCAGAAAAGAACACTTTCTGGGAAAATTGAAATTTAATGTTACCTTTTAAAACAAATGATAAAACAACAACGATGGTTCATGAAAAAGGAAAACTGAACTTTTCCCACGCCTACAAGTGAAGTATGAACTGCTTCTACTAACAAGATCATTTCCCAAATAAAATAGAAGAAAATTCAAATCTGGTTCTCGGATCTCTGTTTCCTCTGCTGCTGCTGCTGCTGCTAAGTCACTTCAGTCGTGTCTGACTCTGTGTGACCCCATAGACGGCAGCCCACCAGGCTCCCCCGTCCCTGGGATTCTCCAGGCAAGAACACTGGAGTGGGTTGCCATTTCCTTCTCCAATGTGTGAAAGTGAAAAGTGAAAGTGAAGTCGCTCAGTCGTGTCCGACCCTTAGCGACCCCACGGACTGCAGCCCACCAGGCTCCTACAGAAGTATAATGCGAATCCTCTCCCAGAGCCCCTGTTTACCCCTAACTCGTCAGCTGCAAAGGAAAGAACGCAAAGAGGGAACGAGGGGGAGAGGAGGGAGGGCGAGAGAAAGAAACTAGGAAAGAGGAACCGCGACCACTTCACCAGGATCGCACCGACCCTGGACGGAATGCGCGCGCGCGCCGCCCCTAGAGCCGCTCGCAAGTTCCGGCGCCCGGGTCCACCCCCGATTCCCCGCAGACCCGCGCCCCTCCGGCGGCTCACCTCCGGAGCCCGCGCGCGCCGCCCAAGCAGCTCAGCGCCAGGCACAGGGCGCCCAGGAAGGCCGCGGAAGTCATCCTCCGCACCGGGGAGGACCCCACGGCGTCGCCAAGGCTCAGTCTCCCGAGGCCGCGAGGCCGCGTCCGGCGCCAGGCCCTGCGCTCCCCTGAAACAAGAACAGACGGCGCTGAGCGGACCGCGAGCAGCGCGGCTGACCCCCGCCCACCCCCGCGCGCCCCGCGCAGGCCCGGAGGCCCGGGAGCCCAGGTCCCCGCCACGCAGTGGGCTCCCCGGAACCCCGGGGCCCTGCCGCCTCACCAGGTCTGCCAGGCGCACACGGCGGCCGGTCCTCTCGCACCGCGACTCCCGCTGCCCCAGCCTCGACCCGCGCCTTTCCGCCCAGACGCCAACGCCACGCCCCCTCCCGGGACACGCCCCCGGCAGGGACACGCCCCCGTTCAGGCCACGCCCCTGGGGGACCGGCGGGCGCCGGGCAGGCGAGAAGCCCTGGAGAAGCCCGACGCCACGCCCCTTCCGGAGGACACGCCCCGCCCCCGGCCTGTCCGTCTTCCCCTTAGGCTCTTTGACTGCACTTCACTTTCGAACTGGTTCCTGCCAGCCTTCGGCCGAGACCCGGGAGATCGACTTGAAAGCCACCTTCTCTGATGTCCTGGGAGCCCCGGCTCCTCGTCGAGCTGCCCGGGAGCCGGGGCTTTCGGGGCCCAGTGGCCAGTCCTTCAAGGTGTGCGACAGGCGTGCGGAGACAGCGCCGTGGGGCCGCAGGAAAGGGCCGGGAGAAGGCTGCTCCCTCGAGGCTGGGTTTTATTTAAGGAGCTGGGACCCTGGGAACCCAGGCAGGCGGAGAGACTCGTGTCGAGTGTCCTCCCCACCACAGGGCCCCTTAGGGGCAGCCCCTGACCCCCAGACAGTCCTGCCTGTCCAGCGCCAAGACCAAACAGGGCACCCCATTCGATTCCGTTTGTCTCTGCCCCATTCCCATGATCTCCACCATTTACAACTCTTCTGGGACACGGAACAGCAGGACCTTCGGAGCTAAGCCTGCCACCAGGATCTGATGGTCCCATCAGCCTTCCTTGAGATCAGACAAATAGAAAATCAAGGCTGTGACCTTGCACCTACCACCAGCCAACCAGTGTCCTTAGTCCTAAGAACCTGGGAAGTGAAGATCCACAAGGCAGTGCTCCAGTCCCTGGGAGGAGGAGGGAGCAGGCAGGCAGGGAGGCGGTGGAGGAGGCAGCTGACTCCCAGATGATGACCTTCCCGCCTCTGCCACCTGCAGCTCAGGCCTTTAGTCGACAATCCTTCCCCTGTGTCCTCAGGGTCCACATCCTCAAAGATGGCCAGTGGCCTCCTAACGGCCGGCAGTGCCTGGGCTCCTGGTCCTCTGTGGCTCCATTCCTCTTTGTCCACTCTGCTGCCAGGAAGTGGTCCAACCAAGCGAGGCCACAGGAGGCCCTCCCACCACAATAGCGTTTCCGTGTCCCCCATTTCTTGCTTGTAGCTAAAGCTCCAGCCTCCTAGACCTTCCCTCAGCTCCAAAGGGTAAATTCAAGCAGTCACCAAGGAACTGAGGGAGTGCAGAATAAAGGGAAGTTCAGTTCAGTTCAGTCGCTCAGTCTTATCTGACTCTTTGTGACCCCATGAATCACAGCACACCAGGCCTCCCTGTCCACCACCAACTCCCAGAGTTCACTCAAACTCATGTCCATCAAGTCAGTGACGCCATCCAGCCATCTCATCCTCTGTCATCCCCTTCTCCTCCTGCACCCAATCCCTCCTAGCATCAGGGTCTTTTCAAATGAGTCAGCTCTTCGCATGAGGTGGCCAAAGTATTGGAGCTTCAGATTTAGCATCAGGCCTTCCAATGAACACCCAGGACTGATCTCGTTTAGGATGGACTGGTTGGATCTCCTTGCAGTCCAAGGGACTCTCAAGAGTTTTCTCCAGCACCACAGTTCAAAAGCATCAATTCTTCTGCACTCAGCTTTCTTTAGAGTCCAACTCATATCCATACATGACCACTGGAAAAACCATAGCCTTGACTAGATGGACCTTTGTTGGCAAAGTAATGTCTCTGCTTTCTAATATGCGGTCTAGGTGGGTCATACCTTTCCTTCCGAGGAGTGAGCGTCTTTTAATCTCATGGCTGCATCAGCATCCGCAGTGATGTTGGCTTGACGGTCTAGGTGCGGGGCAATGTGTCCTGCTGCCTGCCACTCACCCACAGAGCACTCACCACTGTTTGAAACAGGACACGCGTGATTACTCTACTCATGTCTGGCTTTCCCTGTGGATTGCAAGTCAACACCCATATCTAGTTTACTTACCACTGAGTCCCCACTGCCTGGCACAGTAGATGACAAACAGTAGGTGCTTGACAAACAGCATCTGTGGGGGGAAAAGCATGGGCTCCTCTGTGGTCTGAAGCAGTGTCGTGTCTTTCTGGTCTCCTGCATTTCTCCAACTTCTTACATTTTCTGGGCTCCTTTAACCACCTCTTCTAAACAACCTAAGCAAACCACACAATTCTGTCTTCCTGCTTCTCTTTTAGGCTAAAAAGATCTGTTTCTTAAAACAAACCTGCATCCCATAATTCCTAGTTCTCACTCAAACCACAGTCCATCTGTGTAAGTCTCTGCTCCTCGGGGAGGCCTTTCCTGACCACAGCTGGATAAGAAGAGAATCTGATTTAGACAGAATTTTATTCTTGAGGAACCTGCAGGCGATGGGGGGTGAGCGGGGAGGAAGTCTAGTAATAGGAAAAAGCGCTGACTTGAGGAACTGCAAGCTTCTCCAAGGTTGGGCAAGAGAGGTTTCTTTACAGAGAGGAGTAAACACAGTTAGAAACCAGTGGGCAGTGGGCTGAGAGGGTGGCTTCGTAGGTGAGGCGGTCAGAGAATGTTTTTCCTGGAGGTGCCTGAGCTCAGGAGAGGGATGCCTACCTGCTCTGGGTGAGGCTGAAGAAAGCTGCTGCTGCTGCTGCTGCTGCTGCCAAGTCGCTTCAGTCGTGTCCGACTCTGTGCGACCCCAGAGACGGAAGCCCACCAGGCTCCCCCGTCCCTGGGATTCGGGAGCAGAGAAGCTGAAATAAGTTTGGTTAATAAGCTTCCTGTTCCCAATGACCAGTGAGAGAACTAAGGTGAGGCCAAGAACAGGAATTCGGAGGGTCCCTGTCTGGCCTTGTCCCAGTTAAGTTGGGGGAACGGGGGTATCTAGGAAACAAATCTGAATCCTCGCAGTGAGCTGTTTTCCGGAACACGCGGGGCAGGGAGACTTTTAGCCTGTGCTGTGCTCCAGGGCCACAGGCTTAGACGAGATTCAGCGTCGCCACCGGCGACTTGCCACTCCCTCACATGGCTCCTTCTCAGCAGGGCTCCCTGCAGCTCCTTCGAGCTTCCCGTCCACCCCTCCCCACCCCACGCCCAGGTATGTAGACCAGGAAGCCGAGGGCTCAGCCCCTCACTTGCGTGCCTTACCAGTGCATTTGAGATTCTTTCTGCATCATGGAAGAATTCGGAGACAAAGCAGAGGGGTTAAGAAAGTAACATGAGAGTTTATTTAAGCAAGGACACATTCTCAGATGGAGAGCAGGCAGGCAGGTGAGGAGGGGCTTCTTAGGAAGCCAGTTATAAGGGATATACAAAGAAGGGGCGAACAGTCACTGGGGAAGGAGTTTAGGGCTTGTCTTCCCTGATTTTCATCCCAGTTCCATTTTCCCAGTGAGAGCAGGAATTTCTGTCCCCATTTAGCCTACATCAGAAGGATCAAGGCGCCGGTGCCTGGTGACTCTTCTTATCTGGAAGATGGGCTCGATAAAGGACAGAAATGGTATGGACCTAACAAAAGGAGAAGATATTAAGAAGAGGTGACAAGAATACACAGAAGAACTGTACAAAAAAGATCTTCACCACCAAGATAATCACAGTGGTGTGATTACTGACCTAGAGCCAGACATCCCGGAATGTGAAGTCAAGTGGGCCTTAGAGAGCAACACTACGAACAAAGCTAGTGGAGGTGATGGAATTCCAGTTGGGCTATTTAAAATCTTGAAAGATGATGCTGTGAAAGTGCTGCACTCAATATGACAGCAAATTTGGAAAACTCAGCAGTGGCCACAGGACTGGAAAAGGTCAGTCTTCATTCCAATCCCAAAGAAAGGCAATGCCAAAGAATGCTCAAACTACCGCACAATTGCACTCATCTCCCACACTAGTAAAGTCATGCTCAAAATTCTCTAAGCCAGGCTTCAGCAATATGTGAACCGTGAACTCCCAGATGTTCAAGCAGGTTTTAGAAAAGGCAGAGGCACCAGAGATCAAATTGCCAACATCCGCTGGATCATAGAAAAAGCAAGAGAGTTCCAGAAAAAACATCTCTTTCTGCTTCATTGACTATGCCAAAGCCTTTGACTGTGTGGATCACAATAAACTGTGGAAAATTCTGAGGGAGATGGGAATACCAGATCACCTGACCTGCCTCTTGAGGAACCTGTATGCAGGTCAGTGCCGGGAGCCAGCGAGGGAAATCCTACCCATGGCAAAGGTCAATTGGGGAAGAGGCCTGACGGGCAAGGGCTAATCAGGGCTCGAGGAACCCCCTGGACTTACCTGAGCATCTACCCCAAAGAAAACTGGAGTCTGACTGCTTTACTATCTTACGCCTCTTACCAAGTCCTCTAATACTTACAGGGGCTTCCCCCCAACCACCTTTCTCTGAAAACATTAATTCAGAGCTGTAGTTTAAAAGTTCTCCTCGGCTTAATAGGAGTGTTCCAATCCAAGCCCCTCTGATAGCTTTCTAACTTGCATGACAAGTTTGTCCGGGCTCTTACAACTATGAGTGTGACTGTTTATAGCCTCCCAGCCATGCAAGGACAGAAAGCAACAGGAATCTGTTGAAGAAGTTAAAATCACTAGGGTAGTACTAAAAAAGATTTCATTGTTGAATCAATGCTTGCTGCAGTTTCCTCTATCTATTGTATCCTTGGAAATATATTAATCACATATAGAGAATATAAGTAGTAGCCTTTGATTTAACCACATCAGATCTTAAGTTAATAAATTCCTTTCTTGAAGCTCACTACACCTGTGCCTTATAGGAATGTAACTTTGTTATGTGTCTAGCACCTGACTCTAGGAAAGTCACCTTAAAAGAATATAAGCCTTTTACTTGCTAACTAACCTATTGTTAGGAGAGAGGGCCATAAACTGTTAGCAGGCCACCTGGCCAGAAGATGATGTAAACCACCCAAAACTTTTGTATATCACGAGACATACAAAAATGAGCCCTGATCCTGATAAGGGTCAAGACTGCTGACCCCGCGTGATTTTGGTGTGAATCTATACCTCCCTTTCTTTGTTTCTTATGCGCATAACTTAGGGTATAAAAGCAGCACTGGAAAATAAAGTTTTGGGCCTTGCTCACTGAAGCTTGGTCTCCCCGTGTCGTTCTTTCTCTTTTTCCATCCTTTTCTCTATTCTCCTTTTTCTGGTTGAGATCCTTGGAGCGCTGGGCCCTCTGAGTTTACTTATCTGCCTGGGCTTCTAAGACTCACTGGAGGGGGTGCCCTGGTGGGGTGCCTCCAGTGATTCGAGAGGGCGCCTGCGGCCTACGTAAACAGAGCAAGCCCCGTGCTGGGGTTTTATTGGTTTCCAGCGTAAACCAAGGAATCATCAGCCCCTGTCTCTCTCTTCTTTCTCTCTCTCTCTCTCTGACGCCGACGCCGTTCATCCCGAGGATACCCTGGGCCTTATCGAGGCTGGACCCCGATAAGTGGCGCCCGAACCAGGCTTCCGAGGGTAAGTCTCCCCCATTGTCCAGTTTTCGGGACGGCTAGGACCCCACTTAGGGTTTCCGGAACCCCCCTGCATAAGATAGGTAGGGTGAGTAAAAGTGGAAGGGTTTACACTTTCTTTAAGAGACTAAAACTTCAGACATGGGTAACAGTAAGTCAAAATGATGACAACTCTTTATAGGAGTCATTTTACAACTATTAAACAAAAGAGGAATTAAGGTCAAAAAAGCTAAATTACTCTTGTTCAGGAGCAGTGTTCTTGGTTTCTGAAAGAGGGCACTGTTAATTTAGATACCTGGGAAAAGGTGGGAAAACAGCTAAAAATTTACTATACTCAGCAGGGTCCAGAAAAAGTGCCCACCAATACCTTTTATTTATGGAATATAATCAGAGATGCTTTAGATCCTGCCCATGAATCTAAACCACCACCCATTAAAAAAGGTAGTGGAAATAAAGAGGTTATACCTAGTTATCAGGGGCTTCCCTGGTGGCTCAGAGGTTAAAGCGTCTGCCTCCAATGTGGGAGACCCGGGTTCGATCCCTGGGTCGGGAAGATCCCCTGGAGAAGGAAACGGTAACCCACTCCAGTATTCTTGCCTGGAGAATCCCATGGACGGAGAAGCCTGGTAGGCTACAGTCCACGGGGTCGCAAAGAGTCGGACACGACTGAGCGACGGAATGGAACGGATACCTAGTTATCAAGCCACCAAGAACACCAATAGTCATTCAGAAAGCGGGGATGAAAAAGAAGAACAGGTTTCACCCTCTGCTCCTCCTCAAGATGAGGAAGATTTAGATAAGATAATAAATCAATACCATTCTGATGAGGATGAATATCTTTTAGCTATTGATACTCCTAAAAGCTTAAAAAAAAAAAACAAAACCCTCAAATAAACTGTCCTCAAAATCTAAACATCAGAAAGGCTCTCTAAAACTAGAGACCAAATATGTGGGACATTCTCGTCCCCCTTTGCCTCCCCCCCCTTATAGGGGCGAGAGACCACCGCTGAAAGTTCCCCAGAGAAGAGTTCTCTCTAGCCCCGGAGATCAGTTTGATCCGCACCTTGAGAGGCTTTTACAAGATCTTAGGGCTATTAATGCCACTATGGAGGACATGGGGGCCTTACAGCCGGGGCTCCCCTCCCCAGTAGCTGTTCCAAAGGGATATAATACAATTGTAATTGATTTACAAGACTGCTTTTTCACTATTCCCTTAAACGCCATGGATAAAAAGCGATTTGCTTTTAGCCTGCCGTCAGAAAATTTTAAACAGCCCTATTTGAGGTTTCAATGGAAAGTGTTACCTCAGGGAATGAAAAATAGCCCCACCTTATGTCAAAAATTTGTTAATACCGCTATACAAGATATTAGGGCTAAATATGAGCAAGTATATATGATTCATTATATGGATGATATTTTAATAGCTCATCCAGATAGAACTCATTTACAAACTGTCCTCCAAGAGTTAACTCAGGCGTTATCAGCTAGAGGCTTAAAAATTGCCCCGGAAAAAATTCAAACCAACCCACCCATAACTTATTTAGGAAGGATTATACATTCAGAAACAGTGACTCATGCCCCACTACAATTAAGAAAAGATCATCTTGTTACTCTTAATGACTTTCAAAGACTTTTAGGTGATATTAACTGGATTCAGCCTTACTTGAAATTAACCACTGCTGAGGTAAAACCTCTCTTTAACATTTTGTGCGGGGATCCCGACCCAGCTTCGAAAAGGCAATTAACTACTGAGGCTCAAGAAGCCTTGCTTACAGTGAAAAAGGCCCTATCTAATAGTTATGTAAAACAAATAGATTTAGCAGCCACTTGGCAATTCCTTTGCTTAGCTACCCCCATTGCACCTACGGGAGTCTTATGGCAAAACGGCCCCTTAGAATGGGTCCATCTTCCTGCTCAAGCAAAAAAGAGTGGCTTCTTAAAAAGAGTGGCTTCTTATCCGGGGCTGATAGCTACTTTGATATTAAAAGGAAGAAGGCGGAGCATTAAACTATTTGGTAAAGAGCCATCAGAGATTGCAATTCCATATAACAAAGAACAGCTTGATGCTCTTTTAATGTTTGAAGAAGATTGGCAAATTGCTATAGAAAACTATTTCGGTCAAATTTTACATCATTTATCCTCACATGTTTTGTTAAATTTTATATCTAGACACCCGGTTATCTTCCCTGTTAGGTGCAGACAACTCCCCATTCCAGGCGCTCAGCTAGCCTTTACTGACGGGTCAGCTAATGGCAGAGCCTCTATAGTTACAAAAAATCAACATAAGGTTCTGCAAACACAGGAGACTTCAGCTCCAAGAGCTGAACTCACAGCTGTTATAGAAGCCTTTGTCATGTTTGCAGAAAAAGATTTCAACCTTTTTTCTGACTCTCATTATGTAGTCAGATTATTCCCACATATTGAGACTGCAGTTCTGCCTAAAAGTAAAACCACAATATTTCATTTACTAACTAAATTACAGCAACAAATTTGGAAGCGAAACTGACCATTTTTTATTGGCCACATTCGAGCTCATTCTGGGCTGCCTGGCCCTTTAAATGCTTTCAATGATTTGGCAGATGCATTGACCAAGATTACAGTGGCCTCTGCTTTTGAAGAGGCCCAAACTTCTCACTCACTGCACCATCAAAATGCTATGGCTTTAAGATATCATTTTCAGATTCCTCGAGAATCTGCTTGGGAGATTGTTCGTTCTTGTTCACACTGTCCCACTGCTACAAATAGTTTGCATGTGAGAGTTAACCCTCGCGGTCTCAAACCTAATATACTTTGGCAGACATGGCCCAGAACATATTACTCAGGGAATGTTGGCAGGAATTGATAAATTTGGGGCCGATGAAGACCAAATGCAGTTAAAATTGGGTTTCTAAAAAAGTACTCGAGGTACTCAGGGGCCAGCTTGCCTGCCAATGGACCAGACCCAGCGGCCGCAACTGGGACACTTTTGTCCCTGGTCTCCTCCTGATGCAGACAACTGGCCAGAGTGCCCCGACCTGTAAGGAACAAGAGACTTTAAAGTCTGTCTGTCTGGATTTATGTATGTCTCAGTGTGTGTCTTTTGTTTTTTGTTTCTTGTTTATTTTACAATATTGCTGAAGCTGTGAGTTCTAATTTAATCGGCCTAAAAAATAAATAAATAAGCGCTTACAAATCAGACAATTCTAAGTACAAAAAAATTAACCTGAGTTTCAGTCACGTGAACTGGTAAATAGTCAATATTAAATATCTAGTATTAATGTTTGTTTGCTAATCCAATATAGACATGTCTAAGAGTCATCAACATTAAGCACATTTTCCTTGTACCTAGGTTTATTATAAGTTAAATATTGTTATATTGTTATATCTGTCATAAGTTTGTTGGCAAAAAAGGTACCTCTAGTTAAAAAAAAAAAGTAAATAAAATATGAGCTTTTAGATAAACTCTATTAAGATTAAAAATGTCTGTCTAAAACAGTTTCTCTAGATTTTGGTAACCTGAATTTCTAAGATTGTGCTAAATTAAGTAACAAAAGTTTATTGACTAGCTAGGTCATTTCCAAATAAAATAAGATTCTGAAACATTCACTACTGAATACTAACTTACAAAAAAAACTTAAGATTTTAGACTATTAATAAATAATGTTTGATGCCATCCTGAGATGTTAGCTAAATTTTTTAAGTTATCACTGGTATTTATGTTCACCAGTCTATAGAATGCTAATATAAAGGTCAATTCTTGGTTACTTAAGGGAAGTAAGATGTGTGTGTTCAGTAAAAAAGGTATAAAGAATGAAGTTACATTTTATAAAGAAAAAAGGTAGTAGGTCTGACTTACAGTTGGCTGTTCCAGGATAGGAGAACAAATGGGTACAGAAAGTTATAAAAAGGTTTTGTGGAAAGTGGACCCCAAGGAAAGACTTTTGTGTATAAATAAATGTTTTCTTGAGATTTTAAACTGCATTTGACAATAGATTTAAGTTTTATGGTCTGTTCCATATTTTCCTCTGAAATCCTATATTGTTACTATGGCTGAGTGAATAGCTATTATTTCACAGTGACCTATAATCCCATCTGACTGAATGCCCTAAACCTTTCTGATATTTGTTGACAAAACTTTCTAAATCAATCTGATGAAGCACTTTTGGCTTCTAGCTAACTTTGGGATGCTTCAGAGGGCCCCTGAAACATCCCAAAGGGAGATATTAGAGTAATTGGGTTCAACTTCCATGATTAAATTACATAGAAAGTATTGTCAAAAAAATAATAAATCTCGGGTATATTGTATGGTAGATGTTACTAATACAGATATCCTAGAAACAATTTATACATAAATTCTGATATATTCAGGTAAAATATTGCCATAATTCTGATTACTATCTTAAAATGTTGTCACAGCATTAACCAAGTTTCTTGTAAAAATTCTTCCTCTTCCAAAAGATTTATAGAAAAGACTTTAGGATAAATATAAGTTTCTGAACTGGGTAAAAAATTAAAAGATTCTAGTGAGACACCTAATGACTGTAAAAAGGTTAACAAAAGGACCAAATAAACTGGCAAATATGCTTATAACTTTTATGGTTTCTAAAAAATTACTGGTTTAAATCTGTGTTTTCCAGATCTTAGGAAACCTTCCCCTCAAACTAATTATGATTTAACAGTAATTTGGTAAAATGGTATTTATTAAACAAATTAAAGCATTTAACATTTTTATCTGACCCCTTCAGAGACTGGAAACTCTTAGGCTTCCAGTAACTTTATCAGATAAATTAGAAAGGTTATCTCACTAAAAAATAAAGGGAGGAATTCACTTACATCTGTTAGGTGAAATCTGTGATAAGCCTTTGGGATGACTTTCCTAGCCCTGAAAGGTTTTATTTTAGAGTTAAGTTTAAGACTCCATAAAAGTTCCAGCAAAGCAAAAAAAAAAAAAGTCTATGATTATATAAATAATCAGGTCAAGTTTATTGAGAACAGATCTATTTTGTAAACAAGTCTTAATTTGGTTATATTTGATAAAAATGAGAGTAAAAAAAAAAAAAAACAAAAAATGTTTCAATCAATGTTGAATTCAAGTTTGTTAATGGAAGTCTGTATCTACTAAGACTCATTTCCTGAATAGATCTTTGCTGTTATGTGATATTAATATAAAATTTAATTGAATTCTTAAAGAACACCCTAAGTTTGTTTCTGAAGCTTATCTCAGTAGATTACTTCATCTTTGGATGAAGATCAGATGCCTCATGACCTGAAACCAGGACAAAAAAAAAAAAAAAAGACATAATTTAAGGGACTGTCTCCAACCTGGATGGAAGGACTTTTTTCAGAAGAAACTACACTACACCAGGATGAGAAGACGACGACATCAGAGGTAGACAGCTTGCTCAAGACGCTGGACCGGATTCGTATGATCATTTATAATGTTTTCCTGACTTCTTAGACCTCTAATATTAAGTTTTGTAAATTGATAAATTAAGTTTCTAGTTTTGTTAATT
The DNA here is from genome assembly GCF_049115385.1 of Moschus berezovskii. Classification (NCBI taxonomy): domain Eukaryota; kingdom Metazoa; phylum Chordata; class Mammalia; order Artiodactyla; family Moschidae; genus Moschus; species Moschus berezovskii. The sequence continues at coordinate 108,868,376 of NC_142469.1, forward strand.
AAGGTCTAGTGTTTACTAAGACTCACTGCTGAGACAGTTCGATAAAGGTCAGATGCTCCATAATGTGCAACCAGGAGATTAACACCAGGCTATAGTCATTTAACAAATGAAGTCAGGTGACTTGGGGTATACCAAGCTTTATCTAATAAAAGTTCTTGACTGATAATTCTTATTTTACTAATAACTGCTAGCTATGGCTATGTCACTTGTTTCACTGAGCCTGTGATATAATGCTGATATGCAGTTCCATATGAGATCAATAATTGTAATAGTGTGACTCTGGGTATGAGAAAAAGCAACAAGAGGGAATATTTTCCTGGATCAGGAGGCTAGTAAGACAGTGGTCCCCGGAGTATGACTTCCAATTCTTGCATCTTCTCATACCTAGAAAAACACTGATGTCATTAATGGTGACATCTGCTTTGGTTATTAAAAAATATATATATTTTACAATTAAAAGTCAAAGTAGCTATGGTTCAAACATCCTGGGAAATAACTATTTCCCAGATATCCTGAAAAATGATACTATGGTTGTGATTTCAGATTAGACACTGTAACCTAATGTAGAACTTAATTCTCCTGTAATGCATTTTTGCTTCTGTACTTTGCTTGCTGCTACTGCCCCCATTACTCTAATTCGACCAAAGAATATTTTTGCTTACTGTCTCCCTATGTTTTTCTCTTTACTAATCACTCTGAGAGAATTAATATATGTATGAATTATTCAGGCAGGCCTAATGTAGTGTCTTGTAAACAATGTATGCTCTCATCTTGTCTGACTCCCCAATACAATGTCTGCTCTTTTGTGACATTACAATGACCACCCTATCTAATGGTGCCTGTAACTATAACTACTTATTGGTATGATAACTATGGTCTTGCTGTGCTACAACAACTACAAGATTTAATGTGACCGTGACGATTTGTGGGCTTGCTTATCCTAGAAATTTCAGCTTTAGTAGCAGCAATCACTTCTGTTACTGCAGCAGCAGTGTCATTGACTCAACAAGTACATACTGCTCAATATGTTGACAGTATGTCCAAAGACGTTTCTTTAATGCTAGCTACACAGGAAGTTATAGATAGGAAGCTAGAAATAAAGGTAAATGCCCTAGAAGAGGCGATGATGTATATTGGAACTGAATTACAGGCTTTAAAAGTAAAATTGGCATTGTCCTGTCATGCTGACTATCGGTGGATATGTGTTACACCCCTAAGAGTAAACGAAACAGATTATGACTGGGAGAAAATTAAAAACCACATTTTGGGGGTTTGGAACAGTTCCAGCATTAGTTTAGATTTAGGAAAACTTCAAAATCAGATAAAGACCTTGGAACACTCCCGACTAGATTTTACTGCCGCAGGAGTAGCAAATGACTTTTTTCATACTTTCTCTAACTTCATTTCTGGAAAAAACATTCTATCTACTGTTTTCAGCTATATTGCTGTGGCTGCTGTAATTTTGCTTCTCATTATAATTCTTCCTCCTATTGTCAGAAGCTCGCAGCTGAACTACATCTGGCTGTTTTAAGAAATAAAAAAGGGGGAGATGCCGGGAGCCAGCGAGGGAAATCCTACCCATGGCAAAGGTCAATTGGGGAAGAGGCCTGACGGGCAAGGGCTAATCAGGGCTCGAGGAACCCCCTGGACTTACCTGAGCATCTACCCCAAAGAAAACTGGAGTCTGACTGCTTTACTATCTTACGCCTCTTACCAAGTCCTCTAATACTTACAGGGGCTTCCCCCCAACCACCTTTCTCTGAAAACATTAATTCAGAGCTGTAGTTTAAAAGTTCTCCTCGGCTTAATAGGAGTGTTCCAATCCAAGCCCCTCTGATAGCTTTCTAACTTGCATGACAAGTTTGTCCGGGCTCTTACAACTATGAGTGTGACTGTTTATAGCCTCCCAGCCATGCAAGGACAGAAAGCAACAGGAATCTGTTGAAGAAGTTAAAATCACTAGGGTAGTACTAAAAAAGATTTCATTGTTGAATCAATGCTTGCTGCAGTTTCCTCTATCTATTGTATCCTTGGAAATATATTAATCACATATAGAGAATATAAGTAGTAGCCTTTGATTTAACCACATCAGATCTTAAGTTAATAAATTCCTTTCTTGAAGCTCACTACACCTGTGCCTTATAGGAATGTAACTTTGTTATGTGTCTAGCACCTGACTCTAGGAAAGTCACCTTAAAAGAATATAAGCCTTTTACTTGCTAACTAACCTATTGTTAGGAGAGAGGGCCATAAACTGTTAGCAGGCCACCTGGCCAGAAGATGATGTAAACCACCCAAAACTTTTGTATATCACGAGACATACAAAAATGAGCCCTGATCCTGATAAGGGTCAAGACTGCTGACCCCGCGTGATTTTGGCGTGACTCTATACCTCCCTTTCTCTGTTTCTTATGCGCATAACTTAGGGTATAAAAGCAGCACTGGAAAATAAAGTTTTGGGCCTTGCTCACTGAAGCTTGGTCTCCCCGTGTCGTTCTTTCTCTTTTTCCATCCTTTTCTCTATTCTCCTTTTTCTGGTTGAGATCCTTGGCGCGCTGGGCCCTCTGAGTTTACTTATCTGCCTGGGCTTCTAAGACTCACTGGAGGGGGTGCCCTGGTGGGGTGCCTCCAGTGATTCGAGAGGGCGCCTGCGGCCTACGTAAACAGAGCAAGCCCCGTGCTGGGGTTTTATTGGTTTCCAGCGTAAACCAAGGAATCATCAGCCCCTGTCTCTCTCTCTCTCTCTCTCTAACGCCGACGCCGTTCATCCCGAGGATACCCTGGGCCTTATCGAGGCTGGATCCCGATAGGTCAGGAAGCAACAGTCAGAACTGGACATGGAACAACAGACTGGTTCCAAATAGGAAAAGGAGTATGTCAAGGTTGTATATTGTCACCCTGCTTATTTAACTTACATGCAGAGTACATCATGAGGAACGCTGGGCTGGAAGAAGCACAAGCTGGAATCAAGATTGCTGGGAGAAATATCAATAATCTCAGATATGCAGATGACACCACCCTTATGGCAGAAAGTGAAGAGGAACTCAAAAGCCTCTTGAGGAAAGTGAAAGAAGAGAGTGAAAAGGTTGGCTTGAAGCTCAACATTCAGAAAACAAAGATCATGGCATCTGGTCCCATCACTTCATGGGAAATAGATGGAAAAACAGTGGAAACAGTGTCAGACTTTATTTCTGGGGGCTCCAAAATCACTGCAGATGCTAACTGCAGCCATGAAATTAAAAGACGCTTACTCCTTGGAAGAAAAGTTATGACCAACCTAGATAGTATATTAAAAAGCAGAGACATTACTTTGCCAACAAAGGTCCGTCTAGTCAAGGCTATGGTTTTTCCCATGGTTATGTATGGATGTGAGAGTTGGACTGTGAAGAAAGCTGATTGCCGAAGAATTGATGCTTTTGAACTGTGGTGTTGAAGAAGACTCTTGAGAGTCCCTTGGACTGCAAGGAGATCCAGCCAGTCCATTCTGGAGGAGATCAGTCCTGGGTGTTCATTGGAAGGACTGATGCTAAAACTGAAGCTGCAATACTTTGGCCACCTCATGCGACGAGTTGACTCACTGGAAAAGACTCTGATGCTGGGAGGGATTGGGGGCGGGAGGAGAAGGGGACGACAGAGAATGAGATGGCTGGATGGCATCACCGACTCTGTGGTCATGAGTTTGAGTGAACTCTGGGAGTTGGTGATAGACAGGGAGGCCTGGCGTGCTGTGATTCATGGGGTCGTGGAGAGTCGGACACGAATGAGCGACTGAACTGGACTGAACTGAATCTGATCATAACGAGAGCACCATGAGCCAAATGTTACTGCTGGACTCCAGTGATCCCCGCCTCTCCCCACCTTTCTTTGTCTGCTTGCTGTTGTTGTTCGGTCACTCAGTCGTGTCTGACTCTTTGCGACCCCATGGACTGTAGCACACCAGGCTTCTCTGTCCTTCACTATCTCCCAGAGTTTGCTCAGACTCATGTCCATTGAGCTGGTGATGCCATCTAACTGTCGACCCCTTCTCCTCCTGCCCTCAACCTCCCCCAGCATCAGGGTCTTTTCCAACGTGTTGACTCTCTGCATCAGGTGGCCAAAGTATTGGAGCTTCAGCTTCAGCGTCAGTCCTTCCTATGAATATGCAGGCTTGATTTCCTTTAGGATTGGCTGTGTCAACTAAAAAATACAGTCACAACCTGAAAGCAGACAGTTAATTTATTTGGTGGGAATGTTTAGGACTCTGAGCCCAGGAGACAACATCTCAGTAGCTCTGAGAAAACTGCTCCAAGGTGGCAGGAGGGGAAGTCAGGCTGTATGCAAGTTTGCAATAAAGGGAGCAGGCCGTCTGAACGTCAAAGATCAGATATCAGGTTAGGAATGCAGCACTCTACCCGTGGGAAAATGCAAGCCTCTGGGCTCACTGAGGTCATTCCTTCCATCTGCACCTCAGGCATCTAGGGCCAATCCTGATTCTTTGTTCACCTTACTTCTTGCATCCCCAGCTCCTCAGCAGTCGCCATAGTGGGGTGGCAGCACCCACTGGATCTCAGTTTGGGGAGCCCTCATTCACATTTGTAGGCAGAAATTGCTGATGCCTCAACATGTATTGTTTACTAATATGGCAGGAGATATTTTCATTTCACAACTGATTTGACCTCCTTGCTGTTCAAAGGACTCTCAGGAGTCTTCTCCAATATGACAATTCTAAAGCATCAGTTCTTTGGTGCTCAGCTTTCTTTATGGTCCAACTCTCACATCCGTACATGACTAGTGGAAAAACCATAGCTTTGGCTAGATGGACCTTTGTCTGCAAAGTGATATCTCTGCTTTTTAATACACTGTCTAGGTTTGTCATGGCTTTTCTTCCAAAGAGCAAAATTTTTTTTTTTTAATTTCATGGGTGCAGTCACCATCTGTAGTGATTTTGGAGCCCAAGAAAATAAAATATATTACTGTTTCCACTTTTTTGCCATCTATTTGCCATGAAATGATGGGAATGGATGGCATGATCTTAGTTTTTTGAATAATGAGTTTTAAACCAGCTTTTGCGCTCTCTTCTTTCACTTTCATCAAGAGGCTCTTTAGTTTCACTTTGCTTTCCGCCATTAGAGTGGTATTCTCTGCCTAACTGAAGTTGTTGATATTTCTCCCAGCAGTCTTGATTCCGGCTTGCGCTTCATCCAGCCCGGCATTTCACATGATGTGTTCATTGGAGGGACTGATGCTAAAGCTGAAGCTGCAATACTTTGGCCACCTCATGCGACGAGTTGACTCACTGGAAAAGACTCTGATGCTGGGAAAGGTTGGGGGCGGGAGGAGAAGGGGACGACGGAGAATGAGATGGCTGGATGGCATCACCGACTTGATGGACATGAGTCTGAGTGAACTCCGGGAGTTGGTGATGGACAGGGAGGCCTGGCGTGCTGTGATTCATGGGGTCGCGGAGAGTCGGACACGACTGAGCGACTGAACTGAACTGAACTGATGCTGCGTATACGTTAACTAGTCAGAGTAATGATATACAGCCTTGACGCACTCCTTTCCTGATTTGGAACCATTCCATTGTTCCATGTCCGGTTCTAACTGTTGCTTCTTGACCTTCACACAGGTTTCTCAGGAGACAGGCAAAGTGGTCCAGTATTCCATCTTTTTAAGAATTTTCCAGTTTGTTGTGATCCACACAGTCAAAGGCTTTAGCATAGTCAATGAAACAGAGAAGTAAATGTTTTTCTGGAATTATCTTGCTTTTTTTCTATGATACAACGAATGTTGTCAATTTGATCTCTGGTTCCTCTGCCTACTCTAAATCCAGCTTGTACATCTGGAAGTTCTCAGTTCACATATTACTGTTAGGTAGTTAGAATAGGAAAAAGAAGTCCAGAATGATGGTGACTAAAAGACAAGAAAGAGAAAAGCCCGCGAAAATAAAGCAAAGGAAGGTCCAAGGACCAGAGTGAGGACCTCAGGTAGCAGAAACAGCACTCCTGGCTGGCCCAGTTTACATAGGGCAGCCCCAGGGGGAGGAGAAAAAGCATACGAAAAGAGGAGCCAAAGGGCCGGGGTTGGGGCGGGGGCTCTCTCTTTCCCTCTCTCTTCTCTTCCCGTCTTTTGGGTCAGCATGCCCGAATGCCTAGAGAATCTATTTCCCTTTATCTTCTAAGTAAAACTGAGCTGTAACACAGGGCTGTAACAGTAATCCGAGAGCTGTAGCGCTGGTTTGTCGCTTCAAATATTTATTGCCACGAGACAGAAGGAAATTACACACTCCCCCGACACTACTAAAGCCTAGCTTGAAGGATTTTGAGGAATACCTTGCTAACGTATGAGATGAACACAACTCTACGGTATTTTGAACATGTTTGGCTTTGCGTTTCTTTGGGATTGAAATGGTCAGATGAAAACTGCTTTTTCCATCCTGTGGCCACTGCTGAGTTTTCCAAATTTGCTTCAGTCCAGAGCATTTGAATAGGGGAAGCATGAGCGACAAGCATGAGCGCTCAGCTGCAGAAGCAATGTGCCAAGTGTCGGAGAGCCACGCTGTAGACCGTGTGATCCTCGAGGGGTGCACTGGCTCTTCCAGGAGTAGACCTGGGGAGCTGGAGGGCCCGTGGTGGCTGGAGACACCCCGGCGGTTCCTGCTAGTGGGGTCAGAGGCCACCTTTACTGGGGTGGTCAAATCATGCCCTGCCCCGCCCAGTCCAGACCAGGGGAAGCTCAGGTGAAGGGGAGGCAGGGGGCAGGTTGGGGTGGGGGAGCTCCAGCTCAGGCATGTCCAGAGGTTGGGAGCGAGCCTGTCTGAGGGTAAGTTCAGACTCTCTACTTATGACCCGTGTGACCTGTGTGATCTTGATCAGCTAACTGGCTTCCAGAAGCCTCAGCTTCCTCATTTGTGAAATAGGAAAGGAACCGGCTCTAGCAACCTGGCGTGATGATTTAAAAAGTGTTCCCAGTGGCTAGCATGAGCCCACTGTGCCGGGCATGTATCAGGAGATCGGGGCCACTTTACCTTTCACGACAGAGCCTGTGGACTTTCACCCTAGAGGGAAGGACCCCCAAGGGCTCCTGGGGGCTTGGCAATCCTGCCTTAGTCCTGAGCTTGGCACTGGTAGGCATGGTTTTAGACCGTGTGTGTTAAAGCCATGTCCCCAGGCTCTGTCGTAACCTTTCAGGAGTCTCAGACTCGAAATAGCTCTGTGGGACACTTTGGGGACGCTTCCCTAAAAAAGTCCTTTGTGTCCTAAATTATTGACACTTTGAGAAAGTTTGGACACTCTGAGTGTTTTCCCTCCAGCCTCTCTCCGATTCTCACAGCACCGATACGTGCAGCCAGCCCGCCACTGTGGTTCCTGTTTGGTGGGACTGCTGTATTCTGAGCTGTGGTTATGACAAAACAGGAACAGGAAGGGCACAGAAAAAGATTGGCCACGTGTCTTTGTAGTGTCATTTTCCCTGAAGATTCACTCTGATACTTGGAGCTATAGGGAAGAAATTTTGGAAGTGAGAATAAGACTAAATCAAGTCAAACAACATAATATTCTAAATGTGAAATACAGGAATGTATCACTTCCTACCTAAAAAAGAAAGAAAAAGTGAGCTCACTGCCACACACATACACACCTGTGTACAGATCACCCACCACACACAGACACACACCTATGTGGATATTAGCAGAGACTGTTTACTTGGATGTTTCTAAAAATTGCTTATTTTCTTTTTAAGAAAGGAGGAGGAATTAAATGAAGGTTGTCAAAAGGTACAAACTTCTAGTCCTAAGATAAATAAGTATTAAGGCTGTAATGTACAGCATGGTAAATGTAGTGAACACTGTTTTATATATATATATATGAGAGTTAAGAAAGTAATGCTGAGTTCTCATAACAAGAAAAACAGGTTTTTCTCTTCCTTTAACTTTGTATCTATGTGAGTTTATGGGCCCTCACCAAACTTACTATGGTAATCATTTCAGGATGTTACAGGAGTCCAATCATTATGCTGTATGCCTTAGATGTACTCAGCACTATTGTCAATTATATCTCAATAAAACTGCAAGAGAAAACAAAAATTAAGCAAACTTCAGAAGTTTTATGACATAACTGAGCTATTTCCCTTTAGATAAGCATCTCTGCCGTATAAATGATAGTTGAATATTCATTAACAGTTAATGTAGTGGGCTTTCCACTAGTATTTAGTCTTGATCAACAGTGTTTTGTGCTAAGCCGCTTCAGTCGTGTCTGATTCTTTGAGACCCCATGGACTGGAGCCCGCTGGGCTCCTCTGTCTGCGGGGACTCTCCGGGCAAGAACACTGGAGTGGCTGCCATGCCCTCCTCCAGGGGATCTTCCCGACCCAGGGACTGAACCCTCGTCTCTTACATCTCTCGCACTGACAGGCGGGTTCTTTACCACGGGCACCACCTGGGAAGCTAATATAACTCAAAGAACTAATGCTTGAACATACTAGAAAGAGCTCTGAAGTCAGGCATTGAGCGGCCCTAAAGCTGCTGTGCAACCTTGAACAAGTGCAGCTGAGATTTTGAGCTATGCCCAGGAGAGGGCCAGGCACCCCACTTTCATCCCTCCCACCCTGACTCTGAGTGAGGTGGGCCACGGGAGCCCAAGGCATCCAATAGGAGGCTGCCACACAGAGAAAAGCTTGTGCAAGCTTGTGCTTGCTGTGACTATACATCCCAGATAATAACTATCCCTTAGGTAGAAGCACTGGCAAGTCAATTTCAAGGAAAAGAAATCCCAACTTATTCACATGGCATTCCTCTTTCCCCCAGGGTAATTGAGAAGCGTGGGCCTCCTGCAGGCCTTGATACTTAGCTCTGCCCACTGAAACATCCTGACAAGCACCTCAGTGTAGTCAGACAATTGAAGAGGAATATTTTCCTTTATCCAGAGAAGGCGATGGCACCCCACTTCAGTCCTCTTGCCTGGAAAATCCCATGGACAGAGGAGCCTGGTGGGCTGCAGTCCATGGGGTCGCTAGAAGTCGGACACGACTGAGCGACCTCACTTTCACTTTTCCCTTTCATGCATTGGAGAAGGAAATGGCAACCCACTCCAGTGTTCTTGCCTGGAGAATCCCAGGGACGGGGGAGCCTGGTGGGCTGCCGTCTATGGGGTCGCACAGAGTCGGACATGACTGAAGCGACTTAGCAGCAGCAGCAGCGTATGTATTGCCACTCCTGCCTTGTTTTGTTAAAAGGAACCCTGGTGCTTTTCAGTGGAAATTTGAATTCTGAGGCCACAGTCCTGTGCTGTTGCCAGTGGGTTAGTCATTGGACCCGCTGCTTTGCAGTGCCCAGGGCTCAGAAGTAACTTTTGTTTGCCCTTTGGCTTTTGTTTGTATTCAAGAAAATAGATCATCAGTTCATTTTGACATTTATGAATCAAATTTAGGGTGAAAGAGTTTTCTTGTTTTGTGCCTCCCTTTCATCTCTTTCAGGCATTTGTTGGTTGTTGTTTGGATGTTAGGTTGTGTCCAACTCTTTGGAACTCCAGGGACTGTAGCCCACCAGGCTCCTCAGTCTATGGGATTTTTCCAGGCAAGAATACTGGAGTGGGTTGCCATTTCCTTCTCCAGGGGAATCTTCCTGGCCCAGGGGTTGAACCTGAGTCTCCTGCCCTGGCAGGCAGAGTTTTTACCAAGCATTTATTTGGCCTCAGCTTAAAAATGGAATTCAGTCTAAATCCTATCTTACTTTCTAAAAATATAGCTAGTCATTAAAATACTTTGCCTCTCCCTTGGGGCCGATTTTGGCCTGGGATGCTGATTAAATCACAAAGCAGTTTACCTGGACCAAATTCAGATGACAACTCCTAACCTGTTTCAACTTGCTTAGAGTAAACATGATTTCATCCTCAAGTGGCTTTCACACATCACTGCTATTAACTCTTCTTACAGGTCTATTAACACAACATCAAACACAGCAGGGGAAAAAGAGTTAAAAGTAGGTCCCAGGAAGGCAGTGGAGGCTGCTTCTTGCTAGACCAGGCATAGAATTAGAGTCTGGAAGAGCTCTGGTCGCAAAGGCAGCCGTGTTCTGTAGGCTCAGCGCTCCCGAAGTCACGCTTTCCCCGGTCTTCTTCAGCTCCTCCTCCTGCGTTTCATTTTAGCATCTCTGCTGGGACCTGAGGCTCCGCCTGCCCTTCAGATCCTCTCTTTCCCTCAAAACACAACTCAATCCTTTTCCTGAAAGTTGACCTCCTTCATCTAATTTCTCCCATTCCTGTTCCTGAATTCTACTTTCTCTTGTAGTCTAACGCCTTTGAAAATATACTTTTGCAGATTGATTTATCCCTCTCTTCCACAGAATTACAAACTCCTCGGGACAGAGCTGGATCTTACAACCTTGAGATGTCAACGCTGTGCTGTGACAGAACAGACTTTTAATAGACACTGGCTAAATTACTTTAGTCCCATTTACCCAAAAGCACATTGTACACAGATGTGCCCCTATATGTGCTAAAAAAAAAAAAAAAAACCAGCAAAGAAACAAAAAACCGTCCAAACCCATCCTATCCTTACACAGCGCCTTCTGGATGAGAAAGCATCTTACATTCATCGGCTCACTCAGTTCTGTAACAGCCCTGCCGGTGGGCAGAGCCGCTGTTTGTGCCCTTTTCCCAAAGAGGGAGAGTGAGTCCTGAGGTGCTAAGCGGGTGATGAAGGAGACGCAGCTCCCTCGTGGGTGAGCCAAGGGCGGAGCAGGGGCGAGTCCCCAGAGGCTTTTCTTCCTCCTGTTCCCTGGCAGTTCCAGAAAGGGCGTCGGGAAGGTTACCCAAAACTTGGCAAAAATGCAAATGGATGGTTCCACGGCCTTCCAGCGTCCTCCAGGAGCACCACCTCACAGACCCCCGAGGACGCTGTTTTCTCTGCAACGGCAGATCCTAAGCTTTCTGGTCTCAGAACCCCTCATACCTTCAAAAATTATTGAGGACTTTTTAAATAAAGACCTTTGGTAAATACGAGTAATAGTAAACCAATATTTACCTTATTTGAAACTAAAACTGAGGGCATTAAAAATGTGCTAATTTTAAAAATAATGGCAAACCCACTATGTATTAGCAAATATTTTTAATTAAAATTACTGTTTTTCCAAAACAAAACCAATTTAGTGAGAAAAGTGGCCTTGTTTTTACATTTTTGCAAAACTTCATCATGCCTGGCTTAATGGGAGAAATTTGGATTCTCATAGTTGCCTGTGTATCCAGTCTGTTGTGAAAAGTTGCTTGGATAAAGAAAGTCCAGACCCACGCAGATATGTAGCTGGAAAGGGGAGGGGTATTTTAATCGCCTTTTGGAAACGGAACTAAAATTCTAAAAGATGAGCTGCAGTGTGGAACCTGAAGCTCGATCCATGAACTTCTTGCACTCTGCTACCTCGGAATTCACTGCTCTTTCTGGACCGTTGGAGGCGAATTTTGTCCATATGCGTGAGGCAGAAAAATGACCCAGAAGACATCCTTGCCCTGCTTCCCTGAACCTGGGAAATGCGGTGAAAGGGATGCTCGCTGATGCCGTCGTTGGGAGCACTGAAAGGGAGACAGGACGAAGGAGAGTGAGACAGATGCCCAGGAAAAGGACTCCACCCAACACTGCTGGTGGCAAAGACGGAAGAAGAGTCCATGAGCCAGGAAACGTGGGGGCCTCTCAAGGCTAGAGGGCTTCCCTGGTGGCTCAGCGGGCAGAGAGCCCACCTGCAATGCAGGAGACGAAGGAGACCCGGGTTCAACCCCTGGGTCGGGAAGATCCCCTGCAAAAGGGAATGGCAACCCGCTCCAGTGTTCTTGCCTGAAAAATCCCATGGACGGAGGAGCCTGGTGGGCTACAGTTCAAAGGGTGGCAATGAGTTGGATACGACTGAGCACACGCATTGTTGGCTCAAGGCAGGAAAGACACGGAAGCAGTTTCTCCCCTGGAGCCTCCAGAGAGGAACAGAGGGAGACCCGTGTCAGACCTCAGACCTGCAGGAATGCGGGGTCACAGAGCTTGCTGTATACGCCACTGGGTTTGCGGTGGTTTGTTGCCACAGCAACAGAAAGCTCCATGTAGACTTTGGCACGCTGCGTGTTGGTCATTTGGAAAACGATGGTTCCCTGGGTGACGTGCAGATTTTCCCAATGTCAACATGCTTCCTTCCATAGTCCCAAAGAGCCGTTGTCATTAATATCACGCTGACTTTGACAGAAAACTCTTCAAGTAACAGGAAGCTTTCAAGTACTCAGAGCAGCTATCCAAAATTTCCACTTGAAAACTCTTATTTTACCTTTGGCAACAAATATTGTCAGCTGCTTCTCTTGAAGTGACAGACTCACTTCACGCGCTTTTGAAAAATGTCTTCTACATACTGAAGTCTGAACAGCCAGCTTGTCTCTCGGTGGTTCTTGCAGAAAGAAAACGGGGCTCCGGCTGGATTAACTGAAGTGAACAAAGGAAGACGCAGTAGCTCCTCAAGCCTCAGGCTCTTCTTCGTCTCAGGCTCTGACGCCCTCGCCTCCCTCCCTCCTGCCCGCAGGCGCCACTCTGCCCTCCACTCCCTCCCCCGAATTTCCCACCAGACTTCCGCCTTTCTCATTCCCCTTCCTCTGAACGTGTCAGAACCCGTCTCTTTAAGTGAGGCCTTCTGACAAGACTCACAGACTTGAAGAATGCATTTATGGTTCCCTAGGGAAAGGACGGGGAAAAGGATCGTTAGGGAGCTTGGGAAGGTCATGTACACACTGCTATATTTAAAAAGGATAACCAGCAAGGACCTACTGTCCAGCACAGGGAGCTCTGCTCAGTGTTAGGCGGCAGCCTGGAAGGGAGGGGAGTTTGGAGGAGGATGGATACATGTGTATGCATGGTTGAGTCCCTCTGCTCTCTACCTGAAAATATCACAGTGTTGCTAATCGGCTCCACTCCAATACAAAATAAAAAGCTAAAAATATAATGAGATTAAGCCTTCAGAGCATCCAGGGGCCAAACCCTTAACTTTTCATACTCCCTGGGATAAAGCCAAATTATGAGTAGTGGCAAAATATTTTCCCAAAGTAACGGAAGTGCCTCACAACTTTGCAGGGGTATTTAATATAGTCATTCAAACTGATCAACAAGATTTCCCTGACTTATATCAGCTAGTTCAGATGCTTGTCAGTGAAGGTCAGGCCCAGCATTTGATGAAAACTGCTAACTGGGAAAATCCTGAAAGGTGTCTAGAATTGGGAGACCAGCCCTGTGACTTACTGTATGATCAGGTTCAAGCAATCTCTAGGTGACTTTGCCAAGCAATTCTTAAGACTTTTTCAAAGCCTGTAGATTGGGACAAAGTTCAAGCTTGCACAAAAAATTTGATGGACTGTTCGTGATTATTATAACTGACTTCAGAATGTTTCTAAAGAAAACTCTGGTCTTTCTTCAGATGTTGACTCCACCTGGGTAGTTTTAATTCTGTTTATTAATGGGCTGAGCCAAGTCCTTTCTAGTACAAAGGCCTTGTCCCCTCCAGATTTAGTCCATCTGACGAGTCAGCCCTCCCGTATTCTGGGTGAGTCACCTCCAAGGAAGACCACCAGAATTCTATTAAGAGACCTTCAACTCCAGCAAATGAAGGCTCCTAAACAAAACCCAAACCCTCCTAGTTTCTGCTGTCACTGCAAGAGCCACGACACTGGAAAAGCAATGGTCGCAAATGCAAGCATGAGAGGCGCCCTCAGTGCTCTAAGCAGCCTCTGCAGGTCCCGCCAGCAAAATCAACTGCACTCCTCACACCGAGGTTCCAGCAGACCCCTCAGAACCTCTCCCAAGAATCAGTGAACACCCTAGAAGTCAGGGGCCCTTCAAGGCATGCAGCCTGCAGGAGAAGATTACTAGGCTCAAGGTCTCATTATCCCTTGCCCGAGCTCCTGAAACTCCCATTTTACCATGAGGAAACCTGAAGGCTGAGAGTGGAGGCTTACCCAGGACCTCCGAGCCTTGACACCCTGCTATTGCTAACCTCATGTGTTAACAACATCCACTCCCAATGGAAGGATGTTCTCTTCTGTAACTGATTACACAGCACATGCTTCAGAATTCCAGCTGATGAAGGTAGCCAGTGCCTTTCGGCCTTCAATCAGGAAGAAAAACAATTTTCCTGGACAATTATGCCTCTTTTTTTGAGGCATTTTACTGAGAGTTTTACTGAGTTTTCCAGAGGGTTTTACTGAGAGTCCTCCTATTTCTCACAAATTCCGCAGGCTGATCTGGACAATATGAAGTTCCTAGGGTTCTCCCGTGTTGTAATACATGGATGATTAGAATCTTTGTTCTCTTTCTAAAGCAGCCCCGTAAAAAGCATCCTCCTGCCAAAGCTTTGAGGTTTAATCACATCTGTATTCGAGCAGTATGGTAGAGTAACTTCCTATTTCTCTGCAAAAGGAAGATGGCTTGATTTTGGACTAGAAAAAAAGCTAAAACTAACAGAAATACAGCAATGTTGAAAATATTTTATGAATTTCCAACTATGTCCAGTAACTTTCGATTTAAAACAAGAATAGCATGTGAAGCAATATATACTGAATCAGCCTCACGTATTGAACATTTATCGTATGGAGCGATGAGCTATGCAAGAATTAAATGGCCAAGAATCCTAAAAATAGTAAGTGATCAAATTTTTAAATATTAAATTGAGGGTGAAAAGGCTCAAATCATTTCCATAAGAATGTTCTCCCATAACTGATTTATGAATTAGTACAATCTTGCCTCAGAATATTTTAATTTTACCCAATGAAATTAACTGCAGACTTAATCACTAACTAGAATGCATCTTTCCTTCTGGGTTTTTAGCGCATTCTTTTTGGTTAAATTTCAAGAAGCTATAGTCATGTGATTTCATTTGGAAGTAATGTTGGTCTTCATGAGATTTAGAAGGACAGAGTCGGACACGACTGAAGCGACTCGGTGGCGGCGGCAGCGGTCTCTGGGCACAGTGGAGTTTGCTGATTCAGCCTTACGCCGTTAGTGCGGCCTGTTAGACCAGAGGATTGAGGGTGGTTGCAAAGCCAGCTGAACAACACAGGCTTGTCAAGGAACCTGTCCAGTAAAAGGGGCTCCTCCACCACCATATAGTCTGAGACGAGGCCCCCTGATCCGAAAGGAGGTCCCCTGGTCTGAGCAGAGGTGCCCTGGAAGGGGCAATCTTTTCTGAAAGGGTTTTAGCAACAGAAGAGGCAGCAGCCTGTCTGCAAGGGAAGACTCCAGTCAGTGTGAAAGCATAGACCACAACTGAAATATATTTATATCCAAGAGACGAAAGAAGTCGTATGAAACCCACTTGCCAGCCCTTGAACGATCCATTAGGCAGTTTTAAATGTCCAGGGGCAGTATGAATGGCTTCCCCTGGATTGTACTTGGGACAAGTGGGACAGGTCGGGGAGGTAGTTTTCATGACCTTTTTAATGTTTCCCCACCTAGATTATAACAGATACCACTTTGCCAGTAGACCAGTGGTTTGATGTCTGCCCAGTGGTGAGGAGTGAGAATTTTAGAGT
Organism: Moschus berezovskii; assembly: GCF_049115385.1. Lineage (NCBI taxonomy): Eukaryota > Metazoa > Chordata > Mammalia > Artiodactyla > Moschidae > Moschus > Moschus berezovskii. Next base: position 108,883,894 of record NC_142469.1, read on the forward strand.
CTCTGGTAGAACTGGTTTATTTGGTCCAAACCAGACCTTTCTTTAGCAAATGAACAACTATTTAATTTCCAATCTTATTTTTCCTTTTCTGAGGTCACTTATTGGTCTTCTCTAGCCAGTTTTCCTCATGCGACGAGTTGACTCACTGGAAAAGACTCTGATGCTGGGAAGGGTTGGGGGCGGGAGAAGGAGGGGATGACAGAGAATGAGATGGCTGGATGGCATCACCGACTCTGTGGACATGAGTTTGAGTGAACTCCGGGAGTTGGTGATGGACAGGGAGGCCTGGCATGCTGTGATTCATGGGGTCGCGGAGAGTCAGACACGACTGAGCGACTGAACTGAACTGAGCCAGTTTTCCTAAGTTGTCATTTGGAGAAGTAGCCCTTTAGGTCATGACCAAGGTTTGACTTCTGTGTCCTTTTAAGGGAAGCATTCCTTGCAGAAATATTAACAAGGAGATGTCCTGTAGCTTCCAGAGATCAGGTGTAGAATGCCCTGGAAACTGAACTGAACTGAACTGAAAGTGGTAGGTTGGAAAAGGCAATGGCACCCACTCTAGTCCTCTTGCCTAGAAAATCCCACGGATGGAGGAGCCTGGTGGGCCGCAGTCCATGGGGTGGCGAAGAGTCGGACACGACTGAGCGACTTCATTTTCACTTTTCACTTTCATGCATTGGAGAAGGAAACGGCAACCCACTCCAGTGTTCTTGCCTGGAGAATCTGAGGGACAGGGGTGCCTGGTGGGCTGCCGTCTATGGGGTCGCACAGAGTCGGACACGACTGAAGTGACTTAGCAGCAGCAGCAGCAGCAAAATGGTAGATTAAAGTATTGCATTTAATAATTCCTGAGCATAGGGGCCATTTTTAACTTCACTCCCACAGTAAGTAAGGAAGCAACATTGCTTTCCCAACATTCCAGAATCGTGACCTACTTCAAAAGTATTACTACTATCAGTGTAAATGGTGGAGTTTTGTCTTTGGCTAAAGTGCAATTCAGCCTGTCAGGCTGAAGCAGTCACAGGTACTTGTTCTTGCCACAAACTACATCAAACACAGTTGTAACAGCGCACAGAGCGCAGAATCTGCCATTATCATCTTTTAACTAAGAGCAATCCATGAGCCATGGGACATTAACTGGCACTCCAGTGAAATTTCCTGTGGATTATCACAAGGACTCAGGAGGTAGTCTATTGTCATTGAACACTCATGAGGTGCTTTGTCAGTGTAGGAGGGGAGAGAAGTAGCTGGGTTAAGGTTACTTTGACAAAGAATCATGTGCGGGGCAGTTAACAATATGACTCCCTAAAAGGTGAGGGCTGAGAAATGTTGAGTCTGGTGAGAACTCAAGAGGGCTTCTGCTGCACAGGGTACAACAGTGGTTAAAGGGGATCTGCTGGGGTTTTTCAGTGGCCTTTATCCAAAGGCAGAGGCAGTGATGGCTCTAAGGCAAGGGGACATTGCTGTGCCAGAGACTCTAGTTTGAGCTGTAATGATATCATTGATGGTCCCGTGCTCTCAGTAAGTACCTGAGGGCAGTCCCTGCCTTTTCATGTACAATAACGAACGTGGTAATCGACTGTGTGGATCACAGAAGACTGTGGGAAATTCTGAAAGAGACAGGATACCAGACCCCTGACCTGCCTCCTGAGAAACCTGTATGCAGGTCGGGAAGCAGCAGTTAGAATCTGGCACAGAACAATGGACTGTCTTGTTCAAAATTGGGAAAAGAGTATGTCAAGGATGTATATTGTCACCCTGCTTATTTAACTTATATGCAGAGTACATCATGAGAAACGCTGGGTTGGAAGAAGCAAAAACTGGAATCAAGATTGCCAGGAGAAATATCAGTAACCTCAGATATACAGATGACCCTACCCTTATGACAGAAAACAAAGAAGAACTAAAGAGTTTCTTGATGAAAGTGAAAGAGGAGAGTGAAAAAGTTGGCTTAAAACCCCAAATTAGAAAAACTAAGATCTGGTCCCATCACTTGACGGCAAATAGATGGGGAAACAATGGAAACAGTGATAAACTTTATTTTTTTTTGGTTCCAAAATCACTGTAGATGCTGACTGCAGCCATGAAATTAAAAGACACGTACTCCTTGAAAGAAAAGCTATAACAAACCTAGACAACATTTTAAAAAGCAGAGGCATTACTTTGCTGACAAAGGTCTGTATAGTCAAGGCTATGGCTTTTCCAGTGGTCATGTACGGATGTGAGAGTTGGACCATAAAGAAAGCTGAGCACCGAAGAATTGATACTTTTGAACTGTGGTGTTGGAGAAGACTCTTGAGAGTCCCTTGGATGGCAAGGAGATCATATCAGTCAATCCTAAAGGAAATCAATCCTGAATATTCATTGGAAGGACTGATGTTGAAGCTTCAATACTTTGGCCACCTGATGTAAAGAACAGACTCATGGAAAAGACCCTGATGCTGGGAAAGATTGAAGACAGGAGGAGGGACGACAGAGGATGAGATGGTTGGATGGTATCACTGACTTGATGGACATGAGTTTGAACAAGCTCCAGAAGTTGGTGATGGACAGGAAAGTCTGGCATGCTGCAGTCCATGGAGTCATAAAGAGTTGGACATGACTGAGTGACTGAATTGAACTGAACTCAATTGAAGGGTGGGTAGGATCATCAAACTTTCTTTTAAGGCCTTGAAAGCCATGTCATCCTGTTATTCCCATAAAATTGTGCGGGGATTGTTATTGTTGAGTAAACATCTAGAGGTTTGGATCTAAGAGAGAAATTTGGAATTCAGTTTTGGCAATAGCAAACTAACTCAAGAAAACCTAACTGTTGACAGTAAGTTTTAGGTTTGGGAAAACTTAGAACCCCATGAAGTCTGTCTGCATCTAGGCGTATGTAGCATGTAGCCCTTGATCTAATATCAGAAGCCGTAAATATCAAACCCAGGTTCAGGCAAATTAAGCTTTCCCTTTGCAACTTTATATCCCTTTATAGTGGGATTGACCAAACATGAATGATATTCCAGAGGTTCTCTCATTAAGAATGTTTTGTCTTAAATAATGATGTTTTAAATATAGGTGTAAACATATATTTGTACACATATTATATATGTATTGAGAAAAAGCCTAGTGAAAACTCTGAAAAAAATTATTTTATTTATTTTCAAATGTTTTATAATTACCACATGCTACTTTAGTAAACAGAAATACAACTAAAAATTAAAATCTAGAAATACGAAACTTTATCTTTTGTTTTATTTTTGTCAACGTAATTAAATTCACACGTCTCAGCTGTCCTAGAATACTGGGCACAGTGCTGAAAATCAGGCATAGAATTCTCACCCAAAGTAGAAGTATAATCTGTTCTTGCCTTGTTTAGTTGCTAAGTCAGGTCCGACTCTTTGTGACCTATGGACTGTAGCCCACCAGATTTCTCTGTCCATGGGGTTTCCCAGGAAAGAATACTGGCGTGTGTTGCTATTTCCTCCTCCAGGGGATCTTCTGACCCAGGGATGGAAACTGCATCTCCTGATTGGCAGGTAGATTCTTTACCACTGAGTCACCTGGGAAGCCTATACAAAAATGCTAAATGAAACCCCCAAATTAAAATCTTTCAAGCTGCATCAAATGAATGATTATGTGCCAGACTAATACTCTAAAAAAAAACAAAAAACATTTGGAGGTCAGTGTCTGCCACATGAAATTTACTATAGAATATATACTAAACATAAGAAGTTACCAAATCAAGAAGTATAACAATTATTCCATGCATTGCAACATCTTCATTTAATACACAATACTTTTAAAGTAAAATGAAAGCTTTAACTTACAGCACATTTTGTCTAGTAAAAATATTCATCTTTAGACTCCAGTGTTCTTGCCTGGAGAATCCCAGGGATGGTGGAGCCTGGTGGGCTGCCGTCTATAGGGTCGCACAGAGTCGGACACGACTGAAGCGACTTAGCAGCAGCAGCAGACTTTCTTTTACTTATCATTTTTTAAAGCTATGTCAAATTTTTTCCTAAGTGATTCACGAGTGGTTCCCAGAAGCAGCCTCTTTCAGCCTCTCTTGCTGTTTCTGCAGATACTTGCCTTCCTCATTCTGACTGTGTTTATGCTTACAGCTCTCCCTGGATCACTCTAAAATGTTCTCGGTGGTCACCGAATAATGGAAGATAAAGATTTAATGGCTTGTTTAATCATCTTCCCAAATTTTCCTCTTTCCTGCCACGCAGTAAGAATTAAAGCAATGCTAATTTACCTTATACAAAAATGTAAGTACTTTTCCCTGTGAGACGAGTCATGTGCCATTATTGTATTTCTTCTTTCTTTCTTGTCCAATGTTTGCTTTTCCTAGAGTTAGGAATTTAGTAGTCTTCTATGATTTCTTCTTAGGCTCATCAGAAGAATTATGTTTAAAAGCAAAACCAACTTCTGTTTCCAAATGGCCAAGCCTCTCCGCACACTGGGTGGTTGTTCCGGCAGGCTTCTGGAATCACCCTATTGTTCCGCTCCAGGATAGACAGGCATCTTCTCAGCCTTTCGGGCACCTGCTCTCCTAGGACTTCTGTTCGCTTCTCACGTCTGCCATATGGCATCTTTCTCACCGCAGCCAGGAAACATTCTCCACTTTTTAGGACCTGTGTGATTAGACTGTGCTCAGCTACTCAGTAGTGAAGTTGTGACCGAGCCTTTTGTGACTCCATGGACTGTAGCCTTCCAGGCTCCTCTGTCCATGGAATTCTCCAGGCAAGAATCCTGGAGTGGGTTGCCTTTTCCTCCTCCAGGGGATCTTCCCAACTCAGGGATCAAACCCACATCTCCTGCATTGCAGGCAGATTCTTTACCACTGCACCACCTGGGAAGCCTAGTGATTAGATTAAACTCACCCTACTGATTCAGGATGTTGTGAGATCTCTAGTTTAATCACCTCTGCTAGACAAAGAAACACACACATAGGCTCTGGGGGTTTAGTTTGTGGATAGCTTCGCATACCCATTATCCTGGCCACCTTGCTGCTGCTGCTGCTGCTGCTGCTGCGTCACTTCAGTCGTGTCCGACTCTGTGTGACCCCATAGACGGAAGCCCACCAGGCTCCCCCGTCCCTGGGATTCTCCAGGCAAGAACACTGGAGTGGGTTGCCATTTCCTTCTCCAATGTGTGAAAGTGAAAAGTGAAAGTGAAGTCGCTCAGTCGTGTCCGACCCTTAGCGACCCCACGGACTGCAGCCTACCAGGCTCCTCCAATATCTGTTTTTTCTCACTTCTTTCTCTTAACGCATTATTAGTTCTGTTCATTTGCTCCTGGGTTATTTTTTTAAACACATACAAATGTTTAATTCTTCACTGAGTTTGTCACTTCCTTTCTGAGTTTTCTAACTCTGACACACGTTGTTTTCTATATCTGATGCCATTTTTTATGTCTGCTGTTAATCTAAAACAATAAAACAGCCAATTATTTTACCAACAAAACCAGTTTATTTAAGAGCAGCAAAGACTTGCTATTCGAGACAGGCAGCTATGGTGAGCCACACGCAAGCCCAGGAAAGCAAAGGCGAGAGAACTCTTTTCCAGGGAAAGGGAAGCGGGGACTGCAGTAGACAAAAGTGCCCTAGAGGAGGTTAGCCGAAGGGCAGTGGCCGCTCATTGGCCGAGTTGGGTGAGTCTCTCATTGGCTGAGTCGTGAGAGTCTCTCATTGGCTGAGTCGTGAGAGTCTCTCATTGGCTGAGCTGTTGCCAGGCGAGGGGAGAAATCTTCCTCCTCCCTCAGGAACCTGAGGGAGATGGCAGGAGCGTCCCTTCCAGTTGGAGTCTGCGTTGCCCTTGAGTGGTGTGTGCGCGAGAGCTCCTCCTCTGGCACCCGACACGTGAGGTGGTGTGGTTTCCCTTGACCAATTTTCACGTTCATTTCTTTAAAAATATCAGATTATCATTCTCACCTATTTTGGGGGCACAACGTCCTGGCTTCTGTAGAGCCAGAGACCCCAGAGAGCAAGGCTGGAGACAGCGCCTCAAGGTCAAACGTCCCCGGCCCCGGCGCCTCGGCTGCACGCCGACACCCTTCCTGCTCCGTGTGGGAGGAAGGCATTAGGGCCAGAGGTGGGGTGCGCGGGGCCATTCTGGAGGAGGGCGCCCCGTTGCCAAAATGAGGAACGGTGTACTGAGGGATGGGTAAAGAAGCGTGGCACGTGCATACAGTGGAAGATCACTCAGCCACAAACAGGAGACGCAGCTGAGTCACTTCCAGTGAGGTGGACGAACCTAGAGCCCCTTATACAGTGAAGTAAGTCAGGAAGAGAAAATCAAGGATTGCGTATTAACACATCTGTATGGAATCTTGGCAGATGGCACTGATGAACGTGTCTGCGGGGCCGCAGTGGAGATGCAGACGTGGAGAGCAGACTGGCGGGCCTGGGGGTGTGGGCAAGGACGGGCGGACGGGTGGAAAGACGAGCACACGCTGCCAGCTGTGAAGTGGACAGCGGTGGGAACTTGCTCTGAGACACAGGGCGCTCGGTCCTGGCGCTCTGTGACAACCTGGAGGGGACGGAGGTTCAGGAGGGAGGGGTGCGTGTACACCCACGGTGAGCACGATGACGTGGCAGAAACCAGCACAGTGTTGTAGAGCAGGTGTCCTCCACCTAAAAACAAATACATTTCATAGAGTTGAATGAAGATATTTGCACTGCGTAGCCTCATAAAACGGAGAAGGCAATGGCAAGCGACTCCAGTACTCTTGCCTAGAAAATCCCATGGATGGAGGAGCCTGGTAGGCTGCAGTCCGTGGGGTCGCTAAGGGTCGGACACAATTGAGCAACTTCACTTTCACCTTTCACTTTCACACATTGGAGAAGGAAATGGCAGCCCACTCCAGTGTTCTTGCCTGGAGAATCCCAGGGACAGAGGAGCCTGGTGGGTTTCCATCTATGGGATCACACAGAGTCGGACACGACTGAAGTGACTCAGCAGCAGCAGCAGCAGCAGCCTCATAAAATGCTTACTAGTTACAAGGGCAAACACAATAGTTGGACAATGGAGAACCTCATAAACACCACTAAACCAAGAGCCCTGGTCAGGTCAGGCAGCCGCGGCAAAGTCCCGTTGATTGGCTGCTCATCAACGACACTGCCTTTCTCGGGATGAGGGCAGCAGGGTTCGCGCCTGGTGAGATCCTCTCCCATGCCTGGTGGACTGTGTGTGTCTCCCAGCCATCGTCGCAGGGCGGGAAGAGAGCTGGAGAGCTCCCTCAGGTCTCCGGTAAGACACGGCTCCTGTTACCTCCCAAAGGCCCAACCCCCAAATCCCATCAGAGTGGAGGTCAGGATTGCAGTCTATGAATCTGGGGGGGAGACATGGACACTCAGACCACCGCTCCAAGTGACCAAGCTTTGTATCACCAGTGATGGGACGAACTGAGGACACAGCACTTACATGGGGTTCTTGCCAAAAATGCATAATCTAAATCTGATACACCATGAATTCTAACTAAAGGACACTCTACAGAAGACCTAACCGGTACTCTGCAAACACAACAATGTCACGACAGGCCAGAGAGGCTGGAGCCACTCTGCATAATGGCAGAGCGAGGGGACTTGAGTAGTGATGACTCCGGACTGAACCCCGAGCTGGGAACAATGTCTGCTGATGGGGATACGCTTGGAGCCGCTGGAAAGTTTGACCATCAACTGTAGAAACCAGTGAGGAGGGGCCTGGCTGGCTCACGGCTCATCATGAAACACTGAGGAATCCTGCAAACGGGTTGTTGCTGCTGGTAACTTAGAATCAGCCCCGGTGAGCCATACACCATGGAAATCGGCAAATGTTAGGAATTGGGACGGCCCACCCCTCACCCCACCAGCAGGCCACCCGACAGTCGTATGGTAACAATGGTCAGTTTCCTGATCAGAATCTCTCTACCACGTGGGGCAAAGTTCTTATTCTCAGGAAGTCCACAGTGAAGTGTTTGAGGGTAAAGGGACCCACTGTCTGCTTCTAACTTTCAAATGGTTCCGAACAGATCAATGAACTGATCAATATATAGATATACCTTGATAGGGGATAGATACAATGATACAGTTAATACAACAAAATGGGGACCATTGGTAAATCTGGGCAGATAGGTCTGTCACATTCTGTAAGTTTTAAGTTGAAAACCAAAACCAGAACTCTCTAGCACTTGATATGCTATAGGCTGTTAAGTCTTGGATACATGGCTGACTTACCAAAGTCACAGAGGAAGTAGATCTTCCGTCTAAGGCTCTCAGAGCAACTTGAAGTGGCCTTTCTGAAAGATTTAACATTTTTAAAAGTAACTTGTTCCACATACATTTTTCTGTCAAAAGCAAAATTATTTTGCTTCCTTTTGGCTTTAGAGTTTCATTGGGCAAAGTTTCATCAGGTTCTGAACACAAAGCTACTAAGAGCTGGCAGTGGCTTCAGCAGGTGAGAAAGAGGTCTTGTGTTAAGAGGCAAAAGGAATTTAACCTGGAGCGAAAACCTTACCAAGGGTGGGCCACAAAGTTGGTCACTTGCAGTTACGTCACACTGATGTTAGGGTGTTGTTCTACAACGTGATTTCTCAACACGGGTTTGACTGATGCTCGGAGCCTGACAACGCGTTGCTGTGGAGTGCTCTGGGCACTGAAGGATGTTCGCAGCGTCCCTGGCCTCCACCCACGGGACCCCAGGAGCAGGGAGCCCTCTCCCCATCAACCAGAATGTTTGCAGATGTCCCCGAGGAGGGCAAAGTTGCCAGTTGAGAACCACTATTTTGGAGTCAGGAGTATAAGAAAAGGCAAAAGCAAAAGGAAGAGGTTGGTATATGTATATAGACACACATGTATATAAAAGATATTTTAAGGGGCTAGGATTTCTTTCAGTGAGTGCATGCTGATCTTTGTATGTTGTGTATATGTTTTTCTTCTTGTGTATTTTTTAGATTTAATCTGTCTCACCCATGTTTAGAAAAAAAATTCACAACCATTTTGGACTCATAATAGTATCGATTTCTCTGTGTATGTGTGTGCGCGCTTGCTCTCAGTCACATCTGACATTTTGTGACCCCACAGACTGCAACCCGCTGGGCTCCTCTGTCCATGAGATTCTCTAAGCAGGAATACTGGAGTGGGTGGCCCTTTTCTCCTCCAGGTTATCTTTCTGACCCAGGAATCAAACCAGGATCTCTTTATGTCTCCTGCATTCGTAGGTGGGTTCTTTAACACTCAGTTCAGTTCAGTAGCTCAGTCGTGTCCGACTCCTTGCGACCCCATGGACTGCAGCACACCAGGCCTCCCTGTCCATCGCCAGCTCCCAGAGCTTGCTCAAACTCATGTCCATTGAGTCAGTGATGCCATCCAACCATCTCATCATCTGTCATCCCCTTCTCCTCCTGCCTTCAATCTTTCCCAGCATCTGGGTCTTTTCCAATGAGTCAGTTCTTTGCATCAGGTGGCCAAAGTGTTGGAGCTTCAGCTTCAGTATCAGTCCTTCCAATGAATATTCAGGACTGATTTCCTTTAGGATAGACTGGTTTGATCTTCTTGCAGTCCAAGGGACTTTCAAGAGTCTTCTCCAACACCACAGTTCAAAAGCATCAGTTATTTGGCACTTAACTTTCTTTATGGTCCAACTCTCACATCCATACACGACCACTGGAAAAACCATAGCCTTGACTTGACGGACCTTTGTCGACAAAGTAATGTCTCTGCTTTTTAGTATGCTGTCTGGGTTGGTGATAACTTTTCTTCCAAGGACCATGCATCTATTAATTTCAGGGTTGCAGTCACCATCTGCAGTGATTTTGGAGCTCAAGAAAGTCTGTCACTGTTCCCCCGTCTATTTGCCATGAAGTGATGGGAACAGATGCAGTGATCTTAGTTTTCTGAATGTTGAGTTTTAAGCCAGCTTTTTCACTCTCCTCTTTCACCTTCATCAAGAGACTCTCTAGTTCCTCTTCACTTTCTGCATATCTGAGGTCATTGACATTTCTCCCAGCAATCTTGATTCCAGCTTGTGTTTCATCCAGCCTGGCATTTTGCATGATGTACTCTGCATATAAATTAAATAAGCAGGGTGACAATATACAGCCTTGATGTACTCCTTTCCCAGTTTGGAACCAGTCTGTTGTTCCATGTCCAGTTCTAAGTTTTGCTTCTTGACCTGCATACAGATTTCTCTTTACCATTAGTGACACCTAATTTCTATAACAGTATTAAATTCTATTTCCTTCAGTTACATCTAATGGTTTTAATTAATTAATCTTAGCTCTGATATAGTGATCAAATTCTGAACTTCAGCATCAAAGGTATTTAACTAATGGGTTAAAACAACAAATCAAAATAGTAACAACAAATCACAGTAATTTTTTAAAATCTCAACTCTTCAAGAAGCTTCTGAAACACAAAGTATACAAGTTTCCAAGGTCTGAGTGTACTGTACACTGACAGGGTACCATAGCGATGGCTTTTTGTATCAACCACTCATGCGGAGACAGGCACTTAGCAACAAGATAATTAAATTAATAAGGAAGGCTAAGCATTATAAAGCTAAATTTAAAAACCTGAGAGAAGTCCTGGGGTAGAAGAAAACCACCTTCATATTGTTCTCAGTACTGAAGCATATCTAATTAGAAGCCACCAGCTAAGTGAGGAGTCCATTAACTCCCCAGGATAGGATCAGATATCATATCTTTGAGTGATTAATGAAAATGACACAATGGAGTATTACTCAGCAATTAAAAAATGCATTTGAATCAGTTCTAATGAGGTGGATGAAACTGGAGCCTATTATACAGAGTGAAGTAAGCCAGAAAGAAAAACACCAATACAGTATACTAACGCATATATGTGGAATTTAGAAAGATGATAGCGATAACCCTATATATGAGACAGCAAAAGAGACACAGGTGGATGGAACAGTCTTTGGCACTCTGTGGGAGAGGGCGAGGGTGGGATGATTTGGGAGAATGGCATTGAAACATGTATATTATCATATGTGAAACGAATCCCCAGTCCAGGTTCGATGCATGAGACAGGATGCTCGGGGCTGGTATGCGGGGATGACCCAGAGGGATGGGATGGGGAGGGAGGTGGGAGGGGCCTCAAGATGGGGAACACGTGTAAACCCGGGGCGGATTCATGTCAATGTATGGCAAAACCAACCAATATAAAAGGAGAGTCGGACACGACTGAGCGACTGAACTGAACTGAACTGCCGGTTGCTCTGGCGCACGCCGCCCCCTAGTGGCTTTGAATGGTAGCACCACCTTTCCTATTGCCTGAGTTCTATACCTTCTTCATCCAACCATTTTTCTTCTATTTCTTTAATTCCATTTGATTTAATTAAGTTTCGTTATATAAACATTGAGAGGAGTATTTCCATAAAATATCGTGCAAACCAGGTAGACTTGAATTGTTCATCGTCGCTGCCATATGACTGTGGGCAAGCTGCTTACCTTCTCTTGAGTATTACTTGTCTCATCCATAAAATGGAGCTAAAAAAAAAAAAAACACAACAATGAACTCAGATGATCATGGAAAAGGGGGTGGGGCCTCCCTGGTGGCTCCGTGCTATAGAATCCACCTGCTAATGCAGGAGATGTGGGTCCGATCCCTGGGCTGGGAAGAACCCCTAGAGAAAGAAGTGGGAACCCACTCCAGTATTCTTGCCTGGGAAATCCCACGGACACAGGAGCCTGGTGGGCTACAATCCATGGGTTCACAAAGAGTCAGACATGACTTAGGGCTAAACAATAATAAATCATGGAAACAAAATGCCATGAGGCTGTATATAACCACTAATAATAGTTCATATTCTTATAGGGATTTCTGTGTTTCAGACCTTCAGTATGATCTATGCAATCCTTCTAACTATACATATGCCCACACATGGCGACTTTGACCCTGTTTACAAATAAGAAACCAAGGCACAGAGAGATTAAGGAACGCCCCAGTTAGCTCAACCAGTAAGAGGATTTGAACTCATCATGGCTTAAAAGTCCATACTTGTAACCATGACTCAAAACCAGTTGCTAAATCCTCGTTGAAATAATGAATGAAGTAGCTTCAGTAACGTGATGAATGTGCCAGGAGGGGAAGCTGGGGTTCTTCTTTCCCAGCATGTCAGTGTCTTTTGCACAATCTATGAAACATTTATGAGAGCTTACAGGTCACGAAGCACTGTACTCACCCCCCACCTCTGTCTAAACCATCCCGACTCTTTCAAGCACGGGATGGTTGACCTCGAGAATGAAAGCATGAATACTCCTAAGTGCAGATGGAAAGAGGAGCCCCATGAGTCAATATACATTTTCAGTGTTTTAATATTAAAGAAACAGGGACTTTCTATGCCAAGAATATGCAAGTAGGAAGTCAGAAGGCATTTCCACTAGTCCAGCCTCCTGAATTTATTATCAGAATCTAATTAAAGGGTTTGTTTCTATAACATATTCACATCTCTCAAGTCCATCTTCTCTGCAAGCTCAGTTTTTTTTTTTTTTTTTGGCTGCATCGCAGTAGGTGGAACTTCCCTGACCAGGGACTGAACCCGTGCCTCCAGCAGTGGAAGCCCAAAGTTTTAACCACTGTACCACCAGGGAAGTTCCTCTGCACCCTCACTTCTGCACTTCTGAGCCCAAGGTCCTTTTTCACCTTTTTTGGTCACATTGTCTTTATTTTTAGGTATAAGAGATACAGTGAATAATATATGTTCACACAAAGACTTGTACATGAGTGTTTATAGCAGAGTTTTTCATAATAGCCCAGACTGGGAAGCAATCTAAACACCCACTGGCTGATGAATAGAGAAATGAGTTAAATCATACAACGCATGTTACTGTGCATTAATAGTAATGTTACTGCGCATTAATAGTAATGTTACTGCGCATTAGTAGTAATGTTACTGCGCATTAATAGTAATAGGAAATGAAGTACAGATTCAAGCCACAACACGGATGATGAACCTTGAGAACATCAGGCTAAGAGCAATAAGCCTGTCACAAAAGGTGACTCCATCTGTATAAACTGACCAGAACAGGCTGAATTCAGAAGCCTGAAGTAGAATAGCGGTTGCCTGGGGCTGTGGGGTAGGGTGGAGAGTGACTGCTAGTGGGTCAGGGGTTTCCTTCAGGGAGGACAGAAATATTCTAAAATTAGCCGAGCTGACGTTGCACAACTCTGCAAACGCACTAGAATCATTGACTTGTGTGATTTAAACGGATGAGTGTATTTCTCAGTGTAGCTGTGAAAACTAATGATAAATTGAGTAACTCTTATAAGGAGGTGAATTAAACAATGCAAACTCATCAACTGTGCACTGGTTTTTTTAAAAATAAAACATGGAGGCTAAATGAGTAAGTACTAGAACAAGCTAAATGTGAGCACAGAATTACCACATCTAAGGGCATCTTTTTTATAATTTCAAATGTTTTTTAGCCTTTTATCCATCAATTTTGGTGATATGAAAATTAATACATAAATAGCTCTCTTAGCTCCCAAGTCAAGTAACAATGCATTTCCCATTTCTTTGTCCTTAATTCAAAGCTTATTTGGGATATTTAAAAACGTAATAGTATGTTTCCTTCAATTATGAAAATAAACTTTAAGCAGGGAAGCCTGGAGTGCTGTAGTTCATGGGGTCGCAAAAAGTCAGCACAACTTAGTGACTGAACAACAGCATTATTAAAAATCCCATGTTCACAAATTATAAATAGTGACATTTTCAGCGTTAAAGTGCTGAAGGAAATGAACATTTTAACAGAGCTTCCACTTTATGGACTTTACGATAGGAAACACACGTGCATTTTAAGGCAAATTCCCCCACTGTATAAATGAATCCTTGGGAGCAAGTGAGGAATTATATTAACTCTTTTGATAGAGTAGTAATTTAAATTACACCCTAGTGACTTAGAAAGTTACCTTCCAAAGCTGCTAAAAGGACCAAAATGGAGAAGCACAGCTCAGCTGAAACGGGAACTCCAGCTGCCAGCCCAGCCGAGGCCAGATAAAGATGGGCGCACCCCGTGGCCTACTTACCGCCTGCAGGCTCCCTCTGCCCGTGTTCACCTCGCCCCCGCCAACAGATCAGGTCCTCGTCTATGCTCGTTTAAATGACAGAAATCTGTGAGGCAGGTTAATGCTCCATAGCTGAGGAAATGGAGGTTTAGCAAGGCCAGGAGGCCTTGAAAATTAACAAGTGGTGGAAAGCCTCAGGAAAAGGAGAAGGAGAAGCGGGCAGCAGAGGATGAGATGGTCGGATGGCATCATCGACTCAATGGACAACAGTTTGAGAAAACTCTGGGAGATGGTGAAGGACAGGGCAGCCTGGCGTGCTGCCATCCACGGGGTTGCAAAGAGTGGGACACGACTTTGCGGCTCTACGACAACAGCCACAATAAATCCTCAGACTCAGGAAACCCAGTGAAGTGAAGGGAAATGTGCTAGGAAGTGTTCAACAACTGGTGTTTTCCCCTTAAGCTCTAACTTAGAGTACTTGCCCATTTCCTGAGTGTTTTCTACCACAGTGGGTTTCAAGCTACCAAAGTTATTTCATCGGCACACACTCTGGGCTGATAGTTGGCTGTCATATTCTGCCTTCAGCATTTTTCCGTCATTAAAAGAAAAAAACAGACTGACTCCACATTCTTTAAAATTACCATTGCCCCCACTTCCCCAAATGTTGGAGGGATTGCACAAGTCCAGCACCCCCCACATGAACCCCCTTCCTGCTTGGTCACAACCACGAAGCTGTGGTACTTTTCCAGGGTTACCACCACCCCACTTATCACCGTGGCGGGTCCCTGCTGCCATCTGACTGATGAGGAACCAATTCCAGACCCCATCCCTGTGTCTGCTTCGCAGGACTCAGTCTGGGGGGACTGTCTTAGTTTGAGGGCCTTGGGAGGGGATCCCAGGAAACACTAGTGCGAGCAGGGAAACTGGACCAGGCAGTGAAGGGAACTCATAAAGCCTGTTGCCATTTAACTAGAACCTGAACCCGAACATTGGAAGCCAGTGGACACACCTGAGCTGTACCTCCTGCCCCCAGGGGTGACAGAGCTGGGGGTCCTCACCTATTCACTGTTGCGGCCCTCTCAGGAGGTACAAATCCCCTGGCATCTCAGGTCTTTTCCAATGCAGGCAGACCAGGCTCTGGTGGTAAAAAAGCCAAAGCTGGAGGCTGGCCCGGGGGCAGAAAAGGTTCAGCTGGAGTCATATGGGCTCTGCCTACAGACTTGTACCTCGAATGCTGTGAATGCTGCTGACTGTTTTCCATCAGTTACGGACAAGGTTTGAAATGTAATTATAAGTACAAAAGGGAATGCAAGTTCTTGATGGTATAAAAATAAAACCTGAACTAATAACATGGGTGGGAGCCAGTATGGATACAACAACTTCCTCATCTCCCTTTGCAGGGAGCCAGTAGGTAATATGTAAATTTACAAATAATGACTCAGGTAAACAATTTAAAACTCACAAAATCTTCCACTGTTAAAAGTAAAAGTATGTAATTTTTAAAATTAGTAGTTGAAAGAAAAGATAAATTTTTATTCTTTGAAAAGATGTTTTTCATGGTTGATGGGTCAGGATATATGTTATTTAGAGTTAAAAAGAACCAGAAGAACTAAAAAAGAACTAAAAACAAACTTAATTGTATTACTAGATGGGGGAGACCTGGGTTCAATCCCTAGGTCAGGAAGATCCCCTGGAGAAGGGAACGGCTGCCCACTCCAGTGTTCTGGCCTGGAGAGCTCCACGGACTGGGTAGTCCATGGGGTCACAAAGAGTCAGACACGACCGAGTGACTTTCACTTTCACTAGGGTATGGTTACAGCTGAGGCCTAGGTGAGTAGGGAGGATGCAGACACTTTTAGCATTTTCCCCTTTCTTTTGATTTTAAACCACTGGTATGAGTAACTTCCATAACAGACAAATGCAAATAAATTAGAGCCTAATTACAAAGAATAGCTGTGAAAAATCCTTAAAGAGAATACTACATAGGAGTTAAAAATAGAGGCAAATATATATGTACCCGTCAAAAAAATGATCAGGATTTATTGAGTGATGTTAGTAAAGGCTCAGAGGTTAAAGCGTCTGCCTCCAATGCGGGAGACCCAGGTTCGATCCCTGGGTCGGGAAGATCCCCTGGAGAAGGAAACGGTAACCCACTCCAGTATTCTTGCCTGGAGAATCCCATGGACGGAGAAGCCTGGTAGGCTACAGTCCACGGGGTCGCATAGAGTCGGACACGACTGAGCGACGGAACGGAACGGAACGGAAGCATAGCATCCAAATTAGGGAAGTGAAAAAAGTACTGTGTGTATGTAACAAACCCCCGTGTAAGGCTGTCTGGAAAAGCACATGTCAGTGTGAACAGACCTGCCAGGAAACCGCGCCTTTTCCTTTCTCACTCATTTGTATCTCAGAGGGTCACCTGCAGACCAGCGCCTTGGAGCCCCCGGGCTCCTGGGGAAAATCGACTCTGAGGCTGGGCTGCAGACGCGCCGAGCGGGAGTCCGGGGATTCTAGAATCTACAGCCTTTCCCCTTGAACTGCTCGTGGTTTGGGATCACCTTCCTCCACACGTGACAGCACAGCTGTGCGAACACGCAGGGCTGAAAGCACAGCAGCGCGGCGCTTGCACGGCCACACACCCTCCAGTGCACGGCGCGGGGAGGCGTGCGCTCCTGGCAAGCGTGCACACACAGCTGCCCTGCACACACACTTCGGCCGCACCTTGGGAAGCCACTGGGGGACCCGGGACTTCAGCCCGTCTTCCACAGCAGCGACCCGCAGGCGTGCACCTGACATCTTCCAAACGCCGCTATTTCCCCCTGCCTCCCGGCCGAGCCGCACTTTCCACCCGGACCCCCCAAGTCTCCGACCTCTGGGGACCGCCCCGCGCCGCCGAGGCCCCGCCCACCCCGACTCCCGAGGCCCCGCCCGCCCCGCGCCGCCGAGGCCCCGCCCACCCCGACTCCCGAGGCCCCGCCCACCCCGACTCCCGAGGCCCCGCCCGCCCCGCGCCGCCGAGGCCCCGCCCACCCCGACTCCCGACGCCCCGCCCACCCCGACTCCCGACGCCCCGCCCGCCCCGCGCCGCCCGAGGCCCCGCCCCGACGTGACGGCGGGCTGCGCGCCGGCGCCGGGGGCGTGGTCTCGGCCGCGCGCTCTGCGGCAGAGGCTGCCGGCGGCCGTTGGCGCGGCTTGGGCGGTTGTCTTGGAGAAGCGAGATGGCGGCGACGGCGGCCGCGGTGGCGGCGGAGGAGGACACGGAGCTGCGGGACCTGCTGGTGCAGACGCTGGAGAACAGCGGGGTCCTGAACCGCATCAAGGTGAGGCGGGGGCTGGGCGCTCGCGGGCGCGGGGCCGGGGTGGACGCGGGCGTCACGGAGGCCGCGGGGCGCGCCGGACGGGCCGCCCGGGCCGGGGTCCTGCCGCCGGCCGCCTCGGGGGAGCGCGCGCGGGGCCGGGTCAGTCCCGGGGAGCCCGGCGTGCGGCGCTGAGCGGCCCAAGGGCCCAGCCGGCGTCAGTCGGAGGAGGCCGGCCGCGGCGTCCGGGGCGCAGGGGCGCGCTTGCGGTCCAGCTGCTGACTGCCCCCCGACCTCGTGCGCGCTTGGGGTCCATTCGTCCACGGCTCCCCCGATCCCCGGGGCGCGCTTGCGGTCCATTCGTCCACGGCTCCCCCGATCCCCGGGGCGCGCTTGGGGTCCATTCGTCCACGGCTCCCCCGATCCCCGGGGCGCGCTTGGGGTCCATTCGTCCACGGCTCCCCCCGACCCCGGGTCGCGCTTGCGGTCCGGCTGCTGACTGCCCCCCGATCCCGCTGCGCGCTTGGGGTCCATTCGTCCACGGCTCCCCCCGATCCCCGGGGCGCGCTTGGGGTCCATTCGTCCATGGCTCCCCCGATCCCCGGGGCGCGCTTGGGGTCCATTCGTCCACGGCTCCCCCGATCCCCGGGGCGCGCTTGGGGTCCATTCGTCCACGGCTCCCCCCGACCCCGGGGCGCGCTTGCGGTCCGGCTGCTGACTGCCCCCCGATCCCGCTGCGCGCTTGGGGTCCATTCGTCCACGGCTCCCCCGATCCCCGTGCGCGCTTGCGGTCCAGCTGCTGACTGCCCCCCCGATCCCGCTGCACGTTTGCGGTCCATTCGTCCACTACCCCCCTGGCCCCCGCCCCGCCGCCGACGGTCCAGGCGCCCGCAGCGCGGTGGTCGAGTTGCTCCTCCCTCCGTGGGTCTCGCCAGCCTCTGGCCTGAGCCGCGGTCGGCCAGCCCCTGCCCCCGTCGCTGTAACAAGCGCGCTGCGGATGTCCAGCTGCTCGTTTCTTGGAGTGTCTTTCTCATCCATTCACACTGCTGGAGGGCATGATTAAGGACTGGAGGCCACAGCTTAAACCAGAGAGATGGGAGCTGAGAGAGACAGTGCCAGGGGCGCGAACAGTGGACTGGACAGCTTGTGTCACTTTTTTCAGAGTGTCAGGATGCCCTCTGACCTCCCTCTGCACCTGCCTCCTAAGCATTATAATCTTGCTGGTTTTCGTTTTGACTTTGGAAATCTCGTTGTTTGTGCTTCTTGCCATGGAAATTGTCTGGAGATAATTTTTTTTCCTTTCCCCTCCCCTCCCCACCCCGCTTTTTAAAGGCTGAACTCAGAGCAGCTGTGTTTTTAGCCCTTGAGGAGCAAGAAAAAGTAGAGGTATGAAATCTACAAACTTTAATGAACATATTCATTTATGTTTAAGTTCTAATTACTTAAAAACCATTCTGAAATGCTGTTCATAGTAGTGTATAGCCGGCGATAATTTTGAACTAAAGATTATGCTTCTTTACTGTTAGGGGAGAGTCAAAGTTATTCTCTTTTCATATATATTTTAGAGTTTTGGAGTAACATAAAGTTATCACAGGAACTCTGAAGTCAGTACTAAATCTCATAGACCCCTTGACCCCTTTCCTCAGGGGAAATTTGAAACGGAAGAAATGCTTTCATAGTCCTTTATGCTCCAGTTCAGTTCAGTCGCTCAGTCGTGTCCGACTCTGCGACCCCATGAACCACAACACGAAAGGCCTCCCTGTCCATCACCAGCTCCCGGAGTTCACT
The DNA here is from genome assembly GCF_049115385.1 of Moschus berezovskii. Lineage (NCBI taxonomy): Eukaryota > Metazoa > Chordata > Mammalia > Artiodactyla > Moschidae > Moschus > Moschus berezovskii. The sequence continues at coordinate 108,902,968 of NC_142469.1, forward strand.
CAAACTCATGTCCAACGAGTCGGTGATGCCATCCAGCTCCAGGTACCCTCTAATTCATTAACGTTTAAAATCCATTACTATTACACCTAAATTACACCTAAAAATTTCTTTTGCTGCTGTCAGGAACAGTCGCCTAATTGAATGTCTCAGTCCTTACCTGAACAAAAAGACAGTTCCTGTAATAATCAGTAGTTACAAAATGGGTTTAACCGTGATTTTTTGTGTGGCAGTATTTTACTTAATATCTTGCAAAAAATTTAACTTTGGTCTACATTTTGTAGTGGTTTTGGGGACGAACATGTAACGCTTAATGATATTTCATTTTTTTAACAGAACAAAACTCCTTTAGCCAATGAGAGCCTGAAAAAGTTTTTAAATACAAAAGATGGTAAGATATTTGTTGTGTATTTTGTCTGTTTCTGAATTTTCGAATCTTGACTCCATTTGAGAGAGGTCAGGAATTTCAGATTATTTTTTGAAATTTCAATTATTAGAAGTTCTCATTTTAAATTGTATGATTGGACAACTGTTGATTTGCTATTGAAAATCCTTGGGTATGGAACATTATTGGTTAAAGACAGTTTTATTACAGAAAGCTGACTTACTGTAAAAAGTTATAAGCAAAATAGTCTACTCCATTTATGGAACGTCATGTTGCCTTACTTATTGTTTCAGTGTGACAGTCCTAATGAGGCAGACTGAGCATTTACCCCTTAATTGTATTGTTTAGAGAGAAGAAACTGTAGTTTAAAACCTGGGGGACTATACTTCCTTTAGCCGTATCGTACTCCAGTGTTGGTGACGAGGCTTTGGGTTCCTAAAGATCCTCTCCCACTTTCTCTTTTGCTCTTTGCAGGCCGGCTGGTGGCCAGTCTCGTTGCCGAATTTCTTCAGTTTTTTAATCTTGACTTTACCTTGGCAGTTTTTCAGCCTGAAACTAGCACAGTAAGAATGATGCTTTTTAATGTCTGTCCTTGAAGCTGCCTTTGACACAGATGGGTTCATTACAAGTTGAAAGTTAACAAAATGATTGTTTTTTATAGTTGATTATGTCTTAGTTTCTTAAAAGCCATCTGAGCTGTTAGACAGCTGGCATCAGTGTCCCTGCTTCACAGAACTGGACAGGATTGCTCTTGCAGAGTGGGTTTGTTCTGGCGTTAACCTACGCCTGCTAGTGGGGACTTTAAATGTGGAGATACGTAATCTTAAACGTGGAGATTTCATTCATTAGAAAAATGGTGTCTTTGAGTTTAGAGATGTCTTTAAGTTTGAAAATACTTTTCTTTCACCTCTGAAAATAGTTTTGCTATATTTTTGTGCATTTCTGTTTTACTTTCTTATTTCTTTCCCAGTTTCAAGGTCTTGAAGGTCGAGAGAATTTAGCCCGAGATTTAGGAATCATTGAAGCCGAAGGTACTGTGGGTGGACCCTTATTGTTAGAAGTGATCAGACGCTGTCAACAGAAAGAAAGAGGGCCGGCCAGTGGGGAAGTGAGTACAGCGCCGCCCGTTGCCACCTGCCTTTCCTTGCCAGTCTCTGCCTGTCTAGGGCGGCCGTGCGGGTTAGCTGACACGTGTTGAGTCAGGTTGAAATAGAGAGGCCACGCCTTCAAATCAAACCAGACATACTCAGAAATCGTATAAACGCACCATTTGATGAAAACTGTAGATGCAGAAGCTCTGAGGCTGCTGCTGCACCTTTTCTGGGGAGGGGCACTCTGAGCGTGGGGTTCGGACCGGGTGTGTGGAGCCCCTGCCAGCTCCCCCACTAACCAAGTCCATCCTTGGTCACACGACTCCCCTCCTGGCTCCTCCTCTGTGGACGGGGATGGTGACTTCTACTCGGGCATTGGGAGGCTTACACGCACAAGTTAGTGCATGCGAGATGCTGAGAACGCCCACCGGATTGTTGGTCCTTATTTTTATTATTGCTTCTAAACATAGACAGGCTGAATTGTAGCCTTGTTAACAATTTTTTGAACATAAAGTCTTTTTAAAACTAGGCTTAAAACTTCGAACTGTTGATTTTTGTTTCCAAACATTTTCATAGTTTTTAAATTATTCATTGTATTTCTGATTCTTAGCCTTTATTTTTAGAAATCACGCTAATGAGATTAATGGTCTGATTTCCTTTACAAACAATCATTTTCCATCAAGATGCTGTTTCACAGACAGCATTGTGACTGTCTGAGATGCCTGGTTGAATAGCAGTGGGTAGGTAGGGACCTGGAAGGTTACGGGCTGCTGTTACTCTATTGGGAGAGTCTCAGAGTGTGTTTCCCATTAGAAGCTTTGAAAATCATTAAAGCTTGACTGAGTACCTATAGCATCAAAGGCATACTAAATAGATTGTTTAATTAAAAGATAAAATATAAGCAAGTCATCTCTTCTGGAGGAGTTGGGAGCTAGTCAAGGTGTGCTCACATAAGGAAATGGACATTTAAATTAGGGCTTCCATGGTGGCTCAGCTGGTAAAGAATCCCCTACAGTGCAGGAGATGGAAGAGACGTGGGTTCCAGTCCTGGGTTGGGAAGATCCCCTGGAGACGGCAGTAGTAGCCCAGTTCAGTTTTCTTGCCTGGAGAATCTCATGGACAGAGGAGCTTGGTGGGCTACAGTTCATGGGGTCGCAAAGAGTCGGACCCGACTGAGCGACCGAGCACACACAGCCATCATAGAGGGCAGATACCATCTTCCACGACGAGTCTGCACTCTTTAGGGGTAGTCATGTTTAGTTAGCGGAGAGCAGTGGTTGTTTCAGGTTGAAATGTTGTTGAGCTCCGTCTCAGTGTGAGACTGGGGGCAGAGTGCGGGAGGGCATTGAGAAGGCGGTGAGCCCAACTGCACCTCGTGCACTGGGGCTCAGTCGTTTGTAATATTCGAGCAGTCTTTGGTGTGAACTTACTGCATGGGGCCGTTGTGCTGGCTTCTGGTCAAGTAAAAGGTGGCCTTGGTCCCTGCTGCCTCCTGGGCCGCAGTCTGTGGGTGGAGGGGACACGTCCTTTGGCTTCCGAGGCCCTCCGCTTGCCCCTTTGTCTTGTTTCTCTCCGCTCTGTGATTCCCCTCATGCAGTGCTGGCTGCCCTCTGTCTCTCTGGTTTGCTCTCCCTTCCTTAACATCCTAGTAGTAACCTGGGCTCTGGGGCCAGACTGCTTGGGTGACACCCCAGCTCTGCTCCACCCTGTGTGTGACCCTCTGGCCACTTAACCTCCACGTGCCTCGGGTCCTGCACCTGTGAGATGGAGAGAATCGGGTGTATTTGTGGTCGCATCGAGGACTAGAGGCTGCCGCGTCCCGGAGCCATGGGAGCCATGCTGGGCAGGCCGTGACCACTGTTCTGTTCCTTCCTTTGCTGTTAGGATTGAACACAGGACTCCCAAGCCCAGCCCAATTGTTTTCACAGGCTTAAGACCAGCATTTCCAGCCCTTCACCTGGTTAACGCACTGGCACGTTTGAATCTTTGTGAAAGAAAACCGACTTTGTTGTCTTTACTTCTGACAGAGTGAAAGCTGCACCAGACGAGGAGCGATGCCCGCCCCAGACCCGCCCGGCCCCTTGTGCACATCCCGTCTCAGTTTGCGTGGGTTCTGTCCCTGTGGCTCTGCTCGCCCCGGCCCCGTCTGTCATGAGAGTTGTCGCTGTCCCTCCTGGGCCCTGTAGGTTTGGCGGCAGCTCCTGAAAGACAGGCTGGTTCCTGGAAGCCCTCTGTGCCCTCCTCAGCAGAATGTCTGCCTCAAACACAGACCCAGTAGGAGTTTTCCTGTCTGGTTTGTTTGGTTTGGAATCGAGACCCAGTGGATGCGTTTTCGGTCTGAAACTCTTCACAGATGGGTCCAAAGCCTCCCACTCAGTTTGCCTGGTTTGTAGTTGAGGTCTGTCACGTGGGCCCGGCGTGGGGTCTCTAGCTCCAGAAGGTGACCGTTTTCCTCCCTCAGGATGCAGAATTGTTAGGCTGGACGTGTCATCTCTACTTTTTGCTGGTTTTCCACCCTTCATACCTGGCGGTCTCAGTTTAGTCGTTTGTGTGTGTACACACACGCACACACACAGTGGATTGATTCTTAAAGTAGGGAGCTCACAGGTGTCTGGGCCCTTTTGTCATTTACTAGTCCCTCTCACTTTGAGGGGAAACATTCTGTGATTTTTATAATGTAATGAAATAAAAAATTGTAGATTTAATTGACCTCCTTTTGACTTTTGATGCTAGAGGAGAAAACTAGCTGTGGGTTAGCCCACTGACCTTAGAAAAGCTTTCACCAAAAGCGATTGTGTGTGTGTGTGCATGCGAAGTTGCTTTAGTCGATTCTGTGTGACCCTGTGGACAGTAGACTGCCGGGTCCTCTGTCCATGGGATTCTCCAGCAGGAATACTGGAGTGGGTTGCCCTGCCCTCCTCCAGGAGATCCTCCCAACCCGGGGATGGAACCTACGTCTCTTATGCCTCCTGAAATGCAGGCAGGTTCTTTACCACTAGCGCCACCTGGGAAGCCTCAAAACGTGCATTTTAAACCTTCCTTAAAGCCAGGGTACTGGATCCACATCTTTTCAGTCTTTTCTGTTCATGATTGCCGAATTAATTCTAAAATTCAGCCCTTTGTCCATTTTATCCCTCTTTAAATGTTGCAGTGAGTATGGAATGACACTGATTAATCTGCAGGTTCCTCAGCTGTGGGCTTCCCTGGTGGCTCAGCTGGTAAAGAATCTGCCTGCAAAGCGGGAGACCTGGGTTTGATCCCTGGGTTGGGAAGATCCCCTGGAGAAGGGAATGGCTACCCACTCCAGTATTCTGGCCTGGAGAATTCCTTGGACAGAGGAGCCTGGTGGGCTATAGTCCATGGGGTCTCAGAGTCAGACAGGACTGAGTAGCTCTCACTTCCTCAGCTATAAGATCCTGCATGATGTGGTCCCACCCTGGCTTTCTAGCCTCATGCCTGGTTTTGAAATCTGGAAGCTTGTACTTAGGCCAGACAGAGCACGCCCTAGAGAGGCCTTTGCCTCCTCGCCTTGGCCCTTCTCTCCTCTCTTTGCTACCTGAAGTGGCGATCCTCCCCCCAGGCGGCTGTGCGGTGTTGCTGTCTGCCTTCTCTCCTTCCTCTCTCACTCCTGGGGCCCCTGTAATTGAGTGCCTCATCCCGCATTCTTCAAATAGTTATTGTTTTTATGAGGTTTTTTGAGACCAAATGAAGTAAAGAAGGAAGTTCAGGGGGGAGGAAAGAGATGATCTTTGAGAATCAGAGGACAGTGTTTTCGTGGAGAGCAGGGAAAGCAAAGGGAGAAGGTTCACTTGGAAAGAACGCTAGGGGCGTATTTATTAATACATGTGGCCTGAGGAGCCTGTTCCATGTGCTTGAGGGAAATACTCAGCAGGTAATTAGAATCCTAAGTCTATTTGTGGTTTTGGTAAACTTTGGAGAAAATCTAAGGATGTTTATATTAATAGGAAGAAATAAAAATGGCAACATTATGTAGTGGTTTTTAATTTTTAAATATTGAGGTGTAACTAGTATTTGACGCTTTATTTTTAAATGTGTCTTAATTTTCAACCGTGTAATATTTCAGGGTGCACTGGACCTGTCTGATATACATTCTCCACCAAAGTCACCGGAAGGAAAGACAGGTGCTCACACTCCTCCCAGTAAGGTGAGTGGCCCGAGGCTCCTGTACCAGGTACCAGGGTCGCTCTGGTACCAGGGTCGCTGTTGTTGAAAGTGCTTTTCATCTTTTGTTGAAGTCTTTATTTATGAGCATCTTCTGAAAATTTAATAAGCTCCTTTGGGACCATTGTACAAGTCAGTAGGTTTTTAAAATGCCATGTAAATATGTTCTTAAATTGTTTTATCAGTGATTTATATGCTGAGCCACGTGAGATTTGTATCTTAGTACTATGCATTTTTAAAATACTAAATTTACTTTTTCTAATTAAAATTTTTTTAAATTAATTCTTTTGCTTTGTTGATAGTGTTTTGAATATTGTACCATAGAAAGAAATGTGCTGTTAAATAACAGAATTGTAGGATATTTGGATTCATTTCATACTTGGAACATTTTGTCCAGTTGACAAAAGAAATTTACTTATTTTTCACTTTTAAATTCCTATAGCTTCAGAATATTAAGTTCCAGAATATAGAATTGTTGTGTTAAATTCTGTAGAATTTAAATTCTGTAGGTGCTCAGATTTGGAATTGTCCGTTATAATAATTTTTTTATATTGATGAGCTTTTTTGAGAATTTACAAGAATGTTTATGTACTCTGGTTCTCTTTGTGTGGGTGTGCATGCATGTGTGTATGAGGTGTGTGTGTCTCTGCACGTGTGTATGTGTGAGGGTGTGTGTGTGTGTTTGAGGGGTGTGTCTGTGTGTACGTGTGTGAGTTGTGTGTTGTCTGTATGTGCATGTGTGTATGAGCTGTGTGTATCTCTGCACGTGTGTATGTATGGGTGTGTGTGTGTGTTTGAGGGGTGTGTCTGTGTATACGTGTGTGAGTTGTGTGTTGTCTGTATGTGCATGTGTGTATGAGCTGTGTGTGTCTGCATATGTGTGTGTTTGAGGGGTGTGTCTGTGTGTACGTGTGTGAGTTGTGTGTTGTCTGTATGTGCGTGTGTGTATGAGCTGTGTGTATCTCTGCACGTGTGTATGTATGAGGGGTGTGTCTGTGTATGTGTGTCTCTGCACGTGTGTATGTTTGAGGGGGGTATGTGTGTGTTTGAGGGGTGTGTCTGTGTGTACATGTGTGAGTTGTGTGTTGACTATATGTGCGTGTGTGTTTGAGCTGTGTGTATCTGCACGTGTGTATGTATGGGTGTGTGTGTGTGTTTGAGGGGTGTGTCTGTGTGTACGTGTGTGAGTTGTGTGTTGTCTGTATGTGCATGTGTGTATGAGCTGTGTGTATCTCTGCACGTGTGTATGTATGAGGGGTGTGTCTGTGTATGTGTGTCTCTGCACGTGTGTATGTTTGAGGGGGGTATGTGTGTGTTTGAGGGGTGTGTCTGTACATGTGTGAGTTGTGTGTTGACTATATGTGCGTGTGTGTTTGAGCTGTGTGTATCTGCACGTGTGTATGTATGGGTGTGTGTGTGTGTTTGAGGGGTGTGTCTGTGTGTACGTGTGTGAGTTGTGTGTTGTCTGTATGTGCATGTGTGTATGAGTTGTGTGTGTGTCGTGTGTGTGCATGTGTCTCTGTGTGTGTCAGCACACGTGTATGTCTGAGTTGTGTGTCTGCGTGCGTGCATGTGTATGAAGTGTGTGTGTGTGCATGCACACGAGGTGTGTGTTTCTCTGTGTGTGCATGTGTGTGAGTTGTGTGTGTCTGTGTGTGCATGTGTGTATGAGGGGTGTGTGTGTGTGTGAGTGAGTTGTTCAAGCTAAGGCCTTCTGACTTCAGGGATTTGGATAATGGAGTAGAAACGGAGGGGGACCCCTGCTGGAATTTAGACTCAGGGCTGCCCGTCCTAGTGGGGTGGATGGAAGGGTGATGGTCAGGGAGGGCGTCCTCCCCTGCGCCGGGTGGCGCTTCGCGCGGTGGGTGAACCTGCTGGTCCTGCCCCACACGGCGTGGGCCTGCTGGTGCGGTGTGAGCGCCCCGGTGGAGCACCTCCTCCCCGACGGCTCCGGTGCTGTGTTGTTCGTGGTACCAGCTGTGTCTTTCTGAGTCAGGTGAACTTGCAGAGCGCAGCGGCTGCAGCGCTGGGAGGAGACGCCGGTGAATGGGTCCAGTTGTTGTTTGTTGCTGGTTCTCTGACTTCGTGGCTCCTTCACAGTTTTGAATGTGGAGTCAGCGGAGTGTGGGGCGTTATTCCTCAGCAGGACGCGGCCCTCGTGCGGGTGGTAGTTGTCCTGCTCCCTGGGGTCCAGTCAGCCTTTCCTGGGGGGAGGGGCAGGTGTTGGTCTAGGAAGGGTTTCCCCCCGTGCTCATCAGGCTGGAACTTCTGTGCAGGGAGAGTGAGGTTGTGAGTCAGTCTGATGCTCTCTTCAGATTAAGTGCCGCAGGGAAAGAAAGCTCTGCTTTCTGTGAGAATATCTGGCTTTAGTGGGGTTTAAATTAATGCATATTCCTAAGCACTTATTAGCACCTGCAGCACCGAGTTATTTGGAAGTTCTCTTTTAGATGTTTTTTCTTAAAGCATGTTAGCAATACGGACTTCCCACATATTGTATGTCTTCAGGATGAAATATTGATGTCTGTTTTAGATATTTCTATCCTCTCTACATAAAAATGTTTTAAGCTCTATCATGAGAATGATTATGAGACTCTTAACTTTTAAGTCAGGAAATGTTGCTGTAAGTACAGAGATGTGATGGTAATTTTTAAGGTGAACCTGGATACACCTGATTGTTTCCAGGTGATCCCCATCAACCTTCTGACGGTCTTCAGCTTTGCCTGGGCTCTCTGTCAGCACCTAGGCCTATGGGGGCAGTGAACGCTTCGGACACCATAGCTCATCTCTAGTGGGGCTGGTTGGGGCTGTTTGAAGACAAGGCATTCTTTTGGCAATTAAAATGCGGTTCCTCTCTAGTCCTACAGGATCTTGATTCAGGATCCCAGTAGCTTGCCCACCCCTTTCCGGCCAGCTTCCTTCTGTCTCTGAGGTCTCCGATCAACTGGGGCTCTAAGAACAGCACCTCATCAACCTGGAGAGCTCTAGGAGTCCTGGGAAGCTGTGGCCAGGCCCAGGGCCAGCCCGGCCTGGACGAGCTCGCTCTGCTTCCCCCCTGAGAAAGCCGGTTCCTAAAGGAAGCTGTGAGGATGGAAGGCTGGCTTTCTCGGGGTGCCTCTGGCCAGAGTGGGAAGGAGTGAATCTCACACGGGGAGCCGGGCAGGGTGAGATTGTAGGCCCCGTGTGTAACCCCGTGACTGCTGGACGTGAACTGCAGCGTGAGTTTAGGAAGAGTGTCAAGAAAAGGCTAAAAAAGTGTTTCAAAAGAAGAATATATTAATTAGGTTTTCGATTTTTAAGACATTTTCTGATAGGACTCTCTCTTAGTGTGGTATGAATTCGTTTACTTTAAAGATTTCTATTTTGTGGTAAAATGTTGTTTTATTCTCACGCTTAGATACCAAGGTATAAAGGACAAGGTAAGAAGAAGACCAGCGGGCAGCAGTCTGGTGCCAAGGTAACCTGCGGGGGGCGAGGAGGAGAGCGGCCAGGCGGGCACAGCGCCAGCCCCTGCGGGCCTCCCTGGGTGCCCAGTTCCCTGTGGCCTAGGGTTAAGTTTCCTTTTGAAATACCGCTTTCTTTGTCTACGAGCAGAATATGCCAAAGTCATGGTGACATAAAAGAAAAAGTAGTTTGACTTCCAGTTTTTACCCAGGTGAAAATCATACTCTTGTATTTTAAAACTCTGCTCTCAGTTTTGCCTTGAAAATTCCTTGATTTGTTGGCGACAGAAAAAGTTGAAAATACCTTCCTCTTACTTTACTTTCCTCTTAAGTGGATGGTCACCTGTGTATTCTTAACCTTCTGATTTTTATCTGAGGTAATTAGAGCATCAGACTACTTTTTGGATAAGCTCTAATTGGTAACCAAAAGGCCAACCTTGGTGTCCATCAGGATGCTCTGCTCGTGTTGAACAGCTGTCAGCCCTGCGCGTCCGTTAGCCGTTCTCTGAGCCCTGGCTCTCCAAGCGCCAGCCCACAGTGGGCTCAGGGACCCGCTGTGTCACTGCCTTGGCTGCTTTTTTTCCCTCCCCTAAAGGTCTCAGACTTTGAGTAAGTTGGTAGATGTGCTGCTTGTAATATTTGAATATTAAAATTCTCAGGAGTAATTATCAACTGCCAATGTAGTTCTTACACTTATCTAGAATAAAATCAAGTTATTTAACGTTTAGTTCTGTGAGAATCGCTAATCCTTGTTGAGTCTTAGTTTATGTACAGATTTTTTCACTAAGTTCAAGGCTTCCAGGATCTGAGCACTTGAAAAGTCGCGTCTGCTGTGTTGGCGGCGTTAGTGGTCTCCGTGCTGCTTTCCTGTCGCTGTATTTGTCCACACTGCTCCTCATGCACTACTGCGTGAGAAGGTGGTTTGGAATGTGTTGGAGTTTGAACATTTACGTAGTGAGAGTCTTCAGTGTTAAGTGCTGAGAGCAAGGCAAATTTAACACAGATCTTCCCTTAAGCAGCGTATGGTCAAATGACAGGTGAGACAGACCTTAAGAAAAATAATTGAAAGTATAAATTGGAATTTTTTTATAGATGTCTTAAATCAACTTCTTGCACTTTTTTAAAAGTGTATTTCATAGTATTACATTTTAAAATCCTGTTGGTGTCATGAGTTCTAAAGAAGCTGAAACATTTGAAAAAAGTTGATGTGTAGAAGCAGAGCCCCGGGGAGATAGCTTCACTGTGTGTGCTGGCCGCAGCCTCGGGGCCCGGACGTCCTGCCTCTGCTCCGAGCAGGGCCTCCCATGCTCTGGGGGTGACTGGAGAGTGTCCGCCTGGATGCTGGAGTTGCGGGCTGCAAGTTAGCCCCTCTTTTTTCGTGATTGTGCTCCTGAGCTCCGAGCACTTGCTCAGTCACTTGGAAACAGCTTTCCCCGCCCTCCTGCTCGCGTCTCTGAGTTGCTTTTACAAGGAGCCTGTGCTGTCCCCGTGTCACCTACTTCCAGCCAGAGAGACGCGCCTGCTCCTCTCCCACCCCACCTTTCTGCTCTGCCCTGTGCACACAGCCGGGGCTCAACAGTCTCCACATCTAACAGCTCAGGTTCCAAGCTGCCTCTGGTCTGGGGTGGTCCACAGCCGGGCCCCAGGGGGAGCCCTTCACACTGTGAGTGGTGGCACCTTCATCTGGGAGTGCCACCCTGGTCGTGAAGAGCCTGAGCCCCAGGCGCCCAGTAGGAAGGGCTGCTGTGCGTTACTGTTTGCTTTGCCTGCGGTAAGGCATCGGTATTAATTGCTCATTCAGAAACTTGGCTATTTTCAGAGAAGCTATATTCATATCAGAAATAAATTTAAAAAATCAATTATATGGATAACTAGTTTGTACTTACTACTGTTGTAAACCTGTTAATATATGTAGCAAAATCTAAGGTTTTGGACTAATTTAGTAGAAATAAAAGTTACGTTCCTGGTTTTGTTCTTGTTGTAAGACAGTGAAGGATGGATAGTGGAGGAGGAATACAGGGTGCAAAAATATTGGATGTTTCTTTACTCAGACATTTTCAACATGTATTAACATTTCCAACGTATCTGTAATAATCTGTTTAATTGTAAACTGTTTTGTTGTACCAAGCATGGTGCTAGTTGTCTGGAAAAAATATCAAAATTTACAACAGACTTGGTAGGCTCTACAAAGGTTTTTACCATTCAGATGAAAAAACTGAGTAAGATATTAGTTTGTTTTCAACATTAAGCAGTTTCAATCATCCCATTAAATGAAGCATCAAAGGTTATCTTTTCTGTTCATAATTGTTTTCAGGTGTTTTAAAACTAATTTTTGTTGAGTTTTTTTTTTGGCCTCAAGTTCTTAATAAATGACATTTCTGAATTTGTTCCTTATTTTCGGGACTCCGGGATAAGCTCAGCCTTATGCTGATGTGCCTTCCTGGGTGGCTCAGTGGTGCAGGGTCCGCCTGCCAATGGAAGAATGGCAGGAGACGTGGAAGTCGGGAGGGGAGCTGAGGCGTGGTGCAGAAGAGAATTAAATCGGACAGATACCTTTAAGTGCTTTTGCAGAACTGGGATATTCCTTTGGCTTTTATGTTTCTCTCTTAGGGACAGTGCAGATTAAGCCTTTAGTTTAGAAAACCAAGTTGTTTTTTTTTTTTTTCCAGGTTTTTAAGACAATCTAATGATAATTGAGTTTTCGGCTACTGGGAAAACAGTAATTTCTCTGGGAAACTTCTCTATGATGCTAATTTTCTGTTAATGTAGAAATCATTAAAATCTTGAATGTGTAAGTGTTCTAGAGAAAATGAATCATCCACTAAACTTTTCTTACAGTTTTGCTGTAGTTTACCTTAAAGTGTATTAGTCCTGACATTCACCCAAGGGCACTACGTGACTGCCATGGTGCTGGGCAGTAGGCCTCTCTGTTAAAAAGACACAACTTCGTTATGTTTCAGATGTTTATTATAAATACCTCTTAGTTCCCAGGACTGCTGTAACAAAGTCCCCCAAACGTGGTAGCTCAGAACAGTGGACATGCATTGTCCCTGGCTCTGGAGGCTGGAATTTGAGATCAGAGTGTCTCAGGATTGGCTCCTTCTGAGGTGGGAAGGAGAGTCCTTTCCTGCCTTTTCGCAGCTTCTCGTGGCTCCTGGCCCTCCTGCATGTTCTTTGGCATGTAGGCACGTCACCCATGTCTCTGCTGTCATGTTCATGGGGCTGTCTCTCCGTGTTCATCTGTCCTGTCATCAGGACACCAGGGGCATTGTGTTAGGGGCTTATCCACCTCCTCCATGACCTCCTCATAGCTGGTCACATCTGTAGTGACCCTGTTTGTAAATGAGGGCACATTCTGGAATCCTGCACAGTAGGCTTACAATGTCCCTTTTTGGGGGACAGTGGAGAATCAGTGGAAAAATAACTCCAGAAAGAATGAAGGGATGGAGCCAAAGCAAAAACAACACCCAGTTGTAGATGTGACTGGTGATAGAAGCATGGTCCAATGCTGTAAAGAGCAGTATTGCATAGGGACCTGGAATGTTAGATCCATGAATCAAGGCAAATTGGAAGTGGTCAAACAGGAGATGGCAAGAGTGAACGTCGACATTCTAGGAATCAGGGAACTGAATTTAACTCAGATGACCATTATATCTACTACTGTGGGCAGGAATCCCTTAAAAGAAATGGAGTAGCCATCATGGTCAACAAAAGAGTCCGAAATGCAGTACTCGGATGCAATCTCAAAAGTGACAGAATGAACTTTGTTCGTTTCCAAGGCAAACCATTCAATATCATGGTAATCCAAGTCTATGCCCCAACCAGTAATGCTGAAGAAGCTGAAGTTGAAAAGTTCTATGAAGACCTACAAGACCTTTTAGAACTAACACCCAAAAAAGATGTCCTTTTCATTATAGGGGACTGGAATGCAAAAGTAGGAAGTCAAGAAACACCTGGAATAACAGGCAAATTTGGCCTTGGAGCACGGAATGAAGCAGGGAAAAGGCTAATACGGTTTTGCCAAGAGAACGCACTGGTCATAGCAAACACCCTCTTCCAACAACACAAGAGAAGACTGTACACATGGACATCACCAGATGGTCAACACCGAAATCAGATTGATTATATTCTTTGCAGCCAGAGATAGAGAAGCTCTATACAGTCAGCAAAAACAAGACCGGAAGCTGACTGTGGCTCAGATCATGAACTCCTTTTTGCCAAATTCAGACTGAAATTGAAGAAAGTGGGGAAAACCATTAGACCATTCAGGTATGATCTAAATCAAATCCCTTATGATTATATAGTGGAAGTGAGAAATAGATTTAAGGGACTAGATCTGATAGATAGAGTGCCTGATGAACTCTGGACGGAGGTGCGTGACATTGTACAGGAGACAGGGACCAAGACCATCCCCATGGAAAAGAAATGCAAAAAAGCAAAATGGCTGTCTGAGGAGGCCTTACAAATAGCTGTGAAAAGAAGAGAAGCGAACAGCAAAGGAGAAAAGGAAAGATATTCCCATTTGAATACAGAGTTCCAAAGACTAGCAAGGAGAGATAAGAAAGTCTTCCTCAGTGATCAGTGCAAAGAAATAGAGGAAAACAGTGGAATGGGAAAGACGAGATCTTTTCAAGAAAATTAGAGATACAAAGGGAACATTTCATGCAAAGATGAGCTCGATAAAGGACAGAAATGGTATGGACCTAAAAGAAGCAGAAGATATTAAGAAGAGGTGGCAAGAATATTCAGAAGAACTGTACAAAAAAGATCTTCATGACCCAGATAATCACGATGATGTGATCACTCACCTAGAGCCAGACATCCTGGAATGTGAAGTCAAGTGGTCCTTAGAAAGCATCTCTACGAACAAAGCTAGTGGAGGTGATGGAATTCCAGTTGAGCTATTTCATTTTTTTTTTTATTTCTAAAAAAGAATTTTATTAAAAAAGCACAAATGCAAAGAAATGAACAGAGGAAAATGTATGCGTCGAACCTGGACTGGTCACTTATGATAATATACATGCTACAATTCCATTCTCCCCAATCATTCCACCTTCACCCTCTCCCACAGAGTCCCAAAGACTGTTCTAAATGCCTATGTCTCTTTTGCAGTCTCTTATACAGGGTTCAGGTTACCATTTTTCTAAATTCCATATATATGCGTTAATATACAGTATTGATGTTCTTCTTTCTGGCTTACTTCACTCTGTATAATTGGCTCCAATTTCATCCACCTCATTAAAACTGATTCAAATGTATTCTTTTTGATGGCTGAATAATACTCCATTGTGTATATGTACCAAAGCTTTCTTATCCATTCGTCTGCAGATGGACATCTAGGTTGCTTCCATGTCCTGGCTATTATAAACAGTGCTGCAATGAACATTGGAGTACATGCGTCTCTTTCAATTCTGGTTTCCTCGGTGTGTATGCCCAGGAGTGCGATCGCTGGATCATATGGCAGTTCTATTTCCAGTTTTCTGAGGAATCTCCACACTGTTCTCCATAGTGGCTGTACTAGTTTGCATTCCCACCAACAGTGTAAGAGGGTTCCCTTCTCTCCACACCCTCTCCAGCACTTATTGCATGTAGACTTTTGGATAGCAGCCATTCTGACTGGTGTGAAATGGTATCTCATTGTGGTTTTGATTTGCATTTCTCTGATGATGAGGGATGTTGAGCATTTTTTCATGTGTTTATTAGCCATCTTTATGTCTTCTTTGGAGAAATGTCTGTTTAGTTCTTTGGCCCATTTTTTGATTGGGTCACTTAGTTTTCTGGAATTAAGCTGCAGGAGCTGCTTGTATAATTTGGAGATTAATCCTTTATCAGTTGCTTCATTTGCTATTATTTTCTCCCATTCTGAAGGCTGTCTTCTCACCTTGCTTAGAGTTTCCTTTGCTGTGCAGAAGCTTTTGATTTTAATTAGGTCCCATTTGTTTATTTTTGCTTTTATTTCCAATATTCTGGGAGGTGGGTCTTGGAGGATCCTGCTGTGATTTATGTCGGAGAGTGTTTTGCCTATGTTCTCCTCTAGGAGTTTTATAGTTTCTGGTCTTACATTTAGATCTTTAATCCATTTTGAGTTTATTTTGGTGTATGGTGTTAGGAAGTGTTCTAGTTTCATTCTTTTACAAGTGGCTGACCAGTTTTCCCAGCACCACTTGTTAAAGAGACTGTCTTTTCTCCATTTTATCTTCTTGCCTCCTTTGTCGAAGATAAGGTGTCCATAGGAGCGTGGGTTTATCTCTGGGCTTTCTATTTTGTTCCATTGATCTATATTTCTGTCTTTATGCCAGTACCATACTGTCTTGATGACTGTGGCTTTGTAATAGAGCCTGAAGTCCGGCAGGTTAATTCCCCCAGTTCCATTCTTCTTCCTCAAGATTGCTTTGGCTATTCGAGGTTTTTTGTATTTCCATACAAATTGTGAGATTATTTGTTCTAGTTCTGTGAAAAATATTGTTGGTAGCTTGATAGGGATTGCATTGAATGTATAAATTACTTTGGGTAGTATACTCATTTCTACAATATTTATTCTTCCAATCCACGAACACGGTATATTTCTCCATCTATTCGTGTCCTCTTTGATTACTTTCACTAGTGTTTTATAGTTTTCTATGTACAAGTCTTTTGTTTCCTTAGGTAGATATATTCCTAAGTATTGTTTTCATTGCAACAGTGAATGGAATAGTTTCCTTAATTTCTCTTTCTATTTTCTCATTATTAGTGTATAGGAATGCAAGGGATTTCTGTGTGTTGATTTTATATCCTGCAACTTGACTGTAATCATTGATTAGCTCTAGTAGTTTTCTGGTAGAGTCTTTAGGGTTTTCTGTGTAGAGGATCATGTCATCAGCGAACAGTGAAAGCTTTACTTCTTCTTTTCCAATTTGTATTCCTTTTATGTTGTTTTCTGCTCTGATTGCTGTGGCCAAAACTTCCAGAACTATGTTGAATAGTAGTGGTGAGAGTGGGCACCCTTGTCTTGTTCCTGACTTTAGGGGAAATGCTTTCAGTTTTTCACCATTGAGGATAATGTTTGCTGTGGGTTTGTCATATATAGCTTTTATTATGTTGAGGTATGTCCCTTCAATTCCCACTTTCTGGAGGGTTTTTATCAAAAATGGATGTTGAATTTTGTCGAAAGCTTTCTCTGCATCTATTGAGATAATCATATGATTTTTATTTTTCAGTTTGTTAATGTGGTGTATTACGTTGATTGATTTGCGGATATTGAAGAATCCTTGCATTCCTGGGATAAAGCCCACTTGGTCATGATGTATGATCTTCTTAATGTGTTGTTGGATTCTGATTGCTAGAATTTTGTTAAGGATTTTTGCATCTATGTTCATCAGTGATATTGGCCTATAGTTTTCTTTTTTTGTGGGGTCTTTACCAGGTTTTGGGATTAGGGTGATGGTGGTCTCATAGAATGAGTTTGGAAGTTTCCCTTCCTCAGCTATTTTCTGGAAGAGTTTGAGTAGAATAGGTGTTAGCTCTTCTCTAAATTTTTGGTAGAATTCAGCTGTGAAGCCGTCTGGACCTGGGCTTTTGTTTGCTGGGAGATTTTTGATTACAGTTTCAATTTCCGTGCTTGTGATGGGTTTGTTCAGATTTTCTATTTCTTCCTGGTTCAGTTTTGGAAAGTTGTACTTTTCTAGGAATTTGTCCATTTCTTCCAGGTTATTCATTTTATTGCCATATAATTGCTGATAGTATTCTCTAATAATCCTTTGTATTTCTGTGTTGTCAGTTGTGATCTCTCCATTTTCATTTCTAATTTTATTGATTTGGTTCTTCTCCCTTTATTTCTTGATGAGTCTGGCTAGTGGTTTGTCAATTTTATTCACCTTCTCAAAGAACCAGCTTTTGGCTTTGTTGATTTTTGCTATGGTCTCTTTTGTTTCTTTTGCATTTATCTCTGCCCTAATTTTTATGATTTCTTTCCTTCTACTAACCCTGGGGTTCATTTCTTCCTTTTCTAGTTTCTTTAGATGTAGAGTTAGGTTATTTAGTTGACTTTTTTCTTGTTTCTTGAGGTGTGCCTGTATTGCTATGAACTTCCCCCTTAGCACTGCTTTTACAGTGTCCCAGAGGTTTTGGGTTGTTGTGTTTTCATTTTCATTCATTTCTATGCATATTTTGATGTCTCTTTTGATTTCTTCTATGATTTGTTCATTATTCAGCAGCGTGTTGTTCAGTCTCCATATGTTGGCACTTTTAACAGTTATTCTCCTGTAATTGAGATCTAATCTTACTGCATTGTGGTCAGAAAAGATGCTTGGAATGATTTCAATTTTTTTGAATTTACCAAGGCTAGATTTATGTCCCAGGATGTGATCTATCCTGGAAAAGGTTCCGTGTGCGCTTGAGAAAAAGGTGAAATTCATTGTTTTGGGGTGAAATGTCCTATAGATATCTATTAGGTCTAACTGTTCTATTATATCATTTAAAGATTGTGTTTCCTTGTTAATTTTCTGTTTAGTTGATCTATCCATAGATGTAAGTGGGGTGTTAAAATCTCCCACTATTATTGTGTTATTGTTAATTTCCCCTTTCATACTTGTTAGTAATTGTCTTACATATTGCGGTGCTCCTATGTTAGGTGCATAAATATTTATAATTATTATATCTTCTTCTTGGATTGATCCTTTGATCATTATGTAGTTTCCTTCTTTGTCTCGTTTCACAGCCTTTGTTTTAAAGTCTATTTTATCTGATATGAGTATTGCTACTCCTGCTTTCTTTTGGTCTCTATTTGCATGGACTATCTTTTTCCAGCCCTTCACTTTCAGTCTGTATGCGTCCCTCGTTTTGAGGTGGGTCTCTTGTAGACAACATATATGGGGGTTTTGTTTTTGTATCCATTCAGCCAGCCTTTGTCTTTTGGTTGGGGCATTCAACCCATTTACGTTTAAGGTAATTATTGAAAAGTACGATCCCGTAGCCATTTTCTTTATTGCTTTGGGTTCAAGTTTATACACTCTTTCTGTAATTCCTGTCTATAGAAGATCCTTTAGCATTTGTTGGAGAGCTGGTTTGGTGATGCTGAATTCCCTCAGCTTTTGCTTGTCTGTAAAGCTTTTGATTTCTCCTTCATATTTGAATGAGATCCTTGCTGGGTATAGTAATCTGGGCTGTAGGTTATTTTCTTTCATCACTTTAAGTATATCTTGCCACTCCCTTCTGGCCTGAAGAGTTTCTGTTGAAAGATCAGCTGTTATCCTTATGGGAATCCCCTTGAGTGTTATTTGCTGCTTTTCCCTTGCTGCTTTTAATATTTGTTCTTTGTGTTTGATCTTTGTTAATTTGATTAATATGTGTCTTGGAGTATTTCGCCTTGGGTTTATCCTGTTGGGGACTCTCTGGATTTCTTGGACTTGGGTGATTATTTCTTTCCCCATTTTAGGGAAGTTTTCAACTATTATCTCCTCAAGTATTCTCTCATGGTCTTTCTTTTTGTCTTCTTCTTCTGGGACTCCTATGATTCGAATGTTGGAGCGTTTAACATTGTCCCAGAGGTCTCTAATATTGTCCTCATTTCTTTTAATTCGTTTTTCTTTTTTCCTCTCTATTTCATTTATTTCTACAATTCTATCTTCTAGTTCGCTTATCCTGTCTTCTGCCTCTGTTATTCTACTGTTTGTTCCCTCCAGAGTGTTTCTAATCTCATCTATTGCATTATTCATTGTATATTGACTCTTTTTTATTTCTTTTAAGTCCTTATTAAATCTTTCTTCCATCTTCTCAATCCTTTTCTCCAGGTTATTTATCTGTAACTCCATTTTACTTTCAAGATTTTGAATCATTTTCACCATCAAAATTCGAAATTCTTTATCAGGTAGATTCCCTATATCTTCTTCTTTTGTTTGTGTTGGTGGGCAATTATCTTGTTCCTTTTCTTGCTGGGTATTTCTCTGCCTCTTCATCTTGCTTATATTGCTTTGCTTGGGGTGTCCTTTCCCTCTTCTTGCAGTTTGTGGAGTTCTCTTTATTATGTAGTTTCTTCGCTGTGTGTGGGGTTGGACAGGTGACTTGTCCAGGTTCCCTGGTTAGGGAAGCATGTGTCAGTGTTCTGGTGGGTGGAGCTGGATTTCTTCTCTTTCCTTTAGAAGACAATGGGCTACTTTTCTGGGAGCCTGATGTCCTCTGCCGGTATTCAGAAGTTGTTTTGTGGACTTTACTCCACGTTCAAATGTTCTTCTGATGAATTTGTGGGGAAGAAAGTGGTCTCGCCGTCTTGTTCCTTCCTCCCCAGAACACTGGATTCTTATATTCCACTTGGTCGTGGAGTATCTCTTCCCAGCTGCTCCAGCAAGGCACAGCCGCTGCACCTTACCTTGGACGAGGGGTATCTCCCCAAGGCCGCCCCTCCTGCCTTGAATGTGGATCAGCTCCTCCCGGCCCTCCGGTGCCCAAGCAGCCACCGCCTCCTGGACGTGGTACAGCTCCTCTCGGCCACCGCCCTAACCCTGGGCGCGGGGCAGCTCCTCTCAGCCACGATTCTGCACGTGGTCGGTTGCGCCGGGAGCCGGGCGTCTCTCGCGTCTGCGCCGCCGGGAGCCGGGCGTCTCTCGCGTCTGCGCCGCCGGGAGCCGGGCGTCTCTCGCGTCTGCGCCGCCGGGAGCCGGGCGTCTCTCGCGTCTGCGCCGCCGGGAGCCCAGTTGAGCTAATTCAAATCCTGAAAGATGATGCTGTGAAAGTGCTGCACTCAACTTGCCAGCAAATTTGGAAAACTCATCAGTGGCCACAGGACTGGAAAAAGTCAGTTTGCATTTCAGTCCCAAAGAAAGGCAATGCCAAAGAATGCTCAAACTACCGCACAATTGCACTCATCTAACATGCTAGTAAAGTCGTGCTCAAAATTCTCCAAGCCAGGCTTCAGCAATATGTGAACCGTGAACTTCCAGATGTTCAAGCTGGTTTTAGGAAAGGCAGAGGCACCAGAGATCAAATTGCCAACATCTGCTGGATCATGGAGAAAGCAAGAGAGTTCCAGAAAAACATCTGTTTCTGCTTCATTGACTATGCCAAGGCCTTTGACTGTGTGGATCACAGTAAACTGTGGAAAATTCTGAAAGAGTTGGGAATACCAGACCATCTGACCTGCCTCTTGAGAAACCTGTATGTAGGTCAGGAAGCAACAGTTAGAACTAGACATGGAACAACAGACTGATTCCAACTCGAGAAAGGAGCACGTCAAGGCTGTATATTGTCGCCCTGCTTATTTAACTTATATGCAGAGTACATCATGAGAAATGCTGGGCTGGAAGAAGCACAAGCTGGAATCAAGATTGCTGGGAGAAATATCAATAACCTCAGATATGCAGATGACACCACCCTTATGGCTGCTGCTGCTGCTGCTGCTGCTAAGTCACTTCAGTTGTGTCCGACTCTGTGTGACCCCATAGACGGCAGCCCACCAGGCTCCCCCGTCCCTGGGATTCTCCAGGCAAGAGCACTGGCGTGGGTTGCCATTTCCTTCTCCAATGTGTGAAAGTGAAAGTCAAGTCGCTCAGTCGTGTCCGACCCTTAGCGACCCCACGGACTGCAGCCTACCAGGCTCCTCCGTCCATGAGATTTTCTAGGCAAGAGTACTGGAGTGGTTTGCCATTGCCTTCTCCGACCCTTATGGCAGAAAGTGAAAAAGAACTAAAGAGCCTCTTGATGAAAGTGAAAGAGGAGAGTGAAAAAGTTGGCTTAAAGCTCAACATTCAGAAAACAAAGATCATGGCATCTGGTCCCATCATTTCATGGCAAATAGATGGGGAAACAGTGGCTGACTATTTTTTGGGGCTCCAAAATCACTGCAGATGGTAACTGGAGCCATGAAATTAAAAGACACTTACTCCTTGGAAAGTTATGACCAACCTAGACAGCATATTAAAAAGCAGGGACATTACTTTGTCAGCAAATGTCCCTCTAGTCAAGGCTATGGTTTTTCCCGTGGTCATGTATGGATGTGAGAGTTGGACTGTGAAGAAAGCTGATCACCGAAGAATTGATGCTTTTGAACTGTGGTGTTGGAGAAGACTCTTGAGAGTCCCTTGGACTGCAAGGAGATCCGACCAGTCCATCCTAAAGGAAATCAGTCCTGAATATTCATTGGAATGGCTGATGCTGAAGCTCTAATACTTTGGCCACTTGATGCAGAGAGTTGACTCATTGGAAAAGACCCTCATGCTGGAAAAGATTGAAGGCAGAAGGGGACGACAGAGGATGGGATGGTTGGATGGTATCACTGTGTCAATGGACATGGGTTTGGGTGAACTTCAGTAGTTGGTGATGGACAGGGAGGCCTGGCGTGCTGCAGTCCACAGGGTTGCAAAGAGTCGGACACAGCTGAGCGACTGAACTGAACTGAACTTTTTGTGGGAACACAATTTAACTCATAATAATCTCCAGGGCCTCTAGGGTAGTCCTGGGATAAATTCTAAACCATTGTCAGAGGATTTTTTTTCTGGTCACACTTTTGCAGTACTTTTGTTTTAATCTTCAGAATGTTTTGATTAATGTTGCTTCTGTTAATGTGGATTTCTTTTTTTGTTTAATGGTAGAAAATACTTGGAATCAAGTTTAGTGAATTCGTTAGTAACCCAGTGAGGTAATGGTCTTTTTGGTAAAAAAAAAAAAAAAAAGTGAGCCAGTTATAAAGTAATGACACATTCCTGTGTAATTTAGAAATTGATTTTGGGAACAGTTCCAAAGAAGTTTTACTGTTTTAAAGTTTAATTTTTACTCCATAGATAAATAGAACTATAATTTTAAAACAAGTTGTTATTTTTAAATGTATGTATTGTGTTGAACATCATAATGTGCTGTGCCATGAAACTTGTCTTCCTAAAGCTAGCCTTTTGTTTCATAGCAAGAATGTTGCTAAAACCTGTCAAAAATAATCATGGACATATTAGTTACTCAGTTCAGATAATTCATTATATGAACTTGAGTTACGTTGATGATGTGAATTCATAGGAAGAGAGACTTTGAAATGACGATTTTTTTTTTTAATGCGCTTTACATTTGTGTTTGTCTGTTTCAGGTCAGGCATACTTCTGAGTTTTCTCAGGGGTGTTTTGAAGGAGATACTATCTCAGTGTCTGTAATCATAAATGTGTTTAAATAGCACAGTAATTCAGGGTATTTATTTCCAAATGTATATTCCTTTGAAAAGATACAAATCTTTTAAAACATTTGTAAATCAGAAATTATAATGGGAGTGAATCTTATTAAGAAATATATAAGTGGTTGGTGTGTCTCTGTAACTGATAATAGCAGGAAAACTTCAAGAAGGTTGTGAGGAAATTTGAAAAATTGTCTGCTTCTTTGAAAATATCCTATGTTGTCTGAAAGGGAGATAACTTGGTATTTATCTTTCCAGACATCTCTGTTTATAACCATTTATTTCTCTGCATTAATAACGTACGGAATATATAGCATGTGTCTGTCAACTAATCGTGGCTTCTAGCTAGTGTGAAAATGTCGGTGTGTATCTTACTGCACAGTCCCCTGCCATCCCCGTGTTAAAGTGCAGTCATCATAGTGTCTCGTGGGATCAGTTATAACCCATGCTGTCACTAGCCTGCTTAGTAGTCAGCAATTTTTCCTCAATCGCTTATCCCGTTTTCTTCACTCCTCATGGTAACTTGACTTGGAAAAGACTACTCTGGTTCAGTTCTTGATTGGATTCATGCCTGAGAACATTAAATTTCTTAAAATTACATAGTTAGTAGTAGAGTATAGGGCCTTCCCTGGTAGCTCAGATGGTAAAGAATCTGCCTGCAATTGGAGAGACCTGGGTTCAATCCCTGGGTCAGGAAGATCCCCTGGAGAAGGGAATGGCAGCCCACTCCAGATTCCTGCCTGGAGAATCCCATGGAGGGAGGAGCCTGGCAGGCTACATGGGATCCATGGATTGCAGAGTCGGACACGACTGAGCGCACACACAGGGCACAGACCATGGTATGTGTTCCGTGTTTTCAGGAGAGCACTCTGCTCACACACCGGGCATCTTATTCAGGGCTGCTCTGCAGTGTGAGGGCTAAACAGCTGCACTTTGACGTGACTCAGCTGAATAGAGAGTATGAGCCTTTCGCGCCAACCTCTGGAATCAGACTTTGAGAGCGACCCCTAAACCCCCTGGAGGCCTGGGCAAGTGACTGAGACGCCTCTGCGTCTCCTTTTCCTTTTTGGCAGGGAAGACTGAACCTGTCCACATAGGGTTAAAATCAGGTAACCATGGGAGCCGTTTGAAGGCTTTCCGTAAATGTTAGCTCCTTTTCTTATTGCTGTCCTGGTTTTTTGGTTTCATTATTATTTTTATTGTTGTTGACATAGACATGTCTAAAGGCAAAAAGAAATCTGACCAAGGATAGAATAAAGTTTGGTTGTGAAGGATAGGGCTGACTGAAAACAAGAAACACGTCTTGTGCTAACATCACCAGGTCAGTAGGACAAGAGTAACAATGAATGCTTGAGAGAGGCGTGCGTTGCTTTAAGGCGTATAGAAACGCGGGGCTTCCCTTCTGGCTGAGATGGGAAAGAATCTGCCTGCAGTGCGGGAGACTCCAGTTCCATCTCTGAGTGGGGAAGATTCCCCTGGAGAATGGAATGGCTAGCCACTCCAGTATTCCTGCCTGGATAATTCCACGGACACAGGAGCCTGGTGAGCTACAGTCCATGGGGTCGTGGAGTCGGACATGGCTTAGCGACTAACACTTTAACTTTCACGTAGAAACATCCGTATACATGTGTCCATGGATGTGGCTTAAGGAGTCACTCAAAGTCTGAGCAAAGACCGGATATTTCACTCGCAAAACTTTGATCTTGATGCCCTTGGTATTTGGCATCAAACTGAGTTTTCCTGGCGTGCACTGTTTTTCCCCTGGGTTCATTTACATGATGTACTGATGGTGACGCCCCTCCTTGCCTCTTCATTATGCTCTCCATTTGCCATTTGAAAACACATTAAGGTGATTTATGAAGCAGTGATACATATGTAGGAGGAAATGGGAGAGTTTGTTTATGAATGGGCTAGGTAAAGGCATTTCCACAGAGGGAGGGAGGAAAGGAATGGTATAAACACGTTTGACGTTTTTCCCCTTCAGAAGTTAGTTATAAACTAACTTTCATGTCACCAAGAACTTTTGTCTTTTCCTCTGTCTTCTAGAAGGCCAGCAATGATGCCAGTCACAGCGATACCAGTATTTCATCATCAGAACCGAAGACCAGGAGTAGTCCTCACTTACTGGCCCACGAAACAAAAATCGGGTCCTTGTTAAGCAACAATAATCTCGATGTCAATGCCAAAGCGGGTCCCGGTCCAGATGAAGATGACCTGGAAGGGGATTCTTTCTTTGATGACCCTGTTCCTAAACCAGAAGCAGCGTATGGTTGGTGAGTAACCTGTGCTTTTATGGTATCAGACCCAAGGCTTAGAAATGGAGTTTCTACGTGTTTTATTTTGTGTTTAAGAAAATGAGCTACCAATGGTCTGTAATTATTGAATTCATAAATCTGATTTTGTGTCCTTAAAGCCTCTTAGGTCTTAAAGAGTCCAGGTTTTGAAAGACTTGGACATTAACGATTTCAGCAGGTAGGTGTGTGGTGTGTGCCGGCTGCGTGCCAGGCGCAGCAGTGATGTGGCAGGCAGGCTCTGCCTCTGGGAGCTCATACTCAGACGGCAGCATCAGCGAGGGCCTGTCAGGCGGGGATGTGGCCGCATTAGGGAACTGAGCGGTGAGGGCAGGAGTGCGAGTGTGGAGGGCCGCTGGGTCTCGAGGTGTTGGAGGAGGCCTCAGCCCCAGGGCAGGCTCTCGGAGGGGAGAGGAGGCCAGGCGCCTCAGCAGGCTCCTGGGGCTCTGCGGAGAGGAGGCCGTGTGGGCCACGGTGTGGCGGGCCCAAGGCCCTGGGCCAAGGCTCCTTTCGGAGGTGGACTCGGGCCGGGGGAGCAACCCGGCCAGGCCCCACTGTGAGGGTCCTGGAAGCCCCGGGGTCTGAGCAGCGGTGACTGGAACAGACCTGCGCTGTGGCGGGCTCTCCTGGCTGCTGGGTCTGCAGACGGAAGCTGTGGGGTTAGCCGGGTGGAAGTGGTGAGGATAGTTGGTTAGAGATGTATTCTGAATTTGGATCCAAAGGGGTTTGCTGGTAAGTGTGAGGGAGACAAAGCAGTATCACGGGTACCTCCAGGGTTTCTGGGCTGAGGGACTAGAAGGCTAGAAGGCTGGAGGTGAAGGGTGGAGAGAGCAGGGCTGGCTGCGACCGTGTGACCGTCTGGACCTCACTTCCCACCCGCTAATTTCAGAAGGTTGCCGACGCGAAGAAGTGTGTTTTCGGGTGTGAGTGTGGGTGTGAAGGCAGAGGTCTGGGCTAGAGGAGACAGGAAGGACTCATCCCTCTGAGCAAAAGGCCCGGCCGGGGAGCGGAAGGGCCGGGCCCCTGAGGAAGGGCGCTGCGGCGGGAAGGGAACCCGGGGGACGGGGAGACAGGAGGCCAGGGCGGGCGGCTGACCGCGCTCAGCTCCTGCAGGCCGCCTGGGGCCTTCCCGGGCAGTCTGCTTGAGGCAGGCCGGGCCGGGGTGGGTCAGGGAGGGCTGGAGAGCCCGAGAGTGGAGGGCTTTGGGGCGAGTGGCTTCCTGCTGAGGTGACTGGCAGGGGCGCAGAGGGCGTGGTGGTGGCTGGAGAGCATACAGGGTGAGAAACGCCACGGCGGAAAAGCAGCAGCACGTGCGTCTGTTGCCGAGAAGAACCAGGGTTCAAAGAGGGAAACTGGAAACGAGATCAGAGGGGGACGGGTGCGCTGGAGGGGTGCGAGGGCACGGTGTCAGAGTGCGAGCGGGCGGGTCAGGCGTGGTATCAGATGTCCACGGGAGGCGGGCGGTCCCGCTCTGAGCAGGGGTCAGCTGGCGGGGTTGTCCGTGGCCCGGCCGGCAGGGCTGTGTCCGGGGTGTCGTGCTGTGCGCGTTGGCTCCCGGGCTGTCCCTTGCCTGCATCTCTGGGCCCCTGACGCGGCTCCCAGTGAAAGCACAGACGGTGAAGCTGATCAGAGGGGCAGGTTCGTTCGTGGGAGGAAATTCTGGGGACAGGCGGTAATGTCCTGCAGGAATTTGCAGTGATTCTCAGTCTACTTTGCCTCGCAGGTAGAGAGTTTGGCTTCACTCTGTGGCGTGTATGTTCTTTAGTTCCCAGCCCCTGCATTGCCTGTGAAGTGTATTCAAGTTGCTTATGTGTTAGGGGCAGCGTGTAAGAACCCCATTAACTGTATGCTTGTTTCCCGTCAGGAGAAGTGAACCCCGTAGGCAAGCAGGAAGCCTTGCATCACTCTCTGACGCGCCCCCCCTAAAAAGTGGACTCAGCTCCCTTGCTGGAGCCCCTTCACTGAAAGAGTCTGAAAGTGAGTGTCTGAAAGTTCTAGATTTGCTGATTGAAGACAGCTACTTCGAAGGCTGCTGGTATTTTTCCTCTAATTGTGTATGATCATTTATTTTTTCAGAAAATATATATAAAATCATAAGAATAGCCTGTAATTTTGCTACTCAGTGATATTTTCTGTCAATATTTTGTTACTTTTAAAAATTTGATTTGAGTCTGGTCATATCTTCTATACTGTTTTGTATCCTGCTTTTCCTTGCCATGAAAATACTTTTAGAAAATTGAGTTTTTAGCTATCTTATGTAATAAATAGACATAATTTTAAGCCATCTCTCTTTTGCTGGACATTTAAAATGATTTATGTAGGATTTAAGTACAAGTAATTTTTTAAAGTTTACATCAGAGATTCTGTACATACCACAGTAATCATTGTAAGAAAGTTAGAATGCTCCTCTGCCTTTGGCGGTCTGGATCAGCTGTGTGTTTTTGTGTGTAGCCAAGATGGGGATTGTTAGCTCGACACGGAGTGGCCTTGCTGCACACGGATGGTGACAAGACCGAGGGTTTAAAGGCATGGCCGTAAACGTGTAGTGAGCGTGCAGGCAACTGTGCGTGTATGTAGTGAGCGTGTGGGTGACTGTGTGTGCTGTATCGGCAGGGATACAGGGTTTAACGCCGGTGTTTAGAGCGCAGTGTGCCTCTGAGTAGGTCTTTATTAGGAAACTGCTCTGGGATTTTGCTCCCCAGGTGGCGCTAGAAGTAAAGAACGTGCCTGCCAGCACAGGTGACATAAGAGATGCAGGTTCGATCCCTGGATCAGGAAGATGCCCTGGAGAAGGAAATGGCACCCACTCCAGCGTTCATGCCTGGGGAATCGCATGGACTGAGGAGCCTCGTGGGCTGCAGTGCATGGGGTGGCACAGAGTCAGACGCAACCGAGCATGCACGTGGTGCTGCTGAGCTTTCGTGAGACATGGCTCCGCTGGAGCCCGGTCCCCCAGGGCACGCACAGGAGGCGGCCTGTGGCTTCTCCCAGCATCTAGTAAACGCGCCACGCGTCTCCTTTTCTCCTTTCCTGTGGCCTTGTCACCCTCAGGGAAGGAGTCCAGCATGCCGTGACGGTGCCGCGCTTGACACTGACTCGGGGGTGGTGACTGAGAGAGGGCACTGAGAACAAGGGCTGAGAAACGAAACCGGCGAGGAGACGGGCTTGGGAGGCGAAATAGCCGTTAAAGTGGCGCGAAAGGCAGAAGTCTAACAGAAAATTAAAACTGATGAGAACAGCCGTGGTCCGTGAACTCATACCCAGCAGGGCTTCTTACGGTTGGGTATAAATGGTTTCGATTGCCAAGTTCCAAGAAAGAATAAAGTGTGGCTACAGAAGGCCTGTGAGCCATAGTAGTGTGCAGTTAACAGGCGCGTGTGATGCATCTGTCAGCATGTTGTGTTGTATAGTGAATAGCGCTGTGTGATTAGTCACAATTCGCAATTTCTCATTAGTGTTCAGTTATCATGTGTCAACACACCCTGAAAAAAAAGTCGACATGGTTTAGAGACTGCTGTATTCTAACAGACGATTTAAAGTGAACGTTTTTTCCTGTTCACAGGCAAAAGGGGAAACACAGATCTAAAAGATCTTAAATTGGTCAACGATAAAATCGGATCACTTGGATTAGGTGAGTACATTACCTTCAGGTGATTGTTTTTAGACTCAGGTCTGCGGTGAGGGGTCAGTCAGCCTGTCCAGAGCGCCTTATGTTAGTCACAGCTGCTCGTGTTCACAGCAGGCACTTTGCGTGTTTAAAGCACAAGTCAGCAAACTCTGCAGAGGGACAGAGCGGGTACTGTAGGCCTGTGGGCCACGTGTATTCTGTGTCAAGTGTTGGTATTTTTACAGTCACTGAAAACTGTGAAAGTCACTCTCAGCTCACAGGCTGCACGGAAACAGGTTGTAGGCAGATTTGGCCAGGGGGTCAGCTGTCCGTAGAACCAGGAGTCAGCAGCTGATGGCCGGCTCCAGCACATTATGTGGTGGCTGTTTTGTCCTGGAATCGGCTGCGGAAGCTGGAGGCGAGTGAGGGGGTGGTTAGTTCCCCAAATCCAAGTGCAGCCCAGCTGTCCCCACTGTGTTAGCTGGGTTTTCACTCTTCAGTCTGCCTTGGGGTTAGTTTTTGAAGGAAACGTGTCTGTCTCATTGTAGATATTATAAGGTGTGTTTATTATAAATATATATGTATGTTTTTTTACATTTATTAGGGACTGGAGAAGAAGATGACTATGTTGATGATTTTAACAGGTAAGAAAAATGGTTGGACAAGAAATGTATAAATTGTCAACAATTTCTGAACAGGACAGTATGACAAAATCACATTTGTGCTTATTTAGTGTCTTTCTTCTTTGTGTTGATTGAACATGGGTTAAAGAGAGTTAATCCAGAACTGTCCCTAGACTTTGAAGCATGTTTTTGATGTCACATTAGAATAAGAACATCTTCATCATGTTCAGGGAGCTTATTGGGAATCAGAAGAGAAACCAGCCTTGAAGGGGTGACTCGGAGGCCACAAAAGCAGCATAGCCACGATTGTCAGTGCTTTTGTCCCCTTTCCGATCTCACTGGTGGGAATTGTCTACAACTGGTGTAAACAAATTGCCCTCTCAAATTGTTTTTCTGATTCAGATGACATTTCTTGATATTTTGTTTCAAATAACTTTTTTACAAATGTAAAGAAAATATAATCTGTGACTTGGCTAATAATTGGGAAGTAATATTTGTTGTAGATAAGATTAGAAGTTTTAAATCTGTGTGAGGATTTTATGCAGTTGGTAGTTTTTCTTCCAATTTAGGGTTCATGTTTACTTTGTAACATACAGTATTTTGAGAAATGAAATTTAAAAATCTGGGACTCCTTTCATGTCACTGTGACCACAGTCACCGCTGTGAACCTTAGTTTTCTCACCTGTTAAATGGACTCGACTGTTCCTGCTGCCGCTACTAAGTTAGCTTAGGATCAAGTGAGATGGGATACATGGAATGAATGACATGTAATATTTTATTGTATTTTATTTAAAGAATTAAGATACCCGAAACATGAGAGAATGGTAGTCACTCTTTCTCAATGCTTGTAATCAGAGTTCTTACTTTTCTTTTTCCCTGAAATTAGTACCAGCCATCGCTCAGAGAAGAGTGAGCTGAGCATTGGGGAAGAGATTGAGGAGGACCTCTCTGTGGAAATGGATGACGTCAACACCAGTGATAAAGTACGGCGCCAATCCTTCCCCGGGGCAGCCGTCCGTGCCTGTTGCCTTGAGTCCTTGGGAAGCTTCAGAAGCTGGGAGAAAAGCAGTTGAAAATTAGGAAAGGTTTATGGTGGGGTTTCCTGCTCCAGATCTGAGAACAATACCTGTCATGAATGTTCTCAGTTATGGCCGCATTGCTTGTGAAATGCCTGCGTGTTATTATTGGGACTTCCATTGCTGTGGGCATAGGTCAGAGCCCACTGCCTCAGGGTGTAGACAGTGTAGGCAAGGGGTCCTTGTCAGAGAAGTCCCTGTGAGAGAAGGTGGCCGCAGAGGAGCCCCGTGAGTGCTGGAACTGAAGCAGAGACTGGCTGCAGGGTATCGGCGAGCCCCGAGCAGGCCAGGGGATGAGACCACGCTAACAGGCACTTGCGGGTAAAGTCAGGACTCCGAGCTCTGAGCAGGCCAGGGATGAGACCATGCTAATAGTCACTTGGGGATAAAGTCAGGACTCCGAGCCTTGAGCAGGCCGGGGGGTGAGACCACACTAACAGGCACTCGGGGGTACAGTCCGGACTCTGTCTTGGAGATATCTACACCTGAGCTGCCTGTCGGCAGAGAGCAGAGTGCTCAGGTGTGTGTCAGGTGTGAGATGTCGGGTGGCACCTCAGGGTCGGGTGTTGTGCCCACCATAAGCTGAGGGAGGCTGCCTTTCGGGTTAGGGTGGCTCCCACCTGGAGCTGAAGCTTGCTTTGCAGGGTGAGGTGGGATTCTGCCTGTCACAGACTACCACAGGGGAGAGGCCTCTGGCCCAGGCAGCGTCGTGTAATGAACCTGGGCCCGCGCTCCTACGCTTTGATGTGTGTTTGCTTCCGCAGGCTTTAGCCTTTGATCCTCAGTTTCTTTATTCCTGAGATGGGGTGTTCACGCCTCCCTTACAGGGTTGTTCTGAAGGTTGAGTGGTGGTCTGTGAAGTGCCCTCTCTGGTTCCTGATACCGTGGACTAATACGTTTGTAATAATTTGTTTTTTCTTACCACTTCACCTTATGTCATCCTAAAGAGTCCTGAAAATACTGCTTTAAAGTTACCAAAGGGGCTGCAAGCGGGTGATTTTAGCAGCCAGTCTTCTTGTCAACGTCGAGGTCACCTGGCAGCTCAGCTTTTGTTATCGTTGCCAATTTCAAAATAGGAAGAAGAAAGTGAGGAAGAGGGCTTTTTTTAAAAAATTGTATACTTGGAGGATAATTGCTTTATAGAGTTGTTTTCTGCTGTGCCTCAGTGTGAGTCAGCCATAGGTGTAAGTATGTCCCGTCCCTCCCACTTCCCACTCGCTCCCACCCCTGTAGGTCATCACGGAGCCTGAGCTGTGCTCCCTGGTCATAAAGCAGACTCCCACTGGCTTGTATTTTACATGCGGTAATGTATGTGTTTCCATGCCAGGACAAGGACTTTTCACTGTGAGTCGGTTTGTAGAGTATAAGATGATATATTAAGTTACAGCAGTATGCTAAGAATCATTTACGACTGTTTTCTTGTTGACACTGATTCTCTTCTTTCTTCTGAACGACCAGCTTGATGACCTGACGCAGGATCTGACCGTGTCCCAGCTCAGTGACATCGCTGATTACCTGGAAGACGTTGCCTAGGCCCGCGAGAGGCAAGAGCACTGGTCGGCAAAGGATGGGACACTCTGATCAGTTCCTTTTTTCCTCCAGACAATCACTCTTTGCTGGAATGTCTGCTCCCTGTTGGTGCCTTGTGTTTCAGAAGATTACAGATATTTTTAAAAATTAACCTTTCATTATACTAAACAAAATAATTCCTATTTGAGCCCATGTGTGGAAGATTTAGTATTCCTAATTTGGTTTAGGTACATGTTTCTCTATGAAAGTTGGTTAGGCTCAAATTCACCACAAGGAGGGAGTCGGTACAGTGCCAGTATTAAATGCATCGTGAAGGTGGCGTCAGTAAAGCTGTAGGTTCACGGCTCTGCATGCTGCCTACGGGCCGTACCAGGCTTAGGCATGGCAGCAGCAGGAGGGGCGTCTGCAGTCAGAGGGTGCGGTGGTGGGTGGTTCTGCAGGGAGTTGGCCTGTGGCCCAGAAGATCTGCAGCCTGGTGCCCGTCACTGTAAGTTACACTTGATAGGTTGACTTGGCTTTGCATTTCCTTCCATTTGGGAGGTTTGTTAGACCATTAAGGTTATATTAAAATCCTCGTGTGTGTCCTTCTTATTTTTGCTAGATTAAAATCTGGAGGTGCTTGTGATTTTTGATTTGCGGAATCAATTTGTGGAATTGTCCCTGATGCATTTGAGGTCCGTGTAAACAGTTTTATTCACAGGTTCTTCTCATTGTAGTTATAATTTATTATTTGTAAAGATGCTTTGAAACATATTAAATACCAAAATGCATCTGAAGCCATGAAGCAGTGCTTTCATTTCAGATCTGTAAGTTGGTGATATTTAAATCCACGTTGGACTGAAACAGTGGTCATGGCCTAAGGCCAGGCCCAGGTGGCCAGTCTGACACTGCACAGCCTCAGCGGGGCCCTTCAGGGTCGACTCAGGGATGGGGTTGGGGCAGTTCAGTGTGTGTCTGCCCCCCGTGCTGCTGTCTGTATGGTGCTGATACCTGTGGTCCTGAGTGTTAGAGAGAGCTGTGGGAGGTGACCTGAGTGTTAGAACTGAGGGAGGTGACCTGAGTGTTAGAGCTGCGGGAGGTGAGGCGTGCTTGTCGTAAGCACAGCTGTGATCACGGTTAAATTCTGTCCTTTATAATTTCAATTAAAACTTTTCATTAAGAGTCGCCTTTGTTAATAAAAGGAGCAAATTAGAACTTACTGATCTCAAGAAGTGAACAGACTTTGTGGTTTGTATACCAAGTTCTCATTTCATACTAGTCTAAATACTACACAAATGTTTACTGGGCTCTGAAATGTGAAGGGAAATGATAATGTAAGTATTTAGGTTATATGACATTAGATCTGATTTTATAAAATTTCGGTGAAGCTGAGCCATGAACCCCAATAGGAGGCAAGGCAGAATGTGGGCCAGGGTGGCCTGGGAGCCCCTCTGTCAACCCCCAGCTTGTGGGCACTGATCTTGGTGCGTCATGGCTCACCACGGTCCGTGTGAGGAAATAGTGCTGCATGAAAATGCAGTCTGCTGTTAGAAGTCCCCCAGTGTGCTGTTAGAAAGTGTGTCTCTTGGATGTCACCTCTAAACAGTCACTTTCTGTAAGGATTGTAGTTCTGGCCCTCTGGAATCTGTCAAATATGTGATTTATTTTTTGTATTGTTTGATAGGAGGTAGATTTCTGTGAAATGACTTAAAATCATTTCAGTGGAATAACCATGTGGCTCTTTAGTCTTGTGGGAAACTTTTGGATAATAGCATGTGAAGTTCGTCATTTTTCTGTTACCCCTAGAGTCTGATCTTCTGGTGGGGTGGGGAGAAAGATGCTAAATAGGAGACTGTCATCACGCTTTGCGTCTGTCTGATCCAGTAGATTTAGTGGCTTCAAACTCCGCTTTGTACAAGCTGTTCCATGTGTGTGCCTTGATTAGACAGAAAGTTTTGCTTGTGATTAGCATTTTCTTTTTGTTAAGAAATACATGGGAGAATTCCATGAATAGAGGCGTCTGGTGGGCTACAGTCCATGGGGTCGCAGAATGGTTGGGCCCAACGTCGTGACTAAACAGCAAGAAATACACATTGAAGTACTAAGCCAGGAAATAGCATTTTTACCATAAAACTTGTATTTTACAATGGAGTTTTTCAAATGTTTTTTTGTCAGATGCCAATAAAAGTCTCGCTTCATTGATGGTTAGAGTACGATCTCACCCTTTCGTGCTCTGCAGTCACAGTGGCCAGGCGCCTGCCATCCCCGCGTCGCCCTTGTCCCGATCTGATCCCCCTCCTGTCCAGGGCCCCTTCACCTTGTTCTCGCCCAGCGTGCGCTGGCACCTGCCGCTCGAGCCTGTGTGCAGCTGCCGGCTGCCGGGTGGTCCTGTTGCGGGGAGTCCTCGCCTCCTCCCCCCGGAGCCCTGCCCAGCCGCCTGTCTCTGTCTGGGTCTCAGAAGCTCCAGCCTGGAGGGGGGGCCATTTTCGCTGCTGGCCTGTCACAGTTTGCCCTGGGTACCTACTCAGTGCTGCCTGAACTGTGCTGGGTGGGCTTCTCTAAGCTCCGTAGGAACTGGCCTGCTAACTAGTGCGCCCCCGTGGTCCTGGAGCAGCGTTCAGTCTGCCGACTCTGCTTAGTACGAGGCCAGGGCGGCAGGAGCAGGCTTTCCCAGCTCAGAGCAGGGGCGGGGGCAAGGGTGGAATGGGCAGCGTGTGGCCGGGCAGCTGCTGCCCGAGGACAGCGTGCGCGGTTTGCGGGGGCAGCTGTCCTTCCCCAAGAGCTGCAGGGGCTGCCAGCCTCAAGTCTGAGGAGTGGGCTCGTGTTCAGTAGAGGTGGTCTCCTGGACAGTGGGCCCTGGCTGCCCCTCCCGCCCCCAGGGTGCTCTCAAGGGAAATAGCTGTTTTGTCTGTGGCTCGACGTGGACACTGGCAGAAGAGAAGCAGGGTTCGAGGCAGCTGGACTGACCGCCCGCGGGCCATGCCAGGAGATTGGGCATGGCGGACAGTGCTCGCTGGAGCAGTGTGCACCCTGCGGGCCGCGCTTGCCCTCCAGGGTCTGACCGGGGGCTTGCTGGGGCCCCATCTGGTCTCTATCCCTGCACCTCCACCCCCTCACCTCCCGACACACGTGCACTGCTGGCCCCCGTCGTAGGAAGGGGCCTGTCGGGGGAAGCAGCGCAGAGGAAGGGAGGGCAGCACCTCCATGGACCATCCACAATGGACCCGGGTCCGTGGCGGGGACGGAGGCTGAGGTGAACCAACAGAACGGCTCATCTTGGACACAATTCAAAGAACAAAGAAACTGTGAAAACCTGATTGGAGATTTGAGACCGTTTGTACCTAAAAAACTGCTGTGGAAAAGGAATAATCAGTGATTTTTGATTAAAAGCGTGTTGGGTCAGATTATTTGGCTGAAGGATGGGATAACTGCAGCAAAAAGAGGCGGAGCCTGAAAGACAGCTGTCTGCACGTGTAGCGGAGGCGACTGAGGAGGAGGCAGCACGGTCGTGCCATCCACAGGGCTGCGGCTGAGGCAGGGGATGCTGGCAGAAGCGCGCTTCTGTTCAGAGACACGTGAGTGTGTGCATGAGTGGAGCCAGGCCCACGGCCATGTGGACCCTGATGAGTGTGGAGGTCATTTTAGAGGCGCGAGAATGAAATAGCCTGACTGCGTGCTGGAAGTAATAGAGCAATGACTGCAAAGTTAGGAGGCAAGATGAATTTTGAACATAGGCTTTCCACCCTGATTGAAAAAGGAAACCTTCTGCCTGTAGGAAATAGCTCCCACAGCCAGGTGTGAAGTGGGCGTGATGTTGGTCTCGTGTCCCCGGGGCGGTGTGCGCTGCTCCCGGCAGTGGGAGAGGACCTGGGGCCTGTGCCACCTTGTAGAACACGCGGTGCCCTTGCCACGGCTTTGCCTCTGCAGATGGTTGCGCTGGGTAAAGTCAACCTGCTTCCCCAGAAACAGGAAGGAGAAGAGAGGGCCGGGGGGGTCCCCAGCCTGCAGCTCAGGGTGGGTGGAGAGGAGGAGGGACCCCGCCTCACCTACGGGGCTCATTTCTGATAGTCTAACCCAAGCTTGTTGTTTATGAAATGTTCAGATTTGATGGTGAAGTTATTTTTCCTGTGAATGTTAGTTTTCAAACACTGCGTTCCTGCAAAGGCCAGTCTGTTTTTATCAATCAGCTGTTGTATATGGACACTGACCTTTCTTTTAAGTAGTTTGTAAAACAGTGGTAACTCTTCTGAAATGGGATGTTTTCATGAATGAGTACTCTTTTCACTTGAAGCATTTAGCATCTCTCTCCCTCCTCTCAATCCATGTGGTGTAAATGTTTTTATCTGACTGTAAGTTTAAATTTTGGTAGGGAGAGTGCTGTGCTGCACCCACCATACTGAGTCTGGTGTTGGGCCTTGATGGCAGGCGCTTCTGCAGCCCCAACTCCCCTTCCCCAGCGCACACACCTGGGCCACTCCTACCCCTTCTCCTCTCTCAGGGCCCAGGTTAGAGGAAGCAAGTGTTTGCTCAGTGTGCCAGTGTCTACTCCCTGCACACCCCGGAAATAAGCCCGGATTCCTACAGATGCTGACACTGCCGGGTGCCAGGTGCTGTGCCAGGCGTGCCCAGGTCTCTGCAGTCAGTGATGGAGCCTGGGAAACACGTCTGTGCCACTGCATGCTGAGGGCTGCCACAGGGGCGTCCTGCTCCTGGACCCTGAGACAGCGTCCCGCGGGACCACCAGAAGGATGGAGCTTGAGATGATCTTGGGTTCCCTGGAAACTGGCGGGCTGATGGGGTCTGCCCAGGGTGGCCTGACTCAGAGTGAGCAGAAGGCCCCCCTGACAAGGAGTGTGTCCCCAGCAAGGACGCGTGCGCGTCCACGATGCCGGGGGCGGCGGAGCCGGGAGCGGCAGATCCAGGGGCGGCGGGGTTGAGTGCACTCCTTGAAGCCACTGCACAGGTCGGGACGCTGGATGCACACTTCCTGGCTGAGTGCTGGCGGGCAGGTTACCTGCTACCAGTGTCCTCAGTTTGCCCACCTGTACAAGGGGTGAACGCCTGCCTCCTGACCTCACAGGGCAGCTGTTGCATAAGGTGGGTAATACTTGTACAGAGCTCAGCAGCATTCTTGGAAAATCGTAAGTACTCAGTAAATATGAAATTGTGTTCATTAACTAGGTAGGTAAGAGTCACAGGACGTGGTTGAACTTAGATGTTGAGGGAGAGGAAAAGAGAGGATTTTGGGTGACGGCAGATGAATTTCCGTGCCTCCTCCCCAGCCTGGTTTAGAGGTCACTCCCACCCGCTGAGCTACTCCAGGGGGGCGCGTTCACAGTCTGTGCTTTCCTCAGGCCCCGTCTGTGGTGCCCCGATGTGGGTTTAACTGTGGCTTCACCATCACTCACAGGAGCCCTGGAGTGGCGGCAGAACGAAAGCCACCAAGGCCGAAGTCATGGCGTGCCATAGAGACCTACGTCAGACAGGACTGTGGCACCTGCGTCAGACAGGACTGTGGCACCTGCGTCAGTTATAATCGGACTGTGGCACCCCAGAATGCACTGTGATGCCTTTCCCAAGGAAATTGCAGGGTTAAAAGCTATCAACTCTTAGCGCAGTACAAGCTGAGCTGTCCAGGGCTGGGGCTCAAGCTGGAATTTACAGGGCAAGCTTTTACTCAGTCCTGCTGCTAAGGTCTGCGTGATGAACCTGAGGATAAAACATGAGAAGTTATCCTGACGTGAAAAGGCACTTACTGTAACAAAATACTTTCTTAGATTGTACCAAAATACTAATTCATGAGTTAGATTTTGAATACAAATAGATCACTAGGCTGTTGTATTGTTTGATAATCCAGTTAATGAAGAGGAGTGAATCATAAACACACTAAAACTATTTAGATTTACTACTGATCTGACATTATTGAAGACCACAGAATACTGTGATATTCCATTTATGACAAGACCATTAATGAAAAACTGGCGAATGAGTATAGTTGACAGCATTTATGTTACTGAAATGTTGCTAGTCACGGAAAAAAATTGAAATGCTATGAATTCCAAACATATGTAAAAAAGAACCTGAAAATGGTTTCCAAAAGATGGCAGCTCTCAAACTTAACACGCATGTCATTTCCAAAATGAATTGTAATTCATCCATCAATGAAACTTCTTAAAATATATCAGTAGTTGAAAAACCACTTTGATCATTCTAAAATTATTTTCTTATCTCCGTAGAGATTTTTAAAAGTCATTCTGATATGAAGAGGTGATATCAGCAAGTATGCTGTTAAAGCAATGGAGGAAAAACATGAAAGTACGTCAAGCAGTCAATGAAAATATTTTCCTATATTTTGTGATGTTTGTGGTAGTCATCAGATTTTTACATTTTGTAATTTGCTGTGATTTTGCTTCTATTCAGAGTATGTATATTTATAGCTAGTTTTGCATAAGTAATTTCAGTGTCCCTTCGCTAAAAAGGTAATCCCAAATGTTACAGGCCGCTGAACAAGGCCCTGCCCTAGTTTGTAAGCTAGGAGTCTTATCGAAAACAGTGGAGAAGGAAAAACAGTTTAAATCTGTTACCAGGTAGCACTGGTCATTGAAAGTACGTCGCGTCTGAAACGTGAGCAGAATCGGTAGCTCAGACAGCTGAGGCGCACTGCGAGTTTCCCCATGAGACTCGGGTCCTGAGAACCTGTGACGGGGGTCTACCGTGCCCGATGTGGCCTGTCTCCTCCGGGTCTGCGGGCGGTGGGCGTGCGGCCTGCGGCGCTCATCCGGGGTCGCAGGTCCGCTCGTCCACAGGTGGGGTGAGCCCTGCGCCTCCAGCTTCAGCCAGCTGCGGGGGCTTCGCGGCGCAGAGGCCCCCGGCCCGCTGCCATCCGCTGCCGCCTTGCAGCCTCTGTTGTTGGATGCCGTGCGTCCTGATTACAAGCTGCAGCCTCAGTCTCTCCCCAGCTTAGAGATGCATTTTCTTAGAAAGACCCAGGGTGCAGAATCAGGGATGAAACACAGGTGGGAACTTAGGCGGGCGCTGCTGCCTCCGCAGCACCCCCCGACCGGACGGCCGTCCCCAGCGCCTGGCCCTGCCCCCTCCCGCACGGAGCCCCGGGGCGGCAGGGCCTCCTCCTGCCCTGGGCGGGCGTCCAGACATCGTGGTGGAAATGTCCATCCCCAGCCCGCTGGACAAAGGTGAGAGCGTGGCGGGAGGCCGCACAGGCACTCCTCTCGGACCTGCACTCAGGGTCCTCCTGAGGGGACAATGCCCCGACGTAGCATGTGTCAGCTGATTCTGTGCTGTGCCTGGATCTGCCGGGCACTCCTGTGTTCTCTGACTCAGCCCTCCTAACTTGATGAGATAGTAAGTCGATGCTGTAGTGTCTCGTGTCTAAACTCATCGCAGGTTGGTTTTTCGCTCATGTTAAGTCCACTGTGGCCCCGGGTAGCCATCTTCCTTGGGCAGGTCAGCCCGCTTCCAGGCACCCCATAGTGAGTCCGCTCCTGGGCAGCTGCAGGCCGCTGGCTCCTCTGTCTCAGCTCGGTGCCTCGGGGGTGCTGGCAGGCGTGGGGCCCAGCTGTTCTGCACCCCCTGTCAACGCCGCAGCATCCACAGCATCTCCTGTTGACTGGACCCCACCGGGTACCTGCTGGACTGTAGGGGGCTGATGGCACTTCTCTGCATATGCAGGATCAGGGGTTGGGGGCTGAGCCGGAAACACTGCTGAGAACTCAGCTGGTCACCACCCTGGGCACTTACAGCACAAGGGACCATCTCAGTCTGTATAAAAGTGGCCCTTGAGTGACCAAATTTGACGTTTTTGGATTCAAGTCCTTTATCAGG
This sequence comes from Moschus berezovskii, assembly GCF_049115385.1. NCBI lineage: Eukaryota > Metazoa > Chordata > Mammalia > Artiodactyla > Moschidae > Moschus > Moschus berezovskii. The sequence goes on from NC_142469.1 coordinate 108,942,134, forward strand.
TATTTTGCAAATATTTTCTCCCTGCTTGTGGCTTGCCATTTTATTCTGTCAGTCTTTCTCAGAAAATGTTTTAAATTTGAATTAAGTTCAGATTATGAGATTTTTCTTTTATTTGTATGGGTTGTACTTTTGGTTTTATATCTAAAAACTGATCACCAAACTCAACGTTCATCTAGAGTTTCTCCTGTTTTTCTTCACAGGTTTTGAGATACTGTGATTTACATGTAGCTCTGTGATATGTTTTGAGCTTCTTTTTATGAAAGGTGTAAAATCTGTGACTTGATTTACCTGTTTACGTATGGATGTTCAGCACCATTGGAGAAAAAACTGCCCCTTCTCCACTGAATTGCCTTTATTTCTTCGTCAGAAATCAGATTGTATTAAACTTGTATTAAACTTTGTAAAGAACCCTCCCCCAAAGCCTCTCAGCCAGCAAGACTGTTAAGTACATATCAGAGAAATTTAAGGAATGATAGATGTATTCTCATTTGTTCTTACCTTGCCTCTTAAAAAAAAAATATGCATTGGGAGCTGTTACTAAAATAACTGCCATTCAGAGTAACAGTTGCTTGAGGCCACAGCCTTCTCAGCCCATAGAGGGCTCTCCTGGGAGACGCAAGCTCTGTAAGGCAGGTGCTTTTCCTCACTGCTGTGTCCTTCCGTCACAGACAACAGTTCCTCCATGTGATGCGCCCAACAGCTCGCGGGAAACGACACGTTCCTCTCTTGCAGGTAAGACTGTAAGTTGCAGAGGCGGGACCTCGGCCTTTCAGACCAGACGTGCAGAACGTACGGCTTCTCTGCACCAGCAGAACCGGGGTGTACTTCAGGGGGCAGGTTGTGCACACTGAGGAGTGGGGCTGCTCGTGTGGATGGGTCAGGTAGTAAATTTGCCCTGAAGGCTTGACTGGAGTTTGTATAGTGGCCTAGACTGGATTCTGAGGTGGACAGGGCAGGAGAGGACACGCCTCGGGAACCTTTCCACACCCATGTCTGTCCGTGTTGTCCTGAGAGTACACGAGGGCTTCCTGGGCAGGGCCTGATTGTTTCTGAGAGCATTACCGGGTTTGTTTCCTTTATTCTAGCTCTCCCCCTCCTGCAGTGATGTGGTGACGGCCAAATCGCCATCGCCGAACCCATTCCGCGGGCTGTATTGTAGGCGAAGTGAAGTACAAGTCGCTCAGTCGTGTCCGACTCTTTGCAACACCATGGACTATACAGTCCGTGGAATTCTCTGGGCCAGATTACTGGAGTGGGTACCCATTCCCTTCTTCAGGGGCTCTTCCCAACTCAGGGATCGAACCCCAGTCTCCCTCATGGCAGGCAGGTTCTTTACCAGCTGAGCCACCAGGGAAGCCCTATGACACTAAACCAAAGGTATATTCTAGGAAAATTTCTCTCTTTTAAAGTAGTCTGTGGAGTTTTCCTGTCTGATTCTACTAGTATTTTATATATATATTTTTGTTGTTTTCAGAAGCTTTATTAACCCTTTAAACCCTTAGGACCAAACTGCCCTTAAATTTTTCTAAGGAGAAGGTAGACAGCCATCCAGATTTTTGCAGCATTACATCTTTGGCCCCCTTTCTTAAAAAGGATATGCTGCTGCTGCTGCTAAGTCACTTCAGTCATGTCTGACTCTGTGTGACCCCATAGACCGAAGCCCACCAGGCTCCCCCGTCCCTGGGATTCTCCAGGCAAGAACACTGGAGTGGGTTGCCATTTCCCTCTCCAGTGTGTGAAAGTTGAAAAGTGAAAGTGAAGTCGCTCAGTCGTGTCTGACGCTTAGCGACCCCACGGACTGCAGCCCACCAGGCTCCTCCATCCCTGGGGTTTTCTAGGCAAGAGGACTGGAGTGGCTTGCCATTGCAGGTTCAGTTTAATTAACACCGACTTTTTAAATGTACAAAAATCTGCTTCTGCTTTTTTTTTTTAAAGCAAATAAAAGGAAAAATATGGCATCATTCCAATAATCAAATGCCAATAAAATGGCAACGGTACAAAGATCTAAGCCAATCTCAAATACATCAGATTCATAATTAGAATATCATGAAATAATTTTAACAAGAAAAAGCTTAATAAGTAAAGGAAACCAAATGACTGTGTTAGCTGTAATTAATCTTACAAACTTTCCAATATCATAATTGCTTGTTTTTGAATAACTAAATGTAAGCCTCACTTTTTAAATTAAATGCCTACTCAGCAAAACTATTTGGAACAAATACATTTATGCAAATTTACATCCTAGAATACCAGAGAAAACAGGAGACGTCCGTCAAGGGTGAGTAAGAAAGTTCTGTCCTTTTTCGTCATCTGTGTGATCAGGTGGCAAAGGACATGCTTTTCTCTTTGCTTTTCCCAAGCCACTGCTTCCTGCCTCCTCAGGAATCCTATTCTCTTTTTCTGAATGTTTAGGCGACAGCCTGAAAAATTCTCCAATTCCTTTTTGTCACGTGGGAGTTGTAGGTGGGAAACCCCCGAAATAAGGATCTGCAGGCTTTATGAACATGGACCTCTCTCCTGAGAGAGGGAAAGGAATTTGATTCCCTCAATATAAATAAATTTTCAGGTAGAAAGAGGGAAAGACTCCTGGGTTCTTGTTCTTTAGAATGTAATTAAATGTCTCCAGGAGGAGAGACCCCTGGAATATCTTCATGGCTTCTGGGTCTCAAACCCTTTTGAAATGTAAGCACAGACCACAAGAAAGGCGAATCTCTATGCATTAACTTCTAACGCCTGTCCTTTGTCCAAAGTCCCAGTAAAAATTGTTCAGAGAGCCCTAACCATGCAAAATACAAAAATATTTTCTCTGATGCCTGCAGTCCGATGTCCAGTCACTGGCATAACTCAACCAAGAAGAAGCTGGCAAGCAGGGAGCTGGAATAGCTGAGACAAACTTTGGGCCAGATTTCGTGGGGTGTGCTCCTCAGGCCAGAGCATGCCTGAATGCAGGTCCTGGCACTTCCCCAGAGTTATCGTAACAGCTTATCAAGAGACTCACACACCATACAAGCCACCCGGCCACTCTCAGAGCTGTGCCATCACCACCGTAATCAGTTCAGAAACATTTCCGTCTCCACCAAAAAGAACCTCATACCCACTGGCAGCCTTTTATGCACCCCTCCAACCTTCCCCCAAGACAGCCACTTCCTGTCTCTAGAGTTGCCTACTCTGGGCCTTTTTTTTAATAAGTGGAATTAAACAATATGTTATATTAGTGTGTTTTTGTGTGATTGACTCATTTCACTTAGCATAATGTTCTCAAGGTTTTCCATGTGGTAGCATCTACCTACCTTCTTTTTGTGAAATAATATTCTGCTGTATGGATATATGGATATACCATGTCTGATATGTCAGTTTGCAAGTTGATGGACATTTGAGTTGTTCCCACTTGTTGCTGTTATGAATAATACTGCTAGGAGTATTCACACACTATTCACACACAAGTTTTTGTGAGGACGTATGTTTTCTCTTGAGGACACACATGGAAGTGGAATTTCTGAGTCATATAATAAGCCCGTGCTTAGTATTTTCAGGACTTGCTAAACTGCATTCTGAGTAGCTGCCGCGTTTGACATCCCTGCCGGCAGTTTCTCCACGTCCTCTCCAGCGCTCCGTATCTCTCTGTCTAAACGTAGCTGCTCTGGTGGACACGGAGCTGTACCGCACTGTGGTTTGGGTTCGCGTTTGGAGCACGGTTCATGCTCCCTTAGAAGGTGTGTTCGGCTGTGTTAGGTGTCCTACAGACGTCTTTTAGGCCTAGTTGGGTGACAGTGCTGCTGAGGTTCTCTGTCCATTATTGAAACTAGGGTGTTGAAATCCCCCCGTCACTGTTTACCATCCTCAGCTCTCATTCCATCCAGAATGCCTGAGTGCCAGAATCCTTCCGTTAGGCGATTGTTGCATCTTCCTGAATGGATGGCCCTTTTATCATAAAATGTCCTTCATCTCTGGCACTTTGTTTGTTCTAAAATCATTTTGCCTGATACCGGTATAAACTTTCTTGTTCTTAGGGTAGCTGTTTGCATGATATACCTTTTCCTTTCAGCCTGTTTGTATCTCTGAATCTAAATAACCTCTAACTTTTGCTTGAGTTATTTAATCCGTTCACATTTAGTGTTATTATTGATGGAGTTTGATTTATGGCTACAAGTTGCACTTTTTTGTTTCTTATATATGTCATGAACTTTGTTTTTCTGTTCCTTATTTACTGCTTTCTTTTGCATCAAGTGATTCTTTCCTGGTGTAATAATTTAATTCCTCGTGTGCTCGCTGTGTACTTGGGTGTCTTTTTCACACACGTCACTATGTGAGTCTCAGGTGATCAGTCCAGCATGTTGGTTTGATTTACGACATGTGTCATAGAATAATGGTTACCACAGTAGATTTAGTAAACATCCATCCTCTCATATAGATACAATAAAAAGAAAAGTAATTCTTCCTGTGATGAAGAATTACTCTTAGGATCTGCTCTCTTAACAACCTTCCTGTGTGTTGTCAGTATCTTCTGAAAGTTACTTTCTCGGTGGTTGCTCTAGGGCTTACAGCGCCCTTCCTACCAGCGTCTTTTTGGGTTTGTCCTGAACTACCCCCGCTGAGGTGTCTCTTCCGCACAGTTTATATTCCCCCTCCCTTGGTGTTCTGTTACTGTTATTGCCTCTATGCCTGTTACAGATCCAAGAATTACCTATTATGATTTTTACTTTCTATCATTTTATGTCTTTAGATCACCTATGGCCACAAAGTGAGGTGGGGACTCGGGAAACGCATGTGAGCAGGGGGCTGTGCCTCTTGGTGGACAGGGTCCCCGGAGCTGTCGCTGGAGGCAGACCCCTGAGCTTCCCCTGGATGACTCTGCGGTGAATGACACCCCCACCAGCCTCTGTTAGTCGGCAGCGTGTCCTGAGTCAGCCCTTTCCTAGTGCCCGGCCACTAGCTCCAGTGGCAGTGTCACGGGATGGCTCAGGGTCCCCTCATTTCTACTTTTGTGAAGTTGTCATACACTGTGCTGTGTACCGGGATTTCTCACAATTTGGGTTCCTCCCCTTGAATTTAAATATAGTGTAGGTGGCAATCTTGTATAGCTGTCTGTGATTGTTCAAGAAACTGAAATGTGCAGAATGTGATGAGTTTGGAAGGTGGTCTGGGTGTGTGCTGCAAAGACTCGGAGCAGGAAGCAGAGTTGAAACAGAGTCGGGCAGTGGGGAGACGTTTGCAGCTTGGCCCCTTGCTCTCCACACTTCTGGACACATGTTTCTACAGGAAGATGAATGCTAACCCTCTGACTTATGTGATGTTTTTGAAATGTCTTTCATGAGTGGCAGCTTTAGCAATTTTATCTGGTTGTAGTCTGCATCAGTGGGCTGAGGAGAAAATGGAAAGCCTCTTCCCCCACCCCCCATAACTTATAATCAAGTTCTGAACTTTGAACAGAATGGTTTTCCTTTAACACCTGCCTTGTGGGAGCTACTGAACCGGGCACCTCCGTTGTGGTCAGCATGCTGCCCAGAAGCTGTGACCACCTGGCACAGGAAAGCTACGCTTTGTAAAGAAAGCAGAGGGGAAATCTCTGCCACCTGCCACCATGCTCTGAGGACACATCAGGGGCACACACCTGGTGAGTCTTGCTCAGTTACTGAGAAGAATTACTGAAATCATTGTGTTAAAAGCAACCTTCTCCCTAAAAAACCCACCCACCTAGAACTGAGTCACGTTTTTCTGTTCGTGTTTAGCTGTTAAGCAGCATCGTCTATGTGATGTGCCTCGTAGCAGCAACCAGTCAAACTAGGTCACTTACCCAGTGTGCATTTTGAAGTCTTACCACTGGAGCAGGAGGTGGTATTTATCTGCTGCTATTTCCATTTCTTTGAAAAAGGTAAAAACAATTGCAATGGCTTATAAAAATATTTGGCAATGGATCTCCTCAGAAACAGAGAACCTTTAAATTTTTTTTTTTCTGAGCAAATAGATGATGCAGAAAACTTGGAAATAGAATGTTTAAGCAAACATTATTTCTGCTTACTTGCAAACATTTTGCAAAATTCAAAAGTCTGTAAAATGGCCAACTTTCTAAGAACAGAGAAATACATATCCAGTTGATCCATTGTGGTCAAGTAAGGGAGGAGCAGGAGAGCAGAGGAGGGACGAGGGGGAAAGTGAAAAGGGGAGCCGGCCAGGAGACGGTCTGAGGAGGGGAGGCGGGGGCAGGGAGGGTGAGGGCTGGGAGGACCGGCTGGACGTCGGGGGGCGGCGACCACACGGGACCGGTGCTCCCCGCGGTGGGAGAGCTGTGCTCACTGGCCGCTGGCCTCTGGGCTCTTCTCGGGAGCGGGTGGTCAGCTGGGGCTCGTGTGTCAGCCGTGACACCACTCAAGTTCTCTTTTCTATCGGTGACTGACGTTTCTGATCAACTGGCCATGGAAGCTTCCTGGGAAGAAATGTCCTCAGCTGCTGTGGGGTGGACAGCTTAATCTCCTAAGCTGCTGGCTTCCAGCAGATTTTCCCTGCTCCAGTTCTGAGGTTACTAGAATATGAAAGGCAGGGAGGGAGGGACAGGTTATTTTTACCAGTGATGGCCACTCCTCAACCTAAGTAATTCTCAAAAAATGAGTTGATAAAAAAAAATCTTCAAAATTCTCAGAGGTCTATGTTTGTGTATTGAAAAAGAAGTGAAATCTTTAGTCCTGTAAATATTTTAAATATCTCATTAGTATTTAAAGCCTGTCTGTGATGTTAAATCCAGAGTCAAAGAGGCAAGCTCTTTCCAAAAATGTACAGATTTTTTTTCATAGAGACTAACTCTTTAATTGTGTGGACTTTAAGAAGCATTAGAAATATGGGCCACCTTCAAATGCATACCTGAATAGGAAACTTTGCAGAAGATAACTTTGCTGTTTCTCCCCGGAGTAGCTGAATTTTCCACTGTGGTTTGGCCTCTGTGGTTTTAGAAATTATTTATACGCTGAGCGTGTGCTCAGTTATGTAATAGCAGTCATAGTGTAGGTGTCCTGTCCATCGACCTTTATTCAGCCAAACTCGTCCGAGGTGAAACCCCACTTAGTAAGATGATTCAGAGGTGAGTGCCCTTGTTAATTAAGTTTACCTTTATAAAAAGATATGGAAACTTTAACATCGAAAACATCTACGGCGCAGATCCATTAGTCAGTAAGCTTAATGTTCAGACTAAGATGTCAGAGTGGCTGCTGTAAGAATGCTTCTTGAGTGGAAAGATGGAAATTATCAGCAAAGAAAGAGACGCAGCAAGGAAAGCTAAATGAAAGTCAGAAGTGAAAATTTGAGAAAAGGAAACAAAATTCTCCCTGAATGGGCTCAGTAGCGGAGCGAGGATGACAGGCGGAGCCGCTGAACTTGCAAACAGCTCCACACAATTAGCCGGTTTGAATGGCAGAGAAAAGACACTGAAGAGCAAGCACCAAGCCAGGGGACTTTGGGGTAGCGCCAAAACCGGAATCCAGAAAGAGATGAGAAAGAGTGTACAGGAAAAGTGTTCAAAGAAATAACGGCAAAAGCTTATCAAATCTGGCGAAACATGGAAACCTGCAAGTTCAAGAACCTCAGGAAACTTCAAACAGGACACCCTGCACCTCACACCAAATTCATATTCTAGACACCTGGTGATCAAACTACTGAAAACTGCACAAAAGCAGCCTCGAGAGCAGTCACAGAAGGCAGTCTTCATCGCGGATCAGAGGCTCAAGTGCGTGCAGATCTCTCACTGGAAGCAATGCTGCACACAGAGAAAGGAAGGTCACCTCAAATGAAGGGAAAGCAGGAGATCCATTGGCAGCAGACCTGCTCTGAAAGACTTGCTAAAGGAAGTTCTTCAGACAAAAAAGATACAGATACCAGAGGAAAACGTGAAAAACCAGGAGTAAAAGAAGCATCAGAAAAGGCACTTGTGTGAGTAAGAAAATAGACTAGCCTTTTTGAGCTTTTAAAAATGTTTATGATTAAAAACAAAAAGTAAAGCCTGTTGGGGTTTTAGTGTATGTGATGTATACAGAGGTACAATCGTAATAATATAAAGGCCAGGGGTAAAGGGACCTCTGCGGCCACTAGCTTTCTCCACGTGACTTGAAGTGCTAAAAATATATATATATACATATATCAATCAAATTGACAAATTTAGCTAGGTTGACCAAGGAAAAGAGAATATTCAAATTATTAATCAGAAATGCAAGAAAGGACATTACTTCTGATTTATAGGGAAAAAAGGATTGTGAGCAAATATTATGAACAACTGTATGCCAACAAATTAGGTAACCTCAATTAAGTGGGAAGTTTCCTAGAAAAACATTCACAAGACTGACTCAAGAATAGAAAGTCTGAATAGACCTGTAAAAAATGAAGGGAATGAATTATTAATTTAAAAGAGTACCCAAGAGAAAAATCCAGTCAGGGGCTTCACCACTGAATTCTACCGAATTGTTTTAAAGTGAATAACAATTCTTCACAAACTTCTAAAAGAAGAAAAGAGGCAAGAACACTTTCCAATTCACCTTTTGAGGCCAATTTGCTGACACCAAAGCCAGACGCTCTTACAGTGCATTGATATGAAAACGACTGATGGATATCTCATGTGAATATGGATGCTGAAACTCTGAGCAAGGGTTTAGTTTTTGTCCAAATTAATGATTTCTTGATTCTTAGTTAAAAGTAACCATGATAAAAATCAATTTGATCCCCCGTTTTTGAACGTTCATTCTCCAGCTGAGTGACCTCGTGTTCAGAAAGACAGCGAGGACAGAATTGGTGGGAAAACTAGTTGTGGTTGTTCAGCTGCTGAGTCGTGTCCGACTCTCTGTGACCCCGTGGACTAGAGCCCGCCAGGCTCCTCTGTCCATGGAATTCTCCAGGCAAGACTGTTGGAGTGGGTTGCCATTTCCCCCTCCAGGGGATCTTCCCAACCCAGGGATGGAGCCCGCATCTCCTACATTAGCAGGCAGATTCTTTACCTGAGCCACGTGGGTAAATAAAGCTTCACCAGTTTATCCAAAAGAGCAGTTAAATTTCTGATTTCTCCTTAAAAGTACCTGAACACTCTGATGTCAGTCAGATCTGAGAAGGAGACGAGGCAGCTTTGCTCCGGCCTGGGCCTGGCCCTGAACGGAATGACAGCGCAGGCGGCTTCCTTGCCGCTCTCCCTCCAAGTGACTCTCCTCCCCCGGGTCCCACTGCCTTCTTCCTCACGGACAGCTGGCCAGGCTCCGGATCTCCCCAGCAGCCCCGGAAAGGCTTGCCTTGCCTGTAGTCCCATTCTGAGACCTCTTGGTATGGTCACGGGGGAAGAGCCTGGGTCAGTTGAAGGGCACGTCTGAGCTGAAATCTAATCCTCATACTCAGGGCGTGTATTAGGACCACGTTTAATCTCCCCTGAGCCTCAGTCTGTAAGACAGGGTGGCACCTCGCTGGCAGAAAGGTTGGGAACGCCCAGCGGAAAGCCGCGTGCGGCGCGGTCAGGGTCTCAGTACTAACCCGTGTCCTCCTCGCCTCTGTCTGCTGAGCAGCACTGTCCCCGAGCTGTTTCACTGCCCCAGGCAGCACGTGTGGACGGTGACGAAGGTCTGTGGGGAGCCGCGTAAAGCCAGCAGCTCCGGACAGTACGTCTTCCAGGCACAGGATGTCGGTCTGGAGTTAGGGCTTTATGCTGCGCGGACTCCATTTACTAAGCGCATACAGGAGTCCTGGGGTCCGATCTCCTTCCCTCGCTTCCTGGCCGGGTAACCGTGGGGCTCCTCTCTGGGCTCCTTGGTGACTTCTCCTCCCCCAGGTCTGTGCGGGACTCAGCGGAGGAGCCGTGGAAGGACTTGCAGCGCACTGCTGGTGCGGAGGTCGGCACCCAGACGTGGGGCCTGGAAGTGAGAGGGCGGCCTCTCACACGCTCCGAGAAGTGGAGCCCACGCTCTTCGAAAGGCAGGAGAGGACTGAAACAGCCCTGGTGTTCGCGCCGTCGAAACACACCTCTTGAAGAACGGCTCTAAGAAGTTAAAAGTTTATACCACTTCTCTTTAGGGAAATCTCTGCTTGCCTTTCGAGTTTTCGAAACCTGTCACTATGGTCAACCAGCCGGATCACACAGGGTAGGCTAGATTCTGCCGTGTCTCTTGTCTCTCCCAGACCCGTGTCCGTCCCAGGCCTGTCCCACAGCACCCCCGCTCAGGTAGGGAGCTGACAGCCTCCCCCCAGTTTGGAGAACCTGGACACCAGACCTTAAAAGGTCTCGCCCGGAAGTGCAATGGATCTCCAGCCTCTGTGCGTTAACTAAAACAAGTCTTCAGTGACACCAGCTTGATGGAGACTTGGCATCTGCTCTGAGCGCGTGAGCTGCTGTGAGCCCGAGCAGGGCGTCTGAGCAGCCAGTCCCGTCTGACCTGTGCAGGACACTGCCCACCCAGCGATGCTGCCCCGGGGGTGGCTGGGGACATGGTGCTCTCCCTTTCCCAGAGGAAAACTCCAGATAAGACCTACAATTTCAGAGTTGAATCTCAAGTGATTAATAGAAACAGCTTTCTCTAGGAATTCATGATCAGATAAAGATGTATTTGACACCCTATAGATGCAGAGCCTGTGGTTTTATCTAAAAGGAAAACCTGAATATCATTGCTCCTAATAGAAATTATTAGTTCAGTTCAGTCACTCAGTCATGTCCCACTCTTTGCGACCCGATGGACTGCAGCACGCCAGGCCTCCCTGTCCATCACCAACTCCCGGAGTTTACTCAAACTCATGTCCATCGAGTCGGTGATGCCATCCAACCATCTCATCCTCTGTCGTCCCCTTCTCCTCCCACCTTCAATCTTTCCCAGAATCAGGGTCTTTTCCAGTGAGTCAGCTCTTCACATCAGATAGAGTACTGGAGTTTCAGCTTCAGCATCCGTCCTTCCAATGAACACCCAGGACTGATTTCCTTTAGGATGGACTGGTTGGATCTCCTTGCAGTCCACGGGACTCTCAAGAGTCTTCTCCAGCACCACAGTTCAAAAGCCTCAATTCTTCGGCGATCAGCTTTCTTCACAGTCCAACTCTCACATCCACGCCTGACTACTGGGAAAACCAGAGCTTTGACTAGATGGACCTTTCTCGGCAAAGTAATGTCTCTGCTTTTCAATATGCTGTCTGGGTTGGTCATAGCTTTTCTTCCAAGGAGCAAGCGTCTTTTGATTTCACGGCTGCAGTCACCGTCTGCAATAAAGCCTTTCACTGATTCCATTCTTTCCCCTCCACATGCCATGAAGTGACGGGACTAGATGCCATGATCTTTGTTTTTTGAAAGTTTAGTTTTAAGCCAGCTTTGTCACATTCCCCTTTCACCTTCATCAAGAGGCTCTTTAGTTCCTCTTCACTTTCTGGCATAAGGGTGGTGTCATCTACGTATCTGAGGTTATTGATATTTCTCCCGGCAATCTTACTTCCATCTGTGCTTCCTCCAGCCCGGCGTTTCGCATGATGTACTCGCATATAAGTTAAATAAGCAGGGTGACAACGTGCAGCCTTGACGCGCTCCTTTCCCAATCTTGAACCAGTCTGTTGTTCCACGTCCGGTTCTAAGTGTTGCTTCTTGAGCTGCATACAGGTTTCTCAGGAGATAGGCGAGGTGGTCTGGTATTCCCATCTCTTTCTAAGAGTTTTCCACAGTCTGTTGTGATCCATACAGTCAAAGGCTTTAGGGTAGTCAATGAAGCTGAAATAGATGTTTTTCTGGAATTCTCTTACTTTTCCTGTGATCCATCAGAGGTTGGCCATTTGATCTCTGGTTCCTCTGCCTTTTCTAAATCCAGCTTGAACATCTGGAAGTTCTTGGTTCACATACTGGTTGAAGCCTGGCTTGGAGGAGTAGGTTTGAATAATGAACAGTAGGTTTGAATTATGTCCCAGGCTTATGGTAATACATTCACTTGTTCAGGGTGCATTGGTGCAGAGAAGTAAGTAAATAATGAACCCAGGGGTATTAATGTAGCTAAAAATGCTTCGCCTGGTGTCTGGCTTGGAGCGGGTGCTTGATAAACGCCCGATGGAGCTGCCCTCAGTACCCTTGCAGTGCGCTCCCTCTGGCCTGGAAACTTGGGGAAGTCCCAGCTGTGACAGCGCGGCCCTTCTCAA